>NW_024543076.1:17535000-18927500 GCF_018167655.1 Microtus oregoni
ATTGGAGTCTGTGACTACCTGGATAATATGTGTTAATCCTTAATATAATTATACTAGACACTTTTTTGAAAGTAACATTCACAGGTTATGATTATCAAACATGGGTATATTTCCACAGAACTTCCAATTGGGAAAGAGAGTTTTCATAAATTGCCAGATTTCAGTTTAAACTTTGTGTTCTATTCCATGATTAATAATACAGCCCCTAGTTTACAAGAATGCTGGTTATATGAAAAGTTTCTTGCATTACAACCCCAAGTGACAGTCAATCAGCTTAATGGATTCTCCACAATTTTATCTCTTAAGCCCGATTTTTGTTATAACTCCTTATACTGTTCTGAACTAACCAGTGATTCACACATACACAAAATAGTCAACTATTCTAACATGGCTCATGGCTCATATCCTTACATACATAAATGCCATACATTTTCTGCCATGAACAGACAAGACTATATGTGAAAAATCGGAAGGGCAGCTAATGTCATTGCTAACAAAGAGGAGGACTCCCCCCAGTAGAATGAAAACAATGAGAAAACATCAAGGAAGAATATGGAAGGGGAAGAATCACAGTATGTTCAGGTGGGAATCTTTAAACAAAGAGGTGAAGGCAGAGAAAAATTACTCCTGGTCCTTTTTCCAAAAAACAAAAACCAATAACAAGAGAGAAATATGGACAGGAAAATGAATCATCAGGACTCAAGTTTATTTGGGGAAGCAGAGAAGGAATTCTCTTGTAAAAATGTGTAAGTGAAACAATTGAATATTTATTTGCCCTAAAAAGAAATAAGCAATACATACATATCTTTGTGAAATCAGCTATGAAACTAGTGTGAGATGGTTAATGGATGCTGTGGCCAAGAGTTTTGGTGTCTGCCAAAACATGCAGGGTGCTGGGGTTTGAGTGTCTGCAGGGTCCTATGGAATGCTAGAAGTTGGGTGTCTGCAGTGCCATGGAGGAATGGAGACAGGCAGAAGCTTTTGAAGAAGTGCAAGAATAAAAGTCACAACTACAAGTAACACCTGCAACTTCCCCACAAGCTTCCTCTCCTCTCCTCTTTCCAGACAGCAGACTTTAAAGTCTTCTTGACTTTAAAGGGGAAATGTCACTGAAATGAAGTTGAAAACCCAGTGGTGAGAATGGAGTTTTGATACATGTAACCAGTGTGGTACAACTTCACGGTGAAAACTGGGCTGGCATCACAGAGTCCTGAAATTTCACAAATAAACAAGTGAGAAGCAGATCTGAAATGACAACTGCACAATCACAGGACTACCTAAGCATGAATGAATATATATTTACATAATAGTCCAATTAATTAAAAATTGCTAATATGTTGGAAGTAAACCAAATGAGAATGGATGGATCTAGCAAAGAGAAGAATGGGAAAACTAGAAATAGCCACACTTAAACAAGAATGTTAAAAATGACTCATAAGCAGGATCAAAACCCCGTGCCATTGTCCTTTGCGTCTCATCAGCCCTCATTGTTCGCCATGTTGAGAGAGTCCAGTGGGAGCATAGCCAGTTTGGATGTTCACCTTCCTAGATACAGACGGAGGGGGGAGGACCTAGGTCTTACCACAGGGCAGAAAACCCTGACTGCTCTTTGGACTGGAGAGGGAGGGGGAAAGGAGTGGGGGGAGGGGGAGAAGGGTAGAAGGAGGGGGAGAAGGGTGGGAGGAGGGGGAGAAGGGTGGGAGGAGGGGGAGGGAAATGGGAGGCTGGGAGGAGGTGGAAACTTGTTTTGTTTTTTTTTCTTCTCCTTTTCTCAATAAAATAATGACTCATAAGCTAAAATAAATATAGAAAACAATGAAACCAGATTGACTATGTTTCCCAGAAAAGTGGTTTAGTATAACTGGCTGTTAATTCCCTAAGCTTTAATTTTCTCATGGGATTATGGGCATATCTATTTCATAACAATGATGTAAAGACTAAATGAGGAAATGCATTTAATGCCCTAAAAGGGAAAAGTGTCTGAGCATGTCAATGTATGACTTAATTTCAGGTGGTGAAACACTAAAAGCTCAACTTTGGTCAAGTGATTTTTCTTTCTTCATTATTTGGAATTAAAGTCCAAAAATATATTTATGCTCATTAAATTAAATTTCCTAATTAGTAGCATTACAATAGCTTAATGTAAAACATTAGGCCTGTCAAGAAATATAGATCATTAACAATAGTTAAAAGTTGTCTATCCACCTGTTTAATGTGTAGCTTGTGAGCTCAACATCACCCCAGCCAAGGAAATTAAAGTTGGTGATGGCCGGAAAGCCATTATAATTTTTTTACCAGTTCCTCAGCTGAAATCCTTCCAAAAAGTCCAAGTCCGGCTGGTTCCTGAATTGGAGAATAAGTTCAGCGGGAAACATGTAGTCTTCATAGCTCAGAGGAGGATTTTGCCCAAGCCAACTCGGAAAAGCCGTAAGAAAAATATGCAGAAGTGCCCCAGAAGCTGCATGCTCACCGCAGTGCATGACGCCATCCTTGAGGACTTGGTCTTCCCGAATGAGATTGTGGGCAAGAGGATCTATGTGATACTGGACGGCAGCCGGCTCATAAAGGTTCATTTAGACAAAGCAGAACAACGTGGAGCACAAGGTGGAAACTTTTTCTGGTGTGTATAAGAAACTCACGGGCAAGGATGTTAATTTTGAATGCCCAGAGTTTCAGTTGTAAAGAAAATGACTGAATAAAGTGTCATTCGTTAAAAAAAAAGAAAAGAAATATAGTCTAAGGCCTTGATAAATGCAGCATGACTGAGCAGAACACACAGAAACAGCAGTTGGTTTTCTCAGAGAAAACTTACAATTATTTTTGAAAAGTTCAAAATTTATTATTTGGGGGATAATTGGCATCTCATATTTAGTGATAGTTTTTGGAAAATGTGCTTTTCTAATAATCCATCTTTTCAACTCAAAATGGAATGCCTCTCTCATTTTATTTATATTTTAACATATTGTTCTGTCTTAGCATAAACATGCATTATACTAATCATTCCTATTTATTTTAAACTTTGTTTGTTATAGGCACTAACATTTTGTAGGCTATTGCATACCCAAAAAAATCTGTTGCCCTATATTTATATTTCACAGCTAACATATAGAATCACCCTGTTTTAAATTATAATTAAACGTGTTTATTTGTGCATTTTAAAGATAGGCAATGCTATATTCTAGGAACCTTACTTTAAAATGACTTCTATGAAGTATATAATCACATTTTCTTCCTGAGCCTACTTTATTAGCTTACAAAATATGACTCTTTTAAAAACCCGAGGAAAGAATAGCTGGACCTACGTTTGCATTCATGTCTTGTGTTACTTCGTTAGGTCTGAATTTGAAAGAAAAGTTTATAATTCTGGGCACACCATGTTTTGAAGGAATATGTCCATGAAGCGCACTACACACTGAAGCAAGGTCATTGCTGGAAAACTCTCAGAGGCTCGCTGGTGTGCATTAGGAAAAGCTGCAACATTAGCACATCAGACATTGTCAACATATTACTGCTTTTCGCTGACGAAGCACTGCCTTGTATTTGGATGCATAAATAGAGTACATCTATTGACATAAAATGCTTAATCAACTTCTTAATCATCATCTTAACTTATTTTTGATTAAAGAAATTCTCTAGCGGTCCTCTGGTAGGAGCTTGTAAAGGCAAATTCCTGACCATAAGAATGCAGTTTTTCCCCATTCAGTATCAAAAGTCTATCTAGGGATGCAATCCTCAATCATTATGTTATTGATTAAAAATAATCTAATTTGAATCTCTTATTTCACATCCAATAGTCTCTTTTTTTTCTTTTGAATAAGAAGTTTTTAAATGAGTATTTATTTAAATTTGCATTTGTTTTCAATTTAGACTTTAGATGTCATGTGTTTTCTTAATTTAAGAAGTTCTTAGTAATTTCTAGTTCCTTTCATAATATTCTTCTACATTTTCGTGACATATGTCTCATGAAATTATTCTGATTTTTTTTAATAAGCACAAGCTAATAAGTAGGATTAGTGGGAAATGGTACATGTTCCCAAACCTGTAACAGGAACGAGCATGTTGGGCGCCAAACTGTTACAAGTAGCATGGGCCCTTTGTTCTGTCTCACTCGGCTAGTTTAACCCCCGAAATAACCACACAGAAATTGTATTAATTAAATCACTGCCTGGCCCATTAGCTCTAGCCTCTTATTGGCTAACTCTCACATCATGATTAACCCATTTCTATTAAATCTGTGTATTACCACATGACTGTGGCTTACCAGCAAGATTCTAACTTAACGTCCATTTCAGGCAGGAGATTCATGGCATCTGCCTGTTTGTCCTTTTTCCCAACATTCAGCTCTGTCTACTCTGCCTACCTAATCTGCCCTATCAAAAGGCCAAGGCAGTTTCTTTATTCAACCAATGAAAGCAACACATAGACAGAAGGATCTCCTACACCAAGAACCCACATGATAAAATAGACAAACTGGCTATTGCAAGGTATCATCTGACCACACAACACACAGACACATGCATATCTGCACACACGTGCACACACACACAATTTAAGTGGAATTACCCTATAATGGAACAATAATGCCCCTACAAGGCCACAGGTTGACACATAAAAAGCCCAGTATCAGAAATGTGTTTGGAGTTGTTGGTTAGTGAAGTTCTGTAGACTACCTACCCACAACAGAGTAGGCAATTGCCAAAACTCTCGGTTATTCTCTAGAACTTGACAGTAAGATCTTATTGCTGAAGATATGTCAAATGAACTTAAAAATAATTTTTAATTTGTTCAGTAATATGCGTATTTACACAATATATTTTGATTGTATTCATCAGCTACTACATCCTCTAACAGCCTCTAGTGTACCTTACCTGATATCCATCCCAACTTCATGTTTTTTATTGTTATTGTTTTTATTGTTATTAATAACCCTCCAAACCCAACTGGTGCTGTACATATGCCAATAAGTGGCTATCCTCAGGGACATGAACAGACTACAAAAAGTCATTTCCTCAAAAAAGAGTAATTGACATCCCCCTTAGCAACCATCAACTGCAGTAGCTCTTCCTATAGAATAGAGCCTCACATGCCCTCCCATCCTTATTGAAATTTTAACTGGCTTTATCTTGTTCAGGTAAATACAGTACTCTGAGGTGATACATACAACCATCATGTAATGTCCAGAAAAAAATGTTTTACAGCTCTCCTTTCTATTTAATGATTTTTACATTCTTTTGCCTCTTTCATGAAGTTCCCTGCACATTTAATGGTTGAAAGCAATGACCTACTCACAGGTGAGAACTCAGAGTTACTTATATTTGACATCTTAACAAGTTACAAATTCCTACAATAACCATCACTCACTTGCAAAAAGAAGCTTTTCTGATTGCTGTTGAAAGCAGAGAAAACCCATGGCTACATATTCAAGGTGTAGTCAAACTTAACTACATTGTTGAAGTATTTGACCTTTCCTCCAATGTAGGTATTTTGCTGCACTATGCTATCATTGCTGTGTGCAGCAGTAAACATTTTCATTGCATGGTATCTGTCAGATTGTTTCTCAATCTATGTAGAGCTTGAAATCTAGAAGGTACCTTTGATTTGTAGTCCTATTTATTCCCTCACCTTATCTATTTTTTTATTTTTTCTAATATATGCACATCATACATTTATTTTTTGATACTGTGCACTAACAGCTAGCACATGAAGCTATAAAGCCAGAATGATTCAGCAGCCTTCTATCTTCTCTCTCTCTCTCTCTCTCTCTCTCTCTCTCTCTCTCTCTCTCTCCCTGTTTCTAGTTTTAGTCATTGTCTTGTTGGTGGATTTTTCATTGCAATCAGAGTATATATAATAAAAAGTATATCATTGTATTGTTTTCATATTTAAGTGGAAAGACTTTTACAGCTTTATTCCATCTTGTCATCATTTTCTCAGTCACCTCTTATTTTTATTATTTTCTTGCTCACTCAAATTCAACATACAGATATTGGTATAGGAGGTTCTTCTGTTTATGTGTTGATTTTATTGGTTAATCAATAAAGAAACTGCTTGGCCTGATATGACAGAACTTATGTAGGCAGAGTAGGCAGAACTGAATGGTGGGAAGAAGGGTAGAGTGGCAGATGCCATGGATCTCCTGCCTGAGATGGATGCTGGTTAGAATATTGCTGGTAAGCCACAGTCATGTGGTGATACACTGATTAATAGAAATGGGTTAAATTAAGATGTAAGAGTTAGTCAATAAGAAGTTAGAGCTAATGGGCCAGGCAGTGTTTAAATGAATACAGTTTCTGTGTGATTATTTCAAGTGTAAGATAGCTGGGCAGCTGGAAAGACAAGCAGCCCACCCCTCCTGTGATAGAGTGGGGCCCACGTGGTCAGCTAAATCCACATAAAATCTGAGAAAGCTTCAAAAAGAATACATAGTTTAAGACAGCTTCTTGCTATTTGCTTGTGACTTGCTGCAGCTCCTTTAAGAGAGGTTTTCCTGATTCATCTGTAGCAGAAAAAGAAAAGCTGTGCAGTTTTAAAATGCTGGCTTTCCGGGCTATGCGGCTAGCGTGGCCTCTGTCTCTTGCAGAAGACAAAGCCTTTATATTTACTAGTTCTTTTTGTAGCCTTTTATCAACTGATTTACATAAATAGTTATTTTAATGTGCTTTTGAGATAAAATTACATGTGGATACTCTATCCATCTTTTAATCAAATTATATACTATTGTTAGCTGGGTTGGGAAGCTCTTCCTTTCTTTCTCTCATTCTGTCTTTTTTTTCCATAGGAAAAAATAATTACTTACTATGTACTTCCAGGAACACAACGTGGTGGTTGGGACTTTTCAGAGAGCAGGCACAGAGTAGGAGAGGGAAGAAAAAGCCAGGTTATGGTAGCTGTGGGAATCTTGCAGCCTGACTAACTAACAGTCTTTATTTATACAAAGTTCAGTAATCAGGGATAGATTCGTATTCCAAAACATAGATGATATCATCTTTGTTTACAGGCATGTGTTTAACTTTTTCTCTTACTCATCTGGGTCATAAGTTTAGTCATCATTGATAAACAGTGATAGAACAGAGTTATCTTTTACAATCATTTCCTCTCAAGTTTAGTCATAATTGATGAACAGAATTACCTTTTATAAACATTTCACTTATCAATCCCATAACCCAATTTTTAAGAATCTAAGGCTGTATGACAGATAGCCTGCTCTCAGGTAGGTAGTTTGTATGACCCCAATGCCTCTAGACAGAGAAGAAGCTCCAAGCCAGCCTGTGTAGATTGCCCTATCCTGAGCATGGTATTATTAACTCTCAATGGATAGAGTGCCCACGAAAAATCCTTAGGTCCAAGCAGCTGCAGTTATTATTCAATTTCTGGTATAATCTAATGTTTGCATTTTGTATCTTTATAGAATTTTTTTATATATCTAATCTTCACATTCTTTTGTTTCTTTCTCACACAAAACCACAGTGGCTCTCAAGGAGCTAACTATTCTAAGAAAGGAAGGTTTTGACATCTCAATCTTTTTTCATCTTTTCACACCATTTTGCTCATCAATACAAGTCCCTCCATAGGGCAGAGGTAACTTCAGCTAATCTAACATTGTTGCTGTATATGTCATATAATCTCCTGAATGTATAGTAGAAACAGACTTGTAATTTGATTTTTGTCCAACTCCTCTAGACCACAGAATCATTTTGACCTTCCTAGGTTTACTTTGTTTTGATTATCTTGCTCCTCTGTAGGTCCAGGATAAGATGTTTTAAGACTATCTCATAGCCTCCTAAGATAGCTCTAGCTTCTCTATGTGTGTCACAACCTCCAAGGTGTAAGGAAGACCATTAAGTAGATAAGGTTATCTTCCTAAATGAGGGACTTTCCTGAAGAGGCTTAGAAGCAGTACTCCTGGGAGAAGGCATAAATGATTCATGACAAATCCAGTATCCCAATGTTGTAAAAATATCAAAAGACCCACAAGTATGCAAGACATGGAATTAAAAAAAGTAATATGGCAGTTATCATATGGCTTAGCTTTGCTAGAAGTTTGTCAAGCTGCTAGTCTGACTTTAGGAGCATATTAGTGCAGATATGGCTGCACTAATATGCCAGTTACATTTCTTTTTTTTTTAGTAATTAACCATCTAATTAATTTTTCTCAACCCTATCACTGTTTCCCTTTTATTCCTTTCTCTTCCAAGTCCCTCTTTCCAATCTTCCTCCTCCTCCCATCCACTCTTTCACCTTTCCATTTAGAAAAGAGTAGGCCACCCATGTATATGCACCAGCCATTGCATGTCAAGTTTCAGCAAAACTAGGCACTTACTCTTCTATTAAAGCTGGATGAGTTAACCCAGCAGGAGTAAACTGTCCCAAGGCAACAGAGTCAGACAGCTTCCACAACCTCTGCCAAGAGTCTCACAGGAAGACCAAGGCACACAACTGCAGCACGTGTGCAGAGGCCCCGTAAGACATATGCACGTTCTCTGGTTGGTGGTTCAGTTTCTATGAGCCCCCATGAACCCAATAAGTTTATTCTGTGTAATTTTCAGTCATGTCCTTGGCCCTCTGACTTCCACAATCCTACCTCTCCCTCTTCCATAGGATTTCCCTAGATCTGTGCAATGTTTGTCTGTGTGTCTATCTGTTTACATCAGCTTCTGGGTGAAGCCTCTTTGATGACTATTGGACTAGGCAACGATCTATGTGTATAGCAGAGTATACACACACACACACACACACACACACACACACACACACATATATATATATATCTAAAATTAGAAATAATTAGAAATCATTTCATTGACTTTTCCCCCTTTCTCCCAGTCATGCTTGGTTCAATCCTAGGTTTATTGACTGTTTAGCCTCTGGGTTTGGACCATTCAGGCAGTGTCAGGGGTGGGCTTCCTCTCATAGTATAGGCCTCAAGCTGGATCAGTCACTGGTTTGGCCACTCCCACAACTTCTGCATTACTTTTTTTCCCCAGCATACCTGTAAGAATGACAAATTGTAGGTCATTGTTTGTGTGTCTGGGTTGGGGTCCTAATGCTTGCCTTCCTAAACCAGGAAGTCTTGCCTGGTTACAGGAGACGGCTGGTTCAAGCTCTGCATATCCCATTGTGAGGGGATCTTAGGTAGTGTTACCTCATAGATTCCTGAGTTTCTATTGCATTAGTTTTCTAGCTAATCTTAGAGATGCCCCTGAATGGAATATTTCCATTCCCAGTACTTTTCTCCTCCACCATCCCCAGCTTGGTCCCTCCTGTTCACGTGCCCACTTACCTCTGCCCTCATTCACCTGTGACTTCTATTCTATTTCCTCTTCAAAGTGAGATTCACGTATCCCCCTTGAGCCTTCTTTGTTACTTAGATTCTTTGGGTCTGTGGATTTTAGCATAGTTATCCTTTAATTTACAGCAAATATTTGCCTCTAAGTGAGGACATACCATGTTGTCTTTCTGGGTTTGGGTTACTTCAATCACAATGATCTTTTCTAGTTCTATCCATTTGCTAGAAAATTACATGATTTCATTGTTTTTGACAGATGAGTAATACTGTATTGTTTAAATGTATCACATTTTCTTAATCCAGTCTTTGGTTGATTGACATCTAGGTTGTTTCAAGTTTCTGGCTATTATAAATAAAACTTCTGTGAACATAGTTTAGCAACTGTCCTTGTGATATGATAGAAGCTCTTTTGTCTGTACACCCAGGAGTGAGATAACTGGATCTTCTAGTACCTCTTTTCCCAATTTTCTGAGAAACTTCCATATCAGTTTCCAAAGTGACTGTACAAGTTTTTATTCCCACCAGCAATGGAGGAGTGCTCCCCTTGCTCCACATCCTTGCCAGGATGAGCTATCACATGTGTTTTTTATCTTAGCCATTCTGAAAGGTATAAAATGGAATCTCAGAATCATTTTCACTGCATTTCCCTGAGGGCTAAGGATTATGAACATGTCTTTAGGTGTTTCTCAGTCATTTGAAATTCCTCTATAGAGAAGTTTCTGTTTAGATGTAAGACACACTGAATCTGATAGAAGTGAGAGTGTGGAAACCGTGAATACATTGGTACAGGAGATAACTTCCTGAAGAGAACATCAATTGCACAGATACTAAGATCGACAATTAATAAACAGGACCTCATGAAGCTGAAAATCTCTAGTAAGACAAAGGACACTATACTATCAATAGGATAAAACAGCAGCCTATGGAATGGGAAAATATCTTCACAATCCCCACATCTGACAGAGGGCTGATTGCCAAAATATATAAAGAACTCAAGAAACTAGATATCAACAAACCCAACAGTCCAATAAAAAATGGGAGGTTATTTCTGTCCATCATATGGAAGAACTTCATCCCTGTTAGTTTTGGGTTATAACCACTTCTATTTTTCCTCAAAGTATTGAACCGATTTAAAATTATTTGTTGAGATTCTCCCACTTGCACTCTTTAATTTTTAAATCAAATTTTCTATGGTCAGAGATTCTGAGTGTTTCGATTGTCCTGGTTGCTGTGTTGCTTAAGATGCTGCATGGAAATAAGTGAGAATAATTTGAAACACATATGCAAAAAATAGAATAAGGCTAGTTTTAGACAAAACTAGCCAAGCATGTGAAATAAATGAACTAAACCAACTTTCAATCTGCTAGATCCTGGATTTTAAATTGACCTATTTTGCATTGTTCATTTCTTGAAGTAGTATAAGATATACACGGAAATGCAATCAACACCAACTTCTCAGGAAAAGCAAAAGAAACATTACTAATATGATAAAACAATCAGCTTTTGGAAACAAACATGGACACTACTATAAAAAAGCAATGATAGCACTCATAGTGTATTATTCATCTTTGTCAAAGAAATAGCGAGAGAATGTGGCATTTATTCACACACACAAATTTAATCCTTAGCTACAAGGAACTAAAACTTCATTGTAAGACCATTAATGACAAGAAAGTTGCTAAAGGACATTTGAGAACATCCTGGGGTTTATTATTATTATTATTATTTTTCTTCTCAATGTCCTCTAGAATAAGAGAATTACCAGTTTGATGTAATGGGTTTAGTTTTTCTGGAGGCAATTTGTGTCTTAAAATTACTTTCAGATGTAGAAATAAACCAGAATAAAATATTTCAGACACATTTTTGACATAAGCTAAATGTAAGCCTAGAATAATTTGCTAAATGTCACAAGACAGGGAAAAATTAGTTGGAATACAGAGCTGCTTTGAACCTTAGCCGTAGTATTTTCTTGTACCTGCTTAGAAAATCACCCATGCTAGCTCGCAAAATACATTAAATCAAAAGGCTTTCGCACCATGGTTAGCATCCTGGCTTTTATGATCTGCTCAAGCCTTGATAGTGCAGCACATATTTCACACTTGTAATTCTGCTTCAGGATAACGTACAATATGCTGAATTAATAATGCTTATAAGTATAATATATATGAGGAGAGTTTGGAAAAATCTTGATGAAAGGTGATATGTATTTATGAGGTGCCAGATGTTTGCTTTTAAAAGTAATTTTTATTAACTCACACTGGCGAGATCTGTATTGAAGTGGTCTCTTTGTGGTAGTATATTGTTTGAATTATGTTCTGTGAGAACTAGGCACAATAGGGTGAATAAAAAAAATCTGTACATGTCTAAATTTTATGTATTTTTAAATATTGGGCTATTGGGTTCCATTTTTAACACAGGTGCTGTGGATTAGATGAAAAACAGTAAAAAGTGTTATATATTTCATATGCAAGTACAGGTGTTTAAATGTACTGGTTATTATTTTAAATATTTTTTATTATGGTAGGAATCATGATATCATACTTAAAGATTATGTTTCTTCCAAGGTGTCCTGAACACATATCAGTCATCAACTATTTAACAGTTCGTTACTTCCCCGCAGATATTATTTCCCCATTTTCCAGAGGAGGGACCTTGTGACCAAATGTTTGCTTTTTAAATGTCACCAGAGCATTTTCAAATGATCTTTCTTCTTTAGTCGGGTGTCCCTCCAAACTTACTCACTTGTGCCCCACTGGGATTTTTCTGTTGCCGCTAAATAGCAAGGTGATCGATCACTCCTCTGGTGATGAACTTCTATGACCCACATGCTCAAGACCGGTGTCATGTCTGCCCGGATGAAAAGCAGTGCTCACAGTGCAAAGGTAACAAAGTTACTTAAACAGTTAAGAATGTTGGAGTTATGTTATAAAGCATATAACCTCTATAAGTACCTGGTGCAGACCCCCCTTCACCAAAACTCCTTGGTTCTGTTTTGCTCTATGATGCATCTCATATTTCAAAACTCTCAGGGGCTGCTTGAGCTTATGAAAAGCTGCCTCTGGAATTAGCCTTCCTGTCCCCACTTCCAATGTAAACAAGTCTATGACAAATTTTCTCTAATACTCCTTGTCCAGGAATGGGCTGCCACCTTAGCTCTGACAGGAGGAAAGAGAACAGTTAAACAGCCTACAAGTAAAGATATTATATCCTGTAGAACAAATAGAAGATAAAAGATTCCCAAACTTGAAAACCCTGAACAAGGGAACATGCCATTGTGACCCAAACTCACTGTGAGGAACTCTTTCTGGCTAACAGCCTAAACAAGACATCCCAATTTAATTTCTGCAGATTGTTTTGAGCATCTGACTTGATGATGTCTGTCTGTCATCTATCTATCTATCTATCTATCTATCTATCTATCTATCTATCTATCTATCATCTATCTATCTAACATCATCTATCTATCCATCCATCATCTGTCTATTCATTTTTTTCTTTGTTTTTCTGTATATGTAATAAATGCACTCATTCAAAATCCAAGTATGACTACTGGACCATGCTGCTATCCTCCTCATTTGTTTCCTTACAACCACAGTGATACACCTCTTGCCACATCTCAAAGTTTGCTACAAGCCTACTCTAAACTCTAAGAAAATTGAGCCGAATTCCCTTCCTTTAATCTAAAGCACACAGGTCTGAGGATCAGCTTCTCAGGATGCAAATTTTCATTTCTCTTAAGAAAATATCATCATCATTTGCCAGAATGGGTTCCATCTTGTGGCCAAAACAGCAATTTTTGGATAATAATAACACCCACCCCATTTTATTTTGCCTTCAGTAAGAGCGTGCATGCAACTGAAAAGGTCCAGATACATGAACATGAGCCATTTCTCTCTGCACTAAATGAGATGAACACTTGTACTTCTGTTTCTGCTTTTGTGACCCTGAACAACTGACATGAAACTTCTCAGCAGAGGCCAAATTCTGAAGCCTATATTCTCTTTGTGACATGGATGTGCTGGGTCTCTTGTTTAGTCACTTTATTTAGTCACTTAGTTACTGACTAATTAAACATTTACCAGGATATCTGTGTGAGTGTGAGAGTTACTAAAGAACCCCATAAAAACACAAAGACACACAGGCACAAAATCTATTATTGCAACCTGCTGAATATGACTTTTGTTTGTTTGTTTATGCATATATTAAGTCTAGGCTGGCTACTCTGCATTGGACAACTAGTATGGGTGCTCATCCCTGGGAGATGATAACTCTCTTTTTCTCAGCTGTCATCAGTTTTCTGTAGTTCTTTGTCGGGACACCATGAAGCTTTCCCTCTATCACATTATATGTCCCTTTGATATTGCCATTGTTCTAGTCTTGTTTGTGCAATCATTTCTACAAGGGACAGTTTCATAGCAGACTTACTTCTGTCCCCCATTCTGGAGATGTTTCCCAAGCCATGGATGCAGGAGCTGTGATGTAGATGCATCCATTGGAGATAGGCTATGGAAACATGTAACAATAATACAAGAAAAAGGGCTATCTACTTGAGGGGAGTGGGAGGAGCTGGAGGGAGGAAAGTAATGTATTCCCCTTAAGATCACATTTAAGATAAAGACAACTTAGGCAGGATCCCTGCCTCCCATTTGTTTTATACTTTAAATAAACAAAGCACATCTAACATTTTGGATAAGCAAACTGCAAACAGTTGTGCAGCTGAGGAGTCTCTCTTTTTATAAAGAATTTCAGTTTCATCTGGAGATGAGCTTTTCTCTACAGGTGGGTGTGTCAATCAGACTGCAGCAAAGTGTGGGCACCATTGGCCCATTGCTATCTTCCTGTTTTCCTCACTCTGAATAATCCTCTTCTCTCTAAAAAAGCTAAGAATGATGCCATGTCTTTCCACCCCTGCTATGACTCACAAAGCTGTCCAGGCACCCACTTCCTTAGTTTCGCCAAGGAACAACTATAAGAGTGAGGGCTGTTGCTGCATCTGGGAATTCCTTGACAACAAAGATTTCTCTGAATATTAACAATGGACCATGTGAAAATAAGGACAGCTTCTTACAGAAATACGTAGGTATGTACTTGAGAGAGGGAGGATTTGACAGGATGCTACGGTTCATTTTATAGACATAGATAGAACTTTGTCTGGGCCTATTAGCCACAAATGTATTTATTTTAAAAATTTGCACTGTTATGCAATTCCATAGTTTATTATGACTAATGAATTTGAAAAAGAATCGATGCTGAGAAGTGGAAGTTCCTTATGTTGTAAAGGTGTCACGGGTTAGAATTATCAACAACTGTGATTTATTTTTACTTTATCCTGTAAACAACTTTTTGGAATACTTTTATGTCAAAAATAATTTTGCTCTCTCATCTTTCTATAGATTCCAGTCTTCGTGAAACCTTAAAGTTTGGTGGAGGTTTTAATGTCCTCTTCTGATATTGCCCACCTAACACGGAAATACCTTCAAAATTGTAAACCAGTGTTTGTTTTATGGTACTCAAAAATTAAAAACTTGTAAGAGTTTGATTTCCCCTCCCATCATGTAGGCCCCTGGAAATTTAACTGGAGACATCTGGCTTGGTGGCAGCAGTTGCCTTTACTCATGTTTTGAGTCAGTGTGCTGTAAGATTTGGGGGCTTAGAAGTCTGCAGGAAATTGTCTTTAGGGAGGATTTCCTGAAATATCGCCTTTTAATCTTGTATATTTGATCTAGTCAGTGTTGCATTTTTATATATTTGAAGAGGGAAATAATTTTCTCTCCACTTATTTTTGTCTGTTCCAGGAGGAAACAAACAAACAAGCAACAACATACAAACAAACAAACAAACAAATAAAACCTCTTCTGGCAAGAAGAGAAGATATTATAAAGAAAGGAAAACCACAGACAAATGTGAGGAGCAAGCATGCACATGCTGAGTTAACGACACTGGCTACACATGTCAGAACACAGAATTTCTGAGATTTAGTAAGAGAAATCAGAAAAGGTTAAGTTTGGATTCTGATCTGTTGGCCTTCCTGCTTTCTCTCTTTCCTTCCTTTATTCCTTCTTTATTTTCTTCTATTTTCATTCCTTTCTTTCTGTGAAAGGAATGGGAAACTGTTTCATTGTATAGTTCAGTATGGCCAGTAACTGAATTCTATACCAGAATGGACTCAGACTCAAAGCAATCCTCCTGCCACAGCGTCCTGAGTACCAAGGTTAAGGTGTGAGCTACCACACCTGGCTCTATTTTTCTGAGATCGGGGAGTGGATGATAGAGTCTGTTCAATTGTTTTGGGCACTTTACATCAGCCTTCCTTTCCAGTTGTACATGGATTTCCTTCTGTTAGTTCTTCCTTCCTTACACCAGTCTTTCTGCATTCCAGCCACTTTCATGCAATCCCTTCTCTTTGAATGTGAGCTGGACCTGGGAAACTTTTCCTAAGAAACAGAGCATTGCAAGAGTGTTGAGTTCTTGATTCCCTGATTAGTTGCAGAAAACTGTAGTTTCTTTTCAGGAGCAGAACCTTTCTACTATATTTTCAACTCACAGTCTCAGGATGTCTCCTGACTCACTAAAGAGGCACTTTTTACCTCCAACTTCCAGAAGCCTCTAACCAGCCACTAGAGAGAACAGAGACCTCCTTTCCCACAGGCAACAAAGGGCTAATCTGGTCACAGGCCATATGAGGTTGGGAGTGAATCTTTTCTTGGTTCTGAGATGAATCTATCCCAGGTGACACATGGATTACAGTCTGCCCAAGAGCCTCAAATGAAAGACTGTCTAAACCAGGCCTACATTCCTAAGCCTGAAAGCTGAGATAGTAAATGCATGTTGTTTTAAGCTGCTAACCTTTGCTGTAAACTGCTGTGCAGCAACAGATGATTAATACAAGGGTACCTGCAGGACATTTTTAATGTTTTCAGTGTAAATGCCAATTTAGCACTTACTTCTTGGATAGCTGAAGGAGATTAGCTTGATGCAAAGGGGAAGAGAGGAGAGTAGACCACATAAGAAAGACGTGAACAAGGCTCTACAAAGTTGGAGTGATTACAAATATTTATATTAGGGACTGGATTTTTTTGTTCTGGAATGTATACAGTCACATAGTTTATTTTTGAATAACAATAAAATAGGGAACTCAATCACTTGGAGAGAGGTATTATCAGCATAAGGGAGAACACTGCTGGGACCCTATGAAGTCTTAGGTGTGCTTTATGGGTACAAAGAGTGTATGAGGCCAAAGTGTTCAAGCTGTTTTCTTTACGCTAGCAGAGAAGCCATGAATTAAGACTATAATAGGGACTTCAACAATTAAAATAGCACTTAGGTCTTTCTTTGGTGTATGTGTGCCACTATCTTTCAAGTGAAAGATTCATTCCAAATGCCCAAACTTCCAAAGTAAATCGTTGGCACCCTAGTCAAAGCATGAAAACAGGAACAGTAACACAAACAGGTGAAGTACTGCCAATCAAAACAGCTGTTGTTGGTCTGCCTAGTCAAAAAAAAAAATCACCACTCCTTTCTTACTGTGAACAAAGTTTATTATTTTTCTGATTTCATGTTTATAAAAAACATTAAGTAATTTGATCAGGCTTTCTCCTTTGGAGAACTGGGAAAGCTTAGGAAATTACATAAAGTGTCTTCTTTGAGACACTAGACACAATTCATTAAGGACTATCAAGCCAAGATTCAGGCAGAGAAAGCTTTGGGAAGAGGGCTACGCATGTGGCACCATCCTTCTCTGGGGTCCGGGGCATCACGAGATCCTTTCTTTTGTAAATTGATTAAAACTTGTGATAAATTTGTCATGCCTAGGACCAGAAACCCCAGTCTATTTTGATCAAATCAAGGACTTTAATTAAACCCTAATCCTTTGAAATTAAGTTTACATTATAGGATAAATGGCACAGATAAGAAACAGATATCACTTTTACAGGAAGTGAAACTTATTCAAACCGGAATCACAGGAACTGGATCAAGGTAATCAGAACTTGTTAGAACCTCAGGCTGTTGGCTTAAATGAAACACCAATCTTCATATAGTTTCAATTTTAGGTAAGCTGGACTATTTCACTGTACACCAAAATCTTTAGAAAACCTGGACCAATTACATTACCATGAAAGGTATCAGAGAGTTCAGTAAGCACAAGTCCTAAAGGGAACTGCACTCCAGCAATGAGACTCTACAGAAAACAGCTAAGGATCTGAGTCATTCCTGAAGTATTTGTTGGTTTTACTTGAGAAAAAAGTAAGATGCCGAATAGGCTGCACCTAGGGCAACTGCCAGAAAGCAGAGTGACAAAAAGAGACTTTGAGGGTTATGGGCTAGAGTGATGTGACTCAAGATTTGGGGCAGAGGTGGGCTCTGCTCACTGTTTCTCAGATTCTCAAGCAGAAGAGTGCTAGAGACCAAATGACGAAGACCAGGAGCAAAAGTGTCAACAAAGAGTTACCTTGCATTCTTTCGTTAGAAGACTAATTATTGCAAATGAATCAGTTTTCTATCACTTGCTCTAAAGAACTGATACTAATTAAATCAAAATCTTGAAAAACCTTTACAACAATGAAATAGATTAGAAGATAAACATTGAAAGACAAAGGACTAAATCTGGAAATGGTCTAGAATTGGGAAATTTATACAGTCACGGGTTGAAAAGCAAAGTCTATCACAAAGTTTTATTGACAGTACAGTTAATACGTGAGAAACTGGACACTTATTTCATATATTTAGACGAGTTTAAAGATAAGCATATATCCAAAGTTTCCCAGAATTCCTTTGTTGTGTATATGTATGTAAAGAGAACAGGCCTACTCTTTCAATAATTATTAGGTGCATAATATATTAGTATTGCATATAATAATTCCTTTGTACCATAGATGTTAGAACTTTTCTATATTGTTACAGTAATAATAGAAGGAATTGGAAAAAAACATTGGTGAAATGAAATAGAATTAAAAGCCAGGCTCTGGTGACACACGCCTTTAATCACAACACTCAGGAGGCAGAGGCAGGTGGATCTTTGTGAGTTCGAGGCCAGCCTGGTTTACAAGAGCTAGTTCCAGGACAGGTTCCAAAGCTACAGAAAAAAAAATAGAATTAGAAATTCAGTAGAGTCCCCTAATTTATGACATAAGCAAGACCACAATCTAATGGGACAAAAATGATAATTTCATTAAATTGTTTTGTGCTACCTGTGTGTTCAGGTGGGAAAACAAAGATTCTTATGCTACATTTATAAGAGTCGATACCTCCTGAGTTATAGATCTATACGTAGAAGAAAAACCATGTACTTTCTAAATACAATGTGAGGGCACATCATACTCTGTGAAGAGGAAATGGGGTTTTTGTCTATTTGTTTATTTTGTTTTGTTTTTCACATTAGTCCCCAGAATTCTAACTCTGAGCAGCAGACTGCTCAGATTAATCTAAATGTGACTCTGGCGTTCAAATGACATCTTTTAAAGAATGTTAAAGGGAGTACTTTACAATAAATGATAATTTCCAAGCACATAGGTTTGAGAGGCTATCAATGCAAAATTTGTAGAGGAAAATAGCAAATCAATAAGAAGTAGAACACATTTTCGGAGAGATTGAGAAGAGTCTGGAGTGAAGACAATGAACTCTCAACTACATTGGTGACACAGAAATACAATTTAAATCTACACTCAAATATAGCTCTTCATGGCAGAGGGCCAAGCTTTAAAAAAAATGGAAATGACAAAAACTTGGAGACAATGGGACTTTAATACACTACCACTCTGCCTGTCATGATATACGGTCATGAGGATGAGTGGTTGGTGAAGAGAAATGTCTGTTTTTATACTAATTTGAAATACATGAGCTTGAGAGGCAAGAGGTACATTGGAATTTTCAAAGCTCATAAGAACTCCAAATAAAAACTATGTAATAATAAAAATGAATCTATAAATATAATGGAGCAAAAGAAGAGGAACGACATAATATAAACCATGTTGCTGGGTTCAGACAGTGGTCAAAACGGAGGAAAAAAAAGAAAATAGAAAAGTAATCAAAAATGTCTATGCTCAAATAGGAAAAGAAATTGTCTTTGGAGAAGAGCAGGTATCCAGAGATGATTGGAGGGGGCAGGTTGAAAACAGGGAACTTTGGGCTATGGTGTATTTGTTATCTATTGCTTCATAACAAATGGATTCAATGCTTTTATGGAACACATACTTATTAGAACAATTTTTATGAATCAGGACTCAGAAAAAAATTTATTGGGTCCCTCTGGCCAAGTCATTCCTGAGGCTGAAATTAAGGTATCAGACTGGGTGGCAAGTTTCTACTCAGGCTAAAATATCTTCTTGCAACCTCACTAAGGTGGTCATCACAGATCTCAAAAAAAACAAAAACAAAACAAAACAAACAACAGCAAGACCAACAACAAAAACCCTCTGTTTTTGTGCAGGCTAGATGAAGTAGCCCTCCCAGCCATGGCTAACCCTGCTGTCCTGCCTCTGAAGACAAGCAAAGACTTTTCTCTGCTTCTCCTGTTCTCTTGCCTTCTGTTTCCTACCAGCTCTGTGGAATCCACCTGTAGTCACACAGCTGCTAGGGGTGAATGTTGCAGGGCCCATGAGCTAGGTGTTGGCTGAGTTATGGCTGCTGGGGGTGGGGGTGGACTGGATGATAACTGCTAGGGGGTGGGTGTGGGTGTGATGGTGGCTGCTAGGATGTGGTAATGGTTGGGTGATAACTGCTAGGGGGTGGGAGTTGGCTGGGTAATAGTTGCTAGGGGGTGAGGGTGGGCTGGATGGTGACTGCTAGGGGATGGGGGTGGGCTGGGTGATACTTGCTGGGGGTAGGGATGGGCTGGATAATGTCAGTTAGGGGTGGGGGTGGGCTGGGTGATACTTGCTGGGGGTAGGGATGGGCTGGATAATGTCAGTTAGGGGTGGGGGTGGGCTTATTAATGGCCACCAGGTACCAGGTGTACTGCAGAGAATGGCCTTCACTCTGCTCAGTCTCTGAAGAAGGTTCTCCTTGCCTGGATATCAAGCCTCTGCTCATCTACAGAAATAGCCAACACCTCAGGCAACAGAACTTCTTCCTTCTTCAGGATCTCAGGCAACAGAACTTCCTTCTTCAGGATCTCAGCTTTACAATCTCAACCTTACCGCCTCTGAGACTCAGATCTCCCATTTTCAGTTCTAGATCCTTACCGGATGATATTTTGAGTAAAGAGTCGCTATAAATTTTGGTAGAAACTGGTGAATTTAAACTAACCACATACTCAGTTTGCAAGTAAGAGAGAGCAAGCAATTTAACTGGGGAAAACAGACACAGGGATTCCTATACAGAGGAATTCAGGAGCGTACTGAAGATAAAAACAGCCACTAGACAGCTAAATACCCAAAGCCAGGTAGACGTCTACAAGGGGATTCAAGATGTTTGCATTAGGATAAGAGAAGGAATAACATTACCTGGTCTAGGTTAGATATCCAAAGCACACAGTGTCCCAGGTCTGTGCTATGACTCCTTTGTCATTTTCCTTTACTTCTTTCCTTTCGGATGCACAAGCAGATAGAGAAGATAAATTTTAACCTCATTATAAATTCAATGGGAAAAGCCTTTGGTTTAAAATAACATGGAAAGTTATTTCTATCTATATGACGTCTCCCACTCTTTTATTAAGCTCTGGAACGGGAAGGAATGTGGCTTTATGTGTATGACTGGTTTTGTGTTTTTTGTCTTGCATGCTAGTTGCTCAGCTCTGTATTTCTCCTTCTTGCATGAAACAATGATTTATCAAGTTGCCCATTGCCCTAGGAGACTATTTTGCAAACAGCTTTGGATTCCTGAAGGAGAGGGATGGCTACAGCCCCTGGGTAGACACAGAAACCACACCATCTGTCAGGTACTTCTCATCCAGCACAGACTAATATATGACTTATTCCTTGGAATTAAAAGGGAGCTACCTATGGTTTTGTTGGAGAGAATTACAACAATGGGGCTCATGAGCATGTGGAACTCAAACCAGGGAAATCAGGCCCCAAAACGTATTGGTCACAACAGATTGAAGAAAGGATGTAAATCTCTTGCTCAGACCCCATAAAGTGATGGTACCTAACACTTCAGTGGTGTGCCCCCCCCCCCTCCACCTACCTGCCATTTGATACTTGTGTGTGTTCAAGGATTCCCTGACAAGGCATGGTCCCCTGATATTGGTGAAGCCATTACAGTACTACATGCCTGTACATCTATATATTCATCCCCACCTGGATGAACATACTATTTCCTGCTCCTGAATCATTTCCTGTATCATCCCCCATTCTGCCTTTCACCTAGCAGTCTAGCTCGGTACCTTTTTGCCCAGAAACCTCTCTCGACCAGCAGCTCGCTATTGCCTAGTGTGTTATCTTATCTCTTTCTCAATTCACTTTTGAAATCTCTTGACCTACAGGAGCCACTATAATTTCTATTCATTCCGTAACTCACATACATAAAGATCTAATGTGTGATGTGAGAATTAGGAATTAAGACTGGAAAAAAGAACTTAAATTTGCCTCCGTCAGGCTACTGAGGTGGAAGATTTTATGATAGATTCTTGCAACAAACCGTCTAAAGGTCTGGACTTTATTGTTACCCAGAAGATTCTGACATTGGAGAAAGACACAATTTGTTACTCACAAGATTCTGATATTGTAGAAGGACACAATGGTGCTTTCTATAGCTTTGCATAGCTTGCCAATGACAGGTTATTAATGGCCAGGTTAGAATTTGGGTTTGTGATGCATGTTTTCTACATGGTTTGGCTGTGAAGATGTAACATTAGGCATGGAAACAGCTGAAGATGGACCCCTTTCTTATAATCAATTTTGGAATCTACTTCCTGTTTTCCTGGCAATGCAGGAAAGAGAATCATCAATGACAGTCTCTCTTTGGTATTAAAATAACACGTGAAAGTAACAATGGAAGATAAATCAGGGCTTTGTTGTAGTCCTATCATTAGGCAAAAGAGTGGATTACCATTGGTCCTTAGTGGAGAAGACATGACTTTCTAAGTGGTCCAAAAGATTAAATACTATTGTTTTTTACCTATAAGAGCTCATTCAAATGGGACTGCCAATCACCTGGCCAGGAAACTGCCCCTGAGGAAAGCTGATTCACCTGAAAACATTAATGAGATATTTCACAGAAACCCCTAGCTCAACACTGTTCCTTCCAGATCTTTGATGTTAAGCGTGCCTGATTTGTAGGTTCTAACTCAAAAAGCAAGCCAACACTGCTCCTATCTCCTTTTTGAGTACAAGCCAAAATCTTAAGCATGTTTTTCCTGACACTTTGGTGTCTATCAATACCATTATTATTATTATTATTGCTGTTATTATTATTTTATATATATTATATATATATATGTTGTTGTTGTTATAATTCTATCATTCCACTTTGCTCTTATAACTTGCTTTATCTCTTCCAAATTGTAATAAATTAAACTGAAAATGGTTTTACAGATGGAACTCATTATGGAAATACCTTTCCCTTTTTGCTATGCACCCCAAATTCAACCTTCCAGAGGGTGTTCTCAACTCCTGACATTTCATATCTTGTCAGAAGGAAGCAGTCAGTTTCGTTTAGAACCATTCCTTACTGTTCATTCCAGATTCCTCTCTGGCACAGAGAATGAGATAAGAGTTTAGCTCCCCGTAGGCAGTAGTGGGGAGGAAGTGGTAGATCTAAGTTCTTCATTTGACCCACTTCACTCCTTTCCTGAATGACCAAGTAACGCTACATTTGTGCCAAGGGAACATAACATGTGTGGATTCTTTGCTGGTTCTGGACCACGAAGTGGTTAAAAAAAAATTAATCACAATTAATCTGAGTTTCCATCCATTTTCTAACATAAGTTTCATAAAAGCTCAATTAACAGAGCATTCCCTATAAAAATTTTAAAATAATTTTTCAAAGAACTTTAAAGGACAATTTTCAGGTTCATATGGAAAAACAAAAAACCAAGGATAGCTAAAATAATATTGAACAATAAAAGGAGGTTTCACCATTCCCGATTTCAAGCTGTGTTATACAGCCATAGTAGTAAAAATAGCATGGTGTTGGTACAATAACTTACACACTGGTCAAGGGAATTGACGTGAAAACCCAGACACAAATCCACACACATGAAGGCATCTTTTTAACTTTTTTTTCTATTTTATTTATTTTTTTTTTAAGAAGCCAGAAGTACACACTGGAAAAAGACAACATCTTCAACAAATAATCACACATGCAGAAGAATCTAAATTGTACTGATCACCTACAAAAAACACATCTACAAACAAACAAACAAACAAATGCTACAATTCATAGAGCCACATAGAACACACAGAAATGTTACAATTCATAGAGTCCCATAGAACAAATAGATTATGTTAGGAAAAGAAAATAGAAGAGATACTATGGGTGGTTGAGACAAGACCAGAACAGAAAGATAAAGTGGGGAGAGGGAAGAGAGAGTGGGCTGTGGGAGGAAATACAGGAACAGAGAGCTAAAATTAAGGGGCCGTCGAAGGGTCATATGGAAGTTTAATACAACAAAAACTTTCTGAAATATATTCATATATGAAGGCAATATAAGTGAAATTGCCAAATAACAGGGGAGACAGAGTCTCCCCTGGACATTTGTTGTCATCAAGAAACTTCCAGTCCTGGGATTGTGTTCTATTTAAGTGACTTTATCAAAGAAGCCCCATTGGAATCCCCAAACAACCAAGATAGTTGCCAAGACTATGGGTTGCTCTTTACAATCTGACAGCAAGGCCTTGTTGTTGAAGACAATACCTACATAATTTGTTGGATATGGAGATGTTGAGCTGGTGACTACATAGAGTCATAACCCCTAAGACCTAGAGTCTTAGATACAGGAAAGTATTCTACATGCTGCCAAAAGAAATACATAAGCAGCAAGATAGCCACAAAGCCTTTGATCTGCAATGGTTTCCTTTCTACAAGATATGCAAGGTCAATGGATGCACAACGCTTATTGGAGTAATCAATCAATAATTGATTTGACTTATGGCTCACTCTGGGACATGGAACCCATACCCAATTCTTCTTCGGTGACCTAGAACCAGAGACTAAACAGTTTAGGTGCATAGGGTTAAAAAAAGGGTCTAAGAAATTTTTTTTTAAAAATCAAAGAAATGTAGTAATAACATGATTCCTAATGATATTCTGCTATATTCATAGGTCAGTGCCTTGCTCAGCCTTCATCTCCTGCAGCAGACGAGAACAAATATAGAGACCCACAGTCACACATTACACAAAAAATGAGAGACCTTGGGACACTCAACCATAAATGGGATGTCTCCATTCAATCCCTTCTCTAACAGCTCAGATAACCCTGCAGAAAAGCGGTGCAAATAGTGTGAGGGCTAGAGAGGAGGGAAGACACCAAGAAAAAGACACTGTAAACCAATATGAACAATACTCATATAAACTCACAGAGATGGAAGCAACATGCATAGGGCCTACATAGGTCTGCACCAGATCCTTTGCACATACATTATTTCTGCCAGTCTATTGTTTTTAGAAGATTACTCAGTGTGAGAAAGAGTGAGTCTCTAATCCTAGTCCCATCTCTTAGGCTCCTTTTCTTCTGTTGGTTTGTTTTGTATAACTTGAATGTGAAAGTTTTTGTTTTACCTTATATTTTGTTTGTTATATTTTTTAAAAGAGAAATGAATAAATGAAAACCTAGTTACTATGGTAAAGGGTAACAACTGAACCCTCTGGGAGATGGAAAATCAGTTTTCTCCAATGGAGTGACTCTGAGTAGCATATCTACCACTCCAGGATAGACCTTATGTTCAGGAGTAGTTGACCAACATAGAATTATAGAATGGACTCTAAAGTTTTTTTGTGGGTGTTTTTATTTGGTTTGAGTTTGGGTTTTATTGTTTGTTCATTTGTTTTAGGGGGTGTTGTTTTATTTAGTTTTCTTGGTTTGGGGAGATGAATTTCGTACTGGGTTTTTGTTTGCTATTTTTTTTTTTTAGAAAGATCTTAAAGTTTGAGGGCAGGGAAGAGGAGAAGCTCTTAATAAATCTAGGAGTGGTAAAATATGATAAAATATATTTAAATTAAAAATTGTTTTACCTAAGAAAAGAGAAAGAAGTCCCAGAATGTATAAGATATTATTGAAAGAGCAAATTGTTTGAGAGAAATGATGTAACTAACACCTTGTGTAGCACATGGATTTAATTTTTCTGTTCTTTAATATACCAAATCTGTTGTTTTTTCTATTCTTTATTACACTAAATCTGCTGCGCTTTTCACATTTCTGGAAAGAGTGGTCTTGAGTGAAAGTTTGTTTTTATTTTGCAACATTCTGTAACTGCTGTCTGAACTGCCTAACAATTGCTAATTTCTAAACTACTGTCTTACACCTATCTTCATTTTTGAGGAACAATTTTAAAGGTGTCCTTTCTATATATAGTCTTTGTTCTTGCTATTTACTGGTATGTGTAAGCATTTGAATAAATGTGGACTTTGTAAGATCAATCCTTATAGAGTGGATGATTTTTCAGCACAAAAAAAAATGTGTAACTTGTTATTTTTGGTTGCTTTTGTAACCAACTCTAAAGAAATCTTGTGATATGTCTCTGCAAAAGAATTAGAAGTTCAAAGATAACTGAATAAAAAATAAACAAGAAGCTTTTGATACTGGAAAAAATGTTACCAGTTCAGGAGCATATATTCATCAGTACATATGCCATGATATCCCAATAATTATCAAGCAATTTGGGTGATACTGATAGAGATAACAAACTAGTCTTTCTTTGTCTTTCAAAAGACAATAATGCCTAAAGTGATTTTATGTAAACACCTGTCTTTCAATTTAAACAATGAGCTGGTTTCAAATTTAGCCTACTCTAGAGTCTGAGTGTCATGCTTCTTCCGGGAATTAACCAACTGACTTTATACAGAAACATCAAGAGATGTGTTAGAAGAAATGATGTACAGAAGGCTGACTGTGCTCCATTGTCCTTTAGACCAACAATGGTCTATGTCCTAGTGAGCCTTGTCAATTTGAAGCAGGCAGAGTCTAGATCATATTGCCCTCTGGAGACATCTGTGTTGGGATGCCATGCTTTTGATTAGATCTGGGATGGCTCATATCTTGGAGGTACCATCATTAGGTAGGTTTCCCAGCTACTTAAGAGGGCTATTTAAGCATGTGTATGATTCCAAGGCTGAACCAGCACTCAGTGTTCCTTAGTAGCTTTTGCCTCGGGTTCCTGCCTTGAGTTCTTATCCTGATTTCCCTCAATGATGAACTATGACCTGAAACTATCCGTCAGATAAAGCCTTTTCCCCCCTAAGATGCATGGTTCAGATTGTTTTATCACATCAACAGAAGAGGAAACTAGAATAGTATATTTCCATGGACAGTGATGGGTATTTTGGTCCAGGGAAAATAACTATTATCTGTTAGTCACCCACAGAAAAATTGAATTTGCAGTGTGATTCCCAACAATGAAACTGGAAGTTATCCTGTTTACTTTGCCTTCTGATGCTATGTACATTTGATATACAGAAGACTATTAAATATGTTTCTCCAATATTGAGAATGACTTCAGGACTAGGTGAAAATTAAGAATTAGAGAATATCACTCATACAAAAGAAGCAAGAATTCTTTGTGACAAATCATTGCTAGAATTATTCAGAGCTGGTAATTTTATCAAGCATGTAAGATTAAACATTCCTGGCGGTGCCAATTAACCCCCTCCGCCCAAAAAAACCCACAATGTTCTTAAAGACATAGTTAATTGGAAAACTTTTTAAAAATATAACAGTCATGAACATAGAATCCGTTATCTGTTAAATGACAATTGCAAACTCCATAAACTAACAAGAAATGGGAAGTAAGGAGTAACAAGACAGTAGTGAGGTACAGGCAGAGAAGAAAGTGAATTTGTCATTAGTTGTCAATGCTTGAGGTACCGAACATAGCAACAGGGCTTTGCAGTGCAGGTGTTCTGCACTGGGGTGTATTCTCAGCCCTCTTTGCATTGTTTTTGAAAAATTCTTAATAAAGTATTCTATTTTCAAGGAATAATACTAGTACCTTTTTAAGGATTCAGAGTTTTCTCTCAAAAATTAATACCTATTTTACAGATATTGATCTATTTTAGAGAGAAATTCATGTAGAATTTTTATTTAACATAATATTATAAAAATTTAGAACTCAAATAAAAAAAGTTTCTAGAACAATATGATTAAAATTACAAAGCAATGATAACATTTAATTATTAAACAATTATATAGTTTCGTTATGGCTATTGTTTTTTTGGTGAATTCTCTTAAATAAATTATATAAACTACCACTTTTCTTTTGAAATACCATAGAATATGACTTTAAATAGTACATTTTTCTACAGAACATCATTAAATTTTAAAGTTAATAAACATACAATATTGACATAATTACCATGGTTCATTTAAATTTCTTGAGTAGTCTGGGAAACATCTTTAATTTTTATTTGCTCAGATTAGTGTCTAAAGAATATTTCAGAAGAGGAAGGAAACCAAGCATGGGGGGGGGAACAATCAGGGTAGTGGTAAAGTGAATATTATCACTTCATAAACATAATTATATATACATATATATATAGTCATGATGAAGCTTATTATTTCATATAATTAACACATCATAATTAAACATTTTAAAAGTCCACAATTTGCATTTTGACTTGACTTTATTGTTTTTGTCTTAGACTAGAAGCAACTCACAGTTTCTCACTCTTTTTCCTTAGGGCATCCCCTTGCATACTATGTCAGGCCCTCTGTCTTATGAAATAAGATATTTTAGAAGGAAATTTTTGAAAAAGAAGCATCAAAACTTTACCACTCTGCATACATATCTGTTTATATCTGTAACTTTATCATAAATTTCATGCCTTAAGTTAGAGTGGGCATACATTGATGATCTTTGAAACTGTAACTTTGTTTCCTATAAATGTAAACACTTTCTTCTGAGTTATTCCCAGATTCTATTAAAGCTCATTTGGCAAGAACTGCTTAAGTCAGAATGCATTGCTCATCCATTTTGTCAAACACTGAATTTCCCAATGAAGAATTATAGATTAAAGTAGGCATATATACACTGCCAGACACTTCTCAGTGTCTTGAAACTGCCTATCCTGAGTTGAATCTGTGTGTCATATCCCCTGAGCTTTCTGTTAGCTGTATGTTTTCATTTGTATGAAAAATACAACCCTCTTAAACAATGATGTAACTTTACTACCCCAAATTCTCCTTTTCCTTTTCTATATCTGAAAATAGAAATTTTTATCTTTGTATCATTCCTTACCCATTTGTTTTAATTTCTTTGGGAAATCATTACAAAATTACACAGATCGGATGTCTTCAAAAACCACAGAAAGGCATGTCTAATAGTTTGGGACTCCAATAATCCCCAACCCAAGTTATTTCTATGCTTTGTAGATGACACATCTT
This sequence comes from Microtus oregoni, assembly GCF_018167655.1. Classification (NCBI taxonomy): domain Eukaryota; kingdom Metazoa; phylum Chordata; class Mammalia; order Rodentia; family Cricetidae; genus Microtus; species Microtus oregoni. Next base: position 17,563,761 of record NW_024543076.1, read on the forward strand.
AGTTCTAGGCTTCAAAGAGTGTGGTACTCTAAGATGCATGGTCCTGTATGGCCCTGTCGGCCTACATTGGAGGGGCAAACAAGTCCTCTTCAGCCTTTCCCCTAACTTTAATCCCAAGCTTCAAACTTCTTCATTGTGATTAATCAGTTCCTGGAGGCCTCACTCACAAACCATTAAGCTGAGGATTAGAATTCGGTTTGTGACTTCAGAGTGATACCAGCATTGAAACCAAAGATGCGTTTTCATTCAAGTGTTAGTTTTATTACTAAATACTATTGTTTTAAAACTCAAGGACAATGTTTCCTTGTTATATTGGTTGCAACACAATTTTCAATTTCTATTTGCCCTTTAATTTAGTCTTAGTTATGACTTGAATATTTATACAATTTCCATGTTTGTCTCATCGATTCTCTTTAAAGCTCATACAATCTCATTTCCCTCCATGAATATGCATCACTTTTGATAGATTTCGTGAGTATCTTTTTTGTTTAATTGCAAAGTAAATAATAGTTTGAATGTGCATAATTAATATTGTCTTGATAAACATCCTTGCTATAGCTTTTACTCTTTTACTAAAGAAGGCAGTAAGTTCCATTTCTGTTAGCACGTATGTGTTTTGTGTTTAGTTTACTGCTTCTGCTTCTGTATACTGCATATCACTTCCTGGTGTACATTTTGTCCATTTCAGCTGACCGCTTTCTTCATGGTGGACACAAAGTTTTTGTTTGCTTGTTATAGTTTTTATTTTTCCTTCTTTATATAGCCCATGATCCTTCTGTGAGCTGGATTTCTTTTCATTAGGAATACATAAGAAGATCTGCTGTTTCATTTTACACAGGATTTAAGTAGTACTTGTTGACAACAGTGGGGTATGTCTTCCTCAGTTTATGACAGCAGGATGTGAAAGTTCCTAATTCTTGACATTCTGTCATCACTTAGCAGCATGCATGCATTTTTCTTTCCAACTGTACTTCTAAGTTACATTTTTCCAATTACTGATGAGTTTGAATATCTTAGAGTACTATTTAAATTAAAATATATTAAATTGTTGATGTAAAAACACCTTTTATTTAAGGAATATGGTAGTTTATATCAGCTGTATATACAACTCATAGCATTGTAATTTCTTGTATTCTGAATAGCCTGAGTTTTTCCTTTGTTCAAATTTTTAGCAAGTTTTTTGCTATTGATTTTATTGAACTATACATTTTTCTCTGCTCCCCTTCATTCCTCTCCCCTCCCCTTCAACCCTCTTCCATAGTCCCCAAGCTCCCAATTAACTCAGGAGATCTTGTCCTGTTCTACCTCCCATGTATTTCTCTCTTAGGGTCCTCATTGTTGTCTAGGTTTTCTGGGATTATGAATTGTAGGCCTCGTTTTCTTTGGTCTAAAAGCTACTTATGAGTGAGTACATGTGATATTTGTCTTTTTGGGTCTGGGTTACCTCACTCAATATGATGTTTTCTAGATCCATCTATTTGCCTAAAATTTTAAGATGTCATTATTTTTTCTTCTCTGTAGTACTCCATTATGTAAATGTACCAAATTTTTCTTATCCATTTTTTGGTCAGGGGCATTTAGGTTGTTTCCAGGACAAGTTGTTTCCTTGCTTTATTTGCTTTGCAGAGATTCGCTGTGATATCAATATTTATTAATTGTATCAGATACTGTAAATATTTTCATGTTTTCTCTAACTTTTATCTTACCTTATTTGTGGTATTTCTCCTCTGTTTTACAGCCTTAATTTTGTCTCAGTACTAGGATAGTAGCAGTTTTTCTTTTCAAAACAATGTTTTAAGCATTTCTATAATATTAAGTTCTCAGTTCCCATTTTAAAGATCAAGAAATTAAGGTACAGAGGAGCCAAAGTTATCCCTGAGTATATTTAGCTATGTAATGGTGGTACTCTTAAATAGTAATCAACCACTTTTTTATGTGCTTAAAAGTATCTTTGGTGTTGATTTATTTTATTTTGTTTTTCACGGGGTCTTAGATTAGATTGACTTTTAATTCAGAGAACAACAACCTGTCTTTGCCTCACAATATGGAGGATACACACTTTTGCCCCCTTTCCCTGCCTAACATTTTTTTTCTTTATTGATACTTTATAATATTTCTAGCATATTACCATTTCTTCTATACATAACCTTAGACATAAATTTAACACATACATTATTTTATAGTTCATTAAAACGGATTTATAATTTTGGTGAAATTATCCATTGCATGTATCTATTCTACTTCATGGATTTGAATTTTCATTACTGAATCAGGACTATAATAGCATATCATAGAAGTATGCTTTTCTATATAATGGAACATATCTCCTACTTCTTTTGAGGCTGACTTGATTATTCATGTACATTAATTTCTCCACATGTATTTAAAAGTAATTTCATATGTGTTTTAGAAAAGTAGGTGAAATATACTTAAGTAATTATTTTTACCAAGAAAATAATTTTTTTTAATGACAGCCCAACTTTGGAAGGCAATACCTGGAAATTGAATCAACTTAAATGAGAGTTAGAACTGCTTGGAATATGTTCAAGTCAGATGAGCGTGTAAAGAATTTGCTTGTGTAAATCCTATAAAGAACCATCATGGAGAAATCCTTTCATCTAGCTGGCCAAGGCTGTCAAGAAGAGCAAAAGTTGTTTGGATTATATTTTAGAGGAACTGTTGAACTAAAACATGGAAATTGTTCAAATGGTACACTGCCAGTGCAAAACCATGCCACAAACACCTAGTCAGAAGACAGGGACATCCTCCTAATGCAGCAACAAAACTCAAACGAACTCAGGTAAATTTTCAAAGCCAAACAGTGCATGGAGAAATTAATTGAAATCAAACGAGAAGGCAAAAAATTAAGGTATAAAGGGAAAATACTGAAAGAAAAATGTTTTAAAGAGTTTTTTAAAAAATAAACTAATTGAGAAGAATGGTAACAAATAGAAATCATATAGAGACTGAAGTGAGGTAGATTAAATAATTAGAAAAAAACATAGTTTAAAATTGGTAGGAGCAGAAGCCAGGCAAAGAGATAGTATCTCTCTCTCTCTCTCTCTCTCTATATATATATATATATATATATATGTGTGTGTGTGTGTGTGTGTATATGTATATATACATATATAGATAAATATATGTATATATTCGTATATATATAGTGTGTGTGTGTCTAATATATGTAATAGAAGGGCAGGAAGAAGAGAAACAAGAAAAGTATGTAGAAAACAGTCTAAGAAATTTTCAAAAATATATGAAAAAATTGACAAGACAACTGTACTTGAGGATTTTTGACTGAATGGCAAATTCCAAAATATATATTGATAAAATGATTGATTTTAAAAGTGTAAAAAAAGGCATCATTTGAACATTCAGGAAAATGAATAATGTTATTCAGTGTTGGTTTTAAATACACTCAATATATTAGGGGAAGAAAATCAAGTTGACTTTGGACTTTTTTTTCAGATTTTATGCCAAGAAATAATGGAGTAACATTAATCATATTTTATAAAATATAGGCAAGGATTCCACAAGACCACACTATTTTTAGATTATTGACAAATATTTGATACAGAAGAACTTTAAAAATATTGTGGGTTTTTTTGTGTAGCTTCTGAAGAACCATCTAGAAATTAAGACTGAGCATTCTGGAGGGAAAGGGGTGAAGATTTGCCTGGAATCTGTTGAAGCATGAAAATATATATAACTTTATCCTTAAGATTAAATTATGAGAATGTGAATGAGAAAATATGTAATTAGAATGCCACTAGTGTATATGATAGTGGATAGAGAAAAAAGCAAAAAGTATAAAAAGCAATGGACTTTAACCCGTGATATCAAGTGAGACAATATTAGCTTAAATTTGACAATAAAGGAATAAATATAAGAATTGAGTGCTAATCAATATTATTAAAAATAAAATATTGATTAATAAATGTGTTTAGTTTAAAGAGTCATCTTAGCTGAATAGTAGTTACAGGTTTTTGGCCCAATTAATAGTATCAGGTGATGTGGGAGTGTCATATATCAATCTGTTGATTTCATTGGTTAAGCAATAAAGAAACTGCTTGGCCCTCATAGGTTAAAACATAGGTGGGAGGAGTAAACAGAACAGAATGCTGGGAGAAAGAAGCTGAATCAGGAGTCGCCATGATTCTCCCACTCCAGGCAGATGCAGGTTAAGATCATTCCTGGTCAGCCAGCTCGTGGGCTACAGCAGATTATTAGAAATGGGCTAGTCCAGATGCGAGAGCTAGCCTAGAAAAGGCTAGATAGAAATGGGCCAAGTGGTGTTTAAAAGAATACAGTTTGTGTGTAATTATTTCGGGGCATAAGCTAGAGCTAGCCATGTGGTCGGCCGGGTGCCAGGGACGCAGCCCCGCCATTCCCAATTACAACAATCAGGCATGAATTCAATTTTGTAAATTAAGTCTTAAATCTAATTTGAAAACTGTTAGTCCCCAAACCTTTCTGCCACTATTGCTTCAATGGACATGTAAAGGTCTTGTAAACCTAATAGTTACTGAAGTTCCCACGGTTCATGGCTAGGTAAGAGTACTATTAATTTTCTCCTCTGGTAGCCTGGCACACTTTAACTTCCAGTAAGAAGAAAAGTGATCAGAAGGTTTGAAGCTTCTAGGGTATTACCAATTTGACTTCTCCATGCCCTATGACTCAAGAATAGAGTATCCTCAACCATAGGATCTTACTATTCAGTTCTAGATAGTAACTAAATATGAAGGAAATTGTCTCTACTATTTTGAGTGTGTCTGTGGAACCCCACTGATAAACACTTATAAAAGAGGTATCCCACATCTGACCCTGGATTTTGTTGTTGTCTACATACTAAATCTGGATCCTTTTAGCCTCAGATTAGCATAGTTCTCAATTAGAGACTCACAAACTCATTAATGTGAAGAGGATAAGGGACTCTTTGGAGTGTCAAGTCCTAAATGGATACTATAAATCTATATCATATACCTTTCCCATAAGTCTCACGGATCATTGTGGAAGAGGAGGTAGAAAAACTGTAAGTATAAGAGGTATGAAATGACTACTGTAAACCACTGTCTTTGAGTCATAACACTTATAGTTCCATGCAGGAACTTACAGTAATTTTCACAACTCGAGCAATATTTGCACACAATCAAGCCAACCAAAATTTTAACAAGGATGAGGGGAGACTGGAGAAATCCCAGAGGAGGAGAATCAGTTTACTTCTGCTGTGGTCCTTGGTTGGCTGCCTATGTTCTATAGAATGGTCCTACACCCAGGTGCACAGAGACAGCACAATGTAGATTCAGCAGATTTCAAAAAGAGTTCATGAAAATGAGGATAGGGATCTTGTGAAGAAAGGAGGGGATAGATTTGATCAAAACATATTACATTCTGTAGGCAGAGACTGTTCGTTTGTTTCCTGACCATCCAGACTCCCAAAATAATCACACAGAAATCTGTATTAATTGCAACACCGGCCAGTAGTTTAAGCGTATTTCTGACTGACTCTAATATCCTAAATTGACCCATTACTATTAATCTGTATACTGCCAAATGGCTGTAGTTTACCAGCAAGATTCTGGTAATCTGTCTTCTGTGGGAGGCTGCATGGCTTCTCCTTGACTCTGCCTTCTTTCTCCTAGCATTCGGTTTAATTTTCCTGCCTAGCTCTATTCTGCCAAGACGCTGGCTGAAACAGCTTTATTCATTAACCCACAAAACCAACACATATACAGAAGGACTTCTTTTTTTATTTTTTTATGTTCATAGCAACTTTATTTGTAATAGCCAGTACCTGGAAACAGCCTAGATATACCTCAAATAAGGAATGGATAAAAAAAAAAAGTGGTACATTTACACAATGGAGTATTACTCAACTGTTAAAAATCAAGGGCACCAGGAAATTTGAAGGGAAATTTGAAGGGAAATGAATGGAGCTAGAGTGAGGTAGCCTATACTGAGAAAGACAAACATGGGATATACTTACTCATAAGTGGATATTAGTTATAAAATAGGGGATACCTATGCTATAATCTACATACCCAGAGAGACTAGGTAATAGGAGAGCATCATGGGAGTATGCCTGGAACTCTCTGAGAAGGGGAAACAGATCTCATGGGTGGACTGAGGTTGTGTGTGTGTGGGGGGGGAGAAGGCATGAATAATCAGGTAGGGGTGGGGAGATTACTGAAAGAGGCTACTAGAAAGGGGTTGCAAGAGAATCCCTTGTGCAGGTTAAAACCTGACCCCTGACACCAACATTCTTGTATAAAATTCTCAAACAAAATCAGAGCAATTATTAATATATCAAATAAAGGACAGCATAAAATTTCTTAACTATCAGAACAAATTTAGAATTTGGTATGTATCTGTGTTTTTATATGTTTTGCAGAATACCAAAATCTTACTCCATAAATAAACTGACCTAAAAGAGTAGTCATTTACTACAATTTTAAGAAAAGCATCTATAAGATCAATCTATAATATACATTCTGTGCCAGAAAAATATATCTTATCAAAAGCCATACCACACCTTAACATATGCCCAAAAAACTTAACACAAGTGATTGCTCAGCTGTGTTCATTGCTGTTCTGTTCACAACAGCTAGGAAATAAAAACAATCTAAGTGCCTTTTAACTAACAAATGCATAATGAAATGTGGTAGATATATGTTATTGTATATTATTTACCCGTTAAAAATAAAAGAAAGAAAAATAAGAAAACATAACATTTGCAGGCAAATAGATGGAACTGGGAAGATAATCTTTAGTGAAGTAGCCTAGATCCAGAAAAACAAATATCTACTGCTCTTTTTCATCTGAGGCTTCTAACTCCAAGTCTTCAAATATAAGTATATATCCTGAAGTAACATTAGAAGCCAAAGGATTAAAAAAGGCTGAGTTTTTGAGTTTCTTTGATTTTCTTTAATTCTCTCTCTCTCTCTCTCTCTCTCTCTCTTTCTCTCTCTCTCTCTCTCTCTCTCTGAGGGGGGGAGTGGGTCTGTTTCTTTTTCTCTCCTCCTCCTCCTTCCCCTGTCTCTCTCTTTCACACTCCTCCCACACATTCATTCATGTGATATAGTTGACCCTGGGAAAAGTGTGTAGTTGAATGATTGTTATGATTATCACTTTGGATGCTTTCTGTTGAAAAATCTTGCCTTTGGATGCTTGGGTAGAGATGTACTACTCAATCAACACACATTCTCACCCTCATTTCCCTGTCAGATGTCCTCGCTTCCTGGCAGTCTCAGAACATACAGTGTTGTTTACTCACCTAAATCTGCTGCTTTACGACATTGCCTTTTGATCTCCTTAGCCTCAGTAACTATCATCACATTAAGCAACCTTTTACAATTATTAGTGTTTAGAAATGAATAACCCAAAGAACAATTAAATGTGTTGGCCTTCTTGTAGTCTGTAATTTTCTCCTTTCCTCTTAAGTGAAGTACTCAAACTCCTCAGTGACATTCTTTTGATTCAAAGGCACTTACAGTAAGCATTTCCTTATTTCATTTGATAACCTCTGCTAATCGGGTTTCAGTCTGTGACTCCGTCTTATCACTTTGCCCTAACTTAGACCAAGTAATTACTACCCTTACATTTTTACCTTGTAACCACGTTTTCCCTGACTTTTTAATGTAACTTCATTGGTGACCTCTACCCAAGTTAGGGCACTTCAGGTTTCTGAAGGGGGAGTGTCTGAGATGAGATGTATAATCAGAGTCCCAACTGCTTTCATAGCACTTATTGGAATACATTGTACACTAATATTTGTGACTTACAAATGTCACAATTTTGAAACGTTTATTTTAAACAACAAATGAATATTATTATAAATGTTTAGCTTATTTTTCAGGAGCAGTTTTTATCAAAAGACAACGTTTTCATTTCTGGCAATTTGGGCACACAAAAAACGGCTCAGATAATGCTGTGAGAATTCACAAGTATTTTAGTTACTTTTACATGTGTGCTTTTAAGAAGTCCCTGAAAAAGAAGAAAAAGAAATTAGATAGAAAATAGAGGGAAAAAATACAATAAACAAAATTCCTTATTTTTTTTTTGAAAAGTGGTATATTACTGAAATACAATATACAGAGAGAGGTATTTGTTTTGATATTTGGAAATACATGTATTTCAGCCTAATGAAGATTTTACTCACAGAAACAGACAATGGGTTGTAGTGTTTTGATATGAATTGGAGTTTTGTTTTTCTTATATTGATTTTCTTTTCAAATCACAGAATGCCTCAAGTAGTTGTAAAACCCTAGTTGGTATTTTTTTTTAATGAGCCAAGTTTTGGAATTATATAGAGACTAAAATAAGAAAACTTACTTTGATTGGATTATGGGAGATTGGGTGTGTTCCACATTTACAGAGTAACTCACAAAGGAAGAAATGTACTTGTCCAGCAAGAACCTTGTCCCAGCAGGCATCTTTTTATATTATGCATTTTTATCATTTTCCAGGAATATAAAACAATCATGATTGACAATGTAAAACCTAAATATGCTGTCAGGGCAACAGTAGTGCAGAAGAGAAGGAAAAAGATTGAGCGACTGTCAATGATTGTAATTGCCCACGTAGCAGCAGTAGCTCTGCATCGCAGAACTGTGTTCTCTCTGTGGGTCTTAGAGTCTGATGTGATCACACTGACAATCAAAAAGTGGCTGCCTTATTTTTTTTTCCTTGAACACAGAGTTTCTTTTTATGTCCCTTTGTTAGTCAATTGACAGTGGCATCTCACCGATGGAAGGAAATGCAGGATTAATATCTGAATGAAAAGTATCCAAAATAGTGCTATATAGACTTTGAGTTTTGATGTGTGCCTCTACTCCTGTGCTACAGAAAATTAATATGGTGCATTTTAGAAAATTCTATCAAAAATTGAAAATTTAAAACTATGCATATCTATTTTATACAGAACAAACACCTAATAATGTGTTTATAACTATCGATGTATCAAACATAAAAACCACCCAAATTTAATGCTAAAAAGCAGATGCAAGTATAATCTGTAGAGTGACTGCAATATCATGAATAGTTCCTGGAGCCTTGGAGATTTGTCTATAAACTGATATTGAGAACTTTGACAACTCAGTGTTATATACAGACTGGGGTTTACGAAGGGATCACAATTATAGGCTTCATCTTTTCAGGATGCTGAGTATAAGTGTCTGAAATTATTAACATTTTGGAGTAAGTGGAGAGCCAAGTTACTCATTTTCTTCTTGTGTGTGTGTGTGTTTCAAAGGAAGTCAAATCACTATGATTTTCTTCATATTGTTAACATTACACATCATTGTGTGTTTAGGATCCTTCATTTCAAAAGTAATTGATGTTTTAGTCACAATTTTTACAGTGTCTTGCTATTACTTTTATCAAGATATTATTTCTAATATAAAATGTATTTATAATAAAGATACATATAAATGTTATGTTATGTTATTGAGTTATTTAAGATAGCTATAGAAGGGCTTGTAGCTCTTTTACTTATTGAGGGAACACTCTTTTTGTGGCCAGGCTCACTGGTTCTGTACAGAAATATTCATACTGTATTGATATAAAGGAAATTCAGACATCACTCTCTGTATATCAAGTTCTCTTAGAAAAATCATTTCACTATTTTGTAAATATTTTTCTTATTTAAAGTAATAAGGCTAATTTTATAGGTTTTTAAGGGTGAAACATGTATCATTTAAAATATAAGGACTAAGGAATTTTAATGGCACAGTAAAATTTGCATGTCTGTGTAAGTTTGCTACATATAAGATAGATACTGTTGAATAAATTAGAATTGGAGCTACAGCTAGATATAGCATAAAGCCATTCACATAGATAACTAAAACATAAGTCATTCTGATCATCCATGAATGTAGCAATCCCACACAATAGTGCAGCATATAAATTTTACAGCTTTGAAAACAAGAATCAATGCAATTCAGCCAGTCATCCACAGGCAAATCAGTCAGGACAGTTCTGCTTTGAAAGGAATGCCAATGTATAATAGGTAATCAAGAACACAGACACCGATATTCCTCTTTGTGCTTTATAAACCATGCTGTGAATGTGTTTTATGGAGCTCTTATCAGTTTTGGTTTGAGGTGTCCAGATTTGGGAAGTATTATTTTATGTGCACTATAGGTGAAATTTTTGTTTCTTTTTAATCTTATTTTATTTTTCACAATACTCAACAATCATAATATAATTAAAAGTCCATTTCTCTTTTCTGTTTGTGATGAGCATGGTCAGTTGTTCATTTTCTTGACCTATTTTCCTTTCTCTCATCTTTTCCCACTTTCATTTTAGTTCCCAAATTAAATTTTGTTGGGTTTTGTTGAAAGCTTCTCAGAAGTGCTAGAGAAAAGATCCAAACACTTAAAACAAAACCAAAATAACATATTCTTTTTTTTTCCTTCTTAAAATATTCACCTGATTCCTTACTTTAAAATATTTATCACAGACTTTTCCCAAGGACATGAGTCAACAACTAATTGTGTCAATAATAATTGGGTTCCTTTTGCTTTTGCCATGTTTGAGTTATTGTATGTATTTATTGTAATGAGCATGTACCACTCTAAAGTAATATGCTTCAGTAGCATTGTAAGCTTGAAATACCATGTCAGTGTGCCAATATTTCCTAAAATTTGTAAGCAAATATTTTTTTTTATTGAGAAAAGGAGAAAAAAAAACAAGTTTCCACCTCCTCCCAGCCTCCCATTTCCCTTCCCCTCCTCCCCCCCTACGCCCCCTCCTCCCACCCTTCTCCCCCTCCCCCCACTCCTTTCCCCCTCCCTCTCCAGTCCAAAGAGCAGTCAGGGTTTTCTGCCCTGTGGTAAGACCTAGGACCTCCCACCTCCGTCCATATCTAGGAAGGTGAACATCCAAACTGGCTGGGCTCCCACAAAGCCATCACATTACGTAGGATCAAACCCCCGCACCATTGTCCTTTGCGTCTCATCAGCCCTCATAGTTCGCCATGTTCAGAGAGTCCAGTTTTATCCCATGCTTTTTCAGTCACAGTCCAGCTGGGCTTGGTGAGCTCTCAATAGATCAGCTCCACTGTCTCAGTGGGTGGGTGCATCCCTCGTGGTCCCGACTTCTTTGCTCATGTTCTCCCTCCTTCTGCTCCTCATTGGGACTTTGGGAGCTCAGTCCAGTGCTCCAGTGTGGGTCTCTGTCTCTATCTCCAGCCATCACCAGATGAAGGTTCTATGATGATATGCAAGATATTCGTCAGTATTGCTCAAGGATAGGGTCATTTCAGGTTCCCTATTCTCAACTGCCCAAGGAACTAACTGGGGACCTCAGCTTGGGCACCTGGGAGCCCCTCTAGGGTCAGGTCTCTTGCCAACCCTAAAGTGGTTCCCTTAACTAAGAATTGTGGTTCCGTGCTCCCCTGTCCAACCTTCCTTTATCCCAATCCTCCTGCTTTCCCAAGGCCCGACCTCCTTCCCTTCTAACTTTTCTCTCCCCATCTCCCCTTACCCCCAACCCACCCCACCCCAAGATCCCAATTTTCTCCCCGGCAATTTTGTCTACTTCCCTTAGCCCAGAGGATAACTATATGCTTTTCCTTGGGTTCCCCTTCTTACTTAGCTTCTTTAGATTCACCTATTGTAGACTCCGTGACCCTTATTTATGGCTAGAAACCAATTATGAGTGAGTACATCCCATGTTCATCTTTTTGGGTCTGGGATACCTCACTCAGGATAGTGTTTTCTATTTCCATCCATTTGCATGCAAAATTCGAGAAGTCATTGTTTTTTACCGCTGAGTAGTACTCTAATGTGTAGATATTCCATACTTTCTTCATCCATTCTTCCATTGAAGGGCATCTAGGTTGTTTCCAGGTTCTGGCTATTACAAATAATACTGCTATAAACATAGTTGAACAAATGCTTTTGTCATATGATAGGGCATTTCTTGGGTATATTCCCAAGAGTGGTATTGCTGGGTCCAGGGGTAGGTTGATCCCGAATTTCCTAAGAAACCGAAACACTGACTTCCATGGTGGTTGCACAAGATTGCATTCCCACCAGCAATGGATGAGGGTTCCCCTTCCTCCACAGCCTCTCCAGCACAGGCTATCCTTGGTGTTTTTGACTTTAGCCATTCTCACAGGTGTAAGATGATATCTCAAAGTTGTTTTGATTTGCATTTCCCTGATTGCTAAGGAAGTTGAGCATGACCTTAAGTGTCTTTTGGCCATTTGAACTTCTTCTGTTGAGAATTCTCTGTTCAGATCAGTGCCCCATTTTTTAATTGGGTTAATTAGCATTTTAAAGTCTAGTTTCTTGAGTTCTCTATATATTTTGGAGATCAGACCTTTGTCTGTTGCGGGGTTGGTGAAGATCTTCTCCCAGTCAGTAGGTTGCCTTTGTGTCTTAGTGACAGTGTCCTTTGCTTTGCAGAAGCTTCTCAGTTTTAGTAGGTCCCATTTATTCAATGTTGCTCTTAATGTCTGTGCTTCTGGGGTTATACATAGGAAGCGATCTCCTGTGCCCATCTGTTGTATGGTATTTCCCACTTTCTTTTCTATCCTTTTCAGTGTGTTCGGGCTGATATTGAGGTCTTTAATCCATTTGGACTTGAGTTTTGTGCACGGTGAAAGATGTGGGTCTATTTTCATTCTTCTACAGGTTGACATCCAGTTGTGCCAGCACCATTTGTTGAAGATGCTTTCTTTCTTCCATTGTATACTTTTAGCTCCTTTATCAAAAATGAGGTGTTCATAGGTTTGTGGGTTAAAATCCGGGTCTTCTATACGATTCCATTGGTCGACTTCTCTGTTTTTATGCCAGTACCACACTGTTTTCATTACTGTAGCTCTGTAATAGAGTTTGAAGTCAGGGATGGTAATGCCTCCAGAAGATCCTTTATTGTATAGGATTGTTTTGGCTATCCTGGGTTTTTTGTTTTTCCATATAAAGTTGATTATTGTCCTCTCCAGATCTGTGAAGAATTTTGATGGGATCTTGATGGGGATTGCATTGAATCTATAAATTGCCTTAGGTAGAATTGCCATTTTTACTATGTTGATCCTCCCAATCCAAGAGCAAGGTAGATCCATCCATTTTTTGGTATCCTCTTCAATTTCTTTCTTCAATGCCTTAAAGTTCTTGTCAAATAGATCTTTCACTTCCTTGGTTAGATTTACCCCAAGATATTTAATGCTGTTTGTGGCTATCGTGCAAGGTGAAGCTTCTCTGATTTCCCTCTCTGCTTCCCTATCCTTTGTGTATAAGAGGGCGACTGATTTTTTGGAGTTGATCTTGTATCCTGCCACATTACTAAAGCTGTTTATCAGCTGTAAAAGTTCTTTGGTGGAGTTTTGGGGGTCGCTTAAGTACACTATCATATCATCTGCGAATAACGAAAGTTTAACTTCTTCCTTTCCAATTCGAATCCCCTTGATCCCATTATGTTGTCTTATTGCTATTGCTAGAACTTCAAGTACTATATTGAAGAGGTATGGAGAGAGTGGAAATCCTTGTCGTGTTCCTGAGTTAAGCGGGATGGCTTTGAGTTTCTCTCTGTTTAATTTGATGTTAGCTGTCGGCTTGCTGTATATAGCTTTTATTATATTTAGGTATGACCCTTGTATCCCTAATCTCTCCAAGACTTTTAACATAAATGGATGTTGAATTTTGTCGAATGCTTTTTCAGCATCTAATGAGATGATCATATGGTTATTTTCCTTCAGTTTATTTATTGCTGGATTACATTGATAGATTTTCGTATGTTGAACCAGCCCTGCATCTCAGGAATGAAGCCTACTTGATCATAGTGGATAATTTTCCTAATGTGTTCTTGGATTCGGTTTGCCAGTATTTTGTTGAGGATTTTTGCGTCGATGTTCATGAGTGAGATTGGCCTGTAATTCTCTTTCCTGGTTGAGTCTTTGTGTGGTTTTGGTATCAGAGTAACTGTAGCTTCATAAAAGGAATTAGGTAACGACCCTTCTGTTTCTATATTGTGGAATACATTAAGGAGTATGGGTATTAGCTCTTCTTGGAAGTTCTGGTAGAATTCCGCATTGAAACCATCTGGTCCTGGGCTTTTTTTGGTAGGGAGGTTTTTGATAACAGCTTCTAATTCTTCGCGACCAACAGGTCTGTTTAGATTGTTCACCTGGTCCTGGTGTAACTTTGGTATATGGTATTTATCTAAAAAAGTGTCCATTTCTTTTACATTTTCCAGTTTTGTGTTATACAGGCTTTTGTAGTATGATCTGATGATTCTCTGAATTTCCTCTGTGTCTGTGGTTATGTCCCCCTTTTCATTTCTGATCTTATTAATTTGCGTATTCTCTCTCTGCCGTTTGATTAGTTTGGATAGGGGTTTATCAATCGTGTTGATTTTCTCCAGGAACCAGCTTTTTGTTTCATTGATTCTTTGGATTGTTTTCTGTGTGTCTATTTTGTTGATTTCAGCCCTCAGTTTGATTATTTCCAATCTTCTACTCCTCCTAGGTGAGTCTGCTTCTTTTTTTTCTAGAGCTTTCAGGTGGGCTGCTAAGTCTTCAATATGTGCTTTCTCTGTTTTCTTTAAGTGGGCACTTAGTGCGATGAACTTTCCTCTTAGCACTGCTTTCATAGTGTCCCATAAGTTTGAGTATGTTGTTTCTTTATTTTCGTTGAATTCAAGGAAGACTTTAATTTCTTTCTTTATTTCTTCCTTAATCCAGGTATGGTTCAGAAGTTGACTGTTCAGTTTCCATGAGTTTGTAGGCTTTCTGGGGGTAGCATTGTTGTTGAATTCAAACTTTAATCCATGGTGATCTGATAAGACACAGGTGGTTACTAATATTTTTTTGTAACTGTGTAAGTTAGCTTTGTTACCGAGTATGTGGTCAATTTTCGAGAAGGTTCCATGAGCTGCAGAGAAGAAGGTATATTCTTTCCTCTTCGGGTGGAATAATCTATAGATGTCTGTTAAGTCCATTTGCTTCATTACCTCCATTAATTCTCTAATTTCTCTGTTAGGTTTCTGTTTGATTGACCTGTCCATTGGTGAGAGAGGAGTGTTGAAGTCTCCTACTATTAGTGTGTGTGGTTTGATGGCTGCCTTGAGTTTTAGTAATGTTTCTTTTACATACGTGGGCGCTTTTATATTCAGGGCATAGATATTCAGGATTGAGACTTCATCCTGATGAATTGTTCCTGTTATGAGTATAAAATGTCCCTCTCCATCTCTTCTGATTGATTTAAGTTTGAAGTCAACTTTGTTAGAGATTAGTATGGCCACACCTGCTTGTTTCTTAGGACCATTTGCTTGATAAGCCTTTTCCCAGCCCTTTACTCTGAGTAGGTGCCTGTCTTTGTGGTTGAGGTGTGTTTCTTGTAGACAGCAGAACGTTGGATCCTGTTTTAGTATCCAATCCCTTAGCCTGTGCCTTTTTATAGGTGAGTTGAGCCCATTGACATTAAGTGATATTAATGACCAGTGGTTGTTAACTCCGGTCACTTTTTTAGTAGTAGGGTTTGTGTGTTTCCCTTCTTTGAGTTGCGCTGGTGAAAGGTCTCTAGATGACTGAGTTATTGTGGGCATTGTTGGACTCCTTGGTTAGTGATTTTCCTTCTATAATTTTCTGTAAGGCTGGATTTGTGGCTACGTATTGTTTGAATTTGTTTTTATCCTGGAAAATTTTGTTTTCTCCATTTATAGTGAACGAAAGCTTGGCTGGATATAGTAGTCTGGGCTTGCATCCATGATCTCTTAGTTTTTGCAGTACATCTATCCAGGACCTTCTGGCTTTCATGGTTTCCATAGAGAAGTCAGGTGTAAGTCTGATAGGTTTACCTTTATAAGTAACTTGGCCTTTTTCCTTTGCGGCTCTTAATATTCTTCCTTTATTCTGTATATTTTGTGTTTTGATTATTATATGGCGAGGGGATGTTTTTTTTTGATCTAGCCTATTTGGTGTTCTGTATGCTTCTCGAACCTTCATAGGTACCTCTTTCTTCAGGTTGGGAAAGTTTTCTTCTATAATTTTATTAAGTATATTTTCTGTACCGTTGAGCTGCACTTCTTCTCCTTCTTCTACTCCAATTATTCTTAGGTTTGGTCTTTTTATTGTGTCCCAAATTTCCTGAATGTTTTGTGATGAGAATTTGTTGGTTTTGCTGTTTTCTTTGATCAGTGTGTTTATTTTTTCAATGTTATCTTCAGTGTCTGATATTCTCTCTTCTATCTCTTGTAATCTGTTGTTAGTACTTGTTTCTGTCATTCCTGTTCGTTTACCCAGATTTTCCATCTCCATTCTTCCCTCGGTTTGTGCTTTCTTCATTGCTTCCATTTCATTCTTCATATCTTGAACCGCTTCCCTAACCTGTTTGATTGCTTTTTCTTGTTTCTCTTGGTTTGCTTGCGTGTCTTTGAGCGATTTATTCATTTCCTCTACCTTTTTGTTTGTAATCTCTAATTGTTTATGGCAGTTTTTCACCTCCTGTTTAAGGTCCTCTATTATTTTCATATAGTTCACTTTTGAGTCGATTTCTTCTATTTCTTCAGGAGTAGGGTGTACAATTCTTATTTCGGGATCTTTGGTTTCTGGTGGTGTCATGTTGCCTTTCAGATTGTTGGAGGAATTCTTGTATTGGCGCCTTCCCATCTCTTCCTTCAAATGGAGGCAGGAGAGGCCTGGTCTCTTGGTCCAGTCTTTGCTGAGATTGACTCTCAGGGTATATCTCTTCAGTGTAGAAGCAGGAACCGTTCCCGTCCTGATGGGATTCCTCAGCAACTAAACAGGGCCGCTGGTAGCCCAATGATCCAGGGCCAACAGGATGAATGGAGCAAGTGGGGGGGGGGGTGGTATCCAGGAGCGCGCAGGAAGCCTGGCGCAGGAGCTGAAGGTGCCCGGCTCCCTTACAGGGGACCCTGAGGCCTGCCTGGCTGGCAGGCACTCACCGCTCTGGGTGGGTCGCCTTAGTTTAGGAGCTTAAGACTGTAGTTGAGCACTGGTCCTAGCATACAGCAGGGCAGGGTTGGGGAGGGGTGCTGGGTCGTGCAAAAGAAAGACAGCCCTGCAGAAGGAGCTGGGGGAGGGGGTTTGTGCTCTCTTCCGGGACAGTCCGCCCTGGGTAGCACACACTCACCCGTCCTGATGGGATTCCTAAGCAACTCCCAAGACAGTCTTTATGAAAGAAAATAATGAATTGCGTCTTGCTTAAAGTTTCAGAAGTTTAGTCCATTATTATCATGACAGGGAGCATGACACCAGGCAGGCAAGTTCTGGAGCAGGAGCAGGAGCTGAGTGCTAAATCCTGATCTGTCAACTGACAGAGAGCCTAATCTAAAATGGTTTTTAATACCCTCAAGCCAACCCCTAGTTACACACTCCTTCAACAATGTCACACCTACTTCAAGAAGGACCCACACATCCTAATCTTTCTAATCATTTCAAATGAGGCCACACCCCAGTGACTAAGCATTCAAATATATGTGTCTACGGGACCATTCTTGGTCAAACTACTACACTGGTAGAAATCAAAAATGTGTGAGCACCTAAAGAACATAATGACCCACTAAAAGAGTTAAAAGTGAAGTAAAAATCTATTACTAGTAATTGTGTATGGACCCAAACTAATCTAATTTAATAGATGTATCTAAGGACAGGCAGAATAAAATCAGTTTAAGCTGGCTCCTATCTGATAGCAATTCAAATTCCTTGACTGTCAAATTCACAACATACAGAATTGTCAGTTGCTTTTTTTAAAGTAGGGCAATGCTGATTTAAGGATAGTTGTGACACTCAGGTATATAAGCTCTATATTTACTGAATATGTGTTCAGTATGTAATACATACATAATGAATAATCTATGTGTTACAGAAAAAGAGAACAATCAATTCTTCAACTATATTCTTGTAAACACATTGTAAAATTAGTAATGATGATTGTTATATCTATTTCTATAAAAACAACTTTTGTACTGATGAGATTTAATCAAAAAAGTATCAGACCATAGTTATGCAATGAGTTGGAAAAGTGTTCATTCCTATCAAAAATATTTGGAGATTTCATAAACAACCTAATTTTAAAAGAGATGATTAAAAATAAAAATGAAATAAAATATCTCCTAAACAAGAGTATAGACATATTTTCAGAAACTCTTATTTTAATGTACTGTGGTTGGAATTCAAACTAGATCTGAGCTATAGCAAAATTGTTGACATGGGCAAGTTGAGTGAAGTCAATTTCCCACAGCTGGGGTAAACATCAAGAAGGGCGTGCAGCTGTACGCTGTGCGATGTCACAGGGTCTTGCACACTCCTCAGACTCTTTTCAAATCTACCTGCACCTTTCCCTTTTCAACCTCAATTATAGTTCCTTAACCATTGGTAAACTCATCTTACTTTGCACTTAATTATGATCAAGGCTACTTAATTTTGGTCTTTAAATGAAACATATCCAATGTAAATAGATTTGTAGGTAACTAGTTATGAG
The DNA here is from genome assembly GCF_018167655.1 of Microtus oregoni. Lineage (NCBI taxonomy): Eukaryota > Metazoa > Chordata > Mammalia > Rodentia > Cricetidae > Microtus > Microtus oregoni. The sequence goes on from NW_024543076.1 coordinate 17,582,210, forward strand.
GTACTACACCCATCTCCCCCATTTATCTACTAAATTGTAAAAATAAAAACACAAAAGACTACTATTTTCCAAGTTTTTTTAAATAATCTATATTCTCTTCTAGTCCAGTCTTTTTCTATCAACCTCCTTTCTTCATTGTATTTGGATCTCTCTCTCTCTCTCTCTGTCTCTCTCTCTCTTTCTCTCTCCCTCTCTCTCCCCCTCTCTCTCTCTTTTATTTTTACTTAAAAACTTCCACCTCCTCTCCTCCTCTCATTTCTCTCCCTCCCCACCTCCCTCTCCACTCCAAAGAGCAGTCAGGGTTCCCTGCCCTCTGGGATGTCCAGGGTCCCTCCATCCAGGTCTAGGAAGGTGAGCATCCAAACAGGCTAGGCTCCCACAAAGCCAGTACATGCAGTAGGATCAAAACCCAGTGCCATTGTCCTTGGCTTCTCAGTCAGCCCTCCTTGTCCAACACTTTCAGAGAGTCCGGTTTGATCATATGCTCCATCAGGCTCAGTCCAGCTTGCTTTGGTGAGCTCCCATTAGATCAGCCCCACCGTCTCAGTGTGTGGGCGCACCCCTCAAGGTCCTGACTTCTTTGCTCATGTTCGCCTCCTACTGCTCCTCATTTGGACCGTGGAAGCTCAGTCCAGTGCTCCAATGTGGGTCTCTGTCTCTATCTCCATCCATAGCCATATGAAGGTTCTATGGTGATATGCAAAATATTCATCAATATGGCTATAGGATAGGGCCATTTCAGGCTCCCTCTCCTCAGCTGCCCAAGGATCTAGCTGGGAACAGAGAATTCTCTCTCTCTCTCTCTCTCTCTCTCTCTCTCTCTCTCTCTCTATATATATATATATATATATATATATATACATTTGTATGTATATACATATATATACATATACACATACATGCATGTATATACATGTGTATATATGTATGTATATATATATCAATGTGTGTATGTGTGCTTTTTCTTTTCTATTAAGTTAAATATTAATCTTTGTAATCTACAAACTTACATTTAGTAATCTCTGCTCTGGTGACATTTTGATTGTAATCTAAAAAATAAAGCTTGCCTGATCATCAGAATGCATAGCTAAGTCTACTGGTTAGCCATACAGTCCAGGGAGTAGTGGCACACACACCTTTAATCCCAACACTCCCACTCTAGTTAGTTCTGCATGTACGGAAGTGGACTTTTTTTTGCCAGGGCTCACTTCTATTTCACTATTTCAGGATCACTCTTCTCAGTTTCAGACAACAGGCTATCTGTGACTCCTTTTTACAATACATTCAAACTTTTCTTCATCCAGGGCATCCTCTTAGTCCCTAAACAGGAACTTTCCCCAATCTTATCTTTTCAGGAAACTTCATTGTGACTGATAATTTTATTCCTTTCTTAAACATTAGTCTTCATCTTTGAGTCTTTTTTTTTTTTTTTTTTGGACTGAAAGAAATTTGTTTCTTCCACAATTGCCAATTGCTTTTGTTTTGAGCCTATTTTGGGCTCACTGAGAAGTAAATTATTAATAACCCTATGAGTTTGTTTTTTTAAAAACTAAAGAACAAAGAACTAATACGTTTTTTCTCACGTCAGAAGCTCAAGTTTTGCAGCAGGTTTATGCACACCTACGCATGACAGAGTCCATAAGATATCAACAGTTGAAGACATGAAGCTGTGCCAAAGTGAGGCTCATGGTGGGTGAAAGAGAAGACTGGATGACAGGAAGCAGACAAAGCAAGTGAACCAAAGCTGAAGTGGTAAATTTTACAACCGGAATAATCTGGTATCCATATGTTTCAGGCAAATCTTAGGGAAGGTACTGAAACCATGATCTTTGCATTAGAGTGGAGTGTGTAAAGATGGACCTCTTAGCAGGAATACATTTACAAATGGAGAAAAAAGAAGAAAGCTTTTTGACAATCTTTCCTGAAATGTTTGCAAATCTGAAAAGCCAGCGAGAAAGAGCAGTGTGCTCACCTTCATCACATACCACATGTGAAAGCACACATTCAAAGACTGTCATGCCAGTGCTCATTTCATCTTCTTGAACTTGGCACTAGAACTACAAAAGCTTCAGAAATTGGGATGTAGCAATGATCTACCCATTCATTTCAGTAACCCCTTTAATGTTTTTGTTTCACTAACTAGAGGCTAGGGCTTAATGCTCAGTATCTGAATACAGACTGTGATTTTATATTTGTTATCCATACCTATTTTTTTAAGAGTTTCAGTTAAGCCAAATAAATACTATTCAGTCTAAACTGGGGAAAGCATAATGAAGTTCACTTCTCATGGATGTGTAAAGCATTTTGCCCTTGCCCTTTTTTGTCTTCCTCACTTTGTTCTTTGCTGCCCCATTTTCTCCCATCATTTACCAATAATCTAATTGTTGAATATCAGGATCTAGGGTTATTATCTAAGAAGAGATGTTTCACATTATTACTTTTATTGATTTTATTTTACCATTATCCTCAAACATTGATGTTGGTGAATTTCTTGAGACAATGTACTATAAAATCTGGATTCCTATTTTCAAGTCACTCAAACTATTCTGTTAATTTTCACAAGCTATCTCTGAAGCCCAGGTGTTGACCGAGGTTTCTGTCCCACTTTGTCCAGCAGCCATTCAGGCCCAAGGAAATGCACAGAGGTCTACATTAATTATAAACTGTTGGTCTATTAGCTCAGGATTCTTATTAACTCTTACATTTAAAATTAGCCCACAATTCTTGTCTGTGTTAGCCACGTGGCTTGGTACCTTTTATCAGTGAGGCATTCTCCCCTTGATTCCTCTGTGTCTAGGTGACAACTGCAGACTGAGCCTTTTCTTTCCCCAGAATTCGCCCACTCTAGTGGTCCCACTTCTTCTTCATGCCTGACTACTGGCCAATCAGCATTTTGTTAAATCAATATAAATAACAAATTTTCACAGGGTATAAGACCATTGTCCTACAGTACCCAGGAGGTGGTAATGTTGGGCTTCTGCACTAAGGAGACTCTGAGAATTCTACTAAGGGAAAGCTCTTGCTGGTACCTTTGTATCTTGCTTAGCAGCTAAGAAAGGAAGAACATAATGAAACAGCAAATATGCTGTCACCACCTGGCCTTCTGCAGTTGTGCTGGCGAGGGAAATGATGGAAAGGCCATCTGTTTCACCATGGTCTACGTTTGACTCTAGCTTCTTCTATGCAGTGTCTGACAGATATTCAACAATTTGTCTAGAAAATTTAGTTTTAATGCATTCGCTTCTCCGGGAAGTAGAAACATAAGCTAATACTCTACTGTCTGAAGGATTTAATGAATGAAAATATCTAATGTACCTATTAAATATTAATTTTCAAATCTCCCTTCTTCTTGTCCAATTTCCCCACCTCTCCCCCTTACCAAACAATTCTTTCTACTATAGCAAAAAGAAATACATGTAAAGATTGATTTTAAGTTTTCGCTTACATCCATTTCCTAAATTCATTTTATAATGTTTGGTTTTGAAGCCCCCCCCCACTTGATTTTTGGCTTACAAAAAAAAAATTCTACTAAGTATCCTGCTTTGCTTTTTGTACATGTGTTTATTGTATAAATTTTCCAGTATGCAAAGCACTTAAATAGACATTCCCCAGTTAATTCTCATAATAGCTATTCAAAGCATGTATTATTTATCTTTAATCAGCACAAGAGTAAACTAAGGTTGAAAGGTTAAGTGACTTTTGCAATCCCACAAAGGCTATATACAAGGTTAAGTGGCTTCTGTGATACACTAACATGAGTAAGTGGCAGTACTGGGAACTGAACCGAGGCTTTCCAGTTGTAAGCTGAGTGGTCTCCTAGTCTCCCACTCTGGCAGAATAATGACTGATATTTTTTTTTCCTTGCTCTCATTAATAAACTTCTATAATTTCCATGTTGAATACAGTACTTTGTTCTGTTGACTGTTTGGTTTTCTGTTGATTTTTATTTTGCTTAGCATCTTCTTTCCCCTAGGAACTTGGCCACAGCATATTTCTGTAAATTAGAATCTTTATCACTTTCATAGAAGTCCTTAAGATACATATAGGAAGGGAAAATATTTAAACCCACAGTATTTGAGCCAAACAAAAAGAGAAAAAAATTACGAGACCTGGATAGAGGTGGGCGGTCCATGGGCTTCCCACAGGTCAGGGAACCCTGATTGCTCTTCGAGCAGATGAGGGAGGAGGACTTGATCGGGGGAGGGGGAGGGAAATGGAAAGTGGTTGCAGGGAGGAGGCAGAAATCCTTAATAAATAAATAAATTTAAAAAAATCCAAAAAAAAACCAAAAAAAAAAAAATAGAAGTAAAAGGATATCCACACTGCATAGTCTAAGAATTTAGCCAGAATTCTCATTTTAAATTGTACTATTCAAAGTAATAAAACATACTACTATTGGAAAAAAAATTAAGAAAATATTTGCCAGGTGAGTGTGTGCTACCCAGGGGCGGACTGTCCCGGAAGACAGCACAAACCCCCTCCCCGAGCTCCTTCTGCAGGGCTGTCTTTCTTTCGCACGACTTACACCTGACTTCTCTATGGAAACCATGAAAGCCAGAAGGTTCTGGATAGATGTACTGCAAAAACTAAGAGATCATGGATGCAAGCCCAGACTACTATATCCAGCCAAGCTTTCGTTCACTATAAATGGAGAAAACAAAATTTTCCAGGATAAAAACAAATTCAAACAATACGTAGCCACAAATCCAGCCTTACAGAAAATTATAGAAGGAAAATCACTAACCAAGGAGTCCAACAATGCCCACAATAACTCAGTCATCTAGAGACCTTTCACCAGCGCAACTCAAAGAAGGGAAACACACAAACCCTACTACTAAAAAAGTGACCGGAGTTAACAACCACTGGTCATTAATATCACTTAATGTCAATGGGCTCAACTCACCTATAAAAAGGCACAGGCTAAGGGATTGGATACTAAAACAGGATCCAACGTTCTGCTGTCTACAAGAAACACACCTCAACCACAAAGACAGGCACCTACTCAGAGTAAAGGGCTGGGAAAAGGCTTATCAAGCAAATGGTCCTAAGAAACAAGCAGGTGTGGCCATACTAATCTCTAACAAAGTTGACTTCAAACTTAAATCAATCAGAAGAGATGGAGAGGGACATTTTATACTCATAACAGGAACAATTCATCAGGATGAAGTCTCAATCCTGAATATCTATGCCCTGAATATAAAAGCGCCCACGTATGTAAAAGAAACATTACTAAAACTCAAGGCAGCCATCAAACCACACACACTAATAGTAGGAGACTTCAACACTCCTCTCTCACCAATGGACAGGTCAATCAAACAGAAACCTAACAGAGAAATTAGAGAATTAATGGAGGTAATGAAGCAAATGGACTTAACAGACATCTATAGATTATTCCACCCGAAGAGGAAAGAATATACCTTCTTCTCTGCAGCTCATGGAACCTTCTCGAAAATTGACCACATACTCGGTAACAAAGCTAACTTACACAGTTACAAAAAAATATTAGTAACCACCTGTGTCTTATCAGATCACCATGGATTAAAGTTAGAATTCAACAACAATGCTACCCCCAGAAAGCCTACAAACTCATGGAAACTGAACAGTCAACTTCTGAACCATACCTGGATTAAGGAAGAAATAAAGAAAGAAATTAAAGTCTTCCTTGAATTCAACGAAAATAAAGAAACAACATACTCAAACTTATGGGACACTATGAAAGCAGTGCTAAGAGGAAAGTTCATCGCACTAAGTGCCCACTTAAAGAAAACAGAGAAAGCACATATTGAAGACTTAGCAGCCCACCTGAAAGCTCTAGAAAAAAAAGAAGCAGACTCACCTAGGAGGAGTAGAAGATTGGAAATAATCAAACTGAGGGCTGAAATCAACAAAATAGACACACAGAAAACAATCCAAAGAATCAATGAAACAAAAAGCTGGTTCCTGGAGAAAATCAACAAGATTGATAAACCCCTATCCAAACTAATCAAACGGCAGAGAGAGAATACGCAAATTAATAAGATCAGAAATGAAAAGGGGGACATAACCACAGACACAGAGGAAATTCAGAGAATCATCAGATCATACTACAAAAGCCTGTATAACACAAAACTGGAAAATGTAAAAGAAATGGACACTTTTTTAGATAAATACCATATACCAAAGTTACACCAGGACCAGGTGAACAATCTAAACAGACCTGTTGGTCGCGAAGAATTAGAAGCTGTTATCAAAAACCTCCCTACCAAAAAAAGCCCAGGACCAGATGGTTTCAATGCGGAATTCTACCAGAACTTCCAAGAAGAGCTAATACCCATACTCCTTAATGTATTCCACAATATAGAAACAGAAGGGTCGTTACCTAATTCCTTTTATGAAGCTACAGTTACTCTGATACCAAAACCACACAAAGACTCAACCAGGAAAGAGAATTACAGGCCAATCTCACTCATGAACATCGACGCAAAAATCCTCAACAAAATACTGGCAAACCGAATCCAAGAACACATTAGGAAAATTATCCACTATGATCAAGTAGGCTTCATTCCTGAGATGCAGGGCTGGTTCAACATACGAAAATCTATCAATGTAATCCAGCAATAAATAAACTGAAGGAAAATAACCATATGATCATCTCATTAGATGCTGAAAAAGCATTCGACAAAATTCAACATCCATTTATGTTAAAAGTCTTGGAGAGATTAGGGATACAAGGGTCATACCTAAATATAATAAAAGCTATATACAGCAAGCCGACAGCTAACATCAAATTAAACAGAGAGAAACTCAAAGCCATCCCGCTTAACTCAGGAACACGACAAGGATTTCCACTCTCTCCATACCTCTTCAATATAGTACTTGAAGTTCTAGCAATAGCAATAAGACAACATAATGGGATCAAGGGGATTCGAATTGGAAAGGAAGAAGTTAAACTTTCGTTATTCGCAGATGATATGATAGTGTACTTAAGCGACCCCCAAAACTCCACCAAAGAACTTTTACAGCTGATAAACAGCTTTAGTAATGTGGCAGGATACAAGATCAACTCCAAAAAATCAGTCGCCCTCTTATACACAAAGGATAGGGAAGCAGAGAGGGAAATCAGAGAAGCTTCACCTTGCACGATAGCCACAAACAGCATTAAATATCTTGGGGTAAATCTAACCAAGGAAGTGAAAGATCTATTTGACAAGAACTTTAAGGCATTGAAGAAAGAAATTGAAGAGGATACCAAAAAATGGATGGATCTACCTTGCTCTTGGATTGGGAGGATCAACATAGTAAAAATGGCAATTCTACCTAAGGCAATTTATAGATTCAATGCAATCCCCATCAAGATCCCATCAAAATTCTTCACAGATCTGGAGAGGACAATAATCAACTTTATATGGAAAAACAAAAAACCCAGGATAGCCAAAACAATCCTATACAATAAAGGATCTTCTGGAGGCATTACCATCCCTGACTTCAAACTCTATTACAGAGCTACAGTAATGAAAACAGTGTGGTACTGGCATAAAAACAGAGAAGTCGACCAATGGAATCGTATAGAAGACCCGGATTTTAACCCACAAACCTATGAACACCTCATTTTTGATAAAGGAGCTAAAAGTATACAATGGAAGAAAGAAAGCATCTTCAACAAATGGTGCTGGCACAACTGGATGTCAACCTGTAGAAGAATGAAAATAGACCCACATCTTTCACCGTGCACAAAACTCAAGTCCAAATGGATTAAAGACCTCAATATCAGCCCGAACACACTGAAAAGGATAGAAAAGAAAGTGGGAAATACCATACAACAGATGGGCACAGGAGATCGCTTCCTATGTATAACCCCAGAAGCACAGACATTAAGAGCAACATTGAATAAATGGGACCTACTAAAACTGAGAAGCTTCTGCAAAGCAAAGGACACTGTCACTAAGACACAAAGGCAACCTACTGACTGGGAGAAGATCTTCACCAACCCCGCAACAGACAAAGGTCTGATCTCCAAAACATATAGAGAACTCAAGAAACTAGACTTTAAAATGCTAATTAACCCAATTAAAAAATGGGGCACTGATCTGAACAGAGAATTCTCAACAGAAGAAGTTCAAATGGCCAAAAGACACTTAAGGTCATGCTCAACTTCCTTAGCAATCAGGGAAATGCAAATCAAAACAACTTTGAGATATCATCTTACACCTGTGAGAATGGCTAAAGTCAAAAACACCAAGGATAGCCTGTGCTGGAGAGGCTGTGGAGGAAGGGGAACCCTCATCCATTGCTGGTGGGAATGCAATCTTGTGCAACCACTATGGAAGTCAGTGTTTCGGTTTCTTAGGAAATTCGGGATCAACCTACCCCTGGACCCAGCAATACCACTCTTGGGAATATACCCAAGAAATGCCCTATCATATGACAAAAGCATTTGTTCAACTATGTTTATAGCAGTATTATTTGTAATAGCCAGAACCTGGAAACAACCTAGATGCCCTTCAATGGAAGAATGGATGAAGAAAGTATGGAATATCTACACATTAGAGTACTACTCAGCGGTAAAAAACAATGACTTCTCGAATTTTGCATGCAAATGGATGGAAATAGAAAACACTATCCTGAGTGAGGTATCCCAGACCCAAAAAGATGAACATGGGATGTACTCACTCATAATTGGTTTCTAGCCATAAATAAGGGTCACGGAGTCTACAATAGGTGAATCTAAAGAAGCTAAGTAAGAAGGGGAACCCAAGGAAAAGCATATAGTTATCCTCTGGGCTAAGGGAAGTAGACAAAATTGCCGGGGAGAAAATTGGGATCTTGGGGTGGGGTGGGTTGGGGGTAAGGGGAGATGGGGAGAGAAAAGTTAGAAGGGAAGGAGGTCGGGCCTTGGGAAAGCAGGAGGATTGGGATAAAGGAAGGTTGGACAGGGGAGCACGGAACCACAATTCTTAGTTAAGGGAACCACTTTAGGGTTGGCAAGAAACCTGACCCTAGAGGGGCTCCCAGGTGCCCAAGCTGAGGTCCCCAGTTAGTTCCTTGGGCAGTTGAGAATAGGGAACCTGAAATGACCCTATCCTTGAGCAATACTGACGAATATCTTGCATATCATCATAGAACCTTCATCTGGTGATGGCTGGAGATAGAGACAGAGACCCACACTGGAGCACTGGACTGAGCTCCCAAAGTCCCAATGAGGAGCAGAAGGAGGGAGAACATGAACAAAGAAGTCGGGACCACGAGGGATGCACCCACCCACTGAGACAGTGGAGCTGATCTATTGAGAGCTCACCAAGCCCAGCTGGACTGTGACTGAAAAAGCATGGGATAAAACTGGACTCTCTGAACATGGCGAACTATGAGGGCTGATGAGACGCAAAGGACAATGGTGCGGGGGTTTGATCCTACGTAATGTGATGGCTTTGTGGGAGCCCAGCCAGTTTGGATGTTCACCTTCCTAGATATGGACGGAGGTGGGAGGTCCTAGGTCTTACCACAGGGCAGAAAACCCTGACTGCTCTTTGGACTGGAGAGGGAGGGGGAAAGGAGTGGGGGGAGGGGGAGAAGGGTGGGAGGAGGGGGCGTAGGGGGGGAGGAGGGGGAGGGAAATTGGAGGCTGGGAGGAGGTGGAAACTTGTTTTTTTTTTTTCTCCTTTTCTCAATAAAAAAAAAAAGACTGTCTTGGTTATGTCATCATTACACAGCAATAGAACAGTAACCAAGATAGAGAGGTACCAGGGGCTGGGGTATTGCCTTAATTGGACTCACTATGTTGCTTTTTTTGGAGGAATATGGAAGACTTTGGGATTTTATACTAGAGAATTTGTTGGATGTTTAAATAGGGTTTAATGGACCATCCTTGTAGAAGCATGGAATGCAGTGCTGAGGGAGATTTGAACTGAGGGGTAAGGAGAAATATAGCATGTACACTGTAAGGGGAAAAAATAATACCAAGAAATGTAATAGGCTTGATTGCAGTGATCAAGGAGATACAATATTTAAAGAAAATCCTGAAGGTAAATGGAAAAAAGTGAGTGGTTACCTTAGGGTAAGACCTCACCCTGCCAAGCTTTCCAACTTGTGAAAAAGAATTAAACAAAAGATAACCAGTGAAGAAAACCATCAAAAATAGAAAGTGGAAGTAAATATAATTAAATAAGGGGCCACCTTCCAGCCGCACCAAGTAGCACAACTTGTCAACCTCAGCCATATGGTTTTAGAGTCAGAGATACAAGAAAGGGACTGTTGAATCTTTTTCCACAGCTAGAGATAGTGGCTGAGGCCAGGCATGTGTTAGGATTATCTCTGCAGGACTAGAGAGACCACTGTGTGAAGATGTGAAGATGAACCTGGATTTCAATGGATACCTCAAGATGTTGGAGATTCTGGAGTCATAGGCTCACACCTTGATACCGTAGGGCACAAATTAGATGATTTCTTTAAAAGTTGCCTAGGTCATAGCATTTTATTACAGCCATAGGAAAGTAACTAGGACAGAAGTTTTCACCAGAGAGTGGGCTATTGCTATGATAGGCCTGACCATACTTCTTTTTGGAGGAATGTGGAAGTCCTTTGGAGCTAAGAAAGTGGTTGAACACTGTATGAAAATTTTAATGGGGAAGCATATGAGGTTCTTAGAAGCCAAAAACAATGGAGATCTAACTTAGGAGATTTCAGAAAGGAACAATATTAGCAACGGAACTAGAAACTATTCTTGAGATGTTTTCAAGATTATGACTGATTTCTGCTATTTTCATAAGTATCTGCCTAAAACTATATCAAAGAATTTTGAATTTGTCTCCATGGCAGCAGATATTTCAAGCAGCCTACTATTGATTCTGTTGCAGGGTTATCAGTAATCACCCCTATGTAGAGCTTCGAAAAAAAAAATAAAAAGAGCAAGCAAGGCAAACAGAAATGCAAAATGCACATTTGAAGCCAAGAGAGCACCAAGAAGTGGGTCCATGACTTGTGATGAAAGGGATGAGAAGTTTAAAGAGGCCTGTCTCAATGAAGTGGAATAAAGATCAATATCTTACCCAAGTGTGCTGCCAGCTTACACAAAGGAAAGGCATGAGGAATTTTCTGTAACTTCAAACAACAACAAAAAGATTATGCAAATCTTATTCTGGGGGCCTGGCTCTTACCCAAATGGTCAGCAAAACTTATGAGTGTTATCTATGTGGATATAACTTTAGAGATATAGATAATACATGTGGAAAGGGGTTGAGTATATTCCACAAAATAAAGGAAATCCATTAAGCAAGACATGTGACAAGGAAATCGCTATACAGAGGTCAAGTGAGATCATTTCATGAAGTCATGAAAGTTAAGCTCTGGGTTGCACTGAGACGACAAGATGCTGGAGATGCCAGGGTCATGAGACATCTGCCTAGGTGAGGTGCAGACAGAGAATGAAGACAGTAGACAAGAAAGAAGTGTGTTTCAGTCAGCAAAGGAGAAATGGGAGAGTCATCAAATCAGACTTGGAGCTACAGGATATGGAATTTGCTTTGTTGAGTTTTAGTCTTGATTTGGACCAGTATTTTCCCACTGCTGCCCCATTATTCCATTTTAGAATGGTTAATGTATATTCTGAACCATTGTATGTTGAAAATATGTAACTTGCTTATTAAACTTTATGAAGTATTAAAATTATGAGGTTGCTCAGAGTTTCAAAAGAATCTCTGGACTTTTAAATTATGGGAACTCTGTGAAAGACTAAGGGGACTTTTAAGTTAGATTAAATGCATTTTGCATTAAGTTATGATATGGTATGATCATGGGCCTATGGGAGCGATAGAGTAAGATGTGGTAGTTTAAATGAGAACAGCTCCTAATAGAATCATATATGGGTACCTAGTCCATTGTTGGTGGAACCCTTTGGAAGAATTAGAATACATGACTTTGTTGAAGGAAATGTGTACTGGAGGGCAAGCTGTGAGGTTGCAAAAGATTTTTCCCATTCCCAGTGCCTCTTTCAATGTTTCTCTTCTTTCTCTTTTTGCCTCGTGAATTTTCTCAAGATGTTAGTTCTCATTAACTACTCGAAAACCATGCCTGCCTGTCCCCACACTCCCTGCCATTATGCTCATAAACTCTAAACCTATGAAGCCTTAATCCTCAATTAAATTCTTTTTTTAAATAATTTCCCTTGGTCATGGCATAAAAAAAAGAAACTAAGACTTTCTATTAGCAAAATACCTACACAATACAATAAGGCTGGAAGAGACAACTGATTTGACAGACATCAAATGACAAAATGATTTTCCTTTTTTTCAGAAAAAAATACTAAATGATTTATTTAAACCAAGTTACAAACAGTTACACCAAATATTGTTTGATTGTGTTATACTGAAAATATACTTTAATAGATAAACTTTCTTAATAGGACATAAGGCATGTGCTCTATCAACAGAATCTACTTTTCCATCCAGTGCTAAAATAGTATCTAGCTGTCAAAGAGTATTCCACCACAGAAAAAAGAAGGTACCACAACCAAAGTAAGGTCTCCATCTACCATGTTCAGTTTGGTGAATCAGTTTCTATAGAATTACCCACAGAAGAATAGGTGATTTCAAAGTATCTGAAATTCATAAAGTCCTCAAGGAAATTTATAGGCAGTCTTACTATGCTAGAGTCTCCTCCAGTCTATTGTTTGACTTTTGTATATTCTTAGAATGTGAGATGTGGGGAGGAGCCTACTGTGGGTATCTGGGGACATCATGCATGTTTTGACTCATAGCACTTTCTCCATGAGAGAATCTTAAGAGGATTGACATCATGAATGTCTCAGCCTGGGATCATAGATGCTTTCAGTCAAGATGTCAATGATCATGTCAAATCCAGAGAAAAGAGACAACATTAGCACCAAAAAATTCATTACAGACATAGGCAAAAAAAACCTAAAACTTGCTTTCATATTCCTTTGGAATAATAATTATTTTTCTTTATTCTGAAGCAGTTACTTGCATTTTTGTGACATTATCACTAAGACCTACTGGTGCTTTTTATCCTTTGGGAATTAAACAAGAAAAATTATTTATTATGTTCTAAAAAAATTGGTCTTAACTAATTAGTGGTCACTGAAGTAAGCCTTTGTTTTCAGTACAATTTCAATACAGTATGTTCAATTTTTCTCCTTTACTATTGTTTAACTTTCAGGACACTTAGCTTAGAGTAACGAAGATAAACAAGGACGTCCAAAACGATATTGATTGCTTGATGTCCCCAAATTTGAAGGCATATTCTTTCTTGGGCCAAAAATTGATTTGCTTTGCATGAATTCTACTGGGAGAGCAATAGGGATGAGAATAATTTGCCTGTTCTTTATGTTGTACAAACTCAAGTTTCTCAATATAGCTAGCAATAAATTTTATGTGCCTTATTTAAGGAATTTCCAGGTCGTTCACTAAGCATGATCTAAAAATAATTTTACTTTAATTCCAAACGTTTATGTGGCCCTTTATATCATTTGGCATCTCTTCCTCATTTTATGTTTCCTTTAACTTTAGTCAAGATGTTCTACATCCATTGATCTTGACCAGAAAATATTTATGGTAAATGGCCCTGAGCCAGGACTATGCCTTTTACTTAATAAAACCTCACTCTGCACAACTTGAAAAGTGCCTCATTTAATAGTTTATGAACAGTGGCTGCTCTTTCCTGTGCCAAGTTGCTGTCTAGTCCAAGTGTTAAACGGCATAATGAGTTCGATCTCTTCTAATACTGAAAATCAAAGCCCAAGAGTATGTCTATTCAGAGGGAGTTTGAGAATGGGTGATGGCAGTTGGCTGTGGATATATCTTTCTCCAAAGAGGACGCTTCTATAGGCCACATTCACCCTGATCACTCAGTGGGTGGGCAGGAGGCTTTGTCAGACAGCATCATAAATAGCCTAAGACATGTTTCAGACACTGACATCTAAAGACATTAATCTTTCTCTTCTGCTTCTAGTTGTGTGAATTGCGCTTTATGAAGAGTCCATTATTTAACAAAATTGCATTTTACTTTCCTTAAAATCAATTTTGTATGAAAAATATGAGTTAAATCATCCAGAAGTCCAAAATTGTAGTGTCAGTTTGGATGTGACATGTGTTTTTCACTGAGGATCAATCGCTCCTCCTCAGTTACTACTTCATTTGGGTGAGGGCAGGGTACTAATTTTCACGAGTGAAATCCTCAGAGTAATTACCATACATTTACATTCATAGTACCCTTAAAATAAGAATCATCCTTTAGTTTTAAGTTACTTATTAAATCCTCACAGGGCCCTTAAGTAGCTTATAGCAAACCTTGGAAAGGAAAAGGTTATTTTTAAAAATAATTTAATGCCTTTTAGATATATCATAACCTACTGAAATTTACTTTTGTATATGTAATAACAAGGCTTGCCAATTTTCTTTATGCAAATGTAAGCACAGTGTCAAGAAATAAGACCAATGCAGTAACATTCCCAAAATAAATATTTTCTTACAGTATAAGAATATTGTAATGTAAAGGCATTCTTTTCTTTACACTGAGGTATGTATTACAGAATTCTGTAATGCCAGTATGAAATAGCTATTTAAACAGATAACCTGGAAGAATAAACATAACTTCCTAATCTAAGTTGTAATGAGAAAATAATGGAATTAAATAAATGATATTAAATAATTAATAACATGAATTAAAGTGAAGCAGGTTTTGTGTTTTAGTGAAATATTTCTCAGTGCCTTTCTTAGGATTAAAAACACTGAGGAACTGAAAGAATGTATTATAAAGAAAGAATGTAAATTATAATGTGTTTTTTAATAAATTGTTTAATTCAAGAAAGTTACTTACACATTATCTTGGATATGTTCTACTCTATATAGATCTAGTGTTCTCATACACTCATAGCAAACAACAGAACACAATGACAGAGCCCTATAAGACTGTCCTTGGTCAAAGTCTTAGTCCTGCTTCCTTCGCTCCAGTAAAGAAAACACTCTTCACATTCCAGCAATTTGCTCATTTATGCTTCCTCTGTACTGAATGCTTTGGCCTCTTTAGTGAAGAAGAAATTATTCCACACAGGAAACGCAATATATCCCCCAGGGAGTACTATGCACTATGATCTGAATGAGGATCTGAGACTCACGCATCGACACATAGATCAGTTAGGTCCATGGCAAAACTTAAAACTAAAAGATAGTACAACCAAATTCAAGTTGTGTGTGTGTGTGTGTGTGTGTGTGTGTGTGTGTGTGTGTGTGTAACTGGGATATTCAACTGATTTAATTAAGATACACTAAAATTGGATTAAAAAAACTATTATCTTTACTTTGCTTGATAAATTCCTCACAATCAACACCCGAATAAAATTACTAGGATCATGATGCTAACTTTTACTTAAGAAGCCTAAGTTGAAAACTTAAGTATGTAAGTGTGCTGTCTATGAGGAAATAATGTAACTATAATTTAGCCAAAATAAAGAAACTGTTTCTGTAGAACTTATTTATTCAAAATATACTTATTTGGGATCATGAGCCCAGGAATTATGCTTTGAGCCTTCTATCTGTAAATGAAAATTTTATACTAGTGATGATCTGTAAACATTTAACCTAAGAATTTTAGAGTCCTCAAATGTACTTTATCGATGATTTCAGATTATATGGACTTATTTGAACAAAAAAATTTACAGAAGTTAAATTTGACTGTGAAATAAGCTAATTCAAGAACTACCTCTATCTAAATAATCAGAGTTCACATATTATAAATAACCTGCCATTTTGCCTGAATATCATTTAGAGAGTATTATATTTCTTATTTAGTTAGTTAACTGAATAAGTTAGTTAACTGTGTCTTCTAAAATCTGATGTATTTTGTACTGCTGATGTAATTTTTTTATTTTCCTCATATTGAAAATAGACTTTTTTCTAACATTATATTCTGAATATCTCCCAATATCTCTGAAATTCTCCCCACCTTCCCTCACATTTGAATTTCTGCCCTTTCTCCCTTTTTAGAATACAAATGGGCATCTAAAGAATAAGAATTCAATAAAATAAAAGAAAACAAAAATAAACCAGAATAGAACAAAACAAACAAATAAGCACAAGACAAAGAGCCTAAGAAAAAGCATAATAAATACACACAGATGCACGAGTCCTTCCCTATGAGTAGTTTGCCCAGTGAGACAGCTTCTGGGTTATGGATGTGGCCTTATTCCTCTTCTTCTCTCAGCACTGAGACTCCATCTGGCCATACTTGGGTAGGCTCTGTGCATGTGGCCACAGTCTCTGTGAGTTCATATTTGTGTCATTCCTGCTGTGTTAGAAGGTCTTGTTTCTTCGGTGTCCTTCATATCCTCTGGTTCTTACAGTCTTTCTGATTCCTCTTCTGGAGGTTTTCCTGAGCTTAGAGGAAGAGATTTGCTGGAGACCTTCTATATAGGGCTGAGTGTTCCAAGGTCTCCCACTTTCTGCAAACTTTCCAGCTGTCTTTCTTCTAATTTCTTCAGTCTGCTAAATGCAGAAGCTTTGCTGGTAACTAAGCAAGGCACT
This sequence comes from Microtus oregoni, assembly GCF_018167655.1. NCBI lineage: Eukaryota > Metazoa > Chordata > Mammalia > Rodentia > Cricetidae > Microtus > Microtus oregoni. The sequence goes on from NW_024543076.1 coordinate 17,598,718, forward strand.
GACCTATGACTATAGCAGCATGTCATTAGGAGTCATTGTATTGTTACATTCCTTTAGTAGTAATTGGCTTTACCTTAGATCTCTGGCCTGTCTGGTCTTAGGTCCTCAGATACCTGAGCAGTGATGGGAATGGGTTCCATCCCATGGACTGGGCCTTAAATCCAATCAGCTACTCCCACCGATTAGTTTCTCCCACAAGTTTAGCACCACTATTACACTAGCATATCTTGCAGACAAGTCATTACTGTAGAGTGAATGGTTAATAGCTGGGTTGGTGTTCATCTTTCTCCCGTGGTAACAGTCAGCGTACTTTCCTTTGTCATGAACACCGGTCAGTAGGACTGTAAGGTCTAGGCAGGCACCAGCTCGACTTCTCCATGTTCAATGCGTTATGTAGGTGTTGTCCTCAGAAATATGACTATGCTGTCATTTTGTGAAGAGTAACCAATAGTCTTGAAAATAACTTCATTGATTGTGGTTCCCATGTGACCCTTTTTACCAACAACTCTATTATATGTAAGCCATTTCTAGAACTAGAGGATTCGTTTGGAGATGAGAAAGACTCAACTGGGGCTCCATATCCCCCATTATTTGGCAATTTCTCTCTCTCTCTCTCTCTCTCTCTCTCTCTCTCTCTATATATATATATATATATATATATATATATATATGAAAGCTTGTACTGAATTAGATTTCCATACAATCCCTCAAATGGCCCTTGGTTTTAACTGTCTCTCTCCATATTCCTTTCCCCTTCTTCCCCCTTCCTCCCTATTTGGATAACTCTCAGCACTGTTGTTCTCAATTCACCAATAAAAAGACACAGATTGACACAATGAATTAAATTAAACAGCAAATCTATTCTAGTTTTGTATAGAATAAACACATCTTAACTTCAGGAACAGACACCATCTCAGGGCAAATGTATAGAAAAAGATATCCTAAACAAATGGACCCAAGAAGCAGGTCAGTGTAGCAATTCTAATATCTTATAAAAAGACTTCAGGGGCTAGAGAAATGGCCCAGAGTTTAAGAACAGTGGTTGGTTTTCCAGAGGTCCTGAGTTCCATTCTCAGCAACCACATGGTGGCTCACAACTATTATGAGGTCTGGGGCCTGTTTCTAGCATGCCTAACTATGTGCAGTCAGAACACTATATACATAATAAGTAAATAAAAACCTTTGAAAAGTAAAAGATTTCAAACCAAAAATATTTATAAGAAATAGGGAAGGACTTATATCCTCATCAAAGGAAATATCTGCTAGAGGATCCTTCAATTCTAAACATCTATCTACTGAACACAAGGACACCCAAGTTCATATAAGAAGCACTACTGCAGCTTAAGCCACATATTGACCTTCACACAGTGATAGTAGGAGATGTCAGTACCCACTTTTGCCAACTGAAAGATTATCAAGACCAAAAATAAAAATAAAAAATAAACAGAAACACTGAATCTAAATGATGTCATAAACCAAATGGACCTAAAAGACATATTTATAGAACATTTCACCTAAGCTATAATTTTATATTTTCTTCAAGCTAAAATTATATTTTCTCCTCAACAGCTCAAGAAACTTTCTCCAAAATCAACTACATATATGATATATTTTAACTATCAAATATATAATATGATATAAATACTTTCTGAATATGATTCTTAATCCTCACCTTCTATTATTCCATGCCCATTACCCCTGATTATAAGATCATCTTTCCAATGATTTTGTTATTTCAATTTTTGTCTCCTTCTGCCTTTACATTCAATACCTACAGTTTTTAGAGCTAATCAATCTAACGTTCCGAATTCTTGATAAATGAACTGTGGGAGCATTGGTGAAGCCATCTTGGTCTGAAGAGTCCGCAGTGCCTACTTGTTTTACTTACCTTTGCCAGAAGGACAACCAGGATATTTTGCCAAGATGTTGCCTCCTTGAAAACAGGATGTTTTGAAGTCCTTTCAACTCGAAGTAGTTTCTGATAAAGAAGTCTATAACATTGTTGCCTGGTTCTGAGCAGTACACAAGCACTGAACACGAAGAAATCAGGGCTTGCAGTATTCACTGACCATACTCCTGGGTGCAACTTTTGTCAGTCTCTTTATTTTCCCTTTAATCCTCACACCCCATTTCAGGTGCTGTTTGACAGGTCGGCAGGTTCCAGCAAAAAAAATTTGATGATTTAAGTAATGTCCCTCATCCATCTCCTTCTCCAGTTGGTTTTGTGAAATTCTTATTTTAATCACTGCTTAAAAATTGAACTTGAGACAATGGATGACAATACATCTTTTCTGATTTTCTTAAACTTGAAGTGAATTTACAATGAATACAGGGTTATCTGTCCTCTTTCCTTTTGTGTATTTTTATGCCTTATCAAATGCTTCTGATTTTATCTAGAGGATGGTTAAAATTTTTAAATAAACAAGCATTATTTTTATGATTCTGATTAAATAGGTCTAATTCTTACAGAACACTATAGTTTCTACAGATATATACTTTCTTCTCTGAGCTTACTTTCATGTTTGATCTCCTCCACCCCACCCCATTTCTTTCTCTCTCTCTTTTCTCTCACCACTCCTGTGTGTGTGTGTGTGTGTGTGTGTGTGTGTGTGTGTCCTGTCTCTCTCTTTACTCACTCTCTCCTTTCTTTACCTGACATTTTGAGAAAGTCTATTGTTGATTTGAAACTTACTGACTATGCTAGACTGACCAGTCAGGATCTGTATACTGTACCTATCTTTTTTTTTTTTTTTGCATAGATGCAGGGGGTCTGAATTCAGGATCTCTTGCTTATGGATAAAGACTTTATCAATTAAAGTATCTTCTTAACCCTCTACAATGTGTCTTTAATGTTGAAAATATAGTGTCACTTAAAGAAGCCTGCTTGAGTCTGTTGAGTTGTGGCACTATATTCTTTTATATACCTACCAAGATTTTCTTGAATTGTGTGTTATTCTTGGAGGTTTTAGTTTTTCATGCTTTGAGTTTCTGTGAAAAGATATTAAGATGTGACTTTTCCCATAGTAATAAAACAACTTGTTTGTGTTCATAGCCTTTCTTCTTAACACTCACTGTATTGTTTCCATTCTGTTCTTCTTGGGACTCTAAAGTCTCAGGCCTGGTCTTCCTAAATTTTCTTCCTTACACTTATACTGTGGCCTTTTTTTTTTTTTAAATCTGCATCTCACTGTGTAATACTAGGACTCATCAAACTATCTCAAACTCTAAGAGATTTTTCTTTCTCTTTGTCAAGAGAGTTAGGATTATGGGCAAGCGCCCCCATCCCTGGCAATAGGAGGCTTTCCAATACAATTGTTTATTTTCTATGCAGATTCTGATTAGTTGATCCCATATTTTATAGCTATGACTTTTGGACATTTTAGTTTCCCTAATGTCTCCAGAGTTAGTATTTCATGGACCATCTTCCTCTAAGTAAGATTGTTTTGTCCTGTGTTGATAGATTTGTTGTGTTAGATTGTAGCTGCCTCCAATTTGTTCTCCTTTTTTAGACTAGGGCCTCATGGCCTTTCTAGAAAGGATTCCCAGGAAGGAAGGACCTCCCGCATACAGTGCCTCTGTTCTACCTTCCCATTCCAATGTTTGAATAAAGAATTCTATTTCAGAAACTATGTTTTCTCAGTACACAGTGCTTTAAATTTTCATGTGCTTAGACTGACTATTATTTTGTTTTATATCCTCCTCTGTGTTTACATTTAGTAAATACTTTTCCATTCCTCAAACAGATAAGAAGTCACCTCGATTTCTTCTCATTTCATTTTCAGATTTATTATTCTGCTTTGTGATGCATACTGCAAGATTATGATCAAGGTTCATTTTGCCTGTAGACACATTTCTTCATATTTTTTGGTGACTAAACAAACCCATTTCCCTAATTCATCTGTGCTGCATCCTTTTACATATCTTAATGGATCTATCTACATCTAAATATCAACAATATCCATGTTGGACTTATTAATTCATATGCCAGCAGCACATTACATAAATTATTAGTGCCCTAATATGATTTTATTTTCTAAAAACAAGTTTTCATTATGTTTTTTTATCACTATTATTACCTGTAGTAAGATATTCCTAGTCATGTTTGGCAGCATGCACCTGTAGTCCCAGCTCTCAAGGACAAGGAAAGGAGGGTTGTAAGCTGCAGGCAAATTGAGCTGCATAGTTCATCACCTATCTGAACATACCTGAGCGGCAGAACACTTGTCTTCAAGTGCAAAGTCCTTCCTTCGATCTGCAGCATCACAAAATGCATATTATTTCTTTGTTTGTCATTGTGGATTCAAAAAAAGTAAAGGTAAAAGCATTGCTTGAGTGTGCCCTGCCAAGTTCCCTATTTTGTACATATAGACTCACAAAGGAAATTACACATTAGTATATAATTTTCTATAAAGAGATATTAAGATTTTCATAAATGGTTCAATATTAATGGAAATTTAACCTGCATGTCTCATTTTAACTATTGAAAGCTATAACTGGCATGGATTACTTTTCCTTGTTAAATTAGTCAATCAATGTAAATTTCATAACTAAAATTTCACATATATGTGGTTTTTAATTCAAATGCTTTTGTCCCTATTTATTAATTTTATATAAAAGCTTATTGATATTTTATTTTAAGTCAATTTATAAATTATTTTAGTATTTTATTGGCATAAATATTAAAAAAGAAAAATTCTCCTGATAGCTATCTGGCTTTTACTCATTATGAATCATATACATTTATAAAAATATGAAATTTATTATAAAAGATTTGCTAATAAAAATCACACGGAAAAATTAATGTCTCAGTGTTGGTACATCTCAATGTGTGCTATGCTTATCAAATACATATTATATTTAGTTTTAAAATCACATATTCATGAACTATTTCTATCTCTTTCTCTTAATGCCACTCTCATTTGTTTATACAACAAGAGGTTCTCACTTACATTTTAAAATCAGTTTTGTGTCTTGCTTCCTTCTGCCCCTGTGCAATAGGAGGGATTTGAAAGCAATTAGCTATTTTATTTTCATTTAAATTTTTTGTAGAAATTTTAATCATTCCGTCTTTATGTCTTCTTCAGAAAGTAATTTCTTCAGGAACAAAATAGTGTTCTAATGTTTTCTTGACCAAGAAGTTATACACGATCTGTTCCTGCATCTGGACTCAATTCTTTTCTAACAATCAACCTTTCAATTCTCATCTGAAATAGTTAAAGTACATCGTTTTCTTACTATATTGTATTATTACCAACTGACATATTTTGACTTCAGTAACATGTTCAGACATTGAATGCCTAAATTCTCTGTTGGTGTGCACCGTGTGCTTTCTTCCTTAGTTTTGTTAGATTTCCATATGTAAATGCTTGGCCTCTTGACCTTTAAGAACAGAGTTTGGTGCCTTCAGCTTCCTTAGGTCATGCATTTAGTGCAGCTTCGATCAAGGTAATGTGTGGGCCACAGTGCATTAAGTTAACCAATAATATTTGATTATGGTCGCTAATATTTTGAGAAGAGATCATTATACCAGGAACTCAGAAGCAAAGGATAAGTGAGCCAACTTAGAGTACAAGTTCTCCAGATTGCTGCTCTAGTCAATATTAGTGTCTGCCAGACAACATCAATACCCACTCTCTAGTGATACAGTGCAGAGTACTATAACAAACAGTCATAAAGCCTCACTATTCCTGTGAAGCCTGGTGAATAGGGACAAAAACAGACACTGGAAAACTAAGTGTAAGGGTAAGAAGCAACACTCTAAGTATCCAGGCCCTGAGGAATGACAAGGGCAGAAGGCCCAGAGCAGTGCTAAAGAGAAGAGATCACACCAGCTTACATCAAAGCATCCCAGAGGCATTAGCGGTTCTCTCATCTTATCTAAAGTTTCCAGTAAGACTATTTGTTTAATTTGATACAATAATTTTAAAATAGCCCAGTAATCACACTTCCTTCTTTTCAACGTGTGTACATGCATAGATGCATTCTCAAACTTCCTAATGTTGGCTTAGCCATTCCTACACTATAGAATACATTATAAACTGTTTCTAGTGTACAGAGTTATTCTTGCAATCATTTATTAATATCGAGCTCACATCTATTTTAAGATGCTAACACTTCTATTCGTGAATGATGCTGAGGGGACACTAGAGGAACTGAGGTGGTTAGGAAAGCAAAGGAGGCTTTCCTAAGAGAGCAGCTTTTTGTTCCCAGAAGGTTTTGTAAAGAGAAATGATAGGAAGGTGTAGGATTAGTTATCAGAACAGGACCAATGAGGGATAGGTAAACTTAGAGTCCATTCGGTTAATTGCCAGCCTTAGAGCCTGCTCCAGAATGGAACTGTGATGTTTGCTTTCTCCATGAATTGTCTTCTGTTTCCCTTAGGAGTTAATTCTTTGTCTATTTCAGTGTTATGAGTTCATCAGCACCAACGCACTCGGACGAGTTTTAAGTAAGAATAAATATCTGTTTACTTAGAATGCTTTTGAAAATGCTCACACTGGTTATCACAATTTCTTTCTTTTTTAACTCATATTAATATGTAATGCATTCACATACTTCCTAGTGTTTTCTTAACCATTTAAACATTATAGAATAAATTGCAACCAATATATGTTCTATAAAATCTTTAATACATGGAAGAAGGTAAATGTATACATAAAATTATCACATTTTGCAATTATTCTCCGCTCCTCTACTTTCTTCCTCTCTCCCTTTTATTCTCTCGCTTGAACTTCATGCTTCCAATTTACTTAAGAGATCTTGTCTTTTTCTCCTCCCTACATAGATCCATGTAGATACTTTTTGTTGTCTATTTTGTCTGGGTTGTGGACTATAGGCTGTTTTTTTTTTCTTTGTTTTATGTCTTAAATACACGTGTGAATGAGTACATATTATATTTGCCCTACTGGGTCTGGGTTACCTCACTCAATTTGTTTTTTTTTCCTAGATCCAACCATTCGCAAATTTTAAGATGTCATTATTTTTCACTGCGGTATAGTACTCCATTGTATAAAAAGTATATGTGTATAAAGTATCACATTTTCTTTATTCATTCTTTGTTTGAGGACCATCTTGGTTGTTTTCATGTTCTGGCCATATACTTTCAAATCTTAAGTGTATCCCATGTGGTAAACAATGGCCAAAATCACTGAAACTTCACCTGTGCCTCATGAAGTTTACCTTTTAGCTCTCAAGGTTGATCACTGGGGAATGTTGAATAGTAAACTTACAGTGTAATAAGACATAAAATGCAATTGACTAATTAGGCTGCAAATTGTTTGGGGCAAAAACTGACTTAGTGTAGTCATTGAAGGGCCCTGAGGATGGATCCCAGAGTTGAAACCTCAGCAACTGTCTTAAGGAACGATGTCACAGGTCAGACTCAAGCAGTCAACACAGTGGAATGTGCTTTCCTAAGTTACATTTGGTTTTCATTCTAGCACAAAGTTCCAGGAGGAATTTCAGGATTTTCTGTCTCTGAGACATGCTTCTGGTTTTGGTCTGTGGCCCTTGGAAAGAACCTTGTCAACCCAGATGGAAAATTTTTACTTAAATAATGTATGTGTATTTAAACACAGACTAGCTATATTATAGGTATTATTGGGTCAATAATTACCAGTATGATTTCTAGGACATTTTTAGACACCTTAATGTTATTTTACCCTCCTTTTTCCTTCCTTAATTTGTATTTATCTCCATTCCCACTTCTGAAATAGAGCTACCTTCTTTTCCATTTCTCTTATCAGATCACTGTACCCTGTTATTTCCCTTTCTATCAAACCTCCAATCTTCCCAACTGAGCAAAAAAGTCCCTTTTACTTCCCTGGTTTCTTCAGTTACTCCAGAATATGTACTCATGGGAGGCTTAGAGCTAGGAGTATCACATGAGAGGGTACACATAATGTTCTTTCTTGTTATGGGTTATGTTACCTAACAGGAACTTTTATTCTATCTATTTCATTTTTATTTACAGTTCAGTACTATTCCACAATATAAATACCACATACTCATCATCCCTTCATGAAGGTTAGAATACTTTTTCCTTTCTTAAAATGTGGTATAAATAACACTCCCATAGCCCTATAAACCACAATTTTACTTTGATGCATTTTGGTTATTGATTTCATAATTTCTAGCTAACTTTTAGGTTATATTACCTAAGTATGATTTTTCCTTACTTTTATTCAGATTTTCAAATTATTTCCATCACAGAGGAATACACATTATGATTTTTGATGTACACATAATGATTGCTATGTGTTTATAATTATTTATGCCAAATTTTATATGAAAATGTTGCAAGATTTCATATTTTTGAGTTGTCATACTTTTGCAAGGAATGGAATAATAAATATTCTCTTTTTAATCTCTCTTTTTGCTCCCTAATTTACTCATTTGTGTTACAGACCACAGCTGAGTTTCAATCTAGAACCTCAGCATGCTAAGCATGTGTGCTAGCATTGAGCTGTATCATTGTATCATTGGCAATCTTTGTCTTCTTTATTCAGTTTTCATCATATTAGTTATGTTATTTAATGCACAAACAATGTTCCCTTTACTTATGTTTTTGATGATATTTAAAGGTATTAATATATGAAATCTAAAGCAATAAATAATTCTCTTCTTTCAAACAGTATCGTTTAATAAGATGATCAATTGTTTCAAAGATCATATCCTTCTTTTTCCTACATAACTCACTTGATGTAAAACTGAACTACTTTTAAACTTTTTCTTATTAGCTATATTCACTATGTAGTTTGTAGAAATTTAATTTTTCCCAGGTACTCATGATGAGTGTAATTTGAAAGATAAATTTTCAAAGTTTATATAATGTTTGTTATTATATCAATGGGGCATGGTAGCAGTTTCCTTATCTACTCATAGCTACTCATTCATCCATTTTATTAAAAATTTATCGTGCCTGTACCTGTCCCACTAGCACCGTAAAAATAATGTATGGCATAAAACAAGTGAAAAAGTATTATTTGTAACTACAAATGTATTAACTCAGCCACAGACCTGGTAAATAAAGACCATCTGACATTCTGGTTATATATACACTTTATGGTTTTTCATAGTAAATCCAAACTGAAGATTTAGAAAGGCATTTTATTTACCTTGACTTAAAGATGCTGAGAAAAATCACAGTATATGTTAAGAGTTTAAAAGTGTGGCAAATACAAAATCCAAGCCACTGAGCCAGTGGTCTGAACTTTCAAGCTGGAAAGACTCAGGGCTTTCGCTGTTAACACACTTTCCATTAGCAGTTGCTTAAGGGAGATCATTCCGATGCCTCTTTTTGCATTGCTTGTCTTGATTTTCATTTTCTTTTCCGATTTTATCAGAGTGGCTCATAAATAAACATGTCCATAGCTCTCATTGGGAGTGACAGTTTATTCCTACTATTGGATGGATTGCACAAGACATCCACAGTTTTTTTTTTCTCTGACTACACATCCAGGTGTGGACTTTAAAATTAACCATAACATGGTAGGACGCCTAAGAATTTGGGACTGCTTCCTGTTTGTGACACTCGTTTTCAAGTGAAACTTTTAACTTGGTAAAAATAATTTTTAAAAGATGCATCTGGGGGATTTGTCCCTGGAGCCAGTGTGTATGCTGCCCTCCTGTGAACTCAACTTGCTTAAATTCAATGTCACATGTGGTTAGTTATTGTTAGGTTCTGTTTGATTAGGTTGAATCATTTTAGGTGTTTTTCATGAAACCTTGTGATACTTTTCATACATTGTTGATGACCTTGATGTCTGTGTACACAGGGCTGTACCGTCAAAGACTGGCACCCAACTGTGGCAATGCCCTTCTGTGATCCGCAGCTGCTCTGTGCCCCGAGAGCCCTCATGGCAGGGCAAATGAGAGGCAAAGGGAACGCCGCACATAGATCACTTGCGCCCAACGCATGGGATGTCACTCTTGTTCAAATGTTTACTCTTTTTTTATTCTTCTTCCAGCTGAGCTCTTTCAACTCGTTGGAAAGTGGCCGGTGCTTGCCTGAGATCTGAAGGTCATGAATTCTATGGCACTGGCAGGCTTCATGGATGTGGTTAGCAGATGACTAAGATGGCTGTGTTCTTTGTATGTGGGGTCACAGATCGTTAAACATCACTTCCATTAGCATCTGCTTCTGTCTTTCAACAATAACATATGGGAGCCAATGGAATGTCTTAACAGGGGCAAGGTAACACATTTGTCAGTCCACTCTATTGGCATACATGAATTTATAAATTCAGGAGTTTCTTTGCATACCACACAATCATCCTAATAAAAATCTTTCCCTTGTGTATTAACTTTTTGATTGAATTAGTAATTGAAAATTATAGAATCCAGTTCTTTGGGAACCCAACAATGCTCTCTTGGTGAAGGAAATTTTTTTTCCCACCAGATTTTATTGCATAAACTTCACTGCATGTCTGAAGTTGTTGCATCTTTTCCTTATAATTTCAATGTCTTTAGTATGTTCTAATGTCCCTGTGTCATACAAGTTTACTCAAAACATGCTTTTTTGCTCTTATCAACATTCTGCTCAAAATTCTGGTTTTGACATAAAATGTTCAAATTCTTTAGTCTCATCTAAAATTATTTATACTATGAGCCAAAATATGTCTTTCAATTATGATTCATCACTGGTTACCATTGCACTGTCTTCTTTACCAGGGTCATCCCACTATGTGGAAGAGAGTTGCATTGTCAGTAGCTAGGGAATGGGATTTAACAGACCTGTACATTCAACATTTTAATCTTTAAGTGAGTAGGTGGAAAATCTCTTGGTGAAAACTATGAAACAGTGAAGAAACAAATTGAAGTAAGCAGTATTGAGACCCTGTAGCTTGGCAGAATTTATATTTTTAAATGACTATACTACCAAAACTACTACTACTACTATCAAATTTTCAATAACATTTTTTATATAAATAGGAAAAACAATTTCATGTAAACACGCACACACACACACACACACACACACACACACACACGCAAACGCTCCCGAGGTAAAAAAAAAAAAAACCCATGCTGGAAGTATCAAAGTACCTGATTAGATAATATATTTAAAAAGCTATCATAATATTTTTAAAGCATGATAGTGGCATAAAGCCATACATGTTCGCAAATTGGATTAGGATAGAGAATCAAAAATATAAACTCACACAGCTATAACTATCTGACTGATGTCTACTTTTTTACAAAATGTTTAAATTTGAGCCTCTTCTTTGAGGACAAACACTTATTTATTAGATAATAAAAAATTCAATGTAGGGAAATTCTTCTTGGAAGTTGAGAAAGTAACAGAAACTTAAAGAAGTTGGCACTAATCTGAACTAATAGGCAGAAATTGTCCTAACTACTAACTTTTCTTAGCTTCAGCTCTTCATTTGATTCATATGCATATTGCTTCTTGCCTTTGATATCTTTGTGATTATTACTGAAAATTTCAATGCTGAAAATTTGATTTCCTGTAGTTTTGCAATCTAATTTTGTGTGACAATTAAACATGTGTTTTAAACTTTCTTGTTTTTTTATAAACTATCATGTAAGAAGAATTCCTTCCTCTGTGTGGCAGTTTTCCTATTATGACGACAAGCTATCTGTTTCCAGAGCATTTCATTTAGGTTGAATCATTAGTGTGGCCACCAGTAGAATTCTGAGTGAATCCTGAAGCTCTAAGAATTCTATTTTTGTGACTGTACCAATTAGAACTGAGTATTTCGTGTGATTTTTCACTAATAAACTGAAGTTAACATTGATTTTATAAAAGTCAAATAATGATTACTAGATAGAGAACAATAATTTGAAACTAGCTAAGATTCTTTTGCAGTGAATCTGAATCTTTTTGGTCATTCAGATACTTGTTGGGCTGAATGATAATATCTGATTATTCATCCATAATATTTTTGTAAAGATTCTGCTCATTCCAATATATTTTGGAATATTTTATCCTACCATTCTTGTCTTACTGATGATATTAACAATGAAGCCCACAAACAATACAGGAGGTACCATGCTCTGGAAACTCACTGTGGTGAGTGGAGGGCTAGATAGCAGATGTTCCCCTACCTTCCTGTTTTTGACTTGGGATATCACATAGTCTATAACTCAGATAGTTTGTCCACGTCACTTTGGCACTGCAAAACAGATTTTGTATGCCCCAAGCATTTAAGCATTTTAGTGCAACTTTTCCTTGCATTTCTGCTGTTTTGCTGGATATGAATATAATATTACTAGTTGCTAGTCATAGATTAGGTAGAACTCATCCTGATTACTTCAGAAGGCTGACCACAGCGTGAAGTGAGGCTGCTCAGCCACCTTTGTTGTCTACTGAGCAACAGAGATAGAGCTGAAGACTTAAGTGTTTATTGGTGCTGAGCTGAGCATGGAGTGTGAAGGGCAATTCTGTTTTAAAGTAAATGTGTAGGCATCTGCTTCTATCAGAACAACTCCTCCGCATTACTCGAAATACACAAACAATGAGTACATGTGAAGAACTATTAACAAAATACAGTTTACAAGATTTTATATTGATCAGCATGGCATTCTGTATTCCTTACCTTGGTATGCGAACATCTGTGAAAACAGTTTGTACGTGAAAATAAACCTCATTAGAAACACTTTACTAGTCTCTACAAATCCCTAACCTTCTCATTTGTATAGTTGGGGGATCTAAACTAAGAATCTCTCACAGATGTATCCAATGTTAAGCAAATCCCACCAGGGGTGAGTTCATTACCAAAAGCAGTTATGAATCAAATGAAATCCCGACAGACTGATTATGGATTCACCAGTGATAAACAGCAACTTCTGAGAAGTGGAGGGTTAGCTATTGTCTGTAGAAAGTCACATCAATGTGGAGAGATGATGAGTAGCAAAATGTTAATTGCCAAACGTGGTAAGCAATTGGAAATGTGATAATTGACATATAATTTTGGCTATTAGCACATCACTCACTTTTTTTGCTATTTATATGTCTTTCTTAGGAGAACACCAAATGCCTAAAATAGAACACTAGCACGCCTGAGCTAGCTAGAGTGGAGTATTTGTGATTAGGTGGTGCTTACTAGTAATTTCTCATCAGCCTTTAACTTTACCAACAACTCACCATGCCACTGTCACTTTAAAATCTTATATTAGGCCAGGAGAGATAGCTTCATGTGAAAAAGCAGTTGCCAGTCCTGTTTGACATCTTGAGCATGAGTTTTAGGTCTTTCCTACGGTGGAAGGAAAGAACCAACTCTCTGAAACTGTCCTCTGTCCCAGACACATGTGCTATGGTATATGTGTATTCACATCACACATGAACATATCTCACAGACACACATACAGGAAGAATACTAAAATAAAATACAAATGTTAAAATGATTTTAATACACGCTTTTCAAATAGTAGCATTGGTGTTTAAATCAAAAGCACATCCCAAAACATGGGATTTCTATTTCTCCAGTTTTGCATATTGAAAATTTCTCATATTTGCCATTCTCTTTCTCAATGTCAGCCTTAGTAGGGATTGGAGGACAGGGGCTGATCGCCAGATGCTGCCACCAGTCAGGCACATTACTGACATACGTCCCCTGCCTCCTATCAATGAGGTATCCTATTGTACTGCTCTTTGACTCAAACTTAGGTTGACTCTGTGACTTGTTGAGGCCATCAGAATCAGAAAAGTGAGGTCCATAGTTTTATGTGTGGGTTCAAAGGAGTCAGGTACTTTAGACTGTCTTCTTTTGGTATTCAATTTCCATACAGAAACTTGGTGAGATTTGGGATCGAGGAAGACAAGTATGGAGAAAATCTCAGGCATTACTTAGGCTCCATCATTTTGTCTTCCAAAAGGTGATCAAGACATATGAATAGTTACTTGCAATGCACTATTGAGCCATCTTAATCTGGCATATGGATGGGTTATTTCCAGCAATCCTGCCCAAATTGAAGAAGCCTAAGAAAGAGTGAATGGCAGCAATTTTAAGGTCCTGTACTTCCTTGCTATTTGACACACAACAATGGACAACTTAAAACTATGATCTAAGAGATGGTAATAAGTCTCCTGTACCTGAACTTTGTCTTAATAAAAGCATCTCACCATTGTCTCCTTTCCAGTTTAAATGAACTCATTGTTTATTTCCATGTTTATACAATTGAAACATTTTTTATTCAGAAGTTTTAGAAATGTGTTCATAAGGAAATATCAAAGGCCATATAACATGTAAATCACAAAAATAATATTTATGTCAATAATTTTAATTTGATATTGTAATATCATGCTGAAAAAGCAATTATTTTGTGCAATTTGCCTTGGTGAAGGGTTAAATTATTCAAGCAATGGAAAATATTTACTTGACAATAATATTTTGATTTTTAGTATCTTATTTTATAGTCAAGTCTGTCATAACATGAATTAATTAATATAAGAATTAACTATTCTTCCATAATGACTGTTTTAGAATGAATTATAATTAAACACAATTAATTATCAAGTAGAAATAGAAAGAATAACATTTTAAACTTATCATAATTTATTTCCTTCCAGGGTGGCACATACATAATTGAGAAAGCATTTTTAAAACTCTACTTAAAAATTATAACAATAATGACCTTAGTAAATTAATTATAAAGTAATGTTCTCCCGCTCCCTGTATCTAACACAGAAATGGAAGGTGAGAAAAATAAGCAACATGTCAGTATGTTGCGATATACCCCAATTCAACAAGAATCATTTTACTTACAGTTTGAGGATTGAATAAGTCTTTATGAAGTATCAGATCAATGGCAAAATGCGGTAGATCAATATTAAAGCTAATTCAGCCAGTGTCTCGATGTGACTTTCACACATATAAAGATAGTAGAGGTGGCTTGGAAATTTAAACAATGGTATAGGTCTCCTGATTTAACTCATATGCTGCATACAAATTGGGGTTTAGGAATTCTTGTCTCTGAATGCCTTGATGACTGGAACCTCCAGAGGCATGAGAGGGTTCAAAGAAATTATAAAACTCAGGTTCAGAATCTGAAATACTTGACTTTGACTATAACAGGGACAAGCATAAAGATTAAACGGCTTTAAATGTTTCAGAATCTCAAACCATTTCCCCCTCTCTTTTTTTAATAGTCATAGAGAAAAATAAAAGGGCCTGGAAAATCATGCTCACACAGAATATTAAGAAGCAAATCTGCAATAGAGTAACTGTGATTATAGAAGGCATTAAAATATTTCAGCGAGTTTAAGAATATTGGGCTTCTTTCAAGCAATCAGAGCCTTGCTTCCTATTTATGTGCACTGTGATTTGATAATGTAAATGTAACAGCCACTGGTCTAGAATTCTAACTTAAGGGATTGAACTGTGTTTACTGAGGAAAAAACTTCTAATGTTTCTTGGAGGTGGCAAATGATCATCTAAAAGCAAAGTTCTGTTGGAGTCAAACTGGGGAGGCAATTTGATATTGGCTTGTGCTATATATAAACAGAAGTGTGAGAGGCGTGTGAGAGAATAGAGAGAAAAGGTAAAAGGACAAATTCTGAGTAGCATCCCTGCAGGAGGATAAAACCTGAACCCAGCACGTGGCTATCAGGCTTCAGGAAAGGGCAGTGTCAAAGAATGTCAGGGAGTGAGTGTTGTTCTTCCTCCATTCCCAACCCTTGATAGTCTTTGTGAGCAAAATTTACTGAGTTCCTTCTCAGTATAAAAATCAAGAAACAACCTGTTCCTAAATTGAAGTAAGAAAGCTATTGAAAATTTGGTCAGAAATCAAGAGAAACTTTGAGGAAAATAATTAATTCTGTCTAGCTATTAAAATGGAAAGAATTTCACCGAGATCTATGCTTGTGTCTGAGATACAGTTTCACAGAGGGACTTCAGTATGATCAGTGTGAGTGTTTGTCATTATGAGAAACGAGAGGAACAGTTTCCAGGAACGTAACTGTGTTTTGGCTCATGTTTTCAGAGCATTGAGCTGTGGTCACTTGGCCCTGTCTCTGTGGGCTTGTGCTGAAGGGAAGTATAGTGTCAAATACATACTGGTATACTGGAGGTTGTGGACAGGAAAAGCTACTCACCCCAAGCAGTGAGGAAGGAAAAAGAAGAAGGGACTGGGGACAAGATATATTCCACACAGACACACACCGGAGACCCACTTCTTCAACGAAGACCCACTCTCTATAAATCTACAACCTCATGCCAGTCCATGTAAATTAACGGTCATAGGTGGATTAAACCACTGACCAGGCCAAAGATTTCCTGATTTGATCTTCTCTGGAAATGTCCCGACAGATTACTCAGAGGCATATGTTTCTAAACTCCTAGGCTTTTCTCAGTCCAATGAGCTGAACAAGCAAGACCATCACCATCTGGAAAAACAAAGTTTAGCTGATCCTAAAATTAAGCAAGCAGCATAATATTTTTAAAACGCTTGCTAATAAATTAAAGTTAAATTTGGTTGAGGTTGGAGCATGCATGGAAAAACTGGAAAGCTTGTAGTCTCCCTGCCACCTTACCCAAAAGACACTCAGAATTAAGTTCATCAGTGTTACCATGAGTGAGTTCTCGCTGCTGGTCATGAGAAGCTGACAGATGTAAACATGTGGATGGTGTCAAGTAAGGAGACTATTTCAAGTAAGCAGACATTTTCAGAGTACTGGTCCTTCCGGGAACATGCATAAAATATACATGAAACAACATAAATGAAACAAGCTAAAAGAAATTCTATTTTCTACCAAAAGAATTATATTTTAGTATAAAAACAAAGACATTCATAAGAATTATTAACAAAATAAATGAGACTATGAGCCATATTTTGAGGGGAGTATCAAATAATCTTTGATCCAACAAGTTTGAAAGTGACTAATGTTAGCAAGGTTGCTCTTGTGTGTGGAAGCTGGGCATATGTGGGAAAAGAAAATAAACAAAGGGCTCAGAGCATGTCAGGTCAGAGCACATCACTGCATGGTGTCTCAGAAAGAAAGCTAAAGGGTTAAAACTGTCAAAGGTGGGGGGTGAAAATAGATCAAATAAACACACACATACTCGCACACATGCACATACACGCTTTACACACAACAGAGTGCAGAGAACTAAAATGAATAATTGAATATATATATATACATATATATGTATATATGTATATTCAAAATATATATGATGGAAAAAAAACCAATGTGATGCTGCATAGGGTAAGGTAGAAAACATCATACCTAGGTTTTGATTCTATTGTCACTAACAGTGCTATATCAAGGTTTTCAGTTTTCTAAAGATGAGGATACTAACAGGATTATGTTCTCAGCAGGGTGTTAAAAACCATAGGAGGTAATCCATAAAAGATTTTAGATATTGCAGAGCATATAGTGGACCCTTCATAAATCACAACTGATAGTATTTAACAATGACAACAATATAATTACTACTTGGATATACAAAGTCACTGTAATGTATCTTGCAAAGAAATATGGCAATTTAATGGCTCATTGAACAAGGAGATTCAGGAGGACAATTTGTGAAATATGTGAGTTTAGCTAGAGAGCAAAGGACTGAGAAACCTGAGACAGGAGCTAATTCTTCTGCAGTTCTCAAGGAGGTCAAACACAGGTAGCCCTAGTTCAACTAGACTTGTATGTTTCAAATAAACATGTCTAAATTAGGAGCACAAGATTAATGAGGTTGCTTAGGAAATTGTTCAATGAATTTTTTGGCTATATTGTACCTATCAAGCAGGTCGCACTTGTGGTTTTGTTTCTACAAAGTTCCAACCTTAAAAAAATCTTAATTTGAAAATTCCATAGAAATTATTCTAGTGTCAGATAATTCCCTGCATTTGACACAGAGGAATGGCTTCTAGTGAAGAAGACAATTTGACAATGGTCAAATCTCCAATGACTCAGTTGCTGCACAGCATCTTAACTATGTGGACAGTTTTAAAGGGGGACTGATACTCCTTCTGTTTATCTACCGCTTGCAAAGGGAAAACACCCACATTGATTGTTTGTCACTGGGCTCTACCTATGAATAATGATCACAGCTTTATGAACATGCTGTCATCTTAAATGGGTTATCATTAATTACATATTTCATAAAACAAGTTTTAGCTGACAGAGATGACAAAAATTAGGCTGTTGACTCACTTTTAGACTAAGAAAATATGTATGTGTAGTAATTAGCTGGATTAACTGTAGGATTAATACCCTACAGCTTAGAGACAAACTAAAGATATTAGATGATGTTAAATATTTTTTTTTACTTTATATATATGAGTATATATCCTTCATATACATGCTACCAGTGAAGGGACCAGAACAGAGTAATGGATCCCTTGGAACTTTTGGTATAAACAATTATAGGACAATATGTGGGTGCTGGGACCTAACCTAGGTCCTCCACGAGAGTTGTAACTGTGCTTAACCCCTGAGACATCGCTCCAGACCCCATCAAGTGGTTTTATTCTGATTCTTACACAGAGTTGATAACGTTCCGTTGTTTCCAGGGTGTTTCTCTGTTTATCACACGTAGAATGATCATGGTTTTTAGAGACCAAATGGAACTGACAATGCAAAGCTATCAGCCGTAGGAATAAGACAACGTTCATCTCAGTCAGCATCATCACACACATGTACAATGGCACCTAGTTTTATTTGCGTAGTGCAGATTACTGCCATCACCTCTCTCTTTCTTTCTATAATGTAACTTTAGTTTTAATAATCTTCAGTTAACCTGTCTTTTTCCCACACACTTGCGTACATGCGTGCATATGTGTGCATGTGTGTGTGTGTGTGTGTGTGTGTGTGTGTGTACTTAGCCATTTCCCATCTTAGTTTTTGAGATCTGATATCTCAATAAATCTAGAACTTGCTGATTTAGCTAGACTAACTGCCGAACAAGCTCCCTGTAACACCCCATTCCTTCCTTTCCAGCCCTGGCAGGTGTGTGCCAGCATGCCCAGACAATTTGTGGAGGTGGTTGAAATTTGAATTTATATCCCTAAACTTGTGCAGCAAACACTTTATTGTTTGGGCATCTTCCTCAAACCCTGAGATATATTTTTATTCCCAGTATTTTGGTTTTGTTTTGTTGAGAGGCAATCAATATATTTTATGGGTCTGCAATATTCAGTATTCTTTAAATCTCTTGATTATAGTTAACTGTTCATAATAAAGTAGAATTTCAGAAAACTGATTTAGAGAAAATGAGTGGTACAATCCATATCTTCCTTTTCTAGAATATTTTTATTTTGTTATTCATATAGTGGGTATAAGTTTGTATGCACACATATATATCTTGCTTATATTTATAAATTTCTATTACCTGTGCATATTTGAGTAGATATATGGTGTTTAATCTTACTTTCTGCTATTGTATGTTTGACTTTTATGGAACCTGTAGAACCACCTTGGTTTCAGGGATTATGCTTTGAGCTCTATAATTCCATATATGAGAAATGTCTACAACATTAACATTATATGGAAACACACTCTTCTTGGCAGCTATCTGGACCTTGAGAAAGAACCCTAGAGAAAAAGGAAAGAGTTCAAGGGCAAATGGAGAGGTCAAGTGACAATGTTTTGTCTGTCATCTGAGAAAGGAAGCTGAAATCCAAGGGTGACATAGAAGTATGCACTGCATGGCAGAAGAGTGGGAAAAATATTTAAGGAAAAAGTAGATATATTTAAAGTCAAATTTCTGAATCTGTGATGCTCTAAAAGCTAACCTATTGTCAAAACTTTGCACAGTGTGTGTCATCCATGCATTCATGACTTGGTGAACCTTTAGAGAATGAAATGATCAAGGATGAAAACCCTAGAAGAAATGGAGACTATGACTAAGGAGATGGCCAGAAATGTAGCAGACTCAGTCAGAAAATTCTTGGCTAAAATGTGGAGCTCTTGGGTATGTATCTTACTTAGAGTTTCTATTTCTATAAAAATCACAATGAAACACAACAACTTGGGGAGAAAACAGTTTATTTCATCTCACAGTTTGTTGTCCATCAAGCCAGAGCAGGAACCCAAGCAGGGAAAGAACCTGGAGCAGGAAGTGATGCGGAGACTATGGAAGAGTTCGGCTTAATGGCTTTACCTTTGATTGTTTTCTCTTCCTTCTTCTTTAGAGCACTCAGGACCATCAGCCACAGGGAGGCATTGCCCACAGTGAGCTGAGTCCTCCCACATCAATCATCAATCATAAAAACACATCATAGACTAGACCACAGGTCATCTGGTGGGGCATTTTCTCAATAAGATTCTCTCTGCACAAATTCACTAGCTTGTGTCAAGTTTACATAATAAATAGAAAGTATAGTGTGAAATGGTTGAATGACATTTGGGTTATATATGAAGAGCCATTAAAGGGTCCTATTAGCACCATGTGCAGAACTTATGGATATGTGTTGTGCACCCAGCTCATTTGCAAGCATAAATTCAACTACAAAGAAACTGAATTTCTTCACTGATTTTCTACTAGGAATAATTTCATATGCACACCGTTGTGAAAAAAGCTCAGTTTATATTTCATGATATTTCATATAATAATAATGCAGTTTCTGTGTAACCAGATTGCTAAAAATAGCAGCATATCTCTGTAATTGCCATCACTGCTGATAGTCTTTGTAAGTTAAGCAGGAATGTGTCTCATTCCATAAATCATTTACAACTGCTCTAGTGATCTAACACTTCGTAATCTTAAGCAAATAAAAATGAACATTTATCTATTCCCCAGACAACTGCATGCATATACTGACCCTCAACTCTTCTCCAATTTCATTATTTTGTTAGAACCAGGAACGTGAAAGTTTATTTTCGTCAGTTTTAATGTTGATCTAGTATTCTTTAAGATCTTTATCTCCAAACACTGTTTGAAAGCGCTGCATGTAGCAGTGGGGCTACTCTGAAGCTACAAAAAGTGTGATCTTTTGTTCATTCTTGACAAAAGTGTATTCACAAAAGTAGAAGACTTATCTAAGGACAATGTCTATGTGTAAAAATAGTCATAGTAATTACATTGAGATTATTTCAAGCTTCATCTAGCCATAGCATAAAGAAGAACAAATGAAAATCATTTTTAATATATACAGATTTTTAATTTGAAATTATAAATACATCATTTCTCCCTATGCTTTCTCCCCTCCAAACATCCTCATATATGCTTCTATTTTTCTTTCAAATCCATGGCCTCATAATTTGTTAGTTATTTTTACATATATACATAATATGTATGTATATATGTATGTATGTATTATACATAAATACAACTCATGGATATGTGCTGTTCAACCAGTTCAGTCAGTATACAGTTATTTACATGTATATATTTCTAGGGCTGGCCATTTGCTATGGGCTGGCCATTCATTATTTTCTTCTTTGGGTCATACTATTTCTCCATCTCTTAACATTTTTTAGTTGTCTGTAGAGGCTTGTATTTGATTGAGGCATTGTGACAGTTCCCCCAGTCATGTAAGAATGCTTGCTGGTGTCTACCTTGTTCAGTTCATATTTAGGGAGCCATGCTGGCGAGATTTGACAAACTTGGAGACTCTGGTGGGTTGACTAAGAACGCTGACCAAAGGTTCATATAGATGAATATTTGGTTTCCAGTTGGTGGACTGTTTATGAAGGATAAGGAGGTGCATGTGGTCTTGTTGGAAGGGGTGTGTCACTGGGAGTGGGCTCCATGATTTCGAAAGCTTATGGCAGTCTTAGTCCCTATTTCTTACTGTCTTCAACTTTAGAATCAGATGTAAGCTCTTTGCAGCTGCTCCAGCTCTTCATTTCTTCTTAAACAGGACGATGTGGTAAACAATTTATTATAATCTCAACTGATCCCATCTCCCAACAGTCCTGCCTTTGTTGAATCTCTCAACCTGAGTGTGAGCTTCACTTACTGACACCTACCAAATACAAGACTGGGCAAGCTGTGTGGTAGTTCTTCTGAGGTAAGGTTTTAAGAAGACTTCCTGATCTCTTGTACTGCCTTGGATTATTTACTTCATCATGGGGAAGTCCTGTGAAAGGACCTCATGGGAATTAAGTTAGAAGAGTTTTATTCCCTCAGTGAACTCTTCAGGATGGAGTATTTCTTCAGAGCACAGGTTGAACACAAACTCATGAAAGATTTTGAAACCGCATGCCTATATAATCTGAATTCACATACCTGAATCATAGAATGTGCAATCAGAATGCATTCTGCTGGCGGGTACTGGGGCTAAAACTGAAGGCCCCATTCATGTGTGTTTCTCATCCATGCTGCCTTTCAGTTCCTGAATGTCATTGACGTGAAAAGACTTGGAATAAGCTGACTCACAGAAACAGATAACAAACACATATGAACAGAATCAGGAGCAAGATTAATAGATTTCAAAGTCCTATTCAAACTATAGCCTTTGCTTGCCAACAATTAGGAAAAAACACACAGATATTGAAAACTTGGTTTATTTGGATATGTATAAATTTATATAAATTACAATATATATAATAATTTGGTTATCATAATTATGTAGGACTCAAAAGATTTTATATTTTCTAATCATACTCAAAAATCACACAAAGTTTCTATTTCATTGCTGGTTTGTCATAATGATATTCTTAAAAGAATACTGAATCTTAACCAGTGGAATTCACAGTTGTGTTACCTGAACTTATTACATATAAAATAAAACAGGTTCTGGAGAATAATTGTAAAGGAGTTTTACTTCTATAGGCATGAATAAGTGGAATGAAGCCTGGGAAATCTGCACTCAACTCAGGTAGAAAGTTGCTAACATTTTCCCTAGAGGATTGTTAGCCTCAATAATACTTAGATGAGTTCATTTAAAAGTTAAAAATATTATAAAATTTGATGAATTTTAGTAAGATCCATGTCTGTTCAAATTTGATGATATATCTAATAATTTAGAAACCTAAGATTTAATCTTGTCAAAATACACTCTCTTGGGAGCCGTGAAAAAACAGTAACAGTACGTGAATTTGTGTTTGATGGTAAGAGGAATGAGAGGGGAGATAAAACAAAAAGAGGAGGGAGAAAGAAAGAGAGATAAAAGAGAGGAGTTTCCAGACCTGTGCATTATAAAGAACAATGTTCAGACCCTTTATGTACTGTCCTGACTGGTTTTCTGTTTTTGGTTATTGTTTGATTTTTTTTTCAACATGACACAAGCTACAGTCATCTGAGAGGAGAGAATATCACTTAAGAAAATGCTTCCACAAGCTAGGCTGTAGGCAAGCCTATAAGGCATTGTCTTAATTAGTGATTGATGTGGATACTATTCTAGAAAAGTCTTTCTGTACACTGTGAAGATGTTTTGCCCTCATTGGTTTAATGAAGAGCTAAGTGGTCAGTAGCTGGCAGAAAGAGGTTAAGCGGGACTTGCAGACAGCGTGAGAGAATGTGGATGAAGGCAGGGTCGTCGCCAGAAGACACAGGGAGAAGGAAGATGAGTATGCCATGTTAAAGAAAGGTATCGAGCCATGTTATAGAAAGTAGATAAGAAACATGAAATAATTTAAGTTGTAATAGCTAGTTAGTAAAAGTCTAAGTTATTGACCAAGCAGTTATAATTAATAATAAGTTTCTTTGGGAGCTGGCTGGTGGGACAGACAAGTTCACCTACAGGATACTCCAGGCCAGTGATTCTGTGTTCTATAAGAAAGCAAGCTCATTTTCTGTATGTCTAAAAACAACTTATGAGTAAGTAGATATATTTTTCTTTCTAGATCTGGGTTACCTCACTCAATATGATATTTTCGAGATCCATTTGCCTGCAAATTTCAAGATGTCATTATTTTTTTCTGCTGTGTAGTACTCCATTGTATATGTCCCAGAGAACCTAGACAGCAAGTGAGGACCCTAAGGGAGACATACGTGAATCTAATCTACATAGGAAGTAGAAAAAGACAAGGTCTCCTGAGTAAAGTGGGAGCAAGGGGACCATGGGAGAGGGCTGAAAGGGAGGGGAGAGGATGGGAGGGGAACAGAGAAAAATGCATAGCTCAATAAAATCAATTAAAGAAAAGAAAGAATGAACAAACAAGAGAAAGAAAGAAAAAGAAAGAAAAAAAGAAAGAAAAAAGCAAGTCAAACAACCCAGTAAGCAGCACTCTTTCATAGCCTCCATAGCCTCTTCATCAACTTCTGCCTCTGGGTTCCTCCCTGTTTGAGATCATGTGCCAAGTTTCTTCAGGGATGGACTATGATGTGGAATTAACAGCACCACTTTTCTCCCTAAGTTCCTTATGATCATTGTGGTTCATCATAGCTTCAGTAACCCTAAATAAGATAGGTATTAACTCTTAATCATTTTTCTCAAAAGGGAGCGTTGGAAACATGTATTTCCACAGTGAATGTTTGTAATAACAGACACCTTTCAAGGCTCTTAACTGCTCTGCAAATATAGTCCATCATTGATCTTGAGAAGCCTCGGTATATTTAAAACGAAAAAGCAATCTGTATAAAATATCTCATGAATTAATTAAATTACAATTATAAATTTATAAATTACAATTATAAATTATAAAGAAATAGTGACAAGGTTGGTTTCTCGGGCATGTGACCTATTCTGCCTCATAGTGTTGTCATATTAGAAGGCTGCACACTTGGTATGGCACTCTGATATTACTATCCTGACAATCTTACTAAGCTTTGAAGAAGGGCATTTCATTTCCATCCAGTATTGGGCCACACAAACTGCATACCAAGTCGGGGGTACAGGTAATATCATACAGAGTTTGAAAAATGGTGAAATTGCTTCTTATTGAAAGGAATAATGAGTTTCAGAAGTAAGAAGCATTTAAGGTGCGCCTTGAAGAATAGATAAAAATTTGAACATAGATCCGTGCAGTTAAGTCGTGAAGGAGAATAATCAGGCTCGAGCCATGGCGAGTAATTAGGCCAACTGGAACCTAAAATGCCAAGCACATAGGAGGCAGTCAATAAATTTTTGCTCACTGAAGTTTCTGCTGAATGAGCTTTGCAGAGATCTAAGCCCCGTCTTGATTGCCAAGCCTTGAGAAACAGGGCTGGTACTGTTAGACTGCAGTGAGCACTGTGGCCTGTGCGTTCCGAGTGTAAAGTGGAGACGCTTGAGGGTGAAAATTCAAATAAAGGTTGTTAACAGATATGTGTCTCAGCCCTGCAAAATGACAGCTCCTTAAACGGCCAATGATGGGAGTTGATTTCCTTTTTCCTGAAAGGTTCTGGCTTCCCTGCACCGGTGGATATTTTATCTGATGTTTTGTACATTCTAAGGGAAGTACTTGAAACAAAAAGCTTTTGCATAGAATTACAAAGCTGAAATGTAGTAATTACTAAACCTCACAATTTTAAATGTGGTTACTGTCATTATAGGTAGGCATGCTTTTATACTGAATGTGGAAGAGGTCCTATATACCACTGTGAATGAACCGAGTAAGTGCATAACTGTGAGAGATAAATACATACATTTACCTAAAGTTTTACCATATTAGAGGTGCACGATCAACATTTATGATTATTAGACAGCTTTGTATGAAGAAAGCTTTAGAACTTTGAATTGACTTCTCTTGGGAGAAGGCAACGGCTTGCTAAGGCTTGCTTTTCTGCTTTAAAATTGGCGTTTGGTGACCAAACTGACAGCTGTGATATCTCCATCCTGAGCCACAGAGGTGCTTTCCAGTTTGCTCTTTGAACCTGATTAAATGGTTCTGGAATGCTCACCCTCACTGTTCTCTTTCTTCATCCCCACTGGGAGAGATTAAGTAGATAGAACAGGAGAGTGCCGTGGAGGAAGCCACCCTGCTAGTGCTCACTGGAGACTCTGAGATCACCAGCCGGAATGGCCATTCTGTTGCCAGAACAATACCAAGGCCAATCCTGTGTGGAAAAAAAAAATCCCTTGGAACCCAAGGGCAAAATCATACAGCATGACTCATGGGGCATTTGCAGTATAACTTATGCCCTGGATCATTACATCCCTTCTGTTGGCAACTCCTTCGCACAGTGTGACTGGCATTACAGAAATGGTTTGTAAATTCTCATAGAAGCTAGACCTTATGTTTGCCTGTGATACATTATCCCAGTCTCTTTTTCCTTCCTTCTTTTGTGCCATCATTGTAATAATTTTTATGTCCCTAAGATAACTTTTCCAAACAAGATCTTAAAAGGAAATGGTGTACATCAAAAGATTTCAAGAAACCTGCTATGTTTTACCTTGCAGTCTTTTTCTTTGGAGGAAAACAAAACAAAGCAAAAACATACCTGGAATGAAGAAAAAAAAAGAAAGAAAGAAAGAAAAAGCGTTTTCATTCTAAAAACAAACGTCTATGTAGAAAGTATGTTTGATACAGTGAATATTATTAAATTCATGTCTTAAAAGATGAAATTACAATACATCGAAAATGTTGCTTCTAAAAGAATGGCAAAGTCAGTAACGTGGCTACACTTTCTCCTGTGTGTTCTATATGGAAGGACTTCCTTCTTTCCCCAGCTAGATACTTTCTAAGTACACCCACCTCCCCATAGTAGAGATTAAGTGAAATTTCCAAGTTTAGGGGCAAGAAAGCTAGCCTTTGGTACTGAGTATCTTCAACTTTGGGGCAGAAATAAAATGTACCCACTTCAGTGTGATATTGTTTAAGACTGCTGCACAGATCTTCTGAGATACCTGGCACAATCTTCTTTCAGAACACACCCATTGCTACTAAGACATTTTTTATGTGCAGAGGCAATACCATCGTCTAAATTGTCAGGTCTCTACAGTCAGACTGAAGTGTGAGGTGTAGTAATTTGTGGGGCTGTTTCAAAGAGGAAACCTATTAGCCAAGTGGTTTGGGGACTTGTGGTAGAGGTGTTCACAACTTAATAACTACCTTCAATTTCGTTTCTGGCTATAAAACTCTGCCCGTGGATATCAAATTTGTGTCATTTTAGCCTGAGTTATGTAGCCAGGAGTGTTTTCATAGTGAAAGATTTAGGGAGTGTACACTCACCTGCTGTGTGAAGATAGGGGATTTTTAAGTTAGCCCGAAATCCCTGAAGACATAAAAGCATTCTGTCCCCCTCACAAGCAAAAGAAAGAGAACTAATGATGTCATGAAGTAATCACTCAGCGAAGTAAAAAAATATCTTCAGACAGACACAACATGGCATAATAATATTCGACTTTGATGGTGTCTAACATATTTAATTTATATTTAACATTAACCTTGTTATTTCTAGGAAGTTTCTTAAGACAAACAAAGAAAATTTATATTACTTTTATTGTAATAGGACATTTCAGCTGAAGCTTGAAAGAACGATAAGATTCATTCTTGAAAGTCAGAGGTTCAAACTCTTGAAATATTATATTAGCAGAGGGGACTGAAAACAAACATTCAACTCGGGGGAAAAATTCCTAGCCTTATGCTGACAAGGCCCTCATAAATGACCAGATATTGTGCATTATTCCATGCATGGGGAATGTCCAGAAGAGGCAGATTTGGAGAGATGGAAAGTGGAGTGTGACTGCTTAGTATGGGGAGGAGAGACAAGGGCTAACTGTTGCAGGGTTTCTCCCTGAAGTAAAGAAAATGTTTTGAATTTACCACTGATGATGATTCCACATATCTGCACTTACACTCAAAAACCATCGCACTGTGGATTGTAAACAGTGAATTGTAAGGGGCATAAATTATTCTCATCAAATCATTACATAACAAAGAATCATTTAAACACGTGCACATTCTATTTAATTATTTATCACCTTTCTATAAAATAAGAATGCCCCATTGACTTTAATGTTTAACCAGCAAATATACTGGGGTGTCTTCCCAGCTATCAGTCTCTAGGCAGGATGGTAAAAGTAGCTCAGATAAATGGGGGTGGGCTTTTCTCCACAGGGTTCTGACTTTAGCCCAAACAGTTATGTAGACATCAAAGAGTGCCCAAGACAGTGAGAAGAGAACAGCTGGGGAACTCCTTTGATCTTGCTCAATTGCTTCTTCTCATGTTTAGCATCCCTTTCAGTCTAGAGTATGTTTTGAGTCCCTATCACTTGTAGGAAAATCACTGTGTAGTCTCTACCACTACTGCTTATAAAATATTTTCCACTGGTGAGAATCCGATGTGCACACATTCTGCATTTCCACTGCGGCTGGCAAGTGTACCCTCTGACTATCACGGAGGTCTCTGAGTGTGTATCCTTTCCTGAGGTCACACACTCCTTATATGCTTAGCTCGGCCTGCACCTAGAAAGAAAGGCTTTAAATGCAGACCATGGTAGCTGTGGGCTTCAACTATCTTGTTTGTTTGTTCAGCATTTAATCACTTCCCAGAACATGTTCCTCTTACACACAGATGAAAGGAAATGTTCCCCAAATCAGACAATTCATTTGCCGGTTGTTTAGAAAATTATCTGCAGAAAAGCTCCTGAAACAAAATCATTTGGAGAATTTCAGTTTTCCTTCCTACATATTCTGTAGAAAAGTAATTATAATCACGGTTATGTGTTTATACAATTGTAGCCTTTCTGTTCTGGGCTCTGTCATGTTTGCTGAAGTTTTATTTTACATGCGCTTACATCCACTGCATTCCAGTCAGCCCAGCAAAAATGCATGATGTACGATTACAGAACAGAAACTGCGTGCAGGCCTTGGAATTTAAAGTGGTAGCCAGTACCAGTGAGTCTGCTAACAGGACAGAATAATCTGTATCCAAAGAGAGAAAATGAAGCAAACATTGTGTGAACAAATGATTGAAAAACAGAAGCTAGTTTTATCGAAATTTATAGTTAGAGTTCTGCCTTAATGGAAGAGGTAGAAGAATTTGATCATTCTATGCTTTTCCATAAAAATATTTCACAGTGACAGCATCCTATGAGTCTAAGTAAATGTATGCACCTACTTATTTCTGAGTCTATCTGAATGAATTGACTAAGTGTCTGTGGATTTCTTGTGGTATAGCATCACATTATTTACCGCTTAAGTGCTCTGGGAGCTGTATTATGGAGAGAACTGAATGTTTCATGTCCATTAAAGTAATGGTTCATTTTGGGGCTTGTGGCCATAAATATTGATCACAATATAAGAAATTGTTGTTACAAATTAATCATAGTAATCAAAACAAATGCATTTATTTCTAGACTGTTGTAACCCATTAATCAACATAATCAAACTAAATATATTTACTTCTAGACAAAAGTGTCTTGTCAAAAAAAAATCAGTCATGTGGATAATGTTGATATTTTTCTCTCTCTCATGAATTATAGTTATAGTCTTTAAAAATGGAAAATAGGTGGCCTGTTTCTATCTGAAGTCACTTTTCATTGCTCAGTTCTTCCTAGAAAGCCTAGCAAGGACTGGATCAGTTCTCAGAAGTTTCGAGGGAACCATGAGTTTCATCCTCATCAATGGGGGAAGAAATAAGAGTAAATATCAAACAGGAATAACGATTCCTAAGCAGAACCTTAAGCTGCAAAGGTCTTTGAATCAGCTTTTTCAATGTAATAGCCAGTAAGCCAGGGAAGCTTCTGGACACCAGCCCTAGAAAGATGATTAACAGCAGGGATTTTGTGTTACAGTTGGGTGAATTTATGGTTCCTTGTACGGTATTGGGGTATGTAGTACATACCATGAAATGTTTGTTCAATTAATTTAAAAATCAAGAAATTTTTGAAATTCTAGAGTTTTCATTTTGTTTTACTAAATTTTTATATTGATCATATTTTCAAAATAATGTCACATTGTGACAATCAAAAAGAATATTGTCAAAGCAATTAGCTATTGTGATTCATAGGGGAATGTATAAATAGAAAATAATCACACTAAGTTCTTATTCTCTATATAGACTTGCTAAATAATTGAGTTGCAGCATACACTTGGATTTATATATTTAATTAATATTCAAAGCTTACATTCTTAGTGACTGAAATCTTAGTATTCAATGAAATTGATCAAATAAAAAAACTAAATACACATTTTGTGCTTTCTTATTTCAGTCTTCCACCTTTGAAGTTCAACTGTGATATTCATCCAAACCTGTACTGGCTACACTCTCTTCATTATTCCCAGTAATACCACAGTAAAGTATGTATAAAGCAGTAACACTGTAAAGTGTTTAAAACCATACAAATGTGGCCTTTGTAGATATTGTGCCATTTCATGTCCAAGTCTAAAATGACTATGGGTTTTTCTATGGGGAAACAGTCTAGAGACAATCTCCCATAGATTATGAGGTACCAATTTATTTATTTTATGGCAACAATATATCTTGAACCCCAAGACAACTAATGTTTCAATTATGCTAGTAATTCACAGGAACTTAGAAGATAATGTTCATTTTGTTTAGTTTTCTCTGGATAATCTCATTTTGAAGTTAACAACTCATTCATAATTAGTCAATCTGGACACACACACACACACAAACACACATCATCCTCAAATAGTAAAGAACACATTTTATGACTACATTATTTGTATAAATTATAAATATTTTAATTCTGAGAAGCTTTTGAGAAATTGGATGGATAATCAAGATATTTATTCTGAAATTAATTTTAAAATATCCCTTTGAAATATAATTACTTGAAATTTCAAAGTTGCTAATACACAGAATGTAAAAGACTAGCAAAACTAGCAATATTAGGGAGAAAGTCACACAGTGTAGGTGTTACAAAAGCAGGTAAATATTAGAACAATCCTTGTTTATCTGTTTCCTTAACAGGGGTAACCTGCCTGCTGTGTGGCTCTAATAAGATCCCCCACTAGACAACAGCCACAGGAAAATCCTTACATCTTTCCATATCAAGGATCCTTCTCCACTTTCTCAAATTCCTAAATTCCAATATGGCTTATAAAATGCGAAATTTTAAATTCCAAACAAATGAATGTATTGCTCTGACACTGTCTTTTCTGGGAAGCAGTAAAAAGGAGTGATTTTAGGCAGGCGATCCTTCTGACTTAATGAAGTTACCTGGAAACCTAGGCCAAAGAGTGGATGGCACAATGCAAACAGAGGCCAACTGTGGTGAGCAGAAGGCCTGCCGTTCATTCAGTCCTCAGATAAGGCAATAACAGAGGCAGAAACAATAAAACGACAAAAGGAGGATGGAATAAAATGTCAATAAAGATCGGTGACAAAGGAAGAGTAGCAACTATAGTGAGAAGTCATTTGAAAACTGGGGGAAAGAGTTTCTTGGCACTGCCCATGTACTGGTATGCTGTTATTCTTGATTCCTGTCAAAAAGAAACCGACATAACAACCAGAGTCCTTGATGTCCTGCAGAGGAAGAGGTTGTCTGCAAAATCCTTCTTCATCTGCAAGAACTTATTATGGGTGTATCAACCTTGACTTTCAGGCTGCACAGTGCATTTAGAAGAGAAATAGGGTTGGTATTTGTAGTGTAAGTCTGAAAAGCACAGGAGCACATGGGAGAAGCTGGTGCTGGCAGCTCCAGCCATTGTTGCTGCTGAGAACAGAATTGCCTTAGGTCAACCTGCATACCATCTCTCTGCATACTGCACATTTGCCACTTCAGTATCCCATACAACAGTAAGAGAACTGACTCAGTGGGTATGATGTGTCAGATGCTGACTCCAAAGTTCAGGGCATGAGCTATCTCTTGTATGTGTTCATGGGACGTCAGGACTTCTTTGTACTTCTACTGTACCCTGGGGAGAATAAAATATGAGGACAAGAAGGGGCTGAAAAGGCTGTGATTAAGGAGAAATTTGAGGCCAAATAAATTGTACAAGTTCCTGAGTTCACTGCTGTTCATTCACAGACCAGAAACAGGTCTGAAGGGGGGCGCATTGTCCCTCGATGCCTATCCTACATATCTCTTTTGATGTCCAGTGTGCCCTGCAGGCCTGAGGACTTGTAGGTAGCTGCTACATCACGGGACACCAAGTGGGCAGGGATTGTGTGAGCAAAAGTTAAGAACGTGGAAGAAAAATAAAGTTTCTAAAGATGGGAGAGCGGATACCTGAAGAAATATGTGACATTTTTTTATAAGACCAATTACTCTATACTTCATGTTTAAAATTAAACAGATAACCTGGTAAAGTTCCGTGTGATATTCATAAGTTTAACAATGACAATCAATACTAGAAGTACCAGTGCTGAGTGCATTGGCAGACACAGTTTGAAGCTGATATGGAATGAGTAGGTACAAGTGGTCCAAAGACATGCTCAGAGGATCATTTACCAAGGAGATGGGCAATTGCTTCCACTTCCATAAAAAGATAAACACAACTGTGAGAATGTACTTCTTAGTTTGGGGAAAATATTTATCTTTTATGTATAATTGATTGAATTTTGTTTCTGATTCTTCACTGTTATTAATGACGAATTCATCTAGTAGTCTACACTATGTTTAGAGTAGATGATTCTTCAAACCATCTTGAATATTTTCAATTAGAGTTAAAATGTGTTCCAAGTGCACGCACGCATGACTCCAGGGCTTCGGGCCAATATCCATCAACTGCTCTGCTCTTTCGGTTGGGTGCAAGCCTCATCCTTGACAGCTTTCTGTAAATTAGAGACAGGGCTTTACTCTGATGTTCTAACATTACATACAGCGTGATAACGTCTGCATCTTTTCTGTTTGGGGCCAAAGGAAGCTAGTGTGTGTTATTTGCTTTTTCTTCTTTCCTTGCTGATTTCCCTTAAATTTATTTAAAAATTTCTTCTTATTTGCAGTCAAGCTAAAGTCATAGACCGGGACATTGAACTCCAGGAAAAGGAACATGTGCCATTTTGTAAGACAAATAAATGAATGCTAAGTCACTTTCAAACAGAAAATTTAGAAATTGAGATAATTTTAGCATACTGTTTTTGGGTAAGCTTTGTGGAATAATAGAAATAGCTTATTGAACCTAACCTTATCTACTAGTATATATCATGTTTTTATGAAAAAATATTATCCAATCAAAAGTAAAATTTATCTTTGACTTAAAATTGCTTCTGTAACAATAACTAAAAATATAAATGTTTGAGCTTAGCTTTATTTTCTTTTATTAGCCAGACGATAGTCTAGTTAAGTGAAGGTTGTACTATGCAAACTGATCATTTAAAA
The DNA here is from genome assembly GCF_018167655.1 of Microtus oregoni. Lineage (NCBI taxonomy): Eukaryota > Metazoa > Chordata > Mammalia > Rodentia > Cricetidae > Microtus > Microtus oregoni. The sequence goes on from NW_024543076.1 coordinate 17,631,721, forward strand.
ATAGAACCAGAAACTTCTATCATACAATGCTAAATTTCTATCTAAATCTCTATCAAATTTTATTTGGATATTTATATTGAATTTTGATTATTTTATATTAACTCTATTTCTTCATTTTTAAAAATATTAATGAAATAACCGTTTTCAGTTGTTGTTACTAGATCTTACCACTATTGTCAAAAAAGAATTAGCAGACATCCTGCATAAAAGGGTAGACAGAAATTATGGCTATGTAGATTGCCAAATTGCTAAGATAAATCAGCTGCTCCTAAGAGCAATAAAGAAAAACCCCATTCCGGTGACTCTTTTCTTTGCATCCCTTACCTCTTTAAATCCTATTGTACAACTTGCCTATGAATTCATTGTCTTACCAAGAAGAATCACTCATGTAATTTTGTGCAAACCATATATAGTTCTCCCTCTCACCCCCGGAATGGGTGAAGAGATGGATAACCCTAAGGGCATTATAGAGATACCCACAGTCTGCCAAGGACATCCATAAGAACTATGTCTGGCCTTGATATCATTACCTTCACATGTTGTTTCTCATGTGTTTCTAATCTTTTTTTAGGTATACATACTTGGAGTGCCCAGGGTACTATACTTTACCAAATTGCACATGTTCTATAGCACCCATTCATGTTCTCTTCTTTGGTATGCTAAAATAAAAACCCTTCCTGATGCCAGAGATGACTTCAATTGGTAAAAATAAATCATCAGTTCCTCATAATGTGGCCAATTTTCCTATATAAATTCTCCATTTCTTCATGTTTCTTTTCAATAGTCTCTCTCCAGAGGAGACACCCAAAAGACAATTTTCTACTCATGGCTGTACTCAGCTTCCCAAATCATCTCGCAATAAAAAGTCTAGGATTCTTCCCTATTGTTACACTACTTTCAATATTTCCTCCCATGAATTTTCCTTTAAGAAAAAGATTATGTCATTCAAAATTAACAATCTAGTAGTTATGATTAAAATAATTTATAGCTCTTATCCTATAAGAAATCTTATATAATGTCACCTAATTTGTCTTTAGTAATATTAGAACTTAATTTAATATTATTAAAACATAAAGATGTTATGATTGTGCATCAGAAATAGAAAGTTTCTACAATAGAAGTTATAGAAAATAGTGTCAGTTGAGAAGACTGTTTCTAGAGTCCTAATCACAAAGACAAAGAAAAGAAAATTGGTTTGTGGCATAATACAGATTCTGAAATGAGAAAGAAGTCTAAACTTACATAAACTCATTTTTTTTTCTTTTTGGAGACAGGGTTTCTCAGTGTAGCTTTGGAGCCTGTCCTGGCACTAACTGTTGTAGACAAGGCTGTCCTCAAACTCAGAGAGATCTGCCTGCCTCTACCTCCCAAGTGCTGGGATTAAAGGTGTGTGCCACCACAGCCCAGCTATGAACTCAATTTTTATGAAGACGAAATGTTGAATTAGTCATCTACATATTTCTCAGTGGTGCAGCATTTGACATTAGCTAGGTATTGATACTGAATTAGTGTATGGGAACAGTATAGTTCCCTAGATTTTCTATGTTTTTTCCCCAAAAGTAAATGCAATCAAAATAAACCTTTAAGGAGATGAAAAATACTAGACAAATTCAATAATGGTGTGTTTCAGGAAAGATTCCTTTTATCTCTTGTAGATCTGTAAAATGACAGTGCCCTGAAAGCACTCTACAGATACACCATGCACTATTACCCAGGCACATGGGTCCAGTTTCTGCAACCTTGACAGATGTGCACATCTCCATTGCAGAACTAGGGCAATGTGTGAATGGATGCCCTTGCCCTTGGTTATTCCTGCTTTCCAAATGCAAATACCAGTTTAATTAAATCTTGGACTTAACTAAGCTTCCCAGAGTACAAAAATGAGCCTCCACTGTAAATATCTCGATTTGATAACATGCAAGGGAAAACACATCTATTTTGTGTAAGAAGTAGTTAGAAGGTCATTTTGTCAGAAGGATCAATGACCTGCCACAAGTACTTTTCAATTTGAAGCAGTGATGGATTATCCATATGCAGGCAGTATTCACTTAGAAATCAAAGTACTGGTACATTTGATATGATACAGTAGTTTTAACTGTGTTTTAATTTGCAACTATTTGAACTACTTCCATTTTTATAAATATTAAAAATTGGAAACGAGTCAAGCAGTAGCTTGTTCCAACATATTGCTCCAAATAACAGTATATCAGTTCACCATGTACAGTGAACAGCTGAAAATTAATAACGAAGTAAAACACTGTTGAAGAAATCATAGCAAGAGACTATAACATACATTTATTAAAACCTGGATATTGTGAGGAGAATAATTTAAATAAGTAAGGGTTCAAGAGCCAGATGATGTCAGTCATTATCATTGCGACATAGACCAAATTGTTACCTTCTTTAAACCTACCTTATCCATCTGTTTCATGAGGAAACTCTGGCAATTCAAAAGCATGATTAATGTAAGAATGAGCTAAGGCAGGGGAGTTTGAAACTGGAAACAAGATCTGTTCTGACTATAATTGTTATTTCCCATGGAGAACTACAATTTTCCATTGTAAGCAGCCTCACCCGAGCAAGTGCTCATATTAAATTTTTATATAGGTTTTTCTCAAATATCTGTTGATTCTGTCATTAAATGCTTATCAAACATTCAATTTGCCATTGATATGACATTTGTTCTATTTATTGTTTCCTTATAAATCTCACATGGAAGGAGAAACTGACACAAACAATTGCTTAAACAGTCATATATAAAAATGAAGATACATAGAAAAGATGGTATTGTGTCACAAGGAGAGAATATCTAATTACCTTGTTCTGCATGGCTGTGTTAGTTGCTACTTTCATTGCAGTGATGTTCTACCCTTGCCCCAGGGATTGTCTTGACTATGGGAAACTAGGGGATTAAAAAAATGACACACAGGTACATAGAAAAATCTGGAACCATGTTTCCTGGGATCTCTGATGAAGATGTTACAGTGCTATGGAAGCTCAGAATATTTATTATTTACAGTTGAACAGGGAGGTAGGGCTATTACATACCACTGAATTAGGAGATGGTATTAGCTAATCTTAGAAGGATTAGTCTGTGTACAGGTGCAGCCTTCAGGCCATAATTCATGTGGGTAGAAAAAACTATGGTGGGCATTTTCTGTACACACTGTCAGCATTCACAATTAGAGCAGAGGAAGTCTTTGCCATTCTTGAGCCTCACTTGCTGAGGACTTTGTCATTCTCATAGTGCTGAGGTTTTGGGGCCCTCGACACAGCCATGCTCATAACACACATTCACTTAGGATTTCACTTGCTCAGGGCTTCTGCTGCATCCCACAATAAGACAAAATAAATCTAACAAACTAGTAGAACTTAAGGAAGGAAGAGCTTGTGTGATATTTGAAAAAATAGCCCCCAAATGGACTAGCACTATTAGGAGGTATAGCCTGGTTAAAGGATGTATGTCACTGTGAGGTTGGATCTTGACATTTCTTTTGCTCAAGCTTCCCTCAGTGTGACTCTCAGTTAACGTCCTATGCCTTCTCCTCAAGATGTAAGGACTGTCAGTTCCAGCACATCTGTCTGCATGCTGCCATGCTCTCTGCCGTGATGATAATGGACTGACTCTCTGAAACTTGAAGTGAGCCACCCCAACTAAATGTTCTCCTTCCAGAGTTGCTACCGTCATGTGTCTCTTCGCAGCAATAAAAAAACCCAAACTAAGTTTGTTCTGGTTCCTAGTCTACCATGTTAGAAAATGATAAGAGGAAGGAGCTTAAAGTGACTTATCATACATGTTATATCCACAGTTAGGAGACTGAGACCACTGAACTTCTGCTCTAAGCTTGTTTTCTCCTTATTTTGTCTGGGGTACTTGCTCAAGGATGCTATTGTCACATTTTTGGTAGGCCTTCACACCTCACCTAATCTATATAATTTGACAAAGACATGGTGGCAGTCTTCTTGTAATGGTGAATCTCGATGCTGTTCCATTAACAATCAAGGTTAAGCATCACAAGAAACAGAATTACTCCACAGAGTATTTTAGTTAATGTTATGTATGTGTCAATTTGTCAGGTTCACAGATTTCCAGGAGAATGGGTCAATTACTTTTGTGACTGTGTCCATGAAGGCTTCTGTAGATGAAATGAACATTTAAATGGCTGCATCCCTCCATAATAAAGATGTACCTGACTTAGTTGAGGGTTTCAATGAGTCTGGCAGACTGAACTTTATTCAGTAATACATTCTGTAACTGACTATGTATTAAACATCATCAGCAAAGTTGACTGTTTCTACCTGATGGCCTTTAAGTGGGATGGTGGCTCTATATATTTTGACTTTTTGCCTCCATGAATAAATTCTTTATTTTTTCTCCCTTTCCCTCCAAAAAAAAAAAAAGACACTGAACAATGTTTGGATAAATAATTCATGCTGAAGAGACAATTTAAAAAATATACTGGTGCTGTGTAGCAGATTCATCTGAGATTAAATCACTCCATCCTGAAGGAAGTTCTTTAAGATAGAAGACAAAAAACTCAAAAATAGCTTCAGGAAGTTTCTGAAAGTGACTAGATTCAGTAGGCCCTACTCTGCTAAAGCAAGCAATTGAAAGAGCTGCAAAAAAGACTCGTACCATGGCAGCTATTTGGAAGATGCAGAAATCATCTGAGTTCCTGAAAAAGATTGAGAGAAACTGAATAACTTAGAGAGAATACTCACCAACCTGTTGAGCTGCTTGCAGGTTGGCCAATGTGTTTAGGGTCCTCACATTTTGAGATGCTACGCATCCTGCGGTAGACTTTGGTGATGCAACTATTTTGGGATAAATTTTCCTCTGTGAAGAACCTCTCACCCACATTCCTGTAAGTAAAATTCACTGGTTCACCAAGTTGGATTTTGTTCTGTCATGGTATCCCATTTGGTGTGAGAAGAAGTTTGTATTTCATCTTCCCAGGAAAAGTCTGCCATATAGTAACTGATTAGACAAGGAATAATGAGATATGGTAGATATTGAGTTTAGAAAGGATGCTGTATTATGATGTAATTCTTAATATCTTTGTATATTTACATACTTGCCTCATTAGTTCTGTTCCTCTAGAGAAATCATGAAGTCAAGTGCTTTTGTAGAATAGTAAGTGTGACTGATGGATTTGAGAAGTAGATAGAAACAAAAGGACATTGTAAACAGAGCAAAGATAATGTGATAAATTCGATTTGGACTGTGAAGAAACTCTGTTATGCATTTGTGATGTCAAGAATAAGTGTAAATGTTGTGGCTCTAAAGAGAAAGGTATTTTGGCAGTCAAAAGCCAAAGAATACTACAAAGTCACACAACACACAAACCTCAAACAAAAGATTTATTGGAAAAGCCATAAGAGGCTGTCTGCCTCTGCTGAGGAGAGAAGCAGCAAAGAACTGAGCATGAGACAAGGAATGTATATATGTATATGTATGTATATATACATATACATATACAAATATGAATTCTTGGGGCAGAGCTTTCCTAGTAGTGAGGATTGGTGAGATTTCAATTCTGAGCTTGGTGGGATTTCAAGTCCAAGGTTGGGGTGAGTCCAGGAGTTGGTGGGATTTGATGCTGGTGGATTTTCAAAACTAAGAAGTGAGCTTGGACCTTTCACGCTATCCAAAGGGTTCCTACACAGTCAAAAGTAAGAGATGCATTTGGCTGGAGATCATGGTAGTGATCAGCCGACACGCAGATGCATTTGGACTTCAACCTATAGAAAATGAGAAGCCATTTGAAGGATTTAAACAAGGAAATAAAATGATTAAATTTGCATTTTAAAAGATTGCTCTAGCTGCAGTGTCAGATACGGATTAGAGACGGTCAAAGCTACTGGAAAGGAGATTACTGGAACAGTTTAAACCAGGATAATGAGGTCGTGCATTATCTGAGGTCAGAAATGGTGGAAATAAAAATGTGATGGATATTAAAGATATTACAATGATAGAATCAACAAAAAGTAAGAAGTATTTGGAATAGAGATAAATAAAGAGGGATCTGGGGGTAAAACTGGACAGCATACATTCATACGTAGAGAATTGGAGGGTGTGATGCAATAATGGATAAGAAGGTAGAGGTGTGGGGGTTAGAAAATTATATTTTCAACTTGTTAAGTTTATAATATGTGGTGTCCTAGAAAAGATATTGTGTTTTGTGTGTGTGTGTGTGTGTTTGTGTATTTAAAGGAATAAAAGCCAAAACTATGGTTATATATGCAAGACTTATCAGATGCAAAAACCATGGATATGGATACTAATGAGACCATTTAGAGAACTAGAGTTTAGTAAACACAGGACTAGTGAAGATGAAGCCCTAAAAGAATTTTGAAATAAGAACCCCAAGTTTACCCAATAAGACAATTTAGAAGTCTGAATGTAATGGGATTAGTCTTCCCTGAGCAGTAGCTTCTTTAGACACCTTACCACTAATAACTTACAATATGTGAACATGTATCTTGAAGTATCTCTGTATCTGTATTTCTGAGCTCTTTCTGCAGAATCAGAAACTTAGGATGATACTATCATTTTTAAAATTACAAAAAGAGAATATGATATTGGCTTAAGATTGATGCTTTATAATCATCAGGCTTTTAGGGAAGAATTATAGAATGCACGGCATTTTTTTGTTTATCGTTTCTCATACTACATTCCCATCATCTGAAAAGATAACTTTCTCTAAAACTTTAAATTGGATCATTTTAATATCAGTGGTCCATGACCATATATTTAGCAGCCTTCCAGTGTTAAATGATCCCTCAACACTGTGTGAGTTTGTGAATTGGGGGATTCATTGGGAATTTTTGGCATAATCAGTTACTTACAGTTTAAAACACAAAGATCTGACATCATGCACATGACATCACAAAAGTGTCCACAAAAAAGTCATCTCCGTGACTATGAGCTTTTTAAGAACATAGTGAGATGTGGATCTAAGACCTTGGCCACAAGTTAGGGCAAACCCAATGTGATCTGGAGCCTGCAGTTATACAGCACAAGACAAAAGAGTAACTTTGATATTTGATAAGAGGAGAGAAAGAGCATGAAGGAGGAGAATAGAAGGAAAGGGAAAATATGTAGAAAACGATAGCAGTGACAGAGGTGTATGGGGTTCTTAAGGCCAAATTCTCCTCCCTGCCACTCTCCTGCATAAGGAATTTATTATAAACAACAGCCCTGCCAAAGATTGACCAGGTTAACACAGACCCTGAACTACAAACCAGACACAACCCAAAGAAGCCTTTGTATTTAAAATTATATAAATGACTATAGGAGTTTTTACAGTTTCCATTTGCCTGAGATATGTCCTTGTCTGTGAGACCTGGAATCCTGACCAGGAATATTGAGAGAATGAAGAAATGAGTGATATATGATGACAGAAACACTTGGATCATATGGTTTGTACTCACTCTGATGAAAGAGACAGCACCATTGAAGTTCAGTGTGTTACAATATATAGTTGAACACTGAGGTGGAGTGAGCTGGGTGGTTTTATGTAAATTTGACATAAACTGTAGTCATTTGAGAAGCAGGAAGATTGATTATGATAATGTTCCTACATGATTGGCCTGTGGTACCTTTTCTTGATTGATGAGTGATATGGGCAGACCCAGCTCACTAAGGACTCATGGTGTCATCCCTGTGTCCTTCATGCTCCAAGAGAAGAGACTACAAGCCAGGAAGAAATACTCTTCCATAGTCTCTACAATAGTTCCTGCCTCCAGGTTCCTGTCTTGCTTTACTTCCTGCTTTTAATAATAGGCTGTGTTATGATGGCAAAGGGTTACCTTACCTGTCCCTTGTTGATCTTCATTTATTAGTCCAATGCTGGACTACTTTGCCACTACTTCTGCATACTCTAAAAGACTAGGATCTTCTGTTTGGGTCATCTCTTTAAAAAAAAATAAACCGTTGTTTTTAAGAACACCTTATCTAAAATCCATTTTTAAATGTCCCTGCTTACCACAATTAAAACATCTGATATTTTGATTTTTCTTGAAATTTCTAGAAATTATTTCTCCTATCAAAGCATCATCATAAGATGAGATTAACTATCAGCTGTATTTCTAATCCATGCATCTAATGGTGTTGATCTTGCTTCTAATGACCTAGTCACCCTTTTATATTATAAATTAGCATTTTAAAGGCCAAGAATTTATTTAATATGTGGCTAATGTCTGGGTTTGGTATCATCTTATGTACCATTGAGGTCAATCTTTGTGAAAAATCAATGAAGGCTTCTTGTGGTACTTGTATAATTTTAGGAAATGACTCAATCCTCTTCCCTGATTCCTCAATCCTGTCCCTGGCTTTCAAAGCTAATATATGTCAAAGTACCAAGGTGTAATCATCAAATCTAGACTGTCTTTTCAAAGAAGCACACTGACATTCATGGAAAAGCTGATCTTGGGGAAATTTCCATACCTTTAGTCCTACCTCATTGTTCTATGATTCTAGTTTCCTATTTCCACCATGCTTTCCATTGCAACTGAGGACCAGCTTAGAATATTGCTGTAGCTAAATCTTTCCAGTGTTGTGGCTAATTCTGTTTTCTGTGTTGCCCATGAATTTAACATTTGCTTCACATAGAGATAATGCACACTATATGAAATGAATGCTTCTTTAGATATATTCAAATCAAAAACTTTTATAGGATTCCAGTCAATTTCTGCATCGCCTTGGGGATGCCTATCATCTGAGGGTCATTCTTATATGGTACCTGGATAAACAAATTTTGATTTGCTAATGACCTTGAGCTGCTGTTCCTTTTCAATTTTATAATGCAAAATGTGCAATAGGTTCTGCTCTAAAATTTCTCTGTCTCTGAATATTTTTCTTATTTCCATTACCATGTATTTTTTAGGTTTGTATCCTGTTAGTCAAATTTTCATCAGTAAGTCTTTGTAAGACCTATTTTTGTTTGTTTTGCTGTTTTGTTTTTTATCTATTTATTTTGCATCTTACCCACAGTCTCACCCATATCCTTTCCATTTAGACCCTTCCCTCCTTCTCTTTCACATGCTCTCAACCTCCCATCTTCTCTGGTGTGGGCGGTTCTTCTGCCTATGTGTTGCTTTCATTGGTTAATGAATAAAGAAACTGCTTTGACCTATAGAAAGAGGAAAACTAAACTGAATGCTGGGAGAAAGAAGGTGGAGTGAAAAGAGAAGCTATGTAGCCCTGCTGGAGGCAAATGCTGGAACTTTACCAGGTAAGCCACAGCCTCACAGTGATACACAGATTAACAGAGATGGGTCAATTTAAAGTATGAGTTATCCATAAATATGCTTAAGCTAAACAGTATTTTATGGCTGAGCAGCAAGGAAATAACAAAAAGTCTCCTACAACACCCCTCTACTTCCATCTGCATCCAGAGAAGGGCAGATCTTCCATGAGTATCAATAAAACATGGCATATTAAGTTACACTTAAACTAAGCACCTCCCTATGTATTAAGGCTGGGCAAGGTGACCCAGTATGAGAAGTAGTTTCCTAAAAGCCAGTGAAAAGAGTCTGGGACAGCCCCTGTTCCTGCTGTTAGGAGTCCCACAAGAGGACAAAGCTACACAACTATAACATATATACAGAGTGCCTAGATCAGTTCCATGCAGGCTCCTTGGTGGTTGGTTCAACCTCTGTAAGTCCCTATGAACCCAGGCTAGTTGATTGTGTAGACCTTCCCATGATGTCCTTGTTTTGTCTGGCTTCTATATTCCTTTTTCTTTCTTCCATACAGGATTCCTGAATGCTGCCTATTGTTTGACTGTGTGGATTTGAATCTGCCTTTATTTGTTTCTGGATGGTGTGTCTCTAATCACAATTAGGTCAGGCATCAGTCTGGTCACAGGAGATGGTCAGTTGAGGCTACACATCTGATATTTCTAGGAGTCTAAACTTGGGTTCTTCCTGTAGAATCTGGGGAGATTCCACAGAACCAGGCATTCACCTGACCCTGAAATACTCAACACCCTACACCCACCCCCCATACTGACTCCTCCTGTTACCATCCCTTTCCACAGCTCACTCACAGAATGCCTTCTATATCCCCTTCCTAGGGAGATCTAGATGCCCCCCCCCCATAAATTATCACTGTTACCAAGTCTCTCTGGGTCTAAGGATTGTAGTACAGTTTCTTTTTCTTTACAGCTCATACCCACTTATGAATGGGTATATGCCATGTTTGTTTTCTCAGTCTGGGTAACCTCACTCAGAATGATTGTTTTTCTAGTTTCATTCATTTGGAATTCGTTCAGATTTTCTGGTGTCTTTATTTTTAATATCTGAATAGTATTCCATTGTGTAAATGTACTACATTTTCTTTATATATTCCCCAGTTGAGAGACATGTAGGTTGTTTCTAGGTTCTAGCTATTACATTATAAAACTGCTATGAAATTAGTTAAGAAAGTATAACTGTGATATTATTGTACATTCTTTAGGTATGCCCAAGAGTGCTATAGCTGTATCTTGTGGTAGGTTGATTCCAAGTTTTCTAAGAAAGCATTACCATGACTTCCAAAAAGGCTATTTGCACTTCCACCAGCAATGAAGGAATGTTCCCCTTGCTCCACATCCTCTCCAACATAAACTGTATTTAGTATTTTTTATCTTAGTCCCTCTGATGGTGTATGATATAATCTCAGAGTTGTTTTGATTTTCATTTCCCTGATGGTTAAAGATGTCAGACATCTCCTTAAGTGTTTTTCAGTCATTTCAGATTCTTCTGTTGAGAATTCCGTTTAGATCTATAAACCATTTTTTACTGGATTGTTTGGTTTGCTCATGTGTAGTTTCTTGAGTTTTTTATGTATTTTGTAAATTAGCTCCCTGTCAGATGCGGGGTTAGTAAATATCTTTTCCCTTTCTATAGACTACCATTTTGCCTTCCTGGTGGTGTCTTTTGCCTTACAGAAATTTCTTAATTTTATAAGGTCCCATTTATTATTTGTCTTTCTTACTGCCTGTGCCATTGACATTCGGTTTTGTCTTGCTCTTGATCTTAGTAGAATTGCTTTTAATTTCTATCCATCTAATTTGATATTAGCTGTCACCTTGCTGTATATTGTTTTTATTTTTATTTTTATTAATATTTGGACTTTTATCATAAAGGGGTGTTGGTTTTTGTTAAAGGCCTTTTCAGTATCTATTGAGATGATAATATGGGTTTTTTCCTTTCAGTTTATTTATATAGTAGATCACATTGACAAATTTTCTCATGTTGAACCATTCCTTCATCTCTGAGATAAAGCCTACTTGGTCATGGTGGATGATCTTTTTTTTTATGTACTTTTGGATTTGATTTGTCCTTATTTTGTTGACTATTTCTGCATATCTGTATCCATGAGTCAAATTGATTTTTTTCTTTCTTTGTTGAGTCTTTATGTGGTTTCGGTATCAGGGTGACTTTGGTCTCATAAAAATGTTGGCAAAGTTCCTTCTGTTTCTATTTTGTGGAATAGTTTATAGTGTGTTGATATCAGTACTTCTTTGAAAGTCTGATAGAACTTTTCTCTAAAACTGTCTGACCCTGGGAGTTTTTTAGTTGGGAGACTTTTAATGACTGCTTGTATTTCTTTAGGTATATCCAGTCTACTTAAATTGTTTATCTAATCTTGATTAAACTTAGGTAAGTTGTATCTAGCAAGAAATTTGTCCATTTCTTTTAGATTTTTCAATTTTGTGAATACAGGTTTTTGAAATATGACCTAATGAGCCTCTGTATTTTCTTTGAGTCTATTATTTCTCCTTTTTGTTTTTTATTTTGTTGATTAAGTATACTCTCTTTGCCTTTTGGTTAGTTTAAATAAGGGCTATCTATTTTGTTGATTTTCTCAAAGATCCAACACTTCATTTCATTAATTCTTTGCATTGTTCTCTTTGTTTCTATTTTATTGATTTTGGGCTTCAATTTAATTATTTACCCCATCTTCTCCTCATTCTAGAGCATTCAGTTGTGCTGTTAAGTCACTGGTATGAGATCACTCCAAATTCTTCATGAAGACACTTATTTCTACAAACTTTCCTAATAGTACCATTTTTATTAAGTCTTGAAAGTTTGAGTACATTGGACATTAATTTTTATTGAATTCTAGGAAGCATTTAACTTCTTTAATTATTTTGTCCTTGACTCGGTGGTAAATCAGTAGAAAACTGTTCAATTTCCATAATTTTGTAGAATTTCTGTTATAATCCAACTTTAATCCATGGTGGTCTAATAAGATACAGAGGGTTATGTCAATTTTTTTGTGTCTGTTGAGACTTGTTTTTTGACTGAGTATATGGTCAGTTTTGGAGACTGTTCCATGCAGTGTCGAAAAGAAGGTTTACTCTTTTTTGTTTGGGTGAGATGTTCTATAGATATCTATTTGATACATTTGAGTCAGAACATATGTTAGTTCCTTTATATCTATGTCTATATTCTATCTGGATGACCAGTTCATTGGTGAGAGTGGGTTGTTAAAGTCTTCTACTATTAGTGTGTGTGGTTCTCAATGTGGTTTAAACTTTAGTAATTTACTTTTACAAATATGAGTGTCCTTACATTTGGGGCATAGATGCTCAGAATTGAGACATCTTGATGAATTTTTCCTTTGATGAATATGAAATTTCCATCTTCATCTCTTTTGATTAATTTTGCTCAGAAGTCTATTTTGCTAAATATTCAGACAGTTACACAAACTTGCTTCTTAGGTCCAGTTGATTGCAAAATATTTTTCCAAGCATTTACTCTGAGATAATATTTATCTTGATATTGAGGTGTGATTTTTGTATGTAGCAGAATGCCAGATACTATTTTTGTATCCTATTTATTAGCCTTTTTATTTTATTGGTAAGTTGAGTCCATTGATATTGAGGGATACTAATGAACAATGATTGTTAATTCTTGCTATTTGGTTATTGATGACAGTATGTGTGTTTCCATTCTTTGGGTTTTGCTTGTGTAAGATCATCTATTGCTTGTGTTTTTGTGGGTATATTTAAATTTCTGGGGTTGGAGTTTCCCTTCCTTTTGTAGGACTGAATTTGAGGAATATTATTGATTTAATGTGACTTTATCATGAACTATCTTGTTTTCTCCATCTCTGGTGACTGAAAGTTTTGCTGGATATAGTAATCTGGGCTGGCAGCCAGCCCAATTTCTTAGAGTCTGCAAGACATCAATCCATTCTTTCACAATTTTAGGGTCTCTATTGAAAAGTTGTGTATGATTCTAATAAGTCTGCCTGTATATGTTACTTGGCCTTTTTCCTTTGCTGCTTTTAATATTCTTTTCTTGTTCTGCATGTTTAGTGCTTTTTTAAATTTAAATTTATTTATTTTTAAGATAATCTTTTCTCATTTTACATACCAATTTCAGTTCCCACTCCCTCCCCTCCTTCCTCTCCTCCACATTTCCCCCACCCCACCAGGAGGCACTTCTCAGAGAGGATATGGCTTCCCATTGTGGTGTGGGAGGTCCTTCTGTCTATGTGTTGTTTTATTGGTTAATGAATAAAGAACTTCTTTGAATTTATGGCAGGGAGGAACAAAATTAGGTAGGAAAGCTAGGCTGTATGCTCAGAGAAAGAAGGGGACGGTCGGAGAGAAGCCATGGAGCCATCGGAGACAGATGCTGGGAACTTTACCCGGTAAACCACAGCCACATAGCAATATACGGATTAATAGAAATGGGTTAAATTAATATAAAAGTTAGACAATAAGAAGCTAGAGCTAGTGGGCTAAGCAGTGATTTAAGTAAGACAATTTCTGTGTTATTTAGGTCTAAGCTAGCCAGGTGGCCAGGAACCAACAAGTGGCCTTCTCCAACACCATTGAGAGTCAACAAAGTCTAACACATCTCTTTGAAGTAGGACCAAGGTCCTCCCCCCCCACTATATCTAGGCTGATCAAAGTGTCTCCTCAAAGAGAATGGGCTCCAAAGAGCCAGTTCAAACCATAGGGATAAGTCCTGGTCCCACTGCCAGTGTCCTCACAGAATGCTGTGGTCGTACAACTGTCACCCATATTCAGGGAGTCTAGTTTGGTCCTATGCTAGCCCCCCCCCCCACTGTCAGTTCAGAGTCAGTGAGCTCCTTTTAGTGCAATGAAGCTCTTTCTGTGGGTATTATTATATGGCAAGGTGATAAATTTAATTCCTATATTGTATATTCAATGCCTGGGATTCTCTTTTCTTTTGTGTTCTGTTGGTGATGTTTACATCTGTAGTTCCTGTTCACTTACCCAGATTTTCCATTTCCAGGATTCCCTTTGTTTGTGTTTTCTTCATTGCTTCTATTTTAATCTTTAGGTCTTGAACAGTTTCCTTTATTTATTTATTTTTCTTGATTTTCTTCTAGGGGTTGGCAGTATGTGCGGTTTGGGGTTGTTTGACAGACTTAAAGGGGTTTAGCGGGTGGTGGGCATTATCTTCCCTGGGGTCCCTAGGACTACCCTGGCCTCTGATAAAACTGTTGGGGACTGTGGGCCCTAGTATGAAATCCAGGGGAGTGGGTGTAGTCCTGAGTTGCTGAGTGGTCCTAAGGAGTGCTAGTGGGTAGTGGGTGGTGGCTTCCCTGGCTTCCCTAGCTTTGACCTGACCTCTTATAAAGCAGAAATCTTCTTCCAAAGTTGTAGACCGGGATGTGGAACCAGGGGTTGGAGATGGGGTCGGAGGCTGTGTAGTCTGGGACTGTAGGGCATGCTTTACTGAGGTTTTTGTGGTTAGTGAGCACTGTCTTTGGGTTCCTAGGACCAGGCTGGCCTCCCATAAGTCTGCTGGGCCTTTGGACCCTAGTATGGAACCAAGGGGATGAGGTACTTGGTTATTGTTTGGGTTTTAAAAGTGTTATTTGGTGGTGGGAAGTGTCTTAGCTGGGTTCCGTGATCCTGCCTGGACTGTCATAAAGCCAAAGACCTCTTCCAAAGTAGTAGACTGATTGGTATATGGGCTGAGGGATGGGGCAGCAGTCTGGCATTATTGGACAGACTTAAAGGGGTTTACTGGGTGGTGAGTGGTATCTTCTCTGGGGTCCTTAGGACCACTCTGGTCTCCAGTGCAGTTGCTGTGGGCTGTGGGTCTTCGTGTGGAGGCCAGAAAAGGGGGTACTGTCTGGGGTTACTGGGCAGGCTTTAAGGAGTATTAGTGGATAGTGAACAGTGTCCTAGATGTCTTTCCTCCATCTGGCCTATCTACTGGCAACGCAAAAGTCTTCTAAACTTATCGACCAGGATATAGAGCCAGGTAGAGTGTTTGGGGTACAGCCTGTGGTTGTTGGAAAGGTTTTAATGGGGTTTTGAGGCAGTGGAAAGTGTCTTACCTGGGGTTCCTAGGACTAACCTGGCCTTCCATAAGGCTGAGAGGGCTTTGGGCCTTAAGATGGAGCCTAGGGATTGGGGTTGCAGTCACTAAGGTTTGTATCTTATCAGTCAAATCTATTATTTTCACTAGTAAGTCTTTCTAAGATTGAATCTTATCAGTACTAAGCCTTTTTAAGTTTATATATTTTTTAATATTTTATTTATTTCTTTATTTGTTTTTTATTAAAAATTTCCACCTCCTCCCTGCCTCCCTTTTCCCTCCCCCTCCCCCCACTCCCCACCTACCTCTCCCCTGCCCCTCCAGTCCGAAGAGCAGTCAGGGTTCCCTGCCCTGTGGGCAGTCCAAGGTCCTCCCAGCTCCATCCAGGTCTAGTAAGGTGAGCATCCAAACAGGCTAGGCTCCCTCAAAGCCAGTACATGCAGTAGGATCAAAATCCAGTGTCATTGTCCTTGGCGTCTCATCAGCCCTCATTGTCCCCCATGTTCAGAGAGTCCGGTTTTATCCCATGCTTTTTCAGTCCCAGGCCAGCTATATAAGGTTTATATCTTATTCAAATTTTCATCTATGGCACAGTTATCAAACAATTTTTAAGGACAGAATATAAATTACCAAACAGATAGCAATTAAAATTGGCATTATGTCAATCTCTGCTTAGTGGTTTATCCCCTCATTTATTCTTCCCAATAGCAAGCGTTCCATAGTAGCACTAAACAAGGTTCTAACTCCCTGCATTGTGATATTTCCCCTTCCTAACATGGGAAAGACTCCCCCTGCCCCTTATTTTTCTTTAAAATCTAATTCTCATTTTACAAATTCCTAGGTAGCTCACAAGAACGAATAACTTTTCAGTTTGTCCACAGCAGTGACAATGGTGACAGCAGAGCTGTACAGAGGGTATGGAGCCAGCTGTAGTGGCTGTGCTGTGAGGGGAAGGGGGTGCCCAGGCAGCCATACTTATGTGACAGGTGCTGTGGTTGCAATGGGCTATAGCTGTGCTGTTCAGGCTGGGTTGACGGCACCTGCAGCGGCTTGTGTGTAGCTGGGCCTGAGGGTGTGCGGCTTTGGGAGCAGTAATAGAAGCCTAAGCAGGTGCAATCAGTGTCAAGGCAGCTGAGCTGACTGGGGTTGGCAGCCTGCGGAGCAGGTCCAGGGAAAGCCCACATGGTAGGAAGTAAGAGCAAGGGTCAGGGGTGGGCAGCTAAGACCAGGGGCCTTTGGGATCAGGTCATTGGGATTGGAGTGGGGGATGGAGGGCAAGGAGTAGCTGGAGGCGATTGTAGAAAGCCTGCAATGTAAAATCTGGACTAGTATGTAAGCCTGTGCAGAGGGAGGCAAAGCCAGCCATGGTGGCTATGATAGACAGTTGGTATGTTTACCACCTTGTCATGGTTTAATAATACCTCACATTGAACACCAGATGTAACATTTACCTAAATTCTACTAATATTAATGACTGGAGTCAGAAATTGTGATTAAAAACTTGATAAATCCAATGAACAGAAGAGGGGTAATCAGTCCACCCTACTCTCCATGTTTTCCTGATCACAAAGCCCCAGAAATTCCCCTCAGGCCTTCCTTTTCTCTTCCTGTTCCTTTCTATCCAACTTTCTCAGTCCACTAACATCTCTATGGCTAATCCTGGCCAGTCAATTGCTGACTCAGTTGCTTGATTCAAAGTGGCTTTATTGGTATAGAGAATTGTCAGATGAACAGTTCTCTGACGATGTTTGCTTATTTGGTGGTGGTGGTGGTGGTGGTGGTAGCTTGGTTTTGCAAAGTGTAACATGAAACAAAAGTTGAAACATAATGGAACCTCCGTGTTGTGTAACAAAATGTTTCATGGTGACATTCTACACTCATGTCTACTTACCCCAGACAGGGAGCCCAAGACAGACACAGTGTCCTTTCCAACTGAATCAGTTGCTCTAAACTTCATCCAAATAGCTGTTTGGTTTCTGCTTCTTTCAGGTGGCTGGTCTTCTCAGAGTCTTGAGCTTGGCTTGTCTGAGAGTCTTCTTTGCATGTTTTATTGCTGATTCTGGAAGGAAGGGGCCTAGTGAATATGTCAGTTTCAGGGATTCCCTGAAGAATTTTGTGTTGCTTACCTTCAGTATTGAAGAACACTCTTGTAAAATAGAATAGTTTGATTGCATAGGTAAATCTTTTACAACACTGGACTAGGTATCCACTCTTCAGTTCTTCCCATTTTTAGTTTCCTTTTAAGTAGTTAAATTCATGACTGTCTTACCTGGAAACCCATGATACTTACTGTACGCAGCACAAAAAAACATGAAGCTTCAATGCCTTCAAGCATTTCTGTGGTTTCCCAGATTTTCCATCAAGCACCAACACGTAACTGTGTTAGCTCTAGATTTCCATTATTGCCAAACCCTCCTTCAGAAAATAACCGTCTATGTCTAGATTGCTTTTGCCCCATGTTTTATCACCTTCTTCCTGTCTTACATTTGTTTCATCATTTCTGTTTATCAGCACACATTTCATAGGAACGTTCTCTCTCTGACCAATACAAGTTCCCTGTAGTCAGGTGTCATGATCACTGTTCAAGTGTCACTTTGACATATTTTTTTTATGTCTTTAGTCACTAACCTGACTGGGTTATCAAAATGAAGGAAAGACATAGGAAATACAAATACTGTGAGTAGGAAGGCTGTACTCGTTGTGATGAGAGAACTGCATCACCCAAAAATTCAACATCTTCATTATATACAGTTCAACAGGAATGGGGGATATTTTCATACCACCAAAGGAGGCAAGATGAGCTATAATCCTGTAGGGGAACAATCTTTGGGATATCAACATCTGGGTGGAGAAAGGTCTGATAGACATTTTTGCTATCCTTCTGAGAGTCATATGGGGATAGCTTTGCCACTCCCGTGGGGTTCTTGAACATGGCTGTCCCTATGTTGATAACATACATTTACTCAGGACTTCACTTGCTCCCTAAACTTAACACCTTAGAAAAGCAGCTTTCATAGAGTTCTGAATTCCTTCTCCATGAGAAGGCCAGTCTATGCAGAGTGCTCCGAAATAGATCCATGATCTAACTTAGCTCCCAGATAAATATATATATTAGAACCAACTCAAAATTATAGACAACCAGTATATCAGACATTGTGTTAAATCAATGTGTTTTATGCTTTTAATATCCTTTGGAAAAAATTCAGTTACTACTCTTATTAATGGTGAACAAGATTTCGTTGAAACAGCAGTTTATGTGCTTTGTATGTTACAGATATTTATTATTTTTGTTATTATTTCCTTCCCAACTCTCACATAACTGTGTTTCTTCATTTACTAGGAAAAATTCCTCAGTATTCCTTTCTCTTGCTCTCAGCTTTCTTCCTCCGGTGAAAAAGATGGGAAAGTGATAATAGCAACAGAAATAAAAGATAGATATACATACACAGATAGACTCACACAAAGGCATGTTCATACACATGGAGTCATACACAGATACATCTAGACAGACAGACAGAAACATATAGACTCACACAAATGCATACACCAAATTACACATAGGTACACACAGATGCCTCCCCCACAGACTCACACAAAGACACAACAGTACATAGAGAAACACATAGAAGCATACACACAAAGAGAAAAAGGCATAGACATACACAGACATACACTGACAAACTTACACACACATAGAGAAATGGCTGCCAAAGAGAAAATTATTGAAATATCTGGTGAAAAGAGTTGCATTTACTTAAAGCAAAAACACACACAAGTGTCCAACAAGATAGGACATTCCCCAAAACATAGCTGATCTGAACTACCATACATAAGATAGACATGTCTCCTATATCTCTAATTTCCAACTGTTTTCAGCCTAGGAGGATTATATTAGCAGTGCTTTTCTGCATATTCATTGTTTTTCTATTAAAGTTTATCTTATTGATTAAATGGATGAGGGACCTAGGAAGACAATTGTCTATAGTACACTGAAGGCATAAGGAAAAAATCATTTCATCGTTCTTAGCTTAAGAGGATGTTAACTCGATTTGTTGATGCAGTTTTGTAAGGTCAACACAGGCCAGTTGGACAAGGGAAATGAAATAAATCAATGAGACACCAGTCAGGAGCAATGACCTTGAGCTCTTGTCCCTCTTGAAAGGGAGCAATTTCAAAGTTCTAAAGCACTATAAGTAGCTCTGAGGTGCAGGCGCTGTTGTGCTTTTCTGAACCCTCAGTGAAGCCTGCAAATGTTACCCAACCATCCACAGTGATGTGGATTGCTTTACTGTTTCCACAGCTGTCAGGGTATTAAATTCCAACCTCCTCCGAGGCTGTGATCACTGTGCTGTGTCTAACCACACACCAGGTCAGTATTGGATCGAGAGCTGGCAAAAATCCTCTGCTTCCTGGGGGGAGGGAGGAGCTGTGGGGCTCTGATAAGTGTAAATTTTCCCATCCTTCACTTATCCTCCCACCAGCCACTTCTCCATGACCACCAATAACATTTCCTGGAATTTGCATATGCTCCATACTTTTTCCCATTAGGGACAATTTTAAAACTCTTGTCATCTTAATAAGAAATGCACAGCACAAAGGGTGCTTTCTCCCCTCTCAGGCACTCATCTCACCTGAAGGCTTAAGGAGGACAAAATGGAGAAAATAAAAATGAGTGGTTTTCATTCTTCTTTACCACGCATACTCTTTGCCAAATTTTCTGCTAACCCATTCAGAATACCAGATCATATCATTTGTTCGCATTTTTCCCAAACAGTTGAAATATACTAATCTCTTGTGGAAAATACAAAGTCTTTTGTCTTAGAAAGAATGTACTAGATGAACAAAAATAGGATTAAGGATGAATTTTGCAAGAATCAATTTAGAATATTTGGTAAAAGATACCATTGATTATGTAGATTTACTTACAGATAATTTGAAATAATAATAATAATAAACTAATAAACAATTTTGAGTATTTTGAACTGGAATATGTGCTTTGAGAATGATATGAATTATTATGTTAAATAATGATATGAATTACTGTGTTAAATCTTGTAGCATTACAGGAGCAATATTATCATCATTGCTGTTTTATAAACAGAAAGTTCGATGTAGATAGATAAAGCAACCCTCTGAGGACATGTAGCTTTTCTGACGCAGACCTATCACCCATCCAACCATTAGTTTACACGAAGGTGTAAGCCCTCAAGTGAAACACACAATATTTGTAGTGAAGCTGACGAAAATCATATGAGAATGCAGGAAGGTTTTGGACATTTTTGGTGGAATTAAAACTCTAAGAGTACTTATTATTTTTAATTTCTAAAAAAAGATTTTCTTCAATTTACTTGTAAAACATAGGCCCACACATTTTAATATAGTATAGATGCTGTGAATTAAAACATTGGGGGATGTTATTAAATTAATTATGAATAAATTAAAATATATTCTCATCACACATATTTTATGGATAGAGATCATGACTTTAGGCTGAGGGAATGGAGGATGAAAAACTAATCTTTATCTCTATGATTCCCATCTACTTATTTGTAATATACCCATAATCTAGGCAAGATCGTCTTTGTTGTCTCTCAAAACCTGTATGAGACTTAACCCCAGTACTAATGTGTTGGGAATTGAGACTTACTCATAAAAATTTTGGTCATAAGACTCTACCCTCATGAAGGGACTGATGACCTCAGGCAGTGGCTTCATGCTATCCCATTTTTTTGCCACGTGAAGAAGAGACTGTCACTTACCTGGGGGATGCAGGGTCTCAGGGGTTAAAGTGGAAGCAGATACTCTAGGCTACTCTGAAGCAGATAGTTTGGCCTAGTCAGATACCAAACTAAGTTCTGCTTTGATATAGAAACTTTCAGCCTTCAGGATTATGAGAAATAAATTTCTCTTTTTTTGAGAAATTACACAGTCTCACACATTCTGTTTTAGTACAAACCAAACTGAACAAGTAGGCTAACTTCGGTTTCATGTCTTCAGGTTTTAATAGTTGCAATTGGGTCTTTCTGTTAAAGCATGAACTAGAAGTCATGCCACAGGTCCATGTAGATCTGCATCTACCTGAACATCTGCATTGCCTCAGTGGAGCAGGCAGCATTTTATTCTTTTGTGTATTGATTCTTGTTATGGCAAAAGTATGTCGAAAAGAGAGATTTAAAATTAATTTTAAAGTTTTTAAACCAACCGGATAAATGACTGGCATAAAACAAAGGATTTTTTTCTTTTACTGGAAATACTTTTTTTTCCCTTTTTTTAATCTTTGTTTTTTATTTTTAGATTTTGAAGACAAAGTTTCCCTGTGTAGGCAGCCTTGATTGTCCTGAAACTTGCTCCTTAGGTCAGGTTGGCCTTGAAATCAGAGTTTCACCTGCCTCTTTCTCCTGAGAGCTGGGATTAAAGGTGTACACCACCAACACTTGATGGGGAAACTCATTCAGTCAATGGCTTTTAAGAGACTGGACCAGGTTAGGGTGTGACTTTGAGTACCAAAAAGCCGTGGCCCCGTACCGCTCGGTCTCTTCCTCCAGAAAGCCACACTTAGATGTTGGACCCCATTATTATTTCCTTGCTGTCATCCATGAGTTCCCTTTTAATAAAGAAAAACCTTAGAATACTATATTTGAGGTTATCTTGGGATTATTTCACTCACATTCTCCCTATTTGTCACATTCTGCATCAACCACTCATTGAAAATAGACTTTCTTCTTCATACAATACATTCTGATCACAATTTTCCCTCCCTCAACCCCTCAAATCCTCAAAGTTCTTCCCTCTCTCCCCTCCCACCCAGATCCACACTGTGGTTGCCATACAGCAACATCAGAGCCACAAGAGACTCAGTGACTTGACAACTGGAAAGGGAAAGTTAATTTTTTGTGTGACTTATAATTCATTAACCCTATGCTGAAGAAGTAGACGCATTGAATGGTAATGAGAATTTAAGTTAAACATAGTTAAGAAAATAAGTGTTAGTTCTTGGGGCTAGGGAAGCAAGTCTGGGTATGTTATGGTTGGTGACGGGCAGTGAGTAATTAAGCACGGATCTGAGGAAGATGGTTAAAATGATCATGAGAAAAGTATATTGGAGAAGCTCCAGAATCAGGCGAGGGAAGTTAGGTATTAAGAGAGATCATTAAGTTAGGCATCAGCCCATCCATGGATAGCATACCTTTCAGGGGGAACTGCAGAAAAATCAAGACGTAATTGGGGGCGAACACAGGCACAACTTTAATTCATCACACTTCATGAAGAGTGGAAAAAGTTACAGGGACCAAATATACAGTCTTCTAGTCCTAAAAATAAGGGGATTTCACCATCAATATAAAAATTTTTATAAATTATGACTATCTAAATTATAGAAAAAATTATTGGTAATAAAAAGAAGACAACAGATTGGTTATATCTCTTAACCCTTGGGCTAGTGAGGGGATTTAGGTATTGTGTGGGCAGGGACGAACAAAAACAAACATTGAAGAGGAAGGAGGGCAAAGTGCAGCAAGCTGTCTAGAATGGGAAACTTCCTCCATCTGCAAATCTTGCGTATGAGAAAAATGAGCTTGTACCTCACCCACTTGGTTAAACCCCAGGCAAACTGCATTTCTGTTGCTTCAAGCTGTTCAGTTATCTTTGGATGAGTTAGCCCAATTGCTCTTCGTGCTGCGTTCCTGAGGTCAAAATCTTGGGTCTGATGCTCTTAAAGAATAATTAACTTTCCACTAACCTACGGTCACAGCTCATATCCCAGATCCTGACAGTTGTCTTTGTTCACAAGAAGAGACCAGATGAAAGAGTAGGACTGTGAGGATGAGAAAAACCACAGATGATGAGGGTCATGTTTACTTATAAAAAATAAAAAATGCAGTTTGGATGCCCACTTTTCACTATGCACTTTATATATATATATATATATATATATATATATATATATATGTATATATATACACACATACACACACACACACACACAAACTTGTTAAAAATGCTGTAGTCTTGACAGTGGTGGTGCTTGCTTTTAATACCAGCACTCAGGAGACAGAGACAGCTGGACCGATGAGCTTGAGGTCATTCTTGTCTACAGAGTAAGTTTCAGGATAGCCAAGGCTACACAGATAAACTGTGACTCAAAACAACAACAACAAGCAAACAATCAACATAAAAACGCACCAGGGCTAGAGAGATACTTCAGTGGTTAAGAGCACCGGCTGCTCTTCCCGAGAACCAATTCACAGGACTCACATGGCAGCTCGCAATTGTCTATAACTCCAATTCCGAAGGAGCCAATACACCTACACGGCCATTTATTCAGGCAAAACACCAATGTACATGAAATAAAATAAACAAGTCAGAAAAATATGCTGTGAAATTGAATAATTCTGAATTACAAAACTCTAAGAAGTAACTAAAGAGAAAAAATATTAGAGAACTGTAAAAATCCTGCTGGCAGCTGTAATGTGAAACATGATTAAAATAGTTGTATAACAATCATTATATAATGTTAACAGTATATGTCATAGCAGTTTCCCAGGCTATAAGTATTATTTTGATATCTATAGCTGGACTTAGTGCAATTGTTCAGCTATTGTGTATTTCATTGGTTTTGATTTTATTTAGTTTCACAAAGACATTTGTGTTGTCTAAAGGGATTTGCAAAGTATTAATAATTTCTAAATCTACTGGGTTTATTAAAATATTATTTTTTCTACCAGGTGGTGGTGGCGCATGCCTTTAATCCCAGCACTTAGGAGGCAGAGGCAGACTGATCTCTGTGAGTTAGAGGTCAGCCTTGTCTACAAGAGCTAGTTCCAGGACAGGAACCAAAAACTACAGAGAAACCCTGTCTCAAAAATCCAAAAAAAAAAAATTATTATTCCAATTGAAAGTCAGAAAATATTAGTTTGAAAAATATTTTGTTGCCTTTTGGAAATATTATAAATATGTATGTGGAAGTTCTTGCTCTTATTGATATCATACTGTTTTCTTATGAGAGTTCTGCACATTTCTCTGATTAGTTTTAATATTAGAATATTTTGTTCTTCACTTTTTTCAACCATAGTGATTTCTAATTTTAGTTGCCCTACCAGCAAGGCAAATTATTATCATGACACTTTTTCATATATTTTATTCTATAGTCAACATGCTCACATATAGGAAATCAATCTGGTGTGTGTGAATGTATGTATATACATGTATTTATTTCAAAATTTAGTAAGTATCATTATTAAATAACAACCGTTATCTACCTATATTTCCTAAAAGGATGGAAGATGATTTTGTTCTCCATGTTTGTAAACGCACTATGTTAGGAATGTCTCTGAAAACTCTTATAAAAATGAATACTTAAATTACATATAAATAATCACGTACCTGTATATGTTAACCCTTGGTAAAGTCCTGGTTTTGTGAGTGAGATTAAAAAAAAAAAAAGGAACTGTATACAGGATCTATGTCTGGATAAAATAATGTCAAAGTCAGTCAACATATGCTTTAAATTTTTCAAATAAAATTTCATTTCTTTTGAATAGTTTCAGCATTATAAAAAATGCAAAGATAAGTAATGAGGGATTCCCCTCTTTATGCTGTGAATATCATTGGTTAATAAAGCACTATCTTGAACCTGCACAGGGCAGAATAGAGGTAGGCAGGGAAAATTAACTGAATACTGGGAAAAGGAAGGCAGAGTCAAGGAGAAGCCATGGAGCCACCACCAGAGACAGACATGCTGAAACTTTGTCCGTAAACCATAATCTCATGGTGCTACACAGATTAATGGAGATGGGTTAGTTTGGGATATACAATTTAGCCGGAAATATGCTTAAGCTATTGGCCAAACAGCATTGCAAATAATATAGTTTCTGTATAGTTATTTCGGGTCTGAGCAGCCAGGAACAATCAAGTGGCTTCCAACTACAGATAAGAATTTCCATATACCTTCTTTTTAATTTCTACTATTGCTATTTATTTTCATGCCAGACAGTGGTTGTAATTAATGAAGCAGAAGTTACAGATGATGGTTTAATGCAGATGTAGTCCGTGTTTGATGTGCCCTCTGGCTAATGTGATTCCACATTCCATTTAATTGTTGAGTCTTCCTGGCTCCAGTATGCGCTGATTGCTCCTCATATTTTTTCATATTTTTAATGACTCAATAGTGTCAGAAGTTCTGGTCGGATATGCCATGCTGTGTGCTACTGGAATTTGCCTGCTCTTTCTATCACAGTTTGAGTGCAAATGAAGACAGTAGAGACAATAGGGCATCCTCATTCTATCGTATCAAAGTCACACAGCATCAAAATAAATTATTTCTGCTGCTGCTGACTGTGACTTGGCTCAGGCTGCTGTAACAAATTACCACATACCAGAACAATAAAACCATAGAGATCTATTATGTCTTGGTACTGGAGTCTAGAATCTGAGAGCAAAGGGCCATAGGCTGTATTCTGACTTGAAAGAGCAGACAAGGGTCTTCTAGGACGGCTCCCAGAAGTCACCACAGTCTGCCAGTTGCTGGACTCTATTGTACACCCCTTGACTTGCAGGTGAGTCAGCTTCATCTATGCCGCCATCTTCAATTTATTTTGTGTTCTTATCAAATTATCTTACAATACACTATCATTCTTACTGTTGTAAGAAAAACTATAAATATTTGATACATTAGTTTCCAGGGTCTTCACAAGAAATGCTGATAGATGGCAGAGGTATTTCCTTCGACTGTTATATCAGGTTTGAACTACTATCTAAAGTAAATCCACCCACTTCTTCACATTCAATAACTTTATTTTTAAAAATTAGTTTGTTCTCATGAACTCTGCCCTTAAAGCTACAAATTTTTGGCCAATTTGTGCCTTGAGGCATACTAGGGGCCAGGCCCCACCCCTGAAGATCTCCAACTGTCAGGTTCCACCCACAGATCTTTGTAACTGCCATAATGGCTGAAACCATCCCCAGCGCTACAGAGTAAAAAGCCCAAGCACTTGATTAGAAATCCCACTAATCCCCACCCTAGAGAACTCCACGCCCACCCTATCCCTCGAGAAAAAACTATATAAACCCCATCTTCTGCTCTGTTTTCTGCTGTTTCTCACCCAAGTAGTCAGCAACCGTGATGTTTTCCCTTCCAATAAATCTCTTGCATGATGTTTGTTGTGCAGTGTGACGTGGTGTTCCTTGGCTCCTGACTGCCAGAATACCTTTCCATCTAAGCTGTAATTCTTTACCTACCAAATCATTGTAGTCTATCTTCATCCTACCCCACTGCCTCTCTATCTTCACATGTTACATTCCCGTCAAAGCGGTAGAGAAGATCCTTTAAGTATATCTATCAGATTATGTCTACTCTGAATCCACCAGTAACTCTGCCTTTCACTAAGACTAAAGGCAGAGACAGCATAATCTGCCATGCCTGCCTCATCCTATAGATCTTGGAACCTTTCCCTTCAAACATTTCACACATTTGTCAGCTTCCTGGCTCTGGCTGGGATCATTCACAAATGGGTGTTTTGTTTTCCTCTCTGACATGTTCTTCCCCTCCCTTCCTGCTGCATTACTAGGAACTGAAGGTAAGGCATGAACTTGGAAGGGAAATGCCTCATCACTGAACCATATCATAGCTCTGCTTCAGGTCTCTGTTCAAATATAACTTCCCAAGCTAGACACATCTTGCCCACACTCTTCAAAGGTGTTACCACAGGGTCACCCATCTCATTTACTCTGCCTTACCAATATTTATTACCAGTCATTACTTTTTAACATGCAAAGTATCTATTTCTGTTTATGTACTCTTTCTGTCACTTTTCATTTGAGTATGAGCCCTGGGAGGCAAAGTTATGTCTTATGTTTCTGTGTATATATTTAAAACCTACACCAGAGCTTGGTACTACCAGTGTTGACAATTTATTCAACAAGTAGTGGTGTGGAAAGTCCTTCTACATATGTGTTGTCTTTATTGGCTAATGAATAAAGAAGCTTCTTTATTCTGCGATAGAGCAGAATAGACCTAGGTGAGAAAACTAAGCGGAATGCTTGGTGAAAGTAGGCAGAGTCAGTGAGAAGCCATGTAGCTCCCTCCAGACACAGATGCACCAGAATTTTACCAGTGGACCTCGTGGTGATACACAGATTAGTGGAGATGGGTTAGTTTAAGATATACCAAACAATACTGCAAATAATATAGTTTCTGTGAGATTATTTTGGGTCAGACAGCCAGGAATGAATAAATAACCTCAACCAGCAAAGTAGTTAATATACAATAATGATAACAATTTCAATGGCCACATCTTGAAAATTTTGTGTTAAAAACTTTTCTGGGTGTTATGGGCTAACAATTCTTTTAAATTCTTTGCATACATTGATATTTAATCCTGAAATAACGCTAGGTTGTCAGTATTAATTTCACAAATTAAGAAACAGGCCAAGTTTAAAAATTAACAAATGGGCCTAGATTATTGGTAATCTTGTTTAAGTTCAAGTTTTGAAAAACATTAAAATGCATTTCTTTTATAACACAAAAAATTTAGTTCAACTATCTCTACAATGTCTCCTCACTCAGTAATTTGCTACTAACATACTATGTTTAAATGCATCATTTCTTCCCTTATATTGACCATTCCAATGTATGTTTTCTGTGCATTTTATAAATGTGATTATTTCCTACAGTTATAACTATTTAAAATATGTCTCAAAGAGTTTAATATAGTGATCACTTATTGATGTTTTAAATGAATATTGTATGATAAATAAGTGAATTATGCAACTTTGAAACCAATGGTACTCGTAGTTTTAAGGCAATATTCTATTTGTAGGGTGGCTTAAGAGAGTAACATTTCTCACTATATTGACTTCTATGGTTTAAATCCACTGACAGTAGTTCAACAAAATAGTGCACAATATTGCCTTGTTTTTTTTTTTTAAGATGGCCCATTACTTAGCCTATAGCCACACTGATGAATATCTTGCATATCACCATAGAACCTTCATCCAGTGATGGATGGAGATAGAGACAGAGACCCACAATGGAGCACTGGACTGAGCTCCCAAGGTCCAAATGAGGAGCAGAAGGAGGGAGAACATGAGCAAGGAAGTCAGAACTGCAAGGGGTGCATCCACCCACAGAGACAATGGGACTAATCTAATGGGAGTTCACCAAGGCCAGTTGGACTGGGACTGATGGAACATGTGATCAAACTGGACTCTCTGAATGTGGTTGACAATGAGGGCTGACTGAGAAGCCAAGGACAATGACATTGAGTTTTGATTCTACTGCATGGACTGGCCTTGTGGGAGCCTAGTCTTTTTGGATGCTCACCTTCCTAGACCTGGATGGAGAGGGGAGGACCTTGGGCTTTCCACAGGGCAGGAAACCTTGACTGCTCTTAGACTGGACAAGGAGGGGGAGAGCGGGAGTAGGGGAGTGGGAGGGAAATGGGAGGAGGTGGAAATTTTTAATAAATAAATTAATTAAAAAAGAAATGTTTTTAAAAAGCAGAATGTTTAAATACTGTATTTTTAAGTGTCTTCAATTACCTGTACAATTAATTCCTAAAGTGGATGCACATATGGTTTACAATCTAGCAACCTGATGGTATGGAAGACAAAGGACCAACAAGTTTCTTATACAAAAGACCTACCTTCAGTAACAACCATTAAAAAATCTCAATCTGCTAAAATGACCTAGCATATATAATTGTAGTCATTATTTAGATGAACTTAATGGAGGTCAATTGAAAATCAACATAGTATAAAGAAAAGCAAATTTTGAGTTAGTTAAAATATTCCATGTAATTCATTCAACTCTAGTTGGACAGGGAAGGAACCAGTATCGGACCAAATTAGATCTTTTGAATGTGGGTGACAGTTGTATGACCTGGGCAGACAGTGGGGCTCTTGGCAGTGGCTCTAGGATTTATCCCTACTGCTTGTATTGGCTTTTTGGGAACCTATTCTCTTTGGATGGATGCCTTGCTCAACCTAGATATGGTAGGGAATGCCTTGAACCTTCCCCCACACAATGTGCCTTGCCCTCTCAAATGAGTGAATGAAGAGTGCGGTAGGTGGGAAGGTGGAAGGGATGGGAGGAAAGGGAGTAGGAACTTGCATTGCTATATAAAATGAAAAAAGAAAGATAGCTTGTTTTCTATTTTTTT
Organism: Microtus oregoni; assembly: GCF_018167655.1. NCBI lineage: Eukaryota > Metazoa > Chordata > Mammalia > Rodentia > Cricetidae > Microtus > Microtus oregoni. Next base: position 17,661,177 of record NW_024543076.1, read on the forward strand.
AAAAAAATAAAATTAAATTAAAGAAAAAGAATTTGAGCTTCTTCCTGGGTGCCTTGTGAATGCCTGTGGGATGTTCCCATTATAAAAACAGACACCATGCTGGAATAGAGCTCCCCAGAGAACCACCTGTATCTGTTCTAGTAGAACATGAAAATGAGCTCCTAGGTAACAGCTAGAACCAATGAACATCAATAAGAATGAATCCATTTTCACGCATAGCACAGAAAGCCTTTAGACAATTCTACCTCAGTTTCTAGTGTACTGAAGCTTCATGAGAAATCCAAAGTGACGATTAGTGACTGAGAACCACTAAATGTACAAAACTATGGAGAATAAAAGAAAGCTATGTCAGTCCACTGATACTGGAAATTTTTTTTTCCATGGCAACAAATATATGTTATAAAAGGAAGTCCCAGAAGTGGAATTCTGCAATTATGAAGTTTCAAAATATGTGATTATTATTATATAACTAGATGCAAGTACAAACTTGATGAATTCAAAACAATTATGACAAATCTGAAGTAGGAGATTGGATATATACCACAGGATGAGATAATTCCTCAAGTTTTTCCTTTGTTGTGTATGTTTGCATGTGCGTGTACAAGTTGTGTATGTACATATGGAGACAAGATGAGGATGTAAGGCTCTCCCCTGCATATTCTAAGAAAGGGTTCCTGCACTGAAACTGTAGCTCATCGATGTGGTTAGACTGGCTGAGCAGAAAGTGCCAGGGTGTCTTCTGTGACTTCCTCTCTGGTGCTGGGATTCCAGAAGAGTCTGGTTCAATTGGCTTTTTGTGGGAACTCGAGTTTTTTTGTTGCCTTTTAAAGATTTACTTGATTTTTATTTATGTGTATGTGTTTATTTCCAATAAATTATATTCTGCTCATTTGTGGCTACCTTTGAAGACCAGAAGATGGTACTGGATCCATCGAAGCTAGAGTTACAGGCTTACAGTTCTAAGCCATGCACTGTGGGTAATGGGGACAAAATTCAGAACTTTTGGAAAAGCAGTAATTACTCTTAACTACTGAGTCATCTCTCCCATCCAAAACTTGAGCTTCTGAGAAGGGTACCAGGCACCAGGACTCAGATTCCCATTCTTCTGAAGCAAACACTTCACATATTTAGCCATCTCCCCAAAGTGAGCAACAGCAATAACTAACAGGGGTGCTGCTCTGGTGCCAATTTCATTTTTGTTCTTTGAGAATGACATAAAAAATTACTTAATAGGAAGAACCATACACAGGAAAGTAATTCTGTTAATCGAAACTACAGATTATCAAACATATGCCCAATTTTGTATCTGTGATATCACTTTTTGAGCCATTGTTTAGGAAGGGTCCAAGAAACCTTTCCAAGGGCACTAGCCAAGTAATAATTTAAAATGATAGTTGAATCCAAGTTTCATCTATCCATCTTCTTTTTCTTTCTTTCTATTTTTAAATTTTTAAATAATTTTGTATACTAGCCCCAGATAACTCATCAACTCCTCAGAGTAGGCAAGGTCTGCCTTAGAGAGTCAAAAAAGTCTGGTTTACCAAATTGGGTCAGGACTACACCCTTCCCTGTGTACCAAATCTGAACAAGGTATCCCACCTTACGGAATGAACTTCAAAAAGCCAGTTCATGCACCCAGGAAAAGTCTTGGCCCTACTGCGAGCCACCCCATCCAAAACAGATCAGGACACATAACTGCCACCACATTCAGAGTGTCATCCAGTCCCATGCTGGATCCCCGGCTGTCTCCAGAGTCTGAGCTTCCACTGTGTCAGGTCAGCTCTTTCTGTGGTTTTCCCCATCATGGTCTTGTCTCCCCCACTTGCTCATATGATCCCTCTTTCCTCTTTTCAACTGAACTCCAGAAGCTCAGTCCAGTGCTTGGCTATGGTTCACTGCATCTGCATCTATCAGTTACTGGATATAGGTTCTATGATGACAATCAGGGTAGTCACCAATCTGATTGGGGAAGGGGCAGAGACGGGGAGCAATGAAAGAGATACGTCGATAGAGGGAGCCATTATGTGGTTAGGAAGAAACTAGGTGCTAGGTAAATTCTTAGGAATCCACAAGGATGACCCCAGCTAAGACTCCTAACAATAGTGGAGAGGATGGTGAACTGGCATCTATATATCTTAACTATTTCCTCTTGGGAATTCTTGTAAGTGCTATTAAATTGGACATCATGGAATAATCTCCAAAAATTCTTTTGAAAACAAAAGTCTATTTCCCTTATTAACAAATTTGCTTTCCTATCATGGCTATCAAAATTTTCTCTTTGCCCAGAGTAATATTTCAATTATTAAGGAACTGTTTGCTTATGAATATTCACATTAAAATGCAGCCACATTTGGTAACTCTAATCATCTCAGTCCTTCACTTTGTCAAATTTTATCAGTTCCTATGTTTAACAACTTAATCCAACACACCCGAACCTTAAACTATTATCTGATTTTTTTTTTCTCTTGGGACATTACTGGCAGCCTAAGCATCTATCAGGAAATCTATATATTAGCATTCTGCATATTTTTTCCTTAAAACACTCTTATGGAACCAGTGTTTTGTGGTTATCCCTTCTTCTAGTGGTTTCGAAACTCAATAGATAAGAACTGAAATTGTGAGTCTACAGATGTCACAGACAGCCACTTCCCGTCTTAATTTCACTAACGATTTCAAATTTTCAAAATAAAATCACTGTAATGCATCCCTTAAAGCAGATTTTTGAGAACAAGAAACCACATATTTGGTTTCATAGCATTAGTAAGTACCTGATTCTGGCTTTTTTATACTTGAGCCAGGAAAGAGCATGACCATAGAACAAGTGTTTCAGCACTAACAATTCTCCCTTGCCACTTACATCTAGGCCTTTACATAGCTCCTTTCTCAGTAAGTAGTAGGCATTTTATTTCATGAAGAATTAAACAATCATTGTCCATATAGCAGGCTATGTTACAGTTAATGGATGTATATCTATATGTAAATTAATAAGTTACTTATTACACAACAGTTTAACTTCCAGGATTTTATATATGAAACCATAAACATTGATGAATTCACTATCAATATTATCATACACATCTCCTAAAATTGCAATGTGAAATCAGCAAACAATGTAATAATTTGAGAAGAATTCAAATTCATCACTTTCAAATATTTACAAGTCTCAATACTAAAGGCTTCTGCTAAATCACAAGATTGCTCCATGGATGCCATTAAACATTAGTGGAAAACATCAGACTATTGTAAGTGACCATATAGGAAACCTATGATGACTGCCTGTAAGATTTCATCAGCTGTAACAAAACCCTGGAAACCTCTGAACCCTTGGTTCTGTGGCACAAAGCCTGGATCTACTTTAAAGAACAGTTGTTCATATCATCTAGGTGTAGGAGTGACAAGCGTAGCATAGTAAGTATATGAGAGGTTTTATCCCATTCCCAGTATTCTTCTTTCTGATGGAATAGTCACTCTGTCTAGAGATTGGTAAGTATTAAGTCTTGAATTTTACGTATTTACCAGAGGTTCCCTACTTTTGGAGCTATGTAGGAAATTTCCAAATAGTACTAGGGCAAATAGTATGCAAGTACAAGTTGAACACTGCTAGAATTTGAACTATCAATATCATGAAAGCCAAGCCCCAATACCCAGGTACACAGGGCTTCTTTAAGACTGAAGAGAGATAAGGTAATGCGTAGAACTGCCAGTTCTTATACATTTGCTAGCACATACTAAAAAGCAATTGTGCTTAACATTTTAAGAGGAATACAATATGTCAAGACACTTTATTGGCCTAAAGACAGTATCTAGAGTTCATTTTAAATTGTGAAACACACAGAGAAAGTAAGAAAAAAGACTACATAGAAAAATCTTAAGTAATAAACATGATCAGACTGAGACATGAGTGAGACATCAGAAATGACATCTATATAGGGACAGGGAGACAGTTGGGTGACAGGTTTAAAGATATGGCTTCAATGGCTTTTGACTTGTTTCAATTTATTTCTTTTTTTCCTCATTATCAGATAGGTAGAAACTATACTTCAGACAGTCTCACTCTGCTTTCTGGAATGGTGCGGGAGAATTGTCTGTAATCTGTCAATTAAGTTATAAATAAATGCTGATTGGCCAGGCAGGAAATATAGGCTGGAAAACCAGACAGGAAGTAGAAGTATGTAACAAGAACAGGAGAATTCTGGGAAGGAGGAAGTTGATTCACCCCCCACTCTTGCCCAGACCACGGAAGCAGCAGGATGTGATCTGCCCCACTGAAAAAAGGTACTGAGCCACATGGTTAACATAGATCAGAAAAATGGGTTAATCAAGATGTGAGAGTTAGCCAGTGAAAGGCTAGCGCTAATGGTCCAATCAGCTTATAATTTATGGAGACCTATGTGTGATTTTCTTTGGGGCTAAACAGTTCTGGAGTACCTGCTGGGAGGACAAAAACCCCAACAACAAACAAGCCAGGCCCCCTCATGTTATACTGGAACTAAGCTAGAAATGGTTAAATGAACAGTACCACAAGCTGATAATAGTGTCCTGAGGGTATTGGTTTTATCCTGAGGTTTTGGACATCACCTAGCAGGCTCTCTTTTTCATTGAAATATGCTTATAAACTGTTTTCTCATGAGTCAAGTCTAAAGTTAGAAAAATATTTTCCTGCTTATGAGCTGTGGCTCATCCTGCAATTCCAGCATCCAGGAGGCTTCACAGGAGAACTACTGAGATTTCAGAATCAGGCCAGAAGACATAGAAAGGTGGGATTCCGTGTCTCAACAATGAGATGTTGTCACAAGAGGAAACCTTCTCTTATGCCATCCTGCAATTTCCACCATGTGAGATTGTTCATAACCAAGTATCAGAGCAGGCCTAACATAATTGACAGCAAAGGAAATAGAACTTCCGTGCTGTGGTTTTACCAAATAAGGACTCATTTGGGAACTGTTTGCCCAGTCCTTAGATCTTGAGAGGTAATAAGCCATAATATTCATCTGGAAAGGAGCAATGCATTGTCTACAGATTCCAACAGCACAATGACCACTCTCCTCTCACTTTTTTCATCTAAGAATTATTATAAATTTCCATACTGAATATTGACAGTAAATTTGGCATAGAGAAAGAGAGGAGGTATTTCTCAGTATAAAGAGTTCAGATGAATATGCAGCACAAAATCCACCTATGCACTAAGTAAGCTATTTGTGTCACTAGAATTTTGCAGTAGGCATTTGAAAGGAGCAAAGCTTTTATGGCAATAATAGCTGTCTCCTGTGAACACTGAGTGAATTTGGAGGTAAGGATAGATGACGTGTGTCTTAAAAGAGGGAGGTGGTCAAGTAGGCCCTTGGGCGGAATATAAATTATGTGGAAAGCAAATAATAGAGGAAGCATAAAGAAACCACAGGAATAAAGACAAAATTATAAAAGCATGTGAAGTTTAACCAAATCCTTTAAGCCAGGAATTGATAAAAAGACCATGTAGGAATTTGAAGATTGTTAAGTGGACCTATGCCCTGGCTAGTTCTATATCTAATATTGAGCTTCATAGTAAGTCCAGAATTCTCTCTTCACCCCTTTGCATCCCTCAAACAAGCACACACACACACACACACACACACACACACACACACACGCTCATAGTATCCAGAATTGCATCTGGTATATATTTGGACTGAGTGGGAATTATGCCATATATTTTTTTTTTAGAATTGTCATACCTTTATGAAACTAGATCAAGAAGACACACACGTATCTGAGTGTTTATTCAACACAGTATATTATCTCTGTGACTAAAGCCACCATGTTGGCTTTATGGATCTACATACAGCTGAGTCTCAAAGGAATGTTCCCAAGCGACTCAATTTTTCTCTTCTGTTGATGAGAACTTCTCATTTTTAATTGTCATCACACTCGTATTCCTGTGTGCTGTGCACTTACCTTTTTTTTGCTTCATTTGTTTTTAAATTTAGCAGACTTAAAACCTATTAGAGGATTGAAGTTAATATGCCAGAAAAGGTCAGGAGCTTAACAATTAGTACTTTTATTGCACTATATTATTTGCTTTAATGTGTTCAAATATACAAGCAACTTAACCATAAATGAAATTACAACTCAAAAGAGTACCATAACTAGTTATCATTCAATTGTTTAAACCACTGAAATTAAAGCTATGTTACGATATTCAAATGAAGATTTTACTACGGAAATTTATAATTAAGACCATATTGCTTGTACTTGTAATTTCCTTTTATTTTGTACATATTTCTTAACAATGGCAATTTATACATATTTAGCACTTAGCATATTTGTCCCAACAAGAGACTCTCTACTTAAGTTGTTGTCTGATAAATGATACTGTTAATCATTCATGATTAAAGAGTTAATGGGTGGATGAACAAATGCTATGGTTATTACTTTTATAATATATCCAATACTACGTGCTATCTTTAAACTACATCAAGTAAAAGCTTTGGTTTATAATAAACAAGAAAAAAAATATACTTTAAGCTGGACTTGATGGTGCACACCTTTAATTCCAGCACTCGGGAGGCAGAAACAGTCAGATCTCTGTAAATTTGAGGTCAATCTAGTCTCAAGTGAGTTCCAGGACAGCCAGGGCTACACAGAGAAACCCTGCCTTGAAAATCAAAGACAAAAATAAAAAAAATAGATGCTCAACTTACTAGACCTGGATGGAGGTGGGGGGTTCCTTGGACTTCCCACAGGACAGGGAACCCTGATTGCTTTTCGGGCTGGGGGGGGGGGACTTAATTAGGGGAGGGGGAGGGAAATGGGAGGCGGTGGCTGGGAAGAGACAGAAATCTTTAATAAATAAATAAATTTAAAAAAAATAGAAAGAAAAAAGAAAGAAAGAGAAAAAGAAAAGGTTCTTTTTTTCCTAATGACAAAAGCAGCCTGACTAGCTTTGTGTAAGGGTGTACACAAGTGGATATACTTTCTGTCGTCTACTCTGAGGATGTTTTAGTAGAAGAGCTTAATTCCTGTGATTTCCTTCTCTATATATGAGATACCGTCTTTCTATCTCCCTATATCTTGGTGCACCACTTAAAGGATGATGGTTAGAATCCTAATACTAAAGCAATCAGCACATGTGAATGTGGCTTCAATGCTAACTAAATGAACAGTGCCTGGGTGCATGGACTCATCTTCTCTACCAGCTCACCCACAATTATGCCGCATTCTTTTATTCTCATATTGATATGTTATTAAGTCTTGAAAGGTATAGGATTCTTAAAAATTGCAGGCCTACACATATTATTGAAAAAATAATTAATTGGTACTATTTTATAGACACCCCACTGCTTCCTGGAGAATGACTTCGATTTCAGTATTTTATGGTAACAGCATCCATTGTAAACTTATTTCTTATAAATATATTCAGATATAGCAAATATTCCAAGCTATGAAATAAAAATTAATATAAGTTAATTCTTCAGTGAAAATAATATATTAAAAGCAAAAGCATTGCAAATGTATATAATTAATAATTCCAACTCCTTTTCTATTTATTACAAGTTTATAGATATTAATTTCATGCATCATCTTGGAGAAGCAATAATTCATGCACCAATTTTATATCAATATTGTTTCAAATTAACAGTCTGTCCCTTAGGTATACATTTGTATAATCACATATGGAAAAGCATATAGATATATAATTTGTACGCAGCTAGAAACTCTTATTCTTAAGTTTACCTGAGCTAAATTGTTTTTAAGTCATTTCAGGTTAATAAGTTCACATCCATCTGGTGGTAAAGAAAAATGAATTTGGCAATCGCTGAATTCAAAGGAAGTGACTGCAGATTCCAGTTTGCTGAGCCAAGGCATTATTTTATTATTTTCTTAAATGTAAGGGCTGAATAACTTAGTTCATTAAAAATGATGGTGCACTAAGTTGATTTGCATATTGCTTCTGCATCTATGAGTTAACATTTGATGTACCCTCTTTAGTCAATTGGTGCATCTGCACAGACAGATTTTCATTAGATCTTTACAAGCTGCTGCCTGCCACACTTGAGGCCGTCAAAGGACAGCTCCTCCCCAAGTGCTTAGAAGCAATCTTCAAGATTAATAAAATGCTGGTAGTCGAACCTCCTGGATTTAAAAATTAAAGCTACAAGAAGAGGGAAGATAACAAAACAAAGGGAAATATAGAGTCATAGTTAGATTTTTCTGTGATGGGGTTACTGAGGCGATTAAATTCTGCTTCAACGTGTGTGTGACACACAAAGCTTGGAAAGTCACTGAAATGAACTGGCCCAAGGAAACATTACGCTGGAAGCAGTAGTGATTTGCTTCAATTACTTGTCCGAGAATAGAAATATAGTTTTACCATAGCCAATGCCAAGAGTGTACACACACACTGAGAGAGAGGGAGAGAGAGAGAGAGAGAGAGAGAGAGAGAGAGAGAGAGAGAGAGAGATGGGAGGTAAGGAGGAGGGAAAAGGCAGAGACAGACACATAAATATATAAATGTACACGTACATATACAGTGACAGACACACAGACATGCAAAGAGTTTAAGTGGATTGTTACTGATCACAAGTAATGAGACTTGTTGATTCCTTGTTCTTACAAGTAAGGTCTGGTTGTTTCTTAAGCAAAAATGATCTTTGCTGGTCCTTGCAGCCCCAATGCAGTAAATGGGGGAATGTCCTGAGCACCCAGTTTCTCAGTATTTGTCTTCCTTTTTACCTGCGAACATTAGGCTTCTCCAATATACATCCTACAGGCTGTGTGCCTGCGGCATTACTTTTAGCATTGTGTAGAAAAGAAAAAGATGAAAAGACCTGGAATTCTAAATATCTTTTTACTTTATTTTATTTTGAAATCTATAATTTCTACTGCAGACTGTCAATTTTTTAAATGGTGAACAAGGATTACCTTTTTTAGGTTGTTGGTACCACAATCAGTGATTTTCACAATTTCTGTTTGAACTGTAGCTTTTCTAAGCAGTTACTAACAAAATATTAATATTCTCTAACAGTTTAGCAAGTACTTTGTGTGGAAACTGGAGATTGTTAGGCAGCGAATAAAGATGTTTGTGGTAAGCAGTTGATTCCATTACTAACATGCATAGATACAGATCAAGCACTAGTTTAACACAGAAAAAAAAAAAAAACCACAAATGACCAGCAAAGAGTTCAGTCCTATAAGTAGAATAATTTGAGGTCCCTTCACTGGGTGAAATCGAGTTACACTGCAACAATTAGGAAAGATTAGAAAATGTTCTAATTTTAATTGACATAATGAAATTTGGAATACTATATATCAATTTGGGTTTAGGATTAGATTGGGAGGTTTTCACATTTAATTTGAATATGTGGTACACTGAAAATTAGCTAGGAATCACAAATGCAAAAGTTTTGAAATTGGAACTGGGTCTAATTGTTTCTTAAAGTTTCAACTTTTTCAAGAGTTTGCCACTATGTAATTATACTTTGTAGCTGTTGGGGCTTGTTGAAAGGTTTCTTATCTCCCCCAGACCCTCTCTGTAGGATTATGAGGGCTTTTCAGAAGATCTGGGGGAAACACAACAGATCTAAAGTTCTTTCATCTCTGACTGAGCAAATCTCTAGCCAGGACAGGACCCGAAGTGCTATACAGCTTTTCGTGCCTGGAAAGAGGTTCTAGTGATCCAATCTCCGGGGCAAGGCATAAAAAGGCAGGAGCGTAACCCCGCTCCTCGCTTCCCCCTCACGCTGTTGGATGCTGTTGAAAGAAATTAATCTGAACAGATTTAGGACTCTGGGCTTTATGTCCATATGGATTGGCAGTTGGTGAGACCTTGCTATTAACGGTGCACAATTAATAAATAATATGTCTCTGTTTGCTTCGGTAGCTGTTCCAGCAATAAAAAGCTTATAAAAAGATTGCTTAGACAAAACCCCACATATGGGCAAGGTCTTGATCCATGCTGGATATCTTCCATTCAGGAATCCCATTAGCATTTAGCATGGTACATCACCTCCCAAATACCAATTTGTTATTCGTTTTTTACCAAAACAGACCAGATGAGTTAGGTATAGTTATTAATAATTCTTTCACATAAATGAATGAGAAAAGAAACAAATAGTATTAAAAATTGAAACAAACAGTTGTGGCCGGATGTATTAAAAATTGAAACAAACAGTTGTGGCCGGATGGCTTGTTACTGTTAGAACAGCAGGCAAGTTTGAAGGCTAAGAGCATCCACTCAAGTTGTGAGTGACATTCAAAGGACTCCAAGCTACTACATTAGCTCTTTTCACTCTGCTTTCAGAAACAAAGTGAATGTAAAAATTAAAGCATTTATTTCGTAATGCTTCTGTCACACCCTTCTATAGTCAACTTACTCATAAATCCTAGAGGCTCTGCTCCTTCGAATTCAATTGCAAAGATGTAGCCTTTCCTCAACTGTCTCCTCCAATAGACTGAGGCAGGCTTGCACATCCTTTGGTACTGGAAAAAGCTCAGTTTGTGTCATGTACATGTTCATCAGTTAAGAGGGCATTTTCTAACACTGCTTAAATCGACGACAAATAGAAACAAACGCCACCAAAAGACAAGGCATCTACCCAACTTATGTTGCTGGCAATTTTGGAAATTAATTGTCATGAAAGAAATGGAGATGGAAGACTGCATCCTTCAACTTCAAAGATTGACTCACATATTACCTGCATCATTTACCAGTATACAACATGGTATTGCAAAGATCTCTGCACTTTTTTTGAATCTTCCTGTAATTTTTTGGGGTGGGGGGGGGTTGTCTGTGTATGTGTGCTTGACTTTCCTTTACCTTTTAATCTTAGTTTAAAAAAAAAGAAAAAAAAACCTCTATCTCTTTTTACAATTCAAACTTTTCAGGAAAGCTTATTTGGCATTATTACTATATGAATGACATTGGCAAATATTGAGCTTAATTCAGGCTCCTTTGAAATTGGTCACAGCTTTTTCTCCAAGAAGCTCAGTTATCAGACAGGTTACAGTGACTGCAGATAAGTTGGGTAGGTTATTTTGGGTAGACTAAAGACAGTCAACTGAAGTCTCGCACGTTTTTCACTGTACTCTTGCATAATGCATACATTGATGGGCAGCCAATCTTACAAGCATTACATCATATTTAATTAGTAGTTAATTTTCATCATTTCCAATTCACTTATTACCTTTCTCTAAATGCCAAAACATCTGGTCAAGAGAGCAATCATAACAATTAACTGAAAGGAAAAGAATTAACTTTCTTTTCTTAAGGAAATAACACTTCTAAAACCTTCAGGAAAAAATATGGAAAAAGTTGCTGCATCTTCTTAGAAACTCCACAGCTGTAGGTAAACACTTCATCCGGGATGTTCAAATGCAGATATAAAATGTCAGTCTGTGCTCAACTGAACCCCATCTTACCTTCAGGGAAAATCACCTTTATGCTGTGCTGTCGACTTAATGTAAACCTAATATAATGTGGCAGGCTTCCTTCCTGTCCATCGTAGATTTACTGTTTGACTGTAGGAAACACTTTAGAACAACACCCCCAGGACCTCTGTTAAGTTCTTTATTGTCAAGGTGTCAGAAGTCTGGATCAGATAGCCTCTCACCATACAAAGAATTTATGAGGAAAACTCAACAAGAACTTACCATACATCTCAAGCACCCCCAGAACAAAATAGTTTTAGGTTCTATCATTTGCCTTCTCTGTACAGTGGCAAGACAATCCACAAGGGAGCAATTAGTTGATTAAGAGAACAAGCATTAAGAAACTGTTGTAAAAATGCACACTTTGCTTGTATTTTAATACTCAGTCAGGTCCATGTCCAGTTTTACAAAGATTTATTGTTCACATACTTAATTTTTATGCCCATAAAACCATCTATTTTAATATAACCCACCAAGCAGGAAATGATCACACTGGACTAAATATTTTTATGTTAGCCTGAAGTTGTGAAGTGGAATAGAAAGGTGAACGTGATTTTAGAGCCTGCCACATTTCACACTCTTCTACTGTCAGCAAAGATCTAAAAACAACCTTTTTTGTGATATCATTTGGGAGTTTTAAAATCCTTGTTTTGAAACTATAAAATAATTAATGAAATAAGATAGGTAGAGTCAACAATGGGCATAACACTAGTGTATGTTTTCTTTTGTTGCTAACTTCTTTTCCATTATTAATGCAAAGAACTTTTATTTTGAAATACAACATACTTATAAGCTGGAACAACTGTTTATAAATTAGCGTTAGACATTGTCCTTACATCAGGCACAAAAATGTATTTGCTAATCAAATTTTTAAGTATAAGCTTATGTATTTTAGAGAAATTACAGCTATTACCAAATATGCTAGTTACATTATTCATGAATTTTCCAGCTTGTATTAAAATTTGACTTTTGAGTTACAGCTATGTAACTTATTGACCTTATTGACCATCTGGAAGAAACTAAAGGAAAGACTGCTGCAACACTAGTGTGACAAAGAACTTACCAGGGAATATTCTAGAAAGTTCCATTAGAATTTTGTTAAGTCAATTTATAAGGATAGGTATATTTGAGAGACACCAAAGAACATAAAGTTATCCTTGTTGTGAGTGATGAAAGAGAATCACCTAAGGTGAGTTTTCCAATTCTCACTTTCTCATTTAGATCCCTGAGCTGATATTGCAAGGCATTCTGTAGCCAGGCTTCTCTGAAGATACTTTGAAGAATATATTAAGGTTGGTGAAGCGTACCCTGTTCCCAAGTAAGGATATGGTACTAGTGGGTACCACATAGATACCAAACAGGATCTGGGAATGTTCCATGGCTTTAAACCAAATTTTAGAACAGAACCAGTTAACGGTATCTCAGGCTTCATTCCATTCCAGAGCCATCTCTGTATTGAATACATTGATATTGCAGATACAGACCTTGGGAGCCCAAGTGACATAACTATCCTTAAACTATATGTGTATATGTAGACCCATAACATACAGAATTTTAATTAATTAAAATACAATTCTTTTTTTTTTATTTGATTTTTCGAGACAGGGTTTCTCCTTAGCTTTTGGTTCCTGTCCTGGAACTAGCTCTTGTAGACCAGGCTGGCCTCGAACTCACAGAGATCCGCCTGCCTCTGCCTCCCGAGTGCTGGGATTAAAGGCGTGCGCCACCATCGCCCGGCTTAAAATGCAATTCTTTATGAGTCTTTCCAACATCTTTAGTAGTATATTTCCCACTTTTTCCCTTTTTTTAGAGTGATCATTCATTGAATTTTATTTCTACTCATCCATCAATATGGAATATCCTTCTTTTTCAAATGTCTTTCTCAGTACCTTTCTTCGGAAATTTAATGTTTTTTTGTTGCAATGAAACTTGAATTTGTGAACTCTTTTGTTAGTTCTATGTCTGTAATAGACAGAGAGTACTAGGACAGAGTGTGGTATGTACAGTCCAAGTAGGGTCTGAGGGTTCTGATTGTATGAAGTCATGTGGACAAGGAGTCTGGTGTGTTATGCATGTTGGCTCAAGACTGGAGGTTAGGAGTATTATGTTTGGAGCTGATCAGACTAGGCCTGAACACTGGATACAGGACTAGAATTCTAGATCTGGGGATTGAGGATGGTCTATGGATGGGGGTTCTGGTGGACGCTTCAGGCTGGGTCTCAGTGTAAGATGCATGAGTCTCTAAATGGGTGAAGGTGATTGGATGGGTAGAGAGGATTTGGGTGATATTTAGATTCTCTAGCTAGGGATAAAATTTCTTTGAGAGAGGACAGTGGATGGGGTTAGCCATGCAATGTCAGGTGTGCAAAAAATGGTATAGGCTAGTGGTTCTGAATCTTCTGAATGCTGCATCACCTTATGTTGTAGTGACTTGAAACCATAAAATTATTTCATTGCTACTTTATAATTGAAATTTTTCTACTGTTATAAATCATAAATATCTGATATTCAGGACATCTGATACAATGACCCATCTGATAGGGTCATTGGACCCCCAAAAGTGTCATGACCCACAGGCTGAGAATTGCTTGCATAGGGGGGGCAGAAAGAGTATATGTTCCCAGGGCAAGTTGAAAGGGGTGGTTCTTTGTAACTTGTATATAATAAAATAGTCAAAGTAGTGTAACTTTTATATAATAAAATATTCAAAGTCGGATGATTATCAAGAAATAATGCCTATTTTTATACATGATTCAACAATTTAATTTGGTTATAGTCTGCTCACCAGAATTGTCTCACGATAGCAGAGTGCACCACACATAAAGTTAAAGTGTGTTTATGTATGTGTGTGTTTGTGTGTGTGTATACTTAACCTTTAATCTTCTTAAAAATTCATCACAATTTATTTATGAATCGCCACCTTAGTGACTTACCTAATATTTATTGCTTTCTAAAGATTCTAACTTTAAACATTATGGTTAGATTAAGCTTCTTCTCTTAATATCTAAAATTGACAATAAAATTCGATGAAAACTTAAAGGATATTTGGACCATATCTAATCAAAGTAATAATGTCTTTTTTCTTCAAATGATATATCAGTTTTATACTCAAAAATCTTCAGTGACTGCTAAAAGTCTATAACACAGATAATAACCATTTCACTCAACAATCACTGCATTATAGCAACTGCAGTCCTGGATCAAGACTTGAACAAGATGAAACCAGTCAACAGAACAGTGCAGAGAGGGATAGCACTCCCAGGACCCAGCCAAAATTGAGGAACTACTGACATCTGATATCCATGAGGGAGGCAAAGTGAGTTTTCTTCAGCAATGTGTCTTGCAGTGTATCACTTATGATCTAACAGATAATGTGCTACACCCATTAGGACATGACCAAAACCAACTGTACTCATGACTGTGGAGAGAGAGACAGAGAAAGAGGACTGGAAGAGAAGAATGATGAGAAGGATGAAGAGGAGGATGAAGTGGAGAAGGAAGAAAAGAAGAGGAAGTGGGACGTATATGAAGTAGAGAGGGTGCTGTGGGAGAATTGGGCTACAGGAAGAGTGGGGGGAAGCAGGAGGTGACATAAAAACATGGCATACATGTATGTAATTATCAAAGAGTACATAAATATTATAAGAACTTTTTGACATGGTACCAGATGTCATTGCAAGTATTTATAAAATATTCCATTGCACATTCAAAAAGACAGAAATTGAAGAAAGCAAGATAAAAGAAGCCACTGTCATGAATTTTGTTCATTCTTTAGTGCCAGAATACTTTCTTAACCCCCTATTTTGGCACTTATTCCATTTGTATCTTTCTGACAGTCTTGTACTCATGGATATTAACTTGCCAAGTTAAATTGCGAACCTTTTGAGATTAGTTGCCTTGTAAAGCATCTCAGTTATATCTACACTAAATCCATCATCACAGTGTAGTAGACCCACACAAGTAAAAACCAAATTATATAGTTTTTATACTTTAATATTGCATTCTGTTTACAGAGGATATCCTAGCCTTAAACTCTCATGTAGGGAGAGATAATCATTCTTGGTATGTGAGAGTGACAGGTGTTATGAGTGGGACTACCATATGAATGACAGAAACCTGGCTCCTCTCTTGCTGTGAGAGTTTTTTGTCATCTGACTGATGTCTTGCTTGTTTTGATTAAGGCTCTGTAACTTGGTATTGAGCAGTTTATACATTGTCTCCTTTAGGTGGCAACTTGATGAGAATCAGTTTGCAAGAATGATTTCTCCAAGAAATTCTTATCACAGGCGGAGATGAGAAGCAGTTTGTGTCATCTTGATAAAAAAGCACCAAAAGGTGTGAGGCCAAGATCATGATATAGAGACAGATGTTACTGTTCTAGCATGCAGGAATATAGTGATGGTCAATCATCATACTTGTTATCCCAACAAAAAATTATTTTAAGTATCAATTACCATAAAGTGCCAAGAAGGGGTAACTTTTGCTTAAAATATAAGTGTTTTAGTTGTTCCTATCATGTAGAACTCTTTTCTGCTCTCTCCATCTCTACCCCCCACCTCATATGTGTGTCTGTGTGTGCACGTGTGTGTGTATAGCTTCTCTGTGTATATGTTTAATATGTATAGTTTACACATTCTCAGTTGAAATATTATATTTTTGTCATAATTTAATTCTAAGTTTTTCCCATGCATAATTGAATCGACATGTATAAAGTTACCGAAAAATTAAAGCAGGGTACCTGCCTCGGTAGCTTCCCTCTCTGACTTTCAGCTTTCTATCTTCACTCCTGGAGCCTTACCTTCATATCTCAAGAGCTAAGCCTGTGTGTTTAAAGTGGTGCTCCTTGAATACTATCTAGGAAATCTTGGTGTCTTGAAGCTGGAGAATATTGATATTCTTTATATTACTTGAACTACAAAGTTTAGTCTCTCTTATATTTGAAGAGTGTTTTCTTTATTTGCATCTTCTGGCTCTGTGTCTGGATTTTAACATGCAGGCATCCCAGCACCAAAGCCAAAGAGAATCGTGGAAAACGAAGTTGATGCTAGTTCAGCTCTCCAGATGACCCTACCATCTGCACCTGTTGGCTTCTGAGGTGCTCTTCCCCCTGAGTGTTGTGCTCTGCTGCCTTGGAAGTGTGAGACATATGTGGGCTGCATGCTTTCATTTCCGTCCCTAGCTCTTCAGGTCTTTGTGTTTCCGGCTGTTCCTCTTCTCAGGTTGCAATACTCGCAATCCCTCAGGTTCAGCTCAGGCTCAAAAATAGTTCAACCTCAGTGTGTGGAGACATGGAATGGGTGGATTATACCCTTAGCAAGCCCACATATGTCTCATACTCCATACTCCATCTGAGGAATACCGTGGTGTTTCCTGTACAACACACTTACCCCTTCATCTTCTGCTTTCCTTCATCAGTAACATACTTCCTCTCCCCATACTAGGCAACAGTTATTTTAACCGACATCACAGTCATAAAGTGAAAAGTTATGCTAACATCATATTCGCTTTTGGAAAATGTCCTAGTCACATGGTTAGTTTCTGGGAAGACTGAACATATCAATGCTATAACTTATTGTTTTAGCTTGGTATATTCTAAAGTAATTATGAATTCTTAGCTGCCTTTCGTTGTAGGCATCCATATGCAAATGTAGACACACACATCATTTACATATTTTCAAATCTGCTATAAGTTGAAAGTCATAACAAAATGAAAATTATGTTCAACTGAATAACGACTACTGCCAAATGTGTGTCCTGACTCCCAGAACTCATGGGTGTATACTCTTGTCCTATATGAATGAATAAGCACGATTAAAAGGCTATCTTCATTGTCCCTTTTAGTTCAATATAATACCAATAGTCTTTAAAGATGTGGCCACGAGCTGACAAATCTCCATTGACTCCAGAATCAGGAAGCACTGAGCCAGACTCCATCTTGAGTCTGTGAGGAGTCAGCATGCGGACATACTGATTTGAACCATTTGGACTTCAGTTCAGACTCCCTTTTAAAAAAAATATATAGTTTTTAAGCAGTAGGGGAATTTATTGCCCTTATTTAATTTATGATAATTTGATAGATATTATCTAAAGCACAAATTAAGAAGGCAATGTAAATAAAAATAAAGATAAATATTTCCTTTTTTTCAAAAATAAGAAATGAGAAAAATATAGTATATTAGTAGTATTAGTAGGCTATAACTACTATGATTTCATTATTTGTAAGAACTTCTGGATAATTTTAAAATAACATTGCAAGGAGTGCACAACTATTCTTATTTTATAGAACCACAAGCATAGGAACACATTTATTCACAGGGTGGAAGGCAAAGGCAAAAGTTGAATGTGAATCTATATGGTATCACTTTACTAACTGAACAACCTATATACAGAACTGAAACTAATTAAAATGTTTTTTACATAGCTATTACAAACATTGAAAACATGATTGCTGCTCTTAAGTGTTAAACTATGACCCTCAACAAATATTGTAAGACCTATTGTGTTACATAGTAATTACTTGTAGATTGTGACCTTACAGAGGAAGTAAAATTAAGAGATCGTTAGGTTTATTCTACACCACTGTACTGCTTTCTTGGCAAAAAGGGGAAATGTAAGAGGGAACTGCTTTGAACACAGAGAAGACACTAGATAAAGATTAAGCAAAACTTGGTGCAGTGACTAGAAGCTATGATCCTGGAATCCTAACAAGGTGCAGCAAGGGAATCAAGAAAGGACATACATACAGACACAGAGACAAGCATATAGGAAAGCTGGGGTCAGGTAAGGATCTGCTACTGTGGCAACCTGGAAACTCAACTCTTTATTATGTATAGCACAGTGGAAGGCATTAGCTGGTCTCAGTAGGCAAGCAGCCTCAGGCTGTAAACATCTGCAATTGCCAGGTTTTGTTCATACACATCAGCTGTCCATGAATGCTCATACTCTGACTCAAGGATATCTTTGCCTCTACTCTTGAATCTGGTCTATATGGGGAAATGGCTTTGCCGACTTCCTATGGAGAGAGGCCTTGAACTCCTTTACGTGGCCGTGTTTAAGCATTTGGTCAAGACATTACTCACTCGCATAGGGAGCTTCCTTCACTCCCTATAGTGTGGAGTGCTGCATACACAAGTCAATTCAGGGTGGCCAGAGATGCCATGAAAGTACAGGAGCACCTGGGTACTCTTCCACCAAGTATAGAGACAATCAACATCTAGCAGTTCGTTTCACACTACCATTACTTCCAGCACCTCTGGAGATCGGCTACAGCTGGAGGCCCCCAATGTGGTACTCTTTTACAGTATCCTAGCAGGGTAACTCAGGCAAGCAATTGTGACTAGGTGAAAAATTATTTTTATTCTCATTATAGTTATAAATGTACAGATCTCACAACTCCTTGTTTTATTTTTATTAGTCTAGAAATTTTAACCATGACTTAAAGTAGATCTTGGAATAAATATTTATCTAATTATATAATATAACTAAAGGGCAATAAATATTTTAAATTAATGCAGATAGTGCATCCTATTTTGTTAAAATACTTCATTTTCCTATTAAACAAAAAAATTTAAACATTGATATAACTTTTAATTAATTAAACATACATATATATGCAATCCTAAATGGTATGGATGCTCCATTAATATATAAAAAGCCATATTTCAATATAAAAATCACAAACTTGATATCAAGTCCTGAGTTAAACATTTTACCATGCAAAGGCCAGGCATGCCTTAAATCCCAGGACAGGGAAGCAAAGTCAGGGGAATCACTATAAGTTCAAGACCAGTCTCATCTACACAGGGAGTTTCAGAACAGTCAATCAGAGCTATGTAGTAGGACATTCTTGCAGGGGAAAAAAATGAGGAAGGAAGAAGACGAAAATAGAAAACAAAACAAACCAGCAAACAAAACCGTCTAAACACATTAAAAACCAAAGAGGTACAGATTCCTTAACCCAAATATAAAAAAAAAATTGAAGACAATTTTTCCTACACTTAATTCTAAGTCTTCCTGAGGTTGAAAGACATTTAAAAGTGAAATGGGTTTTTTGTTTTGCAAACCAATGATTTGAGTCAAACCTTTACTTACTTTTCAAGATAAAATAGGTTAGAACTAATTAGATAGCTGATTTAGTAAATGCACTTGCTGCTAAAACTGATGACCTGGGTTCAATCCTCAGGGCCAGCATAGTGGATGAAAGCATAGACTTCTCCTCTGACCTACGCGTGCACACAAACACACGGAGACACAAAAAACACAGACATACATAAATGGTTTTAAATGTTAGAATTTGGATCCCCACCCATTGGACTATTCATATTTGTCTTTTGCTACATTGACCTTTTTGTGGGCTAGGGTGGGAGTCTCCTAAAAGTAAATATCATTGATATGTTAACAAAGTATCCAAAAAGAGAATAAGTGCTAAGGACAGCTCCCTTGAATCTGTGACCTGTGACTCAACTTCCAAGAGTATCTGAGTACCATAGCAGCATTAATTAATAGAGGAGGAATGATAGCTCTCCCAGCTTAGTTTCTGTCACTGTGATTAAATGCTGTCCAAAAGGAAGTTAGGCGAAAGAGGCTTTATTTGGCTTAGAAAATACAGTCCAGCATTTAGGGAGGTCAGCGCAGGAGCTCAAGACAGGAATTAAAACAGCAATGATGGAGGAAGCTGCTTACTGGGCCGTGTTTTTATGATTTTCTCTGCTTGCATTCTCAGCTTGTTTTCTTCTACAACCCAGAGCCAACTGCCCAATGGTAGCACAACTCTGAGTGGCTGGGTTCTTCTAAATCAAGCATTAATCAATGAAATTACCCACACACATGCCCACAAGACAATTGGATGGAAGCAATTCCTCAACTGAGGTTCTCTCTATTCGGGGGACTCTAACTTAAGTCAGGGTGACATAAGAAAACTGAACACCACATCAAATTTTGCATGACAGAAACATCTTGTGTCTGGATCAGAGGGGTGGAGAGCCAGATAGTTCATCATTCCCAGAGTTAACGAATTAAGGCAAAAGAAGATAAGCTGTGATAACGTTAGAGGATTGAAATTTCTGAACATCAGTAGATAGAGAACACTTGCTCCTACAGCAGGGGTCTATTTTGTTTTCCCGACCTCCTAATGCTCTGGTTGAAGGTTCAGAGCCTGTCTCACATGAAGCTGTTCAGGACTGATTCACAGTGGACATAGCGACAGAGTGGGCGTTCATGATGAAATAGTGACTCTAAATGGCTGTCCAGACCATGACTGCCATAGGTTAAATCACTATGTCCTTCATTTTTACCTTGCAACAGGAGTTTGGGGAAGTTTATAATACATGAGTTAAATAATTTCAAAGTAGAAATATATTGTGGTAAACATTCTAATGATAAATATAAAATTCAATATTCACCTTTAAATTTTCTATTCAACATAGAACACAGTGAACTGAGTATATGTTTCAGGAAAGCTTTCTTATCTTCTAAGTTTACTAATGTTTTATATGTTTCCTGTCTTAGGATTCTTATACAACCATCACAGATTACAAAATAGCAAACTGTTTGTTACAAAAATAATTGAGACGTATTGTTAACAAGAAACAAAGCTGTCTGTCATTCCAGCTCCGGGTGCCCAGAGTTGGGGTTGTTTCCTCTCCTCCCTGCCCAGTGATTTAACCAGCCTTTGATCATCACATAGAACCTCTGTTTGGGATCTAGGAAGAAGATCTCTATTCAACTGGCCTCTGAATTAAAGGAACAAGAGCATGGCAGTTTTGCACTGCTTGCTCCCCAACCACAGACAGTGTTAAAAGGCCATGAAGATTTGTGTTCAAAAATTAGCAATATGGACAACAAATAAAATACCTTAATATATTAGTACTATAATGTTTCAGTTGAGAGGGAGGTTCATTTTCAAAATGGAGGAGAGAGGGGAGGTGTTCCATCATGGTATTTCAAACAATCAGATTTAAATAATGGCAACCTTTCTAATCATTGCTGCATAATGACTCCATAGCTTGGTGCAAATCTCCCCATTATTGCAATGATTTAATGCATTTGGCATCACAGCCACTTACATTTTAATAAGATAACAATTTATGGCTAGCAGTTTTTGCTTAAGCTATTTTTACTCTTCTTGCATCTGTGAACTGTTGAAAATACTCCTATCAGTATGTTCCATGCTTGCCTTGATATGGAAATAGTATGTGCTACTGAAGTTTATTCATCTTCTTTCGTTTTAGTCAGAAAACTAAAAACTTTTCTGGATAATTTGTTTTCATCATTAACTTTTTTCTTTTAAATTTTTTATTCATTTTACATACCAAACACAGTTCCCCCTCCCTACCCTTCTCCCACTGCCCCTACCTTCCCCCCCCCAAACCACCCCTAATCTATTCCTCAGAAAAGGTAAAGCCTCCCATGAGAAGTCATCTTTTAAAAATTTGTGTTCATATTTATAGAAAAAATGAAATTATCTTTTCTACCATATGATCTACAAATTATAAACATACCTCAGAAGTCCCCAATATAGAACATACATACCTTTTACAAACTAAACTTAAAACTTTAGTGTATAAAATTTCCAAAACTATAATTACCATATTTATTATTTTAGCAGGTTTAATTTAAAACACTGTCAGGGTCAACATTCAACAGATTTAATTATAGTGAATTTTGGCAGAACACTTGATGGGCAATGAAGACATTGAATAAAGATTCCCACATCAATGACCAATGTCTATTTTCTACATGGATCTCCTGATTGACACCAGACTCTTGCCTCTAATTCCTCACATAAAACTCATTGAGTACATTAAGTGACTATTTGCAGTAAATTATATTAAATATTTTGTTATAATTTTGCATTTTAAGTTGCATAGCTAGAAAAGATTAATAATAAAATATATGTGGCTCAGAGTGTTTCATATTAATCTAATCATGTGAAGCCATGGGTATTCACCAAATAAAAATAATATAAAATTGCCTATATACCATAAATTGTATTATGACTTAAAATTGTGACTATTGATGAAGTTTATATAAGGTTATTCATCTGCAAATATTTAGTCAAAATTTAATTAAATATTTATCAGTTTTCTCTTTGTGTCTTTGAATCTCTCTCCCTACCCTCTCTATATCCCATCTCTCTTCCTTTGTTTGTCATTATTCTCTGGTATGCCACAAAATATTATGAAAATTTAAATCTGATATGTTGGACATTACTAGCTGTATCCAGATCTCCAAAATTCAGCTTGTGTAAAATTTCTCTCACCCAGCCACTGTTGGGAGAGAGCTCAGATACACCTTTAGGCCTGTCTTAAGGTAGAACTTCTTCTTAGGCCATTGATTCCAACCTGAATAGTGTCCATGTCCTCTTCCTTCCTCACAGCCAGGCTACAAATGTTCCTGTGTGTGCCATGCTAGGATTGCAGGCTCAGTTTCTTGCCAGAAGCTCTAGGTTTCTTTGATTTATAACTTTCATGGGGTGTTGTTTGTATCTATTCACCCTAAACCCTTGTCTTTGGCAGACAACTAGAGAGCGTATTAAGATGCTCTTCTCAAGGGCAATTCACTACCAGAGCCATGCCATGATTGTAGTCGTAAATATCTGCTGAAGGTTTGTGCTGCCAGATGAAAATTGTTAAGAATTCTTCATACAGTAACGGCTCTGGCATCATCAGTAGATTAATAAACCAATGAGACCTAGTCTGATGGCATTATCAACTAGTATTACAAACATAGGGTAGGGCCAAGTTGGAGGAGGTAGTCAGTAAAGGATGCTCTGGAGATTGTTATCCTCAGAACATACACATGTTCACGTGCACACACACATATCCTTGCACGTGCACATGCATGTGCACGCACACACCTGCACACAGGCACTCAAGCATGCAGCTACCTGGCCACTATGAGGTAATCATCTCTTCTCTGTCTTGTATTTTTTACCATGGTAGCCTGGCTGGAATTCCAGAAACAACACAGCCAAACTAGCAGGAATTGACCTGGAAAACTGTGAGCCAAAATTCTTCTTCCTTGACCTGGAAAACTGTGAGCCAGAATACATTTTCCTGCTTAAATTATTTATACCAGGTGTTTCCTGCAGAGACAGAAAGCCAACGCAGCAACTTTCTTTTATCTAGATGTGACCATGTGATTAGGTATTTGGCTTTTTCAATCTTGCAACATTTTGGAAATTACTTAAAATTCTAGCTATATTATTTTTTTCTTAAAATATAAGTTTCCAGAGAATAGAGAAGGTTGGTTGCAGTATGTTTATAATGAAATTTACTATATGGAAAGCATATATATAAACTGTGGTCTGTTAAAAGATGCTTGACCACACTTTAAGCTTTACTTGTTATCTGGATCCTTTCCTGTGGGAAATGGAGCAAAACTTGTTCCCTGTATGAATCACATGTTGCAATTCTTCTCTCTCTCTCTCTCTCTCTCTCTCTCTCTCTCTCTCTCTCTGAATCTCAGGAAAGGGGCATCCAGACCCAAGTATAAAAAGTCTCTCACTCTCAGAGTCTGAGCCCCTTAAGTCGGGCTTCTGAGAGCTTTCTGGAGATAGCTCAGTGTTTCTGTGCTTTGCTCTGCTCCCTTGGAGTTTGCTGTCTCAGGCCTACTTTGGCCTAGGTTGCCAGCTTTGCCCTGTTTCTGTAAATCCTGGTTTGGATCCCCTCCTGCAGAAGTCCCTGGCATGGAGCTGGACCTGGAAAGGTTTCTGACTCAGGTCTACTGCCTTGGAAGTCCCAGGCTCACATGTGCTTGGTATTTCAGAGGACCTGCTTACTCCCTCAGAGGTTCCAGACTCACGCTTGGACCCACAAAGCTTCCAGGTTCCTTCCTATTCCCTTTGATGTTCCAGACCAATGCCCGGACCCACAGAGGTCCTGGCTCAGGCCTGGTTCCTTAGGGGTCCTAGACTCATGCCCAGACCCACTGGGGTCCTGGCTTAGGTCTACTCCCTTGAAGATTCCAGATTCACATCCGGACCCTCAGTGGTTCCTGGCTCTGGATCACTTGCTCAGTGGTTACTCCACTGTACCTGTTCTGGTGGAGATCATTGACTCTGGATCTGGTCACTGGCTCAATCCTGATATGCCAATGTCCCAGGACCGGGTTGGCTCCTGGGACTGGAATTGCATCACGCTTCTGTTACAGGTGGAGCTTGTTCCCTTTCTGTCCTAGGTAGCTGGTTCAATGCCACTCTGCTTGCAATGGAGGTTACTGACTCTGGTCAGGTCGTTGGTTCAATCCTGATCTGCCAGTGGAACTGGAATTGCATCAGGCTTCTGCTCCAGGTGAAGCTTGTTCCCTCTCTGTCCTAGGTGGCTGGTTGAAAGCCCCTCTGCTTCCAATGGAGATTACTGACTCTGGTCAGGTTGTTGTCTCAATCCTGATTTGCCAGTGTCCTGGGACTGGGTTGGCTGCTGGGACTGGATTTGTTCCTGGCTTCTGCTCCTGGTGGAGCTTGTTTCCTCAAGCCCTCAGTATTAACTTTTTGTAAGACATACATGCAGGCAAATACTCATTCACATAAAAAAATGATAAATATTGGTGGGAAAACAAATTTTAATATGTAATATGCTTATACTTTCTCTCAACACTCATGAAACTGTATTTTAGGAATAAAAGTTGAAATATTTCTGTTGTATTAGGAGCGGCAGGGCTACGTCCCCAGCACCCGTCTGCCCGCACGGCTAGCTTTACCCGAAATAATTACACAGAGACTGTATTCTTTTAAACACCGCTTGGCCCATTATATCTAGCCTTTTCTCGGCTAACCCTCGCACCTGGACTAGCCCATTTCTTATAATCTGTGTAGCCCACGAGCTGGCTTACCAGGAATGATCTTAACCTGCGTCTGCCTGGAGTGAGAAAATTGTGCCGACTCCTTGACTCAGCTTCTTTCTCCCAGCATTCTGTTCTGTTTACTCCACCCACCTAAGGGTTGGCCTATCAAGGGGCCTAGGCAGTTTCTTTATTCCTTAACCAATGAAATCAACAGATTGATATATGACACTCCCACATCATATTTCAACTCTGAAAAAATACATAATTGATACATGTAATTTTTAAAATGTAAAACTAGAATGGATTTTGAAAAGGAAGTTTACTGGTAGGTTTTTGTTAAGTTGACACAGATCTTGACTTATCCTGGAATCCCAAATCTAAATTGAGAAAACCTATGAAAGTTTGGCCTAGAAGCAAGCCTATGGGACTTTTTGTTAATTGGTGATTGATGTGGGAAACCCAAATCTAAATTGAGAAAACCTATGAAAGTTTGGCCTAGAAGCAAGCCTATGGGACTTTTTGTTAATTGGTGATTGATGTGGGAGGTCCCATCCCACAGTGGGTGGTGCCATCACTGGGTAAGTGGTCGCAAGTTGTATTAGGAAGCAGGTTGAGCAGATGATGTAGAGTAAGCTACTAAATAGTGTTTCTCTTGTCCTCTGTTTCATTTCTTGCCTCCAGGTTTCTGCCTAGTGTTTTTTCCCCAGCTTCCCTTCATGAGGGACTATAATCTGTAATATAAAACAAACACTATTCTACCAATGTTGCTGTTCTATCATAGCAATAGAAACCCCAACAAGACAATATAAAATGCTATTTGAAATGAAACTTAAGAAAATACAACTTTATTTAAATGCTTTTAAATATGGAGTAGGTAAAAACTACCTATTCTAAAATGATTGGGAGCTATGGAAATTGTAGAAGGGATAATCATTGAGGTAAAGGTATGAATTCTATAGACATTGCCTCCTGCTGGTATTCTTCCCATGATCCTCTTTACTTGACTGAGTTATGCCTTGTACACTGTTAACAAAATACAATAGAATGAGAGACTATAACCTTTAATATTAGATTACCATATATATTCAGTCCTTGTTTTGCATAATTCTTGTGTGTGAAGAGTTTGGTTACAATAGGCTTAAGTAATAACACTAAGCTTAACTCAATAAGACAAATAGAGTTTACCACAGAACAGTTACTACAAGTAATTGCAAGACAATTCTGATCAGGAGGCTAGTATTCCATTGACCTATAGCTAGGCATATAGGTGTATGATGTGGCCATTGCCTAGTCATGTCACTTCTTTGTTTTAAAATTTTAATTCCTGTTATTAGACTGAAATGTGTAAATAGAATATCACACACTCAAAACAAGACACAAAGTATTATACAAGTTAGAATAGGCATTTGGTATAGAAGCTGTGTAGATTCACATTAAATTTTATGCTTTTGATATTGAAAATATTTTATATACTTAATCTACCAGCAAAATAAAAGTTCAGAGCAAAATTAGAACAAGGAGCATAATTAGTTTTATATCATGTTACTGCAGTCAATGGCTTTTGATAATTGTTCATTACATCAGTGAGTCCTTACACATATAAACAGTGAAGTAGATAATCAAGGTGCCTTGATCTTTACTGATAAATCACATAATTGATAAAGGTGACTATAAAACATAAAAATATAGCAATAAATGAAAGAACATTAGAAGTGATTGATTTCTTTCTTTTCTTTTTTTGAGGCAGAGTTTCACAGTGTAGCCTGGAAATATGTAGAGCAGAATGTCCTTAAATTCATAGAGCTCTACCTGTCCTTATGTTCTGAGTGCTAAGATTAAAGGGGTATGCCACCATGTCCCACTTGATAAGGTTTGAACTTATAGAGAGAAAAGTAATTGTGCAATACTTAACCCTACATGAAGCTACCTTTTCAACACTACTTAAATAAAACTCATTAAATAAGGACAGATCATCTGATGGTAAGAATCCCTTAACATAAACTAGAGTAACAATCATGACTCACTTAAAACTCAAAGTTGGCTTTGGAGTTAGACAATGGATCTATCCTTCTCTAAATCCAAGCATGTTGCTGAAAGAAAAATTCAGAGTTTCTGTCTCATGTCAGGAGCTATCTGGTATGGGACAGGAAGAAAAAAGAATTTAGAAAAATTTTACTTTTCTTCATAACTATTTTTGTCTCTATCATACCTTTCATTGAATATATGTCTTATAAATAATGTTTAAGTATCCCACATTGAACAATTAATTTTTCTGCATAATCTTTGACATTTTCAGGAAGAATATGGGACCCACAACAAAGACTCCACCTGATTGATGTTACATCATGATGCTAGTAGTGCTACTTTAAGACATGTTTTGGGTACCAGTTGCTTAAGAGGGTTCCAACTTGGTTAGCTTATATAGTATACCTTTTTACAATATTCTGGCCAGAACTTCAAATGGGAACGTCAGAAAAACCCAACCAAATACTCAGAGACTATTTTCAATTATACCAGACAGCAATCTTAAAACTTAACCATTATTTTACTTTTACAGGAACCCATAGAATGAAAATGACAGCTGGAAATAATTCTAGAAGATGGCATCCCCTCTCCCAACATTTGTCCTCTGGGTTAGGGACATCAATTAGGGGTTGATTATAATTGGTATAGGGTAAGGCATTAGGGGGGAATTATGAAGGCTCAGTGATATCTTTGAAAAAAATGGGAAACTGGATGGAAAAATAATTAGTGTGAGCTTACTCACACTAATAATGGAGCTATCATTTATAAGCAATTTACATTGGTATAGATTCTTGTATATTGACACAAACTTAAATTACATTGAATATTTTCCTATTTTGTCTACAATACTTGTATACCTAGGCAAAGTTATTTTGTCATATTGTATGCATGCATGCTTCTACCTCTGCCTAAGACATTTTGTATATTGATACAGTTTTTGGAAATGTTTATCCTATTGGAATATGCATGTCTACTTCTGATCAAGATACTCATGCACTGTTTACATTTTGAGGTCTTTGTCCTCATTTGTTGCACAGTTGTTTAAAGATTGTTTAATATGCTAATATGAAGTCTTAGTTTTTAAGCTATATAGGTATTAAGAACTATAGTCAAAAGTCGTCCATGTTTGTCATACTTATAGTTAGACTAAAGATGTTCTTTAGATACACAGAGATTGTATTCTGCATAGATAGGTAATCTTCAACCACTTCAAAAGCTGTAGAATATGGCATTTAAACAACTTAGGTTTCTGTTGATGTAAGACATGTTTGTTCCTGGCAACACCAATCTATTCCTGAGAGAATGTTGATCACTGAAGATGCTCCACTCGAAGCTTGTTTTCTTCTTGGCAAAACTGGTCTTTGGGCAAAGAACTGCCCATGCATTGACTACTGACAAAATGCATGATGTCCAGACAGGACAAGGAAGATACAAGTAAAAAAGACTATCAAATCCTGTCAAAACAGGGTAAGAAGATTTTGAAAATTTTCCTGCCTCTGAAAATGGCCTGTCAGTTACTCTAGGCCTTAGACAATGTTTGCTCCCATTGCAAATGAGACTTTGGGTAATGGTCCAGGCAGAGAGATGTCTCTGCCAATACTAGAGTATTGGAAGTTGCTTACAAGGCACTTCCTGCTTATTCAGGTAATAGTGTATCCTTCTAAGTTCTTTGATGGAGTTGAAGGCGGATAGTTATGTGTTTTTTCTTTATGATAAAAGATAAATCAGATATGAAACTTTAGACTCAAAAGGAAATTCTCTAACTGTAATTCTTGCTTGATACCTGTTTTGTTAGAGGTATTTTACTATGTTAAAGCTAAAACCTTCCTTTTTATTTATACAGAAAAGGGGAGATGATGTGGGATTCCCCTTTATATGTTGTGAATATGTTTTATTATCATTGGTTAATAAAGAAACTGCTTTGGCTTATGGCAGGGCAGAATATAGCAAGGGGAGGGGAATCCAAGCAGAGATAGAAGAAAGAAGGCAGAGTCCAGAGAAAAGCCATGTAGCCCCACCTGCAGACAGATGCCAGAAATTTACCCAGTAAGCCACAGCATCACAGAAATACACAGATTAGTAAAAGTGGGTTAAATTAAAATGTAAGAGTTAGCTAATAATTAGCCAGAACTAATGGAACAACCAATGATTTAATTAATACAGTTTCTTTGTGTTTATTTTGGGAGTCTGGGCAGTCAGGAAAAGAACAAGCAGCCTACTACAACATACTTTAACGATGATTACAAGTTTGTGTGTGTGTATGTGTGTGTGTGTGTGTGTGTATACCTCAGTATGCAAGTTATGGTCCCAAGACAAGTGTTGAAGTCTCTTCCCACCTTCCTCTTGTGGATCCTAGAGATAGAACTATAATACTCTTGTCAGCTCTGGTAGCTGGCATCATTACTTTCTGATCCACATTGCCATCTTCTAAAAATATTTTCTTAATAGAAAAAGTTTTCACAGATGTTATAAATGTGATTTTCATATGAGACCTCAGGAAAAATTGCTAAAGTAGAGTAGTTACTTCTATCTTTGATGGAAGATTATGATAAAAGTCGTGATTGCTTTGTATACTTAAAATAGCTATTTTTTGTATAGTTGTGAAAAAAAGGCAGCTTAAGGACAGGATAGAGGAGTTTACTTTGGCTCAGTTTGAGGTCTCAGACCATCACGAAATGGATAGTATGATATAAAGGTAATGAAGAAGTTTGTCATAGTGTCAGCGTCACCAGAGAACAGAGAATGAGAGATACTGGTGCTCAGCTTACTTCCTCTTTCTTTTTAAAATGTTTTTGTGACTTTACTTTTACATGTATGAGTGTTTTCTTGGATGTGTATCTTTGTACCAATGGATAATGTGTCCACAGAGTCAAGAAGAGATCATAAAAGTCACTGAGACTTTGAGCTGCTGTGTGAGTGCTAGGAACTGATTCCAGGACCTCTGAAAGATCAGTTAGTACTCTTACCCACTGAACTATCACTTCAACCCCTTTTTTTTAAGTTTACTTCTAAATTTCATTCAACTGAAAGATACCACCTCTATTTAGGATGGGTATTCCTACTTTAATTAACACATATCTACAAAATTCCTCACAAGCTTGCCTAGTTGTTTGTCTCCTAGGTGAGTCTAGGTAGGTCCCATATTTGCCACCACAGTACACTCTTTATAAACTTTAAACCCTAGCATATCTATTGTTTTTAAATCACTACTTTTTATTCCTTGTCCCCATAGACTTGTGGTCATTTCATAATGCAAAGTGTACTCACTTCAATTTCTTAAAATCCCATAGTCTTTAATCATTCACAAATTGTACAAAGGCATAAGTCAGTATTTCTTCTGATACTCAGGCAGTCTTTAAATATAAGTCTCAATCGTACCAACAAATAAAATAATGGGACAACACCAGTAATAGCAACAAAAGTCCAAACTTCATACATATTTTATTGAACAGCAGTCTAGAAATAGTCCTATTCCAAAAGATGGGAATGGGACAGGGCAAAAAAAGTTGTATCACAGAAAGACTGAAACTGAACCGGGAAAACATCAGATCTCCCAGCTGCATGCTAGATACCTAAGGTTCGTAATAGAATCACATGGACTAAAAAAGACTTCCAAATCTGCTGAGTGTGGCTGGCCTTCCCTTACAGCATTACATTCTATGCATGCACCTTTCCTTGGAAGATGCCCACATTTCTGGAGTCTTAAGATATCTCATAACTTACACTGCACCTTCCCAGTTTCACGCAGTGGCCCTCAATGTCTCCTTTCATGGAATGCATCGGAAGCACATTTTGCCTAGCAGCAAGGGCATCTTGAGTTTTTGGCATAAGCCTCTCTGCTTTCTTTTATCTATCACACCTACAGAACCAATATGACTTGGTGATGTTTCTACTTTATTCTTAGGCTGTGTTTTGTCTCCTTTGGCTGGTGTGTGCTTTTCAGACTGATTTTGGGAAAACACTTCCATAGATTGTTATTTTTGAGCAAGAGACCTTCAGTCCTTCAGAGTGGTTCTTTAGTTATTATAGCTGTTTCCCTAAGACTCATCTTATTTAAACTTTTTTCTCACGCGAAACAGGACAGTTTTCATATCTCTTTGTAACCTGTGCTGCTCTTCCTCACTGTAGGCTTACATAAGATCAGAGTGAAATAAGTAGAGAACACACTGAATGCTATAGTGTCTTGATATTTCCACCACCAAACAAATTAACCCATTAGTTTTGAGTTTAATCTTACTTGATTTGTCAGAAATTGGAAAGGGTATAAACAAATTCTTTGCTAGATTATAATAAGAATAATATCTTTCCCAGTAGTTAATAATGTCCTATTTCCCATTTGCAAACCCATGAACTAGGCCTCTATTGTTCATATACCACTTGGCATTATGATCTTCCAAACTCTCCCTAGAATGGCCAACTGAGCTCTGCTTACACCATTCAAGGAGTTTTCTAGCCCAAGATTAGGCCCTCTTCTGTATCCCTTCCACAAACTAATTCCAAATGCCTGAGACCTCACAGTAAGATTTATCAAGGTAATGGCCACATTCCTCAATATAAAGGTTTTTGTATTACTTCATTTCCTCAGTACTGTGAAAAGATATCTGAAAAACTACTTAAGGAAAGAAGGGTTTTTATTTGGCTCAGAATTTGAGGTTTTGACCCATTAAATTGAAGATTAAGCAACAAAAGAGTGGTAAGTTTTGTGCTCAGCTCACTTTTGTTTTAACCAGTCTAGGGCTCCAATCCATATAATGATGCTGTCCACATTCAGGGTGGGCCTTTCCACTACTATACACTCAATTTCAAAATTCCTTACAGATATAACCACAGGTTTGTCTCCTAGAAGACTCTCCATTGTGTCAGGTTGACAATATTAATCACCAAAATTTCGTTCATTGTAATGTGGTGAAATTAGTTGTCTAAGTAAAAGAATGCTTTCTGGGGTTAAGGCAGTAGTTTTTACTTCCAGTAAATGCTGAAGCTCCATAAATTAATCAATATTAACTTAGCTGATGAAGCTGCTAGATGAAATAAGACTGTGGTTGTAGCATTTGCTCTGGATCCTAATGATTGGTTAAAATGATTGGTAAATGTATAATGCTGATAAGACAAGTCATTCGGGAGGAAATCTCATTAAAAGCTTGAACACAAAATGGACAGAGTTTCCTGGTGAACTTGAAAAAGAATATATATATATATATATATATATATATATATATATATAGAGAGAGAGAGAGAGAGAGAGAGAGAGAGAGAGCAAAGACAAACATTTAACTGTGAATGTGAATTTGAAGGGTAGTTGTGATCAAACAATGCCCTGAGGAAGAGTTCCTAGAAAAGTACCTCACATTTAATGAGATCTTACAGATGTCTCAGACATCGAAGGCAACAGTTACAATTTCAATTTTTACAGCACTCTCTTAAGATACAGATGGTAATTTTACTAATATGATGATAAATGCTAATGAGCATATTCTAAACTATGTTTGATAAATGTTTCATTTTTCTTCTTGATGACAAAATGCCTGTTTTAAAAAAAAAACTTAAAGAAAGGAGGGTTTGTTTTACTTCCTAACTTGAGGGACTAGTCAACCAAGGCAGAGAAGGCATAGTGGATAGAGCATAATAGGACCGGTTAACATTGCAATAGCAGTCACAAAGCAGAGAAATATGTATGCTGAGTCCTTGTCTTCTGGGAACCCACCTCATGGGTTGGTGCTGCCCATACTTGGGGAAAGTCTTCTCAAAACTTATACACAATCATGCCCTAAGTTTGTCTTCTCAGTGACTGTGACTTCTGACAAATTGAAAAACAATATTAACCATCACAAAGTCTCTAAAATAGAAATAAAAATTGAATTCTAGTTGCTTCATTTTTTAAAAAAAAACTAGATAGTTTTTAATTTTGGTTTATTTCAATGTACATAAAGAGAGTGTTTGATATTTAACCAAACTTTTAGCATCCTAGAACTATTCTAATTAAGTACTGAGACTTCTTTCGTAGTTGCAGTTCACAGAATTATTTTCCAGTTTTACAACACTGCATAAAGGATGAACTGCTTATATTTGTGTATGGCTTCATCTTACTGACATACAGCCCTAGAGACATTTACGATAGCACTGAAGAACTAATCCCCCATGCTGTGGATTTTCAACAGAGAAGAATATAGAAGGAACCTGAGAGTCCCAACCTTACAACATAGAAGAGGTGAATTCTTCAAACATTAAATCACTATGGAAAAGAACCCAATATGTTAATGAGGCCAAACCCTAACTTTGATTGCATCCTGAATAGAGCAGTTATTTAAGTTATGTCTGGTTACTTAATCAATACAAATGGTCAGATAAGGAGCTAGCACTAAAATCAACAATTAATTAATACGACCTAATGACTGAGAGGCTTCTGGATGACAAAGGACCCCATTATTCAGACAAAGTAGCAGTCTACAGAATAGGAAAAGATTTTACCAACTGCACATATGAAAGTTGGCTAATATCCCAAATATATAAAGAACTCAAGAAACAAGGTAGCAAGAAATATCTAGAAAACAAATAACTCAATTTTTAAAATGAGATATAGATATAAATAAATAAAAGAAACTCAAATAGTTGAGAAACACTTAAAGAAATGTTCAGCATCCTTAATAATCACAGAAAGGAAAGGCAAAAACTATTGTGAGGGTTCATCTTATACTTGTGATAATGGTTAAGCTCAGCAAAGCAAGTGACAACTCATGCTGGTTAAGTGTGTGAGAAACACTCATCCACTGCTGGAGGGAGTATAAACTATTATGGACACCATGGAAATCAGTGTAGTGGTTCCTCAGGAAGATGGTTGCTTCTGGTAAGATTGCCATTTTTACTATGTTAATTCTACCTACCCCAAATCATGGGAGATCTTTTCATATTCTGGTGTCTTGTTCAATTCTTTCTACAAAGATTTAAAGTTCTCATCATACACGTCTTCCACTTATTTGGTTAGAGTTACTCCAAGATATTTTATGCTATTTATTGCTATTGAGAAGGGAGATGTTTCTCTGATTTCTTTCTCAGCCCATTTATCAACTGTATAAAGGGAAGTTACTGTTTTTTTTAATTAATCTTGTATCCAGATGTATTACTGAAGTGTTTATGAGTTATAGAAGTTCCTTATTAGAATTTTTGGGTTACTTATGTAAACTATCATATCCTCAGCAAATAGTGAGAGTTTAACTTCTTTTCTGATTTATATCCCCTACATCTCCTTTTATTGTCTTAATGCTCTAGCAAAAGCTTCAAGAACTATATTGAATAGATATAGAGAGAATAGACAACTTTGTCTTGTTCCTGATTTCAGTGGAATCACTTTGAGTTTCTCCCCATTTAGTTTGATTCTGGCTATTGGCTTGCTGTATATTGCCTTTATTTTTATTATTATTACACTTTAGAAGCCTGTATGTCTGCTAATGCAAGACAGAAAGGAAGATCTAGACATGGTTGAGGCATGGGGACGAACTACAAGGAGAAACTTGCAGGGAAACAATAATTAGAATAGATTATGTGAGAAAAGTATCTATTAAAAAAACAATATGATTTTCAACTTTAAGTAAAAAAATAGCTTTTATACAAATTTTAAACCTCAAAATGCCAGTAACTACAGGTTCTAAATGGAACTTCATGGTTGTTTATTATTTTTACTTTCCCAGATTTTTTTCATTTCTAAGAAAGAAATGACAATGCAGTCTAATATCTGACATACATTTAAACCATAATTTCTCTCCAGCTGAGAAGGTAATGATGAAAATGTTCAAAATGTTTCACACAGCCTGAGAGAAATGAATCAGTGAGTGCTAGAGAATCAGCCCAAATTAAATAGATTTTTCACCTTTTGCTTCAGAGAGACACTCTCTAGAGTTCTAGGAGAAACATTCTTCTAACCCCTGAATTTACTCTTGACAAAAGCAATACTCGGTAGCTTCCCCTGGTGAACCTCTCAGAGCACCCTGCTGAACTGGGCCAGCAAAGATGCTAGCTTGTTTCAGAAGCTCCAGGCTGACTCAATCTAAACCACATATTCTATTAGGCAGCATTTCTGGAGATTGGGCAGGGAGTTTCTTTCTTGCATGTCCTTGCAGCAATGCTTATATACTCTGTTGCTCTTTTTTTCTCCTTTTTTTTTTTTTTTTTTGCAAATGTCCATTTATTAAGCAAAGATGAGAATAAAGCTCTGAGAGTTGGAGGGGCTTCAAGAGAGGAAAATAATTTTTTTTTCAAAAAACAGTTGTTTTAATAACAAAACAGTCCGTAAAAATGCTAAAATAGTTTCAACTTTAGAGAATCATACATACACATGAGCAGTATTATCTGTGTACAATACATCTTTTAAGGAGATGGTAGTGTTCCATTTTTGGTTTCTGAAATACAGCATATAATTTGTATTCAATCATTTCTTCCCTACTCTTTGGTAAAACATTTTAAGGGTTTGAATGAATCAGAAGTTACCTACTTTCTTCCATGTACATTTTGGTCTTTCAAGACCTCTCTGAAATTTTAATATTTTAAAAAAAATTAGAAATGAAGATGGAGAGTTGGCTCAGAGGTTAAGAGCACTGACTGCCCTTT
This sequence comes from Microtus oregoni, assembly GCF_018167655.1. Taxonomy (NCBI): domain Eukaryota; kingdom Metazoa; phylum Chordata; class Mammalia; order Rodentia; family Cricetidae; genus Microtus; species Microtus oregoni. Next base: position 17,696,994 of record NW_024543076.1, read on the forward strand.
GAAAGGTCCCGAGTTCAATTCCCAGCAACAACATGGTGGCTAAAAACCATCTGCAATGAGATCTAGTGCCCTCTTCTGGCCTGCAAGGATACCTGCAGACAGAACATAATAAAACTTTTTTAAAAAATTAGAAATGAGTAAAACGAAGGGAGATTTTTGATAAATAAAAAAAAAATAAATAAAAATAAAAATACTTTAAAAAATTAAAAATACGTATTTAAAAATAAAAACTTTTAAAATGTTTAAAAATTAAAAAAAATAAAATTGTTTTTATTGTTTGAAAAAAAAAAGAAATGAGTAAAACGTACAAGAATAATAAAATTCTGGTTAGCTTTACTCACCTTCACTGAGTGTCATCTTTGGTATAGCTTGTGTGTCTTTCTTGATATCTGTATGACATAATTCTGATAAATTTGAAAATTTCATTACCATGTAATTTCAATACACATACCTTCTAAAACAGTATACATCATTTCGTAGACAATATACTCGTAAGATTGGAGCAGTGATACTGGGGACATGATACTATTTGTTGTAGAACCCATATGCAACTCTTACCAGTCACCTCACTATAAAGCACAACACAGATTTTTTTCTGTGCTTATTTATCATATTCCTTTAATATGACCCACTCTTGAATAGTTCCTCACCTTTTGACCATCCACATTGCCCACATTTGCTAACAAACTGGTGGTTTTCTTAAAGTGCTTTTTCTTGCTTTCTCTGAATGTCTCTATAAGACATTAAAGGCCACACATTACTGTGAGAGCACTGGACATGAGTCCTCATCTTCAGAGCATCACGAAAAGCATCAGATGATAACAGCTTTGGTGACTCTTGGCAAGGAGCTGCCAGGTATCTGTACTAACAATGTAAAGTTTGTACTTATAACTAATAAGTAAAAATTTCTTACACATTGAGATTATCAATGTCCTATTATACTTAAAAGTCATATTTTTAGAGTAAACTGAATGTATGGGATTGTTAGTTTCTCCAATCACAGAATGATTTTGAGTTACTGAGTTGTCTATATGTTACTGAAAGGAAGACTGTTGCTTGTTACCAGCCTGAACTCCCAGGTTATTTTGTATTATTTACCAAATTTATTTCCACCAGGTATTTTTTTTTTTTTTGTATAATTTGCCTTGATTAAATTTCTAGACTTATCTGTTGGAACTTTGTGTCTTTCTTGACTATTTAACTTGCTGGAATCATCATATTCCCTCAAAATCTTTCTTGACAGGCTTTCAATTAACTGTGTCCACAGTTCTCTGACTCTGTTTAATGTGAACACTTACATTAGAAATGAGACCCTGTGCCTGCGGGCTCATCGCTATGGGTGTCTTTGCTCCTGGGCTTCTCTGTACCCAGAGCTCATGCCTATGTCTCTGATAATGCTCCAGGAGTTTCCGCAGCCCTTTTCCCATTTCCATTCTCATCTCTTCATTTCAAGATGAGAATTCTAGATGCAAATTTATAGTTAGAGAAGCAGTACAATTAGAACACTGTACATTGCTCTCTAATGATAAAATGCAACTTACATACATCCTTGAGAAGGCTATGGGATGACTTGTTTACTTTAAGTCTGTTAATGTAGATTGGGTCCCATAAAGATGAATATTAAGAGGATACTATTGCCGGGCAGTGGTGGCGCACGCCTTTAATCCCAGCACTCGGGAGGCAGAGGCAGGCGGATCTCTGAGAGTTCGAGGCCAGCCTGGTCTACAAGAGCTAGTTCCAGGACAGGCTCCAAAGCTACAGAGAAACCCTGTCTCGAAAAACCAAAAAAAAAAAAAAGAGGATACTATTGAATGTCTTTTTTCAGTACAGGAAAGAAAAAAATTCTAGCTTTCAAATGGGATTGTTTTGTTAATCAAAACTAGTTATTTTTTGTTGCTTCCTTCTACTCTAAGAATATCACATAAATAAAGGCAAAGGTTGATTTCTATGACAGTTTCTACACTTCATTTCTGCCTTGCAGTAGTTTTCTATTTAGATATGTAAGCGGCACATGGTATACAAAAAGAAGCAGAATACTCGGCTTTCATACAAGAGTTTCACTAGTAAAAATAAGATAGCAAAATAAATTCCACTTACTAAAAATTTTCATATATGGTAGCTTTGCACATTTACAAATAAATATCTTATTCTACATACATTCTTAGCTATTGAATTTCTAGAAATTTTTTTCCAATAGTAAAAGTAAAAACTGCTACATTTCAAAATACTTTTTCTATTTCAACTTCACGTTTATTAAAACTATTTTAAAGCTGACATGTCTGTCTCTCTTTGAATGCAAAAGTAACAATGCACTTATATATTGAGCACTATACACAACACATGCTTTATAATATTTATGTCAGAAACAATTGCCTGTGGAAGTAATAATTTTTCATACTTGATAGTCACAGAACTTGAGGTTTAGAGACAGTAACAATATACTTTTTTTATTTTCTTAGTCAGAAGATGAACTTTTCTCTGTACCAAACTAGTGACCTGTCAGGGTAGCAGGAGGTCTTGCTAGTTAAATCTAAACACACAATACACTATATTAAAATTGGAAAATCCATCATGTTTAAGAAATTTTGAAACACAGAAAACCTACTGCCTACAAATTTTGCTTTTGTACTCATGAAAATGTCCATTTTAATTTGCTCCTTTCATATAACAACATTCTCTTAAATCTAAGAGCTAATGGTCAGTGTAATTTGCAATCTTCTGTTTTTCATTATTTTTTTTTAAATTTATTTATTTATTAAGGATTTCTGCCTCGTCCCCACAACCGCTTCCCATTTCCCTCCCCCTCCCCCGATCAAGTCCCCCTCCCTCATCTGCTCGAAGAGCAATCAGGGTTCCCTGACCTGTGGGAAGCCCAAGGACTGCCCACCTCTATCCAGGTCTCGTAAGGTGTGCATTCAAACTGCCTAGGCTCCCACAAAGCCAGTACGTGCAGTAGGGTCAAAAACCCACTGCAATTGTTCTTGAATTCTCAGTATTCCTCATTGTCTGCTATGTTCAGCTAGTCCGGATTTATCCCATGCTTTTTCAGACCTAGGCCAGCTGGCCTTGGTGAGATCCCAATAGAACATCCCCATTGTCTTAGTGTGTGGGTGCACCCCTCGTGGTCCTGAGTTCCTTGCTCGTGCTCCGTCTCCTTCTGCTCCTGATTTGGACCTTGAGATTTCTGTCCGGTGCTCCCGTGTGGGTCTCTGTCTCTGTCTCCTTTCATCGCCTGATGAAGGTTAATATTCCTGAGGATGCCTATGTGTTTGTCTTTGGATTCACCTTATTTAGCTTCTCTAGGAACATGAATTATAAGCTCAATGTCCTTTATTTATGGCTAGAAACCAAATATGAGTGAGTACATCCCATGTTCCTCTTTTTGGGTCTGGCTTACCTCACTCAGGATAGTGTTTTCTATTTCCATCCATTTGTATGCAAAATTCAAGAAGTCCTTGTTTTTTACTGCTGAGTAATACTCTAATATGTATATATTCCATACTTTCTTCATCCATTCTTCCGTTGAAGGGCATCTAGGTTGTTTCCAGGTTCTGGCTATTACAAACAATGCTGCCATGAACATAGTTGAGCATATACTTTTGTTGTATGATAGGGCCTCTCTTGGGTATATTCCCAAGAGTGGTATTGCTGGATCCAGGGGTAGGTTGATCCCGAATTTCCTGAGAAACCGAAACACTGCTTTCCAGAGTGGTTGCACAAGTTTGCATTCCCACCAGCAATGGGTGAGTGTACCCCTTTCTCCACAACCTCTCCAGCAAAGGCTATCATTGGTGTTTTTTATTTTAGCCATTCTGACAGGTGTAAGGTGGTATCTTAAAGTTGTCTTGATTTGCATTTCCCTGATCGCTAAGGAAGTTGAGCATGACCTTAAGTGTCTTTTGGCCATTTGAAGTTCTTCTGTTGAGAATTCTCTGTTCAGCTCAGTGCCCCATTTTATAATTGGGTTGATTAGCCTTTTACGGTCTAGTTTCTTGAGTTCTTTATATATTTTGGAGATCAAACAGTCTTCACCATCTCATTGTGGAATAAAATGCTAAGTTACAATTAGGCTGAATCTGAAGTATGCTCTTTCTAAAGTCTATGTTCAGAAGCTATTTAACAAGAATCAATATTGAGTGAATTTATAGTGTGATTCTAGAAGTTTTGCACCAATATGAGTCTAGAAAGAACAATTAGAATCAACTAACATAGATTTTTTCTTTTCATTAACTTATTATTAAATTATTTCTTACACTTTTGCCTGAATATTAATAAATTTAAATCTAATACTTTGCTTTATGCAGAACTGCTACACATCTATAAAGCCCTTGCTGCCTTTCAAACACTCTCCAAAATGGGAAATCCTAAGCCATCTTGCCATGGGTCTTTCAACTTAGCATCTGGCCAGAAGAACATTATTTGTCATTTATCATTCGGGACTCAGAAACACCCTAAATTTCTTCAGCTAGATGGTAAGGTTCTCACTTCAGGATCCTTCCCAGAACTAAGAAAACTTTTCTTACTGGTTTCTGAGAGAGAAGTTTTCATGTTCCTATGTGACTAAATTGTGAAATAACATAGTTATAAAATTTTCCAAAGACTAGTTTTAGAGTCTTTCCATAAACTCTCAAGAGAAAATGTGAGAACTCTACTAAAATCCAACCTCATGGCAGAGGTCTTTAACCCAAGTTGCTAAGAAAGTTGAGGCAGAAAGATTACAGAAATACATATGGGATTTATATTTTAAATTCCATGAAAATGTATTACTGATCTGGATATATCTCAGACAAAGACTACCTGCCTAGCATGTTCAGTACGTAGAGTATGATCCCAATATAAAAAAAGAAAAGTTCCTTGAGGACTGGACAGGTAGATTGATGAATAAGATTTTTGTTGCTTTTTGTAGAGTACTGGGTTTTGTTCCCACCTTGTTTATAAAGTGGCTGGCAACTGCCTATAACTCTAGACAGAAGGATTGTCTATCTCTGACCTGTTCAAATATATGTATATACCCACATAGAGACAGTCACAAACACAGAGACATAATTTTGAAAATTATAAATGAATAAAATAAATAAACAGGAATATATGTACTTAGAAATGCCTCGTTTTCTGGTATTGAGAGCTTGGTATCTTCTTTAACAATGCTACTGTGTGATGGACAATTTTTCTTTTTACTTTAATTGCTTTTAAAATGAGAGAAAAAGTAAATTCTTTCTTAATATAATAAATTTTAGAATATAAAAGATGGAGAATAACCACTGAGGAATAAGAGAGAATGAATAAAAAATACAAGAGACCGTGATGGGGATAGCAAAATGTTCATTTTATAGAGTACAAGGCAGGTCCCTGGTAGCGTGTGTGTGTGTGTATGTGTAACTTGCTCCAGTTTTATGCACACAGCAGGTCTATGTTGCCATTAAACAAGTTGTAGTACATTGCCCACAAATACCGTTTAAATGCTTGGCCTCCTGAAAGAGCCAGAGTTCACACTGACAGTATGGCCCAGACAGCTGGCATTTCAAAATAGTGCAACTTCATTTTGTGCTGCTGCTGAATCAGGAAAAACCTCTCTTAAAGGAGCTATGGCATGCCACTAGTAAACAGCAAAAAGCTGTGTTAAACTCTGTATTTTTGTTTCAATAATTCCTTTTCAAGCTCTCTCAGATTTTTAAGAGGAATTTAGTTAACAACATTGGCACCAATCTGTGGCAGGGGACTGTTTGTTAGTTCCTGGCTGCTTAGCTCCGATATAATCACACAGAAACTGTATTAATTAAGTTACTGCTTGACCCATTAGCTCTAGCTTCTTATTGGATAACTCTTACATATGAATTTAACCTATCTCCATTAATCTGTGCATCGCCACGAGGTCATGGCCTACCAGCAAAGTTTCAGTGCATCTGTCTCTGATGGCAGCTCCACAGCTTCCCTTGACTCTGCCTCCTTTCTCCCAGCATTCAGCTTAGTTTTCCCCACCTAGCTCTGTTCCTCTATAGCTCTGCTATAGGCCTAAAGCAGTTCCTTTATCAATGGTAATCACAGCATACAGACTAAACCTGGCTTTGGAGGTAGATGGATTCATTCAAAGCCCTTCTTTCTAACCCATTTATTTTAACCCATATAGCTAAAAAAGTTATTATCATGCCTAACATTCTGGCAAACCATTAGCTGACTATTTGTGAGATTTGTTAGATTTCAAAGACTTTTTGAGGATCCTCTGCATAGAAGTCAACCAAACACAGTTTAGGTTTGTGAAGTTATTTTATCCTATTTTCTCCTCCTACTATTGATTTCTATGTCATATCTGTTTCATAAACTTTTTATTTCCATAATATGTGTACCCTTTTACTCATTCTCAGCAAATCATATTACTTCTTGGCTATCAACTGTAAGCATTATTTTTCAACTTTCTTTTATTTATTCTTTGTGTTCTCCACATCATATATTTTGATCCCATTAATTTCCCCATCCATTCCTCTCTGACATTTGCCCTTATGATCACCACCCCCTGGAAAGAAAGAAAAGGAAAGATCTCATCATGGAAGCTGTCATGTGACACAGTGAATCATGCAGTAAATCCCTTTGTTCATATACCTTCACTTGCAAGTTGAACTTCATTATTTTAATTTCTCCTGTAAGTGACACCAATATTAAATGCACTTTAAAAATGTATCATTAGTTACAAGCAGATTCAAGGGAGTGAGAGACCCTGGCCCCAGCAAATCTGTAGCCATATCACAATCTCTGATCACCCTGACTTTGAATCCAGAGTTAGTGAAAGAAACACACCCACAATATGAAACCTGAGTCAGCAAAAGCAATATCTTATCCCTGAACCCAGACCCAGAGGTGTTGTAGGGAGGAGGGCCTGCTTGTTCATCCTGACCGCCTGGCTTGCTTAGCCTTGAAATAACTACACTGAAACTTTATTAAATAAATTACTCCTTGGCCTATTAGCTCTAGTCTCTTATTGGCTAACTCTCATATCTTGATTTAACCCATTTCTATTAATCTGTATATTGTCACGTTGCAGCGGCTTACCAGGAAAGATTCAGCATGTGTGACTCTGGTGGCTCTCCTACTCTACCTTTCTTCCTCCCAGAATTCAGTTCTGTCTTGCCTGCCTACCTAATTTTTGCCCTATCAACTAGGCCTAGGCAGTTTCTTTATTCATTAACTAATGAAAGAAGCACACAGACAGAAGGAACCCCTACGTCACAGAGGAAAATACCCTGACCCTGAAACCAGAGCCAAAGAAACACACTTGCCCCTATAATCAGAGCCAGTTAAAGAAATAAACCGTGAATCTAAAATTAGAGCCAAAAGGCTGAAAAGGACCAGTGGTAGGAACACAGTTTAGTCCTGAAATCAGGCCAAACAAAACACAAAATCAACCAATCCCTCAGCAGGAAACCCAAACCAATCCCTGAGCAGGGAAATAGTTCTCTCTGGTCTAGAGCTTCTCTCTGACCTTAGCAGGAGGATCCCTCTTCCACTCAGGGAGGTATGATTGCTCCTGACCAACTGCTAACCTTATCCCTCTGGGAGGGGCCAATTAGAAACGTGAAGCACATCACCCCTTAAAGAGATACCAATCAGGAAGAGGCAACACTTCTCCCTAAGGGAGAGGCCAATCAGAAATGAGTAAACAATTTTAGGTGTCCCCCTGCTGAGGCAACAATGTCACAATTTCCCCAGGACCTAAGGCTGTATATCAGCTCAGCCCAGATAACCCTAGTCAGGGTTTGAGCCAATTCCAAGTCTCTAACTGCAGTTTTGGAGGGCTTGAGCCAGTCCTGAGCCTGTAGCCATGCAGGTTTGGAATTCCCCAAGCTTCCTCTCCACACTCTGCCTGACCACTATAAAAAACCCTCCCCACTCTGTAGATGGTATCAGAGCAGATGGGATTCAGTATCACTTCCTCCAGACTCCTGCCCCAGCATCACTTCCTCATAAATTAACCTCTTTGTACCAGGGGCCCAAATTTCCCCTTTCATTTTCTGTTTAGGCAAATTTACAGCTTTCTAATGTGAAAAAAAAATATTAACCTTCATCTTGTCTTTATTGTGTGTCACTCAAAACTGAATTAAAGTTTCTTGAATATAAGGCTTTACTTAGATGCAATGTAATTTACAGTTTATTTCTACATTCCCATGTCAGTTATAACACTGAGAGACAATCATTGAATTACAGAGAATTTAGTTGTGTGGAATACACATAAATGAATATTTCCACTAGTTATAAAGAAAAAAAGTACAAGTTGCATTATGACTTTTACTTCAAAAACTTAAAATCATTGATTTTCAAATGTTGGGATATTGTGCTCAGTGGTTCTGTTCACTGCTATTACCTTTCTACTTGCACTCAACATAGACAAGTTCATCAAACTTACTAGAAGCTAATAAAAATATATTTCTATCTTTGAATTGCATGGTTAGAAGTAAGCAGATTCAATCTGAATCCATACACACAGAAATACACACATACACAAACAAATAGGCTGACACACAATTTTCATTAGTTGTTAGAAAATAGAATAAAACTTTATAGCATTATTGAATAAAATAAAACAATTAATAAGGAAATGGAAACAGTTTGATCCTATTTCTTACATAAATAGTAAAAAGGGAATCCGAAGGTGACTAGTCGAACCTTGTGGTGGCTAGCCATGTGGGCGTGGGGTGGGCAAGGTGCAGACAAATAGGCACAACATGCAGAGTAAAGTTGGACATTTATTAGGTGGGTTATGGAGGGGAAGGAAAAAGGGGAGCAGAGGAGAGAGAGAAGAGGGAAGGGGAGAAGTGTGGAAAGGCAGAAGCTGCTTCTCGCAGAGGAAGATGGATGGAGAAGAAGGACCAAGGCTTCAAGCAGCGAGGGAGTGGGCATGGCTTGTCTATTAAAGAGACTGAACGTTACACTAAATGTATCTACTAAAACTTATGCTAGGAAGTCTTCCCTCTGTCTTAGATATTTTAAGAAATCATTGAGGCACTCTTGACCCCCACATTTAGACCTACTTAACTTCTATTTATGATGATTATTTTCATGGAAATATATCATATGTTATGCCCAAATACACCAAGTCCCCATGAAAGCCCACAGGAGACAGAGTCCTGTATGTAAAAGCAAAGAGCCTTTATTTTATGCAAGTTTGCAAACTCGTCTCTCCACATGTCCAACATATTGGAAAAAACGAAGAGTCCCGAGTTCAGTTAGAATAGGGTTTTGTAGTAGTAAAGGAGTAAGTGAGAAGTTTCTGAGGTTTAGGACCCCTGATTGGCTGACATTTGTCTAGGGGTGACCTGGTGAGTGTATACTGGCAGGTGGTCCTATTTACAATGGTTGGAATGCTAGGCATTTCCTTTGGATGGTCTGTTTTTGGGTAATGCTCAGGTAATCACAGCTTGTGGTTCCTCCTGCAGCCAGGTATTGCTTCAGGGTAAACTCCTGAGACCCAGGCCTCTTATTAAATTTATCAGTGGCTGAGTACTACTCTGGTAAGTGATAATGGATGGAAGTAATGAACTTCTTTTGGGTGCCCTGCCCATACTTAGCTTATTAGGGCTGGCTCTCACATTATAAAGAAAAAAAATATGTTTTATCTTTTGCTCTTTGTATGATAATTGGTAAATAACAAAATGAGCAACAACATTGCAGGTTTTATGTATTTTCTTAGACATTGTAAAATGAGGTTTCAAAGTATGACAATACTGAAGGATAAGACATTTGGATTATGTAAATACCTGATAGAAAACCTACATTCAGATATTAGTCAAATAATTTTGCTACAAATAGGTCAATGATAATATCACTCAAGACAAACTCTGAGGACTTTTACTAGAAATCAATCTGAAATGAAAAGCCAAAGTTTCTCTAAGAAATCAAAGGAATCCATGTAGCAGAAGCTCTATTTAAGTTCACATGAAACCAAACAGAACAGTCCCTTTAGTTATGCTAAGGTGACTGGAATTATCTTGTAAGAGTCTAGATTTCTCTTTACCGTAGGAAAATTTGGAATTTGGAACAGGTTTCTGGCCTTTCACATAGTGGTCATATCAGAGTTGAACAGTCCCTAGTGAGGACTTCTGTAGAGTTGCATAACACTGTCTCAACATTGTAGAGCTGGGGGTTCAGGTCTGTCACTTTAAACACATGCACAGACACAGATAAGTGGAGTGCAGGCACATAACTTCGTTCTGATGGATCAGCAGGCATTTCCAACATGATTTATGTGAAATCCCTATCTCACTGCCAGTTATCAAAGCTACATGCACCAAACATGCAATCAAACTTTATTTATTTAAGCTTGAATATATGAATTAATTCCTGCTGCTTTAACAAGTATCCAACTGGCATTTGCTATCATTAAATGATCATCTCTACGTGAGAAATATAGTATGTCGGTAATCATTAGCATTTTATTGACCAATTTGGATCAGAGATTCAAGCTGAAACCAAATACATGGTGATTTGACTAGTAAATAAGAAAGAGAAAAAAGAAAGTTCTTTTCCCTATGGAACTATTAATTTGTTTAAAATGATTAGATTGTAACTGTGAGTAAAAGATTTAATTCACCTAGAAGATATTGCATTAGCCTCCAAATGGCATGGGTAATTAACTCAATTCTTGAAATACTTATATGTATTCAACTACGATATTTTATATGCAAGATAATATTTTACCAGAGAAATAGAATTGAAATGTTCAGAATTTATTATCTTCAATTAATTTCAATTTTTTTTAACAATACTGGTGTTAATCACTTTTGTTCAAAGTGCTTTAGTACCATTTTATAATATTTTCCCTACATCGGCATGTAGTGATATTTTGTTTGTAATCTAATAACTAAAATTTACCTGAAGAGTAGAGAGCTAAGCCACTAGTTAGCAATAAAGGGCAGACAGTGGCCACACACCTTTAATCCCAATACTCAGAAGACAGAGGCAGACAGATCTCTGTGAGTTCAAGGTCACTGTGGGCTATACTAAATTGATACAGCCTCAAAGAGAAACAGAGTTAGGTGATTGTGGCTTACACCTTTAACCCCAATATTTAGGAGTCACATGCCTTTAATACCAGCACCATGGAGAGGGAGACAAGGAGGGATGTGACCTGGCAGATAGAGGAATATAAGGATGGAGGAGACAGAAGCTCAGATGAAGTCTGAAGATGAAGTCTGAGAACTCAGAGAGACAGCATGCAGTCTGAGGTTTTACAGAGATGCAGTTTGAGGAATCATAGAGACAGAATTCCCCCTTCAGTCTGATGGTTCAGCAGAGGTAGAAGGTCTGTCTAGTGGCTGACAGCAGTGTTTCTCTCATATTGTAATAGGAGCGGTGGGGCTGCGTCCCCAGCACCCCGGCCTCCTGGCTAGCTGATGCCCAGAATAACAACACACAAACTGTATTCATTTAAACACTGCTTGGCCCATTAGCTCTAGCCCTTACTGGCTAATTCTGATAACCCGATCAACCCATTTCTAATAAACTGTAGAACTGGTCTTACCGGGAAAGATTCAGCATGTCTGACCCGGTGGCTTGCTTCATCATGTGCGTCTCCCCAGGGGAGGGGAGCATGGCCTCTCTGAGAGGAGCTGCATGGTTTCTGAACTCACTTCCTCTTCCTCCCAGAATTTTGTTCTGTTTACTCCTCCTACCTATGCTTTAACCTATGAGGGCCAAGCAGTTTCTTTATTGCTTAACCAATGAAATCAACAGATTGATATATGAAACTCCCACATCACTCTGATCTCTCAGCTTTCACCCCCTGATATCTGAATCCAGATTTTTATTACTAAGACCAATTAGAATTCATGCTACATGGGCACACAATGGAACCAAATGTTGTTGCCTCTAGCATTTCAATATTTTCCAAAACTCAGAGAATTTTGGAAGTGTGAATCCTTGAAGTAATGTACAGATTATACCATATTTTCTGTGTGTGAGAGATTGCACAATGACAGTAAAGTGTGAATGAAAATAACCAAAGTCTGAAAAGGAGGGGGATCAGAAATTATTAAGTGGAATTTTTATGTATTTTTTTTAACTAGGCAGTGATTTGAAAGAAAACAATAATAACAGTTAAAGCCCATACCCTAGATAAATGGAGCATTAGTTGTTCAGAGGAGGGTTTAGCAGTTTACACTCTTCAGTATATTCTGAGTGACCAGCACTTTTCAAAAATCATCTTCTCAGTTCCCTATATATCATGTTGTGAGAGGACTTTAGGGTCCACCTATTTTTATTTATTTATTTATTTATTTATTTATTTATTTATTTATTTTGGGGGTGAAGGAGCAGAACAAACTACATTTTGAGAAAGAACTCCATTTTAAACAAGACCTAACTAGGGGGATGAATGCAGTCCAGAAAAGTCATTAACATTGCCAAGAAACTGTGCCTGCCCTGGTCAAAGTGACCCACCAGGGTGTCCAAACAATATCTGCTTCCTTCAAATGTCTTTGTAGGAATCTGATTAACCACTGTTTTGACCATTTTGAAATTCTGCTACAGCCCAATTCAAAAGTTGTATACTTTTAGCCAATCCCAAACACCAAGTCTTATGCCACCCTGCTTACAGATTTTCCCTCTAAAATCTTCTTACCCTGAAGCCTCAGGGCTGTTCTTCTCTACCTACTGTGGTGTGGTGGTGTTTGGATTGCAGTCCGAGTTAGCTAACTTGTAATTATTAAACCCCAGAGTGCTTGCATCAGATACTGTCTCTGTAGTGGTCTTGTTTGGGGGTCCTGTGACACAAAATAATAGTGAAATGCTGGGAGAGAAAGATCAGCGACTTTTGTTATATATCCCACAATAGAGAGAAAGGAGTTGGATATGCTTCCAACTCTATACTTGCAGTCTGAAGTCATTTCAGTCCTGAAAGCCACGCTGGCCTTGGTCCCATGTGAAGCCAGTTTCTGTCCTCCTCAGTTTTTGACCTTGGAGGTATTATAGGAAACTTAGAAGACTGATGAGCAGGTAAGAGTCATGGCTCTTTCCCTGTATTCAGGGACTTCCAGAGCATATTGCGTCTCCCCAGTGACTTTGTAAAAAGTTCAGTCCCTCTTCTTGTGTCACTCAAATGTTTTGTTTGATAAATTATTTGATACCAGAAATCAAGCTTCGAAATATTGTACTAAAATTTTCAATTTTGTATCGAAGGTGTCTCCACCTTATACGGTCAGAGTTAAGAGGGATAAAGTCTGATTTGCAATATTGAAGAGGGTTTGGGAAGAATTTGTCCATTGAGATATGACTGTCCATCAGGGAGACAGTCATGAGGCTAAGATTGAAGCGTCAAATCTGTCTCAACCCATTTCTTTTTCATTAGAGGTGGAAGGTACTACTACTATCCTACCTCCCCATTCCTGACCAAAATCATCATTCCATCACATTATAAAAGTCACAAAATAACTTTAAATGATGTTGCTTGGTGATGCTGATACTCCATAGGGAGGCATGGATTTCCTTTAATATCTACTTACAACATCACTTATTGATTTCATGCCCAAAATATGAGTTAGACCCAAAGATAACACAGACAGTTAAATCTAGTCCTCTTCATGAGGTGACTGCTTCTACCACAAGAAATTTTTCAATCTGTATGAAAAAAAAAAACTTAGCAAAACGTTATGAAGTACATTGTTGAGGCCATCACCAGGATTGATGTAAAGAGCCAATGTCATTCTTTATAAACCAGAGAAGACAGTGCATTGTACTACAGCAAATTTAGGTTCTTGCATAGAATTGATGGGGGTCCCAGAGTAGCAGGGGTCAAGTGTTGCAATGTAACCTTTAGCAATACACTGGGCACAATTGTCATAATTAGCCACAGAGGTCTATAGCAGTGGTTAATTATCCCCAAGGACCCTGAGAACTAGTGGGCAGCCTCCAAATATATTGTCTAACTTACACAAGTGTGAGAATTCCACGTCTGCTCAGGATAAACGAGAACTGAAATGCTGTTGTGAGTTTCATAGCATTTCATTCAGTTCTAAAACTAAAAATTGTCTTGCACACCTGGAGTGATTTGAATGGCAGGGAGGATGATGCCACTGGGAGAGTGACCTCTCAGGGTTTTATTTATATGAGTCTTTCCCTATGTTCACTTTAAATGCTTGATAATATATTGGAGAAGAATCAAACACCCAGACTTTATAACAGTTAGATGTTGGAAACACAGTGAATGATGTAGTCTAGTGGTCCAATTAGGGAAGGATGGAGGACAGGCAAAAATTGAAGTCTTAGTAAAGTTACTTAAACAGTTTTGTTGGGATTGATTTTCTGGCTGCCTAGTTCTGAAATACTTAGAATAAAATGACACATAGTAAAGGCTAGGTCTTCTCGATTTTTGTCCTAAGAAATTGGGTTTAATCACTGGAGAAATACTCACATAATTTTATTCTCCAATATGTTAAATTAGGTGAACCTAAATGAAAACCAATATTGCATTCTGGAGGTGGGAGGGTATTAGAGAGATTAGTGTGTCTATAAAGGAGCTATCAGAGTGCAAATCTTACATAGTTTGAAGTCTATTTTATCTCTTTTTCCCATTTATTAATAATATTCTTCCTGCATACTTCACAATTTGAAGGACTCTTGGAGGATGACTCTGGACATGAAGATCTCAGTCAGAGAATGACATGCTTCCATCTGTTTGTCTGGAGATGACATCTTTATTAAAACACATCATTATACATTTCTGTCCATGGAGTGCTCTGGAAAATAGTGTCTTTAACTCCCCCTTCACCATAATAAGAGGCAGGCTGAGTATCCTGGGGACAGTAGCAATAATAACGGTCTTGACTCTGATCGTTGCTATGTGTTTCATCTCTGTCCTAATCTCAGAAAAGAGAAAGGAAATTGCTTTCCTTTTCTATCCCCTAGACCACATGTAGAGCCATTATGTGTGTTAGTTGATACTGTAAGAAAACAGTGCCAAACAGCACACTCAGATACATAAGCCCCTCAAAACCCACCAAGTTTCTAGGGATCCCCTAAGTG
Organism: Microtus oregoni; assembly: GCF_018167655.1. NCBI lineage: Eukaryota > Metazoa > Chordata > Mammalia > Rodentia > Cricetidae > Microtus > Microtus oregoni. Next base: position 17,712,000 of record NW_024543076.1, read on the forward strand.
AAGTTTCTGTGGGGAAAACTCCTCATAATGAAAAATATGTTGCTAGAATTTCTCACTTCCCTGCAAGAAGAAATAAGCATAGCAGTTTTAAGCTAAAGAGCACATCAAATCTCAGTGTTGTTTTAATATGTTTTCAGGGTGGTCCATAATGCTGTGACTTAGAGCATGACCCCAAAACTAAGAAAACACAAATCTAAGCTCCAATAAATACACTCCTTACAACCTAACACATACAATGATTCTAGATGGGACTGTGGCAGGAAAAATGCTTGCTTCTCTCTTTAAGATCTCTGGCAATTTCTAACACACGTTGCAGCACAGATCTCTCAGATACCCGGCAAAATTCGTACCCGAATCTGATGTTTCCTATACTCTATTGAAAAGCAGTGTTGGGAAAGTAGACAAGAATTGTTAAATTTTGAATGTTGGGACACAGGACTTTAAGTAATTTTTGTGACTCATGATGACTAAAACGGAAAGCTAAGAAAGACCATAGGAAAACAGAAGTGAAGTGGTTATTCTGATCCAATTAAACATCTTCTTCCAATTCCTATTTTTATTATTGTAGCTCTTAGCTGCATTTGGTCAGTGATGGCACTGACACCACAAGGTGGCAGGAGATTTATGATTATTAATGTCTGGCCCTATTTTCCTCCTAAGCAGAGACGTGGGCATGCTGGTGTCACTCTTCAAGCTGTTTTTCCGGTCTGCAGCAGCAGCAGCAGCAGCAGCAGCAGCAGCAGCAGCAGCAGCAGCAGATGCAGCAGCAGCAGCAGCTTCTCGGTTCTTCAGGCCATCCACGTTTATCCTCGAAATCTTCACTATCCTTTCTTTCTGCACTTAACTCCCTGGATTCTAAGACAATGGTTGTGTTTACCTATTAGTTTCCAAACACATAATGATTATTCCACAAAAATAAATGACAGAGGGAAACAGGCTGTGGAGAGATGCCATCTGTATTACTCTGAACATTCCGAAGGTTTTAGAGAAGATAAAACTATCTCTATCGATAACCGCCGCTCTGAAGGTTTTTAAAATCACAGTCACACATAATCCTCAGCAACGTAACTCATTACATTGATAAACCCTTCAAATCATTTAAAAGTTTCAATCTCTTATTTTAATATGTAACCATCATGATCCTGATGGTATCAATAATATAGTATTGATAATGTATTTACCTAGGAATAATCAAACTTTAAAGAATATTATTGTTTTTGGATTCTCACCTGCCTTTAGAGGAGCTCCCCCCGCCCCCCGGAACTCTGCTTAATGCAATTTGAGAAAACACCATCATGGTGTGCTTTGCTAAAGAGAAGAGAGAGTGGAAGAGCCTGTTTCCTCTCCTGCCCCGTTTACCTTCTAGATTTGGATTTGCCTTCAGCATCCATTGCCAAAGACCTTTCATGGGGCGCTGCCTTTGTCAACATTTTCTCATTTGATGCAAGGGATGGTTTTTCTTCTTTATCCACAGTTACCCTTTCAAAGCTTCACATTGTATTGTCAGTGCCTCACCGAGGAAATGAACCTGCCTGTGCATGTCTTACTGCCATACATCTCATGAGAGTCAAGGCGCTAGAAGGGCTCATAGTCACAGTAGCTGGCTCAAAACTGAATTACAAACAAAATAATGAAAATATCTTTAGGATCTTATTCAAAATGTAGTTTGACAACTGTCAACAAAATATTCTGTCTGTCCCTAAAATTCACCATCACCTTTAAACTTGGGCTATCATTTGGTTATTTTGTAGTCACCTTTTCATAATTTCTTAAAAGTTATGTATTATTCTTTCATACCATTTCAGAAGTATATATGCCTTTTAAAGTAGCTTATATTATTACTAAGAAAGAATAGCTATGCGGTTGATACAAAGCTAAGCCTTTGTATCAAGCTATGGATTGGAATTTTGTTACTTAATAGCTACTACAGAATATATTGTTGAATTTACTAGATAGTCTTCTTACAGGAAGAGCATTCCAACTGGTTAGTCAATGACAAATAGCCCTGAAAGCATATATACAAATAGTAATACATAGACTTAGTAGGTTATGTTTAGGAACACATGTGTATACAAACATGCATGTAATAACACTTGATGAAAGGAGAGGCCATGCATTTGTGAGAATTAGGAAGGGTACATGCGAGGATCTGGAGGTAGGGACAGGAGAAAAATGATGTAATTATAATCTAATCTCAAAATTAAAACAGGGAAAATGATTATCAACATCCCCAAGATTGACTTCCCTAGTTTGAGCAATGTTATCTGATTATGAAATGGATGATTTTTGCTGAGTGGTAATACAGACACCAAGCAACCTTTAAAGGACAGGGAGTAGGGGAAAAGGAAGAAAGAAGGAGGGGAAGGAGGAGAAGGGAAGGGAGAAGAAAAAGAAGAGAGAAGAGAATGGAAGGAAGGAACAGAAAAGATGGAAGGAGAAGGGAAGGGAAGAAAAAGGGAACAGATGTGTCCACATTTTTCTCTGTCTGTATTTATATATAACACAAACACTATAACTTCATGCAAAGATTCCCATGAAAATATAGATAATAAAACTTGAAAGTGATGTCTAAAAGTTTTGGTGTTGAACAAGAATACTAATCTGAAGACTGGAGTACATTAACTCATAATGGCTATATAAGGTGAATCTTTTCTTTTTGGTGGAAGTTGATATTGTTGTTTCTAATCTCTGTGTCATAAGCACATCCTTGTGCTTTTCTTCAGTCCACAAATTTAGGGAGAAAGGAACTTTTAGGAGAAGGGTCAGAAATTACTAGTTCAAACTTGGTATTTCTCAATCTGTAGGAGTTACTTAGAAATGTTTGTTTATATTAAAATTTAAAGTAAGCACACAAAGTAAAGGGTTTCATTATGACATCGACACACGTATGTGACATTACACCATTCAGGTCAGTCCATTGTGTTTTTACGCTTGGAAATCAGTCTGCTATTCAGGACAACTTTACTATAGCATGACCTACTTGCTTGTTTTTTTTTTTAATTAATTCTTATCACAACTCCCGACATCAAGAAAAGACTTGATAATTTCTTATCACTGTTGCTGTCATCAGCATCACTAACAAATAATTGCAATCATTGTTTGCATTGCTTATGTAGAAACAGTGAGGAATAACCATCTTACTCTTGCACAAATGTAACTTTTGGATCATAAGTAAAGTCTTCAGGTGGGAACGTTGCATATGGGAATAAAATGTCCAAATATTCAAATTATCTGTTATAAGTGGTATTGTAGCAACACAGAGTCAGTGAGGTACTACTCCTGCACAGAATTAAAATTTATGTGTGAAATGATATTTTACACTGATTGGCATGTACGAGTGACCAGAGTGGAAGATGGATTGTAGCGGCGTAAATGAATTCAGACAGATTGTAATAATATATACAGCTTTAATGGGGAAATAGACTTACAGAACCACCGGTTCCGCAGAGAACAGGGAAGCAGAGAGAGTGTGGGGGCTCCTGCTCGCCTTATTTATAAGTAAACATTCGCCCGAGGCGAGCACCCCCCCTAAGAGGCTGGGCTTATTCCTACAATGGATGTTTGAAGTCTTTTTCTGAAGTCCTAATTAAGACTACATTAAGATGGGGAAAACCTTTAAGAAGGGAAATATAATACAAAAATATGAAAAGAAATAGTATTAATAGTAGTAAAGTCTGTCCTGAAATGTCAAAATAAACTGACCATTCTTTTTTTAGACATAGCAATTGAGCTTTGCAAGAAGTAATTGCATATCTTAACAAGAAAGAATTGTCAGTTCAAACTGACAATTCTCATAATGATTGGTAAAGGAGTCATGGGGGCGGGTAACTTTTTCTAGTGGCACAAATTGTGAGCAGTACCAGGGTAAATCTGCTTTTTGTGAAGCATGTAAAACAGATTTGGAGGTTGAGAGAATTCAAAACACATTGGATGCAATTTTTCAGTGGATACAATTAAATCCAGAGTGAACGTGAGTTTACTAGAAAATAAAAATGAATGCTAAAATCCAAGCTATCTATCTAAAATAAGATAGTCTCTCTTCAATAACTATATCGGTAGTATCTAGAAAATCAACCCCATGAGTTAAAAATCTATAAATAAAATTTTAAGAACCCACTTTTTTTCTATTCACACAGTTAGTGTCAGAGGTGGAGTTCCTTTTCTTGGTGTTCAGCATCTACCACAGCAGTAACTGTACTGAATTAGAACTAGATGTTAGTCATGAAGTTAAGTTAGTGATGTTCAATACAATAGTGACTTACAGACTTTAGTTAAAGCAATGGATATCAAGAGATGTGAAAAGAAAATATTTAGATAGTGGTTTTCCTGTCTTGGAAATAACCAGTGTAGTGTTCTATTTTAGGAACTGAGAAAAATATTTTCAAATAGACTGTTATGGACTTTTAATTTCTCGTATTTCTCAAAATGTCTCAAGTTCAATAAAACAGAATTATGAAACATCTAAACACAAATTGTAGTTGGGTTTACTTTGAGTTTATTATTTTATTTTTATTTAGAGCTCATGAAAGCACTGCTGCTTCAGGCTACATTTGTGCTGAGACACACATTACTGGTGCTGGGTATCACCTGTGTTCCTTCTGCTTTGGGAGGGGGAGTTACTTCTCATCCATAACATAACATCTATGACATCTTTCTGGTTTTTCTTTGATGTTGCAATGTTGTTTTTTTTTCTTATTCTCAAGGCTGGATGACAATTGACTGTGCACATCTGTTGTGTTTCTCTAGTCATCTCTAGAAATGAACATTGAGTTCTTTAATTTTTTTTTATTTTTATTTATTTATTTATTTATTTATTTATTTTTTGTTTTTCGAGACAGAGTTTCTGTATAGCTTTTGGAGCCTGGAACTAGCTCTTGTAGACCAGGCTGGCCGCAAACTCACAGACATCTGCCTGCCTCTGCCTACCGAGTGCTGGGATTAAAGGCATGCACCACCACCGCCTGGCGGACATTGAGTTCTTTATACATCCTTGTTCTTATGCATGGTGCTACTATGAACATTATTATATACCAAATCTTCAATGTCCTGACTTTAATTCCTTTAGCCATATATTAAAGTGGGGTTTCTGAATAGTGCAATAGTTGTATTTTTTTTCTTTATTCTCTTAAATCTTTTCACGGTTTCCCATAGTGGCTGCAATAACCATTTTTCCATAACTGGAAGGATATATAAGTGAAAAGCTAATTATTCTGTTATTTAAGACACATAATTTATAGAGATCTACAGTGTATCATAGTGCCCATAGTTATATCGTTATTAAATAATTCAATTTTGTTAGGAACACGTTAAATTTTCTTATCATAAAATGATAAACTAAATATAAAAAAGAAACTTTTGGTGGTGGTGGAATTGGTAGTTCATGTGAATTTATTGAAATGTGTGTGTGTATATGTGTGTGTGTTTCCAGACCCATGTATATATCAGGTTTTGATATTTAATCATATTACAATAAAATTTAAAATATAAAAATTATTTTGGGAGATGATTTAGTGTATAAAACTTTTGTATGTATGAGTAGTAAAGTTGGATTCCCAAGGGACAATATAAAAGGTTGGTATGGAAGTTGTCTCATGGTAATTCCTACACTGAATAGGTGGAGTACTAAGTAGGATCATTGCAGCAAGCTGTCTATATAAACTACTCACACTGATAGTTCTGGGCTAACTTGTGAGACCCTTCCTCAATGAATAAGGTAGCCAGGGAACAAGACCAATTTCTATCATCACTCTGTGCTCCACACATACATCCATATGAGTGTACCCACATACATGCAAACATGTATCCATTTGTGCAAGTACCTTACAAACATATTTACATGCAAAACTGTAAATAAATAAAAGAATTGCCAGAAAATAAATGAAAGAAATTAATGTATATGCTTACTTCATTTTGCAAAGAGCTTATTGATTCATAACTAAATAGTAATATTTCTAAGTAATAAATTATAAAGAGTAATAATTATTTTTTGATGGGAGTACATACACAAACTCATGACCTTATATCACATATGTGTAAGCATTTATAATTTATAGTTATATTAAAATTGATAAAAGGAAATTTTGACCTATTTATTTTTTAACCTGGGAGCTTCCATATGCTAGCCAAACACTCTACCAGTAAATTACATCTCCAGACTCATTTTCTTTTCTTTTTTATTGTTTTTATTGAGCTATACATTTTTCTCCACTCCCCCCTTCTTCCCTTCTCACAATCTACCCTTTCCCGTGACCCCTAGATCTAGAAAAAAAAAGCATACTGAGTGAGGTAACCCAGACCCAGAAAGACAAATATAATATGTATTCATCCCTAAGTGGGTTTTAGATATAAAGCAAAGAAAAATCAGCCTACAGTCTACAACCCCAGGAAAACTAGACAAAGAGGACCCTACGAGAACATACACAGATCTATATAGGAAGGTGGAAAAGACAAGATCTCCAGACCCGTTTTCAATTTATTATTTGACACAAAGATTCAGTAATAAATTTAAGAAGACTGAGTAGGTCAGATATCCTTTAAACTTTCAGTGCTGCTTCATTTTCCCAGGTAAAGGGACATGGACCACCACCATCAGCTTTGACTGATTTCCGTAGGGAAGTTATCGAGTTTCTATTTGTACTAAGATGAAAACAGAGAACACTTCTTGTTTTGTCCCCCAGCCTTCTAAGGTTGCCTCAGGTGTCTTGACACTGCTGAGTTAACAGTGGTAGAATGAGTTTCTTGAATTTTTTTTAATGGATTTTACTAAGCGGCCCTTCAACTAACAAATTCCACAAGAATTATGAAATCTTCCCTACTGAAGTTTGGTCATTAGACAGATGGATGGAATTTTTTCCTTGTGATCATTTTTAATTGTCATTAAGCTACATTTATCTTCCCTAAACCAGTGCAACATATGCTCTTCTGGGTTCAGTTGAAAGGGAAGCACCCTAAGAAAGATAAATTATTCTATTATCACCAAACATTCATTAAATGTCCACATTTTTTTAGAAGACACAACTAAGTCTTATAAGGGGAATTAATTAGGTTTAATTCCTCCCTCTGGAAGTTACAGATATTGAGAAAGTAATGATACTGGGATTTTAAGGTCATACATTCAATGCAGGAAGGGATTTTACAGGGAAATGAAGACATGAACCGAATCTTTTTTTTTTTTTTAACAGGGAAATGAAGACATGAACCGAATATTTTTTTTTTACCATAAACACTTGTAACTTTAAAGAAATTGCATAACTCATGGGGCTTAATTGGAATCCCTTGGGGGATGCGTGAATTGGTGACTCATAACCACCAAACACTTGATATAAAGTAGAGCTATGTTGGAGTTTGATGACTTGACAGAAGCTGTCTAAAGAAGACATAGTGAGAAGGAGTGGGCAGCATGGGATTACCTGCCCCTAAATCTTTCTTATCTCTTCTCAGACCTTTCTAAAGGAAAGGAATTGGCAGCTGTCTCTGACGTATATGTGTGTTTAAATTACCTTATGTACCGGGGAGGAAAGAGATGAAATGGAATGAAAGTATGATTTAACAAATATTACTGAGGCCCACACTACAGCAGTAATTTGTTCCTGGTGATAGATATTGAATTTGGTTTTTTTAGGACTTAAACTCATGTCTATGCCTTAGATTTCTATAAAGTGCTAACAAGTCATTAGATTTCTTAAAATATCCATCTTTAAATTGTATCTGATTTTCTTAATCCCTTTCTTCTTTCTTTCTTTCTTTCTTTCTTTCTTTTTCTTTCTCTTCCTATCTCTATCCACTCTCAAAATCATACCTTCTTTATCACTTTTGTAAAATAAACAAATTAACATAGGCTATTAATATTTTAATTATGTATCATTATATAAATATCTGGTCATGTTTTTTGATCATCAATTATTGCAGTCCACACAGAATTGTTTTGACCAATAGCACACTTTGTAGTCAATGAAATGCAAAAATTTACATTGTCTTCTAGGGCAAGATGACGTTCAGCACAGGGTCATATACAGTCTGAACTGGCATCCAGTACTGAAAATAATTCCTTTGATAACCAATATTCATGGGTCAGGAATCAAAAGAAAAATGAATGTAGTTTATTCACTATTACTAGACAAAGGAATACTTCTAGGAAAACAGCAGTGATGTTGTTGAACTGGAGGTTAAGACTTCCCCCAAAGCAGTTGGAGGTCCACCTTGCTCTGAGTCAACAATCTAAGAAGGGAGTCATGCTTTGGGCTAGAATTCAGGATCCTTTCTGAGGGGAAAATGGAGTAGTACTCTACAGTGGAAATAAGGAAAGTATGCCTCGAGCATATATATGACTTCCCTTAGGACATCTCTTAGCTTTGCTTGGCTCTGTGAATAGGTAAAATGGAAAACTATTACAACCAAATGCAAGAAAGATGATGACCAGCTCAGACCCAGGAATGGAAGCTTTGATCACTTCATAACATTAAAAGTGTGAGCGTCTGCAAACAATGGGATTAGAGAATATAAAGCGGAGGGCAGTAGTCACAAATTCCAGGAACAAACAGTGACTGGAACAGAGGACTGTGCTTGTTCTAAGGACATTCTTTCAAGTATCTTCTCATTTGTGTATTTATATGGGTAGTAAACAAAGATATTGGTTTCTTTTCTTCTTTGTTTCTCAAATAACATAACATGTATTGAGTTGGTATTAAAATTCAAGTATTATTAGTATTACATCATACTATTTTATGTCATGTGATGTCAGGATTGTGGAAGATAGTTGGCTTAGGTATGCAACTCGTTTCAATCAAGTCACGGGGACTTCCATTGAGTTAATACAATGTGCACTCTTTTTTAAATTGAACTTACATGTTTTATACAATTTTCTTCATAATCTGTCTCAAGGTACTTTAATCTCTTATTTCCCCAGATAGACTTACACTGTTGCTCACTATTTTAGCTATAATAAAACATTATATTTTACAATTTTAAGCTTTATAATCTCAAATAATGTAGATGGAGGCTGCTTGTTCTCTCCCAGCCACACGAACCCAAAATAATCACACAAAAAGTATATTAACTGTACTGTTCTTTGGCCAATAGCTTAAGCATATTTCTAGCTAGCTCTTACATCTTGAATTAACCAATGCTATTCAATTATATTTTACCATGAGGCTCATGGTTTACTGGTAAGGTTCTTGGGCATCTGTTGCCTTTGGTGGCTACATAGCATCTCTTAGACTCTACCTACTCTCTCTCTCTCTCTCTACATCTCTGTTCTGAATTCCTACCTGGCTTTACTCTGTAAAGCCATTGGCTGAGAGCAGATTCTTTATTAACCAGTGGCAAAAAACAAACAAACAAAAAAAAAAAAACATATTCACAGCACTCAGAGGGGGAATCCTACATCAAAATAAATTTTCAGCAACAAACAATGGAATATTGACTAACCAGCTGATTACTTGGAATCCAAGTTTTAGAAAAGACTAGACTGTCAGTCTTTTCTTAAGCCACCTCTCCAATACCTCATTCCCTCCTCTACATCTCAGCCTATGGTTTTCTGAAATTTTCCCAATACTCAAGGATGATTTTTCTGTATGTTTTTACATTTCTTTGTGTGTTTAGAAATAGAATCCTTCTTCTCTGGCTAGGGTCTGCCTTTATCTCTGACATTATGTTCATGTACTCTATTTTCTGACTAGTGACCTGGTATTGTGAGACTGTTTAATACTCTTTTTCTAATGATGCTTTGTTTGTCTGTTTTCAGACCTGAAGGTTTGCTAAGTTTCTCACAAGCAAACATGCCAAAAAAAAAAAAAAGGTTAAAGATTTTCACTACATTTGATTGATTCTGATTTCTATGATTCTACAAACATATCCTTTCCTATTATGCTTTCACTGCCATTCAAACGTACATGGAAGAGCCAATTTTGTCCCAATAGAACAAATAAAATAATTTTCTTTTAATGATTCCTTTTTAGGTTATTCTAGATTTTTTTTTGTTTTGCTTATACACTTTATATTTCAATTAGTTGTGACAGACATTTACACTTTTCCAGCCAAAGCAGACAGAATCATCATATCTCTGTATGTAACTTTCTTTTTACCTTCTAATGAGCAAAAAAGAAAAATCTTTTGAATTTACTTTTTATTCTGCATCTAAACTTATAATTATGGTTTGTTCTTTGAATGGCAGTGTGGTGATTTCTCAGAAAATTAGGAAACATCCTTCCTCAAGGCAGAGTAATACCACTTTTGGGTATATATCCAAAGGATGCTCAATTGGGCCACAAAGACATGTGCTCAGCTATGTTCATAGCAGCATTATTTGTCATAGCAAGAAACTGGAAACAACCTAAATGCCCTTCGACCAAAGAATGGAAAAGGAAAATGTGGTTCATTTACAAAATGGAGTACTACACAGAAAAATATCATCTTGAATTTTGCAGGAAAATGGATGGAGCTAGAAAATATCATTTTGAATGATATAACCCAGACCCAGAAAGACAATTATCACATGTACTCACTCATAAGTGGTTTTTAAACATAAAACAAAGAAAACCAGCCGACAAATCACAATCCCAGAGAACCTAGACAATAATTAGGAACCTAAAAGAGACATACATGGATCTAATCTACACAGAAAGTAGAAAAAGACAAGATCTCCTGAGTAAATTGGGAGCATGGGTGCCTTGGGAGAGGGTTTAATGGGAGGGTGGACACAGAAAGGGGAGTAGAGAATGTAGAGCTCAATATAAATAACAATAATAAAAAATTAAAAAATAAATTATGATTTGACAGATTATCCAAAAAACTATTATATCAACATTTCAGTAAAACTTTAGATAAAAATTTATGAACGATTTTGTGGCATCAGTTAATACTGTTGAATATTTTGAAAGCATGCCTATAAATGTTCAAGTAGGTGTCTATTAAAGGAAGTAAGAATAAATTTATTTTGACAATGCCTGCCATTATTATTTTTTTTTACTTTAATTCAAAAGATAAATGAAAATCTGTCATTAATAGAGTTAAATACAAAAGAAATTAGCTAGTGTTTTATTTTAAAAATAAATCAGATTTTGTTTTCTTTTTATTGGTAGTGGCAGGTAATAATAGTAATCAAATATACCACCTTCCTTTCAATCCAGAATGGGAGAAATGGCATTTAAGTGTTTTAAGTATTCTTAAAAAAGAACTAAAATGACAATTGGATAATCATTTTATGGTATGTTCATTTTTATCATTTACAGAAAAGTGATATCATTTGTTTTAGTCATGCATATTGCTTCTCCAGTAAGTTCGTTGTGTGTTCCCTAATTCATTCATTTAGTAATTCAGAATGTATCCATATGTATACCCTGGTATTTATAAACAGATGCATGAAATCTGTTATTGACCTTCCTTAGAGCAGCTGGTGTGTACAAATACCTCTTCTTAACCCAACATTTAAAGCAAAGTTTAGTAACCAGTGCAAGAATCAGAGGGAAAACCTCTGATTAAAACCATGATCTCAATGTTCTGAATCCCTATCATACATTCTTTCATTCTTTTCATTTTCTTTCATTCTTGGGAGTTATTGAAAGAGTTAAGGAGACACAAACTATTTAAATTGTATGTCTCTAAAATCGAATGGAGATACAACCACAGTTGAGTAAAAGGCCATTAAAATGATGAAATCATTACATCGTATCCAAGGATAAAAGACATTGCAAATATTTAGCATTTAACAGCCTCAAACAACTTAAATGAATGGATATAGTCATTTTATCAGGTTATGGTTCTAATAGCTTCCAGGAAATGTCAAATTCATATGCTGTCCCAGAACAGGGAATTTGGCTTTTGGATTTTAATTTAGCTAAAAGATGTGTAAAAGCACACAGTCATTCAGAGCCCTGTTGGCTCCACATCTGTATAGGATTATCTGTGAACAGTGTTTGAGCCAGTGCTGGCAGACATAGGCTCACTTGAATGTAATTAATTATAGGTTTTTTTTTTAATTTTTTTAAAAACAGACAAGAGGAATGAGGGAAGAAAGATTGGAGAAGCATTGTTTGCAGTATTAATTTTATACGTGAGGTAAAACTCAAACTTGCCAAAATGGAATCTAAAAGGAAAAATCCATCATTCCCACGTCTAACGCAAATCATAATTGTTCTAAAATGATTAATGCTGGGTGACAGCCAACTTTCCTATGATAAAATAATACTTAGTTTGATTTTGAAATTGAGTGGGCAGGAAATGGCTCACCTTTTGGCAATGAGTTAACACTTTCATATAGGACTCTAGTAATTCCAAAAGATGTCATAGGAATGCTGTGATTCTGGGTTATTAAGCAGTTGTCAAGGCAGCAGACAATGGGATTTTTTGCTACCACTATCTCATATCACTTCTCCTTTTGCTTTTCAGATCCATAGACTTGTCTGACAGTGTACTTTTTTCTTAAGGTCTTTCTTTTTTTTTCTCATTTTTTTTAAATTTATTTATTACTGATTTAACCACCTCCATGTAGAGGTTAGCTGTGGAAGCCCCAAATATGAGCCTATTTCCACCTGACCAAAGGACAGAGAGTTGGAACTTACCTCTGTTCCTTCAAGGTTATTTTCTGTTTCTACCTCAAAGAAAAGTCTCACCTAGATTTAGATCAGTGAGTTCTGCGCTCAAAGGTTATTGTCAATAAGTGTTGACAATAATATCCAGAGTTTGTATTTCAGGAATAGAGAAGTGGAAATGTTTCTACTCCAAACAAAAGTCTAAGGACTCAACTAAGTTCCTACTCCCTTAAGGAGGTATCAACGGATTCCACCCAGGGAGTGGTTTGCCTACAGACTGTTTTAGTCTAGGGTGTGAGTGTTATTTGTCTTTTCTAGCAATAAAATGTTTACCTAAGAATGTAGCCCGATTTTTGGGGATCTTATTCTATTTGGATGCATACTTTCCTAAGCCTGGATGGAGCGGGGAGGGCCTTGGTATCCTGTCCTCTCTTAGGACTGGAGGGGGAAGGAAGGAAGAGAGCGGGAGGGAAGTGTGAGGAGGACAGGAAGTGGAAATGTTTAATGGTATTATTTATTAAGTAATAAAAAAAGGATGTGGACCAAAACCTTCACCTGGTCTGTTCATTTCCTTGTATCGTGTTAATACAGTTTTTAAAAAAATATATCTCTTACTCCTACCTCTTGGGGTTGGGATGTTTTAATCAATTGGGAATTAAATGTGGGCTATTTCAGTATTTACTGGAACTCCCTCCCAATACTATCCTATGTTTTCTGTTTTATTATTTTACTCGTGTCTTCGTACTCTTTACTATTTTTCTGATGCCCAGGCCTTGGTAAGTGTTATTTTTCTCAAGTCTTGTCTTAGACAGTTAGCGATGGGAAAGCTCTCAGTTAAACATTTATTTTGCAAAATTACATAAAATACTTTGAAGTATTTTAAAGTATCAGTGTGGAAGTCTTATAATTTGTCAAAAATAGAAATTTAAGTTATAAGAAGGGCTTGAGATTTGTAGTGACATTTTAATTGCATTTTAATAAATAAACTGTATTTTAATAAATAAAGCTTGCCTGGGGATTGGGAGAGTAAAACAACCACATTGGTCAGCCTTACAGGCCAGGCAGGCAGTGGTAGCACACATTTTTAATCCCAGTAGCACACCAGTTGCCATAGAAACCGGGCATTGCGTATTTTTAATCCCAGTGGTGCGTACCTTTAATTCCAGAATCAGAGAGGACATTAAGATGGGAGGAAACAGCTCTCAGAGACAATCTCATTCAGAGATTCCTGCAGATCACCATTTCAGACTAAGGTAGAGGTAAGAGCAAACAACTGGCTGCTTTGCAGATATTCAGGTTGAACCCCAATTTCTCGCTCTGAGTTTTGATTAATTGTGCTTCAGAGATTTATTGATTCCCATAGTTTAAACAAACAAACAAATAGATAGATGAATTAAAAACAAATGAATGCAACAAATTAAGCTGAGTTTCTGTCATCATGTAGAGAATTTAAATGCTTCTTTTAGACACCTGTCTCTCACTTCCACATTGCACTTCCTTATGTTATGCTGCCAACCCCTAATCGTTCCTTTCTATGGGTATAACTTCAATCATCTAAAAACTACTTGATATACACAGTACTTGTCATTTCAAACTAGAAGGAACAGCAGTTGTGGAGACAGCCGAGAATGTGGTTATCATAGACCAAAGTTAAAAATGACCAGAGCACCAACAGGGGATCTGGCTGTTTGACTATTGTGGTTGTTAATGGACAAGGGCTCTTTCTTCACCCGCAGAATTGCTTCAACTCCTTGTGGTTATGGGAATAGGATATGGATGAAGACAACAGTTTACTGGCAGACACATTATTAATCTTGCAGATGCAGCAAGAATTAGAAACAGGAAAAAGGATGCCGAGAAGATACAGTGTTCCATTGACATGCTGGTCGCTGGGTTGCATGGACCAACAATATGGGAAGGTAAATAAATTCATTTTAGAATATTTTCATCATTGAATAAGAAGAGAGATTTCCTGACTCATGAACAGTTAAGAACCATGCCTATTTATGGAATGCAAGCCCTTGTGAGAGTCTGTCATATGAAATCTGTTTCTGGGATGATCTTCAGCTCAGATAATATTTCAATAACAATGTATCTTGATAATTACCTAAAAGTATAAATATAATAAGGGACAAAATTTTCAGAAAAGTGTAAGTCTCCTAAATAGTTCTTTTTTTCTTTTCTTCTTCTTCTTTTTTTTTTTTCTTTTTGGTATTAGCTCTTGTAGACCAGGCTGGGCTCGAACTCACAGAGATCTGCCTGCCTCTGCCTCCCGAGTGCTGGGATTAAAGGCGTGCGCCACCACTGCCCAGCTCCTAAATAGTTCTTAAAATAAGCAAAATGAATGATTGTTTTCCAAACCTTCTTTATTTAAAATTGGCATAAAATTTATGTATGTTTATTATATACCACAATATTTTTATCAAAGTATAACTAATGGAATGATTAAGCTCAATTAATTAATTCATGAATTACCTGGCAGAGTGATCTTTAATAAATTTCTTTATTAAAGACATGAAATAGCATGCAAAAACAAGAGGTTTTATTGTAACATTCTCTCATGTACTTTATGTTAACCTGTATTCCTTTCTCTTGTTCTTCCTTTTCCCACAAAGATCCTCTTGCAAATAGTTTCATTATTTTATGTACACACAGATACACACAAATTCACTATATTTTGTATAATTATCTTGTAGCAGATATTTAGCCTTGTTTACTATGAATGGTGTCTCAGTCTATATATGCACATTTTATAGTGATATACTTAGAATTCTCTTGTATAAACCTAGGAACTCTAAAGATGGAATCTGCTTTTAATTTTTGAGAGTGCAACACTGATTTTGATAGTGATTATGATAACTTATAACCTTCCACTAAAAATCTATAGATTCATTTTTCTCCTGAATTCTTTTCAACATTTGTTGTTTGTTTTTTGGTGACAGACATTATTACTAAGGTTAGATGAATTCTCATAATAGTTTTGATTTGTACTCTGTGATGTCTAGGAAAGTTCAACCCTTTTCCATATTTATCAGTCATATGTAATTCTTGTACAAATGTGTTCTTTGCACATTCATTATTTGGATGGCTTGTTTAGTTATTATCTTTATGGTGAACACTTAACATTCATTAACTTACAAGTTTTAGATAATATGTCACCTGTAGTCATATTTGCCATGACATACTGCAGAAGTCATAATTTTTCCTCTAAATCTGTATTAGTCAGTGTTCTCTAGAGTAACAGAAGTGGTAGAAAATACATGTATACATACACATATATATATATATATGCGATTTATATGGAAGTTTTATATTCTATTGTTCATCTAGTCTAACATGAGAAGCTCAAGATTCCAGTAGTTGTTCAGTCTACAAAGCCCTATGTATCAGGTGGTCTTCAGTACATGCCAGTATCACAAAGAAGTTGATTCTAATGCCATTGAGGAAATAAACTTTCTAGTGAGAGCAAAAGCAAGAAGGCAAAATGAGAGAAAGCTTGCTCTTCCCATATTTTCTATAAAGGCTCCAAAAGAAGTATGGCTTGGCATTCCAGGACTGCTTATTGAGTGTTGGCATCAACATTCTCACCAACACAATGCAAAGCTTTCTTTTCATTTATTTACATTGTCTCGCCAATTTATTTTTTAATCTTTATAATAATCCTACAGGAATGAAGTGATATCTCATTGTGGGTCTGACCTTCATTTCCCTGACAACTAGTGATTCTTCATATACCATGTGATAAATCTATATGCCTTATATTAAAGAATTGTGTATGTATAACTTTGTCCCCTTTTATTTGCCACTATTTTTTTCATAGTAAGAAGTTAGTATATATTTTTATCATAAAAATGTTAACTGTATGTTTTTATATTTGATATTTCCTATTATTTCTTAGCTCAAATTTGCTTCCTAACAAAAATAACGAAGCCCTTATGAAAAATGTACTTTAGGACTTGTCAGTGAGACATAATATATCAAGAAGATAAAGAATGAATAAATAATGTAAGAACATAAATAAATGAAATTAGGTCAGAAATTAAGCCATACTAATGTAGGTTAAATAGAATCTAAAAGAAGATCCTCACTAGAAACAAATATTTTGTTGATTGCAGTTTCCTTTTCACTCCTCACTGTGACTTATGAGATGAAAGAATATCTTAGTTTTGAAACAAAAACATGATTAAAGGAATCAAGCAAAGAGAAAAACCAGTACTTACCTCTACTTCTTCAAACTTTAGAAGGAGATAATGGAAAGAAAATAACCTTTACTAAGCAATGATGCATTTTTCTTTATCTGCCATACTTAAGTCATTTACATAATTATGTCCTTTTTTAGGTGATATATAATTTAATTCGTGCTTAGGAATTTATCAATGCTTTTCTGCATTTTCTATAAATGACTTATTTAAATGACCAAGAAATGGTCAAAAGACTATCAGAAGTCTTTGGGAGGTTTTCTTTATAGCTATATTGCAAATGTTTTCATGCTGTTAGGTAATACAACATATTCTTCTAAGAGGCTTTGGGAAGATGAAATTATTTGCCTAATTTCAGAAGAAGCAGAAATGCACTAATAATGGACTCATTCTCCTTGAATGATCGCCGTTCTTCATGTTGCATCATGTATAAGAGAATCCTCCTCTGGCTGTTCTTCCCTAAAGATATTATTGGCAGTCAACTGAGCCCCTGCACAGGGAATGCCACAGTCATGGCAGGACTTTTCTCTATACAGAAATGGCAGAAAACCAACTTTTGGGTACTCTGCCAGTAAAGATATGAATTCCTAACTAAAGTAGAATACTCAATTAAAAGAACTGTTGGAAAATTTCCCTCTGCCATGGAACCTGGTGGATGGTTTGAGTTTTCCCCAAATTACTCAGAGTTTACCTGCTTGGAAGCTATACCTGCCAACTGATTTCCATTGCAGTTTTGCATTTTTTGGATGCTTTCATCAAGAATGTGGTATAGCTCAGTCATTAGAGCAGGGATATTTGATATGTGTTCTGACAGTTACAAATACATTTGTCAAACATTTCTGGCTGGTGTTTCTCTCCAGAACTACCAGTTTCTTTCCCGTTCTTTATGTGAAGCTTTTATATCTGCCGTTTATTTGCAATCTCAAAGGAAGCACCATGAATTTTCTACATGTTTCAAATGTTTTTCCTCTGCTACATTTTCAGTGACATATTAAGCACTCAGTCTTCAATTTTTTTTCTTGGCTTAGTTTAAGCTTTGGTAAACCAATGAAAGATGAAATAGGAAAGCAATAGAAGAAAAATGAATGCAATAAGAAAAGCAAGGAGGTTTGCCAGCTCACCTACAGTGTTCATACTGCAGGGGACACCAGAGTTTCAGTTAATTTTTTGGTTTAAACAACTATAAATTTTATGATGTGAGTTGCAGTGTTGAAAGAATAGATCATATTTGCCAGGTCCCACAGATGTGAGTCTGTTCCATCTTGACTGAAAGTCAGAGAGTTTGAGTTTATTCTTGCTCTCTCAAAGCTGTTGACAACAGGTGTGGCTACAAACAAGAGATCCTGGCCTAAGGTGTGGTTAATTTGTATTTTGAGTAGAGGGGTGGATCTTCCCCACCTTGACCCAAAGTCAGAGAATTCAAGTCTATTCCTGCTCCTCCAAGGAGATTGACAGGAGGTTCCAGGGAATGGCTTACTGCACATTGGTCTGTTCCATATATAATGTTAATGAAGTCTGTTGCTTCCCTCCCTCCCCCCATTGGAGTGAAGTATATAAGCCTGTGGAAAATAAAGGCAGGCAAATTCAGTATTCAGGGAATTTTCCTCCCAATGCTGTTCTGTGTTTCTGTCTTTCTCTCTTATCTCTGTTCCTTTTGCTTAATAATTCTAATCCTCACCTCCTACCCTGAAACATGTGAACTTTGTCAAGGATGGACCTCAACATATATTGTATTCAACACTTGCCCAGAAGAATTTACAGGTGACATTTTGGCATTCAGAGAGTACTAGCTGGGTTAATGAAATCAAGTAGATTCTCCTGAAGAAATTGTTATCTGAGTTTGAAGGTAAATAATAATATAAATAATAAATGAGAAAATATGAAGAGCCTAACATACTGTAGTAATATAGAAGAAATGCTGAGTTTGACTGGGGGTATGTGGTTTGGGAAATATCATATAAATGTTTCAATGTTGATCACATAATGTTATTGGCCTGTTATCTAGTTTTCTAACTTCCTTTTATGCTGAAATTTTATCTCGGACAGAAGATAACTCTTTCCACTCTATGAAAACAGTTTTTCTGTCACTTCTTTGATACCTCTCCAATTTTATTTTATGCTTTATTTTCTAGTAGAATGTCTTACAATTTGTCAGGAAAGATAAAATAATATGCATGCAATTAATTATTGTTCATATCATTATTTTCTTTGCACTTTGCAATACCAGGTCTAAACACTTAGTGCTTCATTTATCATGACTGTATGGTTCAGGAATTTGAACTAGGTCCTGGGTGATAGCTTATCTCTGTTCTGTGTAGTGTTGACTAAACTCATTCATTTTAGGTAGCTAGAGAGTCAAACACAGCACCCCCCCCCTCTTTTTTTGTCAGGGCCCACAGGATAGACTGTCTGCTGGTGTCTGTCTATCTTCTTGACCTTTCTCTGGATGGGCAACTCAAGTTACCTTGTTAGGCACCTCAGAAAAGCAAAGAAATGAAAGTAGCTGCAGCTATGTTTTTGGCCCTTCATGAAATCATTTTCATTACATTATTGTGTCGAACTAATTTCAAAGCCAATCCCAAGTCAGGGAGAATTGCACTTTTTAACATGAAGAGCAGCTTGAACATACAGATAACAGGAATTTTATACCCCCCTCCAATGATTCTCTCCAAAATCCAAAATTTTCAGGGTCATCTTTTAGTTACTTGTCTTTGGGAGTAGGTCTCTTGTACTACTTTTGATCATATGTACATCGAGATAATATCAAGTAACACAATTGCATCTCTAATCTAATTTTTCAAGTGACTTTTCTGTTAGTAATATTATTTTGCATGTAAATTTGTGTTATCGGATCACATTTAGTTATAGACAAAACATAAAGCTTGTCTTCCTGTGATTCCCCTCTCACAACTCTTATTTTTCAAGATCTCTCCTTTCCTCAACTTTGTAGTATTACCAAGAACCAGCATGAAATTGGTTTGGTTTTTTAAATCTTACTTTGCAGTCAGATGGAGACAGAATGACACTTAAAACTGGTTATAGAATATGCTGACTGTGGTGTGAAGTAAATAGTGTAGCCTTTCTGATATTGCTTAGTCTTCATTTAAAAATAATGTAACATGTGTATTAGGTAACTTGTAAAATTTTGTTATTAATACATTTCCCAGGAGACCTAAAGACAGTAAACTCTAACTAGATGCTAATTTCTAACTTCGTAGTTTCTGTTCTTGGTGTTTGTGTATATTATGTACTGTTTATAACTTTGGGGAAAGTAACATTTATTTATTTGTTTTTTTTTTTTGTGTGTGTGTGTGTAACTTAGAGAACATCTTGTGGGAATCAGCTCTCTATAGTTTTCAGGATCCAGTTCAGCTCATGAGGCTTGGTAGAAACTACCATTACCCACTGAGCAAGCTGACCGGCTCCTCTTTGGTAGCATTTTCTGTAAATGTTCCATTTTAAGTAACCAAAAAATGCATTCTGTGAAAACTGCATCTCCAAAGGTCTAGGAATTATAGAGTCATAAATATTAATAATTTGTACCTTGAGGAAGTCTGTCAATTTACATTCTTTTTATCGAATAGACTTTTTTAAAACTATCATCATATATACCTTGCTTTTTTCTTGTCTTTTAATTCTTTTTCAGAGTTGAGTATAGAACCCAGTGTTTATGCATGCTACCCAAGCACTGTATTCCCAAGTTATATCCCTGGCTCATTCCTAAAGGGAATCTTAGAATTAACAATACATACTACCCATGCGCTGTATTTCCAAGTTATATCCCTGGCTCGTTTCCTAAAGGGAATCTTAGAATTAACAGTATTATCCCATTTTATGTAGTTGCCAATATTAATAGCAAGATTCCTTCCCTAAAGTTTGACCAATCACTTTGTTATTTTCTTGTTGTTGTTAAAGTTCATGTTACAACTTGTTTAAGAGATATGGTTTGTTCATTTCTTCATTACCTACTATTTTGAAATCTGTGAGGAATGGGTTGTAAAATGTTGTCTTGGTGTTTATAACTGTATGTCAAGCTGTACATGCAGTTTTAAACTACAAAGGACACTATTTTCCTTCTAAAATATGAAATCAAACTCAGTTTAAATCCTTATTTGAGCTCATGACTACAGATTGTTAATATACAAATATATCTAACCACCTACTTATCAATAGGTCTTTTTCTAGTATTTTAATTGTCAGCATGTTGTATTTTCTAAAATCTAATGAGAGAATATTGCTTCTATCTCTTAGAGACAGTGCCAGAATTTTGTGACCAGCATGCAAACCCCAAGTGCCTTTGAAGGGGAAGGGTCACTTAGAGAAAGGACTATTAATTAAATTATCTATGGGCCTTAAACACTACAAATGTCAAAGCACAAATTGTTACTTTAGGTATTTCCTGTACTTCTTATTAGTTTCTCCAAAATATTCAGATTCATTTCCTTTAATGGAAACCAGAATTTATCTTCGGACCATTACTGAATTATTTTCTGTGTAATCACATTCATCTGTTCACTAAATTTTCTTAAGTACAACATAATATGAAAATGATAGCTAGCAGACCTATAGACTAAACTTTTCCTGATTCCCTGTAATATAAATGAAATCCTATAAGTAGAAACTTTGAAATATTATCCCTAGTAAGAATTTGCAAGAGTTTGAGATTTTACACTTCTGTGCAAAATTAGCCTTCACCTTTCCAAGGACTGAAGTATGTTCCAATAACAAATGAAATATTCAGTCAGAACAAAATGTTACAGTATCAATTAAGGCCGACTGAGAAAAACTCTTTCTGGTCAAAAAAATAGAACATCTGGCCTAGGTAAGAACCTAACATTCCAGTTAGGCCAGATCAATCACTTGGCTAAGGGATCAACCATGGGAATGCAGGCTCACCTTAAGTCATGCTTAAGAGATGGTCAGAATAATTAGTTCATTAATGATATTCTATAATTTCCATTCCCAGAATCACCATCTAGTCCAGTAGCTTACAGATTTCAGACATGAATCATCTAAGTCAGCCTGATGTTCAGAATTATTTAGAAAAGTGTAACTTTTTGTTTTATTTACATTATGAACATGCTTTCCATAAAATTTTGAGTTTCCAGTATTTTGGTCTTCTTTACTCTTTCTCTAAAGCCTCCATTCTTGCCATGTGACTGTCCACCACTTATTGACCGCCATGCCAGCTTCAAAGAAATAGCACTTAATCCTTTTATCTGCTATTTTCCTCCTGCTATATACATCTTACCTGCCCTCAGGCGGGTGTGTCTTCTAAACTTTAAAATTATTTTATGAAAGTTTGTGTTTGAGTCTATCAATAAATTATTTTATTAATGAAACTAAGAACCCTAAAAAAGGAACACTATTTTCCTTGCATCAAAGGGGTTTTGAATCAAAGAATAGGTGGTATAGCCAGCATTTAATCTAATGCCCTATGTGACAACAATGAAGAGGCAAAGTGTGTCATAATTTGATTCAGAGAAGATAACCAAACTTGAAAGTTGAACTTCCTATATTGAACAACAAATCTTTGCACAAAAATAACTTATTAAACAATAACAACTTATTTTAATTTGGAGAGAGACATTGCTTTACCTTCAAGTCTAGTCTTATAATCATACACTATAAATAAATATAGAATAGTGGCTCTCATTTTTATGAGTTTTGAAATACCAAGAAGCATCAAGATTAAGAGGGCATATCATCCAAAAAAAAAAAAAAGAAAACCCAGCTCTTTAATCCCACATGTGATATGGAATGCCCTCTGTATTCTGTGAATATGTTTTATTGTCATTGGCTAATAAAGAATCTGCTATTGGCCAGTGACTTAACAGAGTAAAGCCAGGTGGAAAATCCTAACTGAGACGTAGAGAGTGAGTAGCTGGAGTCAGATAGGCATCATGTAATTGCCCAAGAAGACAGACACCTGGGAACCTTACCAGTAAACCACAAGCCTCGTGATAAAACATAAAATAATGGAAATGGATTAATTTAAGATATAAGAGCTAACTAGCAATATTCGTGAGTGATTGGCCAAGCAATGTTGTAATTAATATAGTTTCTGTGTGATTATTTCAGGTCTGGGCAGTCTGGAACTAACTAGCCATTTCTGCCTACAAAGGTGGTCTTGCATTTTAGAAAAATTTTCTAGAGTGCCCCAGTCTATCACCCACATAGATTTATACGACTAATTAAATTTGGAAAAAAATCTATTCATTTTTCTCAAGCAACATGTAACAAATATGACTATCACCAGAAACCCAAGCATCAGCATGAGACAGTCCATAATAGTAACATTAACTCTGCTTCCCAGGGTTCTGGATCTAACCAGCTATACAATTCTCATAAACTCTCTTGATCTCCATTAGAAATATGAACGTTTGTATTCTTTGCCTCAAATTTCCCAGAATACTCAGGTGCGGGTGGCATTTGTGGCCCTCACTGGAGTAAGGGGCATCTAGATCTCAAATAATTTTTCTTCTTAAAATGGCCAGTGTTTGTTAGGTAGAGAGAAAAAAGGAATCAGAGCACAACACATTAACTTTCACTTTTGAGCAAACTCTGATATGAATAATTTTTACTACTGTAAGATCCTCATCCCTTATTCTCAAAGGAATGAGAAGGAATTTCCTAGCAGATTGTTTTAAAATCAAAAACCCCAGACTAACTTCATGTTCCCAAAAATGATAGTGCCCTCCTCCCCACACTCCAGAAATTCCAAAGCAGAGTCAGGATGGCTGGACATCTCGTAGAGACTGATAAAGATGTTCTGACTCAGGGACCCCATGACCTTGCTCTAAAGATACAACAAGCTTACAAAACAGGATGGGAAAGAGCAAACACCTTGCACCTGTGCCAAACCTCCCTGATTGTCCAGAATGGCTTGTGGTTTTTGCCTTTAAAAAGCTAACCTCACAGAGGTTAGCTCCTCCCTGCCTAGCTGTGAGGAGTGTTTGGAGATGAGATCCGAGCTAGTTCATCTTATGCTAACAATAAACCTTGCTTCTGCAGTCTGGACTTCTCTGGTTTTTGGTGGTCTCTCTGGGGGTCATAATCTGGGCACAACACTAAACTCAATTAAAACAACATTCTGCATTAGTGGCAAAGTCATCCTTACTGACACCACTTTCTTTGCCTTTGGAGATTCTTTGATTGAAGAATGATAGTCGTATTGTGTTTGGCTCTGGTTCTGGGGTTTATTATCTGTGGAAGATCAGATGATATAATATGATCACAGTGATTGATGCATTTAGTTTAATTTATTGTGGCCTAATTAGTAAAAGGCATCTGTTCAATTCCTACTTAGCTTCAGCATCAGGCCTTACAGAATTTTTGTAAGAATTTATCTGGATTATTTCAGGGCTGATCCATGTTATTAATGGATTATTTTTATTAGCATTCCAAAGTTCAGCCAGGGCACAGAAAGCTCAGACTACAGTGTCTTCAGGTAGTTGTTTCCTAAGGAATACAAATCTCCCCAAAGAGTCAGGGTCTTTTTATAATAGACAAAACCACACCAAAGGATACCATAAAGAAATATAAAATTGTAATCCGTCGGCAGGATGGGCAAGCATTAGTTACCTTACTCTCCCTCTAATTCTGATGGTTTAACTCCTCTTTAGACATAGTATCCAGGACTTTTCCTTTCCTTTGTCTCAATTCATTTCTGACCAAAAGATGGTGGTACTTGTCACTAGATGCCAAGACCTTTTTTTTTTTTCACATTTATTGGAGCCAGCATATCTGGAGGAGAACACCAGGATAGGTTTCTATTCCTTCTTTACCAGAAAACTATATACAAAGAGAGTATACTTTGGGCTGTAGTTTTTCACTTCTCAAGGCATGTCCAGAATCATTGGCATTCAATTATAAGGAAATAAAAAAGGACTATCTGTTACCTGTTGATCATAAATCAACTCCTTCTACTCCTGTTACTTTGAACTGATATCTCAATCCTTTCTACTATCTTCTCATGCAAAAAAAAAAAACCATGCTTCTTTCAGAAGCCTATCTATATCACCCAAACACTCAAGAAAAAGAAAAAGTTTAACTTATAACTTACCACCAAGTAAATGTACTTCCCTTTCATCAATGTACAGAGAAAACAAACAAACAATTAAATGAAGCAAGCTTTGGACAGACAATAAAAAACAACTATTGGCAACAATAGTTGATTGGCACCATCAGACAATCAATTTTAATGCCTATATCATATAGGCTAATTCCCATGGGATGGTATAAAAAATTTCAGATATCTGTACATCTAGTGAGTTGCATTACCAGAATAGAAACATGGAGTAGGAAAAACTAAGCCTTTATAATGCGTAGAAATGACAACCAATGTTTACCCTTAGAGTTATGTTTATATATTATACTGGACAGTAAATGCCAAATTAAAAAAAAAAAACAAAAGATACCAAAACAATTGTAACAAAATATACCTGCTGACTCCAATCAGAAATAATATCTCTATTTCCCAAGATTACCTTCTAAGCTAAAGCATCCTTTAAGTAATTCAGAAGTGGAGATATTAGCACCCCAGTTCAAACATGTGAAGAAATGTCAGCAAAATGCTGCCTTTCAGTAATTCTATCCAAAGTGCGGTCTTTATCTTATCAACTATCTATCTATCTATCTATCTATCTATCTATCTATCCATCCATCCATCTATCTATCTATCTATCTATCTATCTATCTATCTATCTATCTATCTACTTATTTATCTCTCTCTCGCACACATAGAAGAAATGATAAACTGATTTGTAATGCCTTTAAGGTTTTTTTAATATTTATTTATTATGTATACAATATCTGTCTGTGTTTATGCCAGCAGGCCAGGAGAAGGCACTAGACCTCATTAGAGATGGTTGTGACCCACCATGTGGTTGCTGGGAATTGAACTCAGGACCTTTGGAAGAGCAGGCAATGCTCTTAACTGCTGAGCCATCTCTTCAGACCCCAAGTTTTTTTTTAGTTTTATTTTACTTTGTTTATCTGCAGTATAAATGTATATGCATGCATGTTCACATGTATGGGTGCCTATGTGTACATGCATGTGATTAGAGAGACTGATGTCCTGCAAACAGGTCAACAGGTTGAAGAATGTTCTTTCCAGTATTACTGTTTGTCTGAGCCTCTTTTAAGACCCAAGGCTTTTCTCTGTTTCATCTAGACAATTTGGTTGGTCCCTATCTTTCAAGTGATTTGCTTAATCTCTGCTTCTTCCAGGCTGTTGGCCTCATCTGAGAGTCTTACACTGGTCCTCTGAGAGTCAAACACTGGTCCTCCTGCCTTCAATATTGCACTTCATTAAATCCTCACCCACTCTCCAGTTTCAAGATAACTCTCTGAAAATAATTAATTGGCCTAAAAAGATGTTATTTAGTGTGAACTTTAGAATTTCGTTAATAGTTGATAGAAAAAGAATAGACGTTCGCTATAATTACTAATAGAATGTGAAAACAAAAGCCATTTGCCCATACTAAGAAAATAGTTACGAGGAAGATCTATGCACACTAAATGAGATAAGACTGATGTTTGGCCACATTGAAAATCAAAAAGGTATATATTTTGGAGATCAAACCTTTGTCAGTTGCAGGGTTGGTGAAGATCTTCTCCCAGTCAGTGGGTTGTCTTTTTGTCTTAGTTACTGTGTCCTTTGCTTTACAGAAGCTTCTCAGCCTCAGGAAGTCCCATTTATTCAATGATGCCCTTAGTGTCTGTGCTGCTGGGGTTATACATAGGAAGTGGTCTCCTGTGCCCATGTGCTGTAGAGTACTTCCCACTTTCTCTTCTATCAGGTTCAGTGTGTTCGGACTGATATTGAGGTCTTTAATCCATTTGGATTTGAGTTTTGTGCATGGTGATAGATATGGATCTATTTTCATTCTTCTACAGATTGACATCCAGTTTTGCCAGCACCATTTGTTGAAGATGGTCTCTTTTTTCAATTGTATACTTTTAGCTCCTTTATCGAAGATCAGGTGTTCATAGGTTTGTGGGTTAATGTCAGGGTCTTCTATTCGATTCCATTGGTCGACTTCTCTGTTTTTATGCCAATACCAAGCTGTTTTCAATACTGTAGTTCTGTAATAGAGTTTGAAGTCAGGGATGGTAATGCCTCCAGAAAATCCTTTATTGTATAAGATTGTTTTGGCTATCCTGGGTTTTTTGTTTTTCCATATAAAGTTGATTATTTTCTTCTCCAGATTAAAAAAAAAATCAAAAAGGTAGAAATTTTAGAAGTACCTAACACATATCAGGTTGAACAATTGAGCTGGAATGAAAAAAAATGGAGAATATTTAAAAAAAACAATTTAAGTTAAATTTATAAATGAAAAGAAATCCAATTAGTTCAGTTGACGGAGGATGTGTAAGCAGAAAGGAGTTCTGTTTCACTGAACAAGATAAGTCTTCTAAAACTATCCTAGACTAAGGGATTTTAGAGACTAAGAATGAAAGATGCTGATGAAGGAATGAATTGTAGTAGTTGGTTTAAGAAGGATGAATATGTATATTAATGGAATCTTATTCAATGTATGAAAAATCTGGCAATATTTTAGAGATAATGATATTGAAAACTATATATGGAAGAATAAAGAATTCCGAGGATTTTCAATCTAGTAGTATTTAACTCAGGTGGAAATGAAGACCTCTGGGATAGACAGCTCTTTCACAGGACATGAAGATCTGCTATGGTGGGAAGAAATCAGCTCTCACATCGCTGGTGTGAAGATATATGCTTTGAGAGATTAGGAAAGGCCTGGTATTAGATTAGTCTTCATTGTGTCATAAATATGCAAGACATGACACCGCAGAGGGAACAGTGTCAAAAAGAGAGAAAGAATTCCAGAACCAATGAGCCCAAGGAGTAATGCCATAGGTAAAAGAACAAAAAGAGGAATATAATAGCCTGACTTTTAATCTGCATTTAAAACTAACATTCATGTGTGTCCAAGGCCAACCTCATTAAAAGAGGGGAAAAAAGTAAGTAATATCAGCATGAGAGGGAAACACACTACCAATTCCAAACCCCATTTTCAAAAGACTTACTTATGGCATAAATATGGTAGTGATTTAAGTATTAGCATGAAATTATGCTTTACTGTTTGGTTTTGTTCTCACATTGTAAAGATGAATCCATGCAATGTGGAGAGATATTGATTAAGTTCAGTTTAATTATTTTCTCATGAATAAATATCTCTGAACACTCTCGCACAGGGCACAGCACAGACACTTTTTTATGTTGATGTCTGGATCTGCTTTGAATCTGAAAACAAATGGATCCTGAGGCAGACATTCACATACTAATACCTATTCTTTCTTATCATGGATTTCACATCTCTAGCATAACCTCACAATAAAATTCCTTCCGTTTGGCCCTGATTTCTCAGAAGCCATCTATGGTAGTTGCTTCAAAGCTTGTTTCTTGTGTAATATGTCTTGTAATACAGCCTTGGTTTGAGTCTGAATTCTGTAAGGAGAGCACCTGAAGATCTTGCTTTTACATTTTCCCAGTACATAGCACTTTCAGTAGCTTTTGCAGACTTGAAAAACATGAAATTGACTTTGAATGTTAGATGTTTGTCTGTCCTAATTATGTTGGCCTCATTTCTAGGGAAATTACTAACAGAAGTTACATTGTGAAGTCAATAGTAGTACAGTAGCTGAAATTTCAAAGGTTTCTTTTTTTATAAATCAGGCAAGATATAAATAAACAACTTATTATAGTTCATTTTGAAATTGGCATAAAGCACAATTCTAGGTTTATTCTTTACATATACACAAATCTTTTAATTAAAATATTACTATATCACTTTTGTCCTTCTGCTCCCTCTAGGACTCTCAAGTACCCTAGCTCAAACTTTTCTACGTCCTCCCTCTCACCCTTGAATTGAAAGCTTTTTTCTTTTATTATTGACATCCACATGTAAAATACACATTGGCATGTGTAAGTATGGACATGTTATAAATTCAACCTGCTGAGTGTCTTTTTTTGTTATTCTGTGTATATTTTCTTAGGATGGATCACTTTATTGGAGAGAGTTCCCGTATTCCATTAGGATGGCTATTGAGATTGTAAATTTTTTTATAGTCTTGTTTTCTGTATTTGAAGTCATTTCCAAGAGAGATTATTATGCAGCAGGGTTGCTTGCATTTTTCTACCACATGTTTAAAGATATTCCCTGAGCTTTGATGCTACGATGCAGATGTGCACACTGGGGTTGGGTTCCCCCAGTCATATGAATTTCTAGATTGTCTTAAGTTGTGATTTTTTTCCCCTGAGGATTTCCATTTTGCAAAGCAAAACTTCTTTAATGAAGGGTGGTAGCTGCACAGATCCATGGAAACAAGGATAAAATTTAAAATACAGTAAGGAATTGTGTTGTTCTATCAAAGAGATGGTAGACTTTCTTCTAATATCCTTGAGATCCCTAAGTACCAGGTATGATTTCGCTTATGTTGAGAGGGGCATACATACAATTAGGGAGCTATTCTTACCATAAACACATGAACACCATTCATTGCACTTTTTCAGATATCTCCCAATATTACTCAATGGTGTGGTTCATATATGTTGTAGTTGGGTAGGAATATTAATTATGTTCCTCCCTTGTCAGTTGCATATTATTTTCTGAAACTAGGCTAGGCTGCATGAAGGAGACATTCAGGTTAGGTCTAGCTGAAAAATTCTGAGCCCTGAATCCTATGTGTGCAGTGTCTTCAAAAATAGGGGTTTACCTTCAACCTCTGACAGGAAATCAAGGAAAAGAACAATAATCCTATAGGTTTTGAGGAATCACTTGGACTACCCTGACTAACCTTATAAAAGGAGGTATCTTGTGTCTGCTATTGGGGATTTTAATAATCTATAGCTCTGTGGAGAGAGCATTGCCAGTACATGTGGCATAATTTTAATATATATATATATATACATATATATGTATATATGTATATTTATAATATGATTTTAGATGAGCAAAAATAGTATGATTCCTTGAGACTTTATACAAAAATCTTGAAATTCTTTGTTTTTCCTCTTTCCTTCTTCTTCGGTATTGCTCTCTTTCCACACTCACCATTTGAAACCCCGTCTCAATTTTTGTTTCTTCATATACACTGTACTATTTAATCTCTTAGTTACCCTTGCCCTGCTTATAATCCCTTCATACTTTTCTGGTCTGTACAGTTACTATATGCTGTGGACTCACATCTGAAGATTTGGAGATCAGAACCAAAGACGAAAGAGAATGTACTGTGTTTGTAATTTTATCACAGTCCTATGAGGTAGCAATATTAGCCTATCATCTCCATTATATAAATGAGAAACTGCAGTGTCAGAGGTTATGTAACCTTCCTGAACTCATAAACCTGTTAGGTGGTATTATCAATATTTAGGCTATTTCTTTCTGACCCTGGAGCCGAGTTCTTCATCAAGAACTGTGTACAACCTTGAGAAACACTTAAAACAAATTCCAAGATTCTCTATAGAAATAAATCTAACATTGATTAGAAAGTAATATGAGGCATAAAATTTAGTTAATTCAATTTAGTAGAGCATATTCATAAAAAGTTTACTGTTATAATCCCTCATCTTGGGAAGTTGCTTCTTCTGGAAGCCAAAATCTCACAGTGAATCCTAAACTTGGAATATTCCCAGTGAATTCAAGCTGCTGCATTTTAGTGGGACCTAACACTGTTGGGAACCTTTCTCACTGCTCATTATCATAATTACAATGGCAGAATCATCTCACTAATATAGCTCTGCAACTTATCAATAGTTTATTTATAAATATTGAAAAATATTTGTGAATTTTATAAAAATTGAAAAAATTACAAATCCTGAAAAATAAAGGACTATTACAGGACTTTTTGGTTAATAATAAATTCTAAATATGAAAACGCTATTGAATGACGAGTGATCTCTTACTAAGCAATGTACAGTTTTTAGAAACATGTCTTCGATTCTACAAAGCAACCTACTAATTATTTGAAGAGTATATATGATAAATGAGGTCAATAAATGATAAATACAGTGTATGTGGTCAAAATCCCAAGTGATTTACTATGAAAATTAAAATTTCTGTAGAATAAATAAATGATTACCATGTTATCTGCAACTATATGCTCATATGTTATTTATTTAAGACATATTGCTTATAAGCTCCATCCAGTGTTTTGTATGTTACTAAAGACAATAACAAAGCCACAATATACATTTACCTTACGAAGTTCAGTATCTTCTTGAAGAAGATTTAAGAATTGTGATAACAACTATGAAATTTCCTATAATTTTTATGACATCTTTAGAGTTTGTAACACAGATAAAGAAGTGGGAGAAAAACTATCAGAGAGGTGAGGTCTGGGGATGTCATTAATAAAGCGTTAGAAGACGTATTCTTTTTTTTTTAATTCATTTTTTTTTATTGAGAAAAAAAAAATTCCGCCTCCTCCCAGCCTCCCACTCCTCTTCCCCTCCCCCCACTCCTCTCCCCCTCCCTCTCAAGTCTGAAGAGCAGTCAGGGTTCCCTGCCCTATGAAAAGTCCAAGGTGCTCCCTGCTCCATCCAGGTCAAGGAAGGTGAACATCCAAACTGGCTAGGCTCCCACAAAGCCAGAACATGAAGTAGGATCAAAACCCAGTGCCATTGTCCTTGGCTTCTCAGCAGCCCTCATTGTCCGCCATATTCAGAGAGTCCGGTTTTATCCCATGCTTTTTCAGTCACAGTCCAGCTGGCCTTGGTGAGCTCCCAGTAGATCAGCCACACTGTCTCTGTGGGTGGGTGCACCCCTCTTGGTCCTGACTTCCTTGCTCATAGAAGACGTATTCTTTATCATAATAGCAATAGGAAGTCAGGGTTGTGTACGATATCATTTAAAGCAAATTTTCTTCTTTCAATCAGCCATGTGAAGAAAAAAGACAGGCCCATGTTTATTGCTGCAAACAACTAGAGAAAATAAATAACTGTGTTAAAATGATTGCATTTAAGTAGGATTCTTACACTCTAATTAAGGAAGTAAAATAAGACTTGTTACAAACACAGACTACTGACAGGCATGAGAAAGTTTTTGCAAAGTGGATATAGATTCTGTGGAAAGGAAGAATTGCTAAGGATAACTCAAAGTTCCAAAACTGGCCAACTGTAGACATAGTGGAACTGTTGATTAATACATGATATCTTCAAATAGGTCCAGAGTCAAGGAAGAGTCACTATTAATTCAGTTGTTAGAGCTGTATTTGAATTCTTTTGAACACTGTGCTATGGAAGTTCCATGATGCATCAGACCTGCTTTGACATAGCAACTGAAGATCTAGAGCAGGCTACCTTATACTTTATTCCAGGTTGCTAACATGTGTTCCACAAAAGTGATGAATGTGAATGAATATCCTATAAAAAATAAAACAAATTTAATGTGATACTATGAAAAATTCCATCACAGTCCCAGAAAAATGCAAATCAAAACAATTCTAAGATTCCATCTTACACCTTTAAGAATGTTCAAGATCAAAAACATCGATGACAACTTACGCTGGAAAGGTTGTGGGGAAAAGGGAACACTTCTGCATTGCTGGTGGGAATGCAAGATGGTACAGCCGCTTTGGATGTCAGTGTAGCAATTTCTCAGAAAATTAGAAAACAACCTTCCTCAAGACCCAGTAATTCCACTTCTGGGTATATATCCAAAGGATGCTCAATCGTGCCACAAGGACATGTGCTCAACTGTGTTCATAGCAGCATTGTTAGTCATAGACAGAACCTGGAAACAATCTAAATGCCCCATGGAAGAATGGATAAGGAAAATGTGGTACATTTATACAATAGAGGACTACACAGCAGAAAAAAAAATGACATCTTGAATTTTGCAGAAAAATAAATAATTTATATTCTAGTGAGCTTACTGAACTATAGAAATAAAATTCTTTAGATACCTAACTTTTCAGGTCAGGTCCAA
The DNA here is from genome assembly GCF_018167655.1 of Microtus oregoni. Taxonomy (NCBI): domain Eukaryota; kingdom Metazoa; phylum Chordata; class Mammalia; order Rodentia; family Cricetidae; genus Microtus; species Microtus oregoni. Next base: position 17,744,682 of record NW_024543076.1, read on the forward strand.
TGCTCAAAATATTTATTGATTGTATAATTTTAGTTATACAATCAAAGAATAGTGAATATTTTAATTAATTAAATTAATTAATTAATTCTTTTACAATTTCATGCAATGTACTTTTATCATATTCATTCCTGAATGCCTCCCCGATTCACTACCGTTTCCTAAGTTTCCTCCCCACCTTCATGTGTTCTCATGACCCCAGTCTCAACAACTGTCTCTGATTTATCCTATCCATATACTCTTGAAAGTAGGGTCACCCACTGAAACCTGGTTGATCTACCAGGAGCCATATTCTTTAAGAAGACTGAGTATGTATTTGTCAAAGCTCCTCGGTATGAGTGGGGCTCATGTACTTCTACCCCACTATACGCTAGAATGTGGTTAGTTTCATCTTTTTCAAGCGAACACAGCTTGTATGAGTTGGTGAGGGCAGGAGTCCTGTCATGTTTAGAAGATACAGTTTTACTTCAGTTTTTCTTGATCTCTAGCTCATATGATGCTTCCCCCTCTTCTGTGATGGTCCATGGAGAGGAGGGCACTATAAATATCCAATTTTTGTCTAAGTACTCTACAGTCACTAACTCTGAACTTTGTCCAATTGTTTCATTGTTTATCACCACCATATGAAGAATGTCTTTAATAAAAAGAAATGTCTTTAATGTATCTGACAACACTAATGTACAGACAGATACACAGGAATTTAAAGAGAAGTTTGATGTTCTATGTCCATCCAGCAGAATAATAGTAGTAAGTTAACATGAGGATGTATGATCCTCTCAAACATAGGCTTTTAGCTATAAATTCAATCTGAAAGCAGCCAATTTCTCTTATAAACCATGCATCATTATAAAACACTTAGGCATATGTGGCCCCACCAGTTATGACTGCAGTTCACAAGATTCACAGCTGGATAATACTGTCAATTTCCCCAATCCATTCTCTCCTGCAGCCTTCATAATGCAGTCCGGTACTATGAGATAAAGGCAGCAGAGAGAAAGCTTCCTACATGACAGAATAGCATGCACCGCAAGAAATTAAGCAGTAGTGATGCACGTCTTTAATCCCAGTACTCAGGTGGCAGAGGCAGGCAGATCTCTATGAGTTCAAGGCCAGCCTGGTCTACAAGAGCTAGTTCCAGGACAGGTTCCAAAGCTGCAGAGAAACTAAATATCTTTAAGATATTTGGATATTTGGAACATTCCTAATCATCAACAACTTGAGAAGACTCCCATCCAAAACTCAGTTTCTAGGATGATTTATACATGTACATTATACATAAACACCATAAACATACACATCATATGCATGCACATACACAGGATGGATGAAACTTATAAAATAGGCTTGTTAATGACTTTTTGCAATACCACTTTTGTAATTGTCCTTCTTCTAACCTCTCCCTAGTCTCCCACCCCTTTCCTCTCTTAAACCTTCCTTTTCATTTTTCCCTTCCACCTTCATATCACCCATCTTTTACTATCCCTTATCCCACAAAATTGGAAAGTATGTATTATAATGACTGCTATTCACAAGAAAATCAAGTGTCTAGGAGAATGGTTTACCTTCATTTTATGCTTCCAGACTATAAAATAAGGCTTAAAATGACTATAAGAAATAGAAATTTGCATTAAAAACTCTGTATCCAAACAAGCTTTTTGCCAATAGTAAATTATGAAAAATTGATAAGTTTCTAAATATCATCATTGAAACAATTATCAGAATATGATTTCATTCAGGTTAAAAATAAATCCAATGGAGAATTAGTATCTGCAGAAGGTGAACATTAAAATATGCATTTACAGTCTTGAAGTAAAATAATTGATTTCTGTAAAAAAGTAAGCTTAAAATGTTAAGTCCCAGATATGGAACTATTACAACCAATCAAACTAGTAAACCATGATTCACATCTGGTATAAAATTGATTTTTTGAAAATATAACTTACTATATATGAGTGCAGAGTATCTAAAAAATTCATGTTGACTATTAGCAATAAAATAAATTTATAGAATTGTAAGATACTACCTCCTAAAATAACACTAGTTTCTATTGCTTGTGTGAGATTTCACTAAACATTTAATAAATAGATATTGTAATGTTATTTAACTTGGTTTAGACTGTACAATAGCAGTGACACTTTAATTCTACATTGGTATCATCATAACACTAATTCCCATACCTCACAATGCCTGGAAAAGGTAATTACTGATGAGTTTTACATATAACTCAGGGAAGTAAAGGTCTGAAAGCATGCTTTTTGGGTAACATTTTTACTCAAAAAACAAACATCATGATGGAGAAGGATCAATCCCATTTTTTTGACTATTTCTAAAACAAATCATATATTCCCAAAATTCCCTTCTGTTAATAATATTATATGTCAAATACATAATTTGCTATAGAATTTACATTATTGGTCTGTATTTGTAACTCTGTAGGATTAGTTATTATTTTATACAATGCTTCTCTTTTAAATCATTTTGTCTTTTTAACTGTCTAATTGAAGTAATCCTTGACTCTCTGGGGGACAATGAAGGGGTAGGCATGGTAGTATATACTGAGTTTGGCATCCACAAAAGTTGTCCACAAATAAAATGGCTTTAGGATTCTTAATTTCAAAATTCTATACTAACTTTTAGATATAATTTTATCATTATAAAAATTAATTCTCTAGAGGTTAGATATGTATTTCTTTATTCTTTTTGTATTATACTGTATGTCTGTCCACACATTTCTTTTATATCCCATTTTCCAACAATATAATTAATTTTTAATTCTTGTGACACATACCTCATATATTATTGCTTGGCCCAATTATTTCATTTTTTGGAATAAGGACATTTTAGTACTCAGAAAAAGCATTAAGTCATGAAAGATACTTTTAACATCTGGAAAAATTTTCAATAAAATTGTACAATTGACTGATTTATGAACTCTCAGCATGGAAAATGCCATTTTACAGCAAAATTACTTGCTTTTAGCCCATGTCAACCAAAGTTGACCCAATAGGTAATGTCTGTATTTCACAGTCTCTCAGACCTATTCTAAATTATTGTCTTCGTATTGCCTATAACTGTTTTGCACCTTGCAATGTTTCTTGTCATTGAAGAGGAAATAACATTTTAAAAAAATGTTGGTGTTAGTCATTTGATATTTTTCTTTTCTCTTTACATGTAAATTTTAATATTTTATTTTTCATTGTAAAGTTCTACATGTTTTGGGAAATAAACATGTCATAATTTCCTGGATTTATTGATTGATTGATTCATTTATTGAGTGTGTTTATTTGTTCCTTCTTAGAGAAATGTGGCTTACCTTAATCTAAATAAAGACTTTTCTACATTTTCTCCCATGAGTTCACTTTCTTTTTCTTTATTTAGTATTTTAAGCTACGTAGTTGCTTTACATGTAGGTACTCTCAAGTGTGAGAAGTTGAGCTTGGTTTTTATCAGTCTCCTATATTTGATATTTATCTTTGGCATGATTTTGTTAAGTACCACTTTTACTCATTGGTTTCACAATAACACATATGACTCTTAAGAGTTTTTTAATTGCATTGCTAATAATTATTTCATCCTCAGAACTTAGTTTGGGTGGCATATTATTATCATTCTGTGTGTATACAACAATTACTTTGTTTACAACATTCTATAATATTTGATATTTTTCAGATGGCAAATTGTCAATATTTTGGCAATCTGTATTTATAGTGAACATTTGGGAAGTGTTGGGTATTTTACAATGTCATAATAATTGAGGGAGTGCCAATAACTGAAAAAGTGATGGCCAGAGATGTTAGCATAATATAACTGAATGTATCCAGTCAAACAAGAAACTTGTTGAGTCAAAATGTTATCAATATCTCTGTCTAAGCAGGGTGATGGTAGTGCATACCTTGAATCAAAGCACTCAGGAGTCAGAGATGGGCATATCTCTGTGCCTTAGAGACCAGACTTGTCTACAGAGCTAGTTTCATGGAAATTAGAGATACACAGAGAAACCCTGCTTCAAAAAGAACAAAACAAAACAACCACTTCAAAAAACAAAGCAATAATAATAATAATAACAACAACAGCAACAACAATAACCCTAAGTATTCCTAACAGCTTGCAGCTGTCCTTCCTCCCACTCTGACTCCATTCCCTTGGGATTCCCTGTGAATAAAGGTTTTCTTCTTCTTCAGAACTCTCTCAGCTCTCCCTTTCAGTCCATTCTCATTCTTTTGTTTCAGCCACTAAATCCTTGATGCACTTTCTACTAAGCATCCTCCTGTGACCATACAAAGTTGAGACTCTTCATACTGCCATCCTTGTCCTTCATCATGATATCTCCATTCTTACCCTCAAGCCTGTATTAACCTCCTACCACCATAACTCTATTGACTGTTGACCCCAATTACTTGTACAGTACCAGTGACCCCCAGCCCATTCATCTCTGTCTCTTCAGATTATTTTTGGTCTTACTGCAAACTTTTTGGAGGAGAATCTCTTCCTATCATACCTCCAAATTCGCGGGGTGTTAATAGAGGTTTTTATGTCTCTCTCAGTTCCATAGACACTTCAAAATAATCACTCAGAAGCTTAATATTAATTGCAAAATCCTTGGTTGAATAGCTCAGGCTTATTACTAACTAGCCCTTATGTTTAAATTAACCCATTTTTATTAATCTTTGTTTTGCCACAGTCTCATGGCTTTACTTGTGTCTCATTTGTTCCTCAGGCAGCTGGCTAGTATCTCTCCTTTGAGATGGGAAGTCAACTGCCATGTACTAACACCATTACCTAAATTGAGCAGTACAGACAACTAACACAGCAATTTTAAGATCCATTTTATGAAATCAAAAAACAATACACGTATACAATAAGGGCAGTTCAGACAAAAAAAACCTCTAAATGGGTCACACTGTGTTTAAATAATGCACATAGGCTTGGAAAAAGGCAAAAAAAGGTTGGAAAGCCATAAAAAAATAATTTAGAGATGATAATGTTAGGTTCTTAAAAATAAAGAAATGAAAAGTATATAAGTCACATAATGAGAAGAATACACAAAAAGTCTAGATTATATATATTATCGTGATCTTTGGATTTTCTTGTCTGTTAATGAACTAACTGCTAAGAGATATTTGATTGTGGGGGATTCTAAGTTGTATCAACCTCTATATTTTAGAGGTATCTTGACTTAAAATTTTGGGTCTATGGATATTCTCCTTCGGGAAGGAAGTTTGGCTTTTGGTTCCACAGAAGAAAAAAAATTGTGGATTCCTTCCAAGTTAATATGGTTTGATCAAAGAAGGTTCCCTTATTTGTCTATTATGGGAATGATTGCCCAGGTGATCCAACATCCAGAGCAGCTCCCAGGCTACACTCTGAGATGATACAACCTTACAAATTATTACAGCAAAAAATTGACAATTATCCTGATTTTCTCAGGGTAATTCAAAGATTACCAGCACCCTCTACTCAACAAATTCTATTCTAGAAAACTATGTCCTAATTTCCAAAATATTGTTTATGAATGTTTATTTTCATTTAAGGGAAGATGGTTATAAATTGTTATTGTGCACAGTCAATCTCTTTCTAAGAGAAAAAAAGAAGAAATAAAAATGGGATAAAAGGATAGATTATTCATCTTTTTGGGTCTGGGACACCTCACTCAGGATAGTGTTTTCTATTTCCATCCATTTGCATGCAAAATTCGAGAAGTCATTGTTTTTTACCGCAGCGTAGTACTCTAGCGTGTTTATATTCCATACTTTCTTCATCTATTCTTCCATTGAAGGGCATCTAGGTTGTTTCCAGGTTCTGGCTATTACAAATAATACTGCTATTAACATAGTTGAACAAATGCTTTTGTCATTTGATAGAGCATCTCTTGGGTATATTCCCAAGAGTGGTATTGCTGGGTCCAGGGGTAAGTTGATCCCGAATTTCCCGAGAAACCGAAACACTGACTTCCACAGTGGTTGCACAAGATTGCATTGCCACCAGCAATGGATGATAATTGGTTTCTAGCCATAAATAAGGACCACGGAGTCTACAATAGGTGAACCTAAAGAAGCTAAGGAAGAAGGTGAACCGAAGGAAAAACATATAGTTGTCCTCTTCGCTAAGGGAAGTAGACCAAATTTCCGGGGAGAAAATGGGATCTTGGGGGGGGGTGGGATGGGGGTAAGGGGAGATGGGGAGAGAAAAGGTAGAAGGGAAGGAGGGGGGACCTGGGAAACGGGAGAATTGTGTTAAAGGAAAGGTGGATAGGGGAGCACGGAATCACAATTCTTAGTTAAGGGAGCCACTTTAGGGTGGGCAAGCGACTTGACCCTAGAGGGGCTCCCTAGTGCCCAAGATGAGGTTCCCAGTTAGTTCCTTGGGCAGCTGAGGATTGGGAACCTGAAATGACCCTATCCTAGAGCAATACTGACGAATATCTTGCATATCATCATAGAATCTTCATCTGGTGATGGATAGAGATCGAGACAGTGACCCACACTGGAGCACTGGACTGAGCTCCCAAGGTCCCAAGGAGGAGCAGAAGGAGGGAGAACATGAGCAAAGAATTCGGGACCACGAGGCGTGCATCCACCCACTGAGACAGAGGAGCTGATCTACGGGGAGCTCACCAAGGCCAACTGGACTGTGACCGAAAAAGCATGGGATAAAACCGGACTCTCTGAACATGGCGAACAATGAGGGCTGATGAGACACCAAGGACAATGGCAGGGGGTTTTGATCCTACTTAATGTGCTGGCTTTGTGGGAGCCTAGCCAGTTTGGATGTTCACCTTCCTAGATATGGACGGAGAGGACCTAGGACTTAACACAGGGCAGGGAACCCGGACTGCTCTGTGGACTGGAGAGGGAGGGGGAGAGGAGTGGGGGGAGGGGGAGAAGGGTGGGAGGAGGGGGAGAAGGGTGGGAGGAGGGGGAGAAGGGTGGGAGGAGGGGGAGAAGGGTGGGAGGAGGGGAAGGGAAATGGGAGGCTGGGAGGAGGTGGAAACTTGTTTTTTGTTTATGTTTTTTTTCTTCTTTTCGCAATAAAAAAAAAAAGGATAGATTATTGAATCTACTTTAGTCCAAAAACAATTACTTCTTATTTCTCTTGTTCAATGAATTCAAGGGACTCTTATAAGTGTGCAGTCACTGTGTTTGCACTTTGAGTTCCTCTATAGATTCTACTATGTATTTTTCATAAGATTCTACAGTGGCCAAAGCTTGAGTATACACACAGGAAGGACTTTTCTCATTTCTTGATTTTTACTAAATCATTAAAGTATAAATTTAAATTTTTGCTTATTTTCATCATTGTGACATTTTTAGATGGACAATGATATTTTATACGAGAGTGATTCCCCTTAGTTTTCTCATCCCTAGTATGTTGTGTTTTGTAAATTACATTACCTAGCAACCCTAGCAGCCATAATAATGCATTCTTATCTTGTTTCTCATGCCACAGAAGTGCCTCTAATACTTCATCATAATGTGTATTACTTGCTCTGATGCTATTAAATGTGCTTAGCCAAATTTATCTACAACAATTAGCTACTTTCAATAAAGGCTTCTATCTGAAAACATGTGAATGAGGTCTGAGGAAAGCATTTTGCAAGTATGATGATATAGCATATTTAGTATGGGAAGTGGGGAAATTTAATTGAACTCAATCCAGTAACAATAGAAGAAGTGTAGCACCTTGCCCTGTTTTAATTTCGTTATTTACTTTCTTATTTGATATTCCACTGAGTACAATTAATGCTTCCCATATGCTTATGATTGTGAGGCCATCTATTGGGACATGGAAAACCTACCAGTGGCTACGGCACTAAAGAAAAGACAGATTTTAAGTATACATTCCAGTTGTGTTCCAAACTCACTATCAATTCATCTTGGCTTCAACGTCATCATTATATGCCACCAGATTGTTATGCTCTTGTACTATATGTGTCTACCATACATGGTCCAGTTTCCTTGTTTTATGGTTTTTTTGTTTTGTTTATTTGTTCATTTTGTTTGTTGGTTTTTGTTGTTGTTTTAGTTTCTTTTTTGTCTTGGAAGCTTTAGTACCTTTCATGCTATTGTTACCTCAGTATGATTGCAGAGTTCACTAATATCTATAAAGTAGACACTATGGCTTGTGTTACTCCAATTGTTTTATAATGCAGATATTATTTTCACTGCATAGCCACACAAAAGCAGTAAGGAAAACTAAAGCAGTGTGGATTATTAGTTGAAGATATGTTTATTATTATTAGTTGAAGATGCTGTGGAATATGTGTTTAATGTTGCAAAGATTTGTTGTCTTCTTTTATGTTGCATTTGTTTAACTCTGTGAAGCTGTGTTACATTGCCTGTCTAAAACACCTGACTTGTCTAATGAAGAGCTGAATGGCCCATAGGTAGGCAGGAGGGAGAAATACATGGGGCTGCTAAGCAGAGAGAATAAATAGAAGAGAGAAGGAGAAGGGGGTGAGAAAAGGAGAGGAGGATGCTAGGAGCCAGCCACATAGCCAGACAGTCAGTCACAGAGTAAGAAGGAAAGAGAGGTATATAGAATAGAAAAAGGTAAAAGCCCAGAGGCAAAAGATAGATGGGATAATTTAAGAAAAGCTGACTAGAAACAAGCCAAGCTAACACCAGGCATTCACAGCAATAAGTCTCCATATATTTATTAGGGAACAGTAGTGGACCCCCAAAGAATAAAGACAAAAACATAACAAAACCAAAAATCTACACCAAAGAATATTCTGGTTATTATAGTCGTTTATTTTCTATCTTGAAAAAAATACTTGATTGTATAATTCATAAAACCCCTTTCCTTGAATCCCTCACCAACCAATGAACTTTGGTTACTTATTAACTTGCATTCTCTCTCATACTTAGTAGTGATGCATTTTTGGAAATGTGCCATTTGGATTCACCATTTTTTTTTTTTTTTTTTGCTATATACACCAGTACCATTATCTAGTGAGAGAACTGTGCAATAGGATTGGCTCTGGCAGAGCCTGAAGGACTTATAGAGAAGTGTTTCTTCTACATGGCCTTGGCTAGAGTTTTTACTCCAGATCTTCTGTTGCTTCTCTGCCCATTTTCCTACTAGATACTCCATTTTGACAACTAATTCTGTGAAGTACTCAACATTACTTCCACAAATTTATTTTCCCTGTATTATCTAGTGCTGTGCTGACTGCTTATCTCCATGATGACTAACTGGGAAAAAAATGTTACTAGGGAATGGGGTCCATCTAACACCTGTAAGGGAATGCAGAGACCACCACTGGTTTATTTGGCATGGTGGGGAAGAAACAAGTCAAAATCATCCATAGATGCCAAGAATGGAAATCAGCAGCAGTGCAAAAGCTACTCAAATCATTGCCTGTGGTCAGCTGGCATCAGCTGCCTCTTTGCAGGCCTGGTTTTTCTGAAACTGAGGTGCTCCTCAAAGAGAACAATATGATTTAAATGAGGAATTTATGGGCTTAGAAAAAGGGCAACTGTGTGAAACATCAATGAGCATTCTGAAGAAAGAGAATGACAAGCTAAAATCCTTGCATTCTAGGCCCATAACACTGACTAAAATCCAGGGAGATTTTAGGATCAAGATAAAAGAGTTTCTTATCTTTGGTTGCTTCAGGGACTAAGCTGGTTGGGGAAAAAAAAAAAAAAGGAAGAAAGAAAGAAAATGCATTTTTTTGGGACAGGACGATGAATTTTGTGTTTTTTTTCTTGTCTCATATAAAAATTAGAGAACTGGTAGAGAGAGAGTTTGTTGGCAGTGTAAACTAATTCCTACTGATAGTTCATTGGTGCTGAGAAACACACAGAAAATTTTCCTTCCATCTTGTCCCAAAGGCAGCTGTAGACACTTGCCGTGGTAAGGGATCCTTATGGAAATGGAGAGGGAAACATTTCCTAGAAATGCTTAGATATAGACATCAAGCACATACTGACCTACTTTACTTACTGGGTATTATAATCCTCCAAGATTTATTAGATCACTTGTGGAACGCACGGAGAAAACTAAAATCTCTATTTTTCTAGTGGTAGATCTCGAAAGTAATTTCACACTGCATTAAAAATGATCTAAAATATGGTGAGTCAAAGTCAGCATGCTTAGAAAATAAAGGATCTAAAAAACAGACAGCAAAAGAAAGGAAAAAATAAAAACTGAACTAAGGAATTAATGAATAGATGTTTGTGGGTTTGGAAATAAAAGGTTATCCATTTTTAGAGTTTGATGTTTTCAAAATGCCAGGCTCACAGTAGTTATGTGGACAAGAGAGCCTGCTCTCCGTTCTTGTAGAATATTTGTAAACTGTGTGAAGATGTGTCATTGTGATTGGTTTAATGAAGAGTTGCATGGCCAATAGCTTGGCAGTAGAGAATAGGTGGGATTTCCAGGCAAAGAGAGGAACTCAGGGTGAATCTAGGTGCCCAAGAGATGCCAGAGACACAGGAAAAAGTCAGACATATGGTAAAGAGGAGAGGTAAGCAAGTCACATGGCAGAATGTGGATTAATAGAGACAGATTATTTAAAGTTGTAAGAACTAGTTCAGAAAAAAGCCTAAGCTAAGGTCAAGTTTTCATACTTAATGTGTCTCCATGTCATTATTTGTGAGCTGGTGGCCCAAAGAAAAAGCTAACTACATACATGTCCCTTTTTCCAAAGAAATCTAAGCATCTACTTCCGGACCAAATATGCTACCAGAGGTAGATAGAGGTCATCTATCAGTACAGCCACACAGAAGTCTCCATATTAGCGAGTCAAAAGATTTTTTGCTTAAGTGTTAAATTTGAACTTTTCATGTTGTATCATATGTTTCATATCAGTTGATGACATTCTAACCTGTTTTGTTTCATTTTATAGAGAAGTCGTGCGATGTTGATTGCCTCAAACAACATTGATACATATTCCAGTAATACCTTATTTAAGACAATGGTATTTCTCATACATTTCCTTCCTAAGTAATGGAGCTCAGTTTCCAGTAATGAACTAAGGCCACAGTGTAATACCCTTTGGCTACTTTAGACTTATATATGGTATTGGAAAGTGAACTATGGTAATAAATCATATGGTATCCCTCTTGCTTTTGTACCTTAGCCAAAATACTGGGCTATTTCTTTCATACTTTAATATGAATACTAAAACCTAGAAGTGGAACTTCTCTTTCTCCCATTTAAACTTAATCATTCTTTTTTTTTTCTTTCCTTGATGGATAATCATTCTTTATTTCCACCTCTTTAAGTATAGAAGCCCCTTTTGGGAAAAAAAAATGTTGTTGGTGCGGGGATCTAGTCATCAGGTATATTTTTCTATCAATAACAAGCCTAAGAGATTTAGAGACAATGTGAATATCAGCCAAAGACTCTGCTCTAAGAAACATAAGTAGTTACTGAGGAGACTTATGACTACCTTCTAGGAAACTGGTAGTTAAACATAAAATTTCTTTATGAAAGGAAATCACATTGTATTGAGGTAGGGGTTGTTTTGACTAGAAACTGACAAAATGTTTTATATGAATTCTTAGTTAGCAAAGAAAGAATTTCTGATGGGTGTATTTCAGGGTCAAAGATACAAAAACTTGCCTTGCTTGAGAAAATTCTGGCATATGAATTCTAGGTCAGAATGCCTAAACCATGTACTCTTTTTTTTTTCCTGTGTCCTGTGTCCTACCCACTGACAAGAATTTTATGTATGATAGTGCCATTTTGAATTTTGAGGAAATGATAAAAACTAGAGAGCACTGTTTAAATTTGTATGATTACATTGGTGTTTATGGTGATTACGTTTAGTGACAGCAAGTCTAGTATCCAGGGATTCTCGTCCTCCTGCCACATCAACATACCTTTTCTTTTTGACATTTTAATTCTTTAATACCCATTTATATTAAAGATTCATGTTATCTATCTGCGTGGGTCATTTTTGTTAAAATAATGTCTTTGGTTTTGTTCTTTTGCTGGACCCTGACTGATGCACACTCATTTTCAGGTCAGGATATACAAACTTAAACCACAACCAGGAGTGAACAGTGCATTCTGCCTGTATTTTTTCATTCACTATATTGATTTAGAGGCGAGAACAGTCTAAAATCTTCAGTCAATCTCAACTTTATTTTCAGTCTTTACAGTTAAAAGTTAAATCAAACTGCTCCTATTTGATTTTTGGGGAGAATTGTTTCAGTGGAGTACAGGAAGGACCAAGTCACTTGAGACCTGTTTAAAACCTATATTCTGCTTAGATAATTTGATATTAATAAATGAATTTCTTTAATAACTAGAGTCAGGTACATAGAAATCAAAAGATAAAATGAAATAGGTTGGGCTAGTTTCAAAATAGCAACTGGCTATCATCTTAGATCTAAAAAGATTAAATCCTATTGAGAGTTGTGTGTGACAAGAATCACCTGTCAAGAATTGTGACCTTCAGCAGAAGTTCACAATTAACCCCCAAAAAGGAGCCAGGGAAACAAATTCTTCTCTAGCCTTCTGATCTCTTACTAGGGTTCCCCATTAGCCAAGCTCAACTAGAAACTGAAGGTCACAGGAACCGCTTTGTGTATTTCACAGAGGCCAGGTTCCTGGGGGTCTGAAATCCTACATGAGGTGGGAGGAGACATGGCCTGGCAGAACGAATGGAGGACACTTTATTCGGAAGGGTAACTTACAAGCAACACTAAAACCGTGTTTAAAAATAGAAGTGTGAAGACGAATCCTTTTGAATAAATAAGGAAAATACACTGATGTCTGGAAGGAATAGTTTAGAAGAAGAAGCTGTTCACAGAGCATTTCCCGAACACAGAAGTTAAATATCAGAGAGAAATATGCTGTCATCTGAAAACACGAGAGAATTAGAATATGAACATTCAAAGTAACATTTTTACTTTTAATAATATACACAGATTCTTCTTAAGAAATTTATCTTGATTCTGGATAGCAGTTTAGTGCTAAGTAACATAAAAAACACTGAAATATCCTGACAAATGCCCCCATATATACAATAATGTACATGTATATGTATATATATATATATATATATATATATATGTTTTAACTTTCAATATATAATATGTGATAAGTTTCAGAGCATTTAGAATTAATTAAGTTGTTTCATAGGCCTCTGATAGAGTATTTTTGTCTAGGAAGTCTGACTACATAATGCTTTGCATGGTTTATTTATAGACCACTAATGAAGATGTAACTAATCATCATAATTAATTGGTATTTTTGTGCTTTGGGAACTAATCACAAGTCTTTCACATGCTGGCTCAAAGCAAAAAAGGCTGTAGGAAAAACATTCAAGGAAATCCTGTTTAATGTTTTTAATATGCAGTTCAGATACTGGATTTTTTAAACATTGTGGGATATGGCTATGCAAGGCCAAAACCAGTATCTCATTTGACCAAGCCAAGCCTTTTTTATTTAAATTGAAAACTAAAAAGAAGATTAATAAAATATAAAAGCAGAGTTATATGTACATGGCAGATGAAAACTTTAGGGTTATGCATTATTTATTGCATTGTATTACTGCTAGATCCCCACACTTTATAAGAATTTTGATTATAATGAAGCCCAAACTGGATTTTTCTCTTTAGACTTATTTGTTAATTTTCCATTATCTTTTATTTATATGGAGAGTAATTTTAAGTCATTGTTATGAGACAGATGATGATGATTGTTTTGTTTATTTTATTATAGCTATGGGGAATTTCTGAGAAGAGTCTCAGAGTGCAAGCTTTCATTTTCAGATATTTAAATAGTAAGAATCAGAACAAAATCACAATGAACAAATAACAAACATCTCTTTAATTGTGGGCAGATGCTCGACTGATAGATTCTGCAGCAGCCATGCTGGTCCAGACCATTAGAGCACAGGCAGCAGCACAAGCAGGAATGTCTTGGAGGACATGGTAGAATTGATTCTCTTTAGATAGCTTACCTTGCAATGGAGGAGAAGAAGGATAGACAGGGGCCAACTATGACTAGCTATTCTCTTTTATATTTATTAATTCCCTATGTCACTCCTCCTCTAAAGGATTGACCAAGGAAGAGGAATGTTACTTATACTTGTCGATCTCTTCTCAGAAGGGAATTATTTTTAAAAGATTTGAATTGTGAAAATGAAAGGAAACAGGAGCTTGCATTTTTCAGTATTAATTTGAATAAGATGCTACAGAGTAGCCTCTGGGTTCTCATTTCATGAAGTTTGGGAATTTATTCGTTATAGACTGTAACATTTACAAAGAAGCATATGATGTACAAGAGAAAGGAAGAAAGCATAGCTCTCCTTAGCAGGCACTGTTAATCACAGCATCTATAGAATGGTTACTTCCAAAAGATGAGTTAAGTGCTAGGATGACTTCTATGTGTTCCTCATGGAAGAGCAGTGTGGAATAAAGGGATTCTTGTAGCAAAAACTGGGTTAGAAGGGAATCAAGTGCTCTTCCAGAGTAGGAATATGTTTGTCTTCTGGAACACTAGAAAGTAGTCACATGGTGACCTTCAGAAGCTGCGTGACTGGTTGTACAAATGCCTTACAAAATGTCCAGAGTTTTTCCAATGATGTCAACAAGCCCAGTTCATTGGGACACTTTTCAGGATGTTGTGACTGGAAGTATTGTTTAAGGTGTAATACTAAGGAGAGACAGTGAATATGCAGGTACTGTTAAATGTATGCCAGCCTGATACTAGCCAGAAAGTGGGGTGGGCAGCCAGCTGAGAAACTTTTCTAGGACATGCTTCATCTCAAAAATCAATTGTGAGTCATTGAATTCAATGAAGGCCATTTCTTTTTTTTTTCTTAGTTATGATTTAATTCAGGAGTTAAGATGCTGGATGTTCATGGTCACACAAAATGTGCACTGAATAAGTGACCTCTGGGCACTCAGTTCATGAATTTGAGAAATTTATAGATTATGGATGGTGAACTTTGGAATGATATGTTTGACACAAGAGAGAAAGAAAGAAGGTTGAGCTCTGGTTAGCAGAAACAGGTCCCCCTGAACCAAGGTATCAAGGGTCTGCTACTCCAGTGTCTTTTAGAGCCCTAACAACAAAAACTGGGATGAGGCATATGGAGGTGGTCATTTTAATTAATCCACCCAAAAGGTGTCCATGTGTTCTCCCATCTTGACTTTTAGTTTCTACATATAAATAAGAGATAATAAGCAATTAGGAAATAAAGCTCTCTCTGGTTTTGTGGTCTTCAGCAAGAACATTCTCAGACTATCCAATGAGGAGACAACCCCTATGTGTTCAACATTTCTGGTTTTCTTAACAATTACCTGTGACTACAAGGACCTTGCAACTTCTGCTTAGAGTAGGGTGCTTTCTTCTGTCAGTTTACATTTCCTGTCCTTCCTGTCAGTGATATAAACCTCTTCTCTTCTAAACGAACAGTTTTCATTACCTGTTCTCATTAACAAGGCTAAAAAACCAGACCATTTATTGAAAGACAGAATATCTGTATGGAAGCTTTGGCCTGATTTTATCAGGACTGTGGTGTTGTATTGTTGGGGGAGGATCCCTGCAAGTGTCAGGGGAGTAAGGAAAATGAGTCACAAAGAAGAGAATATGAAAACTTCGTTCAGCCTCACTTAGTTAGTCTGATCAAATTCATTGAGATTCTGATGCCAGGTTGTTTATTATAATCATATTTAAACACAGTGCAATTTGGAAAGAAATGTTTCTAGGCAACAATCGTTCTAATTCCAGTTGTACAATGGAGCTCAAGACCTGACTATATAGTACTTGTGACGATGAAGAATGTTCTAAAACAGAAGGGCTTAGGGTCTAGAGGTCAGCAGGCTATAAAATACATGTGACATCTCCCCTAAAGTTTGAATCTATTAACTGAGAGCTAAAGATAAATGTGTAGGGAGGAAGAGTCTGGAGTAAACATTCTGGGTGACTTGGATAAAATCTGGCCTTGTAGATAGTATAGGTCACTGGGTTATTAATTACATCCACTTCCTGTTTTCTGGATGGAAAGCAGGTATTTTAATTCCTTAAATGAGGAGACACCTCTGTGTGTTTAACATTTCTGGTTTTCTTAATGATTACCTGTAACTACAAGGACCTTGCAGTTTCTGCTTAGGGTAGGCTGCATGCTTTTTTCTTTCAGTCCACGTTTCATGTCCTTCCCATCAGTAATGTAAACCTCTTCTTGAACCCCAAGCTTCACCTCACTGCATCGGAGAACTAAGATTTTAGTAGAAGATTTTTAGTAGAATTTTGTTGTATTGTGAATATGTTCTTTTCACACTGAAGCAATAATTCAGTTTTATTTTTAAGCATGTATCAGCTATTAGCAATGATAAAAATAAATTTGAATCTTGTGAGGTATTTTTAGTTTTTATTTAGTAATCAGGTAAAATTTTAAACATTCTGTGATTTTAAGCTAAAGATACTACAAGTGTTTCTTCAAAGACTAGTCTAGACATTAATTTCTGAATTTTCTAGGATTAAAATAACTTTCTTAATCAAGTTTGTAAATAAACTAAGCTTACTTTTCATGATGCTTCTGAACATTTACAATTCATTTAAATTGCCTATTGGCTTAATGCTATTTACTTGCTTTTCCAGAAATTGTAATAATTAAATCATTCATTATAAAGTCTTCCTAAAACCACTGGGAAAATCAGAAAGTGAATATTCCATTAAAAGGCAAGAATCAAACAAAATGAGAGACAAATTAACATAATTGGCATGGATTAGTCTAATGTACTTGTTTAGAATTCAAAAATAAATAAAATTTGGAGAAAAGTATTCTTATTTCTGAATTCGCTAATTTGTGAAAAGGTGATTTTGGAACCATAAGTTAGGGCTACTGACTTAACTATAAGATAGCTTGGACTACTGTAGCAAAATTCCATGGACCAAGTGGCTTGACCATGAGCGCTAATTCTTCACAGCTTTGGAAGCTGGGAAGTCTACATAAAGGTGTCATCTGGTATATTTCTTGGAGAAGGCTTTTTGGATTAAACTACCTTACAAAATAGTTGGTTACTGAATGTCTTAGTTAGTGTTCCTATTGCTAGGAAGAGACACCGTGAACATCTCAGAAACTCTTACAAAGAAAACATTTATTTGGGATGGTCGCTTACAGTTTCAGAGGTTCCGTTCATTATCATTATGAAAGGGAACAAGGTAGCATGTAGGCAGGTGTGTTCCTGGAGCTGAGAGTGCTATAGCCTGTATTCAACAGGAAGTTGACTGAAAGTCACACTGAGGGAGACTTGAGCAGAAGGTACCTCAAAGCCTGCTACCAGAATGACACACTTCCTTCAACAAGGTCACACCTCCTAATAGTGCCAGTCCCTTTGGGGCCATTTTCTTTTAAACTACCACACTAAATAACACTGTTTATTGCAACTGTTAAGGGAAGAGAGAGTCAACTTTCTTGCCTTCCCCTTATCCCCACCATTACCATGCTCCAGATGGTGACTCCACAACTATCCAAGTGTGGGCAATACTGATTGGGGAGTGTGTGTGTGTGTGTGTGTGTGTGTGTGCGTGTGTGTGTGTGTGTGTGTGTTTATACAAAAAGGACAGGAAATTGAAATTGGGAGGGTGAGAAAAGGTTGAGAAGAAGAATTCAAGGTAGATAAGATGATAGTTATGCTTAAAATAAATTATTTATACATATTAAATTCTCAAAGAATAAATAAAACGTGCATGTTTTGAAAGACAGCCATTTTCTCCTGGTGCTCTAATTTGATTGAGAGGCAAAAACTACTCTTTCTTCCTCTTCTCATACAGCAACCAGCCTCATCCTGAACTCTGTACTTTTGTAAAATCACCCATCTTTAATATGTCACAAATGTCCCAGATCTAAACACCAGTCTCTTAGAGGTTAAGTCTTTAACATATAAATGCTGAGAGGACACACTATGCTCCAAAGCATCCTTCTCATTGATGTTTTTAGATGAACAGAAACAACATTTCCACATGTGGGAGAAGTACCTGCATTTAAGCAGCATTGTTATGAGAGAGCACTCACTGGACACATAGCGTTCTGGGGGAGGAGTTTCTATTGTAGCCAAATTCTGCTGAGCATGGGATAGGTTACCCATGGAAAAAACAAATAAACAAACAAAAAAACTTGGTGATCTGGTTAGAATGTCATGTACAATGGAAATATAAAAAAAATAGAAAATATAGATAGTATAAATTATAGGACCCAAGGCCGGGTGTTGAAATAGGAGCAGTGGACTGTGTCCCGCCACCCGGCTAGCTTTACCCGAAATAATTACACGGAAACTGTATTCTTTTAAACACCGCTTGGCCCATTAGTTCCAGCCTTTTCTCGGCTAACTCTTGCACCTGGACTAGCCCTTTTCTAATAATCTATGTAGTCCACGAGCTGGCTTACCAGGAATGATCTTAACCTGATCTGCCTGGAGTGGAAAAATCATGGCTACTCCCTGACTCAGCTTCTTTCTCCCAGCATTCCCTTCTGTTTACTCCGCCTACGTAAGGGTTGGCCTATCAAATGGGTCTAGGCAGTTTCTTTATTAATAAGAAATCACTCCCACATCAGCCGGGCAGTGGTGGCGCATGCCTTTAATTCCAGCACTCGGGAGGCAGAGGCAGGCAGATCTCTGTGAGTTCGAGGCCAGCCTGGTCTACAAGAGCTAGTTCCAGGACAGGAACCAAAAAGCTACAGAGAAACTCTGTCTCGAAACAAATTCCAATAATAATAATAATAGGATCCAAAAGACCTAGTCAGTTTGGGGAGTGACATGATTCATGAAGTATATTTTAAAAGCAGTTATAAGGTAATACTCATCAAAAGAAGGGACAACACCAGGAGAAAGGTGTGAGGAGGTAGAAGGGACTTACTCCCGAATCCTATTAAAATCTGCCTATGACTGGTGGTTTTAGTAACCTTTCTATACTGCTTGTAGGATATCGTTCTTTCTCAGATTTTAGATTTTCACTTTTAAAAAAATGAAACTCGTGAATTGTGACCTGTACATCCTCACAGTCAATTGGTTGAGCTAGATAAAGATAGCTGACTGTTTACTAGTGCAGGGCAGATGAATCCAGCAGAGATTTGCTGAAGAAATTCAACAGGAGGGGGAGAGACATGGTGTGAGATCAGGAAGACAGCCTAGTGTGAAACTCCTCTAGTGTTAGAGCATTGTTAATTTTTACTCCCCGTCGTTAATGACAAGTAGTGGCTCAAGCCCATTAGTGAGGAAAAGAAACACAAACAAACCTCATAGTGATTTATGCTCCAAGTGTGGGAAATAGGACCTCCTTGGAATATCTGACTTTATTTATGGATTGAAAGATAACCTTGAGGGACTGAATGTGTTAAAACAGCATCAGAAACTGCATTGTGAGTGCAGCAAAGCAAGTTCAGAGTAGACCAAAGAATCAGCAGATATTTTCTCAGTGAGCACCAAGTTTATTACATTTAAGCACATGGTTTTTCCTCACTACTACTTTACTGAGCTAATTAGGCAGGGGCCATCTACCTTCAAAGGCTGCAGAAGACACAAAAGTGCTTTGTAGTGTGAGCTATGCAAAGGAGACAGAGCTGTTCTGCTTGCTAGGGGGAATCTGCTGTGTTTTATAATCATTCTCACTTATCCCAACTATAGAAGCAGAAATAATACCAAAGTAGCATAATGAATAATGATGATGGTTGCAAAAATTATTGTGACTAATCACATTAAACCTATTTGGTTTAACTAATTGAAAATCAAGACGCAATCTCCCTCTAGATTGATTTGATATTTTATTACATTTGTAAAAATCATAAAGTAGTTATGTCATCTTCAATTCTCAGAAATAATTGCATTGCTTTCGTAACTGTCAGAACATATTTTCTGTGTTACATACACAGGTAACCAGTCTGATATGATAGTCCAGTATTTCCTGTTTGGCAATTACAATGTTCTTGACTTTGTGTGGAAAATTATGTTCTAGTTGCATCCTGTAACATGTTTGCCTATGTTGTGGGATCAAAAATATGTCAAATATTGGAAACTTGGGCATGTTAAATGCTTCACATTTAGGATTGCTTTTATGTCAACTCTTCTGATGTATTCTTTTATTTTTTTCCTTGCCAAGATGGGAGGAATAATTTGAGTCTTTTTTGAGAATTGTAAATTTGGTGGTCATTATTCTCTCTCTCTGCCTAGTTTGTAATTAACAGAGTTTACACAAAAGTTCAGTCTGGTGGATAAATTGATTTAGGAATTTGACTTAATTGCTAGATTGGTTTTGAAATCTCTCTGCATTCACTTCCACTTCCAACCCTTAGATTTTAACTGTTTGCTTCTCTGTTAACTCTGTTGGTCTAGTTTTTTCTAGTGTTATATCTCTGCTAAAACTCTTCCAAATGTATGCACTTTAATTTCATGTTCAATAGACTGGATATTAAAATACTTAATCTCCGTTGAGTATATGTTAATCAGTATATGGAGTTATTTATCCATACGTGGAGAAATAGGCTGAAGAAGATTGTAAGAAGGGTGTATGCTCCAATGCAAAGCATAGATACTGTCCCGCTGGAGGGGAAGATGCTTCCTCAGGCAGCAGCATCTGAGTCTTAAGGACACTGGGAAGCCAGCAGCTGGGCAAAATCCGATGTACATCTCACACAGCTGCTGCTTTACTCTCTGTCAGAGTAGGGCTATGCTGATTAAGCCCAGAGTATTTAAATTTTTTTCTTTTCATCTTTCTTCTCTAGCCATCTGTAAATCATAAAACAGAAGTAGGTGGGTTTCCTTTTTCGGCACCAATTCAAATATTCCTCTTCACCAGATGATCCAAAAAAAACAGACAAGTTTTCATTCCTTCATCAACTTTAGCATAGTATTACATTATTTTTTCTTAATATTCACTAATCATCAAAAGGCATTATCAGCCACTTATTTATTGAAGCATTTGCTTATCACTTAATTTGTTCCACTGAATTTATGGATATATCAAATGGCTTACCTATAAAAAATCTGCTGTTACAGACTATGAAATATATAGGATCTTGATAACTTACAATAAAGTATTTACTATTTATCAAGTTTTGTTGTTTGTTATTTATTACTTTGTTTTGGAGACATGATTCTGTTATGTTTTGACATACCTCAGGTAATGTTTAGCCTCTCCTCCAAGTATAGCTGAACTGCAAGTCTATACTACTTTTATAATAACTTTAAAATTCTGCCCTTTTTATATTTCTTCTTGCAAAAAGAATATCTTGATTCTGTTCCTGTTAAACAAGAACTCAGACTCTTCGCCATCCTTCTCCTCATCTGAAAGAACATCATTTTCTGTGAGCATTCATTCAAACTTTGGAGAGCCTCACAGAGTGAGAGTAACGAGCTGGGACTGGCCAATACCGTTTAGAAATTAATCCTCCTCACTAAACCCAGATGAGTGAACATCCAGCTAATAATCTGCCTGAAATTTCAGGAGTGGTGAGATATAGTGATCCAGGTGCAGCATGCCGCCAGGAACTTTAATCCTCCCAAACCTGTAACTATTAAATGATTGGTTGACTAAACTTGCTACATATGATTTTAATAACTGTGGAACTAAAATTCCCATATAGCTTTACTTTTCTTTTCTAAATAATAAAGGTTTGAAAACCAAGGTACTTCCTATTGATGTTGTAATTTTAGTGAAGGTAATACACACCTATAGGTTTAACTAATAAAACCTTGCACACATTCCAGAAAAAAAAAACAGAAGGAATGACAACAACAGCAAAAAAACTCATTTTGTCACCAATATAAATAAGAGACAAAATAAAATTCAAGTGCAGAAACAAGGCAATATTTCTGGCTTGTGGGAACTTCTGTATGAAAGCAATTCCTAAGACTCTTGGTTCACCCTCCAAAGAACCAAAGCTAAAGGCAAACACCAACCTGCTCAACTGCAAAAGCACTTATTGAGAATTGTATCAGTAGACAGAGAGCCATCCACAAGAAGACAGAAGATTGTGAAAGAACCCTTGAAAGTAAATACTGTCATACCATGTATTGTAGATATCAGTGATCAGTTTAAAAGACATCGGGGGAAAATTGTCTGCCATTCAGTGATTCATCTGATGATAAGTCTTTCTGATAAGCAGCAAGTACTATAGTAAATTGAGGAGAGGAATGCTTTTTGACAAAGATAGTAGAAAATACTAGCCAGATGGCCATTTTCATTGTTATTCTTGATAAATAATATGTATCGGATGGAGATGCATTCCACAAGCTTCAAAGTGCTACTGATTGATTTGTAAAGGTGCCAACATCACCCCTGGTAGTGTCTACTGGCCATGATGAAGTCCATCCAGTGCAATGGTAGCTGAGCTCCATAACAAAGGGTTGTATGTGTTGAAGTCTTAAATCCAGACTGTGCCAGGGGAGACGATTTGGTGAGAATTAAGATGATTTGGAAATTAGAGGTAGTTTTACTTTTGCAGGTATGTTTTGATGTGATACAAAATCTTACATGCTTCTGATTCATAGCTTTCATCTTTATATAAAAAAACTTCATTAATGTGACAAATAATTCCTTTCAGTATGAGACATGAAATTTGATTTCTAAAAGTTATGCTTAAGCCAGAATTACATACAAGATATTCATTGCACTGCAAAGTCAAAGTTTGACTATATCCTTTAACCTACATTTGATTAATTTGTACTAAATTTATTAATTTATATTAATTTATAATAAATTTATACTTAATATGTTACAACATATTATTAAATAAAATAAACATGCTAAGTTGTTTCCTTTCTATGTTCTATTAGTAAACATGACTTGCTAATTTTTTATGCTTTTTTAAAATTCAATTAGAATTTTATTTAAGTCATCCTAAATTTTCAGTAAGTGATTACATTGATTGACTTGTTGAAGTATTGGTCTATTTTAATTTTGAAATTAAATTATCAACTCTTTAGTTATGTGATTAAGAGAGCTTAAAATTGGGGTTAATGCAACAATGGCTACTATTTTCCAGAATGTTCTAGTATATAAACAGTATGCCTCTGTTTCTTTTTTTTTTACATACACTCAAATGGACACACACACACACACACAAACAAGTACAGAAATGGGCACTTTTCACACACAAACACACACACCCATGCAAGTATATACACACAAACGTACACACACATACACACACAAAATGTGCACTCTTCACATGCACATACCTGTATGCACATAGAAACATACATTCACACAGACACACATACACAATGGTCATTCTTCATATAAGACACAAGCGTACACACACGCACACATACAGACGTACTTTTAAAAAATGTCTGATAGTGCTATGTCCAATTTAATCTACTTTTTTATTTTGTTCCAGTTTAGTTTGTGCTGTTTCCTTCTATGATTAAACAAGTGCTAGTTGTACATCAACAAGCTGCTCCAAAAACTCATTAATGTGTTACTGTAGAAGGGAGATCAAATAAGAAGAGTGGGCTTACCTACTCATCGTATTTCTATTCTCTGGCCAGTAGGGACATATAGCTTAGTCTTCCAAATTTTAAACATCATATACCTGATTGTTTTCTATTGTCCTATATTACCCTGGAATGAAAGTGACATTAAACTGTGTCTTGCTAGTATGTTTTGATTAGCCAAACAACAAATAGATCATCTTTATTCATGGGATTCTCTAACCAATAATATGTCTTTAAAAGAACGACATCAGAAGTTCAGGGGGCATTGTTTCTCCAGTGGGTTAATTAGTGGAAAGCTTGGAGCATATTCAAACAAAGATATCAATCAGAGATAGAGTAAATGAAAACTCTTGTTAAAAATTACAAATGTTAGGGAAGACATATTATAAATTAGCATTTTTTTAGCATATCCTATCTTTGGGAATTTTGTACCATAATTAATGGTATCTCCATACTCTATGTACTCTAGTCAGTGGAGTGAAGCAAGATTGTTGTTGAAGCCTTGACTTCTTCACTTACTTTCTGCCATTATGCTTCAGAATATAATGGGGGAGTTGAAAGCCAAGCTGGTGTCAGAGTTCTATAGCATAAGAGAATGAGATTTGTCTGAAATTCAGATTCTGAGCACTGAATTGATGCGCCATGTGAGGACCAATTGTACAAATGTCAATCTTCCAGAGTTTCATTAAATTATGATACTTAATTAACATCTGTGTCAGTGAACGATAAAAAAAATATCCAAGGCTTCTTTAAAAGCAGTTCACATTCAAATAGCTGTTGATTGATAGAAGCCTATTGTTTCCTAGTGCCGGCAATGTTCTTCACTGCACGTATTACCAGAAGACTTCCCCAAATATAAGGTACTGGATATTTTGAGCTCTGATAAAAAAAAAAAAAAGTCTTTCTACCTCCACATGGAAAGTGCCAGAATTTTATGGGCAGAATCAGTGACTATTTCTCCACCCATTGAGCATGCATCAACAGCTTGATTGATTATAACAAATACTTTACCAACCACTGATTGGTTATCGAATCCCATGGATTAAAATTATGAATCTATTTGGTGTTTGGCATATGAAAACAAGTGAGCAAGGCATGGTTTCAGGCTGTGAAGTATCATTTTACTCTCATTCGTAGGTAATATGGAGAATTACTTAAAAAAAATCGACTGTGAAGTTTAAATTAATTGGATTTATTACATATAGTTGAAGTAACTTTGTAAAGCTCTTAGAAAGTGATTCCTTCTAATAAATGTAGATATGCTGAACATAGAATAATATTTTACATATGGAAAATGAATATAATGTTATCTTTCTTGAACCATACCTCCAAGATATCTGATGTTTGCAAACAAAAGAGTGATTCTAAATTCTTTTTATTCAGAATGGGTCGAAAATGAGTGTGTGCAGCAACAAAGCAATGTGGTGCTTCTTTTGGATGTGCTGGCTCATTCGGTGTATATTTCATTTAAGGTTCCACTTGCCTTATAGATGTCCCAGGTCACAGAGTAAAGGGCTAAGGTAAATCAAACAAGAACCTCAAGCATCCACTGGGAAACACAAACTTGTTGGTAAGCTTTTTATTTACCATATAAATATTTTTTTATTAAAAGCTTCAGCTTAGTGGTTGATGTGGTATTTCCTGTTGTACGCTGTGATTACCATTGGTTAATAAAAAGACTGCTTTGGACCTATAGGAAGGCAGAACTTTGCCAGGTGTAGAAAACAAAACTAAAATGCTGGGCGAAGAAAGGTGGAGTCAGAGAGAAGCCATGGAGCCTCAAGAGACAGACACCAGGTGGGTTACCTGGTAAACCACAGCCACGTGGCGATACACAGATTAATAGAGATGGGTTAGTTTAGGGTATGAGTTAGCCAGAACAAACTTAAGCTATTGGTCAAACAGTATTGCAAATAATATGGTTTCTGTGTCATTACTTCTTGAGTCTGGGCAGCCAGAAAATGAACAAATGGCCTTCTTTACAACAAGTGATGGTACATAATTTAATTCAGCACTTGGGAACCAAAGGCAGGTTGATCTCTGTGAGTTCAAGGCCAGCCAGTCTACAGAGCTAGTTCCAGGACAGACTCCAAAGCTACACAGAGAAATCCAGTTTAGAAAAATAAAACAAAATAAAAGGCTTCAGCTTATGATTTTAAAACACTATTTCTTTCCTTATCCTTCTAATTGTCTTTAAAGGAAACAAAAGAATAATGCCCTAGAGACCAAGATACAGAAAGCAGAGATCATCCAAAATAAGAACCTACAAAACAAATCTAAGCCATAATGAGAGGAAAGCTATGAGACTAGATTCAATATTAGTATTCAATATTATATTACAGTGGTACTATAATATTAGCCTCTAAGCAGAATATAATTAAGAATATAGAAAAGACACAGTTCCATAAATAGTTGCCCACAATCATATATAATTGCCATGCCATTGTTTTCCATTAGAAAAAAAGAATAAATGAGATTTTAAAAAACAAATGTCTGATAGAATTGAGCTCCCAATTAAGCCTTCAACTGAATAAAGAAAGCATCACTCTTGTATATTTTCTTCATTATATATAGTCTGTTATAAATGCTTGGCATAATTATAGTCAAAATAGATGTGCTTTTGCCTGTTCTGAAAAAACTAAAATTTGTCAGTGAATAAAGAATCCCGACACAGCCAAATCACTGAATCTTTAAATTGCTCATGCAAGCAATAAAAACCTATGGCCTTGTAAGCTGAAAAAATAATTACACAGTGTTGATCACCCTTCTGCCCACCATAGATTTTACAACTTCTTGCCTCATCAAAACATATCTTATTATTACTTACCCTTTATCAGTAATGTTGATCACTGAATATTATTATAGGTTTCTCATAAATGTTTCATTTATTAATGATTTTAAAGAATTTATTAAATTCTTCACCATTTGTTGTGTGGCTTCCTTCTATGTTGGTCACATTTCCTTGATCTGTTAATAGTTTTGAAGTTTTTGTTTACAATTCTTAGAAGGTCTTAATTTTAATGTTGAGAAATACATAATGACATGAAAAGCCTCTTGCCAGTAAGTCTTACATTTAATGCAGTATTCATTGTAGTTACTAAGAATTTTGCATCTCATAGCCAGCCTAGGAAGGATTGTTGTATTTAATTGTTTCAAGTTAGTTTCCAAGGAGCATGATGGTTGAATGTCTTACCTGGGACAGTGATTAACTGTTGTGGACCATGCTACGATCTAAGTGTTTATTCATTTGGCAAAATTGTACTTTCTTTTACATTTTCTGAGAACTGCAAAAAGAAAGAAAATATTGTACTTGAAAAATTTACAACTTATAATTGCTAAAAGTCAGGCTTGTATTTAGTTATGAGTTTTATAAAATGCTATGAACTATCTACATTAACTAGTTAATTGTTTAATTAACTAATTAACTATAATTGGGATTTCTACTTCTACTTATGGTGAAGCAGTTGATTTCACACATACAAAAGGAACCCTATAGACTATCATAAACAATTATCAATACTAAAATCATATAAAAGTAAGCTTTTTCATATAGTAGAGGGCATCTTGTGGAAAGATGCAAAATCTACACCAGAAGGATATTATGGTAAACAGTTGAATGTCACAGCTACATAAAAACACATACTTTAAAGGTTAGTTTCCACTTCTACATGTGTTTGCCATGTTCAATTTATTGTATAAATATGCTGTGCTCTTAGGAATAAAGGTGAAATTGTGGTTGATGTCACAGGATATGAATATCTATCATAAACAAATATAATGTTCATGTTCTAAGAGTATTATATATCTTTGAGTTTTTATTATTTCTATTATACTTCAATAATCTAAAAAGAAAAATTTGTACATTAGTAACTATTTATATACCAGTGTATTGTCATTGTTTGAATAACCTCAGGCACTCTAAGACAGATCTTCCAGGATATGGTTTCGTATTATGTCACTAGCATAAAAAAGAATGCATGAGGGGCTAGAGAGATGGCTCAGTGGTTAAGAGCATTGCCTGCTCTTCTAAAGTTCCTGAGTTCAATTCCCGGCAACCACATGGTGGCTCACAACCATCTGTAATGAGGTCTGGTGCCCTCTTCTGGCCTTCAGACATACACACAGACAGAATATTGTATACATAATAAATAAATAAATAAATAGAATGCATGAATATAGAAAACCTGAAGTGGAATCAATAACTGTGGACTTTCAGTCAATAGCCATTGTAGGATAAACCTGTGAATGTAATTGAAATCTGTCAATGTTTTTTTTAGCTAAAAGTTCTCCACTCTTAGGTTCAGTACTCAGTCCATGGGCATTCCTTACCTTTCTAGGCATTCTGAATGTCTCAAATTTTAAAAAATTTTCACAAATCTTTGTTAAGATTTGCACTTCTAAAATTATCACTTACTTAAAGTAGCTGACTTTTCTATTGCAAACATAGCTACTTTTTTTCTCAAAAGGGGGCTATTAATTTTGGGAAGAATTAAAAGGTAGAGATGAGTATTTAGTAGTGCTTACCTAGGGGAAGCAGAGGACTGAACTGAGGGTCTTGAAGAGACAGAGAAATGAGGGAGCATTGGGACTAGACTAGAAAACAGAGAAAAGAATGCAAATAAAATTAAAACGTCTCAAAGTAAGAGGAACAAACACTTTGAAATGGTCAGATGAGAATTCTTTTTCAGTATTTTTCAGCTTTCTTTTTGCTCTGTGAAACATGCACAGCTTCTAATCTGATAGGATATTACTTCTCATTGCCTCAGCAAAACTATTTTTGAATCTACAAAGCATTTGCCATCATCTTATTCAGGGAAATCTATCACAGTTTTGCAAATCACTCAAATTTTGCAGGAAATTATTATGCTGAAAATGATCACATGGGGCTCCATTTTCGCTTTGGTCTAGTTCTGTTCTTAGCCATTGGAATATATTGCAGGTGTTTAAACCTAAAAGGACTGGGAAAATTTGACTCCTATTGTCACTGTCATTTTCCTTCAAAAGTAATCAAACTTGTGTCCTTCGCAGGATTTCATTTTATATACATTTTGCAGATATAATGTATTAAAATAGTTATATTTTCATTTACTTAAAAAGTTAACCTTTATATATCCATTGGCATTATTGCAATAGTAAACCGTTCCATTTTAAGTCTATTCCAAATACAAGCTCATCTGCCTTGAGATGAAAAGTATCTTTATGATTCTCTAGAATAAAGATAAAGAGGCAGTTTGAAAGTAAAGAAAAATTTCTTGAATGGGGTGAGACATTGATGTCCAAAATATATTTTTGGTACTAAACAACTTCTTTGTCTTCTGTGGCTTCAAATATAATTTGGAAGTTATATTAGAAAATAAGAGAGTTAATTTTTGTTGTAGTTTATCTTTGTGACTGTAATATAATTGCTTTTTATCCTTCCCTTTCCTCCCTTCAAACTCTCCTATACATTCCTTTCCACTCTTTATTTTCATCAGTTTTGACTGCATGCACATATGTCCTTGTACATACCTACATAGTCCTAAATACAACCTGTTGAGTTTATGTAATGCTTCTTGTGTGTATCTTTTCATGAATGCTTGGCATGGGACAGTCACTTGGTGAACCCTTCCCTGCTCCCATTTTTTCCTTGCTTGCTTGAGGGGCAAAATGGAGGAACTCTAGATATCAAAGGAGGAATTGAGAAAAACTGAGGCAAGACTCTGAGAACCATAAAAAGATTATGAAAAGTAAGTATCATAAAAAAGGTCCTAAGCAATCTCAACAACTTCCCTCTTGAGTGAAGGAGATCCAGACTCAGCAAGCAAGCACAAATGGAAGACCTTGACTGTAGTCAATATAATACCTGTCTATCTAATCCCAGGAAAAAATTCCTAGTTTATACAAAATAACTATTAAAATATTTTCTATTCATGGAGACTTAAATATATATAAAAATAGGAGAGAGAAAAGAGACAATTGGAGTTGGTGGGGGAGAATCAGTAAAAGGGTGGAAAAGCAAGCTAAAACTTCTGATGTAGGTCAGGAATTTGGTCAGAGAGAGACCCTGTCACAACAAGCTATCTATAGAGAAAATAACTTATTATCTAGGCAACTGACATTGTAGTCACTTGTGATCTTCATAGGTGTCTTGACCTTAGGAAATGACCATCTCTTGAAAGGAGAAAACAAGGGAAGGTGACACAGGCCCACCTGTGGCTGCCACTGTATTGATTGTGGAACTGGCTGCAAAAGTCAGGGGGGTGAGAGCTAGCATTGAGAAAGATATGGGTATCATTACTGGGCACATTGTTAAATGGCTCCTAGATTCAACACAGACCTACGATTCAGCTAATAGAATCTGTTACCTTTTTATTGTTAGTTTTCTACCTAGTCTATAAGTTTTTCTTTATTATGATTTTTTTCTTATTTTCCATTCTAATTTAGCAGAATGTTTACTTCTAATGTCTCATTTTTCCATCTACTGTTTTTCAGTATGAAGGTACTTACAGAATCTTTGCATGCTTTTGCATGTCTTTCCTCTTTCTGATAATTATTTTTTCTTTTATTAGAATTCAGTTTTAAAATTTATTCTGTAACAAGTTTGCTCAACTTTTTTGTTATTGATATATCTTTGCTTTTCTTTTTTACTTTCTTTTCTCTTAGGTAGTGAGTCACTATGAAGTCTCGGCTAGCTATAACTTTACCTCTGACTCCCTTGGCAGGTTACAGATGTATGGCACTATGCCTGCCTGTCATTTTTGATTGTGGGTTGTTATGTTTCTATATCTGGTTTGTTTCTATATTACGATGTTACAATTGTTGTTTGCTTCCTCCCACGTCAGTGGAGATGGGATCATGTTTGACATAATTAAACATGAGAAATAGGTTTATAATCATGAAAAATTACCCTTCATTTTAGGTGTGATGTAGGTCTGTTTGTATTTTGGAAAACCTTATAGAACAGGGGAGATAAGCTAAAGGCTGTCAGTATGGCCATATACAAACATGAAAATAGATGGCCAAGAGCGCAGATCATGGATATCCACATGTAGAAGGGCCCAAAACAAATGCAATTCCCATATTCTTTTTGAGTATGTATTGCTGAAAAGTCTGCGAGGGGTTAACTGACAAAGAGTGCATTAAATATACACTATTGTCTATCCTATTCCACCTAAATTATTCAGAGAGACTCTACTCTTATAAGAAGTACAGAGAGAAGACACCCCTCAGGTTTTGACACTATGTACTATCCTGAAAGCCACCAACCTTAACCACAAAATCATCAAAGTAACATTACAACTAAGGCTACTTAGAAATAAATTCAACCCTATAAAACAAATTGACATTTCAAGGTATATAGGCATAAAGATGTAACACAAATGGCTGAGAAATATTTTTAAAAATCTTCAGCATCCTAAATATCAGGGGGATTAAAATTAAAAACCTCTTTGATATTTCACCATACCCTAACCAGAACACCTAAGTAAGGAAAAAGTTACCATGAATGATAAAATGCTGATGAGGATATGTCAAAAGGGGAACACTTATTCACGGCAGGTGGGAGTAGAAATTGTTGCTACCACAATGAATTCAGCATGGAGGCTCTTTAAAAAGCTAAAAGTAGTTCTATTTCACTATCCACATCTACCACCCTTAGGTATATACCGAAAATATTTCATATCCTTCTCTGATCATTGCTGCTTTTCTCACAACAGCCCAGAAATGGTCCATCAACCTATTTAAATCCCACTATACAAGATGAAACCTATACATAACACCATTCTCAATCTTAGCGCCTATGGCTCGACAAGTCCTAAGCTCTAGGGGAGAACCAATTACTATTATTTTGCTGAATGCACATAACATGAAACTATAATGACTTATCATTATACCCATAGGTTGATATATATTTTTAACCTTATTTCAGAATTTTCTGCTCAGAGTAGATGATGATTAATCATCACTGACCCTCAAATGACAAAGTTGCAAAGCATAAGGGAATGCAGATTTCTCAGCCCTAAAGAGAACATATATACCACCCCCCTTCTAGTGGCTTAGACATCATTGTGGAAGAGAGGGTAGCAAGAGAGAATAGCCTAGAAGCAGTGAACAACTACAGGGAAAATTTATCATCTGGAGATATCAGGGGAGCTCCACATATAAATTCAAGAGAGTGGGGAGCACAAAACTTGTGTCAGAGCAACTCAAGATAATCCCAGCACACAGAGAGGAGACAGGCACAAGTCTCATCCCTAGTATTTTTTATTTGCATTTCCCTGGTGACTAAACATTTTTACAATGTGTATTAAGTATCTTATATTACTTACATGTTCTAGACATTAACTCTCTGTCAGATGGAAGCTGTCAGTGATTTTTTTTTCACTCTAGAGGGTCCCTCTTCACTAATAAGTTTACTTTGCAGTACAGAAACTTTAGTTTTAACTTTATAAGATCCCTTATTTGTATCACATTTTTAAAATTTATTCATTTATTAATGGCATCCACTCTAAGTATATGTCTTATCTAGTGGTAACAGTATAAAAATACCACAAAAGGGTATGTAGACATCTCTGGTTTTTGCTGCTTTTAATTTGGGGTTGTATACCTAAGGATACTATGCAAAACCACATTGTAATACTACTTTAAATTTTAAAAATAAACCTCCCTATGTATTTTCTATAAAGGCAGCAGTAATTTCTGGTCCCTGAAATAAATGTTCCGCAAATTCGTGAAGCGTTCCATATTTTAAAAAAATAAAATAAAAATAAATAAATAAATAAATTTCTATACATCGGTATCAACATTGGTTATATTTTGTTTCGTTGGTGGTAGCCATTGTGAATATTGAGAGATGGAATTACAATGCAGTCTTAATTGGTGTTTCCCTGGTAGTTAAATCAATTGAACATTTTCTCATATAGTGATTATTCATTTGTATTTCTTCATTTGGAAATTATCTGTTCAGTCCATGTGTGCATTCTTAATTGTATTATTTGTTCTTTTGGTGTTTTTTTTTTTTTTTGTGTGTGTGTTTTGATGTATTCTGTCAATTGATGTACTGTCACAGGAAGGGATGGCAAAGATTCTACCATTTGTGCAAATTGACTTTTTGCTCTATGTTTTTTTTTAAATCTTTTGCTATTTACTTTTTATTTTGTCGATCAGAAATCACAGCATATTTTTTTTTACTGAACTAACAATATTAAATTTGCTTAAAAATCAATGAACTTCAAGAAAATACAAACAGTTGAATGGGTGAAGCAAGGCAACCCATAGTGTGAATAAAATCATCAATAAAGAGATAAACATTTTGAAAATGAAAAGGATAATTTTGGAAATCAAAATCTCAATAAGCTAAAAATAAAAGTAGAAATTCTCACCAAGAAATTCCTTGAAGTAAAAAAAAAAATAAGGGTTTGAAAACAAGGTAGATAAAATCGCCTATTCAGATAATAACAAAGAATAAAAAATATGAAAAAGTGTTCACGACTTGTGACACCATTAAAAAACCACAATGGATAAGAAAGGGATCAGCAGTTAAAAGCCCTAGTTGTTTTTACATGGGACCTGAGTTTGTTTCCCATAAACCATCAACGTAGCCTACAGTCCCCTGTAACCATTGTTCCAAGGAATTCAGTGTCCTCCTATGGCTTCTGAGAGCCCCTGTACAAATGTACAGCACACATAAACCATACTTTAAAAATATCTTTTTAAAAAATAAAGCTTATTTTTTTTTTGAAATGGACAAAGAATTTGGGGCACTTTTGAAACAAAACATAGAAACAAACACTTTGACGAGTTAATTAACAGCAGAAAATTTCTCAACTCTTAGGAGAGATATGACCAATTAAGTACACTAAATATTTAGAATTCACTATGTATGACCAGACAAAAAACCTGTCTATATCAACTCTAATAACTACTTGAAACATTTTAATATCTGAGAGAAATAACTTAAAATAGTAAAGTCATGAAGATAGCATCATCCCCCTCAGAACAACAAAAGACATGGTCTGGTTCATGTCCATGATAAGAAACAAACTGCTAAACATAATTGCTATATTAAGCAAATGCTGTGGGACAACAGTCTTATACTTTGTATAGATTTGTCACTTGTATTTAAAAAAAAAAAAACGCTTTTGGCCAGTAGCCAGACAGGAAGTATAGGCAGGGCAACCAGGCAGAAAGTAGAGGCAGGGTGACCAGGCAGGAAATAGAGGCACAGCAATGAGAACAGGAGAATTCTGGGAAGAGGAAGATTCAGTCTCCAATTGTTACCCAAGCGCAGAGGAAGCAATATGAGTATGCCTCCCTGATAAAAGGTACCAAGCCATATGGCTAACACAGACAAGAATTATGGGCTAATTTACGATGTAAGAAAGAGTTAGTAAGAAGCCTGAGCTAATAGACCAATCAGTTTATGATTAATGTAAACCTCGGTGTGTTTCTTTGGGACTGAACAGCTGTGGGAACTGGCAGGACAGAAACCTCTGTCAACAAATAAAGTGGCCTTGCATAATCAAATAGGACTTAAGACCACTCAAAGTGAGCATAATCTGCAAGAATTTGTAACTACAAAGTCTGTGTTGTAGAAGACACTTAAATTAGTTCTATACACAGAAAAGAAAAACGATAGACAATAATGAGAACACAGGAAATAATCAATGCTAATACAAGTGTAAAAAAAATCAAAATTATTACCTGAAAGTCACATGGAATTAGTTCAATGAACCATTAAATTCTGTGAGAAACTAGGCAGAAAAGGAAGGACAGAGGTTATTCAAAACAGGAAGATGTAAAAACAAAACAAAACCAAAAAAAAGCTCCCACAATAACAGAAGTCAGCCATATTCTTCAATACTGACACAAAACGAACTGGTATTTGTTCTTTGATTAAAAGATGCAGACAGCTTGGCAGCTTTCAATTAAACAAGGACCACCTATTTACTTTGAAGTAACTGCCATGTTTCACAGGCAGAAACATGCATGAACTGACATTGAAGACTTGAAATATTATGTTTAAGCAAATAGTCACTGAAAATAAGCAGAAATATCTACACTCACATCTGACAAGGCAAACATACAATCAAAATAAGAGACTAATGTCAGTACATGTTGGCAAAACATCAATCAATTTAGAATGCTTAGCCATTGCATACTTATATGCAAGAAACACCAGTGTACACAATTTTATTAAAGAATATAAGTGTATATAGAGAGATAGAGCTTGCAAATAGCATGGGTAACTTCAATATCTGACTCTTCTACATACATATAAATTAACCAAAGATAGCAGAATTGGTTAAGTGTGGCACTGAACACACTTGATTTCATCACTCCATTTTTAAAGAGAAACTTCTTCATGAGGCTGAGAACTATGAAAAATTTTAATACAATTAAGAATTATACTGATTATAGCTGGGCAGTGGTGGCAAAAACCTTTAATCCCAGCACATGGAAGGCAAAGACAGGCAGATCTCTGTGAGTTCAAGGCCAGCCTGGACTACAGAATGAGTTCCAGGGCAGGCGCCGAAGCTACAGAGAGAAACCCTGTCTTGAAAAAAATAAAATTAAGAATTTTATTGATCTATTCTCTTCCCTTATGAGACATGTAACTTCACTAACACATGATAGTTGGATAGGTTTCAAGTTCCATGAGTGATTTCTTTTCTGTAGAGTGGCTCTTCAGTCCAATTAGACAGCTGTTAGCTATCCCCAACTCATGGGTGTCACCATTTCACCTAATAGGAATATTTTGATATCCATCGTGATCAGTTTTGTAGTTCATAGGCATCACAGCTGGTTAATACTATCAATTGCTTCTCTCTTCCTCCAGAGCTGGCTGTGTAGGAAATTCTGGTTCTATGGAAACAAGATCGCTGAGGAATCTTTCTGGTTAGTTCCAGTTCTGTGTCCCAATGGTGTGGTTTCTTCAACAGGTGTAATAGTGTTGTTTTTGGCGTCCTTTAGACTATGATTCCTGAAACCCAAAGGAGGCTTCTCATAGTTTGGTATTGGTTTGTTGTTGAATAGCTGATGGTTCTTGTGTGGAGCATTTTCAGCCCAAGTGACATAATTTTATTTAAGCTATATACATAAATACATGTACAGTGTGTAATTTTATATAAATATAAAATAATAGGATACTTTGAGGTGTCATTAAATATCCTTGGTGTTAATTATTCTACTCCCTACTTCTGTGTTGACTTCTCTCCTTTTCCCCAATTTAAGCCTTCCTCCCATTTTCCCATTTCTATTGGTATCTCCACCAGGGCTTTTTGCACCTGTTTCATCTTCAAAACCATCAAACTCCACAGCCTGTTCATCTTCACTTGGAAGATACTTCCTGGGGCTATTCTTCTTCATGGTAGTCTGCTGTACAAATATGTTTTTCTCGGTGTCAGCCTTGTTGATGAAACATCAGTTTTCTTACATTGAACCATTTTACTGTTCCCATAAGCTTTGTTGAGATGACCTTTTTGATCCTGGGCACTACCAATGGGAGGAAACCCAGGCCTCCTCTACCCACACTGCTGCCCATGAAGTCAGGCTTGGTTTTGGTTGAGTGAGGGCGACCACAGGGATGGTGGCTGTCTTTCAACTTCCCTGCTCATGGTTGCAATGGTGGTGACTAGTGCCTTCAGTGGAGGCTGAAGCTCCTCCCTGGATGGTGAGTGTGAGGGTGAATAGGCCAGCAGTGGCAGTGGGAAAGTCAGGGCTCTCTAGGGTCTGCTCTCAGTTCCTGCTACCAATCAAACAAACAGATATTGTGTATGTCTTTTAAAACACTCCTTTCGTTTGAGTCCCCTAATGAAAGGGTCAAACGCTGCTGTATGGTGGGTGTGAATTTCTTTTCATGCACTGCTACTCCCACTCTTGTCTTTTAATACATCCTTCTGTCAAAGCCATGCCTGGCATATTCACAAGTAGCTACCTGACACATATGTCTTAGTGTGAACACAGTGTATCAATGATGCAGTGGTAAAATGTATTTTGTCAAGCCGAACGGTGGTGGTACATGCCTTTAATCCCAGCACTGAAGAGACAGAGGCAGGTGGATCTCTGTGAGATTGAGGCCAACCTGGTCTACAAGAGCTACTTCCAGGACAGGCTTCAAAGCTACAGAGAAACCCTGTTTTGAAAAAAACACACAAAAAATGACAAAAAAAATGTATTTTGTCTCACACTGGGTGCACATAAAATAACTAGAGATGAAAATCTCCATGGAATAGAATGCCAGAATCTCAGTTTAGACTCTAACAACAGCTCTGATTTGACTCAGGAACAGTTCTCCACTCCTCATTGGTCTGTTGTAAGTAATGCCACATGCATAGTAAATATCAGTATTAGACCTGCTAAAGTGTAAAAACATAAATAAACCAACTATATTTGCTTCAGTGACTAAGATTAATATGTAGACATTAAAGCAAAGAAAAGCTAGTCAGTTGCTCAGAAGGATAAAAAATCTGGGTTGTCATATTCTGATAACTGGGTGTTGGTTTCTGTTTCTTTATCATCACTCTATCTCTTTGTCTTCAGTATGGCAGAAGAATTTGATTGAATGAATTGATGAATTAATCTTCGTTGGGGGAATCCATTCAAATGCATACATGTGAGAGGGAACTCAGATCCCATATGCAAATAGGAAACTGACAGCTATTAGTGAGCTGCTATATGTTTACTGCTCATGAGTTTGTGTTACATAAGGATATATTTAAAAGGCTATATATAAATAGTATATATTTAAAAGGTTGATTGGAAGGCAAGAACATACAGTGAGGGAATGTTCTCATCAATAATCTTTTAGAAGATATATTTTGAGCAGAGAAACAGTGACCAAAACATCAAATTATTTTCTGAACTCAAATACTTCCAAGATTATTTGTAAATTGAGACAGTTTATAACTAATTTTAATTTTAAAAAACAAAACCAATTGTGTCTTCATTCGACAAGCTGGGAAGCTTTATAATAAATGACAGGAGCCTTGTTTTCTCATTTTCTAAGTGTCATGGTCACCTTTCTGCAAAAGAGCCTGTCTTGGATATGTCACTTGGCCACTGTTGTAAAAGAAGTGTAGCAAGCTTTCTTTTTGGACTATCATTGAATTGCCAGGCAAAATACTTGTAGACATAAAATTAAAAAATAAACCTTAAAGATAATATAAAAGGTTTCATTCCTTTGCTGATGTCCTTGAGTATTAATGACTATCATGGTGTGAGTGTGTGTGTCACTATTGTCGCTCAGCATTATTTCTTTTTACAAATTTAATCCAAATACCAAATAAAGCATAGTGAAAAATGGTGGTTTGTGTTCACCGACTCTTGGGAAAACTACACTAGAACAAGTGGTTATGTTAAGTTACATTGTCATTACTTTTAAAATAATAAAATTAAAAGCTTTATTAAATGTGTTCTTAAGATACCACATTTATAAGAGTATTTTACTTTTAAAATGTAAAACTGTTTTCAACTGTTTTGCCTAGGAAACTCTAAAACTCTGAAAATATTTTCTAAAGTGAAGTAAAATGTTCATATAAATTGGTGACATGTATGACTCATAGCTAAAGCTTATACATGGGAAAATATTTTTTCATCATCCCCATTAGCACTTTAGAATTTGCAGATGTTCCTACAACTGGCCTCCATATTTTGAATGATGAGGTGTGATTGGCAGTATTTTCCAAAGGATACATTCAAGCCTTAATGAAGAAATTGAGTAGATTTAAGTGTGTGAACCAGAGTAAGCAACCAGTATGAAGGAATAGTTATGACAACTAAAATCAAAATATATCAAATTATATATAGAGAGAGACAATGTAACTATACATTATGCCAAATATATCAACATGTAGTGTCATTGTAGTGTTAACTTGCCATCCTCTTACTCCTTGACTGGTTTTAATTCTCTCCTTCATCCTCTGATCATCTAGTTCCATCCTTGTTCTGCCACCTCCCCCATCACACCCCCATACACTCACATAAAAAAAATCTGTTAATGTGATTTGCCAAATAAACTGGAAGATAAAAACCACATGATCATCTCATTAGATGCTGAAAACTCCTTTGACAAGATTGTCCTTAAATTTTAGAAGCAGTCTTTAAAGTAGAAGAATTTCACGACCTATAAAAGAACACTCATTTTTTTATTCACACAGTCAAGAAAATTTTAAAGACTTTTCTTATGTATTATTAAGCTTGTGATTAACAGCTGACATTTGCATACACATAACAATCTATCCATCTATCTATCAATCTATTATGATTGTATTTGTTGGAACATTAGCAATTTAGGGTAATTAGCATGTCTGTCACTTTAAACTTCTATTATTCTTTTAAGATTCCAACTTTTTAAAAAATACTTTCAATTCTATTGTGTATTTAAAAATTAAATTTGTTGTATTGTGCCATTGAATAACAGATCCAATTTTGACCATCATATAAGAATATTTAAACATAGTTAACTTTTATCTCTCCTTTCTCCCTTATTATCTTCTGACTTTATTGTTTTATATAAACAATTTGAACCTTGTCTGGGAGGTCCCAATTTGTCATGGTGGTTTCATTAAGGAATAAATCTGAATTATTTAAACTCCAAAGAAAGAAAATGAACAAAATAGCTCATGAAATGTATTTCCATTGCTCTCTACTATACCCTTGGATTTTTAGTTAATTATATTTAACTACTTTAACAGTTATATAATTTCTCACCATTAATAATTCATATTCCATTTTAGAATATTTTATACATTCATGTTTGTAGGATTCTCACTTTACCTTCACAAATAGTGTCTGATAAAATGATTTCAGCTACAGTTCATGGATAATTCAACCAAATCTAGCTCAACCACATGAAGTGTGTTGGCCCAAAGAAAGAAATGTCCAAAAATAGGATGAATTTTGGTAACCATTTGTATTGTTTTAGAATAAGTCTTGCTGTGATGAAACACCATAAGCAAAAGAAACTCGGGACGGACAGAGTTTATTTACCGTCTACTTCTAGATCATTGTTCATCCTCCAATGAAGTCAGGACAGAAACTCAAACAGGACAGGAACTTGAAGACATGAGCTGATGCAGAGGCCCTGGGGAAGAGCTATTTATTGGCTTGCTCCCCTTGGCTTGTTGAGTCGACTTTCTTTATAGAACCCAGGACCACCAGCCCAGGGATGGCATTACCGACAGCAGGCTTGCCCCAACCGCAGCAATCACTAATTAAGAAAATGTCCTACACACTTGCCTACAGCCTGATCTTTTGGAGCCATTTTCTCAATTGAGGCTACTTCTCTTATGCTTGTGTTATGTTGAGTTGAAGCTAGCCAGAACAATGATCATAGCTCCGTTTATTATTATTTCTCAATATCTTAACTGTGAATGCTGAAAGAAACTGAAAACGGCATTTCTCAGGGTATTCCCGACTTTCACATTGGCAAAGTATAACAAGTAGAAAATGAATTCTTCTAAAATTACGAACCCCTCCCCAAGATCCACAAATTTTAGGATTCATTGCAATTGGAATGCTCAGATCATATGTCTTCTGTGATGCTGGGAAAGAAAATATTTTTTAGTTTAAGTCTAAAATTTGATTTAGCATCTGAGGCTGTCCTTACACCTATGACTGGACTATGTGTTAAAACTTGGAAATTGTAACTGAATTGATGCATGTATTCATGAAGGAAAGGGAATATTTAGGCAACCAAACTTCTCTTGATGAGATTTTACTTTTGAAACATAGCCCTTGTCCAGTGTCCTTTTATTAATAATTAATAGTGATTTCATTCCAATTGTGCAAATGACAGAGATACATGTTAGTGATGGGAGTATTTTCACTATAAATATTATAAGTACATATTTAATTAAACAATGCAATGCCACTTAAATTTGGGTTAATTATTCCAAGGATGATCCATTCAATGATTAAGGACAACATTCATTTTAAATTCATTATAAGTAAAATTTTTCCACAGTGGTGGCATTTCCAATCAGAATGTAGCAACATACACTTGCTAAAATTATGTTTAAAATTAAAGTTTCATAACCACTTTCAAATATCCTGTTCTTTCTATTCTAGGAAAAAGCAGTATAGGCAGAAATGATGGATATCAGATCTGATGTTCCTATAGAAACAATATTATTACAGGAAATTATGTTCCAGATCTGAGACCTAATGCATGTTTTTGTTTTGATTTGATTTATAAATGGCAACAAGTAAAGTATGTTATCAACTTTTAAATTACATATAAAAATATATTTATAAAACAAATAGTTTGGTGTTTTTAGTGTGTTTATTGAATTTGGCCACCTGGCCTTGAAGACCATAAAGCTATATAAATTCTGGCACAGAATTGTACTTTTTTCCTAAGAATTTAAAAGTATAAAGAAAACATCAAATTCGAACATACAATTTAAATTACTCCTCTGGAGGACATTTTATAGGAAGTTTTAAAGTACTTTTAGGGATCCAAGGAATGGCTGCTGAACTTCATTTGAATATTTGCTTCCTCTGGTGTTCACCTCTGGATTGGGAGTTGATTTCCTAATGTTCTAGTTTGTTGGTGTCTTGATTATTCTCTATAGCAAAAGTAAACTGCCATTTCTCAACACTTTACTTATATATTATTTTTACAATGACTGTAAAAGGACATTGTTCATCTTCTTTTAGTAAAGTGATATAAATCAATAAAGTACAGTGCTGGAATTATTAGTATCCATAGTCCCTGATCTGGTTTTAGTTTTATCAGGTTTGTAAATTTGTTATTAGTGTATTGAGAAACAAAACACCACTATGTGAGTTTAGGGAACCCCGAGATCTTTCTAGCCAACAGTGCCTTCACTATGAATTCTTCTGATCACATCTGCTCACATGATAACTACCCAGGGAAAACTCAGTGGAGCCAACCATAGAATTCCAAATGGCCCATAAAACTGAGACCATCAAGGATGGAGCTATAGAGACAAAAGCAGACACCAAGAGACACCAAGATCCTGGAATGCTTACATAATTCTCCTATCTGACTTTCTTCATATGGTGGTGAACCAGATTGTTATAAACTTTAATATATAATCTGATTATCTCCAAAGTGGCGTGCAAATGGTTATTTCTTCTGTATCCATCTATCTATAAACCACTGTCTATTGAAGTCAGCTTGGAAAGACAAAGGTTGTCTGACAACATTGGACTGCCAATTCTTCTCTGTAAAACATAAAAAGAGTTATATCCACAATTTTGGGTTGGTGGAAGTGGAGACTTGTGAATGGATACCCCATAAGGCATATTTGTAATGAGTATGCAGTATTTTATAAAATCCACCTGCAAAAAGTAGGGGAAATATTTAATGGAAAAAGGACTTAAGGAAACAGTGAATAAGTGTCCAAAGTGCCTTGGAGGGATGGTCCTTCACATGATGGTGGGATCAGAGAGGTATGTTC
This sequence comes from Microtus oregoni, assembly GCF_018167655.1. NCBI lineage: Eukaryota > Metazoa > Chordata > Mammalia > Rodentia > Cricetidae > Microtus > Microtus oregoni. The sequence goes on from NW_024543076.1 coordinate 17,786,485, forward strand.
AATGATATCCACTTTCCAATCCCTACATATTTTAAATTGCATATGGCAAAAAATGTGGATTGGATAATATTAACAATTCCAAGAAAGAGAATCATTGTTGGATTAACAAAATATTTGTGAAATGCAATCCGTATGTGTCTTTATAAGAGGGAGGCAGATGAATTTGACAAAAATCAGTTCTGACTGGATTAAGACCTAAATTTAAAACCAGAAGCATGGAAATTGCCAAAGCAAGGTGAGGAAAACTCTTTATGATACCTAAAATACCAGTGTAGATAACAAGATTTCTAACAGAACCGCAGCAGCACAAACACTAAAATTTGATAAATGGGATTATATAAAATTAATAAGGTTTCTGCAAAGCAAAAATAAACTGTGCACGAAATGAACATACAGAATATTAGAAAATCTTTGTCTGTTACATCAGAGAAAAGGTCATTTTCTAGAATATATAGACAACTAAAAACTGAAACATAAAACAATAGTAACTACAACAAAAACTTCTAACCAGCAAATAAGCAAATGACCTGAACAAACAATTCTCAAAAGAAATACAAATATGCTGGAGAGATGGCTCAAAGGATAAGAGCTCTTAATGTTCTTCCAAGGGCCTGGGCTGAATGGAGGCTCATAATCATCTGAGTCTCTAGTTTCGGGGCATCTCATGTTTTTCTGTGGCCTCCATAGTCACTAGACAAGTATTTTGCGTAAAAACATACATGCAGATCAGACATCAATACACATAAAAAGTGAAATAAAATAATTTTTAAGAAGAAAGAAATACAAATGGCTAAAAGAATTTTTCAAAGACCTGTGTCTTGTAATCAGAGAAATACAGGGAATTTGAGATTCCATCTCACTCTACTAAAAATGGCTGTTGTCAGGGAAGATATGCAGCTGAGGATGTGGTGAAAGAGTAACATTTCTTCTTGTTGTTGTTTTGTTTTTTAGATACAGGGTTTCTCTGTGTTTTGTTCTGGATGTCCTGGAACTTGCTCTGTATACCCGGCTGGGCTCAATCTTACTGAGATCTGCCTGCATCTGCCTCCTAAGTACTATAATTAAAGGTGTGCACCACCACTGCCTTATCCACAGTCCACAAGGATATAACCAAGAGCCCTGACTATGGAAATCAGTGAGGAGCAGTCACAACTGAAAAACAGCACCAGGGAGGGTGCTGTGTTAGCTAGTGGGCTACCCGCTTGAGTCGGGGGCAAAATAGCCCCACGTTGGGTGCCAAAATGTAGCGGCGTAAATGAATGCAGACAGATTGTAAAAATATATATATATATAGTTTTAATGTAGAAATAGACTTACAGAACCACTGTTCCAGCGGAGACCAGGAAAGCAGAGCAGAGCTCGGAGCATGCTCGCCAAATTTATAGGCAGACATTAGCCCGAGGCGAACACGCCCCCTAAGGGGCGGGACTTATCCCTACAAGGAGCTATTTCAAAAACTAAAAATAGAACCTTGCTACCACCCCTCTGGAGTACTCTCAGGCATATACCTAAAGAGATCTATGTCCTTCCACTATAGAGAGAGACACCAGCAAACTTTTACCACAGACACTCTTCTCCTAGTAGTAGAGACGTGGAATCAGCTCTGACGCCTATCAGCAGATGAATGGAAATGAAAAGGTATACATATGCAATGTAATCTCCTGATTAAAGAAAAATGAAACTACGCAATTTGGAAGAAACTCATGGAATTGGAAAACATTCTGTTAAGCAGAAAGATGTGCTCAGAAAGACAATTGCCACATGTTCTTCTCCCAAGCAGGTCCTAACCACTTACATGTGTGTATCCAGGAGAGAAAAAGACAAGAAACTAGAAAGATAGTCAGAAGAGAGTAAGGGGTTGGTAAGAAAGAGGGGTGGTAATGATCATAAAATAGAAGAGAGTACTGGCTTCAAGGGATGACACCAGAGAACATTTGAGGGTAAAATGGGAAAAGAGGAAGCTAGGGGCTGACCAAACTGATGTATAGAAATACATTACTTTGAAAGCTAATTTTAAAGAAATAAAGTGATTATTTTTAAAAAGCTCACCTTCCCCAAAAATCACTGGAGAGATACAGCCATTAGTCAGGTATGCCAGCACATGCCCGCCACTGAAAGAGAAAAGAAATTGGTATTTTCCATCTTTATCATCATTATTATTTATGGGTCAGATCATAGTAGTCAAAAGTTGGTTAATCTGTTTTTCTTTCTTTCCTTGTCGAAGATTTGAAAATAACTCAATCTTTGGTTCTCTGGTCTCTTTCTTTCTGCCATGTTTCCCGATATCCTCTTAGGGAGATGAGAAATGGAAAGCTCACGAGTATTTTAATTATGATGAAGAGGTTCAGGACCTAGTATGGTGGCTTATGCTTTTAATCCCAACATTGTGGAAGAAAAGGCAGGTGCACCTCTGTGAGGTCAAGGCCACTTTAGTCTACTGCATAGGGAGTTGCAAGCCAGCAAGAGTTTCACAATGAGAGTGTGACAAAGGTATAATGCTGGCTTCAAACTTCTCTATTTTCATATGCTGATATACATAGAGTAAGCACTCAGATATAAAAGCCGCGATATGCTAGATACTAAATGTTTCTTCTCTCAATTTGCTTTCCTCTTTCTTCTCCATGCCCATGTAGGGGTGTTCTTTGTGATTTCTGGTCCAACGCAACATATTGTACCTATATCTGTGCAAAATATCTGTACAAAATACATTAAGTAGGGGTTAATTAGCACAAGGCGGTAATTTTCTTCTTTTTATCTGGCTTCTGCACATATAAAATCAAATCTTTTGAAAACTGTTTGAAATGATCTTGGACAAATGCAATTGCTTCCTGCAAACCACACTCACTCTTCTTTTCACTCATCACTTAAATTGCATATTACTCAGAGTTGTCTAGAGTCACAGAATTTATGGAATGAGTTTCTCTATATAAAAGGAATTTGTTGGAATAACTTACAGCCTTCAGCCCAACTAATCCAACAATGTCTAGCAGAGGAAGTCCAAGAATCTAGTAAATGCTCAGTCCCATGAGGCTGGGTGTCTCAGCTGGTCTTCTCTATATACTGAAATATTGAAGAAGTAGGCACCAATGCCAGGGAAGGAATAAATGTGCTGACAAGGTGAGAGCAAGCAGGTAAGGAAACAAGGAAACCTTTTTTTCTTCCGTTGCCCCTGTATAGGCTTTGAAGTGTGGCCAAGTTCAAGATGTGTCCTCCCATCTGAAGATCTGCATTAAAGTTGTGTGCCATCCCACTTCAAGATCTGGATCAAAGGTCTATGTCATCCGGCTTCAAGATCTAGATCTGAAGTGTGTCCTTCATTTCTGGGTCATAAGTCATTCCAGAGATAGTCAAGTTGACAAACAAGAGTGGCCATCACAAGTTGTAGGCAAATATGTTAAAGCTGACAGGTGTAGTGAAGTTCATCATTACCATTGCAACCGGCAACACTCTTCCTTGGCTCTAACAAGGAGCCACTCATTTGAAATTGTTATATTTCACTCTGATGTGTGTTTTGATAATTTAGTTAGTAGATGTACTTTTGTAAACCAGTGCTATTATAATATCGCCTAAAAGTTAATTAAAAATTAATGAATAAGCAATTGCATGGTATATATACTGTTTTACACATCCTTCTTATTTTTGACATTTATCAGTGCTCAATAAGGTAGGATTAGCAAAGTTTGTTTATTTTATTATTCTTTCTAATTCTATTATTTGTTAAAAGTATTCATTCAAACCACTTGGTAATGATTTTCCCTATCCAAGAAGATTTAGATTTGTTTTTCATTTTTTTGTCATTACATTAACCATAACTTGTCAAGGCCTTTTTAAACAATATTCTGTTATAAATATATAGTTGCAAATTAATAAATATTTATTTGTGAGTTTATAATATTCTCAAATTTCATCTGACTGTTTTATGAATATATTGTATTCCACAGCTCTAGTTCTGGAAAAGCAGGGAGAGTTTAGGCCCTCATCAGGACCACTGTTTTTAGCACATTAGGTCTCCTTAGTCATTTGGTTTTGGTGGTCCTTACAACTTCAGTATGTTCTTTTTGATTTTGAGTAAAGGTGAGCATGTCATAGGTCTTATTATTTCTCCAGACAGTATTTTTCACACTCTTTTAATTAAAATGTTTTTGTTTTTGATTCGAAGTGGGATATTGCCTTCACTTAAGAGATTTATAGAAATTTCAGATTTATAAAATTTTGAACGTATTTACTTATGTCTATTGCAAAGTAATGTTTACCTCTCTTTTTGCTTTCATTTGAAGTTTAATTGACTCTTTTTGAACATAAAATTAGAAACATCAATTCATTTTAATTCAACTGCTGTATTTCATTCTGTAAAGTGTTTTCTGTATTATAACACTTTTATATTTACATTTTAAAATGCTCTAACTATAAAATATTGCTGTGTTAGGATTCAACTTCTATTTTGTCCTTTAAAACAACCCAACATTATTGGGTCTAAGAATTTCATAAAATCTTTATGTTTCATTATAATTGGATTTTGTAGTTTGTTTGTTCTTACTTTGGAGACATTTTACTAATGTGTTTCAAATTTAATTGGATACAGCAATATTTTTCAACTTATTTAATAAGAGAGAAATTGAAAGAAAAGTTTCTAATTCTGTTTGTGAAGCAACTATTATCCTGACACCAAAAACTACACAAAGAACCAACGAAAAGATTACAAGACAATATCTCTTATGAACATAGATGTAAAAATTCTAAAGAAAAAAAACTTTAAAACTAATCCAAGAGCACAACATAAAGATTATCTGCCATGATTGATTTAGCTTCAGCCAAGAGATTCAGAGATGGTCCAAGACATATAAATCAAAAAAATGTAATCAACCACATAAATATACTTAAAGACAAAATAACATGATAATACCATTAGCCTTAGATAAGGTCTTTGACAAAACCCAACATCCCTTCATGATAATAGTTCTGGAAAAATTAGAGATGCAGGCTATAACTCAACATAAATTAGGTAATTACAGCAAGAACATAGTCAACATCACCCTTTATTGAGAGAAACTCAATTCATTCCAGTGAATACAAAAAGATTATCAGCACCCCCCAAACAGCAGGAAGTAGCTTGGAATTCTATGCCCACATTCCCAAAAAATGGACTATCGATATTTTCCTTTGTTAAAAAAAAAAGAAGGGAAAGTAGTATGGGACAATTCTGTATTCTGTTCAATTATGTTTTAAATAAATGCTGATTGGTCAGTAGCCAGACAGGAAGTAGAGGCAGGACTACCAAATTTGAAGTAGAGGTGGGTCAAAGAGAACAGGAAAATTCTGGGATGGACGAAGCCCATTCCTTGGCAGTCCTGTCAAGACACCAAAGAAGCAGGATGTGACCTGCCCCGCTGAAAAAAGTATTGAGCCATGTGGCTACCATAGATAAGAATAATGGGTTAATATAAGTCATAAGTGCTAATATGAAGCCTGAGCTAGTGGGCCAATCAGTTTATAACTTTTGGAGACTTCTGTGTGCTTTTCTCTGGAACTAAACATGTAGGGGACTGGGTGGGACAGCAACCCCAACAAGCAGACCTTCATGTTACATGTACACATGATTTTTAGCAAGGAAGTCAGAAATATACACTGGAACGTATACAGTTATCTTCAACAAATATTACTGCTCAAACAGGATGACTACATTTAGAAGAATACAAGCAGAGGCCCAAACACTGCATACCTTATTACTCAATGGAGGAACACATGAATGTAGACTCAGGAGATAGATAGCTTAGAAACTAGTTTTCCAAAAAAGGTACAGAAAATAACTGAGGCTTGAGTATGTGCTAAAAAGCCTGTAGGAAGATTGAATCTCTCAAGTAAAGACCAGGATGTACTTGGAAGTCCATCAAAACATTTTTCCTCTCACAAAACAACAGTGATCAGGTCAGTCTATCGGCTATTAGTTTGATCATTTAACTTGAAGCAATACCTTTTCAGAATCAGTTCTTCACTGCTTAGAAAAATTAATAAGAAATGTGTTTGATATAAATGTTTCAACTAGATAGTTGGTGTGATAGTACACAGCTTGATGACCTTGGAAACTATAAACAGTGATATATAACTTGAGTGAACAAGATTATCTAGAATGTGCCGCATTTGGTTTATTAGGGCATATCGTCGGGAATGAAATAGCTGGATCACAGGAGTTTATACATTCTCTTTTTATGGAAACTTAAAAAAATCTTCTTATTAAGGTTACTCTATTTACAAAAGTACTGTTGATAGGATTTGAAAAGGATTTTTTTTTTCCAAAATATCTTACTAAAGCTTTTTTTCTTTATTTATTTTTTGTTTTTGAGGCAGAGTTTCTTAGTGTACCTCTGGCTGTCCTAGAACTAGCTCTGTAGATCATAGTGGTCTCAAACTCACAGAGGTCTATTTGCTTCTGCCTCCTGAGTACTGGGTTAAAGACATGCACCATCACTACACAGCATCTTACTAAATCTTTGTTACTTTTGTTTCATTTTTTTTTCCTTTTTGACATTCTGCCTGTGATGTGATAGCATCTCAGTACCATTATGAATCATGATTCCCTGATTGTCAAAATGTTGAATTCTTTTACATATACAGTGCCATCTTATCTTTTTGACGATGCCGATTTGTTTTAGTATAATGTGTTTATTGTGTGTGGCTATGGTGCTGAGTCAAAGTGTAACTTATGGGAGTTATTTCCTCACCATGTGTTTCCCAGGGACTAAACTACAGTTGTCAGGTAGGTCTCCAAGTGTCTTTCCCTTTTCTGTTTTCTTGACATCTCCCAATTTTCAATGCTATTCTTGTGTGTGTGTGTTTCCAATTAAAATGTATCTGTTCTGTCCAATTTATTTTTTAATTAATATCATATTGATAATTTTCAGTTGTTCATTATTTTTAATATTAGTCCTTTGGTAGACAAATAGTAAGCAAGTATTTTCACCTCTCTTTCTTTATTCTTCTAGTTGTTTCCTTCCTAAATCCATAGAAGGTAGTGATAATTTATTAAATAAATAGTAAGTCATATTTATCTAGTGCTTATTTAAGAAGAATGAAAACTAAATTTTGGAAAATTCCATTTATTCAGAAATTTCTTTCCAAATAAAAAGCTCAGCACTTGGATGCCCTATGCCCTACAAAACTCATATATGATGTGACTGAAGTGAAATATAGTGTAATTACTTATGGAATAGAGACTTTCAACATGAAAGTTCTTGTCACTTTTCATTTGTTTATTTTGTGTAGAAACCTATTGTGAAAATATTGATTTATGGAATTCAATAGACCTTTAGACATGCTTCCTACAAGATGTATGTTTCCTAATATAGAAAATATTGTAAAATGTGACATGAAACCATATTTATAACTTGTGGCAAAGAAGAGTGGGGTGGGAAAAGTCATTCATTGATCATAAGAACGAGAAATCAGTGTAGTGATCCAGAAGTTTACATGTGGCTCTCCAGTGAATTCTATGCTCCTCTAAAGAGGGTGTAAGCACTTCAGAGAAGAACAGAGAAACTGCTTCAGAAGAGGTTGCCATGGAACCTAACAAAAAAAGTTGTGGAACTTAACAAAAAAAAAAAAAAAAAGAAAAACCTCTTCTTGAAAGGATCATTTGTTTTAAATACAGGTGAGACTGCTTTGAAACGCCAGCAGAGCAATCAGGGCATTCTCATCTTCCCAGTGAGAACTGTGGCTTAATTGGATTGCAATTTCAACTTTACAACTTCTACTTCTGGCTATACTTTCAGTAATTTTCTTTGAGAAGGAGATATAAGTTCTGATAATCAATATGAATAAGCTTAAGAATTACAGGTCTGTTTGAGATGAAATTCACATTGATGAATTTATGGATGAAAAGGAACTATTTGTGAAAGCCAATTTTCAGACAACCAGGGATATAAAGCAGATGGGCAGCAATGAAAGCCAGAAGTCAATTCTAAGGGATCCAGGGAAGAAAACACTAAGTATTCTATGCTTGCTTTTGGTGTGAGGCTTTCTCACTTGATGTTATAAGTGTGGTCAGTACCAGAAATTAGGACAAAGATTTGATTCTAAAAAAAAGACAATCAACAAAATAAATACCAATAGAAATCACAATGAATCTTATGATTGATCGTATTCAGTTTTACCTGAAAGAGTGGTAGGCTGCAGGCTGCAAGCAGTTTGGAGACATAGTATTGGAAAAGGTGGTGAGTAGGTCCTATATGTCTTACTGTCTAATTGAGCAAAAGAAAATATATCACTGTTACATTGAATTAAAAACAGCTCATGTACAAATACTCCAACCCATCTTGTTTTCTTTTAAAGTAGCTCATGATTATGAGTGAAAAGAAATGTATCTTTAAATTTTAACTACCAATGAAGAATAAAGAAAATAATTTTCTCTCCTAGAAAACATTAACACAAATAACAAATATTAACATTTCATGTTTTCTGTTATAACACAATGTACACGAGCAATTTTTTTAACAGTTTCCTTGTTACTGTTATGATTATTATAATCAGGTAGCGTTATGTCTTCAGGTTAATCACAAATCATTGGTCAGAGTAGGTAAAGTCCACATATGATCTTTGTTATTTATAATGTTGTTTAGCACTGTTGGTTAATATCTGTAAATACTTAAATATATTTTAAATTCATTAAACATATGAATGAATAGATTCATAGGCATTTTGATTACAGATATTAAGCTTTCTGTTTGGTTTGTTTAAACCATTCATAGAGGACTAGAAAGTGCACTAAGTAGTTAAGAGCATTTATTTCTCTTGCAGAGGGCCAGAGTTCATTTCCCAGTAATCAAATCTATTGCCTTATAACTTTTGTAACTCTAGATCTGGACAGATGTCACCTATGAACTGCTCTGACACCTGTGTTCACAGACACACATATCTATAAACAGACACACAAACATGTATATAACTAAAAACAAATCTTTGAAAATGTATTTGCATATGTATTTTTTCTGTCTGATCTATTAACAAAAATCAAATCAAATTAAGTAATATTATAATCACCCAAACTAACTCAAGACATGTCCAATTCATCTTACAGTGAGGCAAACTCTGAGTAATCTTTTTAAAGCTCATAAGTATTCTGAATTATAGCATGTGTCAGCTTGTTCCTTTAATCATAGTATGTAGTAAAGACTTTGTAATATTGGCCTTGCCTTAAAATAAACACTCATCAATACCATCATATTAAGTCTCTTTATTTTTTGTCTATATCAGTTACATCATTTCAAATGAAATATTTGACATTATGTTTTCAGAATACTTTTATGTGCATCATATAATGAGTCTTTTTTTTTTTAACTGAGAGGTTCTGCCCACTGGAGTGATTTCTCTGCTACTATTTATTGTGAATACAAATGTGTTTGGATTGATATATGGTCTCATGTTATAACTTTTATACTTGCTATGCTTTTATTTCTTTTACTTTTCAAAATTTAGCACTCAGTAGGTGGATGCACCCCTAGCAGCGGTTCTGACTTCCTTGATCATGTTCTCCCTTCTTCTGTTCTTCATCTGGACCTCAGTCCAGTGCTCCAATGTGGGTCTCTGTCTCTATCTCCATCCATCGCCAGATTAAGGTTCTATGGTGATATGCAAGATATTCATCAGTGTGGCTATGGGATAAGGCCAGTTCAGGCACCCTCTCCTCTGCTGTCCAAGCACCGAGCTGGGGACATTACCTTGGACACCTGGGAATCCATCTATAGCCAAGTCTCTTGCCAACCCTAAAATGGCTCCCTTTTTTTAATATATCTTCTTCCCTGCTCCCATATCCACCCTTCCTCCATCTCAACCATCCCATTCCCCCAAGCTCTCTCCAGTTCTCCCCTTCTCCCTTCTTTCTCCCCATTTCCTCTTTGCCCCACCCCACACCCACTCCGGTGCTCCCAACTTTTGCCTGGAGATCTTGTCTACTTCCAATAAAAAGAAATTGAGAAAATTACAGAGAATTATCATATACAATCTTTTGTTGTGTATGTATTGTCTTTAGCCCCATGGATGTTTGCCTGAACATTTTCACTTTTATATATGTATAAATATTATATATAATTTAAAATTATATACGTAATTATAAACCTGTGTCACTGTACCACACAAAGTTCAATGTTTGCCCTTAGGCCACCTTTTATTTGTTTGTATTTTATGAATCTAGACAAGTATACAAAAATGTCTTGTATGAAGCATTTCTTTTGTTGATGGATTTTTTTGGGGGGACAACTGACTCACAAGAAATGAAATGGAGATTATTATTAATTATGAAAGCTTGGCCTTAATTTATGCTTTTTCATAACTAGTTCTTATAACTTAAAATGTTCTTTTACATGGCTCAGTTACCTTTACTCTAAACTGCCCATCCTGCTTCTGTTCTGCCTGATTGGTGACTCTGCCTTCTTCTTCACCTTTATGCCCAGAAGCCTCACCTATCTTCCCTGCCTAGTTATTGACTGCTTGCCTTTTTATTACAACAATCCCAGCAATATATCTTCACAGTGTAGAAGTATTCCATAATATTTCCCCCTTTTGTCTAAATAATAATGATTTTAACTCTAACACAGTAAATCTTTATATAAAAAATATCAAGCAAGAAGTACATTAACAATGTTAATTCCATTAGTTTTTGGCAAACAGAGAGAAAATTTAGCCTATCTTGTGAGTCCAAATTTTTATACCTGATTTACTATGGAAAACTCAAACTATAATGACCTAATAATCTTCAACTCCATTAGAGACACAAGAAGGATATACTATTCCCTGATTAAACAGGAAGTGCAGCAGAAGCAACTTCCAAAACTTTAAGAAATGACATAGACGTCTGGCTGTTTGGGCAGTCAAGCAAGTTTCTCTCTAATGTTGGGGCATCCATCTTTGGCCAACAATCCTAGAATATGTGACATACATTTTGTGAAGCAAGAATTTTGAAGAATTCTACCTTCTTGTCTTGTAAAAGTTTGACAGTCACCTTCTTTTGTGTCCTGTTTATCCATTTTGAACAGCATACAGTCAACAGTCAAGGCTAGTACAGTGACTTCCCCAAACGGCTAGCTTTGCCACATTGAAAGCAAATTCCAAATATTGGTTCTTTGTTGCCCATCATCTTTATCTGAAGTAAATTGATGCTTCCAGGAGCAGACACTACTCACTGTCATGAAAAGCCTTATATTATTAGAACATTTTAAATTCCATATTCTGTAGGGTATCTGATATCTGTAGGGTATCTATTGAAATATCTGAAGATCATTTATCTACTTAAAATGTATTTCTGTTTGACTTTGAAACCAAACCTAATAGGACTATAAGTTTGATCGTTATAGTCCAAAAACCTGACCACCCCAACACTTGGGAATGTGGGTGCCATATTTTCTAGATTGCTTCCTGTTGTCTGGGGGTGACAGCATCTTTTGGAGACCTTGAGAAAAATGAGATAATGGTAAAGTACTGGGAGAGATAGCTATATTACTTTTTGTTTATTATCTGTGTGATGGAAAGTTATAAAATTTATCTGAAGTTTTGGCTTGAGTAGTATGTGAAGCTAGGCCATCTTAGCTAGCAGTTTTCAAGTTGTTCTGGATGTAGAATTTTGAAGAAACTGCTACACACCAATGCTGAGAAGCTGGATCACCTAGGTTACTTAAATTATTTCATATCTCATCCTTTTTTATTCTGAAAATTCACATCCTTTAAAGATTATCTATTTATCTATATTATTAACGCAGGTATGCAATGTGTGATGTGAACAAATTAGGTAATTGATGAACGAAGGTCATTGGTTAAGTAATAAAGAAACTGCTTGGCCTCATAGGTTAAAATGTAGGTGGGAGGAGTAAACAGAACAGAATGCTGGGAGGAAGAGGAAGTGAGCTCATAGACGCCATGCTCCCCACTCCCGGGTACATGTGATAGTTCTGCTCTCTGGGGCAGATGCAATGAAGCTCCGACCCAGGATGGACATAGGCTAGAATCTTCCCGGTAAGCGCACCTAGCGGTGCTATGCAGATGATTAGAAATGGGCTAAATTAATATGTGAGAATTAGCCTAGAAGAGGCTAGATAGAAATGGGCCAAGCAGTGTTTAAATGAATACAGTTTGTGTGTTGTTATTTCGGGCATAAGCTAGCAGGCGGCCGGGGTGCTGGGGACGCAGCCCCGCCGCTCATATTACTACAAAATGGCTTCTATTACAACAGATAATAATGATTCATTTGTTTGTTTTATGTTTGAACAGGTAAAAGGCTTCTGTCAACTTTATAAGTCAGTTTGGACTGATAAGCAAATTATAATATAAATCTCCATCTAAGCCATATGAATGGAAAACATGTCATAATAAGTCATGAAGACTCTATAGCCAAAACATTTATCATATCTCATCCTTTCCCAGAGCTTCTCCCATGACAAGGGATCAGCATATATGTCATCTGTCCTGTAGTCATTTCTGACTTTTTTGCTCATGTCTGTAGCCAGTATCCTCAGGACGTCTCACCAATCAAATCTGATCTTGATTAATGTTGATGAAATTCATAGCTTTTTGTTTCCTATGGAAATAAATGCACAAGTTCTCTCTCAATGAAACTTCCATTTTGAGGTCAAGACAACCAAAAAGTATATAGGTTGATTTAATTCATCATCTTTTTTTTAACCATTCAATGTCTCACATTAGAATTCAAAAAACTAAAAATTAACAAGCCACCATATAAGCTTCAAACTCCCTGTATTATTGTATTATTATTGTTATGTTTCCTTTCCTAAGATATAAATTTTACTTAGGGGAGTGATACTGTTATAAACAATGTCAGGTTTTTACTTCCAACTTTACCTCTTCATTGGTGTTCATAGTATCATAACTTCTCTTTATGGTATTTTGAGACAGGGTTTCTTTGTGTAACACCTCTGGCTGTCCTGAAACTTGCTTTGTAGACCAAATTGATTCAAATACACAGAAATCCTCCTGCTTCTGCCTCCTGAGTGCTGGGATTAAAGACTGAGTGGAGCTTATTCCTCTGCTGTGTTTATAACTTTTGGTATAGTTTTAAATATTGAGGATATACTTGTCTCTTTTTCAAATTTACCTTACATTTTTATCACCTTGCTTCTATACATATTTTTAAAATTCTACTAATCACTTAAATGCATTCATTGTTTGATTTGGGAGTCTGCTGTTTTGTGTTGAATTCATTGGTTAAATAAAGAGACTGCCTTGGCCCTTTAAGGGGACAGAAAATTAGGTAGGCAGAGTAAACAGAACAGAATGCTGGGAGAAAGAAGCTGAGTCAAGGAGTCGCCATGATTCTCCCACTCCAGGAATATGCAGGTTAAGATCATTCCTGGTAAGCCAGCTCATGGGCTACACAGATTATTAGAAATGGGTTAGGTCAATATGTAAGAGCTAGCCAATAAGAGGCTGGAACTAATGGGCCAGGCAGTGTTTAAAAGAATACAGTTTCCGTGTAATTATTTCGGGTGTAAAGCTAGCCTGGTGGCAGGATGCAGCCCACCTCCAAACACAACAGAGTGGTGCCCTGTGCATTTTTTACTTATTTATTTATTTTAAATTACTGAATTCTTGTTGTTTTATTACTCAACAATCTGTGTCAGTTTCATCCCTATGAAAGATCCTGATAAGAATTCTGATAGATAATTTTTCTAGAAGTAAAAATGTTTCTTCCTGCCGGGTGATGGTGGCGCACACCTTTAAATCCAGCACTCGGGAGGCAGAGGTGGGCGGATCTCTGTGAGTTCGAGACCAGCCTGGTCTAGAGAGCTAGTTCCAGGACAGGCTCCAAAGCCACAGAGAAACCCTGTCTCGAAAAACCAAAAAAAAAAAAAAAAAAAAAAAAATGTTTCTTCCCTACAAGAAATGGAACATGTTTGAAAAGATGAAAAAATAGTAGAACATATGTAATATACAGTATAATAAATTCTAACTGATAATTTTAGCATTTTGTTGATATATTCTTTAATGGTATGATAGATGCTCTATGACAGCTCACATGTTTCCTTGTTTCTGGAATACAAGACTATTACATTCTTCCATTAAAAATGATATTGTCATAAATGTGTTTAATACGACATTTGAATACAAAATAAATTTTACTTCAATCTCAGCTTTGGGCATTATACTATTTCTTAATTAGTTTGTAAATTTGTCATTCAGTATATTTTGTTATAGTCTTTCCCTTCCCCAACTCCTTCTGGATCCATCCCCTGTACCTACATACTCAGCTTTATGTTCTTTCTCCCTCAAAACAAAAAACAAAGCAGACACATTATAGTCTGTTTTATGTTGCATTATTACTCCTGAGCCTGAGGTTGCCCTGGAGTATGATAGATAGAGCCACTCTCACTTCATTGAAGAAAACTGACTTTCTTTCTGCCAGCAGGTACCAATGGCAAACATCTTCTTTGTTAGGGGTTTGTAAAAGGAGACTGCACACTGGTTTCCCAGCTTCTCAGACCCAAATAATCACAGAAAAACTGTATTAATTACAATACTGTTTGCCTGATGACTCAGGAATATTTCTACCTAGCTCACATGTCTTAAAATAACCCATTTATATTTATCTATGTATCACCCATGAGGCTGTGGCCTACCTGTAAAGTTCCTGCATCTTTCTCCTTCGACAGTAACATGGCATCTAACTGACTATACCTTCTTTCTCCCAGCATTCAGTTTAGATTTTCCTCCTTTCTGCCCTTCCATAGGCCAAAGCAGTTTCTTTATTTTCCAATGGCAATAAACCATATTCACAGCATGAAGAGGGGAGTCTCACATTAGGATTTGGAATTTGTTCCCACTTCCTCTTCTTTGTCTTGTGATTTTATCATTATTGAGCTTGTATAGGTCTTGTACATGCTACCACAGTCTCTGTAAGTTCATAAATGCATCAGCTGTTATATAAATCTTTCATTTAAAAATGTTATTTCTCTCCCTAATGCTGTATGGCTTGCAGGAAAATATTTGCCTCTAGAAGGATACTATTTGTAAATTGTATACCAATGAAAATGGATACTATGTCAATATGAACTGAAATAAAACTTGTATTTAGTATAAATTGCTTTGTTTAGTAGAATAAAGATCTGTAAGATTTTCAAATTGCCACATAAAAGTTCTATCAAACAGCTTATATTTAAAATAGGTAACATTTAAAGTATAATTAATTGACCTTCTGAAGTTAACATTCTAAGTTTAGAATGATTAATATCCATATTATTACATAGCTGAACTCTGTCAATTAGCTGTAGTTAGGAAACGAGCGATCACAGAAATTTATATTGGAAGCTTATTATTTCTTCCTCAGCTGTTATTGAAAGCAGTTCTTGATGTCCTTAGAACAGCTCCTGCCTGTTCTACCTCTTCCCACTTGCTTTACTCCCCACACATTCCATGATGCCCAAATCACTGCTATAACACTGAGCATATTGTTTAGACAAAAAGAAAGGTCATGAGGCACTAGAGGACATTGGTACCGATTTTGTCCAGTCCCTCTTTCAGGAAAGAACATATTTTTTTTTCTAAAAGCATTTCACTAGGCTTATGCTCACATGTCATAAATAAACCAATATAATGCTGAGCTCATACATATAAGCAATAGAAATTGTGTTTGGAAGGGTTTGACTATACACATTTATATCATAAGTGAAACTGTGTATCTCTTGGTAAAGGAAAAAAAGAGACATGGACATTGGGAATACACTGTACAGGTCCTTACAAAACTGATTTTGGAAGTGGTTGCAGATGTCACTAGATCAACTCTTCTTCTACAAGATATCTGTTTATGAATTCCGTCTCATGTACAGCTGAGATATTCCCAGTTACTATACAAGGAAAAGATAGAGTAAAAAATGGTGATTATGGTTCAGGCATAATTAACAAAAGTGTAATTTTAGAGATAAGTAGACATGTGTTTTTCCATCTTCAACTTTATGTGTAAAAGATGAAGACATTTATAAAGTTACTGTGAAGTTTGTTGCACATAGTTGTATTATCTCCCTGCTTACACATTAGTGATATTATTTCAGGGGAATTTCTTCAGGGAGGATGAAAAGAACCAACTCAGCTAAGTGACTGCTGAGGTTTATTCATGTTCAGACATATCTTGGAAAAGTATGAAAATGACTTACCAGAAGCTGGATAACTTCAGAAACTCTGAACCCTTCTGCTAATGAATAAAATCTTCAGAAGGATTCTGATATGAGATGTTTGTTGTTCAAATGCATCTTAATGTTAGCAAGAAAGAGACAAATGAGAGTCATTCCTGTGTAAATATTGGATGTGTCCTTCAACTCCCTGTAACCTCAATTGAACCACTGTACAAATTCTGTTTAACTATTGGAGCAGTCAGTACAGGACAAGAATCCCGAAGCTTGATAGTTGAGGAAATGGAGTGGTTTTAGAAGAGTTATTACCTCTATGGAGAGACAAATAAGCAACAGCATAGCAGGGAATCTGAGAGGTAACTTTGGCCTCAGCACCAGTGGCAAACACCATGTCTGAAGAAGAGTAACTTAGGGCCCCTAAAACAGAAGTGTGTTTCTCTTCTCAAACAATTGTTAAGGTGGGGGAGAATTCATAGTACAAGTGTTAGTCAGGCTCTCTGACCCATAGAAAAGAGTTAGGGAATAGAGTGTGGGGAGTGTGGTGCATGACTACCAACATTCCCTTTGATGCAAACTCATTTCACCTGGAGAAAAAAGCCTGGAACCTAGAACTCCTTTAGCTAGAGATTCAGAACCAATGTCTCAGTAGGTGCCTGCTGAGATCCTTGAGATGAGAAGAGTTGCAGCATCTATTGTGGCCTGAGCTGAAGTGTAAGAATCCTCCCATTACATTCTTATAACCTAGTATTTGAGTCTTACGAAGAAAAGGAATGAGTTTACAGGAGAGGAGACAGAAGAAGAATCCCAGGTGATAATGGGTGCCAATTCTGTCTAACTTCTTTGACAATAGGAAGCCGGGGGGGCCTCTGCTTCTCCAGTGGAGTAGTCGGATGATGGCCTCTGTGGCTGCATCACACATCAGGAGGCCCTGTGAATACTGGACAGCATTATGGATACCAATTAAAGAGAGCTCTAACTATATGAATAAGAGTAAATGTGTTTAGTTAAAAAGTGAAACATACATATCAGGAAATCCATGAAGAGTTCTGAATTCACTCTGAATTAGAATTATTGAGAGGAGGAGCTGAATGAAATATAGAGGTGTTGGTTAGTGGTGGAACAAGCATCAGAAGGTGGAATACTTTGAAGTTACTAATTTTAACTGTGGTTTTGGGTTAAGTAAAGAAAGGTCTTAATAGTGTGGCTGTAGACCTCCTTGAAGTTAGTACCATTAAATAGTTTTGGGGAATTGTTCACAAGAATGGTGTCTCATATACAAAATGTGGCAAGACATTTACAAATGTAAAAGGCTAAAATAAGGTAGTGGAGACATAGTTCACCTGTTAAGAGCATTAACTGTTCATCCAGAAGACCTGTGTTCGATTCCCAGCACCCACATATTGGCTCACACCAGTCCTAGGTTGCCCTCTTCTTGCCTCCAAGGGTGATGCATGCACATTGTGCAATCTTCTCAGGCAAAATCCCCATGCACATAAAATAAAATATTTTAAGCATTTTTCAAAAATCAAGAAACCTAATTTTTTTAATTAAGGCAAAAATATCATAATATAATTCTTGCTTTAGAACCATAGTATTTTATTTAGCTCTTCATACTTAAAAATGTCCATCATTGAAGTTGTAACAATTCAAGTACTATTTGCTCAAGTTGGGACATAGAGTTTGTTTTGTTTTGCTCTGTTCTGAAGCCTTAGCTGGAGCAATGTGAGTTGTTCATTTTCAAATCCAGGATTGAGATTTTCCTAGATGATTGGACTGCAATATCAGGAAGGCAGATCTATTGGAGAGAAAAATGATTATCAAAAGCCAATAAGGAAGGATTTGGCTTCTGTATCTTATATAGAAATAATGTAACAGAAACATAGTTAATATTAAAAGAATTAAAAACATAATATGTTTGGAGGCAGCAAAGACAATATATGAAAGAATTGTATAGTTTAAAATTGATTTAAATATGTAACATCCTTCTTTGAAGGCAAATACAGTAGTTATTTAATTGGTTGGAGCAAATTATGTGTGTATGTGTGTGTATTTATACACATCTCTCTCTATATAGATATAGTTAATGGCTTGTTTCTGGCTTTTAATATTGGGTTAAAACATAGATATCACTGTTAGGTCTGCTGCTACCGTCTCTACAATGTGGATGTCAGCAAGATTACAAATAGTGGTTGTGCTTACATAACTAAAATTTTTAACTTTTAAATACATTTTTAAAAAGTTCATGTAAACTTCAGGGAGCTGCGTTGGATCTACCTCTCACAGGTCAAACAGATTCTAGCAAAGCACTGTCAGTCAACCTGTTTCCCCATCTGCCTATTCTCTCGATGGTAGGATCTCTCTCACACTCTCCACCTGGTCTTGGCACTCCTCTCCCCCAATCACCAGGACCATGACCTTGGAAGTCAAATGTCTACCCAAGCTAAAACTTTTCCCATAAACTTCTTAACTTTACTTTTGGTCCCTGACCTTTACCTGTGCCAGGAGATTGCCCATCAACTAAAGATTGTAAACTGCTCCAAACTCACCAGACCTAGGACCTGATGGAATGTTTAATCTCCATAGTCTTCTCATCCTAGTGCCAGGTGGGTCACCCTCACAAACTGCTCCAAAGAAGCCTGAACTTTCCTAGCCTCAGGTGGTCCTGCAAAGCCTGGAGAATAAGCAAAGAGCTTATTCTTCCTTACCTTGGCCAGCATTCCAGCTTTCTTGGGTCCCCAACCAAGACACTCCAAATTTATCAGGAAGAAGTCAGAAAAGATTACTTCACCACCTATCATTTATGATTAACACAAAGGCTGGGATGTTAGATCTCAAACCTAGAACAAATAGCTAACTGAGGTGCCCACTTAACACATCAAAACAACATGGTTGCCAGGTTCTGCCACCATCCCTCAATCCTGACCTGTCACAGAACAGGGTATGACTGTAATGACCCTCCTCAGACCCTCAACTTCTCCAATCCAGGGCCTGAGCTACCATGCCCCAAGCTTCCCTTCCCTATATAATACAGCCATTTTTATTATCTGGGCTTCTTCATCTAACCTTTCCCTTCTGGGCTATTGGTCTTGTGCCCCCCTTCCTTCTCCTCTCCCATTCCCTGTCTCCTCACCTGGACCAACTCATGGTCATGCTCACTCTAGACTTTCTGAGGTATTTCCCCTTTGACTATGCTCTCCCCAATATCTACAATAAAATACCTCCACCATACATAGAATCAATCATGTGTAAGCACTGCTACAAAGTCAGGGCATCTCCTCTGATCAAATCTGTTCCTCATTAGCCTTAAACAAATCCAAATCTTTCATCTTCTGTGAAATCAAAAGCATAATTAGAGGTAGAGTTTTCATGTTCAGACTGCCTGCTCCCAAACAGCAGGTAACTACTTCCCAAATAACTGACTTGGAGATTTAATATAAATTACAAATGCTCAGTCAATAGCTCAGGCTTATTACTAGCTAATGCTTACATTTAAATTAACCTGTATTTCTTACCTATGCCCTAAAAATTCTGGCTACAGTCATAAAGAAAGATACCTAGGGAAACTACTGGAGGGAAACATATTTTACCTGCTCAAACACAAAATGAAAAGTCATCTTTTGTTGGCTGTGTACAGCATACAGCCCATACTTTTGTTAATACAGGTATGTATGTTTTTTTTTGAAAGTTTTTGTTTCCAGAGCTAGAAGACCAAACATCAAAGAGAATGGGTGTTCCAGGTCATCCAGCCTCTCAGAATGCCTCTGTTTCAGCTTCCTCAGAGTTCTGCATCCAAAACAGCCTCAAGGGTTCTGGCTGAGACTATTTTAGCCAAGACTGCAGATAAACCTTGTACCCTCCTATCACACCAAGACTGGACAACAGCTAGCTCTCCCAGAATTGATCTTTATTTCAATTTTTCAGGGTACCCTAAAGATGCTATCATCCCAAGACAACAGGAATTAATTTTAATACATGGTGCCCACATTCCCAAGAGGCAGAATGGGTAGATTTTTGTTGTTCAATGGATGTTTGTCATCATCATTTAAGGGACTTGATCACAAGATGTTATTATTCAATGTCAGGGAGAAAAAATAAAAAAAGAGGAAATGAGATTCAGGGCTTTCATTCTAAAAAGAAAAAGAAACAGAATACAGCAATAATAGGATTAAAGGAAATAATATTGTAACTACTTTTAAAATGAAAAAGCAATTATTAGTCTCAAATATTTTACATTCATGGGGATTTTTGTATCTTTATATAAAGTTAAGGCTATTTTGTGTATAAATGTTTCTACTTTTTAAAAGATATTATGTATATTGATATAAATTTAAGGTTATTTCTGTTATACTCTATTACATGTTTCTTTTTATTGTCTAAGGTATTATAACTTTGTAGTTCATTTAAAAATGTAATATAAGTTCTAGTCCATAAAAGCTATTTAGGATAATAAAGAAATACGGGTTAATAGTCATCTATAGCAATAAAATTTATAATCATGTTAGGTATGTTTTCAAAGTCATACAGTGGTATATTTTAGATAGGTGATCTTCAGACACTTCAAGGACCTATAGAACATGGCATTTAAAATGTTTTAACAACACAAGGTTTTTCTTGACATCGATACATGTCTGCTTCTGACAGCATTAATCTACTTCAGAAAAGCATAATGGGCAAAAAAACACTGCCTTATAGAGTTTGCTTTAATTGTGGTATAGATAGACATTTTGGAAAGAAACTGCTCTTAACTTGAATGCTGATAATGTACGATACAAACCAGACAATTAGGGTACAAAGGAGTAAGATTGCAAAGCTTTGCCAGGACCAGGTAGAACAGTTCTTCAAAATTCCTTCTTCACAGAAAAGTCTGCCTATACTTGTAGGCTAAAAATGGATGCCTCATTCCTCTGCAATGTTGGGTTATTATCCAGACAGCTAGCTGTTTCTATGTTTTCTCATAGTTTTGGAACTTGCTTGCTCTGCACTTCCTATTTACTCAGGTAATATTATATCCTTCTGGGTCTTTAATGGAGTTGAAGACTAGATAGTTATAGTTAGTTATGGTTTTCCTTAGTTATAGAAATGGTAAATTAGCTACAAAACATTAGACTCACACAGATAGGATTAACAACAGCCCATTTTCTCTGAATATGCAAAATACAAATGGACTGGACACTGTGAATGCAATTCTTATCTTATTCTCATTGTTTATGGTATTACCGAGTTAGAGTTTAAAACTTTTCTCTTTAATTTAGACAAAAAGAAGAAATTGTTGTACAATAATCTTTTTGGACACTTTGAGGATGTGTCTTTGGCAAAGCACTTTCTGGTTGGTTTAATAAAAACTGAAGTTCATTAGCTAGGCAGGAAGAGACAAGGGGGAATTTATAAGGACAGAGAACTGGGAAGAAGAAATGAGCAGATACCAGAGGATGTGGAAAGAAGGAGTAGGTAAAATATAAAGGAGAGGTAAAATCCATGAATTGTGTGGAAATACATAAATGAAGAAAAATGGGTTAATTTAAATAAGAGCTAATAGAACAAGCCTAAGCTATAGACTGAGTTTTTATAATTAATAGTAAGTCTCTGTCTCTTTTTTTTTTTTTTTTTTGGATCTGGTGGCCAAAAGAAAAATCTGTCTCCAGGAGATTGTGGTTGATGTACCTGTTGCCATTTCTCTAGGAAAAAGCAAGCAAAAAAAACAGCAACAAAAACCCGATTTCCCCACTTTTAGCAGCAGCTACTAGCAAACAGCATTTTGCTTAGGGGTGAGACTCCATGTCCAGTTCCCCTCCTCAGTGCTTGTGAGGTCTGGCTCAAATGTGTGCAGGTTTTATGCTGTCACAGTCTAGGTGAGTTCATATGTGCATCATCCCTGCTGTGTCTAGAAGTCAAAGGTTTCCTAGAGCTATCTACCACCTGTGGCTCTCATCATCTTTCCACCTCATCCCCTGCATAGATTCCTGAGCCTTGTGGGGAGGATGTTGAGGGGATATTTGATCACATTGTGAATCCCAAGTTTGCATTTGCATTAATTAAATAAAATTAACCTCGGTTCAGGAGGATGAGTGAGAAACTAGTTTATGGAAAATAATCACCGAGCACCAGAGGGCATCCGGAAGAGATAGAGAGATGCATTGGGGGTATTTGGAAGTAGTAGTGAGAGATCTTTAGTGATGTAGGTTTTGTTTGTTTCTTTGGCAGAGTGGGAAGATGACAATAGGAGAAACTGGCTACTGAGGAAAGGGCATGAGTGCAGTATCCAGAAATTGTGGACATATGGCAGTTCTGATCACTTGCCCATATGCTGGTAAACATTTTCAAGGTTATGGAGGATGAAAACTTCAAGAGTTCCTGCCAGTGACCATCTTGTCCAATTGTCAAGGACAGGTCTTAGTGCAGAGAGAAATCAGGCATCCTGGACATATGATGTCAAGTAGCCACAGTTTTAAAAGATTTTGTAAAAGACACCCAAGAGCCTTTGGGCATTTGCTTCAAATTACAGGTGCCTGTTCTACAAGTCTATGCAAGGCTTATAAGTCTAGAGCAGTGTGCTCACTGGAGTAGGTGTTTGGTCAAAAAAAAAAAAAAGAGTATGTGGAATCTTCCCTTGAACAGAAGGTCATCTGAAGAAGGAACCCATGAAACAAAGGCAACACTTTGTTCTGGTAGTAGGTTGGGGGCCTGGGGCAGTCACGTCTTTGCAAGACACCCCCAAAATCAGAAGATGCCTTGGGTCTCTAAGGCAATGTCTTAGAAAAAGACAACTTATGCAGTTGAAAGCTGACCCTAACTTGCCAGAGAGAAGGGGTGGGGGAGAAGGGCATTTTCCCATTAAGCAGCCCCCTGGGCCGTGGAGAAAAATCAGCCCCTCAGCGGGACCTCGATATAAAAATTGTCTGCACCCCAATAAGTTTCTGCACTGACACAGGAATCCAAATCAGACTACACCAAACCAAATTAGAAAAAAAAAAAAAAAACCCTAGGTTTAATGGATAAAATGCTCCCAGATGATTTTCCAGCCCTCCCCGCAGAGAGGAAGCAGAAAAGAGAGATTGAAAAACCACATGAGAAATACTGACGAATATCTTGCATATCATCATAGAACCTTCATCTGGTGATGGATGGAGATAGAGACAGAGACCCACACTGGAGCACTGGACTGAGCTCCCAAGGTCCCAATGAGGAGCAGAAGGAGGGAGAACATGAGCAAAGAAGTCGGGACCACGAGGGGTGCACCCACTCACTGAGACAGTGGAGCTGATCTATTGAGAGCTCACCAAGGCCAGCTGGACTGTGACTGAAAAAGCATGGGATAAAACTGGACCCTCTCAACATGGCGAACAATGAGGGCTGATGAGATGCAAAGGACAATGGCACGGGGGTTTGATCCTACGTAATGTGATGGCTTTGTGGGAGCCTAGCCAGTTTGGATGTTCACCTTCCTAGATATGGACGGAGGTGGGAGGTCCTAAGTCTTACCATAGGGCAGAAAACCCTGACTGCTCTTAGGACAGGAGAGGGAGGGGGAAAGGAGTGGGGGGAGGGGGAGAAAGGTGGGAGGAGGGGCGTAGGGTGGGAGGAGGGGGAGGGAAATGGGAGGCTGGGAGGAGGTGGAAACTTGTTTTTTTTTTTCTTTTCTCAATAAAAAAAAAAAGAAAAACCACATGTCTGTTTTCTAGGGGGGGGGGGGTTGTTAAATACCCAGTGGGAGATGTCTTGAGCATCTCTGGAGAAGTGGTCATCATTTCGTGGTTCTTCTGATACGTGACAGGGTTTGGAGCTTCCACCAGAACATTCCAGACTCTTTGAGTATATGGATGGCAAGGTTTGGGGTGAAGGTTCTACTAGAACATTTCAGACTCTTTGAGTATATGAATATTAGGGACCAGGGTCGAGCTTTCTCTAGAACAATGCCAAGAAGGAGAGAAGGTTGTTATTTATTCTATAACCTCTCTGAGCTAGCAGATTTTCAGCTCAGTCTTTGAATACCAAGTCTTATAAACAGAACAATAAAGATTTAGTTGAAGCTACCTTTAGCAGCAGCCAAAGGACTAGTGCTTATGGGAACAGAATTCCTGCCAGACCACTGCCAGCGAAGCAGGCCAGTAACTGCGGAGTCACAAGTACTGACTGAAATAGTCTTAGAGTAAGGTGCAGCCACTGTGTTGAAGTTAAAACAACAGGAGGGCTTTAATATAGACATCCCATTTGAAGCTGAGTGCTCCAAGGTCTTTCATTGTCTGTCCATGGTCCAGTTGTGAGGCTCTGTGTTGATTGCTACCTAATACCAAAAGAACTATTTTGCTGGAAATTGAGAGATGCAGCGATCTACGGGCATAGCAATATTATTAGTAATCATTTTATTGCTGTGTTTATTTAGTTGCAATAAGTTTACCCTAGGGCCCTTTATTTATTTATTCTCAGGCTATTGGTCTCCTTAGCAATGTCAGGCATGAGGTCCATCTCATTAAGTGGGCCCTAAAACCAATGAAAATATGGTTTATTACTATATTAGTCAGAGCTGTCTAAAGAAACAGAACTGATAGAATGGGTGTGTCAATAAGCTGCTGTGGTCTGTCTAGTTCAACAATGGCTGTTTCCCAATGGCAAGGTGATCCAGGCTGCTGTTCTGTTCATGGTTTCTCCTTTCATTGCATTATTGTTTGATGATCAGCATCCTGACAGTGGACTCAGAAGCTTAAATACCAGCACATTGAGGTGAGGGAGCAGAAAGATCCCTGTAGCTGAAATTTCTGCTCTGAAGAAGGAAATAAAGGCAAGGCGTGACTTGGAGCTGTGATATGTCTTGTGAGGAAACACATACCATTATGGAGAGGCTGAAATTGCTGCCTGCAGGTAGGCCTGGGGATCCAGGTAGAAAGGCAAAAGCTTCCAGGTTGTTAGTGGCAGGACTCCAAGACATTTGACTGAAACCAACACAAAGCTATAGGGAGAGGCCTCACGGGGAAAGGGCAGCAGGTCAGAAAGGCAGAAAGAGATGGGAAGTTTATCCAAGGAAGCATCAAAGGGAAAGGAGGCTGAAACTCTGGTCCAGTAGGTTTTTAGTGAGGAAATGTTGCAGTCTTCAGTCAGCCCAAAACAGGCAAAAGAAGGCTTCACAGGACAGTAGACTTTGCTAACATGGTTTGGGTCTTCAGTACCAAACAAGTGGAGAAGAGCAAGTAGGGAGAACAAGTATCCTAGTACACAGGGCTGTGACCAGAGTCTCACTAATGAACAGAGGTGATATTGACTATCTCCAAATTATCAACTGCTTTGCCACCAGTGGTACTGGGCTAAGTTCCAGGGGAAGGCACATGATTAAAGTTGAGTTTTACCAAGTACAGAGATGGCAAGTCTTCTGAGAATATGAGACACTTTCAGAGAATAAACAGTGGCAAAACATAAGAAGTAAAGGAAGAGAGGTCACCCAACTTTAATCCATTTTTCGGCACCATTGTGAAGGTCTTGGGTGGCAGTTACAAAAGGACACTGAAACTGACTCTTTGAGTATATAGTTTATTAGAAGAGTTATTAATGCTGACAATAAACAGCATATCAAGAGCTCTGAAAAGCATTCAGATCCCATTATACTGGAGACAAATGACTTGACGAGGGACTCTAAAAAGAATAAATCAGGGCCCACTTGGCAAAAGTCAGGAACTCTTTTAGTATATTTCTGTGGATGAGGCAAGTGTTACAGCACAAACATGTAGCCAGGCCCTCTAATTCCTAGACAGGAGTCATTGCGGAGCTTGGAGAGCAGGATGCGTGGCTGAGATGGAAATTTCGTTTACCAGATGAGAAGCCTTGAAACGTGAAAATCTGCTAGAGATGTTGCAGTAGGGGCTGTGGTACCTGTGAGAGGGCAAGGTTGCTGCATTTACTGTCTTCTGAGCAGCAAATGGATTCAAACATCACATTTTTCACAATTCATAGATGAAAACCCACTGGGATCATTTACCGTAAGTTATGAATAGCATGTAGTCATACCAACAGAGTTGATTTGTTTCGGTATAATAGCACCTTTAAGTGGAAAGGAGCAGAAGAATAATGGATGGTCTTCTCTAAATGACATCATTGTTATTGTGTTTCAAATGTTGTAGGAGTGGTAGGGACAGAGGAATTTGACACACAGATGTTGAAGATGTTGAACAGTGTTTCCAGTATAAGTAAAGCTGGTTAGAAGATCCCAATAGCACTGTCAGGTGGCATTGGAGAGGCTTAGATTAGCTACACCTAATAGGCATAATATGGAGCATGCCGCAAGGTACCTGCTTGAGAAAGCAGTCTAGTGTGTTATGTGGTTGTTTCCCTCTTTAGAAATTTCATTGGACCCTCCTTTTTTCTATATTAAGAGCATAGTAAGGCCAGAGCTTTAATATTCACTACTACAATTTACTGTACAAGTCTTAGTTATCTACAATCTAATCAAAACAGGACACTAAGATAAGAGAGATTTAGATTCCTGTGAGAGAGAGAGAGTGTGTGTGTGTGTGTGTGTGTGTGTGCGCACGCATGCCCGCGTGTGCCCACGTGAGAGTTTAATTAACAAAATGCTGAATACTAATCATTTGTATCTGGCTTTCCACTGAGTTCTTTAATGAGAAGGGGAAAGTAATGAAGTATTTTCTAAATGAGTAGCATCATTCTAGAACATAAGTCAGCATATTTCTACAATGGCCTAGGTAGTAAACAGGGTATGAGTTTCAGTGACTCAGCCTTGCTTTGAGCAAGCCTCATCTCTCTGCTATCTAAATATGAGAGTGGCTGAGTACCAGATAAACCTCATCAGTAGTGAAATTTATAATTATATAATTATTATATACCACAAAGTAGTCTCATATGTATTTTAAAATCATTTTCATATGTGAAACCATTTTAGTCTCTGGCTGTACAAAAACGAATGACAAGACAGAACTGGCAATAAGTTGCATTTTGTTGATCCTTGTTCTAGAAGCATAAATTAACTAATTTTAACTTTGCAAGAATTTATTAGAATAGTTATAATATTTTAGTTGTAAGTATATATTAGAAAGTGGCACATCAACACATAGATAAATTGACAGATAACTAGATAAATATATACAGATACAAGTGCATAGAAACACACACACACACACACACACACACACACACATGTAAATGAAAGCCTAGAAACTTTGATTATTTTACTTCAGGGCACACACTCAATAGAAAAGCCAATGTTAACAGCGAAATCTGTAGAACTTTCCTATCATTGCCTTATGACAAATTGTAATTACAGTGGTTTCCTAGAATGCTGCCGAGATGGACTGCACAGCCTTGCCTCAGATGAAGAGGAAGAGCTAGTGGTGAATAAGCAATGTCTTTGATGGTGGAGGTGGGCTCAGCCCTCTGTGTAATTATTCTCTGTCTCTAACAGGTGGAATTAGGACTGACAATAGCCTCTGATTTTGAAAATTCTGGAGTGATTGTTGTTTGAAGTTGCTGCATTCAAAGCAACTCCAGTCCTATAAAGATTTTTACAAATAAGCTGATTTACAGTGAGATGTCCAGAGCCTTGTATTCTGAACATGTTATCTCACAAGCTCTCTGGGTTCCCGCCAGGACTGCTATTGTCTCTGCCCTTCCCCAGCTGCCTGGGCTATTTTAGATCTGCTTACAGGTATAAGCTTACTGCCTGCTGCTCTTTTGGATAGCATGTTTTTTCCCTCGCATACTTGAGAGCCAGGGCAACTTCTTTCACTTCCTCTTGGTTTTCATTGACATATAACAAAGGAATATAAACACAGACATGCATGCACTTCTGCACAAATGCACACACGCATGCATGGGATTGAGCCTATGTGTGTACATACTGTGTGATGATCACATATTTAGCATATCTATTACCTTATGTATTTCTTTGTGGTGAGAACATCCAAGTTCTTCTCTTCAAGGTCTTTTGAAATACTGTACACACTAATGTGACTCACGGTACTCCTACTGTGCAATAGGACACCAGTTAGCCAATCTCTTTATGTCCTCACCTCACCTACCGAGCCCCTGGTAAATCCCTTGTTGATGTTTCCTTGTTTTATTTATTTTTTTAGACAATATAACCTAGGCTTACCTTAATTTTGTTATGTAGCTCAGGATGATTTCACATTGGCAACAATCCTCCTGCTTCAACCTCCAAGTACTATGATCACCAGGATCTGTTTGTAAGCATGTGTTAACAATCTCTTCTTGAGATTAGCTTCTTTAGATACACGTGTGAGTAAGATTGCAGCATTTTGGTTTGCTTTTCTTGATTTATTTCACTTAACATAATGGTCTTGGGATTTATATATATTTTTGGAAACATCAAGTATTAACTTACTTGTTTCAATTTTTAACAGAGGGAGGGAGGGAGAGAGAGAGAGAGAGAGAGAGAGAGAGAGAGAGAGAGAGAGAAAGAGAGAGAGGTGAGAGAAGCACATAATGTCATAGGACAACTGGAGAAACTGGATCTATCCTACTGCCATGTGAGACCCAAGAATAATATTTACGTTGTCAGTCTTGGTGAAAAGGGTCTTTCACTGCATTGCCATCTTGCTGATCAGACTTCATTTTTTTCATAGCTGAATAGCATTACATACTAGATATACATTATATTTTCTCTGTTTTTTAATCTACTGATAGATCCTCAAGTTGATTCCATATCTGACTCTGTTAAAGTAAATGCAAAAGAACAGAAAGCTTTTCAATTTGCTGATTTCAATCCCTTTAGATATATACACAGAGCTCAGGTTTTTGACAATCCAAGTCTTAAAGTTGGTGGAGAAGTACCTGTGAGGTTTCTTCCAACTATGTCCCTAGAACATTATTTATGTTCATTGGTCTCTGATGCTCCCAGTCCATGCTATGAGAGAAATTTCTACATTAGTCCCAATACTTGGCTTAAGAAGAGGACTTTGGGGATGTGAGAAGGGAATGAACCTTTAATTCAAAACTTTGTTATCACCTATAATTTTAATATTAAAAGTCTCCATAGTTTTTGAATTGGCTTTAACCATTTAATATTCTTGTTCTTCTTTAGTTTTAGACATAGGTGTTAGATTTCTATAGGCTCAGCTTTAACTTTTAACACTCAGGACAATATTGGGCTCACTGAGTAATCCAGTCATCTCCCTACCTTAAGGTCAATGGATCTGTACAGTGTAATCTTAAAAGACTTTTTGTCATGCCACATAGAAAGTTCTTACATAAAATATAGAATAAAGGTCATGAGAGGCATAATTTGATCTACTGTGCATTTTTGTAAAGAAACTACAAATAATAGGCTAATATACAGCATAACAATTTTCTGAACAATTTAATATTAATAAAACTGAGTTTGTTGTGAACAGGCATGGATAGCCAACTAGGGAATTAGCTAAACTTCTTGTCCATGCTTGAATGAACAATACGTGACCTAGGTCAGTGTTTAATCACTCAGTGTTTTTATACTTTCATCATAAAACAAGAGCAGTGCATTTGGCACTGACTTTATAGAATCATTGAAAAACATAAATAGTGTCAAATACAATGTTTCAGAAATTTAGCACCTTGCTTCTATTTTAAATGCCTTTATAGATCATGATCATTTTTTTTGTTGAGCAAAAGGAATAAAAGAAATTAATGCTGACATGGTTTTAAATGTAGAATTATCTAGCTATAATCAACTTTGAAAATTATATGGAAAAATCCATAAAAATATAGCATATGTAAGTATGGATAGGAAAAGTTTAGATGAAATATTTATTCCTTCTCATATTTGAATATGCTAAGGCATAACATAAGCCCTTGTTCTGGCATCTCATCTGACATGCTGGAATCTATGAAATTATAGACCATAGTGAGATGCACTGAAGAGACCCAGTATGACAGGGCATAACTATAGCCTTTTTGATGGTGGTGAAAATCAGAAAATCCTAGGCAAAGGTATGTTTGGAAGGATTTAATGAAGAATTCCTGTGATACACAAATAAAGGCAAGGATGAGCACATCATTTTAATAAAATCAAACATGCAAGATATTGGATCTTTTCCTCCTGTCCCCTGAATTCTATAATAATCTGTTGGGCATTTAACCTTCACATGTGATTATGACAGCAAACCTCATAACCATAGCCTTCCCTTGCAAGAGGAGAATACAGTGATAGGAAGTAATTGAATTTTGTTCTGACCCTCTTTGGCCTCTGTGCAGAAGCAATTTGTGAATTATTTAGGAAAAAAGGAAAAAGGTATTTGCCTCAGGACAGAAATGTTAGGCGTATGGAAGAATTTAGTTCAGCAGAGATGTCTCTTAGAACATCCACTGTCCTGGTTCAACATGAAAATTGAAATGGAAATTTCTATTCACCCTTATGCATTAGAAAGATATTTTCAATTCACTGCTATGTTTTCTATGTTTCTGTCCATTCCAGCACAGGACCTAAAACTTTACACATTATACTGAGGACTTTCTCATTAAAATTACAATCTATGGTTAAACAACAAGGAGAATAACCTTACTGTAAATAATGTTGACAGAAGCTGTTGGATTTCTTAGACTCAGGAAAATTGAGGACAGTGTAGTTTTTATCTTTGCATTTTGGTTTATTTGTATATTTTTACATGTTTTAAGAAGAATTTACAGATATAGTATTAAGAATGATGATAAATGAGTCAAAATGCTTTCTTTGTCCCTTTGGATGTGATCTTGACTGTATAACTCATAACCACAAAAAAATAAAAATTCTTAACATAATCATTAAGCTTTTGATGTGGGAGTGTCATATATCAATCTGTTGATTTCATTGGTTAAGCAATAAAGAAACTGCTTGGTCCTCATAGGTTAAAACATAGGTGGGAGGAGTAAACAGAACAGAAGGCTGGGAGGAAGAAGCTGAGTCAGGAGTCGCCATGATTTTCCCACTCCAGGCAGATGCAGGTTAAGATCATTCCTGGTAAGCCAGATCGTGGACTACAGCAGATTATTAGAAATGGGCTAATCCAGGTGCGAGAGCTAGCCTAGAAGAGGCTAGGTAGAAATGGGCCAAACGGTGTTTAAAAGAATACAGTTTCCGTGTAATTATTTTGGGTAAAGCTAGCCATGGGGGCGGCCGGGTGCCGGGGACGCAGTCCGCCGCTCTGTACAACAGCTTTAAAATACGTCAAAAGTATGTCAAAAAATCACCATTCTCCAAAGACTACGAGAACATTGTTCCTTAAGCCATTAACAATATTGGCATGCATGTGACAGCCAAAGGATCAGAATAAAAATGATTTAATAAAGAAATTCAAAACTAATATAAAAAAATAAAATTGCAATTGGGCTTCCATAACCTTAGAGAACCAAGGGGCCAGGATGAAACATTATGTTTGATTTCTAAAGCTTTGATTGTACTGCCAACATACTTTTGTGCCGTCACACTGAGGACCCTCTGGTAGGACAGAAGTGCCAGGCAACTCTTGATTGATGAATGTTCCCATCCATTTTATTATTTGTTGTGTATTTCTTCTCTGACATCTTTAACTGAAAATATTCATCCTAGGATCTTACAATAACGCAAGTCAACTAACAGCAGAATTCCATTGCATTGTATTTAGGACACGTCTGTAAAAAACAACTGTACGAAACCTAACGGGTTATTTGAAGATAAGTATAATGTCAGTTCCAAAGCATTATAGGTATATTCTTATTGGAGAAAGAAGTAACAAAGACAGAAAAATCAAAAATACCAAGAGGAGTAACAAATGAGCAAGGGATGCTCTGAACTTTCTAAAAATTTACATCAATCTGTTTGGTGGGAAGTCTTTTACTATTTTTCCATTTCAATTTATTTTAAAATGACAAAATATCTCAAAATTGAGACACTAAATTACACTATTTGATTTTTTAATATGAGTATGCAGTGGCTCATGACTGAAGTGACCTTAGACACAGCTATCCTATGCTTTCTTTTGTGAACTGTTATAGGTTTTCAGGGTTCCTACCACAAGACTGAGTGGACTTTGAAAACAGACAGCATCAAGCAAATTAGATTCAATCTGATCTCTAAATTTGATCTTCCTGATTGTATAAAGCAAGAATAATTATATTCACTTCAATCTTTCTCTTCTCAACAGCAGAACCAGTTTTCATGGTTACTAATGTTCTTTGTAGTTAAGCTAGAAGAAATATAACACAGATGAATTATTGTACAATAATTGACTGGGTGTTATTTGCTTTTCTTGTGTTAGATTTGTTTTGTCTTCTATAACTAAAAGAGATAACTTCGAAGTTAGAAGTGGCTTACTTTAACTATTCATGGTCCCATCAATAAACATGCCTTGGTAGCCAGTCAAAACCTCTCAGACCAATTTTGTAGCCGGGTAAATTATGACTGTACAGTCTGGACTTCACATTCGTTCCTTCAGTGTGTATTTGGACACAGGCAGTTTTCATTCTCTGAAGCCACACCAAACTACACATTTGTTTTTTTATTTGAATGAGATTTTCATTCTTGGCCAATGTGAAAGTAATGGCTGACAATGACAAAATACTAAGCACAGAGCAAGGCAAATTAAGAGAAGCAGAAAGCCCATGAGTTAAGCATTAGTGTTATATTGATTAGCTTGGTGAAGGAATCATTGTAGGAGTTGAACTCATTAGTCTTAGCAATCCCCTGGGAAGAGATTATACTCTTTAGGGATATTTGAAATACAGAAAGAAGTGATGAACTAGACTGATACGTTGAAGCTGTGTGCATATGTAGTCACCATATTTGACTAATTTGGACTGTGTACCTGTGGCCCTTAAAAGTGCCTATCCATATAAGCACATATCATAATTCTATGCAAAACCCTGTGCAGATTTTTTCATAACATACATAGGCTTATTTAGACTAAATATTGTTGTGTTTCAATGAGACAACTGTGTTTCAAGGAGTTTAACTTTTATAGAATCATTTTTAAGAAACAATGATAAGTGATTGAATGTTTGACATTTAATTTCAAAGTTTGCAGTAATAACCACTACATTATTATTATAATTTTTTCTTTCAGATCACTTTCTTTTTATTCTGAGCATATTCGAGGGAAGAAAGAATTTTTTTCCGTCTTCCCTCACTCCTGTGTCTTTTTGTGACTAAAGCATAGCCTGATCTATAAAAAAATTCTAACATTTAGACTAGACAGTGATGACTAACAATACATACTCTTTTGTCTAGAAATGAAATTATTTCTTGGCCTGGTTTTTGAATGAGAAATTTCTCCCATAGGCTACTTATGTGTACACTTGATCTCAAATGGTACAACTGTTTGGGAAGGTTATAAAACCTTTATGGGTAGAGCCTTCATGAAGGAAATACATCATTTAAAAGAATTTCAGTGTTTTAGCCTCTCTTCTTTCTTATTCTTCCTTTCAACATCTTGTGTGCAGGTAAAATGTGACGAGCCAGGCTCCTTTCCCACTTTTCTGGCAACACCTATGTAACATACATAGAAGTCTCTATGCATTTGCTTCCTCAATAATAGCATTAGGATAGCTTGTAGTGCCCATCTTGTCGTCTTAATGTGTGCTTCTTTAATGATTTCATATAATAATAATGTAACAGTGTAGTAATAAAGGCGGCGGTGGGGCTGCGTCCCCAGCACCCCAGCCTCCCGCACGGCTAGCTTATGCCCGAAATAACAACACACAGACTGTATTCATTTAAACACTGCTTGGCCCATTCTCTTCTAGGCTAATTCTCACATATTAATTTAGCCCATTTCTAATCATCTGTGTATGGCACCCCAAGGTGCGCTTACCAGGAAGTTTCTAGCCTATATCCATCCTGGGTCGGAGCTTTATCCCGGGAGCGGGGCATGGCTTCTCTCTCAGGCGTCTGCTCCCGAGAGGAGAGCTGTCGAGACTGACCTCACTTCCTCTTCCTCCCAGCGTTCTGTTCTGTTTACTCCTCCCACCTATCCTATAACCAATAAAATGGGCCAAGGCAGTTCCTTTATTAGCCAATGACCTTCCTCCATCATAACAGTCAATCTTATTATTACTGAAATGCTCACTAAATGTGAAATATTATTATTACTCTTATAGAGATTCCACCAGTATTAGTTAACAGTTACGGTTAACATCATTACCCAGTCAAATTGGTTCAAATATCTATCTATCTATCTATCTATCTATCTATCTATCTATCTATCTAATTATATTTCCAGAGCTTGCTGTGTTTATTATTCATTTTGAAGTGAAATATGATTCTTTATTTCATCAATAATTTGAATTAATTGTGTAGTTATGGCTGCGAGCTGTAATTCTGTTGATGTTTATTGGATCATTTACTTCCTAGAGATTGTCTTCATTAGAAGTCATTCAAAATCTGCCTAAGACAAGCAAATGCCACTGGCAAAATGAAGACTTTAAGGGATAGTTTTGTTACTTAAGTAGTATCTGTAACATGATTTTGTAGACCTAAGTAGCTGAAACAAAATGTATAGAATCTTAGTTTCTGGAATGATATAAATCAGGAATTATCTTAAGAGGCATTTTAATTCTGAAGATTTAGCAAATTTCATTTTTTCCCTAAAAGATGGTCATTGGTTCATTTCTATGTTGGAAATCTGCTCTGAATTGTTCTTCTACTAGGTGTAATTATCCACATCCACACTAGGGTAAGATGGCAGTATTAATTGCTAGTGTGGGGTAGCTTTCCTAAAAGTTAAAAGTTTTGGAAGTTACTTATTTTCTTTGTGACAATACATTTTGACCTTCAAAACTTAAAAAAATAATAATTACATACATATACTTTATTTTTAATGCTTCATAAATATTTCTAACAAGTTACTGTGAGCGTAGTTTTCTTTGATAGTGGAGAAAAGTCTGAATTTAGATTATTCAGTCACCTATGGAAGATCACTGAAGTGACAAACCACAAAGCAACCTCAAGTGGATTATTATTTTTCATTCTGGTACTCTGGGATGCTTTCTAGAAGTGCTGCAGGTGTAGGTAGGTATTTGAGTTGTGGTAGCTGACTCTTTCCACCAACCTCTTTACAGTTCCCATGATGACCAATGCATTGCCTATCAGACAGACTATTTAAAAGTGTTTTTTCCTGAAAAGAAAGGAAGTTCAGATCTATGAACTGATGTCCTGTTTCTCAATAAATTGAAAAAGCTCAAACAAACAAATAAATAAACAAAACACACACACAACCAATAGCTTTAGGAAAGTTCAAAATTTAGTTTCTTAACTTCTAAGAACCTGATTGGAAATGGCACACTCAAGTCAAGACACAATATTCACAACAACAGTGATCCTAACGTTACTGTACATGGAATGTGGTGGAAATTTAAGGAATGGTGCAGGACTTGAGAGCATTTTCCATCTCTAGATTTGTACTCTTTGAAGAAGCCCAATCTGGGTAAGGCAATGTTTAGGAAAACAGGGAAGTACAGAGTTTGATCTCACTTTCCCTTCTCTGTTTTTGACAGTCTTTCTCTAGTCTGCTCATTCTCTCCAGGGAGCTCCGTCCAACAGAGCAAATGGAAAAGTGTGTGTGCATGGTGGGTTTGAAGGTTCAAGAAGATGTTCAACCCATCAACATTTCTTTGTACTCTAAGAAAGACTGAGATCTCTCTCTCACACATGCACACACACATGCACACAAAAGTATCCGTTTGACACACTACTACAATGTAGTAGCTTGATAACTATTAGCGTATTCATTCAGAAATTAAATACAAAATTTTAAATATAAAATGTATCTGTACCTTTTGTTCATCTAAAGAAGGAAATTTTAGTTTTAGTTTTATTGTATCTTTTCCAGGATGTCATTTGGATTCAATATTATTTATTATTGTTAACTAAACTAGTTTTCTAATAACTATATAAAATTATAAACCATAACTGAAAGGGAGAAATTGCATTTTGGCTGAGCGTCATTAGTCCATTCTCTTTCTTTTCTCTATCCATGTGAACACTCTTCCAACCGTGGTAAGAAAACAGAAGAAAACATGTTACATTTCTCCAAATCAGGAGGCTAAATGTGTTAGAATTTATACTTTGAAGAGACTGAGGCCATTGATTTCTCCACTCCCTATCTACAGATGACCAAAGAGATATCTACACTAACTGTGGAGAGTTAGCATCAAAACTTGTCCTCATGTATGGAGCTCTTTTTGTCCTCATTCACCTGGTTTTGATCATACTGACTGGTTTCTATAATGCTTTAATATGCTAAACATTTATTATATTAAATTATCATATGTAAGTTGTATATTATCCACTGATCTTCAATATCTGATCAGCCTGAATGATCATCTGTGTAGATTTTACTTTCTCATACACTATTCACATAATTTCCAAGTGTATCTGAAGACCAAGGTGACCATCAAAGAGGATGAAGGTGCCCAGTTTTACTAAAGCCTTTCAACAACTAAATTTCAATGAATTGATTAGCATAATCTTCTTCCGTCTCTTTATTTGTCCATTTACATAATGAGTTTCCTACTTCTCCATCTGCATATGTAAGTACATGGTAATGAATGGGACACAGGGCTAACCCTAAGCTATTTCTTCCATAGTGGGTAGGCTATGGAGGAAAATTCACCAAACCAGAGAAAAATTTGATTTTTTTTGCATAAACACTGTATCATTATAGTATATATCATAAACTAGTCCATAATTTATATTTATTATTTCAATTTTCACCCATTTTTAAAAAATACAAAGCTATTTTTCCATCATGAGTCTCCTTCATACACATAGTTAATTAGTCATATATCTCAATGTGTTTTGCTTTTAAAGACCTAACTACAAATGTAGAATTCTGATTTTGAAATAATTGTAATAGAAATGACCTAAAAAATGGCCAGGACCCTTTATAAACTCATAGTCAAAGGAATCATATTAAATTCAGGGAATTAGAGCAACACACTGAGGAAAGATATAAGTGAAAACTGTGGCGCCCTGTGTTAAGGCAGCGAGTTCTCCCCAGTTACAGAACAATCCTGTGCTATTGTTCAGTTAGATAGAACGACTAATTAGCTCAGCACAGATTTTTCTTTCTTTTTTTTTCCTTCTCCAGAAAGCCATTCAATTTTTAAAATATTCAAAATTCCTAAACGAAACAATTTTAATCATCTATCTGTAAGTTGGTAGCACTATAGGAAATTGACAGCCTGGAATAAGAGTTAAATACCCTTTTAATTCTCTGTGCTCCTAATTTGTATCATTAGCATATCTTAATCTGTCAAAGTAATCAAAGCCATCAGTGTGGGAGAAAAGGTGACTTGTACCTGTGAAGATCATGTATTTATTAATGTGATTATTTAAATCAGTGAGGTGGAGAGAGCTGGTGTGCACTGTGCACCCACTGACCATGTAAAAATTACCCTCTTTTCCCCATGACAGAGGTCCTGTTGGTAAATAACAACACATTAGCTAGTCCTCAAAACAGTAAATCGCATTCTCCATGAGACATGCATGTGTGGCTTCTGTGAAGATGCTTCAGTCTGGTGGGATCAAAATATCTGTGATATTATGTTGTTATTTTCAGCTAGAATAAGACTTTCTTCCCACATTACACAGGATGGAGTTGCTGCCCAGCATACATACATGCTGCCTCTTGTCTGTTGCCACGAAATGTCCGTCTCCATTTTACTAAGTGACTTTTTCTCTCTGCATCCTGGCAAGAACTACTGCTTGGGCTTGGGAGTGGAGGACTGTAAAGGTTTTGCTCTCTTTCTCTCCTTGATCCTTGTGCTGTCTGTGAGTTTAACCTGTCATCATAATCTCTTGGTACTCCTTCTGATCAATGCCCTTGGTCAGTGACACTCAATTTCCACAAAACAGTTTAGAGAAACTCACATGTGCTAGTTACTTGTCGGCTGGACTTCTTTCCCTCTTTGTCTTGTATTTTGTCTCTTCCAAGACATATACATATATACGTGTGTGTCTGTATATATATATACATATATATATGTATATATACATATATATGTATATATATATGTGTGTCTGTATATATATACATATATATGTATATATATACATATATACAGACACACACACACACATATATATACACACACGTGTTTAAACATGAACCGTATGTTAGAAAGCACAGCCCTGCTCATAGGTAAGCATGTGCTTGTCGAGAATTCCCCAGGAGGAAAAACAGAGCTTCTTAGAAAGCAGTGCTTTATTTTTAGTTTTGAGAAACCATTCGTTAAGGGTGAAACAGGAAAAATGATCAAAGCACATGAAAGAGAAATGGCATTCTTTGTACTTCCCTTGTTGTCTTGACAGAAATTTAGCCCTCTTCACCTCCTGCTTCACTGGATTCACTATCCTCCAGTTTTCTCCTCCCTTTTGTGCTGAACTAAAAAAAAAAAAAAAGGTTCTAGAAACTAACAAATGGGTTTCCCTATGGCCTTTGTGTGTGTTCAGAATAAGAAAGTATGGAACCTAATTACTCCGAGGGACTTTTGAATACTCTTAACCCCCACCGGGAAAACGGGATTTTTAAATAGCATTGGGTAGCAGTTCTGCTATCTGACTTCCAGCAACAATATTGGATGAAATGACTGTCACCATGAGAAGACCAGATACACAACACATTGCTTTTCTGCATTTGAATATCTGGCTATGGCACAGAACAGGGAAATACCAGGGGTTCCTGAAAGTGTATGCCACAAAACAAAGCCACGAGGGATTTCATCAGTCAGCCCAAAGAACAGAAACTGGAAGTGCCCAATGTCTCCTTAAGTCATCCAGACAATGAGATTAAATCAAGAAAGCCCACAGGGTTGTGCCCAGTCTCTCTGTGGTTTCCAGGGTGCACATGTCCACTTGGAGGTTCTTATGTGTTTCCTCTTCGACATCCAGTTCTGACATTAATCTCCAAGGTTCCTGTATTCAAAGCATCTATAGCTCCTTTGTGATGCTTCGGCTACACTTCTTTCTGCTTGTTTTTTTCTTGCTTTTTGCTTGTCAAATAGTAACTCCATGCAAGAAATGAATGTGTGTTCCAGCGCCCCAAAGCATGTACAGTTTAGCAGCCCTCTGAGATGGCAGCCTTCCAGCACCTGTCTCAGGAGGCAGCTCCTTTATAAATGCCCAAGCACTGCTAGATGGAAAATAGTTTTCCAATAAATTTAATGTTTAACTAATATGACAATGAAAAACATTTTGAAAATAATCAAATGGGTGATATTTGGTGGCAAAGACAATATAAGCAATAAGTTCTTGTGTATTTAATTAGAACAGTTCAAACCATTTAAAAATGATGAATTGTCACAGCAAAGTAGTAGATAGCTTGAACTCAGTGTCACAAAAGGATATCTCTACAAGGAAAATATCTACAATACATCACCTGTGTTTTGTTGTTAATGCCATACCCCCAATAATCAAAAATTAAAAATAATATATAGCCAAATATTTTAAAAGGTAAACAATTAATATTCACAGCAAATACTTACATATTCTTTGAAAGTATGTTTTAATTTAATATCAGCAGTTCATTTTAAATGAAATCATGTTTTTATGACAATTATTGAAAAATTAAATCAATCAGTGGAAGTCATAGATGTGGTATCCCAAGCTGTGCACAACAACAACAAAAAAAATAGCTTTTTAGTTTATTAGTCATCTTCCTTTCAAATCAATAAGACTGATCGCCTTTAACGTCAGCTTCTGTAATACATCCTGATTGGTTTTGGGGTTTGCGTTGGAGACTCAGCAGTGAAGAAAGTAGTTGACGTTTCACTCATACATGCTCATCAATCACCGGTCTCTTGTTAAACATTTAAACACGAAGGTGCTCCTTCCTCATTCATCTTGTATCTCCTAAATTTTCTAATATCTTTATTATCCAAAGTATGCAAAACTGATTCTAAAAATTCAATGTATTATTAATGCTTTTGACAAGGAGACTTATATGCCTGTCTATAAAAATAGGCCAAAATTTAAAAACATACAGATTTTAAAGGAAAAAAAATCATATTAAAGCTTGCATCCTAAAGTTAATTTTAATGTGTATTATTTTGATTTCATGTTTCTGCAGAAGTTAAATATACTGCTCACTGCTGTGCCTATGATTCAAGTACAATATTTATAATAACATACACAGAAACACTAACATTTTGCTTTTACTAGAAATTCAATATTGCAGTTTTTCTGTCTAAAGAGGAAAAACCAGTCCATGTGACTCATACATTGTGCCTATAATTTTAATGCCTTTAACAAGACAGCTTAATGGCCCATTATTGTTTTTAACAGGCCACATTAAAATAACCTTTCGGCAAATTTTCTGACATATTTTATCTAAGCCTCCATTTATTTCATTTGTATTGACCCCGATCTCCTTAGAATAGCTGGGTTTTGAGAAACATTGGAGCAAGCAGTGTTTCTGCAAAGACTTTCGAGTTCTTCCAGTAATCCACACGGATGCTGCTTAGCTTTATGGGTGGTAATCCGCTCTTCCTTTGGAATCTGTCATGATGAGAAAAATGCACATGAATCATTTACTATAGGAGTGTGCACTGCTCCAAATGCCCACTCCTTCGTGATGAGAACTGGGTACTTGCTAGAAGTTTTCCACGTACTCCTATGATACCTGGAGCGGTACCTTTTTCACCAAAGCATGTTCCCTGGGACCCTAAAGTGAACCTTCACAGACCCTAAAGTGATATGTCACTATTATAGAAAAGTTCCTCATTGTATCAGTAGGAACCATTTTCTCTAAGACTGAAATTTACACTGCAAGGCAGCACTGAAAGATGTATACAGCATTTCCAAAGCCTTTGAGTCAGGAGCAAGACTGTCTACCAAAAAAACGTTCAGGACTTAGTTAGGCATATTAATGGAGAAAGCTAGGCTGACAATGGTTCTAAACTGAATGGATTGGTGTTGTAAGAATATGTAGAACTTAAGTTGGTTTCTCCTTCTTAGTTACAAATATAGTTTTACATGTTTTAACATCGTGTAAAGATACACAGCTCCAGGAAGTCATTAGCTGGAGCATTCTGGCATAATTTCCTTCATAGGATCATTTTTTTTTAAACATTGCTGAATCATGTGCTTTGTGTTCAATCATCTGGCTTAGCTCTATAGACTTGAATTCCTCTTGTTTCAAGCAAATTCCCAATGGAAGGACAGCAAGAACACATTTCCATAGCAAGGTAAAATTGAGAGTCAGTTCCATAGAAGCCAGGTGCTAATTCTATAACATAAAAATATAACAGTGGATTCAAAGATGTATCAAATATGTCAACAAAATATACAATAAAAAGGGGGAATGGAGTGGGGGGAGGGGGAGAGGGGGCAATGTGTGCGAGGAGGGGGAGGGAAATGGGAAACGGGGAGGAGGCGGAAATTTTTTTTTGCAACAACTAAAAAAAATAAAATAAACAAAAAATATACAATAAAAATATGAATGTCATTCTTAGTACTAGATTATTCCATTTCTGGAAATTTATAAACATTTATCTTCAAATGTTGACTCATATTATCACCAAGAT
This sequence comes from Microtus oregoni, assembly GCF_018167655.1. Classification (NCBI taxonomy): domain Eukaryota; kingdom Metazoa; phylum Chordata; class Mammalia; order Rodentia; family Cricetidae; genus Microtus; species Microtus oregoni. Next base: position 17,828,076 of record NW_024543076.1, read on the forward strand.
TACAAAGTACATATTCTAAAATGTTTATCTACATATTCTATTATAGTTCAGTTTCAACAAAAAATGAAAGTATCAGAAAATTTAAGACTGATTCATTTCATTCTATTTTTATTTAATTAGTACTTATATATTTATTATTATCATAGGATTTTTAGCAACTACAGATCTGATAGAGGGATAATATCTAAATATATAAAAAATAAAATCTTTGACATCAAAAACACAAATAACCCAATTAAAAATGAGTACAGATAGAAACAGAGTATTCTAAAAGAGGAAGTAAAAATGGGAGAGAAACATTTAAAGAAATGTTTGACATCCTTAGTCATCAGGGAAATGCAAATCAAATTTGAGGTTTTATTTTACACTAGCCAGAATGACAAAAAAATCAATTAAACAAATAACAGTTCACACTGGGAAGGATGCAGAGTAAGGGGAATGTTCATCCATTGCTGATGGAAGTGAAAACTTGTAAAGCTACTGTGAAAATCAGTGTGGCAGTTCCTCAGAAAGCTGGGAATAAATTCTTCTCAAAGTCCAACTATACCATTCTTGCCTATATGCCCAAAACACTGTACATCCTAGTACAGAGGGACTTAACCATGTTCATTCCCACTCTACTTATGATATGCAGAAACTGGAAAAAAATAGGTGTCCCTCAACAGAAGAATGGATAAAAAAAAATGCAACACATTTACACAGTGGAATATTACTCAATAATTAAAAACAATGAAATTATGATGTTCACAGATAAATGAATGAAACTAGAAATTTCATCCTGAGTGAAACTCAGATACAAAAAGACAAATATGGTAAGTATTTGTTTATATATACACGTTAGTTGTCACATTTTCAGTAAGCAGACTATAATCCATATAACCACAAAGGTTAGGTATAGAGTAAGGGACTAGGGGAGAAGTTTGGGTCACTCCCGCAATGGGAAATAGAATAGACAGTTATGCTTGGATTGAAGAGGGTAGTGTTGGAGAATCAAACAGAGAAGGGAAAGGAAGAGGGAAACAAGCAAGAGAATAAGGGGAGGGACAGTTAGAATAGGGCCATTTGATGGGTTCTATGAAAACTAACACAATAAATATATATATATATACACACACATATATTCATATATATATACACACATATATATTCATACACACACACACACACACACACACACATATATATATATATATATATATATATATATATATATATATATATATATATGAGTATGATCTTTTTGAGGGGAGGCAGCTTGTATGACCTTTATTGGGGGAGGCTGCTTGTTTGATCCCGGCTGCCCAGACCATGAAATAATCACTCAGAAATCTGTTTTAATTGTAATACTGTTTGGCCAATAGCTTAAGCTTGCTCTTATATCCTAAACTAACCTTTCTTCATTAATCTGTGCATCACCACCAGGTAGTGGCCTACCGGCAAAGTTTTAGCAGTCTCCAGTGGAAGTGTCTGTCCCTGGTGATGGCTACATGGCTTCTTTTGTATGTTTGTTTTTGTTTTTGTTTTTTGAGACTGGGTTTCTCTGTAGCTTTGGAGCCTGGCCTGAAACTAGCTCTTGTAGACCAGGCTGGCCTCAAACTTATAGAGATCTGCCTGCCTCTGCCTGAAAAGTGATGGGATTAAAGGAGCACGCAACCACCACCGGGATTACATGACTTCTTACTAACTCCCCCTACTTTCTCTATCTCTTTTAGCCTGACTATATTTTGTTAATCCATTGGCTGAAAGCAGTTTTTTTATTAACCAATGGCTGTAATACAAATTTATAGCATGAACCACCTCCCACATCAGATCCTAATGACAGCAAATAACAGGAGAGATGGAGTTCTCACTGAACATCTCTTAACACCAAGTGGAGCTTTGAATAAATTACATGTAAGTGAGTTATTGGTCAAAGAGAACCCATGGGTACCCCTAACCTACCAAAGCTATTGGTTGCTCTCAATAAACTTACGGTAAGGGCCTACTGCTGAAGATAATACCTACATAATTTAATGAACATGCGGAAGTTGAACTGACACCTACATAGAGCTTTTACCCCTACTTACTAATGTTCAGAGCACTGGAAGGTACTCTGTCCACTACCAAATTTGAAAGAGAACCACCAAGCCAGCTATGAAAACTTTGATTTATAATTGTAACATGCCTGAAAGTCATTATGGTGCAATGGGGGTATGAAAGTTAAGGGGATAACCAACCAATATCTGAATCTGAGGGGAGTTAAGGCCCACTCTGTAAGATAGAACCTAGCCCCAACACTGCTCAGTTGACCAAGGAAAACAAAATACTAATGCTTTACTAAAGTAACATATTAATAAAATGACTTTTAATGAAATTTTACTGTATTAATAGGTCAATATCTCACTCCGCGATGATCAGAGAAGCTTCCTCTTGCAGATGGGAATTAAAGTAAAGAATCACAGGCCTTCCTGGTTCTAGATGGAGAGGGGAGGATCTTGGACTTCCCACAGGGCAGGGAATCCAGACTGCTCTTCAGACTGGAGAAGGAGGGGGAATAGACTAGGGGGAGGGAGAGAGGAGTAGGGGGAGGGGGAGAGGAGTGGGGGAGGGGGAGGGAAATGGGAGGCGGGGAGGAGGCAGATTTTTTTTTCAGTAAAAAAAAGAATCACAATTGGACAGTATGCAGAGAATGAAAGACCTTGGAACACTCAATCTTAAATGAGATGTCTCCATCAATTTCCTCCATTCAAGTCTCAGAGAACCCTGTATAAAGAGAAGAAAGAAAGAGTATAAGACCCAGATAGGATAAGGAATACTAAGGAAACAAGGCCTTCTAAAAGAACGGGATAGATGTACATGTGAATTCATAGAAACTATTGCAGCAGGCACAAGGCCTGCCCAGATCTATATACGATAGAATCCCAGAGCTGGAAAGGAAAGTCGACCCATGCCCACATCCCTAACCCAAACGTGTTATCTCCAGTTGATAACCACTTACAAATGAGAGATTCCCTACAGCAGAGTTTCACTGTGTATGCAAACCACTCCTTTGACTAGGTTCTATGCAAAGAAGTATGTGACAATACAAAAATAAATGCAATGATAACATTTGTCTTATAATGCTTTGTTTGAGGTTTTCTCTTTGTTTGTTAACCTGTTCTTTGTGTATAAATTGTAACTTTCAGTTTTGTGGTTTTTATGAGATATTTATGTGTCTGGATTCATGTTTCTGTATCCATGTATATTACTTGAGCATTTTATTTAGTTATTTTTCTGTTTGTTTTGACCTATTCTGTCTTGTTTGTTTCATTTATACATTATTATTATTATTATTATTATTATTATTATTATTATTATTGTTGAAAGGTTTTCAAACCCCAATATTAAGCCTCTCTGCCAACGCAGTAATCCAAATCAAGTTCAATTAATAAAACAGGGTTTAATCTGAGCAAAGCCACTCCAGGTGGTCTGGGGCTTGGGAGAGAAATCACTTAGCAGGTCTAGAGAATACATTTTAAATTCCTTGTAGGTGTGTCTTGAGCATCTCAGGGGGAGGAGCCACCCCTTGGTGGGCTTTCTTAGGGGTGGGGTTCAAAGAGATAAAAGTGGGGGCTGAGGCAGAACTTCCACCGAAACAATTATTACTATTGTTACTATTATATACTTGATTGTAGCCTAATGAAGAAAAGAATAAAAGATAAGGAAGAAAGGAAGGAAGGAAGAAAAAAAAGAAAGGAGTGAAGAAAGAAGGAAGGGGTATCAATCTGGATAAGTAAGTAGAGGGGATCTGGGAGAAGGTGGAGGAGGGAAAACAACAGTCAGAATCTATAGTATTAAAAATCTATTTTCAAATTAAAAAAGCGTTAAGGCAGAAATAAAAAATTAAGTAGATGGTAATGGTCAAATTATGATGTTAAGCCGAAATACTCTAAGTTCAAAAATTGTAAAATATACATACAGATACAATTTAGGAAGAAGGATGAGAAAGTAGGGCAAGAAAAATGGAAATTTAAAACCTAGGTGGTTTCTTGGATAATTATTTCATAAAAATTACAATAAAACAGATTAAAAGAGCAGTGTAAACATTATGTCCTTCATATATGAAAATGACAACACACAGTAGGTGGTCAATGTTTTTCTGAATATATTAATAACTGAAGGAATATATGAGTAAAATAAAATGAGGTAAACAGTGAACAGTTGCTGAGGGAGGCTGCATTTTACAATTAATCAGACTTATTAATTGGATGTCATAAATATGAAATGAATATATGAAAGGCAGAGCCCCATTGTTCAGCCTTACTGACCTAGTAGTGGTGGCACACACCTTTATTCCAGTAGGCACACTAGTTTGCCATAGAAACCAAGCAGTACTCATGCACACCCTTAAAACCAGCCCTAGCGAGGAATATAAGATGGGAGGAGTCATCTCTCACACATAGTCTCTTTCTGAGATTCCTGAAGGCAGATGGTCCATTCTGAGTGAAGTAGAAGAGTCAGTGGTTGTATGTTTTACTTTTCTGATCTTAAGAGAAAACCCCAATATCTATCTCTGTGTTTTTATGAATCATGCTACATTTTATACCCCAAATGTTGGGCGCCAAATGTAAGACTGACCAGTGAGGCTATTTACTCTCTGATCTTCTGGCAAGATTTATTTATTAAAATACATATGAAATATCACTACACTTATCTCAACTGTCAGTCCAGTTGAAGCCACCCCAGATGTTTCAGACTGAACATGTTGTCCTCTCAAAAGATTCATGCCACTATGACTTTAAGAAAATCCTGCAGTCTGCCATCCGCCTCAGTAGCACATGGGTTTCAGATCAGCCTCATCCCACATTGCTTTCATTTTTTTTAAGCAATTGAATTATACATTCTTAACCTAGGTTACTTCTGTTTAAAATGAAGCCGTTAAGAGATAATCCCTAGAACTGTTTATGCATTATATGTAGAATTCCCGGAATACTGTTGTGTTAAACTCTTTGTTTCTAGTTTGCACGACATATTAGTTTTGCTTTTAATCTTCTATGTATGTGGTGTTTCTTCAACTTCAGTCAACAGAATTTAAAGGTGAGCATTTTGAATCTTTTATATTTTGCAGTGTGGTAAAAGCTCATCAATCTATCATTTATATTTATAAATGTTTGTTGGCTGTAAATAAAAATTCACCACAATAGAATTTTGAGTGAATTTTTAAATATCCCTATGGGGCATATATAAAATAATACACTTTTCTTCACAAAAAGTGTTTTCTTTTTCCAAATATCTTTACCATTTTACAATATAAGAGAAGTGTGACTGAGGGCAGTAATATTGGTGAGTGAATAGCAATTTTTTGATCACCTGCAATAACAAGACTCATGAAATATAACGGAAGCCAATGGAAGATTGTATTCATTCACCAATTTAAGAAAAATACTGCTTTTTAGAAAATGTTATTCCTTTAAAAGGCTTATGAAATTATTGTATTGATTTTGTAATTGGCTAAAAACAAAAACTTCTTGGGCAAGCTGAATTGTGACTGGGGAGAATGCTATAAGGAACATTTTTGTATATCTAGCTAGCAAGTGTTGAAATAGCACACACCATTTTTTCATTACGTAATAGCTAGGGCAGTTCCAATCAACCTGGACAAATGTGACCATGTAAATTTATGTTTATAAAGAGTCAATAATACTACAGAGTAATATTCTAGTCACTTTTAAGATAAGAACAAAAATGGAACAATAAAAAACATTATTTAATCTTTGACAACTAGCCTATGCTGAGTCACAGGGTTAGAAATAAAGGAAGCTTCACTGTTTTGAAGGCATAAGACAAGAACAGTGCTGTTTTTTTTTTTCAAATCAATCTGGAAAGTACAAACTAAATTAGGAAATCACTGCAAGCCCTGGCATGCACATTTAATCAGGTGGCAGCAACTGGGTCCCCAAACAGTGATCTATTAATGAACAATGTAGCATTATTAGTAATATAGCCTCACACTTCATGAACCCAGCTAAAAATAACAGCACAGTGCAAATCTCGTTGCCATGAGGCACTAGCTGCTGAGGCCTTTCTTCTGCATCATATCGTCACCCCCCAAAATGGGGGGAAAATCAATGGAACTGTCACTGAGTCATCCACACTTCTTAACTCTGTTCCCTCCCGGCAGATGCAGCACCTGCTGCTCTTTCTGGTCCTACAGTCTCACTTGCCTCAGGAGTGATGGTATTTATTGGCAATGGTAGAGATGGAGCGAGATGGGAGCAGTCTGATTCAGTGTCACACAGGTCAATGTATCATGCACCCCAGGGGTAAGAAGAAACTGCCAAGAAATGTTCTTAATTCACAAAGGGCAGATTACCAGACCTCAACTGGAGCTGGAGGCCAGATGCTGTGGGGGAGGAGGGCGGAGGAGAATTGTGGAGGAGGAAGAGGAAGAAAGCAATGATAGAATTCTTTTTTTCTTCTTCCTATTCTCTTTTGTTCTTAGGTCTGGAGTTTCGATAAATGATTAATAAACAATATGTTTTGGGTAGCTCTTTAAGGATGTTACTGAAGGGACCATGAGATGAAGAAATTTTACTTATAATACAGAATAAAGAGGATGTCATTTATACTTCCTTCCTCTTATCCATTTCTCTCTCTCTTTATTCTTTCAATCACTAATTATACACTCCTTGAAACAATATTTGGCTATTATCTTTCAAAAGGAAGGGATTTTTTTTTCATCCTGTGTGTGTATATGTGTATAGGAACATAATTAAAGTAATAATTTCTAAATATTTTCTTAACCAATTTTAATACTGTTTTTGAAGCTTTATCAAATTTTCTTTAGCTTTATACCTTGCTAAAATATTTATGTTTCCAAAGCTTAAATAAGTTCATATCTATTTATGTTATCAATAGCAAAGACATGAAAATGACACTTTTCTCAATTCTTTTCTTGGATATTGAAAATAGCTGTGTGTACTGGCAACAACACAGATTTGACCTTTCTGACAAGGAGAGAAAAGACGGCTTCACCTTCAGCTAAAACAAATTCTTGTTATAAGAGCACTTGTAACATAATCTCAACTCTGAGTGCTCACTGTTTTTTATACTCACGAGAACTGTTTTGTGTTTCTTGGGTCTGGATTACATCAACATGAATTACAAAGTGGTAGGGTGCATAAAATATTTAGCAAATTATCTTGCTTTGAAAAAGAAATCACTTAAACCGGAGCTATTTTTGAAGAATCGTGCAGTCTACGATATATCAAGGATGTGAAAATGACTATGTGTTAGAAAATTGGCCTTTAACAAAGCAAAAAAAAAAAAAAAAAAGAAATGTTAGACAATTCTGAGTGCAAAGCTATTAACTGGCTGATTTCTGATCTCAGACACAGGATGTCATCCTCAACCAGTGCCCGACTGCTCCTCATCCTGTGGGAACAGCAGGCTTCCGAAGACCCTTCTTTACAAATAACAATCAGTTCAGACAGAGGAGACACTAGGAGAGCCGGTTCAATCTTTTGCATCATTACCAGCCTCATTGTTTTGCAAATCAGCAGCACAAAGTGGAACACGTGCACGAATCCTCTTACAGGTTTCTGAATGCTAGGGATTTCAGATGTGGGAATCCTGGTGATCAGCAGTAAATGAGTAAGCCGCATGACAAATCATTACCTTCTCTGGCTAAGGAGCTAGTTTAAATTAAAGACTGCAGGTTACAGCTTGAGTTCATCAAGATGTGTCCATCTATAATGAAGAGCCTCCCCCTCCCCCATTTGTCTGTCAGTCAGTCCATCATTACTGTGCAGTCAGGCTTACTGATCTCTAGTGCACTCGAATAGCTCAAAACATTATCTTTAAAATATCCTATTTTTAGCTGAAATATGTAGATCAAACCCAAACACTGTCTACTTTTGAATCATCCCTTGGCAAATAATTTATTTCAGGAGACTGCTTCCTGAGCTGGTGAAGACCTGAGGCCAAGTGTCCAGAGAGGCATGAAAATGAGTTATCTCCAATGTATCTGGCAGTCTTTTTTGTTTGTTTGTTTGCCACTATAAATTGACTTTACAAATGTAGCTATCCATTGTCTTTGATCATATTTCACTATTAGCATTTAATATGCATTTTTCTTATAATGATATTTCATTACTTTCCCACACATGTCAAAGTCCTGAGCTATTTATTTGGGTCTTCAACAATGAGAGCCTCTAATAATGGAACCCAGAGAGCAAGGCAGCAGAAAGAGCCTCCCAAAACATCCCTCCTAGTATAGAGCCACAGAAAGACTTCGAAAAGTTTACAGAAGCATTGCTCACTTTACAGTGTTTGGATCTTTTTTCCTTTTTGTTACTTCTAAATTTGCAGCCATCTCTGGAATAAGAAATTCCTCACTCGTTTTTATCTCTTAATTAAAGGGAACTTAATCTCAAGTGACACAGAGATGCCTGAAGCTGATGGCCCTGTAGGTGTGAAAATACACTTCTCTAGACAAAAATCCCAGTACAGCAAACAGTTGACACTGACCCACACTCTGACTTAACTCGTGTGGGTAGTTCTCCGCCACTCTACTCCGAAGCACATTTATTTGTTACACATAGACGAGCGATATTGGTTGCACGGCGTCCACCGGGAGAGAAACCATTTTCCTCCCACTGCCATCTGCTGTGGACCACGCAGGTTTTCCTCTACAGGTTTAGTGCAAGCTCCTGTCCTTGGAGCAGAGGCAGGCACAGACTGGGATGTGATCACAGTGTGAACCTCCTCCCACTCCTCAGCCCACACACGTGTTCTCAGGCTGCATTCCGGTTCCAAATATAGGCTTCCAAGGAGATGCTGAAACAGGAGCCAGTTGGGTAAACAACAGAGGCAGGAGATGGATGAATTGGGTGAGCCGACTGGCAGCCAAGCCCAGTGCAGGCTCAGCGGCTGCTGTGCATACAAGAGGGAGTCTAAAGTTTGGAGACATTTAATGTTTTCACTAAATAATTATTGATTTTACCCATAAAACTAACTGTCGTTTCTGTGATAATACAAGACCTCATCCGCGGAGATGTAAGGGGACACACAGGAAAGAGCTCTTTATGTAATGCTGAGTAAAACTCAGGCAGGCACTCTCCTTATTCTACCTCTGCCTCCACCTCCCCCAACCCCACCCCTGCCTCTGTCATTTCCATAGACTCCTTGTACAAAGCAAGTTTAGTACTATGATTATGGAGGTACAAATCCAAAGGCTTAATTTGTATTCTTGACTTAATCATAGGTAATTTGTAGAATATTTCCTAAACTGTTTAAGATGCTTATCTGAACCCATTCATTTATCCCCCCTCCCCCACATACCCACTTTTTTAATGCATCTGTGCATAGTCAAGTATAGGGCGAGTTTTAGAAAATAAGGTGAAGGTGTTTGGGCAGTGTGTGGAAAAACTGGCAGTGGAACCAGGCTCTAACCCTAATACATGAACTGAATTTGTGGAGGCCATTCTTTATGGAGAGCTACCTTACTTAGCCTAGGCATGGGTGTGTGGTGGTGGTGGTGGTGGGGTGCTTGGTCCTGCCTCAACCTGGTGATGACAGAGACTTCCCAGGGGAAGCCTTAATCTTTCTCTGAGGAGTGGATGGGCAATGGGTGGGGGAAAAGGTAAGGGAAACAGGAGAGGAGGGGGAACTGGGATTGGTATGTAAAAATAAACAAACTAACTAACTAATTAATTACTTTTAAAAAAGAAAATAAGATGAAGCCAGGTGGTGCACACCTTTAATCTTAGCATTTGCGAGGCAGAGGCAGGCAGGTCTCAGCTGGAAGGCCAGCCTGGTCTACAGACAGAATTCCAGGACAGCCAAAGCTACTCAGAGAAACCCTGTGTCAAAAAAACAAAAAAACAAAAATCAAACAAGCAAACAAAAACAACAACAACAAAAGGTAAAGAAGATTAATTTTTTATACATGGGCATGGGGTGAAGATGACTGCCACTAAAGCTGACTGACAACCTAAGTTCATTCCACAGGAACTGCAAGGTAGAATGACAGACGTGACTCCATCAAGTTGTCCTATAATTCCCACACATATGCCAAGACACCACACACACACACACACACACACACACACACACACACACACACGATAAATGACTAAAATGTTTAAAAGCAAAACAGAGACAAAGCTGTTTAGCTGAAACAAGGGCTCATAATTTTCAATGTCCTCAATGTAAAGTTTACGTTAGCCATAATTCTATGCTAAAAGTTAATGAACAAACTTTTAGAGAAATAAGTGACAAGACCTACATAGATTGTTGGTTACAATTATTGGGTTCCTGTGTGTGGCTGTTGTCTAAACTAGAAACGTTGAAGCTGATCCCTGTTACAAGAGATGTGCGGAGTGAGAATGAGTGCAGGGCACCCCCTACTGATTACACTGCACAGACAAGAAAAAGGGTTGTAGCCAACTGTATTCACCTTTCCACATACTATCAGCTTAGCATCCAGGGACAAACATTCACATCTCTGTTTTCTTTAGATGGTGTGGGAGGTCCTTCTGTCTATGTGTTGCTCTCATTGGACAACCCTGAAGTGAAATGTTAAGTTCTGAAGAAACAAACCGATTGAATTTTTTTTTATTATTTTTAAGGTTGCTTTCATCGGAAAAACTGTTATTTTGTTATTCTATCTTGTTATTTTGTTATTCTATCTTGCATGATAGAATCTCTCTTCAAGTGAACTTAACTCTTCTGTTACTTATAATCAACTCTGCTATATAACTAAATATAATTAAAGGCCCATTACTTACTATCAGGTCCACGGGAAGCTCCAATTCCCCAAACTCCAAAGGACAGTCCAAATATCCAGAAATAAGCCTAACCGGTAGTGTAGGAGGATTTCTGGCTGTTTGTTAAAGCCAGCATTCCCCAAGATCTTATAAAGCTGGTTCCCATCCACCAAAAGATATTTTGCTTTTTGCTACTTTTGTTTTTTGAGGCATGATCTTACTATGAAGTGCAGACTGTTTATTTTGTCTTGGCCTTCCACTTACTGGGATCACCTTCCTAATGCTGTCACCCTCAAATACAGGGCCTCATGCTGTGGTGACTCCCAACCATAACATTATTTGTGTTTCTATTTCCTGGCTGTAATTGTACCACTCTTTTCAATTGTTGTATAAATACTTTTGGAGACAGGAATTTTCAAAAGGGCTTGAAACCCACAAGTTGAGAACTGCCACACTTGGCTCTATCCTCCTTTCTTAATTTGCATTTGTGATTTGGGGTAGTAATGAATCTAAGATTTATTACTCAGCCAGTAACATTTGAATCGTTCTGATTCTTTGGGACCTTTTGAACATTTATGTAACCAAAGAAATTGAGGTTACAAGTTTGTAGCTTATACATTTCTATTAAAAAAAAACAGAAAATCCATGTACTAAAATGTTACAATAGTTCTCTCCTGGATGTATATTCATCTATGATTTTAATTCTCACCTTTAAAAAATCCTCATCTTCTAATACCATATATGGTTTGTCGGGAACCACTTTTTGGTGTGACTTTTGATGCAGTTCTAGCCATGATGGGTTCTTAGATTCCAGGGTATGGTCATGGGGCTTGGAAAAATTAGGTAGGAGGAACATAAATAAGAAAGAAACATAGAGATACAGAATAGTATTGGGAAGGCAACTCAGTGAATACTGAATGCTGAATTCTGAGTTCTGACTTCTGATTTTACCTGTGTTTAATTTTTCATACACTTTTATACCCCTATACAAAAGAAGGGACAAGGCAAAAGGTTGCTTTAACATGATACAAAGGACAACCAGAATAGTTCTTGCCCCAATATTTGAGACATCAAAAAACTAATCCTGAGTTAAGCATTCTGTTGTTTGGGCAGTGACTCCACCCTAGACCAAATATCCTGAAGGTAGCTACTCGCTATGTCAAACCTAATATTTCAAAAGAAAGAGCAGAAGATTTCTTTAATTTTCTGACTTTTGGTCAGGGTGGAGCATATATACCTCTATGTATCATCTTAATGTACAAAACACCAAGTAATCACATCCTAGATCAGGGTGTGTAGCTACACCTTTTATCAACAACCTTGAGAGAGTGAAATGAGCTCAAACTCTCTAACCTTCAGACAAGGCTCACATTTTGTTAATAATTTTAAAACATCTAAATTAAAAAAATACACCCTTAGGATTTACAAATGTGATAAGAATTCACTCATAGAGTCTTTTTTTAAAATATTTATTTATTTATTATATATACAATATTCTGTATGTGTGTGTGTCTGCAGGCCAGAAGAAGGCACTAAATCTCATTACAGATGGTTGTGAGCCACCATGTGGTTGCTGGGAATTGAACTCATGACCTTTGGAAGAGCAGGCAATGCTCTTAACCACTGAGCCATCTCTCCAGCCCTCACTCATAGAGTCTTATGACAGTCCATAAGTATATGAAAAGACATGCACCATCTAATGTCATTAGGTAAACACAAGCTATACCAATAATGAGGTATAGCCATACAACATAAGTTACAAGCAACCCTTAGCTACCAGGAGTTGTTAAGGCATAAAGCTATTATATACAACATTGATGGAAGTACGTAATGGTACAGCCACATTGCAGTGGTGGTCTACACGAGGCAAAGTAAGAGCTCTCTCTTGAGAGCAGTGTTTTATTTTAATGTTTTACGATGACTATAATACTCATTCTTTGACAACAAGGTTTAAAAAATAAGCAAATCTTAAAATTTAAATTACAAGGGCAAGAGAGGGAGGATGAGACTGAGGGAAGAGTCTCATCCTGCCACAGCATATAAATTCATCCCAGGATCTTCACAAGTCTAAGTCAGATGAACTCCAGCACTGAGAGGGAAGGGGGACATGATCTCCCATTAGTAACACAGAAGGTGTTCCCAAGTGAACACTGATTGCAAACAAAAAAAATTGTCTAGTAGACTCTCACTGGGTATAGAAATCATACTTAATGGCAGGCTCCATACCCAGCAATAAATAGTCAACACAAAACAAATTCAATGGTATTTCTGGAAAATTTTTGTTTTATAATGGCTTGTTTGGACATTATTTTTACTTTACTGCTGGTCTTTTCATTATATGTTACCATTTCCAATTTTGTGGGTTTTTGGGTTTTGTGTGTGTGTTTCTTGTGCTTTTCTTAGTTTTTGTTTTTTTTCTGCTTGTTTTATTTTAATCTTTTTTTCTTATTTCTCTTTCTTTTTTTGGTTGTTATTCTTTTTCTTTTTTTTTTGGTTGGTTTGTTTTTAAAAGAGAAAGAAAGAAGCTGTGTATTTGCATGTATGGTGAGACGGGGTGGATATGGATGGAGTTGAGGGTAGAGAAACCGTGATCAGGATATATTTTACAAAATTATTTTCAGTTAAAAAATAAAAAAAAAGACCTTGTTGGGCCCTATAGCATATTAAAAAATAAAAGAAAAAAGTAATTTAAAAAAACTTATTAATCCTTTAGTCCTTTTCTGTATACTAATCTGTGTGTATACTCTATGGGTTGAAGTGGATTCCTGGATTTTGTTTTATTTTCAAGGTGATATTTTCCACATATATCTCTATCATTAGCTGCTGCTTTGGGGTTCATCCTTCTTCTTTGTCTCCATTAGTCCTGCTGTAGTGTGGTTGGAAAACTTCTCTTCCCTAAGTCCTTTTACTCTCTCTTACCAGATAAAAGTGAGGTACAGTAAGCAAAGAAAACTCTCCATATTGGGGCTGAAAAGTTTTTCTAGTTATCTACTACTATGTATGTTCGAGGAAAGAGTTTCTGAGTTCTCAATTCATTATTAAGTCAATGCTGGGAATACTGTGTGTTATTTAATGATCTATGAGAGTGTTTACTTCAAGTTTTAAAATATGTTTATGCCTCATATGAATTAAATGTTTATTTAGGTTTATGGATTATACCAGTAAAAACAAATATTAGTAACACTTATCAGCTCATTTTAAAGATGGGAGAGATCATTTAAATAATTGGCATAAGTAATACATTATTCTCTGTTGGAAAGGGATTTAAAGAAGCTAGAGAAGCTACTTATTAATATAGCAAATAAGGGACATGGAGTTCTGGGCAGGGGACAACAAAATTTTACACATAATGTTAAGGAGGTCCTCTGGGAGTTGACAGAGATGGAGGAAAAAATAAAAGCATCCAGGTGAATTTTCCAGAGGAAAAGAAAAGGCAGTACAAAGAACCTCTTATCCAAGAGAACAAAAGATTATGAGGCACACAGGGAATCAAGGGAAAACCGGACATCTGAGAAGTAGTGCACATGTTTAGGATCCTGACTGTAAGGAAGTAAATTGTTACTGCGTTATCATACAAAGTCCAAGCCTGGTAACAAAAGTAATGTTTTCCTGTAGCTTAAAATACAATGAAATGCACAGTCACTCTGAATACTTTCTCACTGTTACCCCCATGGAAATTCAATGTAGAAAGTGCCATCTCCAGACTCACTATGTGCAGGGGACAAAGCAACGGTTCTTGTCTGCTCCTTTGTTTGCCCTGGGTCACACTCCTGTGAGACAAGAGGTGATATCTGTCCCTTGACCACAGTCACTTTGGTTAAATGTGTATGTTGATGTGTCTCCTTCCACACATATTAAGATGTTCATTTGCTTTCCAGGCGAGTCCTTTTCTCCTTTTTAATCTCATATAGTTGACTCTGACTTACCCCTACAGTATTCCACAGAAGGACCTAGTGTACTAGCTATGAAAAAAATGAATTACTTAGGTTTAAATGAATTTATTAGGTTTAAAATGCATTCTTTGAGTTGATCTTGTATCCTGCCACATGATTGAAGGTATTTATCACCTGTAGGAGTTGTCTGGTAGAGTTTTTGGGGTCACTTATATATACCATCATATTATCTGCAAATAACAAAAGTTTGACTTCTTCCTTTCCAATTTGAATCCCCTTGATCTTCTTTTGTTTTCTTATTGCTATTGCTGAAACTTCAAGAACTATGTTGTAGAGGTATGGAGAGAGTGGACAGCCTTGTCTTGTTCCTGATTTTAGTGGAATTGCTTTGAATTTCTCTCCATTTAACTTGATGTTGGCTGTTGGCTTGCTGTATATTGCTTTTATTCTATCTGTATATGTTCCTTGTTTCCTTGATCTCTCCAAGACCTTTATCATGAAGGAGAGTTGGATTTTATGGAACACTTTTTCAGCATCTAATAAAATGATCATAATTTTTTTTCTTTCAGTATATTTATATGATGGATTACATTGGTAGATTTTTGTATGTTGAACCAGCCCTGCATCTCTGGGATGAAGTCGACTTGATAATAATTGATGATTTCTTTTGATGTGTTTTTGGATTTCGTTTGCCAGTATTTTAGCATCCATGTTCATGAGTGATACTAGTCTGTAATTCTCTTTCTTGGTTGAGTCTTTGTATGGTTTTGGTATCAGGGTAACTGTAGTCGCATAAAAAGAGCTTGGCAATGTTCCTTCTGCGTCTATTATGCGGAACACTTCGAGGAATATAGGTTTTATGCGGAACACTTCGAGGAATATAGGTTTTAGCTCTTCTTAGAAGTTCTGTTAGAATTCTTCACTAAACCATCCATCCTGGGCTTTTTTTTTTTAATTGGGAGGTTTTTGATGACAGCTTCTATTTCCTTGCAGTTTACAGGTCTATTTAAATTGTTCACCTGGTCTTGATTTAATTTGGCTATATGGTATCTATCTAAAAAATTGTCTATGTCTTTTATATTTTTCATTTATGTGGAGTACAAGTTTTGTAGTATGACCTAATGATTCTCTCAATTTCCTTAGTGTTTATTGTTATGTCTCCCTTTTCATTTCTGATTTACAAGCTCATACAACTGTGTGCCTTGGGCCTGTCACATTCAGAGATATTAAAGGCAGTAGAAGAGTTAGGCTAAAAGAAGTTGCAGCATTATTGAGACAGCAATAGGCCATTCTCAGATAGTCAATAGCCAAAGCATGATAGGGAAACTTGTTACTAGTTATGAGTGCTTGGCCTACTTTAGGCTCATATCTCGTTAGCTATTTTAACTTAAACTGTTTCTTATTATCCATATTTTGCTCCAGGGCTTTTTTCTTTCTACATGTCTTACTTTCCTGCTTCCTCTAGTGTCTGTCTGGTGGCTGCCTGGTTTCTGGCCCCAGGATTGTCCCTCATTCTATTAGTTCCTTATTCTCTTCCAGCATATTCTATCTGTCTGCCAACCCCACCTATCTCTCTACTGCCTAACTATTGGACATTCAGATTTTTATTGAACCAATCAGTTTTCTAAGGTAGGTAAGGTGAAAATGCAACACCTCTTTTCATAATTAAACAAATGCAGAATAAACAAATGGAACATGCCTTTACATAGTTAAAATAATATTCTACAGCATAAACAAATGTGAAAATGTTTACATAGTTAAATATTTCAAAACAATCTACAAACTCCAAATCTAGAAAGGAAATATATATATATATATATGCTTATAAAATACTTTACCCATAAGATAGAAACGTCTATTCTGTTAAAAAATGAGAAATAAAGCTGCCACATTAAATCACGTGAAAAAGTAAGAATTTAGCTATAATGCCACTCTACCTTTTTCAACCTAACAGGTTATTAAGCATAAATCAAGTAGTGATAGGAAGAAATGAAGGTAACAGCACAGAGAAGCAACTTTGATGATGACAAGTGACCAAATTAAGCTTTCAAGTGAGGAGAACCATGTTTTTTTTTTTTTATTTATTTTTTTATTTTTTTTTAATAATTTTTTTTATTAAGAAAAGAAGAAAAAAAACATAAACAAAAAACAAGTTTCCACCTCCTCCCAGCCTCCCATTTCCCTCCCCCTCCTCCCACCCTTCTCCCCCTCCTCCCACCCTTCTACCCCTCCCCCCACTCCTCTCCCCCTCCCTCTCCAGTCCACAGAGCAGTCCAGGTTCCCTGCCCTGTGGTAAGTCCTAGGTCCTCCCCCCTCCGTCCATATCTAGGAAGGTGAACATCCAAACTGGCTAGGCTTCCACAAAGCCAGCACATTAAGTAGGATCAAAACCCCGTGCCATTGTCCTTGGCGTCTCATCAGCCCTCATTGTTCGCCATGTTCAGAGAGTCCGGTTTTATCCCATGCTTTTTCGGTCACAGTCCAGCTGGCCTTGGTGAGCTCCCAGTAGATCAGCTCCACTGTCTCAGTGGGTGGGTGCACGCCTCGTGGTCCCGACTTCTTTGCTCATGTTCTCCCTCCTTCTGCTCCTCATTGGGACTTTGGGAGCTCAGTCCAGTGCTCCAGTGTGGGTCTCTGTCTCTGTCTCCATCCATCACCAGATGAAGGTTCTATGATGATATGCAAGATATTCGTCAGTATTGCTCTAGGATAGGGTCATTTCAGGTTCCCAATCCTCAGCTACCCAAGGAACTAACTGGGAACCTCATGTTGGGCACTTGGGAGCCCCTCTAGGGTCAAATCTCTTGCTCACCCTAAAGTGGTTCCCTTAACTAAGAATTGTGGTTCCGTGCTCCCCTATCCACCTTTCCTTTATCCAAATTCTCCTGATTCCCCAAGTCCCCCCTCCTTCCCTTCTACCTTTTCTCTCCCCATCTCCCCTTACCCCCATCCCACCCCACCCCCAAGATCCTAATTTTCTCCCCGGCAATTGGGTCTACTTCCCTTAGCCAAGAGGATAACTATATGTTTTTCCTTGGGTTCACCTTCTTCCTTAGCTTCTTTAGGTTCACCTATTGTAGACTCCGTGGCCCTAATTTATGGCTAGAAACCAATTATGAGCGAGTACATCCCATGTTCATCTTTTTGGGTCTGGGACACCTCACTCAGGATAGTGTTTTCTATTTCCATCCATTTGCCTGCAAAATTCGAGAAGTCATTGTTTTTTACCGCAGCGTAGTACTCTAGAGTGTATATATTCCATACTTTCTTCATCCATTCTTCCATTGAAGGGCATCTAGGTTGTTTCCAGGTTCTGGCTATTACAAATAATACTGCTATGAACATAGTTGAACAAATGCTTTTGTCATATGATAGAGCATCTCTTGGGTATATTGCCAGGAGTGGTATTGCTGGGTCCAGGGGTAAGTTGATCCCGAATTTCCTGAGAAACCGAAACACTGACTTCCACAGTGGTTGCACAAGATGGCATTCCCACCAGCAATGGATGAGGGTACCCGTTCCTCCACAGCCTCTCCAGCAAAGGTTATCGTTGGTGTTTTTGACTTTAGCCATTCTGACAGGTGTAAGATGATATCTCAAAGTTGTTTTGATTTGCATTTCCCTGATTGCTAAGGAAGTTGAGCACGACTTTAAGTGTCTTTTGGCCATTTGAACTTCCTCTGCTGAGAATTCTCTGTTCAATTCAGTGCCCCATTTTTTAATTGGGTTAATTAGCATTTTAAAGTCTAGTTTCTTGAGTTCTCTATATATTTTGGAGATCAGACCTTTGTCTATTGTGGGGTTGGTGAAGATCTTCTCCCAATCAGTAGGTTGCCTTTGTGTCTTATTGACTATGTCCTTTGCTTTACAGAAGCTTCTCAGTTTAAGTAGGTCCCATTTATTCAATGTTGCCCTTAATGTCTGTGCTTCTGGGGTTATACATAGGAAGCGATCTCCTGTGCCCAGCTCCTGTAGGGTACTTCCCACTTTCTCTTCTATCAGGTTCAGTGTGTTCGGGCTGATATTGAGGTCTTTAATCCATTTGGACTTGAGTTTTGTGCACGGTGATAGATAAGGGTCTAGTTTCATTCTTCTACAAGATGACTTCCAGTTGTGCCAGCACCATTTGTTGAAGGTGCTTTCTTTCTTCCATTTTATACTTTTAGCTCCTTTATCAAAAATCAGGTGTTCATAGGTTTGTGGGATAAAATCCGGGTCTTCTATACGATTCCATTGGTCGACTTCTCTGTTTTTATGCCAGTACCACACTGTTTTCATTACTGTAACTCTGTAATAGAGTTTGAAGTCAGGGATGGTAATGCCTCCAGAAGATCCTTTATTGTATAGGATTGTTTTGGCTATCCTGGGTTTTTTGTTTTTCCATATAAAGTTGATTATTGTTCTCTCCAGATATGTGAAGAATTTTGATGGGATCTTGATGGGGATTGCATTGAATCTATAAATAGCCTTTGGTAGAATTGCCATTTTTACTATGTTGATCCTCCCAAACCAAGAGCAAGGGAGGTCCATCCATTTTTTGGTATCCTCTTCAATTTCTTTCTTCAATGCCTTAAAGTTCTTGTCAAATAGATCTTTCACTTCCTTGGTTAGATGTACCCCAAGATATTTTATGCTGTTTTTGGCTATTGTGAATGGTGAAGCTTCTCTGATTTCCCTCTCTGCTTCCATATCCTTTGTGTATAAGAGGGTGACTGATTTTTTGGAGTTGATCTTGTATCCTGCCACATTACTAAAGCTGTTTATCAGCTGTAGGAGTTCTTTGGTGGAGTTTTTGGGGTCGCTTATGTACACTATCATATCATCTGCAAATAACGAAAGTTTAACTTCTTCCTTTCCAATTCGAATCCCCTTGATCCCATTATGTTGTCTTATTGCTATTGCTAGAACTTCAAGCACTATATTGAAGAGGTATGGGGAGAGTGGACAGCCTTGTCGTGTTCCTGAGTTAAGTGGGATGGCTTTGAGTTTCTCTCCGTTTAATTTGATGTTAGCTGTCGGCTTGCTGTATATAGCTTTTATTATATTTAGGTATGACCCTTGTATCCCTAATCTCTCCAAGACTTTTAACATAAATGGATGTTGAATTTTGTCAAATGCTTTTTCAGCATCTAATGAAATGATCATATGGTTTTTTTCTTTCAGTTTATTTATATGCTGGATTACATTGATAGATTTTCGTATGTTGAACCAGCCCTGCATCTCAGGAATGAAGCCTACTTGATCATAATGGATAATTTTTCGGATGTGTTCTTGGATTCGATTTGCCAGTATTTTGTTGAGGATTTTTGCGTCGATATTCATGAGTGAGATTGGCCTGTAGTTCTCTTTCCTGGTTGAGTCTTTGAGTGGTTTTGGTATCAGAGTAATTGTGGCTTCATAAAAGGAGTTTGGTAATGACCCTTCTGTTTCTATCTTGTGGAATACATTAAGGAGTATAGGTATTAGATCTTCTTGGAAGATCTGGTAGAATTCCGCATTGAAACCATCTGGTCCTGGGCTTTTTTTGGTAGGGAGGTTTTTGATAACCTCTTCTAATTCTTCGCGACTAACAGGTCTATTTAGATTGTTCACCAGGTCCTGATTTAACTTTGGTATATGATATTTATCTAAGAAAGTATCCATTTCCTTTACATTTTCCAATTTTGTGGCATATAGGCTTTTGTAGTAAGATCTAATGATTCTCTGAATTTCCTCTGTGTCTGTGGTTATGTCCCCCTTTTCATTTCTGATCTTATTAATTTGCAAATTCTCTCTCTGCCGTTTGATTAGCTTGGATAGTGGTTTGTCAATCTTGTTGATTTTCTCCAGGAACCAGCTTTTTGTTTCATTGATTTTTTGTATTGTTTTCTGTGTTTCTATTTTGTTGATTTCAGCCCTCATTTTGATTATTTCCAGTCTTCTACTCCTCCTAGGTGAGTCTGCTTCTTTTTTTTCTAGAGCTTTCAGGTGGGCTGTTAAGTCTCCAATGTGAGCTTTCTCTGTTTTCTTTAAGTGGGCACTTAGTGCTATGAACTTTCCTCTTAGGACTGCTTTCATAGTGTCCCATAAGTTTGAGTATGTTGTTTCTTTATTTTCATTGAATTCCAGGAAGACTTTAATTTCTTTCTTTATTTCTTCCTTAATCCAGCTATGGTTCAATAGTTGACTGTTCAGTTTCCATGACTTTGTATGCTTTCTGGGGGTAGCATTGTTGTTGAATTCTAACTTTAATCCATGGTGATCTGATAAGACACAGGTGGTTACTAATATTTTTTTGTAACTGTGGATGTTTGCTTTGTTACCGACTATGTGGTCGATTTTCGAGAAGGTTCCATGAGCTGCAGAGAAGAAGGTATATTCTTTCCTATTTGGATGGAATGTTCTATAGATGTCTGTTAAGTCCATTTGATTCATTACCTCCACTAATTCTCTTATTTCTCTGTTAGGTTCCTGTCTGATTGACCTGTCCATTGGTGAGAGAGGAGTGTTGAAGTCTCCTACTATTAGTGTGTGCGGTTTGATGTCTGCCTTGAATTTTAGCAATGTTTCTTTTATGTACGTGGGTGCTTTTATATTAGGGGCATAGATGTTCAGGATTGAGACTTCATCCTGATGAACTGTTCCTGTTATGAGTATAAAATGCCCCTCTCCATCTCTTCTGATTGATTTAAGTTTAAAGTCAACTTTGTTAGAGATTAGTATGGCCACACCTGCCTGTTTCTTAGGACCATTTGCTTGATAGGCCTTTTCCCAGCCCTTTACTCTGAGTAGGTGCCTGTCTTTGTGGTTGAGGTGTGTTTCTTGTAAACAGCAGAATGTTGGATCCTGTTTTCTTATCCAATCTCTTAGCCTGTGCCTTTTTATAGGTGAGTTGAGTCCATTTACATTGAGTGATATCAATGACCAGTGGTTGTTAACTCCGGTCATTTTTTTTTAGTCGTAGAGTTTGTGTGTTTCCCTTCTTTGTTTTGTGTTGGTGAAGGGTCTCTAGATGTCTGAGGTATTGTGGTCATTGTTGGACTCCTTGGTTAGTGATTTTCCTTCAATTACTTTCTGTAAGGCTGGATTTGTGGCTGCGTATTGTTTAAATTTGTTTTTATCCTGGAAAATTTTATTTTCTCCATTTATAGTGAATGAAAGCTTGGCTGGGTATAGTAATCTGGGCTTGCACCCATGGTCTCTCAGTTTCTGCAGTACATCTATCCAGGACCTTCTGGCTTTCATGGTTTCCATGGAGAAGTCAGGTGTAAGTCTGATAGGTTTACCTTTATAAGTAATTTGGCCTTTTTCCTTTGCAGCTCTTAATATTCTTTCCTTATTCTGTATGCTTTGTGTTTTGATAATTATATGGCGAGGGGATGTTTTTTTTTGATCCAGCCTATTCGGTGTTCTGTATGCTTCTTGCACCTTCATAGGAAAATCTTTCCTTAGGTTGGGAAAGTTTTCTTCTATAATTTTATTAAATAGATTTTCTGGACAATTGAGCTGCCCTTCTTCTCCTTCTTCTACTCCTATTATTCTTAGGTTTGGTCTTTTTATTGTGTCCCATATTTCCTGAATGTTTTGTGATGAGAGTTTGTTGGACTTGCTGTTTTCTTTGATCAGTGTGTTTATTTTCTCTATGGTATCTTCAGAATCCGAGAGTCTTTCTTCTATCTCTTGTATTCTGCTGGTTATGCTTGTTTCTGTAGTCTCTATTCGTTTACCTAGATTTTCCATGTCCAGACGGCCCTCTGTTTGTGTTTTCTTCTTTGCCTCCATTTCAGTTTTCAGGTCTTGAACTGTTTCCATTATCTGTTTGATTGTTTTTCCTTGGTTTTCTAGGGTATCATTCACTGATTTATTCAATTCTTCAAACTTTCTGTTATATTTCTCATCCATTTCTATAAGGGCGTTTTTTACATGCTGTTTAAGGGTGTCAATCACTTTCATGAAGTCAATCTTTTCTCCTTCCTCTTGATTAAGGGGTTCTTGTCCTCCCGTTGTGAGGTCGCTTGTTTCTGGTAGCTTCATGTTGCTTTTCAGCTTGTTGGGCGAATTCTTGCCTTGACGTCGGCCCATCTCTTCTTCCAAATGCTCCCTATGGATCTTCTTTTACCGGATTAGGTCTCCTTGCCTACCAAACGCTGTCTCTCCCCAATGTTGGCTCTCCCAATGCTGGGTCTCCTGGCACTGAAAGATCAGGCCTCCGTGCTGGTTGGGCAGCTCGCAGACAAAGCGCCTACCCCGCTTGGTGCAGGCAGGCCACAGAAACAAAGGAACTGCTGTCCGCCCGGGAGCCCCGGATACTCGGACCCTGCGCCCAGATAGGCTGGGCTGGGCGATGCCACGCGCCTAAAGAGGGCAGTGGGGGCGAAGTGGGGAGGGCTCTGGACGGAAGCTGGGTGGGCCAGGAAGAAAGAGGCAGCACCCAGGGAGTAGAGGCCCTGCAGAGAGCCCAAGCAGGACAGGGGGCCAAGAAACCCCCGAGCTCCCCGTCCCAGGCTGGCGCCGTGGGCCAGAAACTCACCCCAATGCTGGGTCTCCTGGCGCCGAAAGATCAGGCCTCCGTGCTGGTTGGGCAGCTCGCAGACAAAGCGCCTACCCCGCTTGGTGCAGGCAGGCCACAGAAACAAAGGAACCGCTGCCCCCCGGGAGCCCCGGCTACTAGGACTCAGCGCCCAGATAAGCTGGGCGATGCCACGCGCCAAAAGAGGACAGTGGGGGCGAAGTGGGAAGGGCTCTGGACGGAAGCTGGGTGGGCCAGGAAGAAAGAGGCAGCACCCGGGGAGTAGAGGCCCTGCAGAGAGCCCAAGCAGGACAGGGGGCCAAGAAACCCCCGAGCTCCCCGTCCCAGGCTGGCGCCGTGGGCCAGAAACTCACCCCAATGCTGGGTCTCCTGGCGCCAAAAGATCAGGCCTCCGTGCTGGTTGGGCAGCTCGCAGACAAAGCGCCTACCCCGCTTGGTGCAGGCAGGCCACAGAAACAAAGGAACCGCTGCCCCTCGGGAGCCCCGGCGACTCGGACTCAGCGCCCAGATAGGCTGGGCTGGGCGACGCCACGCGCCAAAAGAGGGCAGTGGGGGCGAAGTGGGGAGGGCTCTGGACGGAAGCTGGGTGGGCCAGGAAGAAAGAGGCAGCACCCGGGGAGTAGAGGCCCTGCAGAGAGCCCAAGCAGGACAGGGGGCCAAGAAACCCCCGAGCTCCCCGTCCCAGGCTGGCGCCGTGGGCCAGAAACTCACCCCAATGCTGGGTCTCCTGGCGCCGAAAGATCAGGCCTCCGTGCTGGTTGGGCAGCTCGCAGACAAAGCGCCTACCCCGCTTGGTGCAGGCAGGCCACAGAAACAAAGGAACTGCTGCCCTCCCGGGAGCCCCGGGTACTCGGACCCAGCGCCCAGATAGGCTGCCGAGAACCATGTTTTGACATGAACTGTTTGTTCTCGCCACTATTTGATTCTCTGTTGTATGAACATCTTCCGCAAATGGGAGATGCTCAGATGAGATGTTTGCCATCAAGTGCATCTTAAGCGATGGAATTTGTTTTGAAAAAGAAATACCCATAACAATACAAATGGATTAAAGACAAACATCCAAGCTGATGTTGAAATATATGAGCCAGCTACATATTTTACTATGTAATTAGAGTGCTTGGATTATGTGTTTTTATTAAAATGGAGCTTAGTTCACTCACATTAAATGGCTCTGCTTTCAGACTGATTTTTATTTAGTTGGACTCATGAATTTTGTTGCTTATTTTAAATACCACACATTTGTTTGTACGTATCATTTAATTTTATTTTGAGTCGTGGCTATTCATCAATATATTATCACAAACATGTTGCAGATTAGGAACCAAATACATATTGAAGACTGGTGGTTTCAGTATTTCTATGAGAGTATGAATAATAAAGAAATCTGAACTGCAGAAACTGCTGTTTCCAACACAAGAAATTTCTAACCATCAAATACATTTTGTAAACATTTATATAGAGCAAAAACATTCAGTCTGATGACGGTGATTCATATTTTATTTTAGGCACATGGTGCAAAAGAAATACTTAACCTTTACAACTTCTAGAACCATATTTGGAAAAAAGTATACTTTCTTTTTTTTTTTTCCCCAAGACAGGGCTTCTCTGCCTAACAGCTCTAGCTGTCTTAGAACTTGCTCTGTAGACCAGGCTGACCTCCAGCTTACAGAGATCCTCCTGCCTGTGCTTCTAGAGTGCTAAGATTAAAAGTGTGTAATTCCATGCCTGTTTTTTTTTTTTACTATTTTTTTTAACACAGAGAGTGCAGAGATTAAATTAAGAGCTTTCTTTTATTGAAATCAGAAATATAGTCAATGTAAGTTACTGAGCATTTTCCCTGTGAAGAGAAAGTTGAGAGCTGGGAAGCACAACTTAACTGATAAGATTTTTTTTCACTGTGATAAATCATATATGGCTGGCCACAAAGCAGCTTTCATAAAGTGAACACCTCATGTTCACTGCATGGCTAGTTGTTTTTGTCTTTCATTTGACACCATGCTTTCTCTTTTTGCTTGATTCACAGACATCCATTAATCTGAGAATGTTTATCCAATATATTGTGTTTTTCAATGGAAAACAAATCACTTCCATCTTTAATATATAAAACAAGATTATAAATTTTACAGTGATTATCCTTTTGTGTTTTGAGATAAGGTCTCACCCTATAAAATAGACTTTTCTCAATTTTGCAGTTTTTCTTGAGGCCCACTTTGGAGAGATCTAGAGTCACAGGAGTGAGTCATCATATCATATTTTTTTGATATTTCTTTGTTTTGATTTTTCATATAATCATTGATACATGTGGGATGTGATGAAAAAAAAATAAACAACCCTCTACTATGAAAGAATGACAATCCCCGGGAACTTTAGTTTTGTTTAGGATAAAGAGAAATAAATTGACAAAAACAATATAAACCGTTAAGAATGAAAACATAAGAAAGAAAATTTGTGGGACCCACCTATCTTGGCATAGCACATTCAGAGTATATCTATATATGTATGTAAGTATATATGTATTAATAGTAAAGGTGATACCAGAGAAGTATCCTATTTTAGCCAAACAGTGAGGAGCCTGCATATGATATAGGAAGACAACAAAATTAATAATTTATGACACACAAAGTGAAATAGAAAAAAGGGAGTCAAATATGGGTAGAATCATCCTACAGTGTTTTGTTAAACTTTTGAGTGATTCTGAGATGAATAGTAAGAATATACATATTCCAACACATATAAACATTCACATTAATTTAGGAAACATATTTGGTGGGTTGGAGAATGTATCTCAATTGCAGAACAGTAGTTTACTAGCATTCATCAGGCCTGGGTGGCGCTCTACTTTGCTGCTCTCAAACACATATATGTTCAGATTTGTATATTTATAAGACCAAATAAAAGGTAGCTGCTAAAGTGCCTTGATTTCTTGTTGCCACTGTCTTTTCTTGCTGGATTGTGTATAAGTAGTATGGGTTGTGCATATATTTTATAATATATTGTGTTTCTATGTTATATATGGTTGATTTATGACTTTCACTCTCATTATACAACATTTAATTCAAACCTTAATCACTCATAGCCAACTCGCAACCGTGAGAGAGCATTCAATTCATCTGTATAGAAAGTCAAACATTTTACCCGGAAAGCAATTCCGCATTCTGGTGGTGCAACACGCTCTATGCCATGATTGGAATCTGAAAGAAAAGTGCTCCCATCTCTCTGCTTAAAGGAGAGTGATTTAGAGCCATATTGTCATGTTAGAATTCTTGACTTCTAAATCCCCACCATACACACTGGAAACAAAAGGATATTATTACCTGAAAAATTGCCCAAGTCCCTTGCCATGCATACGTCACATCTAATAGGCAGAACAAGGCAAGGCTCAGCATTGTGCTACCTTTCTTCTGCTCCAATCATCAGTGTTCCGAGCCACGACATAAATCAGGACTGCTAGGATCCACAGCAAATATCTTTTTCATTTCTTTCTTATCACATCTTTTCAATTTACTTTTAAAAGAACTGTGTAATACCTGGGTGATTTAAAAAATGACCTTCTCATCTAGCACCTCTGTGAGACCTCATGCTAATAAGGAGTTTAGGGATGATAAACGCATATAAAATATATTTCAGACACAGACTCTCATGAGAATCCAGGGTATGTGTGAAGTTAAAGATTAAAGCTCTAGCTAGAATTATTATGTTTGAATTTTTCTAAGACTTCTTGCTATCGCAAGAAACAGAAAGTTAAGCAATATGTAAGTTTCTTGCAGTTGACCCTGGTGTTTAATAATCATTAATTATGTGTGTATGTACATTTTGATTTACAGACTTGACTAGTATAAAGATGTATAATGCATTTTCTGAATTTGAGTGGCAGACATCCACATAAACTACTCACTGCAGTAGAAGGAGAAAGCAGAGTTTCATGTTGGTGTAGAAGGCATTAATCTGAAGGTGAGAAGATTTCAAGGAAAGGGCTTGTGACATATTCTTGACAGGTAGGGGACTGGAGAAAGACAGCTCAGACTGAGCAGAAGAACGAGAGTGTTTCAGGCAGTGACAGCTGTTTCGTGGCTAAAGAATAACACTTAGATAAGGATAGCTCAGGAAATTCAACTCCAAAGGCACTTTATGTAATAAGGTTTGTTAACTAACTGGCCTTGACAAGTGGTTTGTTAATATTTTAGGGGAATGGGAAAACAAGGAAATTGTGTGTGTGTGTGTGTGTGTGTGTGTGTGTGTGTGTGTTTTGAAATAGGGTTTCTCTGTAGCTTTGTAGCCTGTCCTGGAACTAGCTTTTGTAGACCATGCTGGCCTTGAACTCTCAGAGATCCACCTGTTTCTGCTTTCTGAGTGCTGGGGTAAAAGGCATGAACCACCAGCACCCTACAAGACACACAAACAATTCTTAGTGATATCACCAGTGGAAAAAATACAGGGCTTAGAGACAAATAAGAAATAATTCAAATATCTAATATATCCTCACATAAGCTAAAATATTCTTAAATTAAGGTTTTAAAACTACCTCTATAGTGTATGAATTTCCCATGATGCAACTGGAAGGAATCATCGTATATTATAAATGAAATGGCATAGGGAATAGCAGGAGAGATCAGTTAACACCTATATTCATTCTAAACAGGATCTGTAACACACAAAATTTATGGTATTAAAAAAGAACACAAGATGGTAATTATTCAAGACTTTCTGGATTATTCATATGTGGAAACTGGTGGTGAAGTGGAGATACTGGCTTGTCCTTCTTGATTGACTCCTTTTTCAAATAATATTTATACTATACTTCATTATTATTTTTAAACTCTTACTCATTCAATTGAATAAAACAATTTAAAGCACAACTCTTATACAAGATAAAATCTTATTTTGTTTTATCAAAAATTTTGGTAAGTGTCTGCACAGTGGTGGCACATACCTTTAATGCCAGCACTTTGAAGGCAGAGGCAGGCAGATCTCTGTGAGTTTGAGGTCAGCCTGAACTATAAGAGCTAGTTCCAGGACAGTGAAGAGTACACAGAAAAACTTATTCTCAGAAAAAAAAAATAAGAAAAAGAAAGAAAGAGAGAGAGAGAGGAAGGAAGGATGAAAGAAAGAAAGGAAGGAAGGAAGGAAGGAAGAAAGAAAGAAAGAGAGAGAAAGAATTCTGGTAAGTCTGTGAAAGTCTTTCTGGTGGCATTAGTGGCAAACATGGAATGTAGGCTTAAATTTCATGTCTCTCACTTTTGGGCAAGGGAAGTACAATCATCAAAGTATCAGTTCTGACAAAGGTTTTCAAGGTTTGCAAACGGCCTTCCCAGATGACATTGGAGTTTCTCACCATTTAACTTGATGTTGGCTGTCAACTTGTTGAATATTGCTTTTATTAAGTTTGAGTATGTTCCTTGTATTCCTGATCTCTCCAAGACTTTTATCAGGAATGGATGTTGGTTTTTGTCAAAGGCTTTTTCAAATAATGAGGTGATCATGTGATTTTTTTTCTTTCAGTTTGTTTATATGGTAGGTTATATTGAAAGAATTTCATATATTGAACCATCCCCCCATCTCTGGGATGAATCCTATTTGAATGGTGGAGGATATTTTTGATTTGTTCTTGGATTCTGTTTGGCTTTATTTTATTGTCTACTTTTGCATCAACGTTCATGACAGAAATGGGTTTGTAATTTTCTTTCTTTCTTGCAATATTGTGTGGTTTGAGTATCAGGGTAATTGTAGCTTCATAAAAATAATGTGGTAATGTTTCTTCTGTTTCTATTGTGTGGAAAAATTTGTGGAGTATTGGTATTAAGTATTCTTTGAAAGTTTGGTAGAATTATGCACTGAAACAATCTGCCCCTGGGATTTTTTGACTGGAAGAGTTTTAATGACTGCTTCTATTTTCTTAGGAGTTATAAGTCTACTTTAATTGTTTATCTGATCTTTATTTAATTTGGTAAATTGTACCTTTCAAAAAATTGCCTATTTCTTTTAGATTTTTGTAAACAGACACTGTATGTTTGTTTTCTGGCTGCTCAGACATGAAACTACATTAATTACAACACTGTTTGATCAATGGTTCAGACATATTCCTAGCTAGTTCTTACCTTAAATTAACCGATATCTATTCATCGGTGTATTGCTTTGAGACTGTAGCTTACCAGTAAGGTTCTGGTGTCCTCCTCCTTCAGTAGCTACAGCATGGTGTCTGCCTGACTCTGCCTTCTCTCTCACTGCATTCAGTTTTGTTTTCCCACATGGCTATATTCTGCCCTACTGTAGTCCAAAGTGGTGTTTTCATTAACCAATGGTAAACGGTTTAGAGTTTTGTTTTTTTTTAAATCAGAATCTGTCTTTCTCTTCTCCGCCACCGCCTCTCATTTTCCTCCCCCTCCCCCAATCAAGTCCCCTTCCTTGTCAGCCCAAAGAGCGATCTTTAATAAATAAATAAATTTTAAAAAAGGAAAAAAAAAACAAATGGACAAACCAAAAAAAAAAAAAAGAAAATGGGATCTTAAAAATATAAATAAAAATATAAAACAACAACAACAACAAAAAGAGACTCATAACCCTGGGTAACTCCAACTTCCAGGAACTCAATACCTTCTCACCCTCTTCTGGACTTGACGGGGCGTGCGCATGCACGTGCACACAGACACACACACAAACACAAATAAATAAAATGTGATATTTAAAAAAAAAGAATCTGTCTTTACTGTATATCTCTATCGTTTTCTGAGCACATGCGTCTCAAATTTGCTAAGTGATATGGCTAGGATTAAAGCTGTTGCTTTGGTGGCTGTCTCCACCCCATTCCTTAGCTTTTTGAAGGTCTAGCTTTATGTTGGAGGTACTGGTAGGAGCCACATTAATTGTCACAACTCTGTGGATTTTCTGGGTTAATGACACCACCAAGAAACCTGCCACTGACTGCATATAAGCACCATTTAATTGTTTGGTGACACACCTCTTAAAAGAGCTGGAGGTTTTTGCTGCTAATGCTTAGCCTCTCTTAAAAGACCTGTGCCTTTTCTTCCCTCTAGCAAGTTACAAAAAGCTGTGCTTGATTCTGTTCTTGTCCGTCTAGAATCCTTTTATATATTTTTTTTCCCTCAGGCTTTATCTGAAAATTGTTGTTAAATATTTGGCCATTATTATGGAAACAGAGATTGCATGTTCATTTCCTAGCCACCTAGACCCTAATAATAACACAGAAACTATATTAATTACAATTTGGCCAATGGTTCAGGCATATTTTTAGCTACATCTTACATCTTAAATTAACCCATTTCTACTCATCTGTATCTCCATGGGGCTGTGGCTTACCAGTAAGGTTCTGACATTCTTCTCCTGCAGCAGCTACATGACATCTGCCTGACTCCACCTTTTTTCTTCCTGCATTCAGTTTAGTTTTTCCACCTAGCTGTATTCTGCCCTACCATAGGCCAAAGAAGCTTCTTTATTAATCAATGGCAATAAAACATATTCACAGCAAGCAGAGGAAACATCCTACATTACAGAATGTCAAAGCATATTACTAGAATAAATTACTTAGACACAAATGAGACCAGCAAGAGAGGGAAAGGAAAAACCATCTCAAAAACTAGTTCAATATGGGAGCATACTAGAAATAATTTCCTTAACTGGAAACATATTATACTTCTAACCAAAAGTCTTATGGAAAAAATACAGAAAACACATCCAAACATCCTTTTGATTTTAGCAAATGAATTTACCTATAAGAAAGTACATAAACCACATTTAAAGGATGAAAAGATATTCAAAGTAAAAAAAAAAATCGAAAGCAAACAAGAGCAATGATAGTACTGAGGAAGGCAAAGACAATCATCACTGCATGATAGAAAGGTCAAGTAAATAAAAGAATGCAATGTTTCTAAATCTATACTTTGTATTATTTGTTCACCCAAATAATAAAGCAATATACACTGGCTAAAAGAGAGAATACTCTAATATAAAATATACTACGAAACATCATACCTCATTTTAAGCAAGGCAGATCATTTAGAAGAAAATTTACACATAAATAGTAGAGTGAAATTGCACAATAAACTAACCTGATCTGATAGATATTCGTCAATCTGCACAGCAGCTGTTGCATACATTCAGAATCATTGGAGCTAATGACAAGGTACATCACATGATAAGCCACAAAACAAATCTCATCAAGTTGAGGGGCTACTGTGAGCAACCAAGGAAGTGAAGGTGTATTACTGTTACGAGAACAGTTAAGTCAAGGACCAATAATAGCTCAGATCCATGTAATTTAATCACACCTTCTTGAAGTCATTCTCAGGAATAACAAAGCTTTTCTCTCATTTTGAAGTTGAAAGTTTACAACACTTCACCAGTGTGCGTAAAAACTAGCAAATGCAGCTTCTTCCCCCCAAAACATTGCTACCTCATACTACTTGCCTACTGATACCTCTTTACCTAGGCTAGTTAAGAGCTCCCCTCTTTTCATGTTCAAAATAAAATTTCTGAGATTGCACAGCTTCATCATTGCAGTCACAGGCTACCTGATCCTGTATTTTCTGCATATGTGTCTGTGTAACTATACTTTTTTTTTATTCCATTGGCTCCCTTAGACAGGTCAAGTCCTAGTCAGACAGGTGGCAGCAGTGTATGTTTACAGTAAAAAATGCAACAAACCTAGAAATAAATAAAAGGGAGCGACACATGTGAGGTGAACAAAGCTTACACCAAGAACTATGACAAACTTTTAGGCCAGTGGTTCCCAACCTGGTGGTTAAAAGCCCTTTTGGGGACTCATGACCCTTTCACTGGAGTAATATATTGGATATTCTGCATATCAAATATTTACATTATAACTCACAACAATATCAAAATTAATTTTATGGTTGGAATAACCACAACATGAAGAGCTGTATTAAATAGCCACAACATTAGGAAAGCTGAGAACCACTGTGCTAGGGAAAAGGTCATGAACCATAAAACCCTCACAAAAACAAACAAACAAAACTACAGGCGGTAGAGTAAAGCTAAGAGCTGGAGAGGGGGTTGAAGCTTATCCTATGACGGCAAGAGCACAGCAGTCTATTCACCATGAAAACATACATACAAATAACATTATATGCATTAAACAGGCAATATTTACAATATATATGTATATACAAATACATATATGTATGCAACAAAAATTAGTGGAAAAAGAGGCCATAAATAATCTCATATCGAACTCCCTAATCTTCTGCCAGTTATATTCATTTCATCTTAAACTTAAAAGACCTGACCAACCTAATTATGCCTAGTATTAGAAATCTGACCAATACTTAGGCCTGTGAAGTCATGAATGTTGGAAGAGAATCTACAACCACTACTTTATTCAATCAGCACAATCAATAACAACATTGTGAATATTTATCCTTTTACCCACAGGTAATATAGTTCTCACCTCTCGTCAAAAAAATACATTGAGACCATTACAAAAAATACAAACAATAAAATTGCGAAGTTGTTCAGTCCAGTGTCAATGGCAACATCAAACCACTCCCATATGTAAGGCTCAGGGAAAACTGAGGAAATGGCAGTAGAAAGAGAATCATAAGAGTATGTTTTTAAACTTGTACTCCAACAAATTGGCAAATCTAATAGGAATATATAATTTTTTCATTAAGTATCATTTACCAAACTTAAGTCAAGATTAGATAAGCAGTTTAAACAGAACTATAGCCCCAATTAAAAAGAAGCCTTAATTAAAATTCTCCATACCTAAAAATGCCCAGGGCCAGATGGTTTTAGCAAAAAAATTGTACAAGACTTTCAAAAAAGTTATTATTACACAAAATAGAAAGAGAAAGAACATTGCCAAATCTGTTTTAATAGACCATAGTTATTCTGATATTCAAAGTACATAAACTCAATGATAAAAGAAATTACAGAGCTAATTGACTTATGAAGATAGATGCAAAAATTTTAATGAAATACTTACAAAATGAATTTAATAACACATCAAAACAATCATCTACGACAATCATCCCAGAGACAAAGGGATTATTCAACGTATATAAGTTGATAAATGTAATCCACCATTTAAAAAAGTTGAATGACAAAAAATACGTGATTATCTCATTAGATGCAGAAAAGGCCGTTGACCAAATCTTATGCCTTGTCAAGATAAAGATCCTAGAGAAACTAAGAATACAAGGAATATACATCAGCATAATAATGATAGTTTACAGCAACCTTCTAGAAAACATCATCTCAAATGGAAAAAAAAAAACTTTAAGCAGTTCCACTAAAATCTGAAGCATTATTCTCACAATACATATTCAATATAGTACCGGAAGTTTTAGCTAGAACAATAGGACAATTGAAGGAGATTAAACAAATATAAATTGGAAATGAAAAAAATCAAAGTACTTTTGTTCACAAGTGATATGATAATATATAATACATATGACCATAAAATTTTCACCTACAAACTTGTACAATTGATAAGCATTTTCAACAAAGTAGATGAATACAAAATTATCTCACAAATATCAATAGCCCTCTTATATACAAATTATATACTGAGAAAATTAGGAAAACAGTACCTTTCACAGTAGGCACAAGTAATATGTAGGGATATGTCCCGCCCCTTAGGGGGCATGTTTGCCTCTGGCTAATGTTTGCCTATAAATTTGGCGAACATGCTCCCAGCCGTCTCTTCTTCTGCTTTCCTGGTCTCCGCGGCAACGGTGGTTCTGTAAGTCTATTTCGACATTAAAGCTGTATATATATTTTTACAATCTGTCTGCATTCGTTTACACCATTACAGTAATACAAAATATCATGGGATATTTAGCCATTAAATTGAAAGTCTTGAATGATAAAAACTTGAAGAAATTGAAGAAGATATCAGAAGATGGAAAGTATCCCATGCTCATTCATCAGCATAATTAAAGTAGTAAAACTGGCTATTGCACCAAAAGCAATCTACATATTCACTATAAATTCCATCAAAATTCCAAGATAATTATTCACAGATTTTGAAAGGACAATTTTTAGTTTCATATAAAAACAAAAAATTTAGTATAGCTCGAATATTCCAGAATAATAAAAGAAGGTCTGGTGGTGTCATGATCTCCAATTGCAAGATGTACTACAGAACTGCACATTAAAAAGGGAAAACAAAAGGGCACCGTGTTAGTACAAACACTAATATGTTGATCAATGGAATCAAGTTGACATTCTGTACATCTATCCACACACCTATGGACACCTAATTTTTAACAATATATGTAGTAGGAGGCAGCTTGTTTGTTTTTGGCTGTTCAGCCCAAATTAATCACACAGAAACTGTATTATTTGCAATACTGTTTACCCTTCCTTCTTTCTCCTAGCCTAGTTCCCCCTGCCTAGCTCTACTTTGCCCTAACAGAGACCAAGCCAGTTTCTTTATTCATTAACCAATAAAAGCAACACATAGACAGAAGGACTTCCTATATCATCTCCCCTTTTCTGCCTAAATGAAATGGAAGGTTTTAACTTTAACATAGTGAAATTACATATAACAAAACAGGAATCAAGCAAGAATTACAGTTAGAGTATTTATATCTATTTTATCTTTCATCATAACTAATGAAAACTATAACTATATATTCTTCAACTCCATCAAAGAATTCAGAAGGATATACTATTCCCTAAGTAAACAGGAAGTGCATTGTAAGCAACTTCCAAAACTCTAGAGTTGACAGAAACACCTTGCTGACTGGACAGTCGCTCAAAGATCTTTTGTATCATTGGCGTATCCAATCTTCAGCCCATAGCCCCATAATATCCAGCAGACTTTTCCATGAAGCAGGAAATTTCAAAGGCAGTTTTGCCTATATTGGAAGTTTGCCAGTCACTTTCTTCTGTATAATCCAGAATGTCTGGCAGACTCTTTCATGAAGCAGTAACCCCAAAGTGGCATCTCATCTTTAGGCAAGTTCAGCAGTCATTTCTGTGGGTCCTGCATGTCCCATTCATACAGCACAATATCAAAAAGTTGAGACAGGAGAGATTTCTTGCCAAAATGTCTAGCAAATTCCATATAGAGTCTGTTTGGTGCCCATCTTCCTATTGAATTTATTGGTATTGTCAGTAGCAGATGTGTCTCACTCTCATGAAAAGTCCTAACTTCTTAAAACTTTTAAATGTCATATTCTGAAGGTCTCTGAAAGATTTGAAGAATATCTCCCTAACTGAAATATGCCTCTGTATATCTGGAAAACTTAGGTAACATGACTACAAATTTGACTATCATAGATTATTACTTATTCATAGTTTTTTTTCTTTCATATAGAAAATCTATATTTTTTTAATTGAGAAAAGGAGAAAAAAAAACAAGTTTCCACCTCCTCCCAGCCTCCCATTTCCCTCCCCCTCCTCCCCCTCTACGCCGCCTCCTCCCACCCTTCTCCCCCTCCCCCCACTCCTTTCCCCCTCCCTCTCCAGTCCAAAGAGCAGTCAGAGTTTTCTGCCCTGTGGTAAGACCTAGGACCTCCCACCTCCGTCCATATCTAGGAAGGTGAACATCCAAACTGGCTGGGCTCCCACAAAGCCATCACATTACGTAGGATCAAAACCCCGTGCCATTGTCCTTTGCGTCTCATCAGCCCTCATAGTTCGCCATGTTAAGAGAGTCCAGTTTTATCCCATGCTTTTTCAGTCACAGTCCAGCTGGTCTTGGTGAGCTCTCAATAGATCAGCTCCACTGTCACAGTG
Organism: Microtus oregoni; assembly: GCF_018167655.1. NCBI lineage: Eukaryota > Metazoa > Chordata > Mammalia > Rodentia > Cricetidae > Microtus > Microtus oregoni. Next base: position 17,863,925 of record NW_024543076.1, read on the forward strand.
GGTGGGTGCATCCCTCGTGGTCCCGATTTCTTTGCTCATGTTCTCCATCCTTCTGCTCCTCATTGGGACTTTGGGAGCTCAGTCCAGTGCTCCAGTGTGGGTCTCTGTCTCTATCTCCATCCATCACCAGATGAAGGTTCTATGATGATATGCAAGATATTCGTCAGTATTGCTCAAGGATAGGGTCATTTCAGGTTCCCTATTCTCAACTGCCCAAGGAACTAACTGGGGACCTCAGCTTGGGCACCTGGGAGCCCCTCTAGGGTCAGGTCTCTTGCCAACCCTAAAGTGGTTCCCTTAACTAAGAATTGTGGTTCCGTGCTCCCCTGTCCAACCTTCCTTTATCCCAATCCTCCTGCTTTCCCAAGGCCCGACCTCCTTCCCTTCTAACTTTTCTCTCCCCATCTCCCCTTACCCCCAACCCACCCCACCCCAAGATCCCAATTTTCTCCCCGGCAATTTTGTCTACTTCCCTTAGCCAAGAGGATAACTATTTGTTTTTCCTTGGGTTCCCCTTCTTACTTAGCTTCTTTAGATTCACCTATTGTAGACTCGGTGACCCTTATTTATGGCTAGAAACCAATTATGAGTGAGTACATCCCATGTTCATCTTTTTGGGTCTGGGATACCTCAATCAGGATAGTGTTTTCTGTTTCCATCCATTTGCATGCAAAATTCGAGAAGTCATTGTTTTTTACCGCTGAGTAGTACTCTAATGTGTAGATATTCCATACTTTCTTCATCCATTCTTCCATTGAAGGGCATCTAGGTTGTTTCCAGGTTCTGGCTATTACAAATAATACTGCTATGAACATAGTTGAACAAATGCTTTTGTCATATGATAGGGCATTTCTTGGGTATATTCCCAAGAGTGGTATTGCTGGGTCCAGGGGTAGGTTGATCCCGAATTTCCTGAGAAACCGAAACACTGACTTCCATAGTGGTTGCACAAGATTGCATTCCCACCAGCAATGGATGAGGGTATCCCTTCCTCCACAACCTCTCCAGCAAAGGTTATCGTTGGTGTTTTTGACTTTAGCCATTCTGACAGGTGTAAGATGATATCTCAAAGTTGTTTTGATTTGCATTTCCCTGATTGCTAAGGAAGTTGAGCATGATCTTAAGTGTCTTTTGGCCATTTGAACTTCTTCTGTTGAGAATTCTCTGTTCAGATCAGTGCCCCATTTTTTAATTGGGTTAATTAGCATTTTAAAGTCTAGTTTCTTGAGTTCTCTATATATTTTGGAGATCAGACCTTTGTCTGTTGCGGGGTTGGTGAAGATCTTCTCCCAGTCAGTAGGTTGCCTTTGTGCCTTAGTGACAATGTCCTTTGCTTTACAGAAGCTTCTCAGTTTAAGTAGGTCCCATTTATTCGATGTTGCCCTTAATGTCTGTGCTTCTGGGGTTATACATAGGAAGCGATCTCCTGTGCCCATCTGTTGTAGGGTATTTCCCACTTTCTCTTCTATCAGGTTCAGTGTGTTCGGGCTGATATTGAGGTCTTTAATCCATTTGGACTTGAGTTTTGTGCACGGTGAAAGATGTGGGTCTATTTTCATTCTTCTACAGGTTGACATCCAGTTGTGCCAGCACCATTTGTTGAAAGATGCTTTCTTTCTTCCATTGTATACTTTTAGCTCCTTTATCAAAAATCAGGTGTTCATAGGTTTGTGGGTTAAAATCCGGGTCTTCTATACGATTCCATTGGTCGATTTCTCTGTTTTTATGCCAGTACCACACTGTTTTCATTACTGTAGCTCTGTAATAGAGTTTGAAGTCAGGGATGGTAATGCCTCCAGAAGATCCTTTATTGTATAGGATTGTTTTGGCTATCCTGGGTTTTTTGTTTTTCCATATAAAGTTGATTATTGTCCTCTCCAGATCTGTGAAGAATTTTGATGGGATCTTGATGGGGATTGCATTGAATCTATAAATTGCCTTAGGTAGAATTGCCATTTTTACTATGTTGATCCTCCCAATCCAAGAGCAAGGTAGATCCATCCATTTTTTGGTATCCTCTTCAATTTCTTTCTTATTGAAGAAAGTTCTTAAAGTTCTTAAAGTTCTTGTCAAATAGATCTTTCACTTCCTTGGTTAGATTTACCCCAAGATATTTAATGCTGTTTGTGGCTATCGTGAATGGTGAAGCTTCTCTGATTTCCCTCTCTGCTTCCCTATCCTTTGTGTATAAGAGAGCGGCTGATTTTTTGGAGTTGATCTTGTATCCTGCCACATTACTAAAGCTGTTTATCAGCTGTAAAAGTTCTTTGTTGGAGTTATGGGGGTCGCTTAAGTACACTATCATAACATCTGCGAATAACGAAAGTTTAACTTCTTCCTTTCCAATTCGAATCCCCTTGATCCCATTATGTTGTCTTATTGCTATTGCTAGAACTTCAAGTACTATATTGAAGAGGTATGGGGAGAGTGGACATCCTTGTCGTGTTCCTGAGTTAAGCGGGATGGCTTTGAGTTTCTCTCCGTTTAATTTGATGTTAGCTGTCGGCTTGCTGTATATAGCTTTTATTATATTTAGGTATGACCCTTGTATCCCTAATCTCTCCAAGACTTTTAACATAAATGGATGTTGAATTTTGTCGAATGCTTTTTCAGCATCTAATGAGATGATCATATGGTTATTTTCCTTCAGTTTATTTATATGCTGGATTACATTGATAGATTTTCGTATGTTGAACCAGCCCTGCATCTCAGGAATGAAGCCTACTTGATCATAATGGATAATTTTCCTAATGTGTTCTTGGATTCGGTTTGCCAGTATTTTGTTGAGGATTTTTGCGTCGATGTTCATGAGTGAGATTGGCCTATAATTCTCTTTCCTGGTTGAGTCTTTGTGTGGTTTTGGTATCAGAGTAACTGTAGCTTCATAAAAGGAATTAGGTAGTGACCCTTCTGTTTCTATATTGTGGAATACATTAAGGAGTATGGGTATTAGCTCTTCTTGGAAGTTCTGGTAGAATTCCGCATTGAAACCATCTGGTCCTGGGCTTTTTTTGGTAGGGAGGTTTTTGATAACAGCTTCTAATTCTTTGCGACCAACAGGTCTGTTTAGATTGTTCACCTGGTCCTGGTGTAACTTTGGTATATGGTATTTATCTAAAAAAGTGTCCATTTCTTTTACATTTTCCAGTTTTGTGTTATACAGGCTTTTGTAATAAGATCTGATGATTCTCTGAATTTCCTCTGTGTCTGTGGTTATGTCCCCCTTTTCATTTCTGATCTTATTAATTTGCGTATTCTCTCTCTGCCGTTTGATTAGTTTGGATAGGGGTTTATCAATCTTGTTGATTTTCTCCAGGAACCAGCTTTTTGTTTCATTGATTCTTTGGATTGTTTTCTGTGTGTCTATTTTGTTGATTTCAGCCCTCAGTTTGATTATTTATATCTTCTACTCCTCCTAGGTGAGTCTGCTTCTTTTTTTTCTAGAGCTTTCAGGTGGGCTGTTAAGTCTTCAATATGTGCTTTCTCTGTTTTCTTTAAGTGGGCACTTAGTGCGATGAACTTTCCTCTTAGCACTGCTTTCATAGTGTCCCATAAGTTCGAGTATGTTTTTTCTTTATTTTCATTGAATTCAAGGAAGACTTTAATTTCTTTCTTTATTTCTTCCTTAATCCAGGTATGGTTCAGAAGTTGACTGTTCAGTTTCCATGAGTTTGTAGGCTTTCTGGTGGTAGCATTGTTGTTGAATTCTAACTTTAAACCATGGTGATCTGATAAGACACAGGTGGTTACTAATATTTTTTTGTAACTGTGTAAGTTAGCTTTGTTACCGAGTATGTGGTCAATTTTCGAGAAGGTTCTATGAGCTGCAGAGAAGAAGGTATATTCTTTCCTCTTCGGGTGGAATAATCTATAGATGTCTGTTAAGTCCATTTGCTTCATTACCTCCATTAATTCTCTAATTTCTCTGTTAGGTTTCTGTTTGATTGACCTGTCCATTGGTGAGAGAGGAGTGTTGAAGTCTCCTACTATTAGTGTGTGTGGTTTGATGGCTGCCTTGAGTTTTAGTAATGTTTCTTTTACATACATGGGCGCTTTTATATTCGGGGCATAGATATTCAGGATTGAGACTTCATCCTGATGAATTGTTCCTGTTATGAGTATACAATGTCCCTCTCCATCTCTTCTGATTGATTTAAGTTTGAAGTCAACTTTGTTAGAGATTAGTATGGCCACACCTGCTTGTTTCTTAGGACCATTTGCTTGATAAGCCTTTTCCCAGCCCTTTACTCTGAGTAGGTGCCTGTCTTTGTGGTTGAGGTGTGTTTCTTGTAGACAGCAGAACGTTGGATCCTGTTTTCGTATCCAATCCCTTAGCCTGTGCCTTTTTATAGGTGAGTTGAGCCCATTGACATTAAGTGATATTAATGATCAGTAGTTGTTAACTCCGGTCACTTTTGTAGTAGTAGGGTTTGTGTGTTTCCCTTCTTTGAGTTGTGCTGGTGAAAGGTCTCTAGATGACTGAGTTATTGTGGTCATTGTTGGACTCCTTGGTTAGTGATTTTCCTTCTATAATTTTCTGTAAGGCTGGATTTGTGGCTACGTATTGTTTGAATTTGTTTTTATCCTGGAAAATTTTGTTTTCTCCATTTATAGTGAACGAAAGCTTGGCTGGATATAGTAGTCTGGGCTTGCATCCATGATCTCTTAGTTTTTGCAGTACATCTATCCAGGACCTTCTGGCTTTCATGGTTTCCATAGAGAAGTCAGGTGTAAGTCTGATAGGTTTACCTTTATAAGTAACTTGGACTTTTTCCTTTGCGGCTCTTAATATTCTTTCTTTTTTCTGTGTATTTTGTGTTTTGATTATTATATGGCGAGGGGATTTTTTTTTTTTGATCCAGCCTATTTGGTGTTCTGTATGCTTCTTGAACCTTCATAGGTACCTCTTTCTTCAGGTTGGGAAAGTTTTCTTCTATAATTTTATTAAGTATATTTTCTGTACCGTTGAGCTGCACTTCTTCTCCTTCTTCTACTCCAATTATTGTTAGGTTTGGTCTTTTTATTGTGTCCCAAATTTCCTGAATGTTTTGTGATGAGAATTTGTTGGTTTTGCTGTTTTCTTTGATCAGTGTGTTTATTTTTTCTATGGTATCTTCAGTGTCTGATATTCTCTCTTCTATCTCTTGTAATCTGTTGTTAGTACTTGTTTCTGTCATTCCTGTTCGTTTACCCAGATTTTCCATCTCCATTCTTCCCTCGGTTTGTGCTTTCTTCATTGCTTCCATTTCATTCTTCATGTCTTGAACCGCTTCCCTAACCTGTTTGATTGCTTTTTCTTGTTTCTCTTGGTTTTCTTGCGTGTCTTTGAGCGATTTATTCATTTCCTCTACCTTTTTGTTTGTAATCTCTAATTGTTTATGGCAGTTTTTCACCTCCTGTTTAAGGTCCTCTATTATTTTCATATAGTTCACTTTTGAGTCGATTTCTTCTATTTCTTCAGCAGTAGGGTGTACAATTCTTCTTATTTCGGGATCCCTGGTTTCTGGTGGTGTCATGTTGCCTTTCAGATTGTTGGAGGAATTCTTGTATTGGCGCCTTCCCATCTCTTCCTTCAATTGGAGGCAGGAGAGGCCTGGTCTCTTGGTCCAGACTTTGCTGTGATTGACTCTCAGGGTATATCTCTTCAGTGTAGAAGCAGGAACCGTTCCCGTCCAGATGGGATTCCTCCACAACTGTCCTGATGGGATTCCTCAGCAACTAAACAGGGCCGCTGGTAGCCCAATGATCCAGGGCCAACAGGATGAATGGAGCAAGTGGGGGGGGTGGTATCCAGGAGCGCGCAGGAAGCCTGGCGCTGGAGCTGGAGGTGCCTGGCTCCCTTACAGGGGACCCTGAGGCCTGCCCGTCTGGCAGGCACTCACCGCTCTGGGTGGGTCGCCTTAGTTTAGGAGCTTAAGACTGTAGTTGAGCACTGGTCCTAGCATACAGCAGGGCAGGGTTGGGGAGGGGTGCTGGGGGTGCTGGGTCATGCGAAAGAAAGACAGCCCTGCAGAAGGAGCTGGGGGAGGGGGTTTGTGCTCTCTTCCGGGACAGTCTGCCCCTGGGTAGCACACACTCACCCGTCCTGATGGGATTTCTCAGCAACTAAACAGGTCATAGTTTTTTCTTGACTTTCTTTAAGGGATATATGGATTTATTTTAATGTTTTGTTTGTCTTTTCTTCGATTTCTTTAAGGGAATTGTTCATTTTCTGTCTAAGGGCCTCTATTGTTTTCACAAATGTATTTTAAAGCTCATTTCCATGTATTTTGACTGCATTGGAATGTTCTTATTTTGTTGTCATTTATAGGATCACTTGGTTCTAGTGGTTCTCTGTAGCCAAGAAAAAACTATGAAACAGGTGAAGGAAAGGGCTCAAGACTTGGAATTTTATATAGAAGTAATAAAGAAAACACAAACCAAGGGAATTCTGTAAATGGAAAACCTGGGCAAGTGAACAGAAATGACAAATGCAGGCATGGGCAACAGAATACAAGAGATGGAAAAGGAAATCTCAGGCATTGAATATAAGATAGAAAAAATAGATTCATCAGTCAAAGAAAAATATTAAATCTACAAGATTCATAACACAAAACAACCAGGAAATCAGGGACACCATGAAAAGACCAAATTTAAGAATAATAGGAATAGAAGAAAGAAGAATACAAGCTCAAATGTACAGAAAATATATTCAACAAAACCATAGAATAAAAATCTTTCCCAACTAAAAAAGGACATGCCTTTATAGTTATAAGAAGCTTACAGAACACTAAATAGACTGGACCAAATAAAAAATTCCATTTACCACATAATAATCAAAACATTAAACATAGATTAAACTAAGAAAGTAAATTAAGATCTGCAAAGTAAAAGTGGCAAGTAACATAAAAAGACAGACCTATCAGAATTACACCTGACTTCTCAACAGAGACACTGAAAGCCAGATGGGCCTGAACAGATGTGACTAAGAGACCGTGGATTCTAGCCCAGACCACAATATCTAGTAAAACTTTCAGTGACCGTAGATGGAGACAACAAGGTATTTCAGAAGAAAAAAAAAAAACAGATTTAAACAATATCTATGTACAAAGTCTGTTGTACAGAAAGTACTAGAAGGGAAACTCATACTCAAAGAGTTTCACCCAGAAAAACAAAAGCAATAAGTAATCTCAGTCCGGCAAACCAAAATAAGGGAAACAAACATGTATACACTACCAACACAAACAAAACCAAAAATCACAGAAATTAGCCATCACCAGTCATTAATAATTTCTCTTATTATTGATGGATTCAATTCACCAATAAAAACGACATGGTAAAAGAATGAATACAAAAGCAGGATCTATCCTTCTGTTGCAGACAAAAAAATCACATTAAAACTTTAAAGGTAGATATTACCTCAGAGTAAAGGGTTGGAAAAAGATTTTCTAATAAAATGGACCTAAGAAGCAAGGTGGTATATCCATTCTAATATCTAACAAAATAGACTCCAAACTAAAATTAATCAAAAAATATGATGGATGCTTCATATTCATCAATGGAAAAAAATCAATCAAGACAAAATCTTAATTCTGAACATATATGCCACAAATACAAGGACACCAACCTTTGTCAATGAAACATTTCAAAAGCGTAAGCCACACATCAAACTCCACATGTTAATAGTGGAAGACTTCAACATCCTACTTTCACCAATAGACATTCCTGGCAGACAGAAACTAAATGGACAAATAATGCAGTGAACAGATTTTATGACTCTAATTGACATAACAGACATCTTCAGAACATTTCACCAAAACACAAAAGAATACCCCTTGTTCTTGGCACCTTATAGAACCTTCTCTAAAATTGTCCACATACTCAGTCACAGAACAACTCTCCACTTGGAATAATACTCTGAATCTTACCAGAACACCATGGGTTAAAGTTAAGTTCAACAACAACACAAAGTACAGAAAGCCTACAAACTAATGGAAATTGAGGTACCACTGGGTCAAGGAAGAAATAAAGAAATTAAAGACTGCCTATAATTTAATGAAAATGAATCCACAACATACCCAAACTTAGGGGACACTATGAAACCAGTGCTATGAGGAAGGTTCATAGCAAGAAGTGCCTATATAAAGAATTCGGAGAAGTCTCACACTTATGACTTAACATTAAAACTGAAAGCTCTAGAACAATAAGAAACAAACTCATCCCTGAGAAGTAGGTAACAGGAAAAATGAAACTGAGGTCTGAAATCAATAAAACAGAAACAAAGATGACAATACAAAGAATCAATAAAACAAAGAACTAGTTCTTTGAGAAACTCAACAAGATAGATAAACCCTTATAAAATCTAACTAAAAAGCAGAGAAAGAATATCCAAATTAAATCAGAAATGAAGAGAAAAATATAACTGTGAATATCCAGAGAATCATTAGATCATACTTCAAAAACCTGTACTTCACAAAATTGGAAACTCTGATGTGGGATTCTCCTCTGTATGCTGTGAATATATTTTATTACCATTGGTTAATTAAGAAGATGTTTGAACCTATAGCAGGGTAGAAAATATAGCTAGGCAGGTATTGGGCCAAAAGTTTCTCAGGGCCTGTACCTCAAGGCCTGTAGAACAGAGAAAAGCCTGGCTCAAATTTGAATAATAGTCTCAATGCTACCAAGTGAGAATGAGACAGCAAAATCTAGGTAGATATTCCTCCAGCCAGAGGGAGGGCCTACCTGTCTCTCATTGGCTGGAGGTACCCCTGCAACACATCAACCCCTAAGGTGCCACTTAACATACATAAGCTGATGCTCACAGTAAAAAAACTGAGTTCCTGCTTTGCCTTGACACCCTATTGTATCTGATTGTCATGCATCATGGGGCTGTGGAATGAGTAGATAGCACACTCATCTTTCCCTGGGAAATAAGGCTAAGGAGACCTGGCAGGCAGGAAAACTAAACTGAATGCAGGGAGAAAAAAAGGCAGAGTTGGGCAGACACCATGTAGCTGCCCAAGGAGAAGGAAGCCAGAACCTTACTGGTAAGCCACAGCCTTGTGGAGATATAGATGAATAGAAATGGGTTAATTTAAGATATAAGAGCTAGCTAGGCCAGGTGATGGTGGCGCACGCCTTTAATCCCAGCACTCGGGAGGCAGAGGCAGGCAGATCTCTGTGAGTTGGAGACCAGCTTGGTCTACAGAGCTAGTTCCAGGACAGGCTCCAAAGCCACAGAGAAACCCTGTCTTGAAAAAAAACCAAAAAAAAAAAAAAAAAAAGAGCTAGCTAGGAATATGGAATATGCCTGAACCGTTGACTAAACAGTTTGGAAGTTAATATAGTTTCTGTGTATTATTCGGGTCTGGACAGCTGGGAAACAAATGCACAGTCTCCATTTACAATTCTGTATTTTGTTATGGTTTGTTTCTGTCATAGTTAGCTTCATTTGTTAACTTGTCATCCAAATGGAAATAGAGAGCCTCAACTGAGGGATTGACTCCATCAGTTTGTCATGTGAACATGACTGTGGGATGTTTTCTTGTTAAGTGATTGATATTCTTGGTCCCACCCTACTGTGACCAGTGTCACCCCTGGGCATGGGGTACTAGATTATAGCAGAAAGGAGGCTGAGTAAATCAGGCAGCCGAGCCAGAAAATGGTGTTCTTCTGTGGTTATCACGTCAGTTTCTGCCTCTAAGTGCTTGCTTGAGTTTCTTCCATGATTTAACTCAGTGATGGACTGTGACAGGAAAGGTTAAGTCAGACAAATACATTCCTCCCCTACATTGTTTATGATCACATCTATGTCAGCTGTAGAGAAGTAAACAATATTATAAAAGATTGCTTGATCCCTGTAATCTATATTGCAAAATATCTTTTGTTTATGTAAAGTTATTTTAAATGATATTATGATTGAAAAGAATAAAAAATTAAAAGTAAATATAGGGATAAATACTTTATAATTGCATTCCATTCTTCCTTACTGTGTTAAGTATCCCCCTTACCATAGTTTTATATTATATATCTGTTAATTTAACAGTAATATTATTTTGGTCTCTAGTTTTTTTACTAAAGTTATAATTGATTGTCTTTATGAGACAATCTTCTTTGCATATGTATGTGTGTATGATGTGTATACATGTTTATGCATGTTCACATATGTGTGACCATCCTGTGTATGAAAGTTCACCTTTACATGTGTTGTGAAGCACCCAAGATCGAGAGCAAATGTCTTCCTTGATCACTCCATAACCTGTATATTGAGGCAGTCTCTCTTGCTTAACTTAGAACTTGCCCTTTCACCTTGTCTGGGAAGCCAGCTTGTGCTGAAGGTTTCCTGCTTCTACATCATGTGGTTCTGGGAGTCTGAACTCCAGACCTGATGTTTGCATGGCAAGTACTATATTGGCAGAGCCATCTCCCTAGCCTTGTATTACAGCATTCTTAATTCTTCTCCATTGCTACTCTTACCTGCAATTTGACATCCTCTGTGAATTGCTTTCATGATCACTAAATTTGATTAGTTTTATTAAACAAAATTCTCCCTTAGTATTTCTTGTTAGATAGGTCTAGTAGAGATATTTCTCTCAGGTTTTGTTTGCTTAGGACTATTTTCATCTCTCTTTTATTTCTATAGGACAGTTTGATGGGTTTCTGTATCCTCAGAAGGTTTTGTCTATCAGTATTGGGAAAATCTCAAGTCTTTCTTCAGCTGTCAAGTTTCTGGTGTGAGTTCAACCATCAGCAGAAATGGGAGATATTTATGTGTTGTGTTCATTCTCTTGTGACCTTATCTTCTCATTATCTTTCACCTTTGGAGCTTGATGATAAGATGTCTAGGGACTTGGTTAAGCTTGAACTGACTGGTAATTTTTGAATCTCCATGGATACCTGTCAAAACAATATCTATTCCATACCTTAGGCATGGTGAATTTTTCTTTATAATTATTAGAGTTAAATTTCTACCCCTGTTGGCATTTTCAGGTCCCTGTTGAATATCATTAACCCAGGTATTTTTTTAAACTACTGTTTACAAGGTCTTACATGCTTTCTTCATTTGTCTTCACTTTTTTCATTCTTCAATATTGCTATACTTTCAAATAGACTGTTTTATGATCAATTTTTCTTCCCTTATCTATTTACTGTTGCCATTTTCTAGCATTTAAAAAGTCCTGTAATTATTTTAATATTATTTAATGTAATCATATTATTTAAGCTTTTTCCTATAAATTGTCTTTTCCTTATATGTTTTAAGTTTTTATTGTTTGAGAATTTGACACATACATATAAAGTGGTTTGATCAAATCTGACCACCATTCTGTGTCCTCCGATTATGTGCCTATCCCCCATACTACCTCTTTCTCTTCCAAATTCATGTTTCCCTTTTAAAAAGACACTATTGAGTCTACTTAGTGTTTCCACTTTGTGCATAGGTATAAGAACACCCATTGGAGCTTGAGTAACCTCTGAAGAGCTATATACTCAAAGAAAACCAGCTCCCCATAACCTAGCACCCTTTTGTTACCAATATCTCTTTAGATAGGAGTGGACCTTCATGAGTTACTTCCCTATGGACACTGGGATTTCAGATGCCTTGATCTTGTGCAAATGTAGAGCATGTAGCTACAGCTGCTTTGAATTCATATGTGCAACAGTGCTCTCATATCTATCAGATACTTTCTATGGAGTTGTTCAGATTTCTCTAGAAACTTATCCATCAATGACTGACCATGGAAAGAGTTTTCTAAAAAAGCAATCACATCTCTTTATCATCTTTGTTTTCACAAATTTTAACTATCTAAGAGCATATGTATGAAGTATTCCCAATATCTTTAAGTATAAAGTAAACATAGCATTTAGTTTTCATTTAAAAATTTAAACAAGCCATATTTTTTGTCATGTACATATTTTCTGAGACAGTTATCCATCACTGTTATATGATCCACTATTTGAATCACTAAAGCTCAGAGTTTTATGTGTTCTTCACAAATATTATTTTCAATTAAATCATGGACATTTGTAAAACCTTATACTTTATCATTTAAAGTATTCATGATTTACTATGTTCTTACTTTTTATAATTGAACTTTGTTGTTTGTTTTCTAATTTAAATCTTCAAGTCATGACTAAATTTTAAAATAAATTCTGATCAGTTCTTTCAATTTGTTTGTTTTCAAGCGTTTAAAAAATCCTTAATTTCAAGTGCTTTGTTCATATTTTTATGCTGGTAAATAAATTTCTGTATGTATTTGTATCTTTTTATTATATAAGAAGAAAGCTAGAAGCAGTATCAATGATGATTGAAGATATATAAGTTAATGAAATGAACTACTGAAAGAATGTGATAAAGTTTATTCTATAAGTGATGTTGAACATCAAAACACAACAATCTAACTGCAAGATAAGCACAGGCTATACAATTGGTTTTAAGTTTTCTAACAACTAATGAAATAAAAATAGATACATAACCAATAGCTTAACCTATATTCTTAAATATTATGTACTCAACAGGTAACAACTTTTATAGCCTAGGCACAGTCATACACACATATACATACATACACACATTACACACACACACAAAGAGAGAAAGAGAGAGAGAGAGAGAGAGAGAGAGAGAATTTACAATCTAGTAGGATCTGAAAACCGAATGAAGTGTTTCCTACATTAAAAACAATAACTACATTTCACTGCCTTCCCATCTTTTTTATAACAAAAAGGCAGCATGTTAGGAACCATAAGTTAAGGAATTGGGGAATCAGGTTCTCAAGACTGCTTCCTGCTTATTTATGGGCATCATCTTTAGGGGGGACCTGAGAAAGCTGGGTGCTGGTCACATCCTGACATAGCTGGTATGTTTGTTCCTGTCCGGTGTTTGTGGTATGGAAATGTCTGGTGTCTCCTACACCTGTTTAAGTTATTGGCATAACAGTAGACAAAGTTAAATTAAGGGAAAAAATTAGGACCATGCAGTTGAGGGGGTGTATCTGACCTGTTAAAGGTGTGTCCTTCTGTTCGGCTCCCTGGAACTCACAAGAATTCTTTGGGTGTGTGACAACAGAAGTTTTAGACATATCCATTGTATAAACAGCAGCATAATTATGTCAGATTGACAGTGACAGATTTTTTGCATAATGAATATATTTTTAAGACTATGAAAAGCTGTATGAAAGAGAAATTTGATAGTGTGAAATTGTCCTCACACCTTTATAACTTCAGGTACACATATTAATTACTTGTCTTTGTAATTTACTGAAATTTGTTTGGTGACCCTGTCCTTTTAAACTGACATTTTAAATGAGGGTTGGATTAAATATATTTTGTAAGAGACTTAATGTACATACTAATTTAAAACATGAGACTTAATGGTTTTGTAGTCTGAAATGAGATGCAATGACCAGACAATTATAACATTTAACAGTAAACATAGGTGCATTTAAATTACATGTATGAACACACACACATACACACACAGAGTGACTAGAAATTGGGTGAAGTGGATCTCTTGGTGACCCTACCAAAGGCATACCACTGCACAAAACACACATGCAACAGAGTCAGCAAGAGTAATTTAGAGACGAAAACATAAATAAACTGGGAGTCCAGGCAGGGTATACTTCAGTAAAGATGGCAGAACTTGGTCACCTGACCTGGCTCTCAGTTAAGATTGTGGTAAAGTCACCTGACCTTAATTAAGATGGCAATGGTCAAATGTTATATGAAAGAGCCACAATTTTGGAGCTTCAGGGATTTTAAGTTAATAATAATAGAGACCTAGAGACATGATCCACCCTATGGCTGAGCTGCCATGCCACAAGCCACATTACAGAGCAAAAGGCTGGAATTGAAAACAGCTACATTGTGGATCTGACCAATCTTGTTGGCAGCAGTAGTGGTAGCGACAGTTTGAGGAAACTTCTTCCATTAGCCTGTGTGCTGACAGTAGTTAGAAGGCTCCTGTAAAACTGGTGCCAATGCAATACTGGCTGAATGAGGGTAGGAGCTGAAAAGTAGGGCATTAAGGCCTGGGGTTTCAGGGCCTCTAAATGGCATCCTAGAAGGGATACTGGATTAATGGGATTGGATGGCTTGCTACCCATAGCTGAAAGTGTGAAAACCCACAAAATGGTGACACCACAGGGTGCACAGTGAGATGTCTCTCAACTGTGAGCAGGAGTAAATCAGCACACAGCCATCAACAAGACATGTGGGAAGGTGTCCCCTGGCCTTGAGTGAAATGGTAAGACCTGGCTCCATCCAGTCAGAGTGACTTGGAACCCAGAGAAGCCAGAGGTTGCTCTGATTGGCCTTTCACAGTAAGGGAAAAAAGAGAGAAAAGAAAAGGAAAAAGGTGAAAGAATCTGAGGGACCCTGGGCCTCCAGTCATGGGTAGATGGGCCACAGGCTGTCCCAAACACAATTTTAGCTAAAAGAAGCAATCCAAAGATGAATATCAGTGAAGGGCACAACTGTAGCCTTGAAGACCCTAGTTGGGGCAGTCCCCCAATTTATAGGAACACCAGAAGATTGTGAGAGCTCAACGTTTAATTCCTTGGGTTTGGAGAAATGGTTAAGCTAATCAGAATGGGGAAACTCACCAATTGAAGCCGATGTGGTGCAGAGAAATCACACTCAGGCATATGGAACACATGTTTGTTGTTAAGAAGATCCCCCGTTCTGGATACTGACCCTGGGAGAGAAGCTCAGGGCAGGAGAGCCTCGCGAGTCTCATATCACCAATGCAATGAATTAATTATAAAATCCTGCAGGTTCCCTACCAGCTGCAGCAGTCAGCTGGCCATGAGACCATGCTTCCGGTCTCTGAAGGCTGCTGGTCCCAGGCAGGGAGACATGATGTAGCGGGCAAGAGACAGAGGCATGAATAGGCACACCATGCAGAGTGAGGCTGGATATTTATTTAGTGGGTTATGGAGGGGGAAGGGAGAAGGGGAGAAAAGCAGAAAGGCAGAGAGAGAGAGAGAGAGAGAGAGAGAGAGAGAGAGAGAGAGAGAAGAGAGAGAGAGAGAGAAGAGAGAGAGAGAGAGAAGAGAGAGAAAAGAGAGAGAGAGAAGAGAGAGAGAGAAGAGAGAGAGAAGAGAGAGAGAGAGAAAGAGAAGAGAGAGAGAGAGAGAGAGAGAGAGAAGAGAGAGAGAGAGAGAAGAGAGAGAGAAGAGAGAGAGAAGAGAGAGAGAAGAGAGAGAGAAGAGAGAGAGAGAGAAGAGAGAGAGAGAGAGAGAAGAGAGAGAAGAGAGAGAGAGAAGAGAGAGAGAGAGAGAGAGAGAGGAGAGAGAGAGAGAGAGAGAGAGAGACTGAAGCTGCCTCTTTCAGAGTGAGGCAGAAAAGGGAGAGACTCAGACTGCCAGCAGGAAGGAAGATCTGCCTGCCTCAGCAGCAGGGGAGTAAGTGGGCATGGCTTGTCTCTCAAAGAGACAAAACAGATCCTTAAAACAACACATTACTAAACTGAACCTTTTGGTATGAGAAGCACTCAATTTTTGTACCATAGCCATTATTTTCAAGAAATCATGAACATTTTATTGTAATTGAGTTTTAATTAATTAAATTATTTGGAAAAATAAGTGTTGTCTTCTACCTTTTATTCTCAAATGGGGTTTATATCCAGACATTCTTTACTTAGGAAAATAATGAGAGTAATCATGGACCAGCTATCATCCCTGTTCATATACACAATAAAAAGTCACTAAGAAACATAAACTTATACTGCAGGTAAATTTTATTAGGTCAGACTACTATAAATAGAAGACATATTTTCAAAGAGGTAAAAAAAACTGTGAGAAAGATGGCATAATATAAAACATAGCAAAATATGTGCTGGAGAGATGACTCAGAGGTTAAGAACATCAGCTGTTCTTTCAGAGGCCCTGAGTTCAATTCCTAGCAACCATAGGGTGTCATACAAGCATCCATAATGAGATCTGGTTTTTCCTTCTGGTCTGTAAGCATACATGCAGGCAGAACACTACATACAAAATAAATAAATAAATAAATAAATAAATAAATAAGACATAGTGCAGATGTGGAATTAAATGAAATTATTTACATTCAGGACACTCTTATGGATACAAAACTCCACATATATTCAATCCTTTAGAGGCAATGCTGTGTGTTCTTGAATAATCTCTACACACTTTATTCATTTTAAATAATGTCTTAACTCATAATATCCAAGTCAGTGTAAATTCTATATACCTAGTTGCTAGCCTGTATTGTCTATGAATAATGACAAGAAAAATGTTTATTTATGTTCAGCACAGGCACAATGTTATTCAAGTGTCTCCAAACATCTGCTTGAAACTTTTAATATGCATGGTGCATGTGTATGTGTGTGTGTGTGTGTGTGTGTGTGTGTAATGTGCATGTTACTGTTTGAGATTGTGGATGTGTACATGCCAAAGCACACATAGAGGGGGCAGAAGATAACAACACATGTTGACTATTGCCTTCTATCTTGAGAATTGGTCTATATTTTGTTATTGATTGTTACATATACCATCCTAGGGATAGCTCATCAGGGAATATGAAAATTTGTCTCGCTTTGATTCCATTTTTTGCCATATTAATTCTGAATTAAAGATGTTCATCACCATGCCTAGCTTTATGTGTGTTCTGAGAACTCAAACTCCGGCCCTCATTCCTGTGCTACAATAATTTACTAACTGAAGCATTTCTCCAGCCTATAGTTTTTTTTATTCCTTAATTCACAAGTGTTCAAACTCAGGGATCCAGAAAGCCAAATGTAAAAGAAAATTGAAATATGCTTAGGATGAAATAAATTACAAGTTACAGAGACAATCATGAATATGAAATCATATGTTTCATTTCATCTAAAGTGAAGTACATGTTAAAGTGAAGTCATATTAAAATACAAAATCAGTTGTCTTTAAATAATTTATAAAAACAGTGAACAAAGATAGAAGAAAAAAGCTATTAAAACAACTATTCACTAGAATTACTAGAATATTTATATTCCTATGAAATCTGATTGTCTATATTTACAATCTCAAGCAGAAAGCAATAAAAATAAAATATTCAAAGACATTAGTCAGGTAGAGGAAATCTGAATATATCCACAAAATTTACTCTATGAATGACACTAATGAAATATTGTAGTGTGTATGTTTTCTGCATGTATGTGTGAAGGTATAGCATGTGTATGTCTGTCTGAACACATGTTGGGAAGTCTGGTGTCTTCTTCTAACACCCTCCATGTCATCTCTGAAGACAAGGTCTCTTCATCAAGCCTGACTGGCTTTCCAGCAACTTTGGGGATCTGCTTGTCTATGATACACTCCTGCACTGGTGTGATACATTTCTATTGTAACATCTGACATCTTAGGTGGTGATGGAGACCAAAACGTGGGTCTTAATGCTGTGTCACAAGTGCTTTACTCATGGAACCATTTTTTTAGCCCCAGAATTCATGTATATATATGAATTCTGGGGCTAAAAATGGTATATATATGATATTTTTTTCAAAATTGTGTTCATGTTTGTGTGACTGTGGAGACCAGAAGAGGGCACTAGATCCCTAGAGCTGAAGCTATAGGAAGTTGAGAACCAGTTGTCATGGGTGCTTGCAGCTGAACTTGTGTCCTCTGCCAAACAGCAAGTGCCTTTAGTTGCTGAGCTACTTTTGTAGACCGAAGAATGTATATTTTTTAACAGAAATTGTTAAGTGAATATTTTAGTTATATGAAAGTGTAAAGAACATAAAGTGACCATGGTGTTTAAAATTTAATTTACAAAGCTCTGGAGCAATCATGCTGATTATTTAGTTTCTAAATGGTAGAGTAAGAAGATAATAGAGTTTGTCTTAAAAACAGACACGGGCAGTATAATAGAAAAGAGATCATTCAGAGTAGAACTTAACTGAGAAGATCCTTGATTTTTATTTTTATTGATGCTTAGACATAAATTTACTGAAAAGGTGTAAGTATCAAAATTAATCTCAAACAACTGGATATTTGTAGAAAAAAAGAAATGGCATTAAGTTAATCACACTATGTAAATATTTTTACAGCAAATAAATCATAGTCATGGACAAAAGATTAGGCATATGAGTACACATAATTAAATAAAAAGGGAACAAGCTCATATATGACTTCAAATTTATTAAAATTTAAATATGATTCCAGCATTCTAATGAAAATCTGTGATCTCTTCATAATGTCTGTACACAGGTTCTTCACAGAATAAGGCAATATGAAAATGGGATTAAATATTTGTAATTTGCATTATAATAATAGCTGTGTATAAGACATATAAATAAACTCTAAAACTCAGCAATAAAATAAATTAAGCAAAAGAAAACGAGCATATTATGGTAATAGACACTTGACAAAATGAGCATAAGTGAAGCCATAAAGTTCATGAAAGATGTTCAATGTCAGTCATCAGAAATAAAATGCAATCTGACACCAGAATGACAAGCTTCCACACAGAAGCTGAATGATTAAAATAAATGACTGGCAAAGACCACGATGCTGGCAAGGCTATGGAGCAACTGGAACCCATGAAACTGTTCATGGGACTGTAAAATTATACAAACATTTTGGAAAACATTTTCACACTTTCATATAATGTTAAACATATAAACATATACTTTTGACACCCAACGATTCTACATTTAGTTCTGTAACAAAATAAAACACTTGTCCATACAGACATTTGAACATAAATGTTTACTTCTTTATTCATAGGAACTCTAGATTTGAGACAATATAAATGTAACTGTGAAATCAAGAAACAAGAAAAATATCTTCACGAGTGGAATAGTGCACAACAATAACCTTGAGACATCTCAGTAACTTTTACTTCATCCAGAATGAGAGGATGCAGATGCAAGAGGATGCCAACTGACTGTATAAAACCCAGAATGAAATAACAATCATGATAACGTTCTGCACTGCCATGCATAGGGATGAAGTGGGATGGGCAGAGTCTGGGAGAATGGTTGTTTTTTTTTTCCTTGTTCTTTTAGAGTATATAAACAAGTATAAAAATCATATATAATAATCTACTTATAAGCTTATCAGAACTGATGAATACATTTTACTGCACTTTGAACACACATACAGGATATACACATACAACGTGTAAAGAATTTTCTTCACATTCCTAGAAATATAGTATTTACCTGCCATCTTAAAATCATCATATAGAGTAATCATCACATAGAAAGAAAATTAAAAGATTAAGAACATTCGAAAAGTAAATAAAGACATTTGAAAAATTCTTGAAACAAAATGTATCTCTAAGAGGAGAGTTTTTTTTTTGCCAGCAGTTCTCTGATATGATTAGATTCTTTATCTGCAATATTTGTTTTAATTATTAATATTTTAAAAGATTTTTTCTACTTTTCATTATGTGAACTTGTGTGTGTGTGTGTGTGTGTGTGATGTATATGTACATGCTCATGAATACCTACGGAGTGTGGAAGAGGGCTTGGATTCCCTGAATCTATAACCGTGTAGCACTATTTCCAGCCCCTAAACAAAGAACACTAGGAGTAAAACATTTGCTCTGAGATGAAAACATACTTTTGCTTCATTTACTCAGAATCCTGAGCCATAATCACAGATTTGTGGCCTGCCTGAGCTACACAGAAAGTGAAAGGCCAGCTTGAGCATCTTAGAGGGACTGTCTCAACTCAGTTTTCTCAATAGGAGACACCTGCCTAGCATTCACAAGGTCCTGGGCGTAGTTCCTCATCTCTCCCCTTGCTCCATAACTTATTAAATTAAGATATTATGAGGAAAGGGATATCACATACTCATGGAATGCTTAAAGAATGGAAATACTTGGCAAAGTTTGTTCCCCACCACTGCTCACTCTTTGTCACTAATTTTTATGCATTTTCATGTAAATCTGAAGGTCTCTGGCAAAAAAACTAGTAAGGTTCATTCTTTTATTGTCAGATTGACTGTACTCTTGATTCAATACCTCATCCAGAAAACTGACTTTCACAATGATTTTTAATTTAAAAATTAAATTTCATAATTAAGAGTAGTGCTCTAGTGATATCATCTCTTAAACTCCTATTTCAATTTCTTAAAAAAAATACATACCCACATGGAACAGTTCGGCAAAGGGAAAGGAAGGATGGAGTCTATAAACTTTAGAGAAAAAGAAAGAATTAATCATATACTAGGGGAAAACATACTTTATGGAAAAAGATGATTTCCAATTTAAAGACAGAATATACTTTAGTAGAATGTATGCATTTAAGAAATGTTTATTATTAATCTTAAAGTCATTTCGTTATTTCTGTCATGTGATTTTTTTGCTGTGTCCGCCAAGAAGCCATTTAGTTTCTTGTTCTTTAAAATATGTGTTCCTTTACCTTCTGTTCCTGCTGACTGTTGCTTCTTAACTCTCTCATTTTCTAAGTTTTATATATTTATTTTAAGTCCAATCTTTTTCTGGGATTACCTTGAATTTCTTGCTTTAAAAATATTTTAAAGATTTAAGTGAACCTTTTGCACATTTGGTTGTTCTTTCTTTACTAGGGCAGTAGAGCAGTTTTAAAGAAAACTTGTCATTATATTGTCGAATGCATGCTAATCCCTGTTTCTTTTATCTCAGAAAAATCTACTCTGAATACAAACTACATTGACTTTAACTAACTATTGATAAATTGCCATTGTAAGAAAATGTCAAAATGTTTCAGCACTCAACTTTAAGTAATTATCGTTTAAGAAAGTTGGGAATTTTTGTTTTTTTTTTTTGGGGGGGGTGTCTACTGCTAATGCAAAGATGAAGGGGCCTTCTAGGAGGAAAGGGGGATCCCTTGGGGATGGGAAGTATGTATTGGTTCCAGATTTAGTCGCATCAAATAATATGTCATGGAAGGATATTTTAGTTTTTAATGAAGCTAATTCACTTATAACACAGTTGAAGCATAAGATCACACTTTAACAGGGAATGAAAGTATATAGTTTTTACTTTTTATATTATATAATGCACATAGAACATGACACTAAATTAAAATAATGTTTTCATATATTTGTCTATTATTAGAAGTTTTCCCTTTAAACAAAGATTGTATTTTTCTCTTTTCCTCTTTTCTTTATTTTATACATTACATCCAGAACCAAGTTTCCCCTTTCTCCACTCTTTCCAGTCCCTTACTCTACCATAAATCTCCCCCAGATCCATGCCAACTCAGTTCCCTTAAGCAAAAAAGAGGACTAGAAACCCAGGAGGAGAAAAAGGGCCCCATGCACAGGCAAAAGAGTCTTAGACCCCCCCACAACCACACTGTTGGGAGTCCCACAAAAATTTCAAGCTTCACAACTGTAAGGTATATGCAGAGGATCTAACTCAAACTCATAAAAGGTCTGTGTTTGTCTCTTCAGTCTTTGTGAGCCCTATGAACCCTGCTTAGTTGAATCCATGTGCTATGTTTTCATGGTGTCCTCTACTCTTCCAGCACCTACAACCTTTCCTTCCCCTCTTCTGTGGGGTTCTGCTAGTCTGTATAGTGTTTGGCTGCGGATATCTGGCATCTGCTCCCATCAATTTCTAGGTGACACCTCTATGATGACACTGTGCCTGGCACCAATCTATGAGTATAGCAGAATGTCATTGCAGGCAGTTTCAGGCATGTGCTGCTCTTTTGCCTTGGGTCTCAGGTCGGATCACTCATTGGTAGGCCCACTCTGACAAGTTCTGCATCACTTTTATCCCAGCTCATCTTATAGGCAGGGCTGATTGTAAATTGAAGGTTTTATGACTGGTTTTATACCACAGTCCCAGTGCTAGTAGTCTTGCCTGCATATAGAAGATGGCTGGCTCAGGTTCCATATGCCTCACTACTACACTTAGCTAGGATCAGTCTCACAGATTTCAGGGAGTATATAAGGCACTAGGTTTCTACACTGTTCCCCAATGCCTCTAATTCCAGCTCTCTTTCCCTCTGGCCCTCACACCACCCACATGATTCCCCCCTGCTCCCATTCCCACCTACCCCCAGTTCACTGGCAAAATCTATTCCATTTCCCCTTTCCAGTGAGATCCAGGTGTCAGCCCCTCATTGTAACCTTGCCTTGATGTGGTGTGTCCTTCTGTATAATATGTGTTGCTTTTATTGGTTGGTGAATAAAGCTGTTCTCCTTGTTCCACATCCTCTCCAGCATGAACTCTCATTTGTGTCCTTGATCTTAGCCATTCTGACAGGTGTAAGATGTAATCTTAGAGTCTTTTCGATTTGTATTTCCCTGATGTCTAAGAATGTTGAACATTTCCTTAATTGTTTCTCAGCCATTTGAGATTCTTCTGCTGAGAATTCTGTTTAGTTCTTTACCCCATTTTTTTATACTGGATTATATATGTCTAGTTTCTTGAGTTCATTATATAATTTGTATATTAGCCCTTTATCAGATATAGGGATGATGAAGATCTTTTCTCATTGTGTAGGATCCCATTTTGTCTATTGACAGTGTCCTTTGACTTAAAGAAGCTTTTTCATTTCATGACGTTCCATTTAGTGATTTGTTATTCTTAGTGTCTGTGCTATTGGTGTTCTCCTGAGGAAATTGTCTCCTGTGGCAATGCATTCCAGGTTACTCTCCACTTTCTCTTCTACGAGGTTCAGTGTAACTGGATTTATGTTGAGGTCTTTGATCGATCCACTTGGACCTGAGTGTTTGGCAGGGTAATAGATATGACCTATTTGCATTCTTTTACATGCTGATATCCAGTTAAATCAGCATCATTTGTTGAAGATTCTTTCTTTTTTCCATTGTAAAATTTTGGCTTCTTTGTCATATTTCACATGTCCACCAGTGTTTGGAATTATGTCTTCTTTATAAGGTTGATTTTTAGGAAAATTTTCTTGTTGTTTTGTAATGATCAGGATTTGCTTTAGCATACAAGCTGGATTCTGATGATAACATATTGCCCTAGAGGTGTTGATAGTTTTCTTAAGTTTGCATCTGTGTTTGGATAATACAGACCTAGGTGCCGATGTCTGAGTTTGACTGTGTTGATGGGTAGTTTTTTTTTTTTCCCTTTCAGATTCTGTTTTCTTTGGTGTTTCAGCTGGAGTGGACTTTGGTGAGTAGAGAGTCTCTACCTATGTTGATGGTTGGAGTTCTTTCTGATGGTCTGCCTGACCTTTGTTCCAGCTGCAGGTCCTCTGTAGGAGTTGGAGGCCAGGATATGGTGATGGCTGGTGTGGGTGTGGTAATTGTGGTCAGGCTGGGTAGACTGTGGTCTGCAGATGGGTGCTTGCATAAGGTTCTCGGTGCTGGTATGACTTCTGGTATAGCATGGACTTCTGCTGAAGTTCCAAAAGTGGTATTTTGCACACAACAAATATTGATATCATACTTGTGAGCACTGTTATAAAGAATGAGAAAAGAGCTGTAAATAATGAGGAAAACTGCCTTTCCTTAGTGATGGTACAGGAGATTGTTGTTCATACATTGAGAAAAAAATTTGCTCTTGCTTCATAGTTATGGTTTTGTTTGAAATCGTTTTTCTTTACTTGAACAAGGATCTTTATAGTACTCTCTTTTAAGTTTGTGAAAAGTAATTATTACAGCATTGCACTAATTCTGATGGATCTCCTTGCTTACTGACCACTCATAGTGGTAATCAGTTCCCCTGTGTTCTCACTGTCCTATCCACAGTGTTCTTGCATTCATGTTTTCCCCATCATGATGGACTGTAAGCCAAAATAAGTCTTTCTTCCATGTGTTATGGATATTTTTATCAAAGCAGTGAGAAACATAGATCTCCTTTTTTTACTTGTATGTTAATACCAATACAACGTTCTTCCCTCTAAAATGCATTAGTTTCAACAATTTATTTAAAAATGTGCATTTTGATAAAATGACATATTGACTTGAATCTCTCTTTCTTTTCCTTCTTGACATTTGTATCTCATACACAAATGGACATACTTGCACACACATGAATACAAAATAATGGCATTGGCAACTTATAAGGGCATCACTTCTAATTATTGATAAACAATTTTATCGGACACTTCTTTTAGCTAATAACATTAAAACATAACACTTTGAACCACTTTTCTTTTCTTTTACTTTTGGAGCAGGATTTTAAGGGAATTTGATTTTGTTCTGCATTTTAGGAATGCAAAATGGCATTTTAGATCTAAGCAATCATTTATTTTTCCTTATATTTATTAGGTTATGCTATGTACTCAACAAATACAAAGTTTTATTTTCAGAGACAAATCACTCTAGATGACAGGGCACTCTTATTTGTCACAAAAACATTGAAGTGTGCCCCATTCTTCTTTGATACCCCTACTCTCTATCCTAGGAAGTAGTCAATTATAAAGAATCCATTTTTCTAAAGTTTTTAGTTGCAAAGTCCCATCAATCACACATGTCCTGAGGGAAGAAGACATCATGTCTAAACTAACATTTTGAGGCCTGGAGCTGTGTTTTTGCTCTCTCTGGCAATACCATCTGTTCTGAGTCAAGAGTAAAACCAAGGGACTCCACAAAACCCACATGTCAAAAGCTTCCCACAATGCAAGGAAATCATTGTAAAGAATCAGTACATAGCTTGAGCCCCACAAGGTAATTCAGCAATGTTTAGGATGACACCACAGGATGAAAGCAGAGAGCCCTTTACAGAAGTCACAACTGGCATCTGGAAAATGGGGTACAGTACTTTAAAGTAAACGGCAAAACTAAAGGAGTTTAAGGAATGAAGAAAAAGCTAACCAAAATATTATCAATAATTACACATAAGCCCACCTCAGTGATACAGAAGGCATACGAATTCTAAGAGTTTTAAGGAATTTGACACAACTTGTCAATAAAGATAGTCTCTTCCTGACATTACTTAGAATAGTATGCTCAGGGCCATGTACTGTTTAAAATACATTAAAAACATATGATTGAATTAGCATAACTGACACAGTAGACTATGATTCAAACTGATTTGGAAAAAGTTTTAAAGTTATGATAGTGTAAATACAAAACTTAACGTGAAATAGTAAAAGTACAGTTCTATAGAGTTGTTTAGACCTATATTATATTTCATTTATTTAAGCAGAGTTTAAAATTTTCATGGTGAAATGTGTTTTCATATAAAAATAAAGAGATGATAAGAAAATCTCAGTGCTTAACCCACAGCAAACAATACAAAGTATTGTGTTTTACTGTGACTTTTTCTTTTTCCTTTTTTTTTCTTTTTGTTTTTTTGAAATGAGGTTTCTTTGTAGCTTTGGTACCTGTCCTGGAACTAGCTCTTGTAGACCAGGCTGGCCTTGAATTCACAGAGATCCACCTGCCTCTGCCTCCCAAGTGCTGGGATTAAAGGCCTGTGTCACCACCACCCGGCTACTATGACTGTTTCTATCTGAGCACCAGCATGGTAATGGTATAACTACATGTATACTCTGTTTTCATAGCAATTATTTAACTTTATCTTAACTTATTATCATCTCATTATCCTGGGGTATAAGTACAAGACAAGAAATAGATGTTTTGGTGGATGAGAGAATTCAGAATATTTAAAAGAATGACAGTGTAGAGGCCATAACATTATAGATTCTCCAGGGAAAGAAAAAATTTGAGGTCAAAGACATTTCCCAAAGGCCAAGAAGACATTTTCCTATCATGGTACAAAATTGGCAGGGGATGTCGGGATTTGCCTTTGTTTTTGCCTTCTGCTCTAAGTGTTAGACATTGCTTCAGAGACCTTTCGTTGCAGTGCAAATCACACTAGATCTCTGCTGCTTAGACAACATTTTATGATCGTCACTAACAGTGTTAACAAAGACTAGCAAGGTGATTTTTGTTTGGAATCCTTCATGCAGATGTGGACCAGGAGGCATATGGTGCTGGAGACATCTGAAAAATTGACTAAGCTGGATGCTAAGAATAGTTCTCTCTCATGTGGCTGCTGGGAACTTTGCCGAGATCTTGCACTTGACCTCCTGACTAGTTCACTGCACAAACTCTGATCTTTGGAAAAAGTGACCTATAAGCAAATCTTGAGATTGTTGTAGAATTTGCAAATTTCTTGTGATCTGCTCTAAAATATCTCTGACTATTGGCATTTTATATCACATACTAATATTTAATGTTATAAAAATTTAATAAAAAAAAAACCCTTTTCGTCAGGAGACAGGCACTGTTGGCCTAGCTGGACAACAGTCTGTAAGCTACTCTAATAAATCTCCTTTTAATATAAACTATATATGAATTATATATATATATATATATTTCAAGAATACACACACACACATACACACACACACACACACACACATATATATATATATATATATATATATATATATATATATTCATTCTGCCAGTTCTGTTCTTCTAGAGACCCCTTACTAAAATTATTGGTATTTAATTATTCACTCTTATTCTATGAGGTCTTACTTATATTAGGAGCCTCAACATTTGGTGAATAATGATTTATATTTATTGAATAATCTTGATATATTTTTCCACTTATTAATTTATAATGGTATTCTTTTTGTCTTATGAACAATTTTGTCCTGTGATCTACATCATCAAATAAAATAGTATGCTTGATTTTTTTTTTTTTGGTGTCATTGCTTGGTGTGCAGAATTCTATGCCTTGCCTTTTTTCCCTGTTTGCATTCAGTCTTTGCTGCTGATTTGGACACGGCTGACTCTTTCCTCCTTTTCATTTGTCAACTATGTCTCTCGTGAGATTTATTTTTCCTTATGTTTTCACAGTCAGGAGCTGCTTCTCTGCTCTTCTGTATTTATGATGTGTTTAAATATCTTCTGTATTGATAGCTTAGTTATTGGAGTTACATACCTTTATTTCTTTGTCAATCAATAAAAATAGAAAACTTTGGCAAGTACATGGCACTCACAGGAGGCTTAAAGGGTAATTATTTACTTTCAATGCTTACAATATATTAGTTAATGTTTTGATGACTTATAGCTTTCTGCTGAGACAATTGCCATTATTCTTATGGTCTTATGATTTAATTCTTTTCCTCCTATAGGATTTAATATTGCATTTTTGTGTTGTTTTATTTTTGAAACATTTGACATCTTGGCTATAGTTTGTCCTGTTTTCTCCTGCAATTTGTGTGTGAATTTCTGAACATTTTTCATGTGTGTATTTTAATTATTTTTTTATTTTTAATTTTCTTTAAATAATATTGGTTTAATTTATTTTACATACCAACCAGTTTCCCCACCCTCCTTTCCTCTTGTCCCCTTCCCTTCCAACATCTACTCCCATCCTTATCTGCTCCTCTTCCATCTCCATTCAGAAAGGGGCAAGCCGCCCATGAGCTTGCACAAAGCATGGCGCATCAAGTTGGGACATTACCGAGCTCTCCCCTTACACAGAGGTGGAGCCAGGTACTCTAGCATAGGTAAGAGGTTATCAAAGGCCAGCTAAGCCCCAGGGAGAGGTCCTGCTCTCACTGTGAGAACCTTACTAAGAGACCAAACTGCATGATTGTCACACACCTGCAGGGGGCCTCCCTAACTGATCTTGCATCTGTGAGATCCCACGAGGTCAGGTCATTTGAGTCTGTGGGTTACCCCATCATGACCCCATAGCTGACACAATTTCTTTTCCCTTTATTCCACAAGACTCTCAGAGCTCAGGACAGTGCTTGTCTGTGGATCTCTGCCTCTGCTTCCATCAGTTACTGGATAGAGTATCTCTGATGGCAATTAGGGAAGGCACCAACCTGCTTACAGAAGATGGCCAATAGAGGAGCTCTCTCCACTATTGCTAGAAGCCCTAGATGGGGTCATCCTTATGGGTTCCTGGGGTTTTGCCTGGCACCAGATTTCTCCCTAACCCCGAAATATCTCCTCCCATCAAGACATCTTTTGCTTACTCACCTCCTCCATCCTATCACCAACCTAGCTCCCTTGTGTGGATTTTAATTTCTTTCCTTAGATTTTTCTAACTCTTCTGCTTTAATCTTGTTGAATAGATTGGTATGTCTGTAGTTTTTATTACGATTCCTTCTTAGGCTTAACCTGTTGACCATTTCCAAGAGTTTTGAAGGTTATAATCTCATTTATATATTGATTTATTTATTTTTTATATTTTTATTTAGTTTATAGTATTTTTCCAACCTTCTCAGTCTTCCTTAACATGCTTTCTACTATGGTCTATACTTTGGTGTTGTGTTCTACTATGTTTTTCATTTTTTATTTGTTTAATTGAGTCATTCATTTCTAACATCCTTCCTTTTCTCCTTTTTTTCCCTCATCCTTTCCTTCCTCCCAGACTTCTAACTCTTCACTTTCTAACTGGTATGGCAGAGATGGAAATATTCTAAAGAAATATTCACTTTTCTCACTTTACCATTAGACTATTGGAAGGACAGACCCCAAGAACAGGGAATTACTACAGGAATTTGATGTTGGGAGAAGAGAAAGCCCGAGCCTGTTCTATCAAGTGCAGTCATTTCCCCTCTTAGAACTAGAAGATGTGAAAGAGGTTTGGAGCTCATCAAATGACCCAGGGGCCAAGAACAGAACTAAACTGGTTTCTGTTCTTAGTTCATCTGCTCATTTGTTTTCTCTTTAATGTCAATGGCCAATGTTGCAAGTATGCTTTGTAATAATTCTTCACCTGACATTTAACTGATTATTATTCTTTATTCCTTTTATTCTCATTATTCTTTTCTCTTCCATTTATGCCCTTTGTCCTCCAAAAAGTCTCCCACTTTTGTGGTGTTTAGATAGACTGACTGTTAGACAAGAGATATTATTCATTACGTATGTGAGTGAAATAAGATGACCTTTTTGTTTATCAAGATGATTTCTAGTTAAAAAATGGTTGTGTCATACTAATTATCCTGCAGAAATTTGAATTTTTCACCAGATAACATTTATGACTAAGTAATTAAAACCCAATGAGTTACAAGTTTAGCAAATAAAAAGAAAATATATTATATAATGAAAATACCACGGTGCTTAAGCTAGATAAGAAACAGAGAGTACAAATATACTCTACATGCTGGTAGACAAGTACATTGCCCACAGTTCACATTGAAGAACATACAAGGGCTATCTAGTTTATAGGAATAACCAACTAAACTTGGTAATGATATTAGTATAGTGTGACATAAACTAAAAATGGACCACACTTTTCTATAGCCTAAATCAAAATCATCTACTGTGGTAGTTTGAACAAAAATGGCTTCATAGGCTTCTCTGTTTCAATATGTGGTCCCTAGGTAGTGCAAATATTTGAGAAGGATTAGGAAGCATGGCCTTGATGGGGAAGGTGTGGCTTTGTTGGTGGAGGTGTGTCTCAGGAGGCAGCTCTTTTAAAAGCCAGGTCTAGTAAGGTCACTTTCTAGCTGTTGCCTGTGGATTAGGTTGTAAAGTTTTCAGATGATTCTCTAGTACCATGCCTCCATGTGGGTATCCTCCTTCCCTGCCATGATAATGAACTAGCCTTCAGAAATTGTAAGCAAGTCCCTGACTAAAAATTTTTTTTTGCAAGAATTCTTTGTTCACGGTATCTCTTGGGGTAACTCTGACAAAGGATGTGAAAGATCTATTTGACAAGAACTTTAAGTCTTTGAAGAAAGAAATTGAAGAGGACACCAGAAAATGGAAAGATCTTCCTTGCTCCTGGATTGGGAGGATCAACATAGTAAAAATGGCAATTCTACCAAAAGCAATCTATAGATTCAATGCAATCCCCATCAAAATCCCATCAAAATTCTTCACAGATCTGGAGAAGACAATAATCAACTTTATATGGAAACACAGCAAGTGAATACTAGAACATATACTTTCACTGTTAAGTAAAATTTGGCTTAAGGTTAAGTTTATTTATAGACACATGAACAATCACAGAAATCTTGATTATTTGATCAGGATAGGCAAAAAATATAAAGAGACCATATTTGTTGATTATGTATCTAGGAAGAATTTAAGGTCCAGCACAAGTGAGGAACTTCTACAAACGAGCAGCAACAACAAAGACAATGCAATTACATAATTGGCAAAGTATCAGGTAATACTATGAAAACTGTGCATTGTAAATAGGCATAGCTATGCTCTTTGAAACCACCGGTAACTAGAGAAATGCAATTCCAAATCACACTGAGTTACTTACGTACCCACTAAGAATACTTATATATTTGTTTTCTAGAGTTGTCAAAAAACACTAGACTGAACTGGGCATGGTGGTGAATGCCCATTATCCCAGCACTCAGGAGGCAGAGGCAAGCAGATCACTGTGGGTTTGAGGCCAAACTGATCTACAGAGATAGTTCCAGGAAAGATTCCAATACTACACAGAGAAACCCCGTCTCTAAAAACAACAACAATAAAAATATACCAAACTGTGGGTTGGTTTAATAATGCAAAAATACTTTCTTAAAGTTCTGAAGGCTAGACATTCAAGTTCAAGTGCCAGTTGTTTGTTTACCCTGGAATGTCCTCTTGCCTTGTAATTGGCCACCTGCTTGCTGTGTGTTCAGATCAACTTTTTTATATATCTTTGTTTAAATTTCCTCATCATCACTGATAAGATGTGATTACAACTCACCCTTATATCCACTTTAATTTAATTATCTGTTTTTACTCTTAATTTCCAAATACTTGAACTTCTATTGTTGAAGGCTTCAATGTAGAATTTTTAGAAAACATACTTCCACCAATGAAAGCACAAATAAAAATAAAAAGAAAACAAAGAATAGCAACAGAAATCCTAACTCACACTAAGTAGAAAAAAACAAACATTGGAATAGATGTGGAACAGCTGGAATTTCTTTTTCAAATTGTTGGTCGAATTATAATATGGAACACTTGATACAGAGAAAACTCTTATAATTTGAACAAAGATTAGAAAACTACATTCTCATCTGATCAAGCAATTCTCTTTCCACGTAGATATTCAAAAGAAGTGAGAGTATCCAAGTTATAACTGCATATACATGTTGATACAGTAGGATGATTATAACAGCCAAGGTTTGAAAACAACCCAGGCATCCACTGAGACTATATTTCAGATCTTCCACTGATGCTTACACATCTGCAAATTGGGAGAATTTAAATACTCTTTAACATGAAATAAAACAATTTTGGAGCACTATATTCCCAGTGTATGGAGCCTATGAACTCTAGAAATGAGAGTCATCAGTAGGAATGGCTCTGTGGATGATGACTGACTGCAAACAGCTTGGAGAATCTGTAGCTTTCCTCCCCCAACCTTTAATCACCTGTACATGTTTATTGATTTTTCCTCCTATGGAGGCATGTTTCTACTACAAGACATAGAACATTTCTTATAGTAAATTAGACAATGCCTTATAACTCTCTCCAACTTAGAGATGAAGTGCTCTAGTGAAAAGAGAGAGTGAGAAAAAAGATAAAGAAAAACTTCACAAACTTCATCTTTTTTGCTTGATCGTGGTTGTGATTCATAATGGCATCAGGAAAGGATATTTATATCAACTAAATGATTGCCTGGATCTTTCTCAATATTCTTTTGTCTGATTTCAATGAATAAACAGGTAAGAATAGAAGAAAAGGCATGAGCAACTCTCCTCAGATCCTTGGGAGGATGACAGGCGGTTCCTGATGTGAATATGCCAGAAAGTGAGATACTTAAGTAACCACAGGCATATCTGGGAAGTCAGAGCTAGGAAGAGCAATCGAGGAAAGAAATGAGAAAATCATGCCTTTCAGTATAGTTGTGTGATTAACTATGTAATTAGGAACTAGAGCTCACATTTTCTTCCCCCCTCTTAGGTTTGTAGGGCACTAAGTCAGTCAGAGAATTCCACGAGTGTTGCCTGTTACTGGAGGGCCACAGTATATACTGACTCTCCTGGATTTTCACTATTTCTCTCTGAGTTTGCCTTAACCAAACTGGTCTGCCTTACAGTCGACTTCCCTGTTACTAAAACCTATGGACTTTAGTAGTTCAAGTACCTTTCCTGATTCTTTTCTTCTAAATTAGGAACATTTATTTGTTTTGTATTATGAATAGTCTAAATTTGTTAGTTTACATACTATTACATACCAAAAGTGATGATTTTATTTTACCGAAATCTTATTTTTGTGTTTAATGTTTTTATGACCACCAATTTCTACTGTGGTTTTTGGACTGTGATAAAAGAAAGCAAAGGATAAGTTTTATTATAACACCCACTTACCGGAGTCGGCTCTACCCAGTTTCAAGCTTAGATTTTTACACTCACAGGATTGAAAAATTATGTTCAGCTTTCAAAAACTCTTGTCACCTAGCTGAAATAGAATCAATAAAGAACAGCATTTGAAAATGCAATCCTAAATTAAAATATAGAATTTTTCTCTAAGGCAACAAATCAAATATATTCATTTTATAAACTAAATTCAATTTGTTATAAGTTAACTTATTAAGAATTATAACCTTGAATGTTCCAGCCACCTGTATAAACTGATATTAATAAGGCAAACTTGTTTTATAATACCTTTTCAAAAGAGAAAATTAAAGAAAATAGTCTAAAAATTTTGTTAACCGCTAGTGTTTCTAATATAAACTCAAAGAAATGGCTGTGATAGAATATTTTCAAAGAAGGTTTATGTCAGTATCTGCCACTGTACTTCTTTTGGTAGTGAGCATTAAACAGAAAAATCAGGCTTCAGGGTCACAGGTCTAAAGTAGATTGAATCAACAGAAGTGAAAAAAAAAAAAACCAGCTAGACCATCCTAGCTAGACCACCATGGCTTGAACTGGCTTTGCTATTAATTGACTATGGGAATTGGTATAGTTTGTGGGACTGTAAAGAAAGCCAAGTGGTTAAGAGCATTGGATGCTGTCCTGAAGATCTTGTTTTGATTACCAGAACCCACAAAATACAGGTCTGTATTTCCAATTTCACGTAACCTCATGCCCTCCTCTGGCCTTTGTGGGCAACAGACAAGTTGTGCAGAGACATATATGCAGGCAAAACACCCATGCACATAAAATAAAGTAGATAAGAACAATAGAGCAGAAGAGAAGAATCAAGTAGAAGAGAACACAGAAAAAAAGAAACACTAAAACATTCATCCTCACAGTCCTTTAGTATAGATTTTTGATACTGAGAAATACCAGGCAATTTATAAGCAGCTAAGTTTCACGCGACTGAAATTTACACAGTGTAGGGAATTGGGTCAAGTATTGCCCCACACCAACATCTGGATCGAACCCAAACACCATTCAGTAAAGATAGCTAAGGAAATGTAAATAAAATGATGATGATGAGCCAGGAACAGTAGTACAACTGTAATCTCAGTAGTTGGCAGGTTGAAGCAAGAGAACCTCAAATGTAAGGAAATGTCGGAATTCTTAGCAATACTCTATCTAAAACAAATCTATCAAGCACAAACATAATGTCAATGAAACAGTTGAAGTACTAAGTACTAAGAACAAACAATGTGTTTATCAGGATTTGAATGTAAGATGAAGATTATGAGATAGGGAAATAAGAGTCTACATGTAGATAATAATAAATTATTTGGTGTTGTAAAAAAATAATCCCCCAGTTTTTGCAATATTTTATGAAGTATGTAACTTTTTGACAGTATTTGAATAAATGGCTACAGCAATACTCAAAGCAATGGCTGCGATGTTGGAATAAAGACTGAAATTGGTTCAAAGAAGTACTATATTAAGCAGTGAGCACTGTAACTTTGCAACTTAGTGAGATGAACTGAATATGGGAGAGTATTTGGCGACAGAAATATTTCATTGTGTTTTTAGATTTCAGTCTACATTAAAATTCTGAATTATTAAGAAAATATAAATATTTTACATTTTGATAGTGGAGCATATTTTGTAAAATGTTAACATGGTTTATAGAGCCAATATTGGGTGAATACTAGAATAATTATACTAAATAATATTATATTTATTAAATTTTATCTCACTTAATGTGACTTTCTTTTCTGGTATATCAAATACTTACAAAAACACATTAATTATAAGAACTTCCAAATATTTTTTAATGGTACTGCTGATGAGTTAATATACCAAAGATATGGGTTGAATATAATGACTTTGAGTCTGTAAGGCTCCATTACTTTAATACTGAAATATGATTACAGTACCATGTATATTTTCTGTTTTATTTGTTATTTGTGAATAGAATTGTAGAATAAGGGGAAAATATAACAAAAACAACAATGTATTTCCTAATGCATAATTGCATGAATATAAGAAATCAAAGTGGCACTACTTGTTTAATGTCAAGATAAGAGCCAATATCAAAGGCATTATTGACATTGTTGTGATGCATTTATAGCACCTTTAATTTATTCCTCATTAAAGAATGTTACTTTAATTAAAAATCTATGTTTATAAGTGCACTCAAGTCCTAAAAATATTTCTTTAAATTTTTTATGCATGAAAGCTGTTTGTAAGCAACCATGATCAAAGCTGTACTATCAATACCTACTGTTGTAACGCCATACAGAATATAATTATAGGCATGTAACTCTATTCAGCACAAACTAAAGTTCTTTATATACCTTGTGTACAAAAGAAACTTCTTGATGATTCAAGATAGTACATTAGTTGCTGTCTATCTCTGCTAACTCAAGCGGCATGCCATTTCTCAAAATGTACTGTGAATAGATTGGTCTGTTCCATATCCTTTTTATTCAAATTCTGTGTGATTTTTTTTCAACTATATTTTATGGAGCAGCTGCAGGGCCTGAGCTTCTTTTTGTCTTGAAGAAAATAAAGGCCTCATTTAGCTCTTGCTGGAGTTAGGAACGGTAAACGTGTTTGTTAGTCTAATGTATCCATGCTTTGCGTAGCCATAACTCCAGACAGCTCTGCAGCTTCCTTCCCTGCTATACTATCAGGACACAGTAGGTCATGGGCACATTCTTCCATTTCACGAAAGAGCAAGAGGTGTGAAGGAAATGCTTGTGTACATTTGAGCCTCCCTGACTGTGGTGATGCAATTAGCAAGAGACTGGGGCTGACAATAGCCACAGGAAGGAGAAGAAATGTTTCTGACAGCTTTACTGCAGCAGCGTTAATCAGACAGAGATTGTGTTGAAAAGGGTGCTGTGTTTAGTTGCTGGTGTCGTACTATGCCCTGCTCTCTTTATCATCAGGCGATATTCAAAACTCTCTGAGAAGCAGTCAGTGTCTTGATTTGGATGATACAAAAGCATGTCCTGTTGTAACCATGACTACCCTGTCCTGAGGAGACCTGGCATACAATGAAATCCACTCGTTATAACTTTCTAATGCTTCACAGTTCCCAGTTTACAAAATTCTTTCCAGGGTTACTGCACTTGATTTCTGTCTTGGTGAATAATTTGGCAAGTCCACGGCTTTTCTAAGCATCTGTCTCCTTAAAACAATTGCACACCATTTTCAGCACATTCCCGATTTCTACCTAAAAATTAACTTTCAGAACTGTCTCTTACCCAGGTGTCTTTTAGAGCAGTGCAATTTG
Source organism: Microtus oregoni (assembly GCF_018167655.1). Lineage (NCBI taxonomy): Eukaryota > Metazoa > Chordata > Mammalia > Rodentia > Cricetidae > Microtus > Microtus oregoni. The sequence continues at coordinate 17,899,345 of NW_024543076.1, forward strand.
CAATTTTATTTCAAGCCAAAATTATGCCACCCATTAGTCATGTGTAATGGCTTCCACACTGTGGAGACTTTAGTACATTTTCAATGATGTGATTTACTAAATTTTATGTTTAAAATGACTGTATTATGATCAGGAATAGTAAAAGACATGCACAGTGCATTCAGAAACAATATCTAGAGTTATGGTGGCAATTACTTTGACATACTTGAGTGAGTCCTTCTTCCATTTCAGTATTGTAATTCACAACCTTTTATGTTATGATTTTAGAATCTTTGAGAAAAAAGATTAATATTATTAATTCTTACGTATTTTAAATGTACATACTTTCATGGTGGCTACAAGGAGCGACTGCTGAAGGATTTAACAACCATAAAGTAGAACAAGAAAATGCACATTTTATATTACAACTTTTACTTAGTTGATAATTTCAATATATCTAAAATTCAGGTGACTATTATGTCTGAGTTACAAAGTAACAACTAGAAAACCATGTCTGAAGGCTTTGCCAACTACAAATGTGTGTATAGAGGGTGAGCAATAGGTAGTGGTGTAGGAAGTCACCATGTAGAACATTACTGCAAGTGTAGAAGTCTGTCACAGCACCTGAATCACACACCTGTGAGAGAGAAGCTAAAATACAGGTCACCTAGATGTGTAGTTTAAAGCAATATATGAAGAATGATGTGAACAGATACATTAAATATTCTTATTTACCTGACACTTTTCATTAAGGACAAATTTTAATGTTTCTTTGAAGATTGTTGTTAATCGTTTCTTTTTTCATCTGCAGAAAAAATAATGACAAATAAAAATAAATAACAGTTCATCTAGGGTGGCATATTGCGGCATTCCTTCCATTCACAAAGGCATGCAGACTGATACTAACATTATGTGGGTCTTGTTTAGGTAACAATATTGTTGAGATTGCATGAGTGTGGATTTCCTAGCATATTTAGGAGATACTATCTATCTATAGCCATTTTAGTCTTACAATCTTTCTGCCCCACAAGCTTTAACTGTAGGGGGTACATTGTAGATATATCACTTAGGATTGGACACTTCACATTTTCTTAGCCTCTGTATTTTGACTAGGTATGGGTCTCTGTAGAAATATCTATCAATTAGAAAAAGAAGTTCCTTTGATAAGAGGGGAGAGCTTACTTGTATATATAAAAGCAAAAAAGTTTACAATAAATTAAAAATTATATTGGCTTAAGATCTCTTCTAGAGTCAATAGCATCTGTAGCAATGAATAGTTGGCTGGATTACAAGTCACCACATGAATTTTCTCCTACTGAATGGTGTTAAGTTCAGTTAGAGAACTGTTTCTTACCTCACAAAAGTAAAAGGCAGATATTGTAGTTATTGTGTTGGACCTCATCATTGCTGTAGTATTTAAGCTTATAGCTGGTTAAGATTTTGATTGATTTTTATCCATTGGGGACTTAAACAGCACCCAAGAATATAAGCAGGATATAAGAACTGGACATCAGAAAGGAAGCTTCCAAGTAAATTCTAGCTCAATTCTTCCAAAGTACGATGTCTGAAGCTTGTGGAGTGTTCAGCAATATGAGCTTACCTTCAAATTCTGGTACATGATCAAAATAATGTTAATAGCCTACGATGTTTTGGGAGTCTCTTGGACTCTCTATGACAAACAGCTTGAAGGGAAGATTCTCATGTCTGATAGTCCCTAGATCTTGATGGGAGTATTATCACTCCAATCTGAACCCATGGATTCTCAACAGTATGAATACCTAAACAAGACTTTCAATAACAGTTTGTGTGCCAATGTAGATGAGGGGATTTCCAAAGGCCCTACCTTTAGATGAAGACTGACAGGAGTTTAATTGCTCTTGAGAGAAGGATGGTCAGTTTGCTCGAAGGATGAACCCAATCCAAGAGGTCAAGTGGTCGTCTACATATTACTAACATTAAATAGATTCAATAATATATGTATACATATATGTGTATTTATCCATAAATATACTTACACACATGTAACCATAATAATTAAAGAAGTCATAAACTTGATATGGAGGTACTTCAAAAGGGTTTGTGGAGAGATAGGGAGAGGTAGAATGATATACATACAGTACCCATATATAAAATTATAAAATATAATGGACACTCTAATGCTTCATGCAACTAATAACCACTGAGAGAAAGAGAAATTAGTTTTTTTCTGAAGGATTAATTACTAATTGGTTATGTAATGCAAAGTGGTCAGCATGAAATCACATAGAAACAAAGAATACCAAATAAACTCTTCAGTGTGTGTGTATTATTGTATATGCACATGCCTATGCACATACACATACATACACACACATACATATACTCAAAGAAAAAAGCCATTAATATGAAAGTGAATCAGGAACATGAGAAGGATTTGAAGGAAAGAACATAGAAGGAGTTGGAGGAAAGAAAAGTAAGAAGGAAGAAATGTAATTAGATATTAATAAATACAAAAATAAAAATGATAAAATTTCATACTTAAAGGAATATTTAAAATGAAAAATGAAAAAAATAAAGCCTACATAAATGATAAAGTAGTTAAAAACTTATAATTAACATTTTTTTAAATCTGATAAAATTAAAGAAAAAATAACCGATAATATATGACACTGATTGTACCTATCTGTTTAGTAAAATGAAACTGGTGCTAGTTTTACTACATTTTTGAATGGCATGCTTATTCAAAGTTACTGTTGATGATACCCATGGTCCTACTTCAGGACGAAGGAACACATTTTCATAGATACTTGTAGCTCTTAGAGTTGTCAGCAAACATTCTCCTTGGATGACAGCTGCCTTTGCCGAAGGCACTTTGTCACCTGACACCTCTGTTGTGTGAGAGACACAGGGTGCAAGGCCTTATACTTCCTCAGTCTCGGAAAAATCTGGAGAGCTATGTCCATTCCATTTCTGTCAAGGGCTGAGGCTAGGACTCATATACTGCATCCTTATTGGACTCTATCCTAGACATAACTCTACCTCATCCATTCCCCTTCATATTAATTTTGACTAAGTATTACTGAGTGTGCTTTCTGGGAGCAAATCTTCAGGGAGAAATTACCCAAGCTTTCTGAAGAAAGACTTCACATAAAAATAATTTAGGTTAGGCACTTGGTTTCCTTGTGAGAAGACTCATTTTGCAATGGTGGTGCTAGCAATTGCAAATGGCATGTTCAAACACATGGGCTAAACTGCCCAGCAGTACCTAGGGTCTCCTGCACCAATGAAGAGACTCGTTTAATGTTGTTCCAGGGGTACTATAAACAAACAAAGGCATTAACTGTATCCTAAGAAAAACAAGGACTTATGGCCTTAATTGTAGAATAGAAACTAAATTCAAGGACCATGGTCAGACAAATACATGACTAATTATCTCATGATTCTGGGTTCTTGTGCTTCAAGTGACTAAATCCATTTGTAAACTGCATTGTTTCTTCTTAAATAAGAATTATTGCATGATAATTTGGTGCTAAAGTCTTCTTTAAATTCCCACACTGCTTTCTATAGAAAAATACATTCAACTGTATTTTGCATTGCTTAAAAATGCTTTTGTTTTTACAATTATTATATAAGATTCTTGAAGGCACAGACTAAGCAAATACACTATGTGCAAGTGATAGATGTGTATTTAGGGAACACACTGGAGACACCTTTAGTAGGAGGGCAAAGAATAAAATTTAGTTGTTGCAGTGTATAAGAAATTCAGTTTTAACTCTGACAATCCCTGACATTTATAGGCCATATTGGTCATAATGTCAAATCGAATATACTATTAATCTACTTCTCTGGATAGGTCTGAATGTTATGGGTTCATCATCAGTGTGAAGGGCCCATAACTCAAAAATCTACACACCCAGTTGAGTTATTAAAGAATCTCTCTTAGGACAAAGCAAAACAAAAGCTTGGTTTATGATAAGGTCTGTGTTCATAGAGTGGCCTTTGAGAAAAATGGAACAAAATAAAATAAAATAAAACTAGTCATATAATAGAAGGGGAACACCAGAGAGTGTTCTAATAGAATTAGTCATGAGGACTTTACAGGTTTTTATCAAGCTTGCCAGGGAAGGTGGCAAATGCTTTCATGTAGTTTTATACTTAATAAAAAGTAGCAATTTATTTAACACTCAGAATGGGAAAAGATCTCACCAACCCCTTATATGACAGAGGACTGATCTCCAAAATAAATAAAGAATTCAAGAAACTGGATATCAAAATAAAATATATAAAAAATAATTTTAAAAGGGGGTAGTGATATAAACAGAATTATCAGCAGAAGAATCTCAAATGATCAAAAGATATTTAAGAAATTGCTCAACATCCATAATTATCAGGGAAATGCAAATCAAAACCACTCAGAAATACCATCTTGCACCTGTCAGAAGGGCTAAGATAAAAAAAAATACTGAAAACAACTTATGTTGGAGAGTATGTGGAGTAAGGGAACACTCCTCCACTGCTAGTGGGAGTGTAAACTTGTACAACCAGTTTGGAAATAAGTATGGCAACTTCCCCCAAAATTGGGAATCATTTTACCTTAAGACCCAGTGGTATCACTCTTGGGCATATACCCAATGGGTTCTCAATCGTACCACAATAACACTTGCTGAGCTTTGTTCATAGTAGCATTATTAATAATAGTCAGAACCTAGAGACAACCTAGATACCCCTCAACTGAAGAATGAGTAAAGTAAATATGGTTCATTTATACAATGGTGTATTACTCAATGGTAAAAAGCAACAACATCATGAAATTTGCAGACAAATAATTGGAACAAGAAAAAGTCATCCTTAGTGAAGAAACCTAGACCCAGAAAGACAAATACAGCATAAACTCTCACATAAGTGGATACTAGATGTAAACAATGGATAAATAGACTACAGTCCACAACTCCAGAAAAGCTAGGTAACAAGGAGGACCCAAAGAGGGACATATGGATCACTCTGGGAAGGAGAACTAGATGAGTTTGCCTAGGTAAACAGGGGGTGAGGAGAGGTGTAGAAGGGAGGAGATGGGGGATGAGAACATGAGGGAACAAGATGGTCCAGTTGTTGAAGGGATGGAGTGGTAGAACAATGAAAGCAATATCTTGATAGATGGAGCCACAATAAGGTTAGAGCGAAACATGGTGCAAGTAAAATTCCTAAAAATTCACAAGGATGACCCCATTTAAGATTCCTAGCAATAGTTAAGAGGGTACCTGAACTAGCCTTCTTCTGTAATCAGATTGGTGAATATTCCAAAATTGTCATTTTTGTGCCATCATCCAATAACTAATCAAACCAGATGCAGAGATCCTCTTCCAGGCTGAGCTCTAGGAATTCAGTCTAAGAGAGTTAGGAGGGTTTATATGAGCAAGGGAGGTCAAGATCTTGACAGGGAAATCTACAGCGAGAACTAAACCAAACTCATGGGAACTCAAACCCCAGACTGAGAGATGCTGAGCCTGCATGGGACTGAAATAGGCTCTCTGCATGTGGGAGTCAGTTATACAGTTTGGTCTCTCTGAGGGGACCCTGGCAGTGGGGACTAGGATTTTTCCATGGTGCATTACATACCTTTTTGAAGCCCATTCCCATGATGAGATTATATCTCAGTCTTGAAACTGGAGGTTGGGGCTTGGTCCTGCCACAACTTAATGTTCCAGGCTTTGCTGACACTCCATGAGGATTTTAATATTTGGAAGGAGTGGATGGGGAGGAAGGCAAGGTATGGAGGCAAAGGGGATGGGAGGGAGAACTGTGGTTGGAATAAAAATGAAATTTAAAAAATAAATAAGTAATTAAAAATAAAAAGGAAGAAAAAAATCCAAATATTTTACAAAAAGTTACATGCATGTGTTCTTACATTGAACAAAAGGAATTTATTTAAAACTTAAATTGGTAATCAAAACTAAAACTATATTAATAACACCAAAATATAAATAACAGAGATATTGATAATAATTATTATCATTAACAAATTGAAAAATATAAAAAAATTATCAAGAAACAAAAGATCAGTTACCCTAGCATCATACCCTACTTCCATAGACTCGGAATAACTAGATAAATCTCTATTTTGATAAATAACTTAAGAATGTATTTTTCCCTTTGAATATAGATAAAGTTTGAAGAACTAGTTTTAAAGCTAATATAAAAATATTTGTTAAATGCCAAATATTTTTACTTATTTTATTCTGGTATAAGAAAATTATTCATGTCCAGAGCTAGGAAAGAATTAAATATTTTTTATTATTAAATCGCTGTAATTATATTAAATGTATTATATATAAAATCATAAAATATAATTAAATGTATTTTGGATGTCATTTATAATAACAAACACTGAGAAAAGACTTTACTAACATTTAACACTGCATGTCAGTTGTAAATAATTCATTAACATTATGCAGATATTCAAATTATTTGATTAATGATTAGAAGCATTGTTTATATTTTAATCTAATTTCTATCATAACTTCACACATATGCATACCATGCAGTCAGCTTTTCCTCTGCATTTTGACCAGTAGTGGTTTCTGTAATGGTCTCCATCTGCTTTAAAATAAAAAGCCTCTTTGATGAGGGGCAAGGTATTAATTATCTGCATATATAAAGGTAAATAGAATATATTTAGAAATAATACTAGTTTGGTGAAGTGGTAACAGTAGGTTGTATTCTGGAGTTCATGGCCTTACCAGCTGCACAGTACTGGGCTCTGTTTATAAACCAGCTGTGAATTCACTCCTATTAGATGATTGTTGGCCAAGATGAAAGTACCAGCATTGCACCTTTCAGGATTTTTTGGTGTTCTGGTAACACCAATTTTTACTTTTCATAGGGTATACAGTTAGGCAGGGATACTATTTCTTATCTCTTTTGTCAATTTGTGCAGCTATTTCTGTAATAGAAGAGCTATTTACTCCTCAAGGAGGAGACGTCTAGGTCAGTTCTGCTTTGATTCCTCCAAGTCCCATGTTTCAAATATATGAGGTCTTTAGCAAAAAAGGACTTACTTCAATTTCTAGAATGTGATCAAAGGCAATGACAATACCCTAAATTTTTTCAGGGTGTCATTTGAACCAACAACTCTAAAGGAGACATCCCACTCAAGGATGTGCAGGAAGAAGTGGCTGATCTTACAGGTGGGAATCCAATGATCTGATTCACTCCTGCCTTCTGCCTTGCATAGATAATGTTGACATTCAAAGAACTTAGCTTGAAGCTTTATTAGAAGTAAATAGAGATGCACTGATAAATATGATAACTGTTAAGAGGAGAATAGTGTCCTACAACAATATGTATAATGAATATATGCAGTCTTCTGTATATGTATAGAATATATATTGCTCACCTTTATAGACTATGTCCATTGTATAGGCAATGTATGTTAATATATTTGTAATATACGTGCACTAATATAGAAAATGTGCATACACACATGCATGTACTCATCTAAATATACATAAGTAAACTAAGTGATTAATTTATACAAAATGCTTAAGTAGACTTAAATGCATGCCTTTGGTCTCTTTGGTAATTTTTCTCTGGTTTCCTACCTTTATTCTTTAAAACTGTGAGCACATTTCTGTTGCTATGGTTTAAAACTTTGAACAGAAGACTGACAATTACATGATTCAAGCAAGATGACAGTTTGGCTTTTTGGAGGTAGTATTTATAGTCTAAAATAATAATTACCTGTAAGATTGTGAAGGGTTATGAAGTTATTACAATTATTAAACACTTATTCATCATAGTAATTTATAATGCAACTCAAAATGCTTAGTTTGCTTCCATAGTAGAATTTTTTACTTCTATCATATGAAAATTCTGGTAGGAAAAATTCAGAGGAGAAAGTCTTGTATGAAGAGAAGAAACTTTCACAGAGAAAACCTGCTTTTCTGATCAGGCCAAGTATCACTCTTTCCCTTGATATCATTTGATGGTATATATTTGAGAATATATATATATATATATATATATATATATATATATATATATATTTGCAATGTTAAAATCGAGCCACAGATCATAATTATCTATGCAATCCATTAAGAAAGAGTGTAGATTTTAATTTAATTATGTGTAATATTTTGTGGCATAGAAATTTATATGTGTCTATAAGAATCTAAATTTGACTGCTCAAAATGGCATTACTTATAGTTCATAAAAAGCAAACACTCCTTAAAGTATTCCTGAACTTCACAATATTGAATAAATCATAACTGTACCTTCATAATTCTGTATATTTTACTTTATGTGGTCTATTCAAACTCATGTTTCCAAAGTCAAACACATATAATCTGTGCCATAGCAAAGTATTTTATGATTTTTCTGTTTAAATATCTTCCATTTTATTTTTTTATCTTTAGTTTGTTATTAAATGAAAAATAATTCCCTGATCCAATGCTATACCATGCTACTGGCTAGAGGCCTCTGTTTTCTCCTTCAAAGGCAGCCCAATAACTTGGTTACCTCTCACCCAGTCTTCAGCATATGCACCATTGGGCTGGCTCCTTTCCTTTCTCCTTCATAGACCACTTAAAACCTATTTGGTTCTTAACAATCATAATAACTCCCCTCAAAGAAGAGCATTTTCTGGGAAATTTTCATCCACAAGTGCACTTAAATAAAACTCAGAACAAAGTTACTAAAAGAATAATTAGAAACAGATTTTAAAAGTTCAGGGAATTTAAAAGTAAAATGAAAAAAAATGTAGTAGCATGTCATTTGGATTTTAATAAATAAAGCTTGCCTGAAGATTAGAAGAGTAGAACAGCCACACTGGCCAGCCTTACAGACCAGGAAGCAATGACACACACCTTTAACCCCAGTAGCCACACTAGCTACTGGATTTTTTTCTAGGTACATCTGACACACAAAAGTAAAATCAAGATCAGGATAAATAGTTTAAATAGACTAATAATAAGCAAGGAAGTTGAATCAATCATCAGCATAATCATAATCAACATCAACATCACTATCATCATCGTCATAATTTCCCAACTACAGCATTTTAAGGTCTATATGAATTCACAATGCAACTGCATCAAAACTTTAAAGAAGAACTACAACAAATGCTTCTAAACTTATTGGATGAAATAGATGTGGAAGGCACACACATTCCATTGTTCCTATTTCTAGCCATATAACATGATGCGGGATTCCCCTCTGTATGTGGTGAATATGATTGCTTAATTAATAATGAAAACTGGCTTAACCTGATAGGGTAAAACCGAGGTAAGTGGGGAAAAACTGAGCTGAATGCTGGAAGAAAGATGGGCAGAGTCAGAAAGAAGTCATGTAGCCCTGAAAGACAAAGACACTGGAACTTTACCTGGTAAGCCACAGACATATGGTGATACACAGATTAATAGAAATGGGTTAAATTAATATGTAAGAGTTTCCCAATAAAAAGCTAGAGCTAATGGGCCTAGTAGTGATTTAATTAATATAGTTTCTGTGTGATTACTTCAGGTCTGGGTGGCTGAGACAAACAAGCAGCCCCTACAACAATATCACACATGTCCAAATAAAAGTTACTCTCATTTTGCACTCTAATATATCTTTTTTAGTAACTTCATAATATTTATATGAATAGTAGCTTCTTTTTAGATATATTGAACTATTCAGTGTTTTTATAACAAATTCACCTCTATACAGGCCCATCCTCATCCTTACCAGTTTTTGTTTCATTTCTATTTTAAAACTGGGAATTTTACTACAGTATTTGAAAGCTGTTTTCGTGTTCATGGTACCTGTTTGACATCTTCATGGTACCTGTTTGACATCTTCAAAGCTCATTACACACTAATGTACTGGGTTCGCTGGCCATTTGAACCTTGGTGAATGGTTTGTTTCTGGCTAAAATTACTGTCTCCATTGGCCCGAACTATAGGGTTGAAGGCCCTAGCATTTCAATATTGGTCATGTGTGGAAGAGGGGTGATATGAAGCAGAGAGAGGACATGCTCTTTGATATACGTGTGTAAACAGATTCAGATTATAGAGGGGAAATTCTTCACATGATGATGTGCTATTTGAGTGAGCCATTTAAGTTCCAAAGATACATACAGAGTGAAACATTTTAATCTAAATGCTCCATACTCTAACAGGTTAATATTCTCCTATTAAAACAAATCAAAACAAGCTAGAAAACAACTGTGTAGTCGGAGGTTGTTCATTGTTCCCAGCCACTCAGACCTGAAATAATTACACAGATACTGTATTATTTAAAACACTACTTGGCCAATAGCTTAAGGCTATTGCTAGCTAGCTAGCTCTTAAACATTAAATTAACCCATTTGTAAACAAACATTTATAAACAGTCATCTAGGGAATTTGGGTGTTGTTGTCTAGACTATTTCCTGATGATTAGGGGTGCTGTTAATCAAGTCCGACCTGAGGTATCCATCTCAGCCAACAGTCCTGAAGCTGCCATGGATGTTGGACCATCTGGGACATTATTTCAGGAGTCTCGTTGAACCAAACTATATTAGCTCATTTGTTCTAGGATGCTCTGACTCAAAATAATTACACCAAGCTGTATTAATTAAATACTGCTTGGCCAATGACTCTAGCATACTCCTAGCAATCTCTTACATCTTAAGTTAACCCATTCCTGTTATTTTATATTTTACCACGAGGCTTGTGTCCTCTTGGCAAGGTTCCAGCTGTAGGCGTGTGTCTTTCTTCTTTGGCAGCTAAAAGACTGCTGCCTGACTTTGCCTACTTTTTTCCATCATTCAGCTAGTTTTCCCAACTCGCTCTATTCTTCCCTATCATAGGCTAGAGAATTTCTTTATTCATTAACCAATAAAAGCAACTCATATACAAAAGGGCTTTCCCCAGCATCGTTTATTGAAGATATTATCTTTTCCCCAGTGTTAGTTTTTGGATATTTACAATCTTATCTGCCAGAAAAATTAGTTGAAACTTTTCAATTTAGCCTCAAGGAGATTCTTAAAATGGGATAAAATATCAACTTTTTTTTTGCAGAAATATCATAAGAATGGTCTCCATTCAGATTTCTAAGATTGTCCCCCTCTGAAACCATCTTGAGTTGTAGGAAAAATATATAGAATACATGAAAATTAAAAATCCAAAATATTAAGAAAATAAATAATCCAAATATTAAGCTGTCAACCTGAGTAATACATTCTCAAAAAAAGAAATAAATATGCATTTTCATAAATGTCTACATGATTATTTGCTCTCAGAGAAATGCAAACTAAAACTACCCTGAGAGTCAACATCAGCACTGTCATAGTAGCTATCAGGAGCATATCAATGGCCAACAGACGCTTGAGGGTTGGTGGTGAGGTCAAACTGGTATGACCAAAATGGCAATCCATGTGAATATTCCTTGAAAAACTCAAACAGACTCTGCATCCTACTACAGCGACGCTTGTTCATCCATATTCACTGACACTCTATTTTCAGAATGACTATGAAATAGAATCAGGCAGTGTTTCCATCAACTGATAATAGGTAATGACAATGTAATACATAAGTACAATAGATTTTTATTCAGTTATGAACAAATCTGAGATTATAAAATGTGTGTAATGGAACCAGAGAAATATAATCAGTGAGGTAACCCAGGCACAAAAAACAATTGCTACATATTTTCCTCTCATACGTGGATTGTAGCTTTGAATCTTGAAATTTGTGTTCAACTTAGAGTTCCTACAGAAGTGTGTGGACTAGAAATCGACCATGGAGATAGAGGTGTCCATTAAGTAAAGAGGAATAATAGAGAGCATGTAAATATAACAGTAGAGAAGAGGGATTTTTAGGATTAGAAGTCTAAAGAAGGGAGGGCCTTAGAAATGGGAGACATGGCAGGCAGAGGAAATAATTAACCATAATGAGGACGGTAAGAAAAAAAAGCATGTGGAAACCTAGTATCTTGCAATCAAATTGGAAATTTTATTTATGTATTTATTTTACCAAAAAGACTTGAAATGATATAACTTGTATGGCTGATAAAATCTTCTGCTAGAATCTATGGGCTATTAACTAATCCACCAGTTCCAGGGGTGGGATACCTCCTTGGTAGTCGTAGATAAAGGGATTCACTGAGGTCCATAAAACAATACAGGCTCTTTCCATTCCTCTTGGTTGTCCAATAAAACTAGTTGATAAGACCTTATTTCTGAAAATTCACACATTTTGATTGCACTCTAAAGAGAAATGCTAATACTGAGATAGAAAGTTCCTTCCTACTGGTTGGCACTTACAGTCTAAGAAAGCATTATACAAATTTCTGGGGGGTAGAAGAGCCATGAGTGATCTTGCCCAGCTCTGAACCCTATGAACTTGGAAAACAATCTACCAGATATAATATGGCTAAGAGTAAAACATTGACATTGATATGAATATAGACAATCTTTGTCTTATTGAATTTGAAGCCTGATTCACAGGAAGGAATCCATGACTATCCTTGTAAATCTGTTTAAAATTCAGGGTAGGTACATCTTAGTTTTCAGAAGAAAGCTGAATACTGTTATATAAATAAGTTGATTTAACATCTAATCGTCTTCTAAATATTAGCACTTATGCCTTTAGATAGATACTATTTGCAATCCCAATCATAGAAACATTGTTTTCCACTTAGCAGAAGACACATGGTTATACAAAATTCTGATAATAAGTGACAAATGATGTGAGATACCCCTCTGTCTGCTGTGAATATGTTTTATTACCATTGGTTAATAAAAAAGCTATTTTGGCCTATGGCAGGGCAGAGTACAGCTAGGCAGAAAATTCAATCAAAGACAGAGAGGAAAGAAGGTGGAGTCAGGCAGATGTCATAGAGCTGCCAAAAGAGAAGGACTCCAGAACCTTACAGGTAGACCACAACCTTATGATGATACACAGATTAATAAAAATGGGTTAATTTAAGATATAAGAGATGGCTAGGAATATGCCTGAGCCACTGGCCAAACAGTGTTGTAATTAGTACAGTTTCTGTGTGATGATTTGGGTCTGGGTGGCCAGGAAATAAAAGCTCAGTCTCTGTCTACAAACTGATGAATATTCAGGCTTAAAGAAAACATAATTATCAGACCATTTAATCTGAGAGATAATTGAATAAGATGGGGCAGATGGGTTAGAGCAAAGACAGTGAGAAGGCCTGAGAAATGCTATCTTCTGAGAAGCTGCAATTATGAACTCACAACAGCCCTGACTGCTTTTAGTTGATCTATACAAAAGTTGGTCCTATCAGTAACCAGTCATGGATTAGGACCAGGCAGCTCAAGGTGCTCTGCTCCTTATTGATAAACTGTTACCAATAGATTTAGTGAGAGGTAGAGTCATTGCCTTCAGTTTTTTACCTACCAGGGATCCCTTCAGCATCCCATGGAAAGTCCCAATTCAATGGTCACATTACTACCAACAGTTAAACTAAATGGGTTCAGTTCAAAATACAAAATCATGAATCTTATAAAGGACCTTTTAAAGAAGGGAGGGTTGGTCAAGATGGGAAAGCAAAAGTAACAAGTCAGTGGGTGAAGAAGAAGATCAAATTGCATTATTTATATGCAAATTTGCTTGGAGTTGTCAAAGGACAAACAATATCAAAAGCTAAGATAAAATAAATGTAATTTAAAAATGTGTAAGTGATCATGTATTTAAACTGATGCATAAGAAGACTGTTGAAATAGGAGCGGTGGGGCTGCGTCCCCGGCACCCGGCTAGCTTTACCCGAAATAATTACACGGAAACTGTATTCTTTTAAACACTTCTTGGCCCATTTAGCTCTAGCCCTTACAGGCTAATTCTCACATATTAATTCAGCCCATTTCTAATCTAATCATCTGTGTGTAGCACCCAAAGGTGCGCTTACCGGGAAGATTCTAGCCTATGTCCATCCTGGGTCGGAGCTTCATCGCATGTGTCTGCCCAGGAGAGGAGAGGATGGCGTCTCTGAGCTCATTTCCTCTTCCTCCCAGCATTCTGTTCTGTTTACTCCACCCACCTATGTTCTAAGCTATGAGCCCAAGCAGTTTGTTTATTACTTAGCCAATGAATTCAACAGATTGATATATGACACTCCCACATCAAGAAGACTATGACTTGCTGTTGAGAGTTAGTACGCTTTTAATGTAACCCAGTTCTCCTCCTTGCTGTAAATAACTTTATATATTTATTTAGTATCTTTGACTCCATTTTTAAACTTTGTGCTACTGACAGCATTGAAAGCAATTCAGAGAAGTATATGGAACCTTGTTAGGCAGTTAAACAATGGGCAACCATTTTTTTTTTCAGTGCAAACAAGGGAAAAGCATAGATTCCAAGATGCTTGGACACAATGTTATGTTTGCAGTTTGGTCTTTTCTCTCTTCAATAGATTTCCAAGAATATATGCAGTTATCCCTAGTTGAAACTTGAGACCAACAGTGTTAGATGTAGATCCTATGCTTCTGGGAGTCTATCTCCCTGAAGGGTTTCTGTATCCTCCACTTCTAAGCCCTGGGCTCTTCTCCATTGGAAGAAGGCTCTCCTAAGAAAACACTTGTCTTTGTTTGTACATGCTGCAATGCATGGCTTTGGATTAAATTTCTCTTAATATCTGTCTTAAAATAGGTACGAGATAGCAAAACCAGAAACAAATCCTTTAAGTTTGTCTGTAACCCAGACAAAGAGGTGATTTAGCTCTAGAGGATCATGCTGGGCTTTGGTGGTGAAGTCTAATAGGATAAGAATGTGCAAGTTTAGTCTAGAGGTCTGTATATATATATATATATATATATATATATATATATATATATATATATATATATCTTTTGGGGACCTTAAGATAACTGACAATATTCAACAAACCATGTATTTACATAACTTATGAAAACTTGTGGTCAAATATTTAATAGGGTCCATATGATACAGTATTACATTTATGATTCATGATTCTTTTACTCTGTGACTCTGAGCTATGTCGGCAAATTCTCAAACAGCATGGCTGATAAGTCCGTAGTAAAAGAGAACAAGTATTTTACTTTTAGCGTTTGTTCTGCTTTCTGATCTCTCAGTCATCAGCTTCTCTGCTGTTATGTTTTTGTCAGTGGCTGAATTTGGCTTCCTCTGCTTTGATCTTTGACAGAAACCCCAGGGTATAACTTTCATTTATTCATTTAGTCTTATAAACAAACAAAAGCTACAATATGATTAAAAGTTTGACCTTCTGGCTAACTACTGCCAGATTCCTGTTCTCCAATTCTTTGGAAAATGGCCCAGGTGGTAGACACACTGACACTTTTCTGCGAGTGGTTTAAATCTGATAAAAAAAAAAAAAACAAACCTCATTTTATTTCTAATATATAAAGTTCATTCAGATATGTATATAATGCAGTATATAAGCTATGAGTTATTACAAAGAAATGATAAATTATCACAGATGAAGACAAAGACACAGCCAATAGCCAGCAAAGATTATCTTCTCCAATCACAATGTTATCTGCTCTTCCATGTTAGCAATTATCTTTGATTCTTTATTTCTGTTCTATGTTGTCTTGGTAAATAATTGTGTACTCTTAAAAATAAGAATGAAAATTATAGTTTCAAACTCCCTTCTAGTAAGTACTCACACATGCTTTGCTTCCGGTTCTCATTTTTTCTGAGTTCATCAGAGAGCTTGGGACCACTTGTTGCCAGGCAATTGCTGTCACTGAGGCCACTCTATGCTCTCATATGAGTTCTGCTTCAATTCTTTCACTAAATATTCTGAGTCTGCTTATCTTTGTGCAAGAATCCTTGGTTACTCTTTAGTCATTGCATAAAACATTTCATAATTCAATTGTCTATCTGAGTGTGCCGCATCTTGAAACTGCTTTCAAGTCTAGGTAGTAGTGAGCTCACTGATCTATGTGTGAACATTCTCGTGCCACTCTGATATGACCATGCAATCCTCTTGGCTCCATTCCAGTATTAGAATGAAACACTGTATTCAGTTTAATAAATAATGCTGAAAGTTTTTCAAAGGACCTTCGGATTTCCACTTCAATCATCAGAATCATACAATAATTTTCATTAAATTATATCTTTCACTCTTGGGAGATGCTTACTGTCTTAATTTAGCCATGGTGATCAGAGAATAATACCATTCAGTCTTAGCTTTAGTTTGCCTTTGTATAGCCATAACATTGAACTTATTTTCATAAATTTATTGGCTATGTCCATAGATATGAAATGTTTCTTCAGGCATTTTCTCTGAGTCCCACTGGGTGAAGTCTTAAGACCAAAAGAAATTTCTTAAACAATTTGGATTTAAACTTTTTCTCTGTTCCATATATGACAACTAGCTGTTCCATTCTGATCTGTGCTTTTCATATTTTAGGGGAAATCTAAAAATGAATATAAAATATGCAATATTAATGGACTATTGAATAAAAATATATATCTTGCCTTATTGTATTGATAAATATTCATATATTAAAGTATATACCTTACATATACATGTATTTCTTTATTTGACTGTGAATATTAGAAGTATTTTTGTATTTATGAATGACTCATGAATTTATATTAAGCATTAATTGTATAATTTGGTTATGTCATCCTATGCTTAGTATCTTAAAAGATGGTCATGTGCTAATATTACAACCTTAGTTAAGACAACTAGTATATATCTGCCTGATGTTAAATGTGTTCTTTAAAATTTTCAGAGGAGTACTAATGATGCCTTATATGCTCAATGTGTCCAGAAATCTTTTTACAATTCATTGTCTGAGTTTTTTGTGTAAGTTTTAAATGATTTCTTGAGTTATTTGTTTTGATACAAAGAATGAAAATTGCTTTTATAAAACCTTGCTAATTTGCCAATTTTTAAAATTCTTTTTGTGACTTATTCTATCCTTTGAATTAGTGAAATAATAATGATGTATCTCACATCATGTGAATGGTGTGCTTACAAAGCCAACTATTGATATGGGCCACCGTTTGTCTATTAAAATGCCTATTGTTTCCTACAAGAAGAGTGTTGATAAAGGACATATAGAAACTATAAAACTACAAACTATGCTAAGAATATCATGTAAATAAATACTAAGACAAGTAATCTTGGTGAATTTTCTATTTTTATACATTATCTATTTTATGATTTGAACATTTCTTTCCTCAATATTTAGGTTTTTTAATTCTTCATTAAAGAAGGTAAAAATCCTCTATCAGACATTGAACTGACAAAACATTTCTCTTATTTCATGAGCTTCCTCTTTATTTATTGAGAAGTTTCTTTGCTGTACAGAAGCTTTTTAGTTCCATGAGTAAAGTATTGTTTAGAAAGTTCTTGCCTGCGCCTTTATCTTATTTTATGATCCTTTCTTCCAGCAATTTCAGAGTTTCCAGCTTAATATTGAGAACTTTGATCCATTTTAAATAGATTTTCATGCAGTTTGAGAGATAAGGACATAATTTCATTCTTCTATATTTACGTATGGAATATTTTCAAGCACCATTTGGTGACAATGCTGACTCCTGTGTATTTTTTACATCTTTGCTTAAAAATGAACCTCAGGTGACTGAAGCTCAGTGAAATGATATCTGAGCACTCTATGGCATCCCACAGATTTATTTTCAGTAGCATTGTTGTCATGCTGCTTTGACTTACAATGCTTATATAGAATATTTTGAAGTCAGGTACTGTAACCCTGAGCACACTTGTTATTGCTGAGTTTTCTTCTGGCTATAGAGGTTCTCTTATGCTGCTATAACATTTTTATAATTTGTTTTTTACATTTTGTTGCTAGAATTTTGATTGGAATTCATTTACTCTTTTGGTCATAGGGTTCTTTGTCACAGTATTAGCTTCTCTGAGTAGAAGAGGTCTTTCCATCTTCTAATGTGTTGCTCAACATCTTGTTCAACATTTTTACATTTTAATTCTAAGAGTCCTCTATTTCCTTGTTTATATTCATCATATATTATTCAGTGAAGGGTATTGTGACTGAGATGTGTTCCCTAATTTCTTTACCAGTACTGATTCTTATACACTAATTTTACATTTTCTGCTAAAAATATTTATCATAGTCAAGAATTTTCTTAATATTTAAAGTCTTCTAAGCATAGAATCACATCATCTGCAAATAGAGATATGTTAACATAATGTTTCTATTTTTATTCCTTTTATTTCTTTTCTTATTTTATTGTCTTAGCTAGGTCTTAATATTCTATACTGGATAAGATTTAGAAGAGAAAAATTTCATTTATCTAGATTTTAATGGGAAGGGAATTAACATTTCTTCATTTTGAAAAGTGCTGTGTGTGACTTATTTATATCACACTAGGGTATATAACCAAAGGGGCCTATATTCGACTACAGAGAGACTTGCTCAACCACGTTCAATGTTATTTTATGGTTAGAAAATGGACAGCAACATGGCCATTAGCAGATGAATAGACAGTGAAAATATGAGACACATACATAATATAACCTTTTTTTAGCTATAGGGAAAAATTGAAATTGTGGAATTTTAGGCTAATGAATGGAAATGGAGAAAAATTATACTGAGGTAACTCTGGCCCATATGGACAATTGGCAAATGTGCTCTCTCATATGTGGATACTATCATTAAATCTTTATATTTATGTATTTAAATTGAAGGGTTGGTAGACATCAAGAAAATACAAAGTATTCATTGGGATAGGACTTTCCTAATAGGAGAGAGGATAGCAGAACATAGGTGATATGTTCTGAGATAAATAATACCAAGCATAAAAAATTTAACCAGGAAATTGGTTGGGAGTTTGATGGGTGAGGAGGTGGAAATACTACAGGAGTTAGAGGTGGTAGATTACCCAATGGAAATAGTATTTTCTAGAAACAAGAGAATTAATGCACTAATACACATTTGATATCACAAAGCCTGTGACAACATTAAAAAACAAACAAGCAAAAAGCAGAAGTACAGATAACACAAAATTCCACCACAGAGAAATAGGAGTGAACCAAAGTCACAGCTGTTACCAAGAAGCAGTTTATAGTTGATATCTGCTCAAAAAATGGAAAAAATTAGTATTCTTCAATATATTGACACTAGGTATTATATCACCCACACTCAAGGTAAGGACACATGCCTAGAAGATGTTTGCCAACACTAAATGGACTCTTGTTTTTTGTGGGCCTTTTGCTTTGCATTGGTATTTCTTTGTTTTTAAGATTCATTTTTATTATTTTAAATTATATATTTATCTATGTATCTATGCTTTTTTATAGGTTCCACATATTCTAGTCATATTACTTTTTAATTTCTTGGGCTTAACTATTTTCCTCAATCCAGGAAAGTAAGATTTATTTATTTATTTATTTATTTATTTAAAATTTCCACCTCCTCCCCTCCTCCCATTTTCCTCCCACTCTTCCCACTCCCCCTCTTCCTCCCTCTACAGTCCTAAAAGAAGTCAGGGTGCTCTTACCTGTGGGAAGTCCAAGGCCCTCCCCTCTCCATCCAGGTCTAGGAAAGTATGCATCCAAACAGACTAGGCTCCCAAAAATCCAGTACATACAATAGAATCAAAACCCAGTGTCATTATCATTGGCTTCTGAGTCCGCCCTCATTGTCAGCCACATTCAGAGAGTCCAGTTCGCTCACATGCTCGTTCAGTCCCAGTCCAGCTGGCCTTGGTGAGCTCTCATTAGAACAGTTTTACCTTCTCTGTGGGTGGATGCACCCCTCGTGGTCCTGACTTCCTTGCTCATGTTCTCCCTCCTTCTGCTCTTCATCTAGGCCTTGGGAGCTCAGTCCAGTGCTCCAATGTGGGTCTTTGTCTCTATCTCCATCCATCGCCAGATGAAGGTTCTATGGTGATATTCAATACATTCATCAGTGTGTCTTTGGGAGAAGGCCAGTTCAGGTACCCTCTCCTCTGCTGCCCAAGGACCTAGCTGGGGAAATCCCCTTGGAATCTGGAAACCCCTCTAGGTTCAAGTCTCTTGCCAACCCTAAAATGGCTCCCTTGATTAAGATATCTTCTTCCCTTTTCCCATATCTACCCTTCCTCCATCTCAACCATCCCATTCTCCCAAGCTCTCCCCAATCTTCCCCTTCTCCCTTCTCTCTCCCAATCTCCCCTGCCCCCCAACCCACCTCCACCACTATGCTCCCAACTTTTGCCCAGCGATCTTGTCTTCCAATATCCAGGATGATAAATATATGCTTTTCTTTGGGTTCACCTTCTTATTTAGCTCCTCTAGGATCACTAATTATAGGCTCAATGTTTTTTGTTTATGGCTAGAATCTACTTATGAGTGAGTACATACCATATTCATCTTGGGTCTGGGTTATCTCACTCAGTACAGGGTTTTCCATCCATTTGCATGCAAAAGTCAAGATGTCATTATTTTTCACTGCTGAGTAGAACTCTAATGTGTATATGTACCACACCTTATCTATCCATTCTTTCAACATCGGTCTTCTATCAAATGTATATCTGGCAAAGTATATTTTGCTTCTTTAGGCGCTGCCTCATCATTCAAATGATGATGTTCTTGCTATACAGATGTCTTTCAGTTGCATAACTTCCTACATTTTTAATGTTGGTCTTAATGCACGTGTTATAAGAGTCTTATTCAGAAAAACTGTTTTTTGTCTCTTTAAGTTGAGATATATTTCCTAGTATCTTCTTTTCTTCATCACATACATTTCTCTGTTGATTAAAGATGTTGAGCTTTTCCAAAGTATTTCTTAGCCATTAGCAATTCTTTTTGAAATTCATCGCTACATCTGATGATAATTTTTCTTTGAGACAGGGTCTCCCTTTGCAGCTCTGGCTGTCCCAGATCTCACTATGTAAACAAGGCTGCATCTTGAACTCACAGAGTTCCATCAAATTTTGCCTCTCTGTTTCTGGGATTAAAGGCGTGTACCACCATGCTCATTAGAGTATCAGACCTTATGTGGAAGTTATAGATACATTTGTAGTTGAGTTTTGTGTAAGATAAGAGACGTCTATATTTTGGGAAAATAGGTCAAATTCTTAACTATTTTGACACTTGAGAATCCTTTATAACATTCCACTACAGAATATAAAGTATAAGTCACTGCCATCCCAAGGCAAATATAGTCATAAAAGGCATTGTTCATTGCTATAACTCTTCTGAAATGAGGTGATTACAGGGACACTTCATATTTTTTTATATTATTTTAAAGGCCACTTTAGCATTTAAGTGTGTTTGTGTGTGTGTTCACTTACTACAGTGTGAAGGCCATATTAATATATCTGTTTGCCTTCTACCTTGTTTAAGACAAGGTTTCTCTTGTATTGTTCTCTATTATATATCCAAAGTGAGATAGCTTCATAAGTGTGAGGACTTTCCTGGCTTCAGTCCCTATTTTACCGTAGAAGTACTGGGATTATAAGTACAATCTCTTTGGACTGGATATTCCATAGATTCTTTATATACAATCTCAGGTCTTCATGCTTGTTTGGTAAGCACCTTTCCAACTGAGCCATCCCTCAAGTCCTACTCTTGAGATATTTAGCATCACTGAAGGATTCTTTTGGAATTTGTGTAAAATTAAATTCTCATCCCCATGGAAATGATAACCTAAGTAAATGCTTTATATTTCACAAACTATCATCATTTCAAAGGTGGAGCATAGAAAGCATATCACCTTATACAAATTAACTTTGAAACTCTATGACTTGTTAATCAATGAAATTTCAATGCGATTTATTAATTCATTTTTATCTAACCCATACCTTTCTTTTTCATCTCTACACTCCCTAGTTATGGAGATGTCACTATGCCATTTCAACATTTATAGAGACATTCATGTTAATAAAATCATTATTCTTTTAAAATTTAACTTTATGTTGATTAAAGGAGTATATGTGCCTTCTATGTTCAATAAAAGATGGGTGCTTGCCTTTTTAGCCAGAATTTGACATCCTTTCCTAGAAATCCATTTGCTCAGTCAGCCATCTTTATAGAAAACGTCTAATGATCCTCTTCCCACACACCATTTGATTATGTGAGGCCTACAATGGTGGCAGTTTTCATGTGTTTATGAGGTTTGAGTAAATATTGTCGGTTGTCTTTGAAATGAATTGTACAGTAGAACCTCTTGCTATGTCTCAACAGTTTGTAGATAAGACATTTAACTTGGGAACTACTGATAACTTGTGACTATTAAAAATGTACAATGCATCTAGTAAAACTGAGGACCTGAATTATAGATTTTATTTAAATAAATAATAGTTACTATTTTACAAAATGTATATATAGATAGTCATCTATTACCAGACCATTGCTTGCAGTTGTGTAAAACAGAGTGACAAGTTGTAACTCCTCTATCATTATGGCCATTTATAAAAGTTGGGATTCTATACAGCTTTGCAAATTTTATACTAATATTTTTATAGAGATCCTGCTTTTTTAGACTTAGTTATATTCATTATATTGACCTAGAGATTTTTAGTAGATCAACAACACATATTTTCTTCCACATTATTATATTTATTTAATTATTTTATTACCTTTAAAAAGCATTTAAAAAGAATGCGCCAAAAATTTCTCCACTTTGGCTTGGTGAAAATAGTTTACTGGATTTTATTCAAATTTCATGAATTTGTTTTTATTTTGCTTAACAAGCGTTATTTACATTGAATTGTCTTTTTAAAAAGAAGTTTGTTTTACTACTTAAATTTATATATTCAAGGAAGTATCTGTCTTTTTCAATAATGTTTCCTCAATTTTGTGTAGCATCTACTTTACATTTTTGGTTTGCATAGGTATGTGTGTGTAAATTCGTTTTATCAATTTCTAAAGTTATACTTTTTAAAAACTCATTGACCGTCTTGTCAGTTGATAATCAAAATTGTGAAGGGATACTTTGGTTCCTTTTTATATTTGGCCTTTAGAAAAAAAAATAGCATGAAAACTGTGGTGTTTTACAATAAGCTTCTAAATTTCATTGAAATATTGCTCTCACTATTTTCTTACTTTGTGTATATTATGGTCATTTTATTTTTTTAAGTTGGTAAGGATATGAAAAAAAAACAAGAAAAAAAATATAAAAAAATCTTTATCCACTCATTTTTTCTGGCTCTTAGTTATTATAGCTGTATTTTCCAAGTCATCTTCCTTTTGCCAATAGTCAAAAGATTTTCTTTGGTTTACATAGCTAAATAAATTTCTTTAACCAGGTCCTCTCCTAATTCTTCTTTAAAATCTTTTTTCTATTGGATTAAAGTTAGCTTTTATACAAAATTATCTTCATTGCGGAAAAATAACTTTACTTTAGGACTTTACCTATAGGTTTCCAGGTGCTACCATCTATTGAGTAATCATCTGTTTTACTGCTGTTGCTGAAATGCACACACACACACACACACACACACACACACACACACACACCATAATGACTTAATTGTTACTTCCCTAACGAGAAATTATGAACAGAGATGGTCAATTTGAATTTTCACAGTGATAGAAAGGTAATTCTTTAGTAAAACTTATGAGAAATGGGAGAATATTTAATTAGTTACTAGGTAGAAAAAGTGCTGAAAACTAAAAAATAAGACTGGTAAAATAAGACATTGGTTGTTGATACAAGATTGGTAAAACACAAAATTGGTAAAAATAAGGCATTGTTCACAAGATATTACAGTATCAAAGGAGGTGAAGAAGACAACCTTGGTGTAAATACATTTTTCCATATTTTGAAACTTAGGGAGGTTTTATATTCATTACTAAATTTAAAATCTTATCAACTACTATGGAAGAAGTATTTCTAAGCAAACACATATTTATCGAACTAAGCTATCAACCAGTTAAAAAATATTTGCTTAATTTCAAAAAGTTTCTTTCTCCTAACAGTTTTCATATTTATTTGTCATTTACCTTAGATTGCTATTATAAAATGAAGATATTGCACTTCTTAAGTCACTCACTAAATAAAGACCTATCAAGGGAAAGCTTCATTTCCTCACGTCCACCCAAGGCTGAGATAAGCCACAGAAGGAAGAAAGACCATGCTAGTCCTTAGTACGTGAGTAGAAGAAACCTCCTTTCATTGCCCATCACTTAAAGAAAGCATGATGGGAATGTTGAACCTGTTATCAGGTTTGTAGCTTGACTTTAATTAGCACTAAAACACACTAAGCCATAAAAGTGAAAGTCACAGATCCTGTTATTCTTATCTCTCTTAAATTATTTTTATGGCCATTTTCTTCTCCTATCCTTATTTTAAAACCTACTCTTAGGAACTTAACAAAGATAATAATTTGGAAATAAAATTAATAGAAGTCCTCATGTAAGAGAGACTCCTACATATTAAATGCACTATTTTCTTTCTGTAACTTCCAAAAATATTCTCATTAAAATCACTACTTTTCTTTTTTGTCATAAAAATATGTAATGGTTACACTGTTTTAAAATTATGTATCATTTTAAAGAGTGTTCTGGGAACTTTTCTTTTCAAAGGGGTAGAAGTTTTAATAGATCTCAAAGAACCTGATTAAATAGAAAAGCTCATAATTCTACGTAGACATTCTTTCTGTTGTTAAAGGCAACAGTCGGTGATAATGTTGGCAACTGATCAGCTAGCAGCGAAGATTTGACATTGACCTCTGACAGCGCATTTTTGGATCCCATTTATTACTAAGACATCAGATCACAGTGATTGGGAAAGACAGTCCACCTTTCCCACCCCCTACTTTGGCATTTTACAGCAAAAGAAAAGTGGTTTAAGTGGTAAAGTCTCAAATACCCTTGTTATTTTCACACAGTATTTAATGGATTCTGAATCTGCAGAGAATCATTCTCAGGCAAAGGCTCATTCTAAACTATGTCCTAAGTGTAAAAACGGGATTCCTCTGTCAGCATAGCCCACACTGACTATGGAAAGAAGTTAAAAGAACCATGCACAGAGCTGCAGACATTTCATTTTAACTTCCCTCCCACCCCATGCTGTGATGTTTGCCTTCTTCCTTATGTGCAGGTCAGTCTGCATATTTCCCACAGAATTCCCGCAGAGGACCTTTGACATAGACACAAAGTTATAAAAACATTGGTTGAGCCATGCCGCAAAATATGGAGAAACATTCCAGAACTTTACCTAGTAAAGTCCTGTGAAAACAGCTGCAAAGGGAAAGAGAGTTGCTTTTATTCACTCTTCTTATTACATGTTTTAAAGTGCTGTTTGAGCAAACATCTATAGAGACTCTAACCAGTAACTTAACAATTACAAAAATCCATCCTTAAATATATTTTTCTCTGTCTATCTTGGTAGCCTATTGATGGTAGTTTTGGAAAAATTGTATCAGTTCACTTTTTTGTCTTTGTCTTGGATCAGGTCTGTATGGAGAGTTACACCATGTATATAAATATAGTCACGCATATTTGAATTATCTCTCACAATGTGTTCTTAAAGAAATATTTCATGTTGAAAAAAACTACAGTAGTTACAGTCATTTTTATTACATAGCTATTGATTTAGAAAATTGAAACAAAACTTTGTGATAAGCAAAGATATTAATTGAAGGAGAACAAGTCAGTGACATAAATGTAATGAATGAAAATATAAGACTTATAAATTACACTACAATTGTAATTATTTAGGAATCTTAGTTTATGAACTTTTACTAAGAAATTTTAATTTCAAGTGATTTTGTTCATCTTCAGCTTCATATCTTAAAAAATATAGCACTCATGGATTCTGCTAATGATCTGTTTCTTCTACCTTCAAGTTGAATACAAGTTACACTTATGGTAGGTTCTTAATTTTTCAAAGTATTGTAGAGGTTGTAACGGGAAGTATTAAGAGAATTGCCACATACCACTCAAGTAGGATAAACACACACACACACACACACACACACACACATATATGTATTTGTGTGTAATGATAAAGAAAAAATAATTCATGAAATTAAGAGGTAAGTTGCTGGCTATGGGAGAAATTTGACTGAAAGAGAAAGGGGTAGAAATGATGCACATACAGTATTCATATTTAAAAACCTGAGAACAGTTAAAATTAAATAAAAACATTAAAATATGCATAGCAACATGAAAAATAAATAAAATTATTATAAATCATTTTGCTGTACAAAAGTTAGGAAGATTCCCTCATATTCTTGACTTAGTTTGCCCAATTGATTTTTATTTAGCTGTCCCAAGAGGGTGTGTAGTTTCAGGAAGAACCCAGATCTAAGCATCTTTTACTTCACGCTGGAAAATCTTTTTTACATGTACAAATATGATATTGGGTAAGTGCAAGCAAGCAGGTGATATTAGCCAAGATCAGATAATGGAGTAAGACCTGTGCAATTTTTTATTTTTTAAATAGAAACTTGTGATTATTTTAGACACATGATAATGTAAAACAAGTTGTAAGTCAAAAGACACATAAATTCAGGTAGCATCTGACTATGTATGATATAAGCATTTTCAAAAACTTTACTTTTCTTTCTCTATTCACATACAGCACACACAATGTGATAACTGTTCCAGGATGTGTATGGAAAAATGTTGTAGAATGTTTGTTTAAGATGTGTTACACACTGTGGAATATGTGTTAATGATGTTAAGATGTGTTGTATTCCTTTATCTTGCATTTTTTAACCCTGTAAAGCTGTGTTACTTTATTTGCTTAAAATACCTGATTGGTCTAATAAAGAGCTGAATAGTTAATAGATAGGCAAAAGAAAGAATAGGCTTGGCTGGCATGCAAAGATAATATATAAGAGGAGAAATAGAAGATAGAGCAAGGAGCAAGAAAAGGAAAAGGAGAGGAGGATGCCACAGACCAACCACACATCAGCCACAAAGTAAGAAGGAAAGAAAGATATATTGAATAAAGAAATGTTCAAAAAAAAACCAAAGGCAAAATATAGTTGAAAAGAAATGAGATAATTAAATTAGAAATGCTCACTAGAAACAAGCCAAGCTTAGGCCAGGCATTCATAACTAAGAATAAGTGTCCACGTATTAACTTGGGAGCTGAGTGGCAGGCCCTTAAAGAGTAAAAACGTAAAACCAACTACATTTTGATGTTCCACTTTTGAGGTCTGAATCATCAGCTAGGGCCTGAAAAAAGTCAAAAAAATAAATAAAGAAATGGCCCTTTTAAGAAACTCTGTGTCACAGCAGAGTCCTTAAACAGCCTTTTTCATGTTAAGAACAAAAAAAAAAAAATAACTAACTAAAAAAACACCTGCCACAGTGCAAGAAACAACCCTTCCAGACCTGGGAAATTGAAGGCCGTTCTCATTCTATTACCTCTGACCTGCTCGCCAGCTTTAGGTTTGGCTTGCAAAGATTCACATACAAAAGCCCATGAAGTGGCCCCAGCTGGCCGCCAAAGCCCTGGTGGAGGTCCTAGCCCAGGTGCCTACCAATTTTTTTTGACCAAAAAAAAAAAAAAACTATATATACACAGTAGAGAAGGTTCAGTTGAAGAAAACCTCCAAACAGGTTACAGAATGTATGCCTTTAATTGTATTATGCATTCACTTAATATGTGTGTGCACTCATAGTCTTTTTACTGTTTGAAGACACAGAGAAAATCATGAACAAGAAACTTGACTATCAGTTATTTACCATCTATGTTGATTGAAATATCTTTGTTGAACTGTGATAGTCACCTGCTAGACAAATGCCTACTTTTACAACTGATTTAGTCCATCCCACTCCTTCATCTGGAACTTTCAAATTGGTAAACTTTTTCATCACATTCCAAACATTTAGGTTATAAAAAATATTGCTAATTGTTCCTTGGCAAAAATATTCTTGTCTATCAGTTCAAGTTCATAATTAGTGCCGAATAAAGAAAATTTTTATCAGAAAAAATAGGTAATATAATACATTTGTTTGATCTATTGCTATGCAATCAAGAATATTGAGATTTTAGTTGCATTCATGTGATATAATGCTTTATTTAAACATTTTCTTGAATGCACTAGTAATAAAATTTACAGATTAATTGGAAAAAAATATTCATAGGCTTAAAGAAAAGAGAGAGAGTGTGTAGACAGTCACAGAAAAAAAAAATGAGTAGTTTAAAAATAATGAAGTCTTTAAAGTGATAAGCAAAGTGATATTAAATAAAGAACAAGCCATGTAGAAATGGCAAATACATAGGGAGTCTGGTCCTTTACGGTGTTGTGTTGATGCTGAAATTTTTGCTTTCTGATAAGCAAATGATAGCTGCTCTGAGACACAGGATGAAAACCAGACTGCTAAAACAAATCAGCCTGCATACTTTAGGAAGCAACAAAAGGAATTTGTCAAATGGAAGTCAAAAATGCTTTGGGGAAGAGGTTATCCTTTTGTTTCCACAGGACATGAGAGGCTGTGAATTACTTCATGATTACTATTAACCAGATTTGGTAGTGGGAGACCTTTTGAATTTTGGCAGGTAATAAGATAGTAGTAAAAGTTACAACTGGGTCATTTTTTGACGTTTCTTCATTTATGTATATTTGTTATCATTTAGGAGAATATTGGAATGTATAGCATAAATATGGGATATATAAAATATAAGATAGAAAGACAACTATTTTTCTCAGATATTTTGCATTGGCATGGATTTTGGTATAATGATGCAAATTTAAAGTTATTTTCTTATACTGTATATATGTTTCTACACTTGTTTGGCATTTGAATTTCTCTTAATGGGATAAAATGATGAAATTATTGCATAAAATGAAGTGTTGGTTGAGCCCTCTTGTTCGTCCCATTTAAACCAAATAATGATTAACTTGTTTGTACTTTAGCGTCACTTTTTCCTTGCATGTTTTGACATGCCAATCTTGTGGTCTGTGGCAAATGATTGACAGAAGTCATGCATACCAAGATTATACTTGAGGGCAATTAGATTTTTGTAAAATCATTTTGAAATATCTTACTATATGATTATTAAGAAACTGGATATAGCCCTATTTTAAATCACAAACACTGAGTAAATGTAACAAATAATGATTTAAGTTAAACCAATTAAAGTAATCTGCAACAGTCATTTTTAATTTTCTTAAAGTCTGGCTATTGAAATCTGATTTTAATTACATTGACATATATCTTTAACTGGAGAGGCAAACTTTTGGAAACTTGGCATAATGCCCTGTGATATAACAAGCTTTCCATTTTCTTATATACAGGCAAATTAGTGGTAATAAAAGGTTGGGAACAGTTCACTTTTACTCAGTAATATGTACTGATATTTCACTCTTTCTACATAACTGGTATTTTTTGTAAACTACCTCAAAGCCCATTTCCATGAAGGTCATAGACATTAGGCAGATCTCACTCTTGTTAAATGGACATAAAGTTAAAACTACAGTCAAAATATGTTTTCTTCTACCCATTGTTATTCTCAGTCTTAGCTGGAAATTCTGTTTGTTGTGGGTGACAGTTAATGCAGAGAATCGTAACTATCAGTTTGCTGAGAAAAAGTTACTATTGAGTACTTACCTCTGAATGGGACATCACCATCCCCAACATCAAGGCCAGAAAGTGTCATGGAAGAGGAGGTTGAAAGAATGCAATAGATATGGAGTAGGAAGCAGTGTTGTAAAATGCCGTGTTCTAGAAATAACATAACTTTTATGACCATGAACTCTTAGAATTGGCTATCTGAAAAAATGCCTGCCAAAGATTGGACCCTTCATGTTCTTTCCGGGCTAGCACAGGGTAGCATAAAGGGTCAACACATAGTGCAACTGTTGAAAGTTAATGACTGCTGAAGGTGGCAAGGTCATTATTCCTCAATGATGCAACCACTAATACACAGTCCTTCCCCAACCTACTCATGTTCACAGTCCTAGTTAAATGCTGTAAGAAACAAACACACACAGATACACAGAGAGAGAGAGAGAGAGAGAGAGAGTGGGACATGGTAAAAGAGGATTTTATGGAAGGAAGGGGCCTGGAAATAATAAAGGAGTCTTTGGCCAAAGAACATTATAAATATATAGATGAATTTGAGAAAAAAAAAGACCTCCTTAAGCTAATGGGGTTTTGTATAATTTGTCATGCAAAAAGCAAACCTAGAGTCAAAGAAATTCCATGTAAACTATGCACACTGAATAGTTTTGAAAGTTTTGCTTTTGGTTTCATAAAACAGGATCTGTACCTTCTGATGCTCAGTCTATTTGTCCAGAGTTTCTTCATAAAATCTTAGCCATAAGTTTGATATTACAATTATCAGATGAAATATGAAAATAAAAGCTAGATATTTTGATCTTTAAAGTGATTTAAAGATCCTCATCTTTCCTTCTGCATAATTCACTGTGGCTTTAGAAGCCTCTGTTAAAAATCACACAATTTGTAAGCCAAATATCCAAATGGCTTACAAAATACAGATGACTGAAATACTGATGATGTACTCTGTCTAGAGATAGCTATGGGTTTCATACTGCCACTTCCCAACAAGGTTTTCACTTACATTACCAGTCACCTCTCCCTCATTCTCATGTTATGGTCCTTTTCAATGTCTACATTTTTTTTAAACAGGCTTCAGTACAATTACTGTGTATGTATAAAACACAATAGTATATATGATACCTTTCTTGGTCTTCTTAACAAATGGAACAAATGTACTTTATAAGCTCACTTACATATTGTTCCCTCTAAATTAAATACAGTTGCATAATGTATCTTCTGGATAAAAAGAACAATTATTGCTGCAGTGGGGATCAATATTTGATTGTCTTTGAAGCATGGGAGACATGAATAAAATGCTATGAAAGGATTTATTATTGCCTAATGGCAATCACAAACCCAAACATTTAAGTTTAATAAATTTACTTTACATTAGGAAGTTTTTCAAATGTAAATAGTGATTATGAACTAAGAACTCTCTATTATACATATATATATATATGATTATGTATAATATATAATAGCCAAATATTTTTGGTTTTCTTTCTCGTCAATTAACATTATTTTCTGACACTGAAGACTCTTTTAAATGAGCTATATCATAACATAATTCAGTTAACTACTCTTTGAGAAAATATATTAATAACTATTAATGTTAGTTGAAATATTAATATTTAACATTAGTATAAATATTAATATTTAATGTTAATAATTGTCATAAAATAAATAATAATATATATTAATAGATTTTCTCAAAGCTTAACAAATATTAAACAAATATCATGAAACAATCATCAAGTGTATAAGTTATTTTACAAAACTAGTATAGATACCATAATTGTTTTCTGGTTCTAAGAAAATTTTTATTGCAAAGAGATTATGAACAATATTATATAGTATTATTTCAAATGAAGAAAAAGAAACCTTAAGAGAAATAATGCCAAAAAGTTGCCTTGTGGCTGGCAGAAACATCTAAACCAGGTCCAGGAAAGCATAGAGGAAGTCCACAGGTCATAACCAGCAAGACAAAAGACAAAGAGTGGAATCATTTTCTCGCCATTGACAGCAATGCCTCTCTATGTAGTGTGTGTTGGTAAATACCAGTAAGCATGATTAATGAAGCATTAAAAGATCATACAATTTAAATTTATATTTTGCTACCAAAAGCAACGTGCAATACTTAAATAGTTCTGGAATTGCACTTTTAGAGATGCACTTATCTGGATTCTATTTTCAGCTTAGAAGTAGTTGAATATATATGGCAGGAGACAACTAAAATGACTTAATATCATCCCTTCACATGAGTAATGAATATATGTTTTCTTATACACAGAAAGGGTGAGGAAAATAATAATAAAATTATTGAGGCAATTTTCAATCAAATAAAAACATACAAATATTTCAGAGAATGGAGTTTTCGTTAATAATGAAAAAGAAGAAAATTGTGTCAGTTCTTCTTTACAAAAGTAAATAATGTAAATTATTAACTATAAAGATAGTTATGATAAAAAAATTTACCAACAAAAGCATCTTCACTGACTCACTATGCACCTCCTGTCAGTACATAAGCATATAAGCCTCTTAATCTCATTAGGATATAATTGTATACTGCTAATTTACTAATGTGTGTTCAATTCTTGATCCATAATGACTACTGAAGAAGTATTTTGTTAATGAGTGCTCCTGATAAATGTCATGCATGCATAAACGGGGAAGTTATTTCCTTCAAATCAAATGACTCCCACACTCTCAGCCCTTACTTGCCTCCAATCTCACTATGTGATAGAATATTTAATAACATTTTAATACTGAAATCATACCAGGACATCTTAGGGCTGTTTTAATTTAATTTCATTTTTGTTTTAATTATTAGCAATAATTTAAAAAATTTTTCTCAAAACCTTAAATGCTTATTTTCTTCTAGTTTATTTTGCTTTCCCACTACCCCCACCTTTAATTTGGTGTGCTGTCTCAATAGATGTTACTGCTTGTTTCATGATTAATAAAATTAATGGAGTGAGAAGATGAATGCAGTATTTTTTAACAATTGCTATTTCATAACCCCTCAGCTTTAACTAAGTCTGGTAACAGTATTACTCACTGGTTTGTTCTGAATTAACAGTGTCTATTGTCTCAGTTTTATGGGCTCTAAAGATAAGCAAAGTCCTTTTTGTAAGGACTTATAAGGAACATTATTTTCACCAAAATACTAATTGAGTAAAATAACAATCTATCCATAAATTTTGAAATTCAAAGATTATTTGCAAACATTTTTATATATTAAAAATGAAAGGGCATTTGTTCAATTATGTTCAGAGCAGCATTATTTGTAATTGCCAGAACCTGGAAACAACCTAGATGCCCTTCAATGGAAGAATGGATGAAGAAAGTATGGAATATATACACATTAGAGTACTACGCTGCGGTAAAAAACAATGACTTCTCGAATTTTGCATGCAAATGGATGGAAATAGAAAACACTATCCTGAGTGAGGTATCCCAGACCCAAAAAGATGAACATGGGATGTACTCACTCAAAATTGGTTTCTAGCCATAAATAAAGGTCAGTTAGTCTATAATTTGATATCATAAAAAACCTAAATAAGAAGGTGAACCCAAAGAAAAACATATAGCTATCCTCCTGGTTATGGGAAGTAGACAAGATTGCCGGGAAAAAAAAATGGGATCTTAAGGGTGGGGTGGGAGGGGGGTAAGGGGAGATGGGGAGAGAAAATTGAGAAGGGAAGGATGGGGGAAACTTGGGGAAACGGGATGATTGGGATAAAGGAAGGTTGGATACAGGAGCAGGGAAGCACATATCTTAATTAAGGGAGCCATCGTAGGGTTGGCAAGAGACTTGGACCTAGAGGGGCTCCCAGGTGCCCAGGGCGATGTCCCCAGTTAGTTCCTGGGGCAGCTGAGGATAGGGAACCTGAAATGACCCTATCCTATAGCCATACTGATGAATTTCTTGCATATCACCATAGAACCTTCATCCAGTGATGGATGGAGATAGAGACAGAGACGCACACTGGAGCACTGGTCTGAGCTCCCAATGTCCCAATGAGGAGCAAAATGAGGGAGAACATTAGCAAAGAAGTCAGGACCACAAAAGGTGTACCCACCCACGGAGACACTGGGGCTGATCTATTGGGAGCTCACCAAGCCCAGCTGGACTGTGACTGAAAAAGCATGGGATAAAACCGGACTCTCCGAATATGGCGGACAATGAGGGCTGATGAGAAGCCAAGGACAATGGCACTGGGTTTTGATCCTGCTTAATGTGCTGGCTTTGTGTGAGCCTTGCCAGTTTGGATGTTCACCTTCCTAAACCAGGATGGAGTGGGGAGGACTTTGGACTTTCCACAGAACAGGGAACCCTGACTGCTCTTCAGACTGGAGAGGGTGAGGGAGAGGAGTGGGAAGAGGGGGATGGAAATGGGAGGCTGGGAAGAGGCGGAAATTTTTTTTTTCAATAAAAAATAAATAAATAAATAAATAAAATCATGAAAAAACAATGAAAGATAAGGGTTTATGTTTATACACTGAATGCATGTATAGAAAAGAAAAACTCTTATTTCATAAAACTTAAATTTTTCTGTGAATGAAGTCAATGAACAGAAAAGTAGAATGGATAAAATGTATAAAATGATTGGATAGAGGTAACATCATTTTACTAGTGTGTCAAGAAAAACTTAAAATTGTTTTAATTTCCTGAACCATTATGCTAGTATTGGGTTTCTGTAACTCTTTAACCTCAATTTTTTTCACATTCACTTCCGTTTGAACTAAGAACGATTTAATACTTTTTTTGTGAACATATGACATTGTGAAGATATTTAGCTAATGAGATACAAATAAAAACAAGCAATTAGAAACTTATGTGAAGTTGCAATAAGAGAAATATACACATTTCAGGAACTAAAGGTTTGGAAACCCATCTTTTTTAGGAGACCACAAAATGTAAAACAGGCTTGTTTCCAGGTGAAATTGAAGTCAAGAATGGAGTCCTTCTAGAAGTAAATGGACCATGTTGTGCAAAGCAAACCATCTGTGGAGTTTTCTGTGATCAACTGCCCTAATTTCATGCTAGGTTTTTTTTTGTATAGATATTTCCTAATTTATAAAATAATTTGCTTATGAATGTGCTTTTTCTGTACACATTAAACACAAAGATGGTAGAAAAATTGGGAACTAAAAGTTAGAAATCTGTGCATACATATATTGAAATTCACTTGTGTCAATATTGAACTTAATTTCTTTTCCATCACTGCTGCATGGTTTTTGAAGTGTTTGGAGGGAGAATAAGTTGCTGATAAATTAATCTTAGTGAGACTCAAAATGAGTAGGGAGAAAATGGTATTTACCATTTGACTTATTGGATGATATGTATGCTTATTTTCATGAAGATTCTTCAGAAAACTTAAGGGCCATGATTTTGTGGAGTTATTTATTCTGAATTTGGACAATACTTCTTGTAGCCTGAAGTAAGATACATGAGATAAAGTTTACTAGGGCTAAGAAGCTCATAAAATTTATGACTCATTAGATTCCCCCCTCAAGGTTAAAAATTCAGTAAGAAGTTGTAAGTATAAGGAGAGTCTTCAATAGTCTAAGTTGACTGAAAATTATGTAAAGAGTCTTTGTGCATTTTCACTAGTTTTCAATGCATATTTTGATTATGCAGTGTCTTTGAGTCACCTATGATCCCATTAGTAACTATTCATGCATATACATATAAATAATTCCAATAAACTCACCGGTTCAATAAGTCAGATGTGGATGGAATCATTTCTGTTGTCTGTCATGGTGGCTTATCTGAGATAAATTGATGTTTCTTTGTGTCTCCATACAACACAGTGCCCAGAGTTCCAAAGACCCAAATGTAACTCAGGGAGATATGGTTCATGCAATGAATACTTGTTGGGTCCTTGCACCCACATATCACCAGAGAAACCAGGACTGTTAAGCACACGGAGATATTCTTTCAATAGGAAGAATGTATAGCCCCCTTTTTTCCATCCAGAAAGCTAGGAATTGGAAGTGATTAATATTCCTTTGATTTGCATTATCTGTTGGACCAGGCCACATCAAGATTCCAAAAATAGTACTGGAGGAGTCTATTAGTATAAATGACCCTAACATTATCTGTATAACCAAGGGCTCCCACAAGTTCCCTCAACCTGGACCTGAGTTACCTAATAGCCATCATGACCTCTCTGCTATCTGTATTACTATACCCATGCCAGATCTGTTCCTAGGCCTTCAATGCAGGTAGCCTAACTCTAGAACCCATCTTCTTGGAAGAAATGATATGCACTTTGAGTGTATTTTTGATGTAATTATGCCTCTTTGAGCACCAGGTATGGTATTACACCAGAAAACTATTTTGTAAATATTACTGTGTTTAAATATGCTGCTTATAAGCCAAGTAACATCATGTTTGAAGTTTGATTCAGTTTGACTAGGCCAAACTAAACCATGTTGTCATTATCACCTATATTGGTTTCATATCCCTGGCTTCCAGACCACCTGCAGGGACCTTCACAAGTACTGGGATATGCAAACGGGGCTTACATGTACAAAGATAACCCCACACATATTGGCAAGCATCTGTTGGGGAAAACCTGATAGGACTGCTTTGTCCTGTATGGTATAAGTTGATGTACTTCATTTCCCTAGTAATGACTATATACTCATATAGACTCATGAGAGACAGAATTACAAAATCCAAACCATCTAAAAATATAACAACCTTTGAGTATGGGTTCCAAGGTGGCCATGTTCCTGTATTCAATGCGGGGTGGCATTTCTGTCCAATGAAGTGAGCACGTAATTATGAAGATTTCCAATGCTCCCTAATAGTGGATGGACAATAAAATATTGTGCAGTTCCTGAAAGTAGGATATATAAAATAAAATCATAAGCAGACTGTGGAATCAATACCATGACATATGTTGATAGTTTAAAGATATGCAAATGGGGCTCAACTTTCTTCTTAGATATACCTGTGTCCTAGCCAGGGTTTCTATTTCTGAAATGATAAAAGTCTATGGCCAAAAGAACTTGGAGAGGAAATAGGGTTTTTTTTCCTCATACTTCAACAGCATTATCAAAGGAAGTCAGTACAGAAACCCAAATGGGACAGGAACCTGGAGGCAGGATCAGATGCAGAGACCATGAAGGATTGCTGCTTACTGACTTGTTCTTCACTGTTTGCTCAGCCATCTTTCTTATGGAACTCAGAACCACTGTTCCAGTGATGGCATCACCCACAATGGTTTGAGCTCTTCCCATCAATCACTTTAGATGGAAGTTTCTGCCCCACTTTGTCCTGCAGTTGTTCAATATCAAAGAATTACTAATTAAGAAAATGCCAAATACAGGCTTGCCTTCAGCCAAATCTTATGGAGGTACTTTCTTAATTGAGATTTCTTTTTCTAGGATGATGTTAGCTTGTGTCAAGTTGACATAAAACTAGCCAACAATACTTGCAAGCAAGTGGATGCTATCCTCCACTTTCAGCCTTGGACTTGATAACAAAAGTTAAAAAGGGTGTTTGAGGAAGAGTTGTTAACATGTTTTTTATAGCAGTTTGGGCATGAATGATTCAAATAATATTAATGCTAAAGAGTCTTTTCTTGGTTCTCCAGAATTGGAACTCATGCAAAGAAGTCAATAGTAGGAAAAAGAGAAGTGGAGGAGCCCTCAGGTCTGAATTTAATCCACCGGAAGAGAAAAACCTATAGGATAGCACTCAGATATGGAGTTTGATAATGGCTTAATACAGAAAAGTATGAGACTTGAACAATACTCTCCATATGAAATAATGGAATTGGAAAAAAACAATGAATTTGAATGTATCACAATCTCACGTGTGTGATTGTGGAGAAAGGAAATAGACGAGATCACTCTGAGTGCTAATGACTTTGAAAACTATGTCATATAACAAAGGCTGTATAACTTGAGGCAACATAAGAACACAAATCTCTCATAAGCTTTCTCAAATTAGGTATTATGGCTACTTATTATCAACATCTGGGGTCTTAATGAAAATCATCAACTGAAGCACAGAAGGCCAGTGTTACTACTGAAGAAGCTGAATATGACAAGTTTTGCTTGGTGCCCATTCCACCATGCCTTATATGCCTGTGCTCTCAGGAGAATTAAGAAAGTGTTTGATTTAGTGGGAAAATCAGAGCTAATGTGAGTCTAGAAGATCTGAATGACTTAGAATGTTATTAAATTAGATTCATAATGTACAAAATCAAGAAGGAAGGGACAAAAGAAAGATAAACCAGACAAAATGATGTGTCCAGATCTTGACAAAATATGGGAGAAGATTTATGTTGAGCTGGAGTTCTTATGGAGAAAAACAGCAGAAATGTAAATGTTATGCTAACATGTTTTTGAAAGGCTTTAAATACAGAATAGCAGTTCTTAGAAATACATAAATGGTTAATAAAAGTAAAGATGAAAAGATAATTCTTCACTTGGAAGGTTGTTAAATATTCCTCCAGAGTATGGCACAAACATTTTCCTATGAGAAAAGAAAAAAGGATATTGAAGGTAGACATTGGTCACCCAGTCTATAATCATTTCAGCAGTTAGGTGTAGCTGATGAAAAGGCAAGAACCATCAGAATTAGTATGCTGAGTGGGTTTCACGGATAATCTCTGCTGGTTACAGTACAACCTCCCCTCCCTATTTTTTTCACGAGAAAAAAGCCCAGAGGAGTAAATTGGCCCATCCATGGTCACTGGAGACAGAAGGACACACTGTAGCTCCAATCAACAGCACTTTCGGATGAGAAAGAAGACTATCTCATTGATAATGAATATGGATTGTGTACTGCTAAATAGGAAAGTGCCTTACTCTGCATACATGCTATGGCATATAACTCAGTTCTTTTTTTTACAAAGAGATAGAGATAATTTAATGCTATTCTTAACTTGGATAACATTTCTTTTACTGGCTGTCTATCCTTAGAAATCCAACATCAACTGGCACTTTCTTGTGGAGGCAATCAGACTTTTTTGAGATTTTTACTATTTTATGTAGATTGCTTTATTACAAAATATTAACTCTGAATGCCTTAAAGGTTTGGAAAGATGTCTAGATGAACAGAAAAATCATTACTCAAAGAGCCTTAACACAGGCTATGTGTGGTTGGAAAAGGGTACTGCTAAAACCTGTAAAGGAATTGGGTGACAGTCTCAGTACCAAACACAAGCTACTTCTCTGTGAACTCTTGGCTGTGGATATCTGCAATTTCCCCAAAAATATATGCATACCAATGCTACTTTTTGCATTTCATAACAAATAATAAGATTTTGTTGCTGAAAACACAACATACTTAGTAGGATATACAAAAACCCTACAATTTGGAAAGTCTTTCCTAGTTGGCATTTCTACTACTGGAAGCTGTTAAACTTGTTTCTGAGATAGAATTGTCACCAATAGTCTATGAGATTATTAGCAAGATATGCCCACTGGTATAATATTGGTGTTGACAGAGGTTCCTGTCCCATCTGATACAACAGTCATTCAGTCCCAAAGAAATACACAGAGGCCTATATTAATTATAAACTAGTTGGTCTATTATCTCAGGGTTTCTTTTTAGCTAATTCTCACATCATACTTTAACTAATTATTCTCGTAAGTGTTAGCCATGTGACTTGGTACCTTTTGTCAGTGAGGCATTCTCATTTTGCTTCCTCTTGGTCTGGGTAATGACTGCAGACTAAGCCTATTCTCCCATAGTGGTTGCCCCACTTATACTACCTGTCTGGATACTGGCCAAAGAGCATTTTATTAAACAAGTACAAGAGATAAATCTTTACAGAATATAAGACCATTGTCCCAAAGCAAGACAAGAACTCTTTTTTTCAAGACAAGAACTCTGAATCTAATCTCTTTTGTTTAGCTTTTTTCCCCCAAACCATTAGCCATAACAACTTGAAAGCAACACTCTATCAAAGGCAAACATCCATAATATATATATTTTTTTGTGAATGTGGGCATAGTTTTCTAGGCTATTTTCTGTTGATTGGGATTGCTGAAAATCATATGGGAACCTAAAGAAAATTTAGAATTATAGTCAAGTCCTGACTGGAATATTCTGTGAGGCTTGATCATCTCAGCCTGCAGTCTTGAGGCTATTCTGGATGTAGAACTCAGACATTGGAGCCATCTGCTCTTATCAGAGATTTCTCAGGGAATCTTCCTTGATCAAAACTGATTTTTCTTAACTCAGAATGAACACACAGCCTCTCAATCCTGTAAAAACTAAAGCTCACAACCTCTTTTCCAAAGTAACATATCTTTTGACTTAAATTTTGAGGTCAAGGCATTTACAAAATATGTATGTTAGATTAACCCAGCAGAATTTATAATCAAATGTCTTTTAGCAGCTGTTACTCCTTTCTCAACCATCAAACAATTCAAAGACAACACAATGACACACAATATTCAGATTCTTTGTGTATTTTCCATCTTTACATAGCTTTATTTTGAACTATGCTTATTTTATTTTTAGTTTTTGGTTATTTGAGACATGCTTTTCCTGTGCATTGTTGACTGTTCTAGAACTCACTCTGTGGACCAAGCTGCTCTTGAATTCACAAAGATTCACCCGCCTCTGTTTCCCAAGTGCTGGGATTAAGGGTGTAAGCCACTAGTCTCAACTATTCTCTTTCTTTCTATTCTTTATGGACTTTATCGTTGTTTATTTCTCTCCCAAGCCTACATATATTTTTAAACACAGTTTAAACTGTTTGGAGGTTTTTTTGGTCTGAACCTATCTTGACTATATATCTCTCTTTTTCTGACAACATGAGTCTTTAATTTGCGAGAATTAAAGCCATGACTTTGATAACTGGATACACCCATTTTTTTTTTTTTTAGCTTTCTAAAAGTCTAGCCTGATGGTGGAGGTACTGGACAGAGTCATGTTGATTGCCACAGCTCTATGGCATTTCAAGGTCCTTGCTACCACCAATATGTATTCTATTGGCTATTCATAAACACAATTTAAGTGTTTGGTGGTGGGGCATCTTAAAAGTGCTTCAAGGTTTTTGCACCTGAAGCAGAGTCAGGAAGCCTCTTTTAAACAAGATATGCTTGTCTCTAAAAAATGGAGCCCACCAGAGAAAATGCTGTTGTCAATAAGCTGTGCTTAACTCTGTTCTTTTATGTCTATAATTGTTTCCCAAGCTCTCTCAGGTTTTATGTGGATATAGTTTTCCACATTGGTACCACTGTGTTGACAGACATTTCTGTTCCACCTGGTCCCACAGTCATTCAGTCCCAAAGAAAAACACAGAGGTTTACATTAATTATAAACTGGTTGGCCTATTATCTCAGGTTTTCTTATTAGCTGACTCATACATAGTACTTTAACCCATTATTCTTGTCAGTGTAAGTCATGTGACTTGGAACCTTTTATCAGTGAGGCATTCTCATCTTGTTTCCTTTTGATCTGGGTGGCAACTGCAGACTGAGCCTTTCCTCTTTCAAAAATTCTCCTATTCTGGTCACCAGGCCTATACTTCCAGCCTGGGGACTAGTCAATTAGCATTTTATTAAACAAATACAAGAAACAAATCTTTATAGAGTACAAGACCATTGTCCCACAGCATATTGGCACTATTTATGTAGAGGCAAATATCTACTTTTGAATAAATTTGAGTACTACCTTACAGGAAGGATCTCATTCCTGCCCATGTAAGCCAGAGCAAAGAATTGGGACTGAAGATGTCAGTGAACCCAATGGGACTTTTGTTTTGATAAACTAATATGATGTGCCTTTACAAATTTCCCTCTAAAACATTGTGTCTATGCACATAGATTACTGATGGAGTCAGCTTCGGTGATGAAAGCAAACTTCTTCCTTCAGTAGGTCTAAGTTACTGTGGAGACTTATAATTTCTCAAGAATGATTATTATTATGATATAATTGACAGAGACTTAGCCATAAAAAGAATTAAATAATCAGACTTTTGTATGATGTGCTCACAAGATCTTGACATATTGAGGAATAAGTAGTAGAAAGACTATGAGAACTGCAAGAAGGTGTAGAGTACTATTTAGATATTTTATCCAAATTAAAACATTCCTTCCTAGAGGAAGAAGATAGACCCATATGCTCCAGAAATTTATTTTCAGGGTTTCTAGAAATTATAATGTTTACAAGTCCATTGCTCCAAATTATGAGAGTAGCCACTCATTGCTAGAGAAAGAAGGCTCTCTGACATCCTAAGCTTTGCTAATTGAGCAGGAGGATGCAGGGATTCAAATTCTGAGTGTTACTTTTGTCATTGCAGCTTCTTTTAAGTAAGCAATGATTCTCTTAAGTAGTTCTTCATTTATACACATAAACATTACTCTAGTGAACTCTCTGGTTCACCACACTAGAGTCGATGGAATAATTTTTATCTTATTTATGGCGAAGGGATATTCGTTCATACATGCCATAGAAATTTCATACAACACATATTTCTGATGACATAAATTTTGCTCAATTGCCTTTAATATTTTAAAACAAATAAATAATATTGATTTAGAGTGATACAAAAACTGGAAAATTTCAGTTCTCTACACTAATATAGACACAATTGACTAAGAAAACATTTTTATGCCTTCATCATAGCATAGTTTTAGAAAAAATAGTATATTTGTTAATATTATTATCACTTTGCTTTCTACTCCTATCTTTCTTCAAAACTAACAGAGAATTTTCCAAAGTCTGGTGAGTTCTCCAGTATCTAGCCAGATTGTACTGTTCTCAAATTCCAGGCTTAGGGTAGAACACACACCTGTACACTTTCGAGTGGTGTGCCTTCTCTGGGCCCCTGTCTATATTCAACATTCCTATTTCCCAGGGTGTTCGTCTAACCTGAAACCCTTTTTTTTTTTTTTACCTTCTGTCATAAGAGCTTCACTACAGGATGGAATGTTTTCATCACTGGGAAGCTTAGAGAACAACTCATCAAAATGCGGAGAATAAGTAACTGTGGGACCACAGACTGGAATTTCTACACCTAAAGCTCTGGCAAAAATTGGGGACAGGAAATGAAAAAGTTTTCATGTTTTTTTTTTTTAAAAAAAAGAGGGCATGAATTATAAAGAGAACAAGGTGGGAACTGTGGAGGGAGGAAAGAATAGGGATACATGTTATAAGTAAATTGTTATCTCAAAAAATGAAAAGAAAAATATGATTATATGAGTCAGAATTCCAGGATGCCTGCTACTAGGTGGTGTCCCTTTGTAATCAGGGAAATTAATCATCCCACTGAAACTTCAACAATCTGGTTGCTATGTATAAGTCTCATGGAAACACTTGCTGATATGCCAAGAGGAACGTGGAAGTTCCACATGGCCCCACCTCTAGATGAAAACGTGGTCAATAACTGTTGAGAGAAGGAAACTTAGTTTCATTCAGGGGTGAGTTCTCTCATAGTAAATTCAATTCCAATTTGTTGACCATGAACACACGCCTTTAGGAGCAATAAATGAACTCACCATATGTTTATTTGCATATGTATGTATGAATGTATGTGTATTATGTACATATAAATACACACACAATTATATAAGAGAACCTGGATAGCAAGGAGTGATGTAAAAACTATGATCATGAGAAAAGTTCTCAAAAAGAAAAAGTAAAAGAAAAATTAAAATGGAAATTCAAAAACATGACCTCAAAATACTCAAATTTCAAAATGTTACTCAGTGTATTCAAAGTCTTTTGATAGTGTGAACTGTTATACTGATTAAACTCTGTCAATATGGGTCTAATGGAAGCCTGGAACACTCAGCAATACTAAAGTAGGCAACAGAATATACTTCACTGAGTGAGTCCTTTAGAAGCCTAACATCTCTCGTGGGCGTCATTTTTGTGACTGTTGTGCCCTGTTCTTCCAGGTCCCTAGTCTTACTATGGGGGCGAAATTAAGCATGCTGTTGCAATCCCAGCCCTTTCCTACTTTACATTCTAGAGACTCTCAGTATTCCAAAACTCTTAAAATCCCAAGCCTGTGGCATTGGGGGAAACTGAAGACATACATGAGCAGAAAGAGAATGATGTCTGCCAAATTCATAGGTAGCAAAATAATTTGCATTTCAAGCACATTACAATATTGTGTTCACTTAAAGTAGTAAATCTTCTCATTACATGCCTGAAGCTATTATTAAAATACTCAGGAATTTTAACATAAGGATATATTGACAGA
This sequence comes from Microtus oregoni, assembly GCF_018167655.1. NCBI lineage: Eukaryota > Metazoa > Chordata > Mammalia > Rodentia > Cricetidae > Microtus > Microtus oregoni. The sequence goes on from NW_024543076.1 coordinate 17,942,895, forward strand.
ATCCCTTAGAGGACATTTTAACTTATATTTTTACATTACTTAGAATATAACAATAGAATAATGAATCTTATTTCCATATGAAATCATTAATTTACATAAAGTCAACATTAGATAATGAGAATAACTATGTTACACTATTTAGAAAAATTACTAAAGGAAAAACAGAAAGTTTAATTTGGAAACTGGTTTACATCGTTGCAACCTTTTTTTTAGAATATATTCATACTGATGTTTTTTAATACACTCCATGTCAACTACTACTAGAAAATTTGCTAAAATAGTAATATTAGTTTCATCTTTGTAAGAAAATATGTATTGCAACGTATACATGAAACTGACGGGTATTGAAGGTGATGATTGATTAGACCTAAATGTTCACAAAACAGAGTTCACTCCTCAACTCTCAGAAAAAAAAGTTAAAAATAAAACTTACTAATTCTTGCTATAGTTTATTTTTTCTTTAGCTATTTTTTCCACTGCCAATCTTTTCATCCTTGATAGAATTCTAACAAAAGAGTAAAATGGAAGTTGAAATTAGTGGGTCAATAATTCATAGCCATTCAATTGCTGGCATAAATATGGATATCAAATCATTCCACATACTTCTTTTTATTGATTTTATTGAGTTATACATTTTCTCTGATATCTTTCCTCTGCCCTCCCCCTTAAACTCTCTCTCATAATACTCATGCTCCAAATTTATTCAGGAGACCTTGTCTTTTTCTACTTCCCATGTACATTTTATCTATGTATGTCTTTTTTAGGGTCCTCAATGTTTTCTAGATTATCTGGGATTGTGATTTGTAGTCTGGTTTCTTTGCTTTATGTCTAAAAATGACTTATGAATGAGTACATATTAAATTTGTCTTTCTGGGTCTGGGTTACCTCACTCAATATGATGTTTTCTGATCTATTCATTTGCCTGCAAATTTCAAGATGTCATTATTTTTTTCTGCTGTGTAGTATTTCATTGTGTAAATGTACCACATTTTCTTTATCCATTCTTCAATTGAGGGACATTTAGATTGTTTCCAGGTTCTGGCTATGACAAACAATGCTGCTATGAACATTGTTGAGCACATGTCCTTGTGGTACAATTGAGCATCCTTTGGGTATATACCCAAAAGTAGTATTTCTGGGTCTTGAGAAATGTTGTTTCCTAATATCTGAGAAATCACCACACTGATATCCAAAGGGACTGTACCAGCTTGCACAGCCACCAGCAATACAGGAATGTTCCATTTCCCTAACAACCTCTCCAGCATAAGTTGTCATCAATGTTTTTGACCTTGGCTATTCTTAAAGCTGTAGGATGGAATCTCAGAGTTGTTTTGATTTGCATTTCTTTGATGGCTAAGGATGTTGAACATTTCTTTAAGTGTCTTCCAGCTATTTTAGATTCTTCTGTTGAGAGTTCTCTGTTTTATGTCTTCAGTACAATTTTTATCAGATTATATGTTCTTTTGATGATCAATTTCTTGAGCATTTGTATATTTTGGAAATCAAACCTCTGACTTATGTGGGGTTGGTGAAGATCTTTTCCCATTCTGTAGGCTGCCATTTTGTTTTGTTGACTGTGTCCTTTGTTTTTCAGTTTCAGGAGGTCACATTTATTTATTCAATATAACTCTTGAGGTCCTAGCTCTAACAATAATGCATCAAAAGAAAATAAAGGGGATACAAATCTGAAAAGATGTCAAACTCTTACTATTTGCTGATGATATGATAGTTTACATAAGTGACCTCAAATATTCTACCAAGAACCTTTTACAACTCATAAACATGTTCAGTAATGTAGCAGGATACAAAATAAACTCAAAAAATAAGTACACAGATGATAAATGGACTGAGAAAGAAATCAGAGAAACATCACCCATCATAATAGCCACAAATAGCATAAAATATCTCCAAGTAACTCTAAACAAACAAGTGGAAGACCTGTTTGACAAGAACTTTAAATCTGTGAAGTAAGAAATTGAAGAAAATTCCTCACACTCCTTATTTATCATCAAACATTTGAAACAATTAAATTGCTTTTCTGAACTTCTAAGTTTCTATTCACTTAATTTCCCTTCTAGCTTCTACATGCTCTGAAAATCCTCTAGGTTCCGATTGTCTAAAGTTTAGTAAACTGGTATGCTAGAAATTTCTATGTCAACTTGACATGTCATAGAGTCATATGAGAGGAGGGAACCTCAACTGAAAAAAAAAATATACCTCCGAAGATGTCACTAAATAGTGTAGTAATAAGAGCGGTGAGGCTGCGTCCCCAGCACCCCAGCTGCCTGGCTAGCTTATGCCCGAAATAACAACACACAAACTGTATTCATTTAATCACTGCTTGGCCCATTTCTATCTAGCCTCTTCTAGGCTATTTCTCACATATTAATTTAATCCATTTCTAATCATCTGTGTAGTGCCCCTAGATGCGCTTACCAGGAAGATTCTAGCCTATGTCCACCCTGGGTCAGAGCTTCATCATGTGTGTCTGCCTGGGAGCTGGGAGCATGGCGTCTCTCTGAGGCGTCTGCTCCCAAGAGGAGAGCTGTGGAGTCTGAGCTCACTTCCTCTTCCTCCCAGCGTTCTGTTCTGTTTACTCCTCCCACCTATCTTCTAACCAATGAGGGCCAAGCAGTTTCTTTTTATTTAACTAATGACCTTCCTCCATCATTTCCCCTTTTTCGGTTTAAACAAAAAATCAACAAAAAAAAAAACAACAACAAAAAAAAAGGCTTTAACTTTAACATAGCAAAATTACATATAACGAAACAGTTATCAAGTAATAGTTACAATAATCTTTATCATAACTAAGGAAAACTAATACTATAACTAACTATTCTTAACTCCATCAAAGACTCCAGAAAGAAACAATACTACCTAAGCAAACAAGAAAAAAGCAACTTTTAAAACTCTAGAAATGACAGAGACATCTCGCTGCCTGGACAGTCACCCAAAGTTCCTCTGTACCGTTGGGGCATCCATCTTCAGCCTTCAGGCCCATGGTATCCAGCAGACATTTCCATAAAGCAGGAAAATTCAAAGTCAGTTCAGTCACTATCTGTTGTGTCCTGCAGAATGTCTTGCAGACTCTTTCATGAATCAGAAACCCCGAAAGATCATCTCACCTTAGGCAAGTTCAGTAGTCCTCTCTCTGTGGGTTCTCTGTGTCTAGTTTATGCAATAGTCCAGGCAAGATCAGTTTCTTGCCCAAATGGCTATCAAACTCCATAAGGATCCTCTTCGATGCCCATCATCCTCTTGAAGTAGATTGGTGCTGCCAGGAGCAGAGTGTCTCATTGTCATGAAAAGTCCTAAGTTATTAAAACATTTAAAATGCCATATTCTATAATCTTTGAAAAATATGAAGAATGCCTATCTAAAATATATCTACGCACATCTAGAAAATATTAACTAACATGACTACAAACTTTACTATTATTTATGATTATCCATCAACAACCTATATTTCCTAATTATACATTACATTTTAATAATGAACTACACAATCACAATACTTTAATCAATATCAGAAATACATATATATATATATATATATATATATATATATAACAAAATTGACCGTAAATCTCTATCAATAAAGCAAAATCTATACTAATGCAAATTATTCATACCTATATCATATCCCCCTTTAAATGTTAAAGAACATTTATAAACATTTTTTGGGAATATGGGCGCAGTTATTTCTCTCCAAACTGCTTCCTGCTGGATGGGGGCATCGTTAATTAGGTCTTTCATGGTATAACCTGTGTGCTAGTTTCATCTCAGTTGGCAGTTGAGCAAAGCAATTTTCTGAAATTGTACACAGCAACCCTTCAGGAGGACGTGGTCCATCATACCAAATCGGAATAGAAGAAATGAACAGGGTCTCATCCTCTGTGAAAACAAAATAAGAAACTCCTTTCCAAAGCATCATGTCCTTAGATCCAAATTTCAAAGTCAAGGCATCAAAATATCTATCTTGGATTAGTTCAGCAGCATTTATAAATAAATATCTTTTAGCAGCTGTTGCTCTTTCCTCAGCATTCAAATAATTTAAAGAGAGTATAGTAGCATACAGTATCAAAATTCTCTGTGTATTTTCCATCTTTGTGCAGCTTTGTTTTAACCTCTATTTTGTTTATTTTTACTTTTAACTCTTTGCTTTTTGAGACAGGTTCTCTGTGTCTTTGACCTGAAGTAACTCTGTAGACCAGGCTGTCCTTGAACTCTCAGAGATCCACCTGTCTCTGCCTCCCAGGCATTGGGATTAAAGGTGTACACTAGGACACCTTGAACTCACAGAGAACTGTTTGTCTCTGCCTTCTAGGCACTGGGATTAAAGGCCTGTGCTACCACACCTTGAAGTCACAGAGGTCAATCTCCCTCTGCCTTTCAAGTGTTGGGATTAAAGGTGTGTACTACCACACACAACAATTCTCTTCCTTTTTTTTTGTTCTTTACTTTAAGAATTTTAACTTTTAGTCTGCATATATTTTTAACACACTGTAAATCATTTAAAAATTTTCTTTGTCTTTGACGCTCTCTTTACTGTATCTCTCTCTGTTTTTCTGACCACATGAGTCTTTAATTTACCAAGCAATCTCAGTAGGACTGAAGCCGTGGCTTTGACGGCTGGATCCAGCCCATTCCTTAGCTTTCCAGTCTCATGGCTGAGGTACTGGCTGTAGCCATGTTTACTGCCACAACTCTATGGCATTTCAAGGTCCCTGCCAGCAAGCGAGCTTCAGCAGCCTGTGCTTGCAAACCGCACGAACCGCCTGCGTAAAAGAGTCAAGAGTTTGCCCTGGCAGGACAGCCCAGAAAGCCGGCATTTTTAAAAGGTGCAGCTTTTTTCCTGCTACGGCTGAAAACCGAAAAGCATGCATTCAGCTTTTCGTCAACACCATTTAAGTGTTTCGTGGCAGGACCTCTTAATGAGCTGCAGGGTTTTGCAGCTAAAGCTGAGTCAGGAAGCTTCTCTTTTGTATTTATTTATTTATTTAGGATTTCTGCCTCCTCCCAGCAACTGCTTCCCATTTCCCTCCCCCTCCCCCGATCAAGTCCCCCTTCCTCTTCTGCTTGAAGAACAATCAGGGTTTCCTGACCTGTGGGAAGCCCAAGGATCGCCCATGATGGGTGCACCCACACACTGAGACAATGGAGATGTTCTATGGGGGACTCACCAAGGCCAGCTGGCCTAGGTCTGAAAAAGCATGGGATAAATCCGGACTAGCTGAACATAGTGGACAATGAGGAATACTGAGAACTCAAGAACAATCACAGTGGGTTTTTGATCCTACTGCACGTACTGCCTTTGGGGGAGCCTAGGCAGTTTGGATGCTCACCTTACGAGACCTGGATAGAGGAAGCTTCTCTTAGATGAGAGCGTTTGCTCGCCTCTAGCAAGCAGAGTGCCACAAATGCTTTAAAGCCAGAGTTCACGCTGGCAGCACAGCCCCAAGAAGCTGTGCTTTAAAATGACACAGTGTTTTTTTCTGCTGCTGTTGCCGAATCAGGAAATCTCTCTACAGCACGCCACCAACAACAGCAAAAATCTGTGCTAAACTCTCTATCCCTTACTTTTAAGCCTTCTCAGGTTTTTTAAGTGGGTTTAGTCCATCACGTCGGGTGCCATTTGTAGTAATAAGAGCGGCGGGGCTGCGTCCCCAGCACCCCAGCTCCCTGGCTAGCTTTGCCCGAAATAACAACACACAAACTGTATTCATTTAATCACTGCTTGGCCCAATTCTATCTAGCCTCTTCTAGGCTAATTCTCACATATTAAAAAAAAAAACCACTGCCTGAATTAGCAGAAACTCAAGTACCTGCGGTTTTGCAACAAAAGTCTCCACAGTGGCAGATTTGGTCTGATACAAAGTAACTTGCCCGGGTGGTGATGGCACACGCCTTTGATACCAGCACTTGGGAGGCAAAGTCAGGTAGATCTCTGTGAGTTTGAGGCCGGCCAGGCGGTGGTAGCACACGCCTTTAATCCCAGCACTTGGGAAGCAGAGGCAGGCAGATCTCTGTGAGTTCAAGGCCAGCCTGGTCCACAAGAGCTAGTTCTAGGACAGGCTCCAAAATCACAGAGACCACCACTGTCAGGAACCGATCATTGCAGTTAAAAAAATTTTCTTTTATAAATAAAATGTCTGAACACCTTAGTATTCAAGAATTTAACAGTTTTTTTAATTGTACCAGGTAGGAGATTTTACAAGAGGTGTTTATCACCCCACATCTATGGATCCTTCTGGGATTCGTAGTTTTCATTGGCACTAAATGGTTTGATAATAGAAATATGATAAAGTCTTTACGAGACAAATCCAGGATTCTTAAGGCAGAGATTGAACACTTAAAAACAATTGGGAATCAGTTTGAAGTTCTCCAGGCTGATGTTAAGGAGAAATTCATTACTATGGAAGAGGGAACAGCTGATCTGGATCGTAAGCTTCAGTCCCTTTCTGTAGGAACTGAAACATTAGTGGCTGATATTAAGGAGAAATTCCTTACTATGGAAGAGGGAAAAGCTGATCTGGATCATAAGCTTCATTTCCTTTCTGTAGGAACTGAAACATTAGTGGCTGATATTAAGGAGAAATTCACTACTATGGAAGAGGGAACAGCTGATTTGAATCATAAGCTTCAGTCCCTTTCTGTAGGAACTGAAACATTAGTGGCTGATATTAACGAGAAATTCATTACTATGGAAGAGGGAACAGCTGATTTGGACCATAAGATTCAGTCCCTTTCTGTAGGAAATGAAACATTAACTGAGAGAATCAAAACTGCTGAATGTGACAATCAGATTTTGTCTAAAGCTTATGACAGATTGGCGGAAAGATTGTCAATACAAGAAGGCATGGTTTATGCCATAAAAATTATGTCTAAAGATGAGATGTTATCTCCAACGGACAAACTTCATACTTTAGAATCCTCAATGAAGGCTTTGGAACATAATTCTGGACAGGAGATTCAGACATTGCAGAAGGCAATGGTGAATAGAATTGAAAAGATTGAGGAATTTCTAAATTCTGATGAAGAAGAGCAAAGGGTATAAAGGCAAATTTTAACTACATCTATGGGTAAATCTCTCCGGGACAATTTCCACAAAGCTCTAAGTACAGCCCTACCTGGCTTTCCAGTAATAACAACAGAGAAGGTGATTGGTTCCAGAAACCCTAGGGTCATCAAGGAGGATACATGGGAGCCTGTCCCTATGAATGATCTCAAGGAAATAAAACAGGCTGTCATGACTTTTGGGATGCAAGCCTCTTTTGTTAAAGTGATGCTAAGATCTTGGGCCACAACAAGCAGAGCAACCCCCTCGGACTGGCTCCAGCTGAGCTCTGTGGTACTTGAGAGTGGACTGCAATTGAAATGGAAATGCTTATTCAGGCAAGAGACTAGACTTTTAGAACAGCAGGAAAAAGCGAAGGGAATTGACATTTCCCAAGATAAAATTCTAGGGGAAGGGCTCTTTTCCGACCCTCAGGAACAAGCTAATTTGGATGAAAACAAACTCTCCATGTGTACTACAGCAGCCTTAAGGGCTTGGGACAGGGTACAAGACCCAGGACAGAGAATGGAATCATTTGTCAGAGTTAAACAGGGTCAGAGAGCCGGGCGGTGGTGGCGCACGCCTTTAATCCCAGCACTCTGGAGGCAGAGGCAGGTGGATCTCTGTGAGTTCGAGGTCAGCCTGGTCTACAAGAGCTAGTTCCAGGACAGGAACCAAAAGCTACGGAGAAACCCTGTCTCGAAAAATCAAAAAAAAAAAAAAAAAAAAAAAAAAAAAACAAAACAGGGTCAGAGAGAACCCTTTTGTGACTTTTTACAAAGATTAACTATGGCTGTACAAATAGGGATATCTGACCCAGAAGCAAGACATATAATGATTGAGTCTTTGGCTTATGAAAATGCAAATGTGGAATGCAAAAAGATTTTGGGGCCTTTAAAGCTCAGATCAGTGCCCTTGGAAGAATGGGTCTTGCATACACTCAATGTTGATACATTTGATTATGGCACTGAAGCATGGGTAGAAGAAGCAATTTCCAATGGTAAAAGAAGACACCAGAATACCAAATGTTTTAATTGTGGAAAAATGGGTCATATGAAAAGGAATTGTAGACAACAGATTTTCAGAAATAATAATAATAATAATAATAATAATAATAATAATGCATCTTTCAGAAATAATAATAATAATGCATCTTCCAGAAATAACAGAAATAGGAGGACTCAGCCTTCAGGTTTATGTAGAAGATGTGGAAAAGGCAGACATTGGACGAATGAATGCAGGTCTACAAGAGATAGACAAGGCAACCAGATACAGTCGGGAAACGTGAGAGGGGGGGCCTCACAGGCCCCCATGGAAAACATGGTTCAGTCATTTCCAGTTTATGCAGAGAACGTGCCTCATCAGGACAATTAGGAAGCCCCATGCCTACTGTTACAAGCAATAATGATCAGAAAGATAAGTTACATGTGTTTTGGCAAACTTCTATAAATGATCAAAGACCTAAACTGAGAGTGTGTGTAAATGGCATTTTTATTACTGGCCTGCTGGACACAGGTGCTGATGTAAGTATCATTACCCCAGAATCTTGGCATCCATATTGGCCTCTTCAGAACGTAAATGTTCAGCTCCTGGGAATTGGAACCCTATCTCGAGTAAGGCAGAGCACGAGATGGGTTGAATGTATAGGGCCAGAGGGACAAATAGGAAAATTAAGGCCATATGTAGCCAATATCACAATGAATTTATGGGGTCGTGACCTATTACAACAATGGAATACCGAAATTAACATTCCTGCTACTTCTAGAGCCTATATTTCTGAGAATAATATTAAGAGATATTACAAATGGAGAAAACTCGCCATTAGGGCTGTACAAGAACAAGCAATTGATGTCCCTTCAGAGATACCAAGAGCCTTGCCTCTAAAATGGTTGACTGAGAAACCAATATGGACAAAGCAATGGCCTTTAGCTGAGGAAAAGTTACAGGCTTTAGAACAGCTGGTACAAGAACAATTAGATGCTGGACATATAGAAGAATCTACCATCCCTTGGAATTCTCCTGTATTTGTGGTTAAGAAAAAATCAGGTAAATGGAGAATGGTGACAGATCTCAGGGCCATCAACAAGGTTATTCAACCTATGGGCCCTCTGCAATCTGGAATTCCTTTGCCCTCTTTATTACCAAAAGGATGGCCTCTCATAGTTATTGATTTAAAGGATTGTTTTTTCACTATACCTTTGCAAAAAGAAGATAGAGAAAAATTTGCCTTCACAGTGCCTACTTATAACAATTCTCAACCTTCGAGGAGGTACCACTGGACCATCCTCCCCCAGGGTATGATAAATAGCCCCTCCCTGTGCCAATATTTTGTGAACCAACCATTGCAAATAATACGCAAGAAATTTCCCAAATCTATAGTATACCATTACATGGATGACATTTTGTTATCCGATTCAAACTTGGATACCTTGAACAGACTGTTTGAATAAATAAAGATACTTTTACCTAAATGGGGATTGCAAATTGCTCCTGAAAAGATTCAGAAGGGAGATTCTGTTAATTATTTAGGTTATAAAATAGGTTTGCAAAAAATTAAGACACAAAAAGTACAAATTAGGAGAGATCGCCTACGGACTCTTAATGACTTTCAAAGACTGTTAGGAGACATTTCCAGTCTATGACCAGCTATTGGAATAACACCTGATCTAATAATTCATTTGAACAAAACCTTGGATGGTGATAAAGATTTAAACAGTCCCAGAGAATTAACAGCTGAAGCAGAAAAGGAACTGACAATGATTGAGGAAAAATTACAACAGGCACATGTAGACAGGGTGAATCCAGAACTCGATTGTATTCTCCATCATACTACCATCAAAAATTTCTCCTACAGGAATTTTAATTCAGAGAGATGATATTATTTTGGAATGGATCTTTTTACCACGTAAACCAAGTAAGAATCTGAAAACTTATGTGGAGAAAGTCTCTGAGTTGATTATAAAAGGCAAGCTGAGAACTGTCATATCCTGCCAAGACAGGGTAAGATAGTTTTGAAAAGTTCCTTGCCTTTAATAATGGTATGTCAGTTATGTTAGGCCTTAGCCAAAATTGGTTGACTCAACATTGCAAACGAAACTTTGGGTGATTGCCCAGGTAGTCACTTGTCTCTGTCAGTTGTTGCACATTTTGGATATATCTCATTTATTGAGTAGTGTTTATTCCCTTCTCAGATCTTTGATGGAGTTGAAGATTATATAATTGTAGTTACTCTCTACATTATTTGGACTCCTTGAGATAGAATGTTTAGCAGATTTTGTTCTCAATATTGTTTGTTATATTTATTATTTGTTGTTATTGTATACAGTTGTATTTGGTTTGGTTCTGTCTTATTTAGACAAAAAGGGGAGATGTAGGGATAAGTCCCGCCCCTTGGGGGGGTGTTTGCCTCGGGCTAATGTCTGCCTATAAATTTGGCGAGCGTGCTCCCAGCCGTTGCTTCTACTTTCCTGGTCTCCGTGGGAACGGTGGTTCTGTAAGTCTATTTCTACATTAAAGATATATATATATTTACAATCTGTCTGCATTTGTTTACGCAGTTACAAAATAGGGTATTTCCTTTATTAGTGATTGATGTGGGAGGGTCCAGTGGGTGGGGTTACCACTGAGCAGGTGGTCCTGGTTCACATTATAATGCAGTCTAATCAGTCTATGACAAAAAAGTGTGTAAGCTGCTCTCCCTCATGGCTTCTTTCTCTGTTGCTTTTTGAGAACCTTCCCTGTTCTCTAGATGATGAGCTGTGTTTCAGAAACAAAAGCAAGGCAAAACCTTTCCTCTCCAACTTTCTCTTGGTCATTGTGTTCCATCCCAGCAGTGGTAAATCTAATAAAAGCAACAAGATTACTATTGAATATCAGATACAATGAATACAATTGAATATTGTATTAATACTGCTTAATTTTGAATACAATGAGTAAAAATTACAGCTGCAAATAATTAAATATTTTACATGAGAATGGTATCAAATTGTATGCTATATTTCAGTGGTATGTTTTCAAATTCCTGTATTGAATTATGCTCAATTCAGGTCCCCTATATTTTCTGCTGCCACTGTCACACTTGATTAATCCTTTCTTGTCTTGTATATATCATGTTTTCCCCGTATTGTAGCTGCTATGTTATACTTGACCTAAAAATTGTAATTTAATTCTGGCTACTTTTCTAACTTATCAAGGTCAATCTAAATTATAATATTCAGTGCTAAAGGGCTAGCTAACCCATATATTTATTTTCCCATGCTATTGATAAAACATTGATTATAAAACTATATTCAATCCAAAAACTCTGAAACACTTCTTAAGACTTCTTCACAATGATTGTTAACTGTACAATGTTAATTGAGAACATGGCTGTAGAGTAAATACTCAGTTGGAATATGTCAATATTATAACTCTAAACTTGCATCAACCTATTGGATTTCCTATGTTCTAGGATCACAAGCCTTACTTATGACTTTTTCTTATAGGCTAAATGTTTAAAAAAATAAATTGAATGTCAAAGAAAATTAAACATCATACTCTTATTTAAAATATATAGCTAATTAAAGGAAGCCATATACCTACCAATATCCTAGCACTTACTATATATGAAGGTAAAATGGCATAGCCAAAGATTCAATTCAGACTAATTATGACTGCCCTAAATTAAATAATAAAACTCGATCCAGAGTCCTGAAGTGATTAGTTAGTGGGAAGGGTGGTACAATAATTTATTCATGGAGCAACTTTATAAACCAAATGATGCATAGAATAAAATCTTTACTAAACTTTTCTATATTTTTCATTAATTCATTTAATACAATAATTATAAAAAACTCTTTTTAAAAACTGTATAAGTCCTTTCTTTACAATGCTTCTGAAGCTTCTGAGAAAATGTATGTGTAAATTATGAATACAAAACACAACTAAAAATTGCAATGAGTTATTTAAAGAAAACTAAATTGATGTTACACTTGAAATGTAAAACCCTAAGACAATGAGCTTGACTTGTGAGTTCACTTACATTTGCAGCTTCTGATCACTGAATGCAGCATTTTCAGCCCTAAATAATGGCTCCATTCACATCTCTCTTAAGGAGTGAAGAGTTCGGTGCTTACACTGTCTTTAGTAATCTTTACATGTATAAATCTGTCAAACACATGTGCGTTTACAATGTATCTAAACATAACCTAGGTGTGTGTGTGTGTGCATGTGTGTGCATGTGTGTTAGTGTGTGTGTATGTGTGTGTGTGTGTGTGTGTGTGTGTGTGTGTGTGTGTGGTGGATACATCCAGAGTTAAACATTATCTTTGAACCTGGACATATGCACAACTCCTTTTACAACCTATTCCACTCATATCAGGTGTACTTGGACCTTAGGGTATTTGTTCTTTTTAGTCTTTGAATTTGTGATCACCCTAATATCACCCAAATACACTTTTCCTTTGTTATTCACTCAAGTGTCATTTTTAGAGTGATATGTGCCAGAATATGTAAATTTAAAATGCCACTCCCCTGCTTCCCAGTTAAAACTCTATCTTACTTACTCTCTATTTTCTTTCATGAATTAATATCTAAAATAAAACATGACTTCACTACAACAACTCTTTAAAAGACTACTGTGAAGCTGGGCAGTGGTGGCGCATGCCTTTAATCCTAGCACTTGGGAGGCAGAGGCAGGCGGATCTCTGTGAGTTCGAGACCAGCCTGGTCTACAAGAGCTAGTTCCAGGACAGGCTCCAAAACCACAGAGAAACCCTGTCTTGAACCCCGCCACCCAAAAAAGAGTACTGTGAGTAGAAAACTACATAAGATTTTTCTGTTGCGTTCACTGTTATGTTTTTAATGTTTAGGATTGTGCTGTACTCATTTCTGCTTCTCATCAAGGATTGATGACAAAAGCACATTAGGATTTTGTGTCACAATATGGAGAACACTAAGTGTTTAAGTCCTTTACTTCTGATTCAGACTCGGACTGCCTCAGAATAAATGTATATCTTCACCATTTTTTTCTGTGTTAATTGGAAAGCAACCTTTATCTACAATTGTATTATGATTTTGTTTTCTTTATTTGGAACAATAATAATATCTACATGTATTGATTTTTTTTCTAAGATTTCAAGAGAGAGTACTATAGACTTATAGTTTCAAGTTTTAGAAGTCCACTCTCCAAGACACCTAGACCTGTTTTACAATACTCCTTTTTTTTTCTGAGATGTGCTGATAACCAGAGATCTTTGGCACCTGTTTTGTAGCTTCATTAATTTAGTGTTGCATCCATGACCATATGGAAATATCTGTGTTTCTCTATATCTTCGCTGTCATTATAAAACAGGTACCAGTCATTGTATATAGTTTCCACCCAAATGCAAACCACTGTTGCTTCATCACAGTTATAACTGTGAAAATTATTTGCAGATAAGGTCGCTTTTAGATCATCACAATAAATATGACAAGGATGAAATAATATTCAAATAGTTTGTTTGTTAGTATGTCTTTTATTTTGGTTTGTTTTGGTTTAGATTTTTTTGAGAGCAGGTTTATCTGTGCATTTTTGTTGTCTCTGTAGACCAGGCTGGCCTTGAATTCACAGCTGATTAGTATGTTTTATACTAGGTATTATTTTGTAAGCTTAAGTTAATTAAACTTCATAAAAATATAACCAATTAACAATTACTGTTTACTCTTGAATACCTTGTAAATGAAGGCACAGAGAGGTGAATAAAATCCTCAAACTGAACAGACAATAATTGGTAAATCAGAAATTAGAATCTTGAAGTCTCTAGAAGAGTTCTGTGTTTTCATGAATGCTACACTAGCTATTATAATTTTAAACACCCCCTCTACATATGAAGTGCTGCAGAACTATGCATCAATTTCTCTTTTAAACATGCCCTTATGTTTGAGTACAACCTCCAGAAAAAGGCGTGGTTTCATTGATTTAAGCAATCAAACTATATTACTAATACATTGGGGTATAGGTGGTCTATATCCATAAATAAACATCACAGAAACATATCTGAATTATAAAAGCACAAAACTCAGAACAATGCTTCTTTTCTGATACATTCATATATATTCTGATATATACAGTTAATGAATTTGGATAACTGTTTAAGGCATTTTATAAACATCAATAGTCCATTTAGTAACTGAAGAGAAAAATTTTTTAATATATTGATCGTAAAAATCATCAAGACAAATGCAACCTCCCTACCCTATCCTAATATAAGGAGTTTCAGACTCCTTTTAGTTTAGCATATCTCTGCAGTAGGAATAATTATCTCTATAATCATGAAAGTATTACATATGTAAATTTCTTCAATATTTTTAAGTGATTTTCAAACAAAAAACTTTAGAATATGCCCTTTCTGTGTGCTGTGGGCAGCTGTGGGCTGTTTGTTATAGCATGCTGTGCTGCTTCTTATCCAAGAGAGTAAATGAATTGAAAATATCTGGGTTTAAGACCTCTCAATTCATCCAATTATGAAATCTAAATATAAAGTGCTCATTCTAAAATATTAATTCAAAGTATGCTGAGAATAATGTTCTGCTTATGTTCTTATTTTGATTTTGCTGATCGGCTTGATACATGCTAGGAAGGTAAGGGAAGAGGGATTCTGAATTGAGAAAATGACTCCATCAGATTAGTCTGTAAGCAAACCTGTAAGGTATTTCCTAGTTGATTTTTGATGTTGATGTGCCTAGGGCATTTTTGTAATCCCTGGGGAGGTGGTTCCGGAGGACACAAGAAAGCAGGCTGAGCAAGCCAGTAAGCAGCATTCTTTCATAATTCGCTGATTTCCTGCCCCAGCTTCCCTTGTTCATGCACTGTGATGTTTATGTGTAAGACAAGCAAATCACTTCTCCTACAAGTTGCTCTTGATTAAGTCATTTTACCAGAGGGACAAAATACAAGAGTACTGAAAATGATAAATACTTCATGTGTACATTCGTTTAGTTGTATCATCATATACCCTCTGAAGACAATAGACAAAATCTATGATGATTTTGTGAAAACCGCAATAAGAAGAAGGGAATAGTACTTTTATTTTATATTTTACAGATAGCTGAGAACTTGAACAAAAGACCTAGAAATAGGTATGTCACGTGGAAACTGGCATGTGAGGTGCTGACTTTGAGTGAAGGAAGAATCGATACTTCAACTAAGCTAGACAATCTTAATATATCCTTGATAGTGTGTGTTTCAATTTTCAAAGTTATATCCAGGCTATAAATTGTCTGTACCATTTTACTCTTTTTTCATCATTAGCAAGTCTCATTGGAAATCTGACTAAAGGCAACAGTTAATCTTATCTACAAAATATTAAGCTGAGAACAATAGAGCAAGCTTTTGGCCTGAGTCTACCAGAATCACCTTTTATCTTGTATCCAATAAGATTTTCATCTCATGTAAGAGGTTTTCTGCATGAGCTACTTTGCTCTGAGTCTTCTGTCTATGACCACGCCCATTCATGCAACCACTAAGTTATCAGAATAGAGTTCTCCCTCCTGAGCCCTCTCTAGATCATTCATAATACTGCTGGCAGGGTTCTGCATTCTTAAGCCAGTCTCCTCTCAAACTCTCCCAACTTTTTTCATTAAACTGATACTACTGACACATTCTCATTTTAGTGAATAATGATAGAAATAATTCCACTGCTTGTTTTCAATTTTTGTATTTATCTGTTTGTGTTAGTATAAACTAATATCTGGTGCAAGCTAATTTTATAAGCATATGAGATTTATTTATTTACAACTTTAAGGTTTCAAGACCCTGACACCAGTAAGTGCCTTCTCAATTCTGTCTTGAAATAAAAAACCAGAAAGCTTGAGATTCCAGAATAATTTCCAAAAGCATGGCCCAAATGATTGACAATATTTTCAATATTTACAATATTCTCATTAAGATCCTGTTACTATTTGCTCACCACCTCAGAAAACCATCACAACAGGACCAAACTTTTGGCACACTTAATTAATTAGCATAATTAATTAACATAATTAAACCATATTCAATGCATAACAGGCCTGAGCCTATGAATTTATCTATTGCTTGTTTTTTTCCAGAGTGTTCTTGGCAAAGTTACAAATACCTGAAATTCCGGTATGTGGGTGGCTGAGTCAGGAGGACAAATTTTAGGCTAGATTGAGTTATGTAGCAAGTTCCAGGCCAGTTTTAGCTTAGCAATACCTTGTATAGAATTCAATACTAAATGGAAAAACAGCAAAGGGTACAGTGTAATAGCTACTCATTCTTGTAAATGAAAAGCGGTGTAACTGATAGCTCTTAAACTAAATTTCAAATATGCATTTTCAAGGTAGCAGGGAAGAAAAGTGAAATAATAGTGATGTTTGATCAAAAAGGAGATTATGTTGTATATATTATACACATTTGATCAGTACATATCTTCCTAGATTCATATGAGAATTGTATGAATATCCACATTTTACTTAAGGGTCATGACACAAAGGAGGTACAAATGCTGAGTGCTATGTTTTGTTCTTTCATTATAAAACATTAGATCGGACATTCTACATAATTATATAACTAATTCAATGATCCAAAGATAGTATTCCTTATTCACTTGAGCTTTAGCTCCTTCTTTTTTCAAATTATACTAATAATTTGAAATTATTTTTCAAATTATACTAATAATGTTATATATTTATATATATATATTTATATATTTCTAAAATATATTTGTTAAGTCTCTGTCTTGGTGTTCAATACATTTAATTTCTAAGTTACTTTTCTTCAAAGATATTACTTTTAGTTTTGTAAAATATTTAATAATCTCATCTTGATTTATTTTACCTGATTTAGCATTGCCCATACTGTTCATTCATTTATTTGTTCAAGTTTTTAATTTTATAAAGGATGTACCAAGTTCTCTTGTTCTATTATTAGCAAGTAAATCATCTTTGGCATGTTTTGACAAATGTCATTTCATCAATAAATTAAAATCAAATATTTAATATCCCTTTGTGATGTATAAAACACATTATCAATTTGAAAGAATCTCAAATCATCTATGAGATGAACCTTGGGCATGCCTAGAAAAGATTATCTTGAGTGTGTTAATTGAGGCACACAGACCATCCATTATGGATGAAGAAAGGAGCAAACAGTAGGCACACATTTACCTCCCTCTGCTTCCTGACTGTGACTGTGATGTGACCAGCTGCTTGAAGCACTTAGCTTTGACTGTCCTGCTATGTGAACTTTAGCATAAGCTGAAATAAACCTTTTCTCTCTGAATTTACTTCATCAGTATCACAGCATTGGGACCCCAAATAAGCATTCACTCATGATTCTACACCACGAGTATTTTACTTCCCTATCTTGATATGCCACCTAGATTTCAAATGTATCCTCAGAGCATTCCGTAATTCCAATAGTTTTTCAGAGTAATAATAGGTAGCTGTTACAAACAAGAGCTTTTAGTATTGTTGCCAGTACGTATACAATTGCATTATATGAAATTGATAGTGCTTGTCTGAAGCGTGATTAATAAAAGCTCAGGGTCAGAAATTGGGGTTCAACCTGAAGATCTGAAAAGCGAAAAAGCCAATCACTGGCTTTTACATTGACCTCAGTCTGAAAATGGTAATCCTGCCTCCAGAAATCTCAGAAAGAGACAGTGTTTTGAGAGCTCTTTCCTCCCTTCTTATAATCCTCTTTAGGGCTGGAATTAAAGGCATGCACCACCCTGATTTCTATGGCAACTAGTGTGGCTACTAGGATTAAAGGTGTGTGTTGCCATAACCTGGTCTGTAAGGCTGACCAGTGGGATGTTTTACTCTCAGATCTTCAGGCAGTCTTTATTTATTAAAATACAACTGAAATGTCACTAATCCTGTTATGACAGGTATTTTGTTTGCTTGTCTGTTTGCCTGTCTAGAAATGTACAGTCTATTAAATTTTCATTTGCCAAAAAGTTTCATCTTGTGAAAAATAGGAAAGTTATAACTATTGTTCTCAAACAAACATTCCAATGCTATGACCCTTCAGTACAGTTCCTCATGTTGTGCTGATCTACAACCATAAAATTATTTTCTTTGCTACTTCATAATTGTAATTTTGTTACATTATATAAATGTAACATAATAATATGTGTTTTCCAATGATCATAGGTCACTCCTGTGAAAGGGTCAATCAACCTTCAAAGGGGTCATGATTCATAGACTGAGAGTCTCTGAGTTATTTGATCACTGAATCATTTACTATATAATAATATTCGAGGGAATATTGAACCAGTGTGAAGCTCTCATTCTGATTTTGGTGTTTAAATGACCTTAATCTCTTTTTCTCAAATATAGAGGATTCTTGAAAAGCACTTAATGTATTTAATGACTAAATAAACAAAAAAACTCATTATGGCTAATATAAAATGTTATGGAAGCTTATACTGCCTAGTATTGTAGACAATTTTCATATCAACACAATTTTCCTTTAAATATAGTATATGGCCTTCTATCTAGAGATGGAAGGTCTCCTTACCTTGATTTTAGAAACTGAATGTCTATGTCCCATCAAGTTTGAACTAGCTCTTGTATACCAGACTGGCCTCAAACTCACAGAGATCTGCTTGCCTCTGCCTCCGAGTGCTGGGATTAAAGCATCACCACCGCCTGGCTGAAGCTTCATATATTGAAGCATCTACCATCCGTGACAGTAAAATAGTAATGTTACATGATTTAGTGAAAGCAATTCTCTGTCACTCCAGAATGAACACACATACAGAAAGAGATGCCAAGGATCAATATTCGTCTGAATCCTCCACACATGCAATAAGAAAAAAAATCATGTGATGATAACCCAACACAAAAACCCCAAGAAGAAATCCCAAAACAAAAAAATATCTGGTTAGGATTTCAGTTTGCATGTCTCAGCCTTCAGAACTATATGGGAAGATATCCACCATTCTTGCCCTCTGACAAGAAGCTTCCTTATGGTTTTCAGAACCTGTGGTCTAACACTCAGGGAGCCATTGTGACATGACCAATTGTTCCTTCATTCTTATCTCTCTTCATACATTTCCTCTTCCAGAATCTTCAGCTTTTAATAACTTTCATATACATATCAGGAATTATTTATCCCATTTCTATTTTTGTTTTTTTCTGTTTTTATTCCATCTTATCTCCTTTCCTAAATTTCCATACCTTGGAGGCAGCACTTACACTTTATTTTTATATGTTACTTAATGTAGTTCATTGTTACTATTTAAATAGGGGTATCTTCCCTTTAAGGCAAGATTAATCAATAATCACATTTTTCCAAGATGCATTTGGAATACTGCATTTTATTTGAATTAATACGTTGGGAATTCCATACATACATGACATGTTTTCAACAAATCTATTCCCTAGGCATTTCTCTCCAACTTCTAGAGTACCTCCGTACATGTCCCCATACCAAGTTCTTAAGTTCTTTTTTGTGACCTACTGAGTCCAACTACTGCTGCCAATATGTGCATAAGTGTAGGACCATCCACCAGAACTGAAAATCTATGAAAAGCCACATTCCTGGGGAAAAATACTCTCATTTTGCACCTGAATATTTTTTACTAACTTCATGATACTTATGTAAATTTTTTATCTTTTTTACTCACTTTCCCTCTCTACAAGCCCAACTCCCATCCTTACCATTTTTTGTTTGTTTTATTTCTGTTTCAAAACTGGGAGTTTTATTAAAGGATTAGAATGTTGCTTTGGTTTCCATGCTGTCTGTTGGATTTCTTCAAAGCTCTTTGCACACTAATGTGCTGGGTGCTCTGAGACCATCAGTGGCTCAGAGAATAATTTGACTTTAGTTAAAATTATTTTCTCAATTGGCCTGTACTATGAGTTTGAAGGCCCTAGCTCATGTGGAAGCAGAGGGGGCAGGGAGCAGGGTGTTTTCTTCTATAGATGTTGGTTAAACAGGTTCTGGTATTGAGAGGCAATTCTTCATATAATGATGTGCTATTTGAGTGACTTTTTTTAAGTCCCAGAGATACATACAGAGAGAAACATTTCCTTCTAAACAATCCATACTCTAATAGGTTAATGATTTTCCTCTTAAAAACCTAGAAAGCAGTTTTACTAAGGCCTCAAATTTAGGAGTTGGCTTTGTACAAGATGATAGATACTGATTTAATTTAATTCTTCTACATGAGGGCAGAATATTTTCACTACTGCCATTTATTAAAGATGCCATCTTTCCTCTAATGTATGTGTTTTCTGTATAAAGTCTCATCTGCCAGAAAGAATAGTTCAGACCTCTTCTATTTAGCCTCAGGCCGACTCTTAGGACAGTCAAAAAGCAGTCACATTCTTTGAAGAAATATTGTTACACTGATCTCTGTCCTACTTGCTAATACTGTCTCCCTCTGAAACCTTTTGAGTTTGACTTCCATAGTCCATATTGCTCTCAGCACTGCTGTCTTCTAAGTTCCTACCAGGATGGAATGAAAATACTCCTACAGTTGTCAAGTATTTTTGAGTTCAAAGTCTGCACATCTTCCACCTTTCTCAAGAAGCCAGCATGGTCAGGTCTCTAACGGAACCAGTTCACTCACTGGCACCAACTTTTACCTTAGCTACTATTCTAATGCTATGCAAAGATGTCATAATCAAAACGGCTTATAAAAGAAAGCATTTAATTTGGATGCTTACAGTTCCAAAGAGTTAGTATCCATGATCATCTTGGCATGGAGCATGGCTACAGATAGGTGGACATGGTAATTTAATAGTAGATCAGAGCTTATATCTAACCCATAGGCATGAGAGAGAAAGAGATAGTCCATCTGAATAATATTTGACATTTCATTGAAGACTTTGAAAGCCAAGCAGGCCGGGACTGATATTCTACAAGATGCAGATGACCATGTTTGTTAGTAAAAATTATAATCCAGCAACTCTATTAATTTTAATCTAAAGAGGAATAAATAGTAGCTTCAATCATAAATAAAGCATATTTATTTATAAAACGCCGTCATAGAGATGTCTAGAATTATGACTTTAGTCTGAAAAGGAACTTAAGCACAACAAAATCAGAGAAAAACGAACAACTCAGTTTATCAGTTTAACAGTTAAACCAAAAAAGTTCTAAGAAAAAAAAACACCAAAATAATACAAATTTTTAATAACGGTTTCATAATAACTCTCAACATTAACAGTCTCAATGCTCCTAATAAAACAGCACAGACGAATGGATTGGAATCAAAAGCAGAATATATCTTTGCACTGCTTCCATAAAAGATAACTTATAATCAACAATAGACACCATCTTGTGGTAAAACATGGAACAATATGTTTCAAGCAGTCAAAGAATTGAAGAGGTACTTCTCTGAAAAAAATTAGCAAGATTAACATACTTTTAAACAAATTTACCAAATAGAGAATGGAACCAAATTAATAAAATCAGGCAAAAAGGAAATTATTATACAAGATGCTGAGAAAATTTAGAATATTGTAAAGACATAGTTTAAAAATGCACCTATTTCTGAATTAGAAATCTAAAAGAAATTAATGAATTTTACTTTCTTACTCTTCCTCTATATACGCATATGTATGATCATATATAAATGATAATTTAAAGAAATTAAATCTTATTAAATTTACTTTCTGCATGCATAGAGAGCAAAATTTATTAATTTCTTTTTGATTTTCTAATATATGTAATCATGAATATATATATTTATATGTGATCTTCCAAAATTTAAATCTAGATGAAATCAATATTTTAAGTAGACCAATAAAGAAAGTAAGGTAGACACAATAATTAAAATATCACAACTAAAATATAGGCTAGGGCTAGATGAATACCACTTATAATGCAACTCCGAAGAACTAAAACCATTCATCAATTTTTTCCATAAAATAGAAAAGTAAGAACACTTGAATTTTTTTTTTTTTTTTTTTTTTTTTTTTTTTTTTTGAGACAGGGTTTCTCTGTAGCTTTGGAGCCTGTCCTGGAACTAGCTCTTGTATCACATTGATACCATACTCAGACAACAACAAATAAAAATAAAGACCAATGTATTTGTCAGATGAACCTAGATAAAATGTTCTTTTAAAAGAACATTGATCAAGTCAGCTTCTCCCCAGAGATGGAGGAATGGATTAGCATATGCAATTAGTTAAATGTAACCCATTAAATAATAGACTCAGGGAGAGAAACCACATGATAATTTCATTAGATTTAGAAAAGTTCTTTGTTCCAAATTCAACATCTCTTCATGCTGGAAATTTTAAAAAATCTAGGGACACTAACAACCTAACTCAACTTCTTAGGTTAAAACATTAAGGTCTCATTTAACAAATATTAATATATTAGAAACACTAAAATGTTTAAGGGAAAATATTCCTGTATTCCTAAAAATGATTGCTCTCTTCTCTGTTATTTTAATGCAATTTGTGACAATACATTCTCAATTGATATATTTACTTCTACCACAAATGGCAGGAATGTAATTATTAATGCATAATTTGATTAATATTTTCATGAATACAGTTTTAGGAACTTATATTTTTACATATCTGATGTTATATGAAGCACTTATATATATTGGAAAAAAATTCTTTTGATATACATCAAATTTATTTTTATATAAAGTGTGTGGAAGTGTTTATTTCAAGCCTTTATTTGCTAATACCAAGAATTATGTTTAATTTTTTTAACAAATAATAAAATAACATTTAAATGATATAATTTGAATATCAGTGAAAACTATTGCTAGTATTTTATATGAGAATTTGTAGTTTTCTTGATATTACATATGGTTTTACACATTTAATCTCCTTATTATGCTAACTAGAACAATCTCAATTAAAGGAATCTGTGTCTTTCCATTTACTCTATTTTACTTTGATTTTGATCTCTTTTCTTAAACATAATAGATTAGAATATTTTGACTATGTCTACCACTGGCTTATAAGATGCAAATCGCATCTCCTCAACTACTAATTGTACTTATGCTTGTTAAAATCATAAGAGTAAACTTCTAGGATAGAAAGAACTTACAATCTACAGCAAAATAAATTGAACACTGGTTATCATAGCATGGCTCTTGCTTTTTTAAGTAATTCGGGTTTGTCAATAATCTTTGTTTTCTTTAGTTGTTTTTTGGATATTTGTGGTTTTAATATCATCATACCCTACCATAGTATGACTTTAAATGTGTCAATTTCCTTTCAAATTATTAATATTTTGGTTTTTATTTCTATTCTTCCACAGTTTAATGTCCCAGATCAATTATGACAACATTGTTGCAAAGCAGCCTGAATCTGTATGGATGCCATTCTATTTTTAGTATTTATCATTGTATGTATGTCGAACAGTGAAATAAATTTCCAAAAGTTACTTGAAAAGAAAATACATACTGTAATCCCATGAATCTTCAGCCATCCATCTCAATCTCTTCCCGGGAAGTTTACAGAGATTTTGTGAATGATTCATGTCCCGTTTTCTACAACCATTTCTCATATTTTTCAGTGTTTTTAATTATTTTGTTACAGGAGCATTTAGGGTTTCCTTTTGTAGTCTTCATCTTATTAATAAAAGAATTTTAAAAAGGACTCCTGAAAAATCTCAAGGATAACCTTTGAGAGGAAAAAAAAAAACAAACAAACAAACAAAGCCACGGATCCAGACAACAGCTTAGAGTTGGGAGAGGGAGAAAAGTAAGTTACAGCTTTTTAGTAAGGCTCTCAGGTCCGCAAGTGTATGCCTGGTGGAAGGAGAAGTAAAAGTTTTAGAGGAAAAGTAAGAAAGTATTGAGAGTGAGGGAATCATGCTTAGATATTTGCCTAGTATCTGAAAAATAGAAAGAACAAAAGGAAACGGAACATTTTTATGAGTGACAACTCAGAGAAAGAAACAGGCATAGCAGTTTACTAAACCGAAAGCTCTGTAGGTCACAGTACCCAAGGAGAAGTTTCAGGAAAGGTATTTCATTATGAAGATAATAATTCTTCCCACAACATTACCATGTTTTCAGTAGAATCATATTTTTGGGCGATGGTCTCCTGGTAAGGTGATTGACAAGCCCCTTAAGAGAAGAGCTAGTATTTTGTAATGTTTTGATATTTGGAGTAGATCAGAATATCCTATCTCACCATAAGGATAGAAGTGCTTTAGTGTATTACCTAGGAGAAAATAGATTTGTCACAGCTAATCCCAGCAAAGCCCGAAGAGCTATCTCATATTTTTGTTTGCTGATTTAAATTCTAAGGAGGAAGGCTGTGATGTTGAGCATCCTAGTGTTGCATTTCCAGAGAAGGTGATGTGTGAAGCCAAACATGATAGAGGTGGTATAGCTTCAGTGTCCTTAAAGCCACCTCTTCCTCTGTAGGTTCCTAGCAATCTGAACTGTAAGCACCTCAGTCTCCTCTCATCATGCTTTATGCTTTACAGAGCTCTCAGAAGTCGTGAGGTCCACCAGAAGGTACAGCACTTCCTTTGCGGCGTTGTTCTATTCCCCTTCTATTCTTCTTTGTCTTGGTGAGAATCATCTTCTTCTCTAGGCCTTTTAGGAATTAACATTCAAATAAACTTTTTTGTCAATTTTTAAGTTGGATTAAAGGTTTTAATTTTTATTTTCAAAAACTTCTCATAACTACCCCTGCCAGCTGCTATCATGCCTATCTACCAGTGATCTGTCTCTACTTCTCTTTTCCATTTAATCTTCATTTTATCTAAATAACTGTCACCATTGTTGTCTCCTGCTAAATCAAAGAACATAAGCTTTGAAAAAAAACACGTTTTTATTTCTAACTCCTTTATTTGATTATTTGACAACAAAAGTCCAGGTACTATAAATAATATTTGAAATGTGATTTTCCTAGGATTGTTCAGAGATGTTACACTGGAAGATGAAATGGAAAGATTTATTTGTAACCATGTGCTTTCCAAGTACTATTTTGGAAGTTTGATTACTTGTGACAGCATCCTTTGACCCTACTCTCTTGATTTAGTAGTGAAAACTGTCTGTTTTGATTTAGAGACAGGACCATTTCATGTTGAGTGTAACTTTAGAGACACAGAAATACCAATATGTAGAATTCCTCTGATGCAAACATCCTGGATAATGGTCAATAAAGTGTTTAGCTAATGTTCTCATCAATGATCTATAATAGTGTTTTGACGTACACAGTAGAATTTTTTTTATATACCATAGAAAGCCTTTGAACCTCTTCCATTATAAAGGAAATTCTGTTTCAAACACAAAGAAGATAAGGAAATCATTGAAAATGAAACACCGTTTGAAAAGAACATGGAAGGATTAACTAATAGCTGCTATGGTCTCCAGCTTGTCTTCCCTGTTGCATTCTCTCTGCCTTTCATAAATCATCCTTGAGTTCCCTGCCAGTTTTCTTCTTTTTATCTAAAAGACAATGAACCTAGTGCCTCATACTAACAATGTTTCCTGCAAAATCCTAACTATAATTATGTATATCACAATACTCTTAATCATAAACAACTCTTCTCAGCAACTGTATGAGATTACTTCCTATATTTCTTCATGGGAAAATTGCAACCAAGGGTCTAAGCTTATTTAAGAGATTATTGTTTCAAGGAGAGATTAGGTAGGCAACCTCTTTATTACTTTTTAACTAATTGTATGTGTGTGTGTGTGTGTGTGTGTGTGTCATAGATATCATATGTTTGTAAGTGCAACAATATGTGGAGCCCAGAGTTGGAAATCTATTTTTACCATCCATTATCATGGCCCCATGATTTGAACTGTCTCTCTTCAGGTTGGCTGCCCATATTTTTAACTACTGACATGCTGAGTCATCACACCGTTCCTAATATTTCTATTATTTTTTCTTTACACTGGGACACATTTACCACTACTAGGCATGGGAGAGAGATGGATTGTGGCAAATCGCTCTTTACTTGAGAATAGTGTATTTTACCAGAAGTGTGTCTGGTAAAAAGTTGCCATGTTTCCATTGGTTGGCAGAAATTTGGCTGTTCATTTCTACCTGCGATAAGTAGAGGATGGTTTGATCTTGCATTTTTACTACCATTTTGGTTATGCTGGTTGTGAACATATAAGACAGAAAATTATATTGCAAACATCATATTTTATATGGACCTTAACGAATGAAACTTAGTGATAGATTCCTATCTCACTGACTGTGACTGACCAAAATATTCAATTAAAAATAATGTGTGGTTGTTAACTTGATTGTCAATTTAATTAGGTCTACTACCAGGAATCAATTATGAGGCATGTCTTTAGATGGGTTTATGAGGGCAATACCAGGAAAGAGTAACTGTTAGAGAGAATTCCCATTGCAGAGTGGGCAGGCTCTATGTAGGCAGCCATACTAACATAGGCAGTCCAAAGAGAAAATAGTACTTCTTTTCCGGCCTGTTCCCACCTCTTGCTGGTAAGAATATCAGTTCTGTTGCTGCTGCCTCTAGCCTCCTTCACTGACTTTGAAATCCAACTTCTTCAGCATTTCAGCATGTCCTCAAGTCAGGAGGATTTTCAGGTATCATCTAACTCTTCAGCACCAAATTGATATTTTTGAAGCAAATGGTTTGTGACACGAATAGTTATTGAATGTTTTTGGCCTCTCTATAGCATGCAATCAGTCACAGCTGAATCATCCAGCACCTCTTTTGTAAACTGCTGTAATAAGCATCTTTTATGACATACACACACATATGTATGTCTATGTGTACATTCTTTCCTTTCTGTTTCCCTAGAGATCCCCAATATAATAATTAACTTTTGAAAACAATAATTAAAATTAATTTCCTATGATTAAGAAGACGAAATAGAGTTGGATTAACAGTTCATAAACTGTTATACCTAAACATTAAAGATATTTAGATAATTTAAGGGGGAAGTTGTTATTTATTACTGAAATTGGGGTTATTCACCTATGAGAAGGAGTTAGAATTCTTTAAAATTTTTGAATGCTTCTTTCTTTTCTGTAATCATTTTCTTTGTTCATGTTTTACATACATAAAAACATAAAATGTAATTGTATTGAAAGCCATGTATTTATAGCAGAGGGTACCCAAACAATTCAGCTAATACAATTTAGAGCTGAATTATTTTTGCTAAAGCTACATTCTGTCCCTTAATTTGATGTGGGGATAATTATAGTGATGGCTGATAAGGAATATAGACCTGGAAATGCCACCTCTCTATCTGGTTCTCATACTTTTTGCTATTCATCTAATTAGATAAAATTGTTTGCATACTTTTTGATTGACAGATTGAAAATTTTTTAGGTGGGAAAATTATTATTATCTAGAAATAGAAGATGAAATGGCATATTTCCAGAACAATAATATTTCCTCCTCAGGTGTGTTTAAATAATTCTGGGGACAATCAGATCTGGCTTTGTGTGAAGCTAAAGACTGAGTGGCCCCTAAAGCAGTGAGTTATACCACTCTCCTAGTTTATGATATAATGTTTGGCAGCACAGAGCTTGGAAGCCACCTTCTTGCTCTTGTAATTTTCATAATACTTCAGCAAATGTCAAGATGAAAGGAATCATTTTTTATGTGATGGTTGTCTTTTATTCAAAAGCATGATGAGAAAACAGGTTCCCCAAACTTTCTGGTACCTGTTACAGTTGGTCAAAAAAATGTGTGGTTTGAAACAGAGTAAGTTTTCTGAGAAACTTTCTAGTTGAAGGAGGAGAACATCATTTGTTCAAGAAAATCTATCGTTCTCCCTGGAGACAAATTCTAGATTTTGCCACTCTGCTGGGACATACTAGCCCTCAGGAAGCAGAGGTAAGAGGATCATGAGTTTGAGCCTGAACTATGTATGTAGATCCCAACTCAAGATGCAAACAAAATCAAAACAGATTAAGCAAACAATAACAAAAACAAAAGGAACACAAAACAAAAAATCCAAACAACAAAATATAATTCCTATTTTTTTTGTAACTTAGATACTAAAAATTTCATTTCCACTCAGTTTGTAAACTCACTAAAGTTGCATGACTATCAGCAATGGCACAGAACAACCCACATCACAGGGAAAAGCACTTAGGAGCAAGGAGCAATGTTGAACAGTAAGAAAACAACACAGACCTTTGAAGACATCAGCACAATGGACCATCATTGTGTCAAAGATGTCAGCTTAACAACTGTAAATTGACAGTACTCTGGTTCCTGCTATTAGTAAGTACAAGCTTTGTATATATTTCCCATTTGAAAGCAGCATTTGGTTACATTTTTAAATAATCATTTTTGTATTCTACACAGTTTTTCATCTGAAGTATGACTGTTCATAGGACATTTGATATTAAATATGAGGATTTTGATGCAAAACAGAATCATCCATGAGCTCTCGGTAATAAAGTACAAAATGAGTACTCAGTGTTAGATATAATTTGTCATTATGTGAAATATAAAATGATCAGGTCAATTGTTACACATTTCAACTTCTGGAGTTGATCCAAAGAATAATGAGAATAGTGCCTGATTTTAATGGAAATGCTTCAAGTTTTTCTGTTTATGAAGATAATTGTTGCGTACTTACTGTTTAATGACCTAATTTTGCTGAGATGTGTTTCCTGTGTCCCTAGATGCTCTAGGATCTTTTTCATGAAGTATGTTAAATTTTGTAAAAGGTCTTTTTATGTCCAATAAAAGAGATGCTCATTTGAGGCTAGTAATGTGGGTTATTACATTTGTTGATTTATATACAATGAACCACACCAGAATCTCTGGGATAAAGCCAGCTTGGTGGATGATTATTTTTCTGTATGCTTGTCTTTTCTTTGCAAGTATTTTATTGAGAATTTTTAAATATATGTTTATTTATTTTTGTGTTTTGAATTCATATATGTTCTATATTCTATATCCTAATTATGTGTGTGTGTGCATGTGTGTGTGTGTGCGTGTGCGTGTGTGTGTGCGTGTGTGTGTATGTGTGTGTGTGTGTACACCATGCGCATGCCTGGTGCCCACAAAGATAAGAGAAGACATTGGATCCCTGACACTGGAATTACAGTTTTAAGCCAAAAATGTGGCTGCTGCTAATTGAACCTAGATCCTCTGGGAAAGCAGATCAAGCTCTTAAACCCTGAAATATTACTCCAGTACATTGTTGAGAATATTTGTGCCCATGGTCATAGAGATATTGGCCTATATCTTTTTTTTTGGGGGGGGGTTGTCTGGTTTGGGTATCAGGGCAATACTGATTTCATAGAATAAGTTGGAAAAATTATTTAGTTTTCTACCTTACAGAGTAAGTTTGTTAGTGAACTTAGAGCCAGGTCAGGTCCAGGAGCTGAACAAGCTACTGCAAGTAAGATCTAAAGACAAAGAAGGGTCAGCACTCTTGGATGGTGGCTGGATATTAGGACTTCACTGGGTCTTAATTACTGCTCATTACCTTCTGGCCCACATCTTTAATTCTGTTTTTCTCTAAAAAGAAATATAGTTTCCTTCTTGGTTGTCTATGTCATTTTTTTTTTTTACCTCCACAATGAAGACATTCCAATATCTCTTCATTTGTCTCACAATGGTTGGTTACAAGCAAAGGCTCTTCTAAATGGTACTCTTACTCATCAGTGTCTCTGAAATCCATGGGCCCCAAGAGAGGAACTCTTAACATTTCTTCACATGGTCCTTGGCTAAATAAAAGCTATAAGATTCTAAAAGTGGCTTTTAGTTGGGAATTTCAATTAGAGTGTGTGAGAGCCAACAGGGTAGAAAGTCTTCCACAGCTGTGAGCAGATCCCAGCACGGGTTAAGACATAGATGAACTGGCTTCTCGCTGTGAAAATTTACAAGGTTATGCAGGACCTTGAAATTTCCAAGCCCTTCATAAGTCCTGCCGAGTGTCGTTAAAAAGGAAGCACTTTCAGCGCATCCCCTAGAGGCAACAGAAGGCCCCATCAGTTCTAGTAGAAACTACTCAATTCTGCAAAGTTGGTAGCAAAGGGGGGGGGGGGGGTTAAGTACTGGGACCCTGAAGTCAGCATGCTAGTTTCTGAATGCCTGAGATAATTTTCCCTCTAGTTCCTCATTTTTCTTGGTTAAGAGGGAAGTGTACCTTCCAGTTCTACGTTTATGGCTTAGACAGGCACTACCCCGTGTATGTTAACCTGGCCTAGTCACTATGCCCAGGGAATCTCCAGAGATCAGAAATTGTAGTTCTGTTGGCCAAGATTGTCCTTATACCATGAACCTTTCTTTCCTTTGGATTCTGACAAATCTTCCTCTCAATTAGATGCCCTTGACCACCAGTGCTGGGTTTAGCCTTCTCCTTGTTGAGAATCCACCCTCCTATGGTTTCTTTGGATATAGAAGGAAAGATGGGTATAAACATCCAGTTTCTGTTGAAAATTGGGTCAAGTAGCTAACAAATTATAATGGCCTTTACTGCAGGCTTTGGATATGGCTGAAACTTGGCCAAGTATAAAAGGACCTATAAGCGGCATGTCACCTGTTACTTTTGGGTGACACTAGGCTTGGGCCAAATCACATGTGTGACACTTGCATAATCAGGAGTTGTCTACCCCAAAGTATTCCAGATTGCCCGTCTGGGACCAGAGGCATGCAATAGGCACCAGAGTCAAACTTGTGTGGGAAGACCAACCATGCTTGTCAGTTCTGGCTGAAAAATAGGCTGGTAAGCATGGCTTCTGACATTTCAAGAAGGCATTAAAGAGGCTATGATTTCTATTTTTATGGCATTTTGAATTAAGAATTTGTGATTTCTGTTCAGATGGTGCTGAAGAATTAGCTGTGATTAATAAGAGACATGCATCATTCAAGTGAAAACTGCCTTTCTAAGTTTGCTGAGATGCTGGTCAGCTGGCACTAAAGATTCAGTTAGGAGAATCAATTAAGAATGAGACTTCCTGGCAGTCCCCACCAGCTTGAGAGTAGGTAGGAAATTATCCTACCCGCTGTCCTCCACCCCAACCAAACCCCAACCACCCACTGGAATCTGTCATTATGAACCCTCTGCCAGACCCATTGTTCATTCTGACACCACCTACATCATCATCCTCCCTGTGGCCAGGCTTTCTCCACAACTCCAGCAGACTCCACACCCACAGGTACAGCCCACACAAGTCTGAAGAACAAGTGAGTGACTGGCCTCCAGGTGGAGCTGCCCCAGTCTCAATACTTGAAGCCCCATGGTATATCCTGTGCCCTCCTCCCATCTCAGAATCAGCAAGGCAGCTGGGTCCTGCTCACAACTCTGGTGCCATTTAACTCTGCTGGTGTAGTCAACTCCAGAAAGAAAGTAAGTGAGAAACATGTCTGCAAGCTAGACATCAGTATTGCAATCACTGAGTTCTGTTCATCCGAAACCCACTCCACTACAGAATTCCACTGACCTCAATATCCTCCCTTGGGCAGACTTTTATCACATCATAGGCATATGAGGCTAGGGTGGATTTGGGCACCCAAATCCCAACAAACCTCAGCTGAGAAAGCCTATAGGACCTGAAGACCTGCTAGACACCAGAACCCTTTGTCATTTAGGCCAGAAGACGATAAAAGAAACAGAAAAGAAAGAAAAAAAAATCATGACTCCAACAAAGACAAACATAAGAATTAACATCCAGACCTATAATCATTCCAACTCCAGATGCCAAATGCCCCAAAAAATCAAATTCAATAATAGAAAGGGCAATATGGCACCACTAGATCCTAGTGCTTCTATGACACAAGACATGAACATTTCAATACCGCTGAAGCACAAGAAAATGATCTTTAAAATAGCTTTATGAAGAGTATAGAGGCCATTTAAGAGAAAATGAAAAAAAAAATCCTTAAAGAAATCAAGAGAATGACAAACAAAAAATGGTTGGAAGTAAAAAGTCATTCTGAGTAAGGTAGCCTATACCCAGAAAGACAAATATAACATATATTCATTCATAAGTGGAAACTATCTGTATAGCAAAGGAAAATCAGACTAAAATCCTCTGCCTCAGAGAAACTAGGTAACAAGGAGGACCCAAAAAAAGACACAGTGATTTTCCTGGGAAGGGTATGTAAGAGATCTTCTTGGTGAGCTGGGGACTGGAACATGCAGGATCAAGTTAGGGAACAGAATAGAGCAGAAGAGTGATGATGGAGATGTCTTAATTGAGGGGGGGCATTTTGGCATCAGATAGAAACTTGGTGCCAGGGAAACTCTCATGAATCTACAAGAACGACCCCAAATAAGACTTCTACCAATAGTGGATAAGTAGCATGAA
This sequence comes from Microtus oregoni, assembly GCF_018167655.1. Lineage (NCBI taxonomy): Eukaryota > Metazoa > Chordata > Mammalia > Rodentia > Cricetidae > Microtus > Microtus oregoni. The sequence goes on from NW_024543076.1 coordinate 17,975,140, forward strand.
CTGACAGTCTACTGTAATCTGATTGGTGACCACCTTAACTGTCATCAAAGAGCCTTATTTCAATAATTGATGAAAACAGATGCAGAGATGCATAGCCAAGCACTGGGCTGAAGTCTGAGGATCCTGTTGAAGAGAGGGAAGAAAGGTTGTAAGTGCTGGGGATGGGAGGTGAGGGAGTGGGTCAAAATCATCTCAAGGGTACCAATAGAGACATGTAACGGGGGTTCATAGGAGCTCACAGACAATGGACCAACAGCTTAGGAGCCCGCAGGGATGTAGGTCCTCTATAGGTGTGTACGAGCTGTTTAGTTTGGTCTACTTGTGTGACTCTTAGCAGGGGGAGCAGGGATTGTCCCCGAGGCTTTTGAAGGCTTTTGGGAATACATTCTTCATACTAGGTTGCCTTATCAAGTGGTGAAATGAGGAAAGAAGCTTAGCCCTACCTCAACTTAATATGTCATGTTTTGCTGACACCCATGGGAAGCCTGCACCCTTAGGAACAGAAGCAGAGAAGTGAATTCATTGTGGTGGTGGCAGGGTACAGATGGGAGGTGAGGAAGGGAATGCGAGGTGGAAAGAGAGAGGAAACAGATGTAGGGACATAAAATAAATGAATAAACTCAATTAATATTAATAAAAAAGAATGAGACTTCCTATTCACTCTTTTCTTTTATAAAAATGTCATGTAATTAGAATCTAAACAATAAATTGTTTATTCCTAACTGTTTGATAGGCACAATGTGTTTTTTATCTTATTGGTATGATGAAAAGTCAAATTTGCCTAAATTGAGTCTTTACAAAACTGTATTTCACCAGGAAAACTATTTGGTCCTTAAATAAAAACTCAATTCTTTCAAAATATGTTCATGATAAAACTAATTAACAAATATTTCAAAGCTTATATGTATAATTTAATATTCTAATATAATCTAAACTTTATGACAGAATATGTTCACATTCCATTACAAAACTTAATCAAAACATAAAGGTTTCTGAATACTCATAGTGTTAATTTCTTGTAGACAGATTGTTAAGTATCAACACATGAAAGTTTAAACTCTGTAATCAGAATCTTTCTGGATTCTATAAATTGCTATCAGAAGGACTTGGTAATGACATTACTCTGGGCTTTTGTTCATTTATCTGTAGTACTATACCCATGAAGTGTTTTGAGAAATGAATATAATTAATAAATTTTAGACTACGATTAGTATAGTAAAATTTAATAAATGATTATGATGATGGTCACCATATTTTGTATGTTTGTATTGTCTACTTTATAAGGTGACTACAAATATGATGATAATCAACAATAGGAAAATGCTAGCATGTAGGAATTAATGCCATTCTCGCCTGCAATATAACCAGATGGATTTTCCAAAACTGTTCTACTTCTACTCCATTCTGAAGGGATCTGATATATAAGAAATGCAATGGGGATATCTTAGGATGAGCTCTGCTAAATTGATGCGTTCTCAAAAACACACAGAACCTCTAGAAGTTCTTTTATTGTACAAAACTATGTTACCTATCCTGTGTTTTTCCATATGAATCTAAACATTGTTTTTCAAGATCTGTAAAGAATTGTGTTGGAATTTTGATAAGAATTGTGTTGAACATCTTTCAATTGTCTCATATCTTCTTCAGTTTGTTTCAGAGACTGAAGTTACTGTCATACAAGTTTTTCATTTGTTGGTAAGAGTTATCCCAAGATATTTTATATCATTTGTGGCAATTACGAAGGGTGTTTTTCTGATTTCATTTCAGCTTGTTTGTCATTTGTATAAAGGAGGGACACTGATTTTTTTGGAGTTAAACTTGTATCCAGTCACTCTTCTGAGGGTTTTGATAAACTGTAGGAAGTCTCTGGTAGAATTTTTTGGGTCACTTATGTGCATTGTATTATCGTTTGCAAACAGTGGTACTTTGATTTCTTCCTTTCCAATTTTTATCTGCTTGATATCCTTTAGTTAGTTGTATTATTCTAGTTAGAACTTGAAGTATTATATTGAATAGGTATGGAGAGAGAGTGTACACACCTGCCTTGTTTCTGATTTTAGTGGAATCACTTTGAGTTTCTCTCCATTTAATTTGATGTTAGCTATTGGTTTACTTACAGAATATTGCATTTATTATATTTAGATATGTCCCTTGTATTTCTAATCATTCCAAGACTTTTAATCTGAAAATGATGTCAGATTTTGTCAAGGTTTTATTCAGTATCTAATAATATGATCACTTTTTTTTTCTTTTAGTTTTATTTAAATGATGGATTTCACTGACAGATTCTTATATGTTAACCACTGAATCTCTTGCAGGGAGCTTGCTTGATCATGATGGATGATATTTTTGATCTGTTCGTGGATTCAGTTTACTAGTATTGCATTGAGTATTTTTCATCAAATTTCATTAGGAAAATCTAATCAAAGACCCATACATAAATCCATACACTTATGGACACCTAGTTTTGACAAAGAAGTCAAAGTTATACAATAAAAAAAAGAAAGTGTCTTCAACAAATGGTGCTCATATATCTGGATGTAAGCTTGTAGAATACGAATAGATCCATATCTATTACCCTGCACAAAACTTAAGTCCACATGAAACATAGGACTCAACATAAAACCAGATACACTGAAAATGATAGAAGAGAAACGTGAACAGCGTTGAACTCTTTGGTACAGGAGACAATCAACAATTAAAAAATGGGACATTAAAACTAAAAAGTTTCAGCTGGGTGGTGATGGTGCACCCCTTTAATCCAAGCACTCGAGAGGCAGAGGCAGGTGGATCTCTGGGAGTTCAAGGCCATTGTGCTCTACAAGAGGTAGTTTCAGGACAGACTCCAAAGTTACAGAGAAACCCTGCCTCAAAAAACCAAAATACATAAATATATAAAAATTAAAAAGAAAAATAAAACTGAAAGGCTTCTGTGAGGCAAAGGATACCATCAACGGAAATAAATGACACCCTACAGAATGTGAAAAAATTTTCACCAACTCCGCATATGACAGAGGGCTACTGCTATTGGCCATGCGAGAGGAACAGCAAGTCGCAATTGAAGTTTCAGGTATCAGCCAACCAGAAGAGAATCCTCTGATGGGCCGATCTCATTTAGGCAAGAACAAGGGACTGCAGACCCTGGAATGTCTTCTGCTTCTGCTCTGCGTTTACATGTTTATTGCAGCTATCTTTCTCTGGTATCAAGCATGGTGTAAGTGGATGTGAGGAGATCTCCACTGCCTGTAATACAGTGTGTTTATTGCTTGGAAACATCCCGTTCTACTGGCTATTTTTACCTGTGGACTGTGAAGAATATGAACCCTCCCTAAGCTGTATAGTCTAATTTGATAATAAAAACGATAGTTTGCATAGAATATTGATGAATAAAAATAAAAACAAAGATATGTTTCGCAACCAGTGTCTGTGAGTCTCACCTAAGGAGTTGCATGGATTATAGCTCAAGTTAATGACTAACAGTTGAGTCCCAGTAGCCCATGTGGTTTAAATTCCTTTACCTTCAATGTTGGAGATATGTTCACAGTCTCAGAGTGCACCACAGCTGAACAAAGGCTTTGAAAAGAAAACAAAGTTAGACTAAAATTTTTTGTTAAATAACTTTGAGGTGAAAAACAAGAAGACAATCTATAGTTTTAGAAGGACACATAGGTGAGTGAGGAACTTTTTAAGGTCAATGTTCAAGAAGAAAGCAGTGCAATTATTACTGACTGTTGTACTCTACTTGCTAGGTTTTGTTGATGACCAAAGGTGATGACAAATGGGTAAAAGATTTAAAGTAGAGCTGACTGATTTTTTTCATCTATAAAAACTTAGTTTTTTGATTCCTTTAAGATTCTTTATAGGATTACCTTTCAAGAAAGTAATAAAGTAATTGGCCCTTTCTTTGTAACTGCAAAATGCAGCCTGCCAGTAAAATACTGGACAAAAAATATCTTGCTTGCCCACACACATAGTCTATAAAAAGTTGCTTGGTTATGAATGTATATAGGTTCCTGGGATAATTTGTTTCTCACCTATAATACATAAATTGTTTAATCATATGAGGGGATGAAAAATATGCTTTTACATTAATCACTCAATTAAGAAATGGAATAAAACCTTTCTGACTCTTTTACTGCCTGGAAGATTGTTTTGGGGTATAAATGTTGTGAAAAAATAGGGAAAAGGGAATAAAGAAAGAGAGAGAATAAATAAGGAAATCACAAAGAGAATTTGTGTGTGCCTTTTCCCCTAAGCCCCTCAGACTGAAAAGTGTAACTTCATGGACTCCATGGTTTCCCATCAAAGCTATGTGCTGCTGGAGGCTGCTCCCTCCCCCAGACAGTGATAGGCTACTATGCAAAATATATAAAGAACTCAAAAATTTAGACAACAACAAACAAAACAATCCAATTAAAAGTGTGATGATATCTAAACAGAAAATTCTCAACAGAGGAATCTCAAATAGCCAAGAAACACTATTGCAAGGATAGGGTCCCTTGTTTGTCCTGATCGCCCGCTAGCTTACACTGGAAATAGCCACACAGAAACTCTATTCATTAAAACATTGTTTGGCCCATTAGCTCTAGTTTCTTATTGGCTAATTTTTACATGTTAATTTAACCCATTTCTAATAATCTATGTATTGCCATGTGACTGTGGCCTACTGGTAAGATTCTAACCAGCGTCCGTCTCAGGCAGAAGATCCATGGCATCTCTCACTCTGCCCTTCTTCCCATCATTCAGTTCTGTCTTCTCCTCCTACCTAAGTTCTTCCCTATCAGGCCCAAAGCAGTTTCTTTATTCATTAACCAATAAAAGCAACACATGAACAGAAAAACTTCTTACACCAAAACACTTTTAAAATGAATGAAAACCTAAGGCATCTCTCAAATGCTTATCAGTGCTTCTTTGAGATTACATCTTACCCATGTCAAAAGAGTTAAGATTAATAACACAAGTGAGATCTCATCCCCATGAAGATGAGAAGCAAAGGGAACACTGCTTCATTGCTAGTGGGAGTGTGAACTTGTACATCCACTTTGGAAATCTATATGGTTGTTTCTTGGAAAATTGGGAATAAATATATTTCAAGACTCAGCTATACCCCTTCTGAATATACCATCAAAAGAGACTCCAACCTACCACAAGAACACTTACTCAGCTATTGTCATACCAATTTTATTCATAATAGCACAAACTGGAAACTACTTATATGTCTTTCTATCAAGGAACAGATTAAAGAATATGACAGATTTACACAATGGACTATTATCCATTAAAAATAGAAAGAAAGCAGTATTATGAAATTTGTATCAAAATGGGTAGAACTAGAAAAGAACATCCTGAGTTTAGGAAACCCAGAGACAGAAAGACAAACAATGAATGGGTCTAGTAATTTATTTCTTTGCAGAATACTTTTTCTTTAGTGGTATGAAGCCTGCTTTTTTTGGTAACTTTAAACTCATTTTTTTCTTTCTAAAATATGTAATTTCTATGTTGTTTTGCTCAGTTTGCCCCCCTCTCTCTCATAGTAGAGCTGGATGAGAGCAATGATCAGTAACTGTGACAACTTGAATGCTATTCTGTCTTGAGCTTTCCCCCACCATCAAATTAGTCCATTACTTCTAAATTCAGCCTCATAAAAGTTTTCAGAAAGTAGTAATAATATGGCTGACTCTTTGCCAAAATGTAGCAGGAATGATCTCTAGCCTAGTTCTGATGGACTCACAATTCCATTCTGAAGCCATAAACTAGGCCTGCTTTTGTCTGTTCTTCTCAGCACAATAGTTTTCTGAACTCCTATCTGAATGGTTCATTAAGCTCTACTTATAGCGTACTAGAAATTTTCTAGCCCAGAGTCTCAAGTTCCTCCCAAAAAATAGCTTTCAAAGATGCAGAAGCACATAGTTAGGTTTATCACGGCAGTTGTCTTCACTTCTGTTTACTCATTTTTTTCTGTTCTGGTGAATTTTCCACTTTCTGGGACAAAATAGGTGACAAAAGAAATTCAAGGAAGAAGGAGTTTAATTTTGTTTGTAGTTAAAGAGTACACTTAAGATGGCAGGAGATTAAGGTAGCTCATTGATCCTTTCAAGAAGCAGAGGGAGGAGAATACTGATTCTCATCTTGATTTTCCCATTTTATTCAATCTGAGATCAAAATCAGTGGAATGGTATAAAATACATCCATGTTGGGTCTTCTCTGCTTTGTTATACTTTTCTGGAAATATAATAAACTTCATTAAAACTGACACTTATAATTAATCAATATAGGCCACCACAAATATCACACATTATTGGTTTAAAATTACTTTACCAGGCCGGAATGAGGGGGTGCATGCCTTTAATCCCAGAAGTCAGGAGGCAGAGGCAAGCAGATCTTTCTGAGTTTGAGGTCAGCTGCTCTACAAAACAAGTTCCAGGACACGTTCCAAAGTTACAAAGAAACCATATCTAGGAAAAAAAAATATTTTATCAGAGTTCTAAAGACTGAAATTCTAAAAGCAAGATGGCAGGATGAGCCCTCTCTGGTGAATATTGTCTTATTTGGTTTCAGAGGCTATTCTTTGGTACATGCATGTAGAGGGGAAGAAAGAAAGGAAAGTTTGTTCTCTTTTCTTTCTCTTTCTTATCCTTCTTCTGAAACCACCAACTCATTACAATTTAAGCCTCATTCGGCTGCTCCCATTGTACCTTAATTAAAGCTTGTTTATAGAGCCCATTCATTGGGCCTTCACTATATAAATCTGAGATAGTAGGTGGAGCACCTATTTCAGCATATGACAATGAAGTACTTTATTTTGTAATGAGATTTGGTCAATGGAATAGTATAATTGTTTTATGTGCTAAAATTATTAAAAGACAAAAAAACTTCAGTTATGTTTTATGTTAATTACAGGAGTTTCTACCATTAAGAACACATTGCTTTGATCTTTTCTCATATAAAACATACTAGTATAATCTGTTGAATTTCTGAGCATGTACTATTTCACATAGAACGAGTTTTATGTAGTTATTTCAGCTCAGCAGTAGAACCTTCCGAGACTCACTATTCAGACTCACTACCCATACTGTTCATTAAGCTACTGCTGCTTCTGTAATTTCTTTATTTCTAGGTTCACTTATCAGCAAATTAAATATTGCAAATAAGTTCTGGATAATAATACCTGGCAAGGCTATCTTCCTTTTATATTATTTGAATCATGTACAATGAAGGGAAAAATATTAACTAATGTTAGTGCCCTAAGTGTCGAATCTTATAGGTATTTAATTCAAATATGACTATAGTAAATTTCAAGTCCTTTAATTTTTTTTTAAAAAAAAACCTTTGTGGACAAAACAAATACAAGTGGAGAAACAACCTTATAAAAATGAAGAACAACAAACAGTGCATTAAAATGGTAATATCATGTTAGAATACATAAAAAATTATTCTTTCTTTATGTTTCATGAAATTTTATTGGGAAGATATTAAAGAATGTTTGTCCACTTCAAAAGTGGTAACAGTGACAGAAAAAAAAAATGATTCTATCACAGTCTGATTGATGAGTCAAAGAATTTTACTGGGGTCCATAACAAGAGAATGATAGAGGGGTACAGCTACAAAAACAATGCTAAGGAGTCACCTACACGAACATGAATGAAGAGTTATCTAGAAAAGTATGAGTGAGAGGTTATTAATAGGAGTATGAGTAAGTTGTTATGTACAGAAGTACAGCTTATTATATGGGTGACAAAATCTCCCTCCCCATAACTGTTATCCATTTAAGTTAATATATCCTCGATGAGAGGCATCCTATCATGTGCATGGCTAGCTCCCCATGGTCCCCAAAAAGGTTTTGTTTGCTTTGTAACACCCAACCCTACCAGTCACCTCCAAAAGTGGGGGTTAAAATATTGCAGTCTTGTGAGAATGTCAAGAGGCTTGTCAGAGAAGTCCCTCCAGGAGGGCATATTCACTACCACCTACAATCAGATATGCAGTTTTTGGCTTTTGTTAGTGCTTATTTTCTCAAAATATTTATTTTCTTTTCTCTTGCTAAATAAAAATAACTCAATCAAATTTTGTCTTTCTATAGTATACCTGGAATTTTACCATTTTATAGAAGAAGTAGCTTAATTGTTTTTTTTTACAATTTATGAAGAGTATGGATTCTTTTTAAAACTTTTAAAAATGTTTGCTAATAATTATTAATAAAATTTGCTAATTCATAAATAATGTTAATATTTTAGAAGATTGATATTCTATGTTCTTAAGAACTCAGTAGTAGAATGTTTAAACTACTCATTATATTTACTTATTTTATGTGTGTAAGTGAATATATATCTGTGCACCATATGTTTGCCTAGCACAGCAGAAATTGATAAATTTTTAATCTTCTCAAAAATGACAGTATGAGTGAGAGATTCTGTTGTTCCATTGCAAAGGCAAATATGCTCAACTGTGTAAAAAATAGGTACAGATAATGTAAATATAACCATCCATAAAAAGACATGAATAATTATACAATAAAATAATTCTGTGATTTTGTCCTTTCGTACAATATTATGATGTATATTTATAAGTCACATGAATTCTTTAAGGTATAGTTCACAGTGTGTGCTTAAACAATAGAAAGTTCTCATTACATGACTCCATTCACTCCTATTGTGTGATTCTAACTTAGATCGCCTTATACAATTCTTTGACTTGAAATACATTATCCATCAAATCCTTTTCAAATCAACTGACTAGAATGAATATTGTCAATTTGTTCTGTGCTCTTTTTATTTTAATCCACCTCTATTTCTATACTCCAGAATAGATGTTTGTTCAGCAAGCTTCGTTTTGTCTGATCATCAGTCCAATTATTTACACATCATTTAAATTTTAATAACTTAAATCATTGGAATTTAAAGAAAAATGGGGCTCAATCGGGGTTAGTAAATATTCTCCTCTTAGAAATGTTCACACAAAATATGTTAACCCTTCACAGACTACAGCATATTGTAAATACTGCATCTGCCTATAGTAATGTATATCAGAAAAAAAAAACTAAATCTAATCAAGTGGGTTGAGAAACTTCATGAGGGTAACTGAAATGCCGATAGATTTGTTTTTTAATATTTAAAAACAGGAAACCAAAAGAAACATTTAGTCATTTAAACTCTAGATATTGTTATAGTAATCCATATTTTACCCTTGGAGCAATTCATACAGCTCTTAGAATCTCTGTGAAATCACTAAGACTTGAGAAAATCATAGTTTCTTTTCTGTGACTCTCTAAATGTCTTTTGTTATTCTTGGAGATTAGATAATTCTTTTGGTTTTTTTTTTGTGAATACAGGGGATGTTTCATTACTCATAGCTATTGCAGCATCTAGTATATCAAAATTTGTGTTGTTTCTTTGTGCTTTAGTCCCATAACATAACCCAAAATATAGAAAAGCTGTCATGAATTTAGCTAGCCTCAATATTTCTTTCATTAAATTTTTTCCTAAGAAAAATTCACCAAAAATATAGTGTTTTCACATTCAATTTCTTCTTTTCTGCCTTCTCCCTGGAAACTCCACAAACAAGTACCTCTTCCATCCACATGTCTTTTTGTTTTATGACTTCCTAAGTTTAAAACATGTTATCCATGGGTCTGTTATAATTCACTGGACCATCATGAGGTCATCAGTTGGTACACAAATGTTGACAATGTCTGGCCCTCCCACAGAATCCATCCATTTAGTAAGAAGAAATAGAGCAACATGCTCCTCTTTGATCTATAACTGACTCTTGAACAGATATAGCTTATACCAGCCCAGAGTTGGCAGCTATTGCTCCTCTGATATCATGAATTATTGACTTTCATGTTTTTATGATAGCATTTTAAAATTTCTCTCCCTATCTTTTAGGTCTTATATTCTTCCAGCCATTTCTAGCATCTTGTTTCCTGAACTTTAGAATGATATCCTATTGAAGATTAGCACTTGGCCATCACTTATTCTCAGATTCTGGAGCAGCAATGTATTTCTGGATTCATTATCTTTCAATGTGAAGAGAAGTATCTCTTATTGAGATTGAGTGTATCATTTGTCTATGGATATAACCATAAATATTTAAAAGGCAGCTTGGTGCTGTGCTAACTTAGCTAAACAATAGAGTAAACACTATCATGGGATTTAACACTTTCTCAGTCAATTTTTCTTAATTTTGGAGGCGAGGCCTTGGAGTCCATCTAAAAATCAATCAGAGAACTTTGGTTTTGCTATAACTGTCATGCCACTGTAGCAAAGGCAGGCACACCTTGCCAGGCAGGTTGGTTTTGTAGTTTGTAAGGTTCTCAGCTGAATAAAAACTGTTGATGCATTCCTCAGTTGAGGAGCATCTAGGTTGTTTCCAGGTTTCAAATAACGCTGCTACTATGAACATAGTTGAACAAATGCTTCTATCATATAATTGAGAATCTTTTGGATATACGCTCAAGAGTGGTATTGCTGGATGAGGTTGGCTGATTCCCAATTTTCTGAGAAAACATCTACTGATTTCCAAAGTGGTTGTACAAGTTTGCATTCCCAGCAGCAATAAATGAGTGTTTCCCTTACTCCAAATCCTCTCCAGCATAAGCTATCATTGGCGTTTTTGATCTTAGCCATTCTGACAGGTGTAATATGGTATCTCAGAGTTGTTTTGATTTGCATTTCCTTCATGGCTAAGGATGTTGAACATTTTCTTAAGTATCTTTAGGACATTTGAGATTTTTCTGTTGAGAATTCTGTTTCATTCTGTATCCCATTTTTAAATTTGGTTATTTAGAATTTTAATGTCTTATTTCTTGAATTCTTTATGTATTTTGGAGATTATTCCTTTGTCTAATGTGAGGTTGGTGAAGATCTTTTTCCATTCAGTAGGCTGCCTTTTTGTCTTATTGACTGCGTTCTTTGCTTTACAGAAGCTTCTCAATTTCAGGAGGTTCTATTTATTTATTGTTTCTCTCAGTGTTTGTGATACTGGGGTTATATTTACGAAGTGGTCTTCTGTGCCCACGCATTGAAGACTACTTTTCATGTTCTCTTTTATCAGGTTCAGTGTGGTCGGATTTATAGAGAGGTCTTTGATCCATTTGGACTTGAGTTTTGTGCATGGTGATAGATATGGATCTTTTTTTTATTCTTCTACAGGTTGACATCCAGTTATGCCAGCACCATTTGTTGAAGATACTTTCTTTTTCCTTTGAATAATTTTAGCTTCTTTCCAAAAACCAGGTGTTTAGAGGTATGTGAATTAATATCCCGGTCTTTGATTAGATTTTATTGGTCAATCTCTCTGTTTTTCTGCCAATATCAAGCTGTTTTCATTACTATAGCTCCAAAATAGCACTTGGTGTCAGGAATGGTGATGCCTCTGGAATGTGGCACATTTGCACAATAGAGTATTACTCAGTGGTAAAAAACAAAACAAAACAAAACAAAAAAACAAACCAACAACAACAACAAAAAAAAAAAACAATGACACCTTGAATTTTGCATGCAAATGGGTGGAACTAGAACATGCTATTCTGAGTAAGGTAACTCATATCTACAAAGATGACTATGGTATGTACTTATTTATAAGAGGATACTAGTTATAAACAAAAGACATTGAGCCTATAGTTCATGATCCTAGAGAAGCTAGGTAATAAGGTGAAATTAAGAAAAACATATGTAGAGCCACTTGTAAATTTAAAACAGACAAGATTACCTGACAAAATTGGGAACATGGTGGTAGCACAAGAAGAGAGTATGAAGGAGAAGAGGAGGGAAGAAGAGAAGGGCTGAGGAGAAGTTGATGGAATGGAATAGTTGAGATGGAGGAAGGACAGAGAAGAGAGCAATGAAAGTGATATCTTGATTGAGAGAGCCATTATAAGTTTAGCAAAAATTTGCCTCTAGATCCAAGAATCCACAAGGATGACCCCAGCTAAGACCATAAGCAATAGGGGAGAGAGGGCCTGATCTTGACTTGTTCAGTAGTTAGACTGATGAATATCTTAAGTATCACCATAGAACCTTCATCCAACAACTGATGGAAACAGAGGCAGAGATCTGGACTGATCTGGAGGCAGAAATCAGAGCACTGGGCTGAGCTCCCAAAGTCCAGTTTAGAGTAGGAGGAATATGAGCAAAGAGACCAAGACCATGATGGTTTGAAACAGTCTACTTGAGTTAATAGGAGCTCACCAACTCCAGTCAGACTAGAAAGGAACAAGCACAGGACCAAACTATTTCCTCTGAATGTAGTTGACAATTGCCTGGTTGGGGCAGATTGAGGGACCACTGGCAGTGGCATCTGGATTTATCCCTACTGCATATAGTGGCTTTTTGGGATCCTCTTCTCTTTGGATGTATACCTTGATCAGCCTAGATATGGTAGGAATGGCTATGAACCTTCCACAAAACAATGTGCCTTACCCTCTCTGAGGATTGGATGGGACTGGGGTGGGAGGGTGTGTGGAGAGAATTAGAAGAGGGGAGGAATTAGGAACTTAAATTGTTATTTTTTAAATATCTAAAAAATTTAAAAATAAATAAATAAAAATAAACTAAACTCCCCCCAAAAGCTGTTGATCCTTTTCTCCCCCAACACCCTACAGTGTAACTTCTGGTGCTTTGATCACTAACAAACAGGCAGGAAGCATCTGTCTCACATCCACTTTGATTTCTCTGTATCTTGCTCCTACAATATGTGGTTTCTTCAGCAACAGGGTCTTACCAACTACTTGTGGTGGAAAGACACGAATTGCAAGGGCCTATACTGTCCAGGGAGCATCTCAGGCCTAGCTTACCATGAACTCAAAGGAAGGTATCCCCAGGACTTCAGTTTCGGTTTAATAATCCCTGATTATGATATTCAGCAAAATTTAGCCATAGAGGTTGCCACTATTTTAACACTCACATTTTTTAATTTGGTTTACACTGTAGTATGTTTAAAGCTCTTTCCTTTCAAATGTTCAATGGCATCAATGTTTTGAGTTGTCTAAAAGGGAAGAGCCTCCCTTGTATGACTCAGGGATTTCCTTTCCCACTCTTTGCTTCCTGCACACTCTCACTGCAAATCATTTTCTAGAATAAAACAGTTCTAGAAGCAGTAGGAGCTCTTAAATTTTACAAAGTGGTTCAGTCCAAAAGAGAGCTTATTTTTTGTTTTTGTATATCATAGATTACTCCTAAAAATAAAAAGCTACTCAAATCTCTATAGTACTCTCAACTATATATAGTACTCTCAACTCTCAAAACTATGTGTTTGGTATCACCATAATTCTTATAAATTTAAAGAGATTAATACTCAAAGCTCATTCACGGTTAAAGAGTTGTCAGACTAAGTGAGCCTGAATGATCACAGACTGATAAAATAATAAAATAAATATTTTATTTAAAAAAAATACTTGTCACAGAGACACATGATACTTCTCTTTTATATTACACATAAAATTTTCACTAAAATAAATATTTACATGTTCAGTAATAATGGAGTTGCAAGTGGTACTCATATTTAATATAGAGAATTTCCAAACTACTATAAAACTCCAGTATAAATAGCATAGCTAAAGGGTATTTGTGTACATTGTGTGTCCACAGTAGTTGGTTATAGAGAGAATAAAGCTAACAGAGATAACAGAGACAAATATTAGAAGAATATGTGTTGAGATAAATGACAAATAAATCAAAAGTATTCAGAAATATAGTCCAGGATACTATGATTCTAAATCAACTTGGTACATGCTTCTGATGGAACATTCTTTTATACATCCAACACCTCTTTCTTTAGTGAGTACTTAGTGCTACTGAAATTAAAAAGAATGCAAAAATATAAGCTCACAGGTGCAAAAATAAATGGACAGCAAATGGTCTTCTAAAGATAAATGCATGTTGGTGGTTTTATTATCTAAGGATATTTTTTTTAGGCCCTGAACATTACTATTATAAAACCTAATTAATTTGAAAAATTGGATATGCTGAAAAAATGATGAATGTAATTTAATCCAAACTCTAAAGTTTGTGTCAACAAAATGGCAGTTCCTGTTTTTCACAAAGGATAATTATACCGTGTGTTACAATTTTAATCGATCATGGTATGAAACAGAACTGTTCTTGTAGGTGTTGCATAATTACAATTATGACTAATCACTGACCTCAGGTTGGCATTATTTCAGCAAGGAAAACATAAAATACCTTATGCTTATGAGCAAGCAGCCTTTGTGTTGGTGAGTAATTTCTTCAGTATTTATCATTACTATCATAATTTTGCTTATGAATAACAGCTTCAGAGTTTATAAAGCAAGGGAGTTCACATAAAGATAGATTGATGTCTCCAAATACTTAGAAAAATCATTTTCTCCTATAACTTTAAGTATAAATTTAAATATGTTATAGAAAAAATTTTATTTGAGCTATTGATAGGAAGGGTCAAAAAATAAATCTCAATTGAATATAAACAATAAGATATTAAATTACTAAGGGACTGTCTTTTCTACTTTTAACTTTCTTCATATAAGATTATTTGTAACAATATGAGTTCACATCCTCTTTCTTCTTTTGAGCAGATATTTTAATGAACACTCCTAAAGTTTTTGAGCTTGCATTTTTCGATACTTCTAAAGAAAGTCCAGAGATAAATGTTAATAAATTTAGTGACGTAATCTTATACACTCAGCCTGACTGGTATTTAGTACCCTGATTTTACATGTACAATGTTTTAGTAGAATAAAAATATTCATATGATATTAAAAAAATGAATTCCGGACTGATTTCAGAAAATGTTTTTCCAAAGCTTTAGCATCAGTCAGCACATAGAAATCTATGATTTAGACATTTCTATTTTATTAATATAAAACATTCAAGTAGTTTATTATCATTAATATTGTTGCAAATTTTCATATATGTGCTGTTGAATATCTGGTGTTAGAAATTATAATGTACCTTACCACTGTTTCATAATATTACTGATGAACACTTTCCACAAAATGTTACCCCAATTCAAGAGGGCATGATTACACATTCTAATCATGAGAGCATGATTGTGTTATCATCAAGCTGAACACATACAAATTCTCATAAATCACATAAAAATCACAAAAGAATGATGAGCATAACTCATAAAAATAATAGGAATATCAAGTGGTTACAAATGAAAGGATGGTGTATAAATAAAGCAATCTGAGAATTTTAAAATAATATTGCAGTTCTCTCATGCAATGCTAATGGAATGTCATCTTGCTTACACATATCTACAGAGCCTGTTATTAATGTTTGTCAAATCACCTAATATAATTCATTCTATTGATATTTTATTAAGGAAATTTGTCAACAGAAATACCTTGTTTGAGAATGATAATTATGCCGGCACTGATACATTAGTTATTGTTGGTTGTTTTGGTAAAACACTGTGAAAGTTACATACAGACAAGAGCTTATTTTGCTTAAGGTTGCAGAGGGAGAGAGTCTGTAGAGCTGAGGGCAGCATGCCAGCAGATGGGTGGAGCAGAAAGATGAGTAGTCTCATCCTCAAGAACAAGCATGAAGCACAGGACAAAGTGATGGCGGAGCAAGGCTTTCAATTGCCAAGCTTACTCTCAGTGACTTACTTACTCTAAAATAGATCCACAGTCTCTAGCGATTCTTAACCTCTCCAAGCAGTACTACCAAGAAGCTCCCTAGTATTCAGATATACACACCTATAAGAACCATTTCTTATTCAAACCACTGCAACTGATAAAAGGTAAAAATAAAATAAGATAAATCACCTAATACATGAGAACAGAAGTAATTGTTGATACTATTACATAATACACAGTTTTACTGTATATTTGTTAAAAGACCTGCATTTTAAAAAGAGCTCCACTGGAATAAGATTTTATCTATGAGCTTTGCTTTCAGTTGTGGTAGTTATAAAAATGAAATCAAGCCAATTGGAAATTAGCAGAAAATGAATGCTTGGTACCTATATCCTTGAAAAGAAGGGCAGGTATTTAAGGGGTGGGGTGGGTTGGGGGTAAGGGGAGATGGGGAGAGAAAAGTTAGAAGGGAAGGAGGTCGGGCCTTGGGAAAGCAGGAGGATAGGGATAAAGGAAGGTTGGACAGGGGAGCACGGAACCACAATTCTTAGTTAAGGGAACCACTTTAGGGTTGGCAAGAGACCTGACCCTAGAGGGGCTCCCAGGTGCCCAAGCTGAGGTCCCCAGTTAGTTCCTTGGGCAGTTGAGAATAGGGAACCTGAAATGACCCTATCCTAGAGCAATACTGACGAATACCTTGCATATCATCATAGAACCTTCATCTGGTGATGGATGGAGATAGAGACAGAGACCCACACTGGAGCACTGGACTGAGCTCCCAAAGTCCCAATGAGGAGCAGAAGGAGGGAGAACATGAGCAAAGAAGTCGGGACCACGAGGGATGCACCCACCCACTGAGACAGTGGAGCTGATCTATTGAGAGCTCACCAAGACCAGCTGGACTGTGACTGAAAAAGCATGGGATAAAACTGGACTCTCTGAACATGGCGAACTATGAGGGCTGATGAGACGCAAAGGACAATGGCACAGGGGTTTGATCCTACGTAATGTGATGGCTTTGTGGGAGCCCAGCCAGTTTGGATGTTCACCTTCCTAGATATGGACGGAGGTGGGAGGTCCTAGGTCTTACCACAGGGCAGAAAACCCTGACTGCTCTTTCGACTGGAGAGGGAGGGGGAAAGGAGAAAAAAAATATAAAAGAAAAAAAAAGAGTCTCTTATTGATGTTAAACGGGAGTAGGATTATAGATAAAAAGAAACAAATACATGAACATGTTCTGAGTACCAGATGATTTGGGTGTCACAGAAATACCTGGTGCCACTTGGACATTTTATACAAGTGGAAGACAAAGAACATCTTCATAGTAATCACTTTTGTTTGGTGTCTTTTATTACAAAAGCTAATACGACTTTAGAGATACCTAGTACACCAATTCAGGAATATGATGTAGTAATACAAAGGCTCCTGTCCTGTCAAGCTGATGCATCCTAGAGTTATCTGAGAGGAGAAGCCTCATTTGAAGAGTTCCTCTGATCAGATTGTTCTCTGTATGTGTGTCTGTAAAAAAAATTATTTATTGTTATTTGATGCAACAGGACTGAGCCCTCTCCAGGGTGGGCAGCACCAATCCATGGACAGGTGGTCCTAAGCTGTATAAATACGGAATTTCAAGTGTGTCATGAAGCAGAGTTCCTCCATGGTTTTTGCTCTGATATTTTAAGTGATGGACCTGGAAGTGCAAAGTGAAATCAACCCATTCTTAAACTAAGTTTTTTTTTCTTTTTCTTTTTTTCCAGTGTTTTCTCAGAGGAATAAAAATGAAAGTAGGACAGAAAAGCAGACAGGAGACTAAAAACACCTTCAAAATGCAGGGAAGAAATAAACAAAGCAATTTTGCAGGCATAACAATATGCTAATTGAAAGTTAGAGATATTATAGAGATCTTTAAAATACTGACAAGAGGAAAGTTCTTTTTTAGTAGCGAGTTCATGATTTTTGAGTCAGATCTGCTGTTATAGATTTGAGATCATTAGAATGTCTTATGGGAAGTTTTATGAATATCTGATCAATGCCTTCCATCACTGTGAATGGTGTCTTCCATAAGTAAGATATTAAACTGCTCATGAAGGATTTAAAGAGACGGAACTATATGTGTTATACAATTTCTTCAACTGCTCTTGAAACTCATTAACTATACTCCCAATGTCAAAAAATAACAAATCCAAAATATAGAGTTGAAAAGTAATGCATTATTACTGATAATTCAGTGACTTGTAGAAAATGTAGCATATTTTACAATATAGTAAAGTGACAAGGAGACAACTTGGACGTAAACTCTGAGAATTTAGAATTTAGATTTTAGCAAATGCATAATTGAAGTTGACAATAGATACAGGGTACCAGGCACTCTGGCAGATGACTCATTTCAATATTGACCTTCTACCTGAAGTGTGTATATGAGCATAAGTTAATTTTGCTGAAAATTCTTCCATCTTCCCTACTTTGGGTTCTTAGCTACTAAGTCATAAGTGTGTTCTGTTCTTCGATGAAGGACATAGACTTCTCCTGCCAGCATTCCACTCTGAAATCTGGCTGTGTGGAGTTGGAGATCAACTAATTTCAGGTCCTTTTTATAGATGCCAGATTGTATTTTTACTTCCTCCTCTGCCAACTTCAAGTGCACAAAGAGGGGCTGAAGTAATCCAGGGATGTAATCTGTTTAGTTCCCACGGAGCATATAATGAATCATATGCCTCTCATTCCTCCAATTATTGTCTTATTGATAAGATCATACTGTTATAACAGTTCTGTCTATTACAATCATTTATTACACAAGAACTACTGAATTTTTGCTATTTTTTTCAGAATAAAGGTCATAGGTCAACCGTAGGGAGTCTGTGACCTTTGAGGTTCATATTCTTGGAACCTGAGCAACATCCCTCAACATTAAAAGTTGTTATTTTCATAAGAAAATCAAGATAAAAAACCACTCTGTGGAACTCTCCATTAAAGAATTAATAACATTAATGTGATCTATTATCCAATCTCTATATACTCTCACTCATTTCTAGTTTCAAATTCATTTCATCTGTGATAAAAATAAAAGATATTTTTTAGTGTTCTGAAGACGTAACGTGATTAATCACATTTCCACTAATGATATTTTAAAAGGACCTCTGCCCAGAAGTGTGACGCGCAATCATTAAAAAAAATCAGATTCCAATTTCAAAGATACTAATCTCCAGCATTATGCTGCTGGCAGAGGCACATACTTATCCCCACTCACCTCAGATCTTCAAGACACACAAATGGGCAGCTCCATGGTGTTGCTGGAACGGAGTCTGGCCTGCAAGCAGAGTAGAGACAGAACTGACTAGCTTAGGACAAAGTGATGTTACAAATTGTTTAGAACAGAATAATGCCAGATCCAAAGAAATGTTTTTTTTTTCATTTGAGACATGGATTGAGGTCCAAGAGGAGCATAATGGTACCAAATGGATAAAAACAACAATAAAGTCACTTCTCATGCATAATGCATCGGCATTCACTATTGGAGCTGGTATCACCATCTGGTATCTAATTATTCCCGCCTCATACCACACGGTGTTGTGCACCTAATGGAATGACTGTATGTTATAACAACTCAGCACACAGAGTTTTTGCTGCTAATTATAAGGAACTAGTTATTGTTTAAGTTATGGAAATCCTGAAAACTTTGAAGCTCATTTCTTAAAATACAAATTTTGGAAGATGTAGCAGGAAAAGAGAAGTATAGTTAGCTCTTACTTCTGAATAATCTATCCTTCTTTTGTGCTCAGCTATTTTTCTAATATTTGTATCACAGTAATTAATTAAGAGCTGATTCCCTTTACCTAGAACATGATCACCATTATTGTTTTTTAAGTGAATGCTCTTGTTTTGATTTATTGGTGTTTATTTCACGTTGTCAGGTGAATGTGATAACCCCAATTGCAAGTTTTAACAACCATTTTCTCCTTTCTCATCTAAAATAACAAATGCAGTGATTCTTATGAAACCTCTCATATTTGGTTGAAATTTGAATTAATTTGGCACCTGAATAAACACAACTCTATAGAAGGACCCAAATTAAGTAACAAAAATAGCTGTTAGAAGATCGTTGCAATAAAAATTGCAAAGGTTTTAATAGAAGCATTTATGAGTTCTTAATAGAGTGGCAAGAGATATCCTTGTCACAGAATGTAAACTCCAAAGGCATGGGTTGTTTTATGAATTGAAGTTTTAGTTATTCAAAACAAAGAAAAGTTTTAATTATGTTTTACATTAAACAGTTGCTAAAGGTAGTCGTTTAAACTGACATTCATCTTTACTCACAGATTTGGCGGCTTAATCAAAACTCGTAAAAAAACTCCTTCTTTTGTCACAGAAGTCCCAAAATTATAGCTCTGATATCAGCGGAAGCAGGGCTCAACCTCCTAGGAACAACTCTGACTTGGAAATGGTCTTAGTGGGATGGTCTATTAGTTCTGTCTTCAAGGAACTTCCAGAACCTGCATGGTCTTTGTAGAATGGCCGCTGAGTTTGACTGGAAAGGCAACTGCTGTTGCCAATCTCCTTAAAGTTTACACAGAGCCGGGCACTGGTGGCTCACACCTTAAATCCCAGCACTGTGGAGGCAGAGGCTGGTGGATCTCTGTGAGTTCACGGCCAGCCTGGTCTACAAGAGCAAGTTCCAGGACAGGCTTCAAAGCTACAGAGTAAACCCTCTTGGAAAAATAAAAAGTTTACACAGAGTCAGCACAAAAATCACTTACGAGCAAGGAACTCAGGACCGCGAGGGGTGCACCCACACACTGAGACAATGGGGATGTTCTACTGGGAACTCACCAAGACCAGCTGGCCTGGATCTGGAAAAGCCTGGGATAAAACCGGACTCTCTGAACATAGCGGACAATGAGGTGAGGACTACTGAGAACCCAAGAACAATGGCAATGGGTTTTTGATCCTACTGCACGCACTGGCTTTGTGGGAGCCTAGGCAGTTTGGATGCTCAACTTACTAGACCTGGATGGAGGTGGGGGTTCCTTGTACTTCCCACAGGACAGGGAACCCTGATTGCTTTTCGGGCTGGGGGGGGGACTTAATTGGGGGAGGGGGAGGGAAATGGGAGGCGGTGGCGGGGAAGAGGCAGAAATCTTTAATAAATAAATTAAAAAAAAATCACTTCTACGAATTTATGTCTCAGTAATTAGAGGCTTATGCCACATTTGGAATGATGAAGGATATGAACAACTCTGTTGCGGGTCATCGTTGGCTACAGCAAATCACAATGCCTTAGCACTTTATGGATAGGATAGTTGTAAGAGCTTATGTAACTAAACACACTGCATTTGATGGAAAACTCATTTGGGGCATGACCCGAGAAACGCATTATATTACAATGCAGCAGAGAAAAGGTTTAGTTTCCGATTTTCTCAATAACTTGTGGTCATCAGCAGAAATAATGTCCATAGCAGAAAATCTTGTAGATACATTTAAATAGCCAAGGAAATTACATGGTTATAGTTTTTTGGATGATGATATTTGTTTTCTTTGAGGTGAGGGCTGTATTTAACTTTTTTGTTTCTGTTTTTTTTTTTTCTCAAGTTAAGTTTTCCCTTTGTAGCTCTGGGTGTCCTGGAACTCATTCTGTAAACTAGGCTGTTCTCAAACTCAGAGAGATCTGCTTGCCTCTGCCTCCCATGTGCTGGAATTAAAGATATGGGTCACTACTGCCTCACATGCTTTTTGTTGTTGTTTTATTTTTGATTTGATATATTTATAACACAATAGGTGGTGAAACGTACTATTTTATTTACAATTTACAAGCAAACATTCTGTTAGAATTGCTGTCCTCGTTTTACATGTGAGTAAACTGAGGCGAAGGGAGGAGCAGAATCTGAGTGTGCAGAGCTTATTTTGCACAAAAGAGATTGTTGTCAAGCCCAAGCTGTTGTCTCGTATTCATTCCTATCCAAGCACACACAAATTAATACTGAAGTTTAGAATATTTATTTTAATCTATTTTCTAATCATTGAAGTCTGGATTCACTAACAAATGAAAGCATGGAAGCAACTAGTGTTCATTATAAGGGCATTAGAGGGACAAACAGTATGAGTGTTTTATTCCCTAGATATGAATCATGAATTATTTAACCAGGTTTTATTTTGCACAAACTCACAAAAAATTTAATGGAATTTCTGACTGTATTGTTTATGTATGTGTATTAAATAGAAGAGAGTAACTAAGGAAATAAAATTATATGTTGATGCCTCAAACTTTACATCATTCATTACGTTGACTCACTGCTTTTCTTAATGTTTATAATTTTACACCTTTATATTCTATTTCATAACGTTCATGATCAGAGGAAACACATTTCACTTCCTACCTAATATTAACAACCTGGTATAGGTGGAATAGAGAAATAAATTATAAAATTTCCTTATCGGAAATTTATGATAACAATTAATTAGTAGCAAAAGAATCAGTCAGAAAACCCAAATACATAAAGCAAGCCAACTGTAATTATACTGAAATTTTCATTGTGAGCCTTTTTCTCTTCATTATCTGTTATGCCAAGAGAAAATTACATGAAAGGAGATTACAGCTATATTTTGAGACAATTATTTCAAGACCATTTGATAGTGGAGAAGTACAGAAGAGCTTTTTGAAAAATTGCAGTGGCATTTTCTAGAAGGTTTCTCCATTAACGTTAATTATGTTCTCCCCAGAGTCATGAGCTTAAGCAGCTTTTGGAACGACAAATTCTCTCACCAGCAGGTGGAATTTTATTTTTCACTTCAACTCCATTTGACTTAAAACATTTAGAGTTGCTTCCTTTTCATTTCTCTTCATAGCTTTAGTGAGATATAATTCGCCCACCATAACATTTATCCCATTAAAGGTCATAATTTCATGGTTTCAGTTTACCTGTCGAATTGTGCAATCATTATCATCTTACATCTTTACCACCAATAGAATTATTTTGACTGACAGGAATCACTTTGTATCTACTGATACTTAGCCCTATGAAAACCTAGACTGTTGCTAAATATTTGTTCACACAGTAAAGATGTGTCTCTGCCTGAGGAACCTTCTGGTTGGTTTAATAAAGAGCTAAATACCAAATAGCTAGGCAGTATAAAATAGGTAGGAATTTCAGGAAGAGAGAGAAACTGTAAGGAAAGAGTCTAGACTCACAGATTTGCCAAGAGATGCCGAGTGAGTAGGATGTGTTGTACTAAGAAGAGGTAATCAAGTCACATGGCAGAACATAGATTTAAACATTAATTACATTGAATACTAGATTCATTTTATGTATACTGTACCAGAGATATAAAAGTAAAAGAAACACAAACCTGAGACTTTGGTAAGATTATTCACTCTGTTTTTCTTAGATGTCTTATTTTTGTTTTCTTTTGTCTTTTTCTCATTGTTCATATTAATACAGTACCATTTTCCCAATTCCAGAATATTCCTCTGCTTTTGACAGCTTTCTGACACATGTGTATAACGTCATATTGACATTAGGTGTTACTTTAGGGTACCTTTTCCTTTATGCTAGCATTCCTATTATTGAAATGAAATAAGTATGTATTAACTTCTTACATTTTATCACATCCTTGCTGTATATGCTCACAAAAGAAAACAAACAAGAAACATTTGGCATCACATGAGACAATGACTCTCAATTATATCCACTTATATTATCAAAACTGAAATTTTATTATTTGTAAAGTACAGATATAGGAATTGTTCTCTTAAAGAGTAACAAGAAATCTGTAGAATTTAGCATGATGACAAGTGGTTAGTGCCACTAACAATTATATCATTGTTATTAATTTTTCTCAAACAAAATTCTTCACCAGGAGATGATTGTTTACTGTAGACAAATTCTACTTACAATGAAATTTGTATGGTAATAATCTAGATAGTAACTAACCTAAGTAGTTCCCTCAACACACTATACTTGAGAAACGGAAGGCTCATTGGATGCATTCTCCTATTCTCCTTTCTATGACAGATTATCCCACAGATACAGCTTTCACTAAGGGGTTTATTTGACTCACGGCTTCACTCCTTCATGCTTGGGAAGACATAATTGCAGGAGCTTGTTGTAAGTTTTGTTCATCTCTTTATGGATCAGCAACAAACTGTCAGGAATGGGAATGAGCCAGGGACATTATATGTACGCAGGATCCACTGAACTCTGTTTCAGATCCTCTAATGCGGGAGCAAGTATTCAATCACAGGAAACTGTGGGGCAAGTATCACATTGAAAACACAAATGTTATAAAAACAGAGATGAGCATCTTAAATTTCCCCAGTGAATATTACATTTGATTTAATCTATTTTGGTAGAAAAAAATGGAATACAAAGCTAAGGCACTGGAAAGAAAGCAGGGAATCTGGAACCCAATTTTGTAGTAATTGAAAATTCACTATTACCTATCACTGTAGTCTCTGAACACCAGATCACTCTGCTGCAGTACATCTATGTAGATGAAATATTGCTCTTAATTATATAAGAACCAATGTCTAAATTTTAACTTCCTTGGATAGAAATATTTCACATCCATTTTGGTTTTCTGAATCTCAAATTAAAAATTTAATTATGGGCTCCAGAAAAATGTTCAGAAGTCAAAAGTATTTTTTCTTATCTTTCAGCAGACAAGGATTTCATTCCAGTGTCTACATGATGGATCAAAACTGGCTATAAAAGGGCAGTCCATGGCACCCAACCCCCTTATCAGTCCTCCACAGAAACATGGGTAGGGGACACAAAAAGAAATATAAGTAAAAAACTCTTGCACATTCAATAATAATTTAAAAGTTTAAAAAACTGTTGTTAAATGTGCTAATAACTGGGTGAATTAAAAATGATAAAACAAATATTTATTTAGAATTAATTATCTGCTTAAAAGCAATTTCTTAGGAAGAATTAATAAGTATTTGGAACAGAAAAGTATATTTTAGTAGAGCGTGTATATATAGAATGTCTAAGACCACATTAATTTAAATACAGGTGTGTTTGTTTGTGTCCACACATGTGTTTATGACTACTTATGTTTATATGAATTGGCTAGATTGAATGGAACTATATTGGATAGCATCATGATGCAATGAGATAACTATTCTAAGTAGTTGGTACTCTTAGAATGAAAAGACATGCTATCATCCTAGAATACTCTAAGACATATGAGCATTATTTCTGAACTCTAAAATACAGTAATTCTCACATTCTTATGGAAAACTTTGGCTAAATTAAGTATGCCATTGTGGTTAAAATCATTAAAACCCATAATTGACGTATTTAAAAGGAAATTTTAAAGCACAAAAGTATACTTAGAGGGAAAAATTCAAATCTGAAAAGTGAAGTAATAATGTTTGGTTACATTGACCAAATTGAGTGGAAGTTATACCAAGAATCTTTTCAAACTTTTCATAAAGAATGCATGTTTCCTCAATTTTACTATTTTATAACAGGTTCTTTTATGGAAAGTTTTAGAATGTAGGAACAGATGGTAGGACAAACGATAGTGTTGTACCCGCATCAGCAGAAGACATGGAAAGAGCTGACATGATAAAGCTATAATTCCCAGTTTTTCTTATGATTTAATTTGCATCCAAGTGTTTTAATGAATAATTCCTCATTTTTAGGAGATGATGGAGGTATATAGCCCTTGTCTGCCTTCAATTAGTACTTCTTCTGACTCACCTCCAGAATTTTATAATTGTAGGTACATCAAATTGTATTTCTGATACTGATGATTCTTTTATCTTGAAAAATATAAGTTTAAGTTTTATAGAATGTATTTAAATTATTATTTACAGAACCATTCCAAAAATATTATATCAAAAATACCTAGGATAGTCCAAAGATTGGGAAAAATAAAAAAATAGTCTGATATATTTTATAGAATCTATCCATCACCTTATCTGAGATTTAATTGATACTGCATGCCTATTGGATTCGGTCATTACAGGAATAAGGAATAAATGGCTGATATTTCTTCCTTCTGCACCTCCAATACCAAAACTACCAGGTATTGCATTTTCAGGTCTGATCATTTGGAGAAATGAACACAAATGAAGCAAATGAGCAAAGTTGCAAAGTTTCACTTAATATCTTATTCTGAATATATATATATATATATATATATATATATATATAGAGAGAGAGAGAGAGAGAGAGAGAGGGAGAGAGAGAGAGAGAGAGAATGTTGGGCATGTAAATTTAGTAGTTATATTTACTATATTGTTTCATAAAATGTTAAAAATTATAAAAATCATTCTTGTTTGTTTCAGTCAAATATTTTTGACAAATGTTTGATAGCAATTTTTTATTCAAAGCATGGCCATGTTGTCTATCATCAACTTAAATATGTGGATTTTGCAGCAGAAGTCAAGCAACCCAGACTAGACTTATCTGCAGTCACCAGCATGCTGGATCAAGGCCTCACAGGATATAGTTTGGCTGGTGGCCTCGATGTTTTGCAGATGAATTATTGCTTTTAGGTCCAGAAGGATGATTTCCTTGTTAGAGCCAAACATAATAAGTTCATCAGGACTGAACATGTTTAACAAATCATAAGTGATCCTCTGGGACAAACAGAAAGCACAGTTTCTGCTTGGCCGGTCGTTCCGTTCATTCTTCAGAAATCAATTCTGTGCTGCAAGAGCCATACTCTAAGGGTTAACGAACTGTGTTAAATCCTTCCTGCCTCGACCGGAATTCTAGTGCCACTTGAAACAATTCCTTGGCGTCAGAGTCCTTTCTGTGTGGCAGGCTGAATTTTGTGAACAACCTGATTGTTAGAATTAACTTCTTTTGTTATTTTCCATTTGTGTGTTAGTCTACCTGTGTTGCAGATCATGTCAGCATGCTGTGTTTACTGACAATTAACAAAGTTCTTAAAGTGTCAGTAGTCATTTATAGTTTAAAAGCAGTTGTAGACTGTAAAGACTCGTACAAATAAATAGGCAGCTTATTTGTATAAACATCTTTTTTTGTGTGTAAATTATTTGAGAATACTTTGGGTGTATCTTCTCTCTAGATATACTGGCATAGAGTCAGAGTTTAGAATGATTAATCACCCTAATACATTAAAGGACCCAATGATATAACATAATAAGGAGTGCATCATACTTAAATGTGTACATTTCTGCCCTCACTCTACAGGGTCATGCCGATCCACCAGACAGAAAGACTCCTGTTTTTCCTTTCTCTTGCACATGCCTTCAATATGACTCAGTAATTCATTCGAGACAAAAATCTCACTTTGAGCATAGGAGAAGATTGTGTAATTCATCCCAAGATACTATCAGCTATCGCCTGTATTTATAATTTGTCATTTTAGTCAGGATAACATTTTTTAAAGGCATAGACCAATTATTCCCACAAACCTTGATTTATTTTAAGCCTAAATTAAAACTCAAGCATCTTGCAGGTTATTAACTGATATGTTTCAGTTAGTACCTAATATCTAATAAATACTACATAGTTGAAATAAAGAGTAGTCATATTAGCTTCCAAGTAATTTTTTTCATCAAATGTATTATCAGTGTTTTGTATTAATTTTCCAAGGGTCACTGAATCTCCATTAGTGACCTTTATGCCTTTGTTTCATTGTAGGCTCACATTACTGGAATTAGAATGCAAATTTATAGCATAAAAATATCAAATCAATACATCCACAATAAGTTTTTTAATTTTCTTTTAATTCTCTTTTTTTCTGGTTAGAGTGTAGATTCATGAAAGAATAACATTAACATTTAAATATTTAACAACGGCAAAATATGGCCCCAACATCAAACATTGCTGTTTCTTTTTGTGTATTTCTGCTTATTTATTTTATACCTAGTTCCCATTTATTTCTATATCTATCTAGTTACATATATTTGTATTTGAATAATTTTTATTTAATTTATTCATTATTATGGTGTAGCAAGTTCTGTGATCTTATTTAAAAAATACTCTTAGAATTTTCTTGTTTATGAAATAAGAAAATTTTAGTCATTCTTTTCTGATTTCTCTTTCAAGTCGAAGAGTCTATTGTATTCTATAATGGAGTACCAGAGGGCATGGAGCATCAGAATTACCATAAAATGTCTATAAAAACAATGCAGAGGTTTTCAGGGTAATTTTCCCCAAAGGTGATGCAGGGTAATGTTAATCATTTAAATTGATGGCTGCAAGTTCAATGCTCAAATACAAATGATTAGAAGACTATTGGAAAAATTATAAGGCTATATGTGGACACATTTAAAAATGAATTTATCCTTCATGATTGAAATGAATCTGCAATGCAAATTCCTGTTTACTTCTCCCACTATAATTAAATAGTTTTTATGTTTTGGAGAGTAGTTTACTAACTTTTGTTTCTTCAGTGCCTCATTACTATAAGGCATATAACACAGTAGAATGGATACAAGCACGTAATGCTTTTTTGAGTAACTTGCTTATTTCATTTTTTTTTTGCATTTGTGTGGAATACATTGTTTTCATTACTACAAACTGGAGTATTTTAAAATTATGCCAGACTCTACGAACAGTTGTGAAGTGGGCTGTTGTTGCAAGGAGAGCTGCGTGGCCACTTGTTCTTTTCCCAGCCACCCAGACCCCCGAAATAATTACACAGGAACTGTATTATTAAATCACCGCTTGTCCTATTAGCTCTAGCTTCTTATTAACTAACTCTTTTTAATTTTTTTATTGATATTTATTGAAATCTACAATTTTCACTGCTCTCCTCCCTGCCTCTCCCTTCACCCCTTCAATCGTCTCCCAAGGTCCCCATGGTCCAAATTTACTCAGGAGAGCTTGTCTTTTTACACTTTCTATTTCCCATGTAGATGATATCTATGTAAGACTCTCTTAGTGTCTGCATTGTTGTCTAGGTTCTCTGGGATTGTGGTTTGTAGGCTGGCTTTCTTTGCTTTATGTTTAAAAAAAACACCTACATGTCAGAATTGTCTTTCTTTGTCTCTCTGGGTTACCTCATTCAAAATAATGTTTTCTATCTACCCATTTTCTTGCAAAATTCAAGCTGTCGTTATGTTTTCCTGCTGTGTAGTACTCCATTGTGTAAATGTACCACATTTTTCTTATCCATTCTTCAGCCGAGGGGCATTTAGATTGTTTCCAGATTCTGGTTATGAAAAACAAAGCTCCTATGAACATAGTTGAGCACATGTCATTGTGGCACGATTGGGCACTCTTGGATACATACTAAAAAGTGTGTATTGGGTCTTGAGGAAGATTGTTTCCTAATTTTCTGAGAAATCACCACACTGACATCCAAAGGGGTTGTACCAGCTTGCATTGCCACCAGCAATGCAAGATTGTTCCCTTTACCCCACAACCTCTCCAGCATAAGTTGTCATCAGTGTTTTTGACTTTGGCCGTTCTTACAGGTGTAAGATGAAATCTCAGAGTTGATTTGATTTGCATTTCTCTGATGACTAAGGATGTTGAACATTTCCTAAAGTGTCTTCCAGCCATTTTAGATTCCTCTTTTGAGAGTTCTCTGTTTAGGTATGTACTCTATATTTTTTATTGGATTATGTTATTTTTTTGGAAACAGAAATCATGAGAAAAAGATCAAGAATGGCAAGTGCAAGCATGAACAACAGAATACAAGAAATGGAAAGAGAATCTCAAGTGCTAAAGATAAAACAGAGGATATAGACTCATCAGTTAAAGAAAACATTAAATCTAACAAAAGCTTAACCCAAAATATCCATGAAATATGGGACAACATAAAAAGGCCAAATCTTAGGATAGGTATAGAAGAAGGAGAAGTTCAACTCAAAGGCACAGAAAATGTATTTAACAAATTCATAAAAGAAAACTTTCCCTACCTAAAGAAAGATATGCCTATGAAGATACAATAAGTTTACAGAACACTAAATAGACTGGATCTAAAAAAAGTCCTCTCAATGTTATAGCCTACCAGCAAAGTTTTAACACATCTACCTCTGGCTGCAGATCCATGGTGTCTCTCTGACTCTGCCTCCTTTCTCCCAGCATGCCATTTAGTTTTCCCTGTCTAGCTCTGTTTCCCTGCAGCTCTGCTATAGGCCCAAAGCAGTTTCCTTATCAACCAATGAAAGCAATTCATAGACAAAAGGACCTACACCAGACTGTAGCTCTGGGTAGAACCTGTATGTCCCCTTTGCCCTGAATCTCTATGACATATTACTAGTCATTACTTTCTATGTGTTTCTTCATACTTTCCATTTTCCAGACTTACTTTCAGCCAATTGCATGTGTGTCCATGTGCTTGTGTGTGTATTTGTGTACAAGAGGAAAAAGTGAATAAGAACCTATCTGATCAAGAATACATTAATCGTTTGTGTGCAAAATTAATTATTTAATGTCTGTTTTTATATACTTCATCTTATAATGTAGAAATCATAGAGACTGCAACTCTGTCTCTGTTATAGTGTTTAAAAATGAACTCTGAGAAGTTGTAAAATCAGAGAACCACTAGTGATGGGCATGTCTGTTTTTTGGTCTTCCATAAAGCTGGCCTTCTCTGTTGTCTAACTTCCCTGTCTTTGAATGTAAATGGACAGCCTCAACTGCATTGCTTCCATGGGAACCCCACAGCACAATCCGGCAAAAATTATACTATTCACTTCATTCAGACTCTAGAAAACTTTTAAAACGTAAAAGTGTCATGATTATTCTTTAAAAATTGAACTATTGCAACAAAGAAAATCATAAATTCTCTGGAAAATTATTCACCTGTTTTTCACTTGTAAATTTATCTTAAATTAGGGACAAAACAAAAATATGTATATCCTGTTAGGCCAATAAAATAATTTGTATCTGTTTCTAGTGTGAGACTCTTATAACTTATGAATCAATTTGATTTATGTTCTAAAAATTGTTATGAGTCCAGTTGTAAAATTTTTTTTTTAATTTATTTATTTATTAAGGATTTCTGCCTCGTCCCCACAACCGCTTCCCATTTCCCTCCCCCTCCCCCGATCAAGTCCCCCCCCCTCATCTGCTCGAAGAGCAATCAGGGTTCCCTGACCTGTGGGAAGCCCAAGGGCTGCCCACCTCTATCCAGGTCTTGTAAGGTGAGCATTCAAACTGCCTAGGCTCCCACAAAGCCAGTACGTGCAGTAGGATCAAAAACCCACTGCAATTGTTCTTGAATTCTCAGTATTCCTCATTGACCGCTATGTTCAGCTAGTCCGGATTTATCCCATGTTTTTTCAGACCTAGGCCAGCTGGCCTTGGTGAGATCCCAATAGAACATCCCCATTGTCTTAGTGTGTGGGTGCACCCCTCGTGGTCCTGAGTTCCTTGCTCGTGCTCCGTCTCCTTCTGCTCCTGATTTGGACCTTGAGATTTCTGTCCGGTGCTCCCGTGTGGGTCTCTGTCTCTGTAAAAATTTTAATTGTCTTTAATATTTTAGTTTCAAATGAACTATAGAATTCTCCTAATTTGAGTCACTTATTTTCATACAGGGACTGATGTATCGAACATTTGCTTATTTGTAAAAAGCAAACCTGGGGCCAATTTTACCCAAACTATAATATATTACCCAGATCTTCAAAAAGGAATCATTGAATAATAACTTAGGAATGCTATACAAAGAATCTAGTTTTGGAATTGAAGACCCTATGGTCACTGGCATTGCTTACCCAGGTTCTCTTTTTTGATTTTCAGGAGCCAGTAGTAGGAAATTTTTTTGTTTGTTTGTTTGGTTGGTTGGTTTAGTTTTTTTTTTTTTTTCCTTTTGATTCACCACACCCTGTAAACCCCACCTGGCTGAAGTCAGATTAGTAGAGTGCTGTAAAAATGTAGATTGTGTTTTCTGTGCTTTGAGAAATGAGGTGTTTTAAGTAACTCTCTCCTTGTCAGCTTTCTGGACCTAGCATGAAGGAGAAATACAGCACCAAGGGTACCAAAACAAACAAAGAAGCTGTGGTGCAGAGGATAGAAGTGGCCTCCTTTTAATTTTATGTAATTTATATAATATTACCTAAGTAAACAGGAAGTACATTGTAAGCAAATTTTAAAACTCTAGAATTGACAGAGACACCTTGCTGCCTGGAGAGTCAACCATCCTTGACCCACAAGCCCATAGTAGTCATCAGACTTTTCAATTAAGCAGGAAGATTCAAAGACAATTCTGCCTATATTGGCAGTTTGTCAGTCACTTTCTTTTGTGCCCTGCAGAATGTCTTGCAGATTCTGTTATGAAGCAGGAACCCTGAAGAATTGTCTCATATTTAGACAAGTTTAGCAGTCATTTTTATGTAGTTCCTACATATCAACTTCATCAAGCAGTCCAGGCAAGAACAGTTTCTTGCCCAAACGGCTAACAAACGACATAAGGAGCTTCTTCAATGCCAACCATTCTCTTGAGGTAGATTGGTTCGGCCAGGAGCAGATGTGTCGCATTGTCATGAAAAGTCCTAAGTTCTTAAACATTTTAAATGCCATACTTTATAGTCTTTGAAAGATTTGAAGAATGCCTATTCATCTGAAATACATCTCTGTAATCTCAAAAATCTAACTAAAATGACTACAAGCTTGACTATTATAGATGATTATCTATTAATCTATATTTCTTATTTATACATTACAATTTTAAATTAGCTGGACAAACATAATACCTTAATCAATATCAGAAATAAATATACATAATATAATAAAATTGACCTTAAATTTATACCAATAAACCAAGATCCATACCATATGCAAATCTCTATAGCATATCCCCCTTTAAATACAAAGAAACATTTATAAACAATATTTAGGAATTTGGGTGTAGTTCTTTAGATACTTCCTGATGATCAGGGCACTGTTAATCAGGTCTTTCATTGTGTATCCTGTGTGCTAGGTTCGACTCAGTCAGCAGTTGGATGAACTAATTTTTGGGGGGTGTTCAAGGCAACCTTTCAGGGAGTCTTTTTCCATCAAACCACATCAGTCTGGAAGGATTCTACAGGTTTTCATCCTCTGTGTAAACAAAAGACGAACCTCTTTTCCAAAGCAACATATCCTTAGACTCAAATTTTGGAATCAAGATACCTTCAAAATATATAAGTTGCTTTATCTTAGCAGCCCATACAATGAAATGTCTCTCTGTACTTAGCTCCCTCACAGTCAAAAAATTTAAAAGCAACACAATAATATACATAATCTAGACTCTTTGTTTACTTTTCATCCTTAAGTGGTTTATTTTACTTTTTTACAAGTTTAATATTTATTTTATTATCTTTATTTCTTTAATCTATTACTGTCTATACTCTTTTATATTATATTTACTCTCTCTTTACTCTTCTTCTTATCTCTCCCAAGCCTACCTACAGTTTTTTTAAACACTGTTTTTCATTTAGAGACCTTTTATGTCTCAATCTGTTTTATTGTGCATCTGTAATTCTTTTTTTGTGGTATTTTTTTATTGAAAAAATTTCTGCCTCCTCCCCACCTCCCATTTCCCTCCCCCCACTCCTTTCCCCCTCCCTCTCCAGTCTAAAGAGCATCTGTAATTCTTTACTGTCCAGGAGCACTCTTAAAATGCTAAGTGCTTCTTAAAAATTTAAACTGTGTCATTGCTAGAGCAAATACAGCACTTCCTGCCTGTTTGCCCTGCCCAGTCTGACATGGCGGAGCTGTTCAGTGTTTCTGAGAGTCACGTACATTGGCCCACATTTAGGCACACAGGCAGTCTATGTTTCCATTAAGCAAGTTGTAGCACTGTGTTCAGAAACCCCATTTAAATTCTCAATCTCCTGAAAGAGCCATGACACCATGGCCCAGAAAGCTGGCATTTCAAAACCACACTGTTTTCTCTGCTATTGCTGAATAAGAAAAACTTCTCTAGAAGGAGGTGTGGCACACCACCAGCAAATAGCAAGAAGCTGTGTTAAACTCTGCATTTTTGTGTCTAGAATTCCTTTTCCAGCTCTTAGCTTTTCCATCGATTTTAGTTGGCCACTTGGGTGTCAATCTGTTAGAGGAGGCTTCTTGTTTGTTTTCTGGACACCTGGAACTAAAATAATCACACAAAATCTGTATTAAGAAATTCATTGCTTGGCCTATTAGCTCTAGCTTCTTATTGGCTAACTCTTACATCTTAATTTAACCAATGTCAATTAATCTGTGTATCATTATATGGCAATGGATTGCCAGGTAAAATTCTGGCATCTTTGTCTGGCAGAGCTACATGGCTTCTCTCTTACTCTGCCCTTCTTTCTCCCAGCATTCAGTTTAATTTTTCTTATCTACCTAAGTTCCTCCCTATCATGGACTTAAGACAGTTTTCTTTATTCATTTATGGTAATCACAGCCTACAGAGGGGGAATCCCACATCATCTACTGTCCTCTTCCCCTTCTACCTTCCCTTCTCCCCACCCCCATCTCCCTATTTTCTCAGGAGATCTTGTCTATTTACCCTCCTCAGGGAAATCTATGCATGTTGTTCTTAGAGTTCTCCTTGTTACATAGCTACTCTGGAGACTTGAACTGTAGGCTCCTAAATCTTTGCTTTATAGCTAGTATTCACCTATGAATAGGTACATACCATGCTCATCTTTCCGGGCCAGCTTTATGTCACTCCGAATGAATTATGGACTGCAATATAAATCTCATCACTCTGAACCTGATAGAAGAGAAAGTAGGAATTTGTCTTCAATGCAAGGGGGCATTTTCCCTAAGCTAACAAATATTTTCCTAGTGGTACACATCATCTATGTCTGAGATGTGTACTACAGGAAGTTTTTGTTCTAAGTTCTATCATAGAATGCCTTTCTTTTGACAGTTAACTTGAGGGTTCTCATTCCTGCTGTATTAGAAACCTATGTTATTCTTTTTTAAAAAATGCTGCAAGATCCCCGAGACAGTAGGCAGCAGAAATGCTGTAGGTCCCAAATGGTGGTAGCGGGCCATGTGTTGGCAGGCAGTGGGTCCTGGGAGCAGCCAGTCCCAGGCAAAAATGGCTGCCGGTCCCAGAGCAGTGGTGGCGGGCCTTGTGGCAGTAGGCACTGGGCCCCAGGCAGAGACCACTGCTGGTCCTCGAGCAATGGCTGGTCCCAGACAGGGAGACACATGGCAGGTGGGCAGAAGACAGAAACATGGATAGACATGACATACAGGATGAGCTTTAATGTTTATTCAGGGGGTTATGGAGGAGGAAGGGTGAACGGGGGAGGGGGGGCGGGCAGAGAGAGAGGGAGAGAGAGAAGAAGAAGAAGAAGAAGAAGAAGAAGAAGAAGAAGAAGAAGAAGAGAAAGAGACAGAGAAGGGGGGAAGCAGAGAAGTGGGGAGAGAGGCAGAAGCAAAGCTACCTCTCTGAGAGGAAGATGGAAAAGAGAAAGAGCTCAGACTGGAAGCTGAAGATCAGCCTGCCTCAGCGGATGGGGAAGGGAATGGGTGTGGCTTGTCTCTTAAAGGATCCGAAACCATAACAACCTCCAAGTTTTTTTTCCAGTATCATTCTTTATACATTTATATGCTATTTTATTTGAATTTCCCTTTTTCTCAGGGAATGCCAGAAAATACACTAAAGACAGAGTCTGTGTAATAGTATAGCAGACCGTAGAAGCCCTAGCAATAGTCCTGTTATATTTGGATATTTATCATCAACACTTTCAAAACTCAGAAGCAGTACCCAGCTGCTGCTCTAATTAAATCTTTGTTGCATACAGCCAGAAGTACAACTCACCATGCTGCAAGCAATTAGAGGAAGGCCTTACAGGAGAAATTTGTGATTCTCAGAACAAAATTCAGAGTCAAAGGTAAATTATGTCAAATAATTTTGAGATAAAAGCTGACTTGATGCACTCTATTAACTTGAATGTTCATGATTGTATGCTAGATCTATGTACCAAATTGAATATTGAGTGTACTGAATAAATTTTAAAAATATCACACAGCAGTTGCCACAAAATTTGTAAGATAACTCTTTATGCCCTTAGTGTTTCTCTTCTGTTTACAGCTTTTTAGAAACTACTAGCGCTCTTCTTAACATCTGAGTGATTTAGAGTCTTTCTTTTCTTTGAGAAAATAAACACATGGGAAGACTATTGTTCCGATACACTGTAAAACAAGGTCTATATTTTTCCATGACAAAACAGGAATTGTAGACTACTAAATGGAAGAATATAGGACTAAAATGTAATTCCTACTGTACTATACCAAGGTGCATTGAATCAGGATGGCTCAAGACTGTGGAAGATAGATTTGGTCACTATGGTAGGTACTTGTTTGAATTTTAATTAAATTTGCTCTGTTTTTCTTTTCCATACACAACTTGAATAATTCACTGTGCCTGGGTGGTGGTGGCACATACTTTTAATCTCAGTACCTGTTAGACAGAGAGAGGAGGATCTCTGTGACTCTGAAGACAGCCTGATCTACATTGTGAGCTCGAGAACAGTCAGAGCAAAGGCGAGATAGTGGTGGCTCACACCTTTAATCCCAACACTTGGGAGGCAGAAGGAGGCAGATCTCCGTGAGTTTGAGGCCAGCTTGGTCTACAAGAGCTAGCTCCAGGACAGGCTCCAAAACTACTGTGAAACCCTGTCTCAAAAAAAAAAAAAAAAAAAAAACCAGCAAAACAAAAAAAAAAAAAAACAAACAAACAGAAAGAGCTGTTATTCAAGAAATCCTGTCTCAAAGAACAAAATAAAACAAAACACAACAGCACAAAGAGCACAAAGGAAAAAAAAAAAAAGAAATTTACTGTGTACTGTCCATGATACAGTATTTGATGGAGAATATTAAGTTAAATTATTTGGCATTTGCCTATAAGAAGTATTTTATACTATATCGCTTAAGACTTTTTAGAGGACTGAAATATAAAATCTGTATATATTTATGTGACAATATTCTACAGTCAAACACATTATAAAATGAATTAACACTATCATTATTTATCATAATGATTTTATGTTTTGGTGAAAAAAGAACCTTTAAGACTAACTTTGAAGTATGAAATAGTTTGTAGATATGAACATCATACTACACTGAAAACTCATAGTGAATTTTCAATAGGCATTTTATTTTATTTTATATTTTTGGCTTTTTTACTGTTTTTATTGAACTATATTTTTTTGTTCTTTTTTTCTTTCATCCTTTTTCCCTTTTGTAACATTAAAACATGCATTGTATTTTTCTGTAGTTTAATATGTGTTTTAAAATTGTATTAATTTATAAAATACTACTCTATTCCATAATAAAACAGAGCAGTACTTTAAAAAACCTTTCACTCTTAACCTGTTGATAAAAATATGAATTCTATCAAAAAAAATATGAATTCTAAATAAAAACTCAAAGTTAAAGCTACATACGTTCTATTCTACTACAGAAACAAAACCCAGCCTCAGTTAACAGTCCATCATCATGTTCATGTAGGGACATGTGGATTTGTGGGTTGTATTCTAGAGCTCTTGAGGTCTGCATTTAAAATATTTAAATACACATTTGTATTTTATTATTATAAAATATACATTGTCACAGTTATTTTGATAAATGCTATGATCTCAATAATCATATTTAATTTTCATATTATTCATAAAATTTCTTAGTTGATTATTTGGAATGTGTGATTACCTTTGCTGAAAAATTGCAATTATTTTGTAATCAAGAAATATGTTTTAATGCTGTTTCAGTCCTCTAGAGCAATGAAAACTTCTAATGTAAAATATTCCCCAGATAAGCCATATTATGAATTATCATCTGCATTTAAGTTATTAATTTCTCTTTATCTCTAACCTCATTTGCTTATACTAAATTGAATTTATTATTTATTTTAATAAGGATGGCAGAATATTCACAGATTACTTTATAATAATATGAAATATAGATAAATTATGCTGTACTTGCATATAAATAGTAAAATGAAAGGTCATTACTTAATATTAGCAAAGAAATAAATATTTTTATAGGTATATTGTAAAAATCATTTTATTTCACAATTAGTCATGTAAATTAAACTATAACAAGCACAAAGAGTTTTTACAATTAATGCTTTGCCTCTAAAATGCTCTTATTTTGTATTGTAAGACAAAGATTCTCTTTAGTTAATATTAAAAATATATTAATAATGAGGTTGTATTTTGCATATAATTTGATAACATCATATTTTTACTTTTCTTTGGATATATTTTTCAACCTCTGATGATTGAAATAGTTTAGGCTTATTATAAAAATTTGAAAATTGAAGTTTATTAGAGAAATAATTTGACTTGAGAGCCATATCACTCATATTTGTTATCATGTGAAATTACCCCTCAAAGTCCTGTATATGTAGAAACATGTAACTATGCAGCGATAATGTGGTGTGTGTATGTGTGTGTGTGTGCATGTGTGTATGTGTGCATGTGTGCATGTGTGCGTGTGTGTGTGTGTGCATGTGTGTGTGCAGGTGTGTATGTATTTATGTGCGTGCGTGTGTGTATGTGTGTTTGTGTGCATGTGTGTATGTGCATATGTGTGCATGTGTGTGTGCATGTGTGGTGTGCATGTGTGTATGTGTGCATGTGTGCGTGTGTGTGTGTGCATGTGTGTGTGCAGGTGTGTATGTATTTATGTGCGTGCGTGTGTGTATGTGTGTTTGTGTGCATGTGTGTATGTGCATATGTGTGCATGTGTGTGCGTGTGTGTGTGTCTGTGCCTGTGTGTGCATGTATGTATGTGTGGGGGCAAGCATAGAAGTTGAAGGGCATGACCAGTTTCCTGGCAGATTGGTGGCACTGGATTTCCATGACTGGTTGTGATTTTGTTCCAGGCCTTATTAGCCATATTCCCCAGGGAATGGTGAGTGCACTATCTGCACATTCTCCAGCCACATGAAGCCAGGCAATCAGATCCACAGCCTCACATTGCAGGACCATAATATGCGATAGGGAGTCAAGTCAAAGCAGAGCAGGAACTCAGTTTATTACTGTGAGCATCAGCTTATATAGGTTAAGTGACATCGTGTGATGGAGGGGTAGTTACAGCCAATGAGAGACAGCCAAGCCTCTGTCTGGAGGGGCATATACCTAGATTTTACTGTCTCATTCCCCCCTCCATGGATTTGAGACCATCCTTCACACTCGAGCCAGGCTTTTCTCTGTCCTACGGGCTTCAAGGTACAGGAGCTGAAATAAAATTGGCCCAACAGTTTTGCTTCTGGTCATAGAACTGAATACAGTCTGTTTCAGCTATGACCACATCATGTTTCTGGCAACTGAGCACAGTAGTGGCAATGGCACTAATAGTCACTATTTGATCAAGTTTGTTCTTAAAGTGTTTGGAGCCACAAAATCAGGGACTTAAAACACCTTTTTGACAATTAAGAGAGATTCTTAATCAACTCTTTTCCATACAAAACTACATATTATATCTGACTCTTTAAATTGAGAATAATGAATGATATGGCTTTCTCCTTTAATATCATGATCAGAAACTACTCAAATTGCAATAAATGAAACTTAATGCTCCTTGAGATAAAATGCTGGATCTGGAATAGAGTATTAAGTTTCTGATTATTTTGTTTTTCATTGTTTAATTTCTTGAAGGTTTTTTTTTTCTAACATGTAAGTAAACATATTGTGCTCCCTGCCCATGAATTCTGGGTTTCTTGCTCCTCGTATGGAATTGACTTAATTGCTTTTAATTTGTCAAGCAAAGCATATTTCTCAGTATTTAACCAATACCAAGGCAGGTAAAGTGGCTTGTTG
Organism: Microtus oregoni; assembly: GCF_018167655.1. Taxonomy (NCBI): domain Eukaryota; kingdom Metazoa; phylum Chordata; class Mammalia; order Rodentia; family Cricetidae; genus Microtus; species Microtus oregoni. The sequence continues at coordinate 18,014,382 of NW_024543076.1, forward strand.
CAGCAGATTGGTGCTTAGGCTGGAAACCAACTAACAGCACCCCCCTCCAAGCCTGAGGTACATACAGTGCCATACATGACCATTAAAATGTATAAAACTTATCGATCATGATCAGTTTTAGAGCAGAATTACAGACTATTGAGCTGCTCTGTTTAATATCATGAGTAATGTTATGTAAGTAATAAGAATTCTGTATTTTCATACTTATTTAAAAAGATGCATTATCAAGTTCAGTGAATAGTTAAATTCTACAGAGATATATACACATCACATTATACTGCAAAGTCACCAAAGGAAGGTAAGGAGACACATTCAATGACCTTGAGCTCCTGAGAAGTCTTTGGGTTCCACAGAGTCAGAGTAATCTAAATAAATGAGAGCTAATTTACAAATTTAGTCCCTTTTATCTTTGTGGATATTTGGTTCTGCATGAAAATCCAGAAATATGTCCGGTAGTAGCATATGGCTGATAGTAGAATATCAGACCTGGGCAAAAATAATGCGTTGGCACTTAAATGTTTATTTAGAATTTGATATGGTGATAACTTTAGACAAAGGGTGCAGTACAGTAAGCGTTCACAGTTTTCATTTTTGATGTGCAGTGTGTGTTGCTGAAAACGTTCATCCTCTCCTTGATATCTTAGTTTATTTTATGCCACTTGGGAATGAGTGTTTTTTGTAGAATTGGATGATGTGATGACTAATCCCAAGAAGACAGAAAAGGTCAAAGGCAGTGAAGTGTAGTGTTTTTTTTTTTTTCCCAAAGAGAAGTAAAAATTACTTTCCCTTCAGCAATGCATCATTTTCTAGCATTTTATACAGGTTTGGTCAGAAAACACATCTCATTCTCATTGATCATTACTGCACATGATATCAGAACTAGCACAGCTAGTGCTCACAGATAAATCAGCTAGATGCCTGTGAACAAGACAGAACAGTCTGAGGTCTTGGTCGGTATTCCACACATTTATGCCAAGTTAAAGAAAAATTTATAAACTGTAAGTCAACATTAATTCAAAAATACCCCCATAAAAGGTAGCAACACGGGATACTTTGTTATAATGTGAGGAGCTGTTGCCTTTTAAAGGAAGTGATTCACCAATGGCAGAGCTACTGTTGTGAGTTCCTTTTGTCCCGTTTACACAATTCTCATCTCCTCCATGTATAAATGATTTTCCTGTGGTATTTGTTTTAATATTTCCTAGATTGCAATTCTATGATTGTTGTCAGATGATCCTCCTCTCGAACACATGATCTTTATACATTTTCACGAGCTAATCTTGGCTTGTGGTGTTTTCATATTATTTAAAAATATTCCATTGTGTTTTTAAATTTGCTTCTGTTTAATCCTTCTTTCTCGTAGTTCATTACTCCAAATGAATACTGGAGAATTTAATTAGATATTTAGAAATCAGCTATCTCAATTCTCTGATAGTATAAGACCATGAACATTTTCTTGCTCTTTAGAGTTGGTAATACAAATACAACAAGCACCAAAGATTTTGATGGCAATTAAGTATTTCTTAGTTTGTTTTACATTCATTTGTAGAATGTGAAATGATTATCTGAGCAGACATAGTCACAAAACTTTATAAAGTCAAGGGAAGTAAATAAAAACACAAGTCATTTAAAATTTTTAATTTCTATGCAAATAAATTGTTCTTTTATGGAATGGCTTTGTAATCCTAAGAAATTCAAGCCTTTGCAGATTTATATAAAATTTCCATAATTTTCCTAGGGTAATATATCTCTGAATTCCATTTATATAATTTTTTGAAACATAGGATTAAAATGCAGAAGTGTATCTTTAATTTGGAAAATAAAATATAGCTTAATATAAAAATTACTAAAAAATTAATTTCCTTTTACTTTTGTTCGGAGAGACATTTATCTTTCAATAAGAAAATGAGGAAATTATCATAATAATGAATTTAAGTTCAACAAATCAGAGAAGATTAAATAGTCCTTGGAGAATGTAAATTGATTCATCTTTTCAAATAAGTACTCATTAGGATACTAAGATAATTGCATTTTCGGAGTGTCCGCCCTTCTCCTGTATTCCTTGTCCTCCTTAATTATGTCAGTCTTTCAGAGCCAATCTTGAGGGGCTACAGCAACTCCTTGACTGAGTCCCTGTCTACATAGGCAAGGTCTTGGGTTTGATCATTTCTCAGCATTCAGAAGAACATCCAGCCTATAATTATATGTGTTTTGAACATCTTGTCTCTCTCTATTGACTCATTCATTCCATTATACATTTAAAATACTGAATCTATAATCCTTGGTTTATTGTTAAAAAAAAGAGGCTGTCAAACAAATTATAAGTTTCATGGGCTCGAGATTTATTAATTTATTAATTTTAGAATCACTCCAAACATCATAGTGGTAAACACTTGATGAGTATTTTGAATGAGTTCATTGTAAAATGCATTTATCAACTTTTAATAAATAGTTACCAAGGATATTTTTCTCAAATACTTCCAAATAATGTTTCTTTGTTTCTTTTGTTTCATTGGTAGGTTGCAAATGCCTGTTGTTGTCTTCTGCCTGCACTGTACAATACAGTAACAATATAATAATGATCAGAACAACATGACTATTCTTTTTACTTACATATTGTTTTACTATATAGTGAATTATTTTAAGAAATTGTTTTCTATTAGAAGCACAATAATTGAAGTTCTAGTTTTCGATGATCAAACGAATCTGAATAAAAAATAAAATGCTTGGTTGGGTCTACTAGTTTGAATCAGTGATGAGTGTTGTTCTAGCCTGAGCTCAACTTCCAGTCGAGCCTGAATATGTTCCGTAAATTTAATAGGTAATTAGATAGATGTATCTCTTCAAAGAAATATTTACTCTTCCCTTTCCCCTTCCTTCTTCTTTCAGTCCTGTTGGGAGCAGTGAGAACCCAGATCCTGAATTTCTTGTAAACAACTCGTTCTTCCCTGATCTGAGTGCCTTCAGGTGCTCTGAGCACGAGACCTTCAGGAGTTCCTGATGGTTTCTGGTGGGTTTGGCTGGGGCGTGGCCATCTCTATATAATCTGCCCCTGAACACAATAAAGAGGGCACTCTTGGGGAATTCAAGGATGACCCGTGTCGCTGTCTCTCTGTCTGTGTGTGTCTGTGTATTTTAACCTCCAGCCCCTTGCCCGAAGCTCCCAAACTGGGTGCCAGCGCAGACACGGGGGCGCGGTGCGCGGCACAATCCATCCATCCTTCCTTCCTTCCTTCCTTCCTTCCTTCCTTCCTCCCTCCCTCCCTCCCTCCCTCCCCCCTCCTTCCTTCCTTCCTTCCTTCCTTCCTCCCTCCCTCCCTCCCCCTTCCTTCCTTCCTTCCTTCTTTCCTCCCGCCCTCCCTCCCCCTTCCTTCCTTCCTTCCTTCCTCCCTCCCTCCCTCTCTCCCTCCACCCTTCCTTCCTTCCTTCCTTCCTTCCTTCCTTCCTGTCTACCTGCCAGCCTTCCTGCCATTCTGCATTTCTGCCTTCTTTATGCCTTCCTTCACTCTTTCTTCATGTGTATTCTGTTGAGGTTAGCTTATGAGCAGTTACCGGAAATGGGGAGAATGAAAAACGAATTGATGTTTATCAGAAATACAAAATTTAAGATTTATGATGACTGAATTCTGGAGACCTCATGAGTAGTATGATTCCTGTACTCTGATAAATGTATTTTATGTTAGGAATTTACTAGGTAAAATCTTGGAGTGACAAGAGAGGAAAGCTGGCCCTGCCCCTCACTGGCTGCAGCACATAGAATATCAGTACCTGCATCTAGCCTATACAGAATAGGAGATCTGACCCTGTGGATGGAAGCACGATGACCTCCCCCCACCCCGCCCTGCGAACATGCATTGGAGATGGAGATCTGGTCCTACCCGTCATCTGTTATATGCTGGAGTGGGTAAAGGAGAGCCGAGTCAGTGCTGGAGAGCTCGTCCAGGGGTGAAAACGAGGTAAAGCTGGAGAACTGACAAATCCAGCTTTCATCCATCCCCAGAAATATGGCTATGAGTTATCCCGCCCCAGCATTCACCTCAGCTATGACCTGCTGGAGTTCATGGTAAAGGGGCTTGATCGGCAGCTCCAAAATTCCAGGGTCTCCATGATACAGAACAACCACAGGATATCCAGGAATAGTTCCAGTGAGGAGCTCACTGAGCCACCCTACAGGTTCCAGTCCAAGATTTTTTTTTGTTTTGTTTTGTTGGCTACACTTTTAAATTTGTTTTTGTTTTGGGAGGAATTTACAAGGGCAGAGGACAGATGACAAAGGCAAGTGGATGAGGGGAGGATGAATGGGATTGGGATGCCTGTTGATAAATCCAAAAAGAATCAATAAAAATGTTAGAAAAATATGGTTATGTTATCAACAAGCTGGAAAATATCTTCCAAAACCCAGTGACATATCTTTCATCTAAAAATAATATTTTTTTCAATGAACAAAGATAACTTCTTTATTGAATCTATAACTATATAAACAGTCTAGCAGAGCTAAAACATTAGGATTTAGGTTTAAAGTGAAGCAAAATCTAATAAATAAAAAGAAGAGAGAAAAAGTAAGTCATGCATTTATACGCAAAAATTTTCTCCATATGAATAGTAAGAGAAGTGCCTGCCTATACAGATGTCGGTGTGAAATATAACTTAGTAGTCCCACATGCTGTGAAAGTGGCTAAAACAGTGTGAACACGCATTATTTAATTGATATTAAATTTTAGGAATGCAAAGAATATGGTACTTTAGAGATTGGTGAGATTTATCATCTTCAATTTTTGACCTTTCATTAGAGAGGAGTGATTGAAAATATATGAAAGTACTAAAGAGTCTAGAAGGAAGAGCAGGTAAAATAATATCATAAAAAGAAAGATACATAACAAAGCTCATTTTAGAGGAGGTAAGCTGTGAATGTAATAATGACTTTCTTTAGAAAGATACACATTACATATATTTATATAGAATTCCCTTGTTTACATTTGCCTAAGTATAGAGCAAAATCTACAGTAATTGTGAGAAAGGCACTCATTGTATATAGGAGGATAATGTTTATTATACAAAGATAAGCCTAACAACAAGGGGCACACCTCAGTTCACATTGGTGATAACTGCCAATATAAGAAAGGTTTGAGAAGATGGTTTTCAATGAATTAAATGTCACTAAATGCAAAGTGACAATATACAATCACCACAAAAGGAAGCTGCAATACCCCAAACCATGAAAGCTATGGCTGTAAAGTCTACAGGAGACCTTCCCTTAAAGCTACAGTTAGATTATAACTATAAACGAACAAGATGTTCCTTATCCAGACTATAATAGGTGCTGGTTGTAGTAAGGTAAGATAAGGACACTCACTAAGGATGCTGTTTAACATTTCATGCATCAGACCTCATGGATCAAGTTTCAATAGTCAAGCAAAAACCCTCAAACATATTGTGTTCTTTCCTTGCAGATTATAAGTCTGAAAATCTGGAACTGTAATAATTAAAATGAGCTCTAAAATGTTTATGCAATACATAGCAATAAAGACAGGTTCTGAAGTCTGGTATGTAGGCCTTCTCTGACATTTCAGGCGTTCAATAATTTTAACATAACCAGTCTGCAGAGTTGCATGTTTCAGCAGTAATCTGTTTCGCTGAGCTCAGAATCAAAATCTCTAGTGCATATTCTCTCTGCCATGATCAAGGGTTCTAGAAAGACAACAGTAAGATGCATGTATGAAGCGGGCCCTGCTTCTGTCAGCTTGCTGCTAACCGAGTCGCTATCTGCTTCCTACACTTAAAACAACCTTTTCTATCGTCAGTTCCTACTTGATATAAAGTAAGGTTGGAATGCTTTTGAGGACAGGGCATTCACTTTCCGAAACTCTTAGATTCTCTGCCAGCAAAGTCCAAACAGGGCTTCATTCCCGGAGGGAATTTCGATGGTAGAACGACGCTACCTTTCATCTGCTCTGCAATAGCAGAGAGGCTTTAACCAGGTCCCTCTTCATCCTGTTAGGAAGGGATCGTAACTTTTCACAGCTACTTACCAGAAGCCTTTAGTCATGAATTCCTCTGTTTTGCTTTCCAAGAACTGAAAGAATTAAAGAAATCTGAAATTCACAGACAAAAATGGCCTTTTCGACCCAGTTTTGCTTTTTAGCATTTGCTGGCGCAAAATAAATAAAACTCAAAGGCCAGCTAAGCAGCCTGGGTCTGCCCAGGCTGGATGGCGGCTTTGCATTATCAGAAAGCACCCAGAATGCATTTCCTGATGATGGTATTGCCTTTTCAATTCCCCACCTGCCTCTTAGGACATGTGTGAAATACATTTTGCTTCTCCTTTCCCCGTTTTTAGCATTTTCCCATTTCTCATTTTTAAGCTCATAGAATTTTAAAGTAGCCAATCCTTTCCTTAATGAATATTTTAAAATATTTGAATATTCAAAATATAGCAAAATAGTTCAAAGAAAAGTTTTTCACATAAAAACAAGAACATGTTTTGCAGATTTCACACTTGTTCCTTTTTTTACTTGCTTTAGTCTAAAATGACTTTTGGGTTTAGACATAAACCTAGCTACCAGCTGTCCAGATCTCTTTTCCTAAATTCTCTAAGCTGAATTGTTATTTAGTGTCATGAGGCTACCTTCTGATAATATTCAGAATTATGCAGGAGAATTTTTAAAATTCTTCCTGAGAAGATTAAATGTTAGTTTACTTACATCGAGAATATTTAATATGCACCCTCTAAAAATAACTAACGTGACATATTGGTATAAGCACAATTGAAAGACAGAAATCAGGCAATAATGGTGACATGAGGAATTTAATATGGAAAATTCTTGAAATGTGGAAAACATGCAGATGACAGTTGCAGTTAGCGTATTGTACTTCAGTTGCTTTCCGTGGTAAAGCCTGCTTTCGAGGTTGGTATTTGACTGACTTCTGGGAATTTTAACTTTAGAAATATTTCCATCATTCTCAGATACGAATCATTTAATGTGCCCAGATTTTTATGTAAATAATATGTTTAATGTTTTTCTCTGAGAGTCTGGAAGTTGACACCTGCTGGGCAGTGGGTACCTGTGGGAGGTGTGTCTGCAAGAGTCCTCACCTGTGACTTGTTAATGGGCTTCATTACTGGATGATCCTTCATGTATATCAAATAAGGGTTAAGATCCCATGACTCAATTTAGTGAGCTCTAGCATATTCGTTTGCTAAAATAAAGGAAAGCGAGCCCTGGACTAGAGAGAAAGCACTGGCTTTGAAGGCAGTTCCATTGCAAAGGTCAACTTCAACCTTATTGAAGAAGATATGACGACAGACAAATGAGTGGCCCAGATTTTCTGCTGGGTAACTCAAGTTTGATCTGGTTAACGTCTGCCATGGGACAGGCAAAGAAGAGTTTCCTCGGTCTGAGCTTAGACCAGACAACTGCATAGAGCCACCATCTAGATGGAGTCTTGAAGCTCTTCTTAGTCATTCTGAAGAGTCACAAGAAGAGACCCTGGAGCACAGTTTAGCTACAGCAGGTATGGAGTCACACATTTGCAACAAATGATCAATGGAAAGGATTGTTGGACTGGATTGTTGCCACAGAAAGTCATGAGAAGGTGGTACTAGGGACAGGGCATTGTGGGTTTGCCATCACAAAAAAATGTCCACCCACCCCTACCCCTACCCTAATTCCCTCAAACAGTACTGATTTTCTGTGAGGTAGCAGTAAATACAAGACAAAAAAAAAAGTTTCATTTTGGTCACTAGATAATCAGCCATTTCATTCTCTAATGCCTCTGCAGCGCCCTCTACTGACAAAGCTCAAAGTTTTATTTGCTACATAATTGGAGCATAATTCTAAAGAAACGTCTGTTACCACTTTTAATTGCCAAGCTATAAATCATAGCAAGTGATACAATATTATATCTTTTTATAAAAAAATAAAGCCAAACGAAGATACTTTTTTCTTTTGCTCTTAAGTCCAGCTCTACAACTTAGAACATACTGTCGTTGTAGTCATTCATCCCATGTTCCCGTAGAACCGTTTTAAATTTCTCATCTAATAAGGAAAACAAAACTGGAAGGTACTGACACAAGTAACTTTCCATCTCAGATACGCAGGAAGTCCCTAGCCTCTTGCTTATCTGCTTATGGCAAATTAGCACTCAGTAAATATGCAGTAACTCTTCTGAAATAAAACGATAAAAATGACACTTCAATTTTTATCTGCATTTTGCTAGTTTGTTGCTTAAATTTATTCCAGTAGAGCAATACGCTTAGATTTAAAGTTTATTTTTTACTTTTCCCACCAAGTCTACTTTAAACTTTTATATCGGAAAATCTATTATTGACTTTTATGATGTGACTTTGAATTAAAATAGAATTGTATCATTTTTGCATCACTTTCCTTCCTGTAACTGCTTCCATGTACCCCCTTGCTCTGAAGCGGACTGCCTCTTTCACATACTTCCCCCAACAGACACCCCCCTCGGGAGTAAGCGAGCATCCACATGTGTGGGAAGGGTGTGTTTGGGAGGGTGGTATATAAATAAAGCCCACTAGGTCTGCATTTGGGATTTGTGTGTATATGGTTTCAGATCTGACCATTTTTTCTATGAAAACTATTGAAAAAGCTCATCTCCTTCTCCCAGCACCCGTTATTTGCTGTATCTCTTTATATAAGGGTGGACTCTTGCAAAATTCCACCCTTCATGTTCACATGCACATTGATTGACATTGACGTTGTCCCAGTTTTGTTTATGCAGTCATTTCTAAGAGAGACCGGCTTACCCCAGATTTTCTTCTTGCTTGGATCTTACAATCTTTGCTTGCCCTCTTCCCAGATGTTCCCTGAGACAGATGCATAGGAGCTGGAATGTCGATGTCTCTGATGGGCCTGGAATCCCCATTATCAGTTAATCTTTGCATTGTTCTAGTTGTAGTTTCTGTGGTTGTCTCCACTTGCTGTAAAGGTTCGTTGATGAGGTGTAGGAGCTACACTTACCTGTGTTTAGAAGGTAAGATTTAGAATGCTGTAAGGAATTCCCTTGTACTAGCAACACAGTGGTAGATTAATATTTAAGGACCATGGCCTCACTGCTCCCTGGAAATTGGCAATATTTCTTTTCTTTACCATGAAAATACTCTCAGTGTTATTAGATTGATGAATTCATTCCTTAACAGAACTTAAATTTTCAACTTAAATTACTTTTACAACCTAATGTCCCAATGCAATGGTGCCATACCTGTATTTGTGTCAAATCCAATTATGAAGCCTTGATTTGTATAATGGGAACTTAATTATTTCCAACTTCCCTACCATGCAAACAGATCAATTTTCTCGTTAGCTATTTCCATCAGTTCTGAATGCTTTAAGTTTATGTTTATAACACCACCGTGTTTCCTAGCCAAATTTGTCTTTATTCCATGTTTGAATGCATTGAACATTTCAGGAGATTTTAGTTTTGTTGACAACTGAACCATGCAAATTAGTGCTTTTGTTTTCCTTTGTTATTGATTGTTTATATTGTACCATGTATATCTAGTACAGGTCCTAATAGATTTATTTTCTTTTCTCTGTTCTTGGTGCCATTAGAATTTAGAAAACAAATAAGAAAAATGGTCACAAAGCAGGCCACAATAAAAGTTGAAGAGTAAGTTGGAGGAGAAACTCATTTAAGGAGCCAGCTTTGGATAAAAGGTCCTGAGGAGACTTTAGTTAGAGCCAAAGAGTTGTAAGGGGCACACAGTTTTTCTCACAGATTTTTTGTTGCGCTGCAATGTGTTTGATGCACAAATAAAAATGTAAATTGGGAATTTGTTTATTTACAATGAAGGCTGTGAAATGTGAGAACTGAGGTGTGCAAAGGCAAGCATGCTGTGTGTATTGGACACTGTTAGGATGTACTACAAAGGGGCTTTTTGGTACTTGACATGATTCTTTGAATGCCAAACTTTTTGATCTGTGTAAAATGACCAAACCCCAACTACATATTCAAAGATTTTTCTAATAAAATGACTTAATATTCTTTGACAGGAGGTTAATTCCATTTCCTTGATAAAAAATTGAGCAATATTTACATTAAAAAATGAGAACATCATTGACCCGTTTCTATATATTTTGAATATTCTAAATTTTGCAACTCAGTTCAGGGCAAAATGTCTCATGTTTGTGTTTCGGTATCATTAGAAAAATATAGAATACTACCTCCTGTGTAGATACACATATCTGCACATACAAAATTTTTGCAACACACAAAAAGTCTCGAAATATTTCCCACTTAACATCTGAAATTATATAACTCTGAGAATTCCCCATCTCAATTTTTTTTGCTCCAAAATAAATCTTGGATTCCTCAATGGAAGAACAGGCAGGACTGTGGGAAGGTCATGAAGTCTTTGATTCCGTCATTCTCCATTTGTGAGCCAGCACAACCTGCCATGTAAAGATATTCACAACAATCTGCTCCGTGTTGCTGTGATACAAATTATGACCAAAAGCAACGTGGGAATGTAGGGTTTATTTTATCACATAGTTTAAAGTATATCATGAAAGCAAATTGGGGGAGGAATTCAAGGCAGGAACTTGGAGCCAGAAACTGAAGCAGAGGCCATGAGGGAACAAGCTTACTGACTTATACCCATGGCTTGATCAATCTTCTTTTACCACCCAAGGTCATCTGTTTAGAGGTGGCAATGCCAAAATGAGCCATTTTCACTTAAAGCATTCAATTAAGGAAATACCCTAGAAATTTGTCTACAGGCCAATGTGAGATTGATTCTCTACTCTAGTTCCCACTTCCAAGATAACCCTGGTTTGTGTAAAGTTGACAAAACAGAAAGTAAAACATGAAAACCCCAGTACAACTGACCTCTTGTTCAACTGGCACATATTACACCTTCATTAAAACATAGCCCTTTGTTTATGTTTAACCCCAAGGGCTCGTGCTATAAACATGTCATACAATATCACAGTGTAGTTCAGTCTGTTTATAAAAGTCACTGTCTATTTTAAAGTCTCTCAACTGTTATCTCTTGAAAGTAGATATAAGTTACATACTTTTTCATTCCAAAGAGGAGGAACCAGGGTGCACTTACAATCAAATCAAAGGAAAACCACTATCCAGCAGTGTAAAACCAATCCTGTAGCTCAGGGTCAAATGTCTGGGATTCACTCACAAAGGTTTTGTTCCAAAGGTTTTGGCCAGTTCCAGTCTCTGACTCCGCCATTCCCAGTACAGGTAACTTGTCTTGTAGGTTCTGACTGGGAAACCCTACACCTGCAATTGTTCACAGTGGTCATCTCACGATCTTGTCATCTTCACTATATTGGGATCTCTACAGGCTGCACCTTCACCAATGGTCTCCTGGACATCAGGGATACTGAATCTGGTGCTAAAATTTAGTTTCTTTCCATGATCCCTTTTACTTACTGTCTGTACTGCAACCAAGGCTACAACGTCACCAGCAGTTTTCCTGGTTTATCATGGTGCCAAACTTCAACTACTCTCTCCACGATTCCCTCAATCCAGCATTTCTCATGCTGCCATTCCTAGTAACATTGCCAGTCTCTTACGCACTAAATATTTCAGCTTCCAGTATGAAATGTAACCATTGCCTTCACTGGACCTCATCATCTTAATGCTGGCTGACTCTGAATTATCCTAGAAGATTTCATCTCAATGATTTTTATCTTTTTTTTTTTTTTAATAACAGTTGATGTCTCAGCCCCAGTTGACCAGTATTCCTTTTCCTAGTAAAACAAAGCTTTACACTTCAGTGGTGAGGCTCCATTGAGAATCAAAATGGACACTTCTGTCCCAGCTCACCAGAAACCATAAGTTCTTCATTCAGACTAGCACACAAATAGTGCTGGTACAATCTTTAACTCTACATGAAAGGTCACAAACAAGACCTACATTCTCTGCATTGCACTCAGAATTCTTAGCTTCAAGCTCCAACAATAGCTCATTGATCTCTGAGCACCCAAATATCAAACACTTCGGCAAATTTTCCTCAAAATAACATGGGCAGCCTATCACAATAACCCATTCCTAATAGCAATTTTGGTGTTAGTTTGCTTTCTCTGTTTTGATAAAGACCATGACCAAAAGAAACTAGGGATTAAACTTTTTTTTTTTCTTTTTTTTACCTCATAGGATCTAGGCTGTCACTGAGAAAAGTCTGGGCAAGGACTCAAAGCAGGAAACTGGAAGCAGCGACTAAAACAGGCCATTGAGGAATTCTTCTTACTGACTTACTCACTTGTGTCTTTCCGAACCTAATTTTCTTTACCACCCAGGAATACCTACCGAGCAGTAGTATTTCCCTCAGTCAGCTAGACCTTCCACATCTATCATTAATCAAGAAAATACCCCATAGACTATCCTATAGTCATTTTATGGTGAAAAGGTCTTAATTGAAGCTCCTTCTTCTCAGCTGATTTTACTTTGTTCAAGTTGACTAAAAACTATCTCGGCACTTGAAACCTAGGAATGTCGTTTGATAGTAAAATTTCGTATCCATTTTTAAAATCTTCCCACTAGGTGAGTCCAGGAAAAGGCCCAAGTTCAAAATATTCTTCAGTTTATCTGAAGTGCAGTCTGATATCAGACACAAAAATCTCAGATCTATAAAGTTTAAATAAAGTCATTTTAAGAAGTATATGCATCTGTTTCCTATTATTATTATTAATTATTACTTATTTAAAATACAACTTCAGTCTTATCCCTTGGTTTGGGTTGTTTCTCCTCCACTATGGTAGGAAATTTATCTGAATGGACAATTTAAGAAAGAATACTCTTTCATCAACAGTCTTTCACTCTTGTTTTCTATGTGGTGGCCACACATTTTCTACTACAGATTTCAGCCCCTTCTATAGAAGCAATACTCTTCAGGAAGGCAAAGAATTGTCAATTGTGCCCATGTGTGAGTGTGCTTACTGTTTTAGCATTAGTGTTTTGGCAAGCCTGATGGCTTATACGGCCAAATTACTATCGGATCTATTCTTTACCATTGTAGGGGCAATATGATGACCTCCACATGGCTCGCTATTAATCATGCCCATCTTCTAAGGTTTCACAACAGCTGAGGAATAAATATTGCAATGATATTTATTTAACCCATGAAATAGACTAATTACCTTTTATTCTAATTTAATCCTTAAAAGTTAGAAACTATAATTTACATGATTTAATATCTTCAGTAAATTTCCATAGAACTAGTGTGATACTTTTTACCAGTTAAGAGTGACCTGAGAAGTGGTATTTTATACTCTTGTCATATGTTTTTCCATGTTTTATAGTCACAGAAAGCATTGTATAGTTTGGGTGTGTAAATAAAAGCATGAGCACTGTTAACACTTTATTGATAAACTTCCTTACATATTCAGTAAGTTTTAAATCATCAGTTACATCAAATATCAGAAATATTTTGTCATAACCTCATTTGGGATTCATTTTCTCATTTTAAAACTCTCTTGGTAAAAACCAGTTAAATATAGAAAATCACAGCCAAGTGAGAATTTATAAAAGACACCTAAATACTTTAGGATGATTCTTCAGTCAGGGAAATGCAAAAGAGTATTTCGTGTGCATGTCAGGTTTCTTAGTCACCTCAAAGTAGTAATTTGGTTTCAGTTCATTATAATCACTGAAGTACCTTAGCAGAGGCTGAGACGGGGAATGAAGAGGCAGAGAGAAAGAGCAATAACACTTGAATGACGGAGTTGCTCTCATAACTCAGCTCCAGATAACTCAAACAAGCACACTTTGAAGATGACAGGACCTTGCTGAGCTCCACTCAGGAAGGAAAACACAAAGGCTCTGGATTCCTTCAGGAGCTCCCTGGGTAAAGCTCTAAGAAAATACTCTGAAGATGTTTACTTCTTCCTTTGTTTCTAGAACTACTTCTTACATTTTTTTTAAAAAAGTATATTTTCTAAAGCAATGATATCTGATGTTTCAATTGACTTTTTAGGGTCATAAAATTAACAACATTTTATAAACAATGTGGGTTTTCAATGTTATGACATTGGTTAATGAGAATATCAGACTTTTAAAGTATTTGTCTTTTTATATATGTTTTCAACTTCCAGCACAATTGTAAAAATAATTTGATTATATGTTAGCCTGACCTGTTCGTGGATAACTTGGTATTCAAAGAAACGCTACCCAGCCTCTAAATAGCTTTGACACACGTGTAAGCAATAAAGAGCAGGATTTTTGCTGCGCTAGAAAACTTCAGTGGCATCGTATTAGCACCAGTTTTTCAATTTGTGTGAACAGAGAAGAAAATAAAAAACAACATCATGGAAAGATGTCTAATTTTACTAAGCATCAGTCCAAGTGTCCTGTATGTTCAGTTCCTACACCACAGCAGCTCTTTCTGACGGCACCAGTTACTCTACCTTTAATTTTCATAGGCTGTAGGCACCATTCCAACACTAAATATTCAAAACTGCTGCCATCTAATACAGAACACTTTTCTGAGAACATCTATATCAATATTGAACATTAAAAACACTACGATTCCAACTGTAGTCATCGTCTTATGTACTTCTTCACTCTTGTGTTTCTCTGTCTTAGCTTGTAAAGAGCCCTGGTGCCTTCACTTTTGGAGACTGCAATTCCAACATAAAGGTGTCTTTTATGAACTTTTTCCCACTTCATCTCCTTGGGCTGCTGCTACCTTCATGCCATGTCCTCTCAGGCCTGTCCTTCATAGTATACATATCTTCAGCTTTTCCTATAAAACCACTAATCATACTGAGTTGCAGTTTATCAGTATAAATATTTACAGCTGTTAGCTCTAGAGTATGTTCAAAACACCAGTGGCTCCTTCAGAAAGTAAATGTGAAAGGCATAGTGTTCAGTCTGTAGTAACATAATTTCCATAAATGGATGGAACTCTGCATAAGTTTATGAGGTCATTAGTAGTTACCAATGAGTCCTAGGTCATGGAACTGATTACTATTTCCTTCTTTCTTTTCTGTTCTGGTCAAATCAGAGGGAGCAGTACACTGGCTAGGCACCTCTGAGAAAATAAACTTACATCAGCCATGGTGAGATTATCCAGAACTGATGTGGGGTCTCTCCTTGCAACACAGAAATTTCAATTTCCTGTAACTTACAAGGAAATAGTTTTATATAATAATGTAAGATGGATCTGATATTTTGCTTTTTTTGTGAAAAGAGTTCTGAGGATTGACTCATTCATACAAAAAGGTTGAATGGTAAATTAGGTTCATTTTCAAACTCTTTTTCAGACATATTTTTTCCTAAAGAGCCCAATTCTTGTTCAGAATTATAGAGTGATGAGCTTCTAAGAAGTCTGACCCTATCAAATTCAGAAATGGAAACATACACAGTGTCCTGGTCAGTTTTGATTGTCAACTCAATATAGTCCAATGTCATCTGAGAAGAGAAAGAACAACTAAAGAATTAGTTGGATCAGATTGGTCCATGGGCATTTCTGTGTGGCATTTAAATGATTAATAATTAATAGATGGGTCCAGCCTACTGTAGGTGGTACTGTCCTTAGACAGGTGGTCCTGGGATGTATAAAAAAACCTACATGAAAATAATTAAGCAGTGAGTGAACTAATAAGCAGTTTCACTTCATAGTTTGTGTTTCAGTTTTTACTTGAGTTCCTGCTCTGTGACCTGAAGGTGAAAGACCATAAAAACCAAACCAAACGAAAACAAAGCACCAAAAACCCTTCCTCTTCTAAATACCATTTGGTCAGAGTGGTTTTATCACAATCAAGAGGAAAACAAGCTAGAACATTCAATTGTATGTTGATCATAGAAATGTCTTTCCTCTCCATGTTACTTAATAATTTGCAAAAGGGAGCCTTGCTTATAATTGAGGATTAAAGACATTGTGAGATTTCTAAAAGCTACATTCTAAAAATGAGAAAACAAACATGACTCTTTTTGTGGCCTTGGATCTAGGTCTGAGAAACTGACATTATCAGTGATAGTCACTTTGCTAACATCAGAGAGCTAGTAGAAGACGAAGAATGCCTGGAAGAACCCAGACCATACACTGGCACAATCTCTGTGGCCTTATTTAGAAACAAGGTCCCTCTAGAAGTAAGGGCAATGAGATACATTGATAGCAGGACACCAAACAATGACTAAGTACTTCATATGAAGACAAGAACTGTAGACATGCAGAGATGTCTTGGGTATGGAGTAGGGGCGCAAAACAACTGAGCAGAGAGTGTGTGATGTTGCTATGAGCCAAAGTGCTTCAGCATTTCTTCTAACACAGGATCTGGAGAGAAGAAACAAAGTAACTTTACCTAAAGAGAGTTCAGCTCAATTCATGACTTGATTTCAGGCACACAAAATTTCTAAACAAAAGGACAAATTCCCACTTTTACAAAGGCATACCACGACATTACTAGATAGTCGTTTGGCTGGACAGCCCAAGACAATGAAATTCCAGGCAGAAACAACTGTATGAGCAAGGGAAAAAGTCTGATCCTTGATCTCAAGGAGCTGGTGGCAAGTCTCCAATATGTCTGGTGTTGTTCCTGGAGACGTTTCTCTCCCCATTGTCATAACTAATTCTCGATTATCTTTTACTTTTGCTTCAAAAACCACAGTATGATTTTTATATTTATAAGTTATCCATATTTTAGGGGAAAGGATGCTTGGGGTAGCACAGAATCACCTACATTCTTTAAACATGTATTAAAGACAGATTCAGGGGATTAAAATATGTATGACCTCATGTGTTTTTACAGACTGGAGAAACTGTACACTCATCATTTACATTCTTACTCTTATCGTTACTCCACTTCTATTTCAGATTGTGTTGACCTAGGAAAATGCTTCTGACATTTGCTTGATGCCCAAGCACCATGCAAACAAACTCCATTTTCTTTGTATCCAGATCGTAGCCCCAGTTTTGATTAAAGATAAAGAGATGCAAAAATACCCAAATGACATGCAGGAAAACAAAATGTCTGCTTCTTCAGATAGTTCTATTTTTGTGTCTATAATTCTGCTCACCAACTGCATGTGTAACCTTTCTTTAAATTTGCAAAATAATTCAGAAGTTTTCATGCTGCCAATTGCTAATCAAACGTTCTTCATCAACATCCACGCCCTCTTCCCATTTGTCATCTTATTCATGCATTGCAAACAGTGGCTCATGCAGCTCTCTCTTCTCTTTGCCGCAGGAAAACAACAGGCTGTGTAACCAAGGGGAAGCTTATTAGCAGCTAAAAGCTCATTTTTAATGCCACCTAATCAGGTTGCCAACTCACTAAAATTATGAATCTGAAGGAAAAAGAATTCTCATTTAATGCCTCAAATATTAGTGTGGCTTGTCAAACGGTGCATTTAATATCTCTTGCTTCTTCTCAAAGAGTTCAAGCACGAAGCCTTTGCCAGAATAAATTGGTAAACCTGTTTCTTTCTCAGTGCATATGGTGAAAACCTTTGAGGTCTGTCTGATTTATATAAGTGTACTTGGCTGCTATTTTATATTTATCCAAACTATGTTACAAAGTAAAAGGAAGGATCCATTCCAAGAATAAGATTCTTTTTAATATAAAGACTGGAAATTTTTGCGAATATGGCATATTTAGACATTTCAGTTAGCACTGAGGTACAAATCGAGTT
This sequence comes from Microtus oregoni, assembly GCF_018167655.1. Lineage (NCBI taxonomy): Eukaryota > Metazoa > Chordata > Mammalia > Rodentia > Cricetidae > Microtus > Microtus oregoni. Next base: position 18,031,995 of record NW_024543076.1, read on the forward strand.
CATTTATTCCACATCATATTATTGGTTTTATTACTGATTTGTCATGAAACTTAATGAATGAAAATGCAGGTGCCTGAAATGTTCATGTGTTTTAAAATGTATTTTTAAAGCTATAACATCACGCTGGCATTTTATTTTCATGCTAGAACTTTTTCAGACTGTACACATTTTCCCCCATTTGTCAAGAAAGTTGAAATTTGTGAAAACAGTTTGTCATTTCTTTGCAACCCTATGAAGGAATTGTGAAAAATAAAATATTTGTAGCAACAACTAAGGGACACTTCCGTTCTAACAAGGGTTGGATATGTGTGTGCCACAGAAAGTAACTCGTGGTTTAAGGTTAATGTGTGGCAACAAATCCATGACTTTCTAGCTGTAGAGAAATACTTTTAGCAGCCACACCTACCTTTAGCAAAGCATGGAAAACTTTGAGAAGCACCGTCTGACCCCTGAGAAGGTAGCAATGTTACCTCTGTGAGTTCCACATGTTGTACGTTTAATCAACAATGCATAAACTGATGGATCCTTAACATAAGGGCTATGGCACCAGCGTTAGAGGATGCTCATAATAGTATGCCACCCAAGACAAAGCATGTTTGAATAACGTGGAGAGTCATTGTCTGCTCTTTATTTCTAAATATCTATTTTTATTTTAATTTATTTGTTAGTGTATAGATATGTTCACATGAGTAAAGTACCCGTGGAGTCCAGGAAAGAGCACTGGACACCCTAAGGTGGATTCATAAGCCACAAAGTTGACGCTGAGAACTAGACTGGGAAGGACTAGGGTCTTTCTTAATCTCTAAACCACCTTTCCACCCCACTTGGCTAGTCTTTTAGCATTGACTTTTTGAAGAAAATATGTAAGCCCCCGTTTTTTCATTCCTAGTATCTTCTTGTGTGACTCTTTTTGCTATTTGAGTGGTAAAACGGTTATATCACCCTCTTTCTCCATGATAGTCTTTTACTTATTTGGTAACAGTTAATGTCTCTTCTTAAAATAGTTCCAGGCAATTCAAGTCCTCTATTCTCATCCTACTGCTGACATGTTCTTCACACTGTGGTATCTGTTAAAACATGTAATATTCATAGTCATGTGACCAGTATAGGATAAACAATTATTAAATGGCGAGAGACTCTTACACTGGTTATTTCAAAGAAAGTACTCCTTTTATGGAGAGCTAACCCTTTCTTCTTCAAATTCATTAGATCATCTTTTACCTGAATGAACAACACATTATCCACTTAGTTTTTGTTACCTGAACTTGACTGATTTTCTCTATTGAACAGTGGTTTATATTAGCATGTGCATTTAGCTGTGTGTCACAAAGTTTTGGGGGTGCCAATCCACTATTGTAGCAGTACATTTTGCTGGCAGGTCACTATTGTAAGTCACAGGACTTATAGCTGAGTGATATTGATGATTATTTTTTTCCTCTAGTACCGTGCAAAATACCTTTGAACATGATGAGTGCAGCTTAGCAGGGGTGAGGCTTCTAATTATCACCAGCTGGATCTCTCCATGTTCAATGGCATGCTAAGTTGTGTCTTCAGCAACAGAGCCTCTTGACAAGAACGGTTAAAAACACTGCTAAGTGTTTCATTTTTTACTGTTGTGGATAGTGTTTACATGATATTTTATATTGTTAAGTATCAAAATATTGTGCATATAATTTAGTTTTAAATACTGCTTTGTACTCCATACTTCACAAAGTCAATTTTAGCTCAAAAAGTATGCATATTCATTAGAACGTCGGTAAACATAAACCCATAATTTATAAAAATGCTTCTTCCTCTTCAACTTCTATGATAATACATTTTAAAGATATGCTATTGTTGGATACATACGTTTTGAAAACAAATATTCTAGCACAATCTTTTACTTGCTTTTCTAGGTTCAGTAGATCATCTATAACTGCTCACAGGTGCTCTGCTTAATTGAACTGAAGACAGGATTTCTTTATAGTTTATTGAAAGTTTTTACTATGAACATGTTCATTTTTATGATGCTGGAAATGCAAATTGTTTTAAAATTTGTTTAAGTAACCATGTGTTTTTCTTTTTACTGGTATGATGTGATAGACTTGTTTCTGGAGGCTGAAAGGATAATGTTATCTTCAAGAGTCAAATGTAACTAAACCACATCTGGGTCAAGGGCAATGAATTGTTGCTCCAACATGAAGTTAAAATGTCAAATTAGGCAGAAGACAGAAGATGGAAGAACAACCCTCAGTGTAACTGAAAGTTTTTGGATTGCTGCAAACTGGGGGAGGGGCTAAAGGATGACGGTGTTATTAATGCTAATAGAATTAGGTGAAGAATACAGTAGGAACCCGCATGCTGTCCTAGGAAACATTTAATTGGTTGTAGAAAATGCCTGAAAGGCAGACTCAGATTGAAACTAAAAGGAAAGGGGACACGTGCTATTGGAGTCTAAAATAAAAGGAAATCTTTGCAGGAATCCTACATGAATTGTTACTTTAGAATTGCTGGAAAAGTAGCATGTGAAAAATTTCAAGTACTTTATATGTTTTTGTTATTTATAGTAAGCACTGGAAATCATTATAGAACTTGAAACTTAGAATTTTCCCATAACCAGCAACTCATGTTGCTATTTTACGTTCTTATTTGGATCAGGCTATTTTGAGCTTTTTCTATGCACTCAACCATTGGATCTTAGAAATGATTTGATAGGTTTACAGATAAGGTGGAGAGAAATCCTTTGACCCCCTACTAAAACCAGATTCATCCATGAGTCCCATATATAATAAATTAAGTGACTTTGGCTTGAAAATTGCCTTAGAGCTGGTAAGTTTTAAGTGAGACACTGGATTTAAACTGATGCTGTGATGGGAACATTGAGATCTGCGGAACGTATTAGCCTGTGAAATTTATCAGTTTAGAACCAGATGGAGGACTTTGGTGGGTTGAAGGCTAGACCTCAAATATGTTTACATCTTGCTCATCCAGTGTTGCACAAATGTAGCTCCCACTGCTTAAGGGCTTGAAGCAGAAAAACAGAATCAGAACATGAGTTTAAAGACAGCATGGACAGCATCTTTAAAAGCAAGCTCCAAAAACAAATGAATAAACATTAGCATAAAAAGCCCCAACAGTCAGGAAGTTCATCTCTCCATCCATAGACCTTGTCAAAATCTTACTTTTATATCAATAAAAAGAGAATACATTCTTGTTAATTTTATTAAGGTATTAAATTACTCCTATAATTTTAAGTAAGGCAAAATGCATGTGATTTAATTCTTTTTATCTCCCTGAATATGTTTCATTATATATTGATATTTTCAATTAACTTATAAAATGGTTTGTTTTTTATGTCTACTAAAATTTCACCTTATTAGATAATTATAGCCAATTGAACCTATCCCATTGCTTTACTGCACAAAAACTTGTTAAACATAATAGTGAGTACATCATTATTGACTTGCATTGGATTAATCCTATATAATGTTCTCTCATGATTAAATACTTATCTTTGATTATATTTTAATCTCTTCTTTCACAGTGTAGATTCTCTTATTTATGAATATCTCTGCAAATATGATAGTTAAATGAAAACACTGTACTCTTGGGAATTGATGGGATAGCTTAACAGGAAAACATACTTGCTGCCATGCTTGATGATCTGAGTTTCATAATGGAACATGAATTGTGTAAGTAAAGAACCAAAATATTGCAAGCTCTCCTCTGACCTACACATACACTCCATGACACATGTACATCTGCAAACACATAAAGCACACACACACACACACACACACATACACAGATGCACATGTACACACATAAACATGTACACATACAGACTCTCAATGGATAAATCAATAAGGCATATTAAAACAAAGAAATAATGCGTATTCTTTAGCCATAGTATCTCTAAAATTTATTTTGGGAGCAAGTATATTTTTGGAAAGTTATAAAATATAGTGTTTTCACGCAAATATTACAAGTATCAATGATTCTTGAATGCTCAGTATTTTAACATTATTTATAAAAATCTGACTCTATTTGATTATCTCAAACACATGAGAATATGCTTTTGAAATCTTGGAAGGCATATTATTGTTATAGCCAGCCAGCCAGCTTCATTCAAGTATCCTTAGCCTCCAAAGAAATAAAATCACTCAACTTCCTTTTTTTCAAGTGTTTCTGATAGCTGTCATCTTTCAGAAACAACTTCATTCAGATTTTGGCTTGTCTGCATCTTGTTCTTCCTGTGTGCACTGATCCTTGACAGTTTGGCTTCTTCCCTGGTTTCATAATCCCAATACATTTTGTCTTCACTCCTGTGATGCATAATTTATTCGGGGCTTTGTACATGATTTTTTTATCTCATATTTGTGGATTCTCATGTTAGAGAGAATTCTTACATAAAATTCTGGATTATATGGATTCTATACTAGTAGTATAGAATAGTTTCCTGAGCTACATAAGTGAAAATTAGATCTACCAAGACATTGAGCCTTACGGTTGTCAGTTTCATGTCTATTTCTGCTCCAGTTGAATCACCTTGTTTACTGTCTGGCTTTGGAGACTTTATAAAAGCAACCCTTCCTATAACACACATGTTGATCTAGGAAGTATGCTTATACATATATGTTCATTTATTTATTTTTAATTTCCAGGTATTATTATTTTCTCTTCTTATAAGCTATTGACTAACTCCTAGTAAACAGCGTTTATGCCAGAAAGGGATACTTTAACTTTTTCAGTCAAATACTATCATAACCAAACAAAATATCATGACTATAATAAAATAATAGGTAACTAAGAGCTTTTTTGAGGGTCAAGAAATTCATGGCAGGCCATGTCCTTAGAGACAAGCCTAGTAAACAGTAATTTTCCATGGTGGCAAAGAAAAATAATTTAATGAATGTAATGTTTCATTCTGTGTTTCTGGATAGAAAAACAGAGATTCCTTTTTGTTAGTATCTCATAGACATAAAAGGGATATCAATTTATCAATTTTAGCAAAGAAGGGAGGAAAGTGTTTTCAACACTTTGTTTCACTCTTGGTGAGGATGGTAAAAGTATCACAGCACTATCAAATGGCTAGCATGACAATAAAACCAGTTAAATTTCTCCAAAGAAGACCTCTCAACAAAACATTGGGTACCCTAGAAGGCGATTAAGACACAATGAATCCAGCCTTATGTGGAGCAGCCTTCCACAACACCTGGGAAAATCAGAGGTAGAATTAAACATGGCAGAGGTGTCATATGCAGTTTAAATGCATTTAAATAGCTTTACAGCAATTTGACTAGTAACATTGAGGTATTGAGGAGTTTGGTAGAGATATGTCAGCAATGCGTGGGAAGCTTTAACTTGAAACATCAAGTGTAAAATTGTTGATAAATGAGAATGCCAAATTATGAAAATTGATCTCTCCAAGTAATGATAATTAGGGAACAGAGGCTGCTAAACAGTTGCATTACTCAGACTTTAGGATTTAGACAGCAGAACCATTATTGTATTTTTTTTCATCATGTCTTAGTTTTATTAGATTTTTTTTTATTGAGAAAAAGAAAAAAAAACAAGTTTCTGCCTCCTCCTAGCCTCCCATTTCCCTCCCCCTCCTCCCACCCTTCTCCTCCTCCTCCTACTCCTCTCCCCCTCCCTCTCCAGTCCAAAGAGCAGGCAGGGTTCCCTGCCCTGTGGAAAGTCCAAGGTCCTCGCCACTCCGTCCACATCTAGGAAGGTGAACATCCAAACTGGCTAGGCTCTCACAAAGCCAGCACATTAAGTAGGATCAAAACCCGTGACATTGTCCTTGGCTTCTCATCAGCCCTCATTGTTCACCATGTTCAGAGAGTCCGGTTTTATCCAATGCTTTTTCAGTCACAGTCCAGCTGGCCTTGGTGAGCTCCCAATAGATCAGCCCCACTGTCTCAGTGGGTGGGTGCTCCCCTCGTGGTCCCGACTTCTTTGCTCATGTTCTCCCTCCTTCTGCTCCTCATTGGGACCTTGGGAGCTCAGTCCAGTGCTCCAGTGTGGGTCTCTGTCTCTATCTCCATCCATCACCAGATGAAGGTTCTATGGTGATACGCAAGATATTCGTCAGTATTGCTAAAGGATAGGGTCATTTCAGGTTCCCTATCCTCAGCTGCCCAAGGAACTAACTGGGGACATCGCCTTGGGCTCCTGGGAGCCACTCTAGGTTCAAGTCTCTTGCCAATCCTAAGGTGGCTCCCTTAACTAAGAATTGTGCTTCCGTGCTCACCTATCCAACCTTCCTTTATCCCAACCTCCTTTTTCCCCAAGTTCCCCCTATCCTCCCCTTCTCCCTTTTCTCTCCCCATCTCCCCTTACCCCCATCCCACCCCACCACCAAGATCCCAATTTTCTCCCCAGCTATTTTGTCTACTTCCCATAGCCAAGAGGAAAACTATATATTTTTCCTTGGGTTCACCTTCTTACTTAGCTTCTTTAGGTTCACCAATTGTAGACTCCATGACCCTTATTTATGGCTAGAAACCAATTATGAGTGAGTACATCCCATGTTCATCTTTTTGGGTCTGGGATACCTCACTCAGTATTGTGTTTTCTATTTCCATCCATTTGCATGCAAAATTCGAGAAGTCATTGTTTTTTACTGCAGCGTAGTACTCTAATGTGTATATATCCCACACTTTCTTCATCCATTCTTCCATTGAAGGGCATCTAGGCTTTTTCCAGGTTCTGGCTATTACAAATAATACTGCTATGAACATAGCTGAACAAATGCTCTTGTCATATGATAGGGCATCTCTTGGGTATATTCCTAGGAGAGGTATTGCTGGGTCCAGGGGTACGTTGATCCCGAATTTCCTGAGAAACCGAAATACTGATTTCCAAAGTGGTTGCAACAAAATACTGGCAAAACGAATCCAAGAACACATTAGAAAAATTATCCAATTTGATCAAGTAGGCGTCATCCCAGAGATGCAGGGCTGGTTCAACATACGAAAATCTATCAATGTAATCCATCATATAAATAAACTGAAAGAAAAAAACCATATGATCATTTCATCAGATGCTGAAAAAGCATTTGACAAAATTCAACATCCCTTTATGATAAAAGAATTGGAGAGATTAGGGATACAAGGGTCACACCTAAATATAATAAAAGCTCTATATACTGCAAGCCGACAGCTAACATCAAATTAAACGGAGAGAAACTCAAAGCCATCCCACTAAACTCAGGAACACGACAAGGCTGTCCACTCTCGCCATACCTCTTCAATATAGTGCTTGAAGTTCTAGCAATAGCAATAAGACAACATAAGGGGATCAGGGGATTCGAATTGGAAAGGAAGAAGTTAAACATTCATTATTTGCAGATGATATGATAGTGTACATAAGCGACCCCCAAAACTCCACCAAAGAACTTTTACAGCTGATAAACACCTTTAGTAATGTGGCAGGATACAAGATCAACTCCAAAAAATCAGTCGCCCTCTTATATACAAAGGATATGGAAGCAGAGAGGGAAATCAGAGAAGCTTCACCTTTCACGATAGCCACAAACAGCATAAAATATCTTGGGGTAACTCTAACCAAGGAAGTGAAAGATCTATTTGACAAGAACTTCAAGGCATTGAAGAAAGAAATTGAGGAGGATACCAGAAAATGGAAGGACCTCCCTTGCTCTTGGATTGGGAGGATCAACATAATAAAATGGCAATTCTACCAAAGGCAATTTATAGATTCAATGCAATCCCCATCAAGGTCCTCTATGACAAAGCAAGGTGACTAAGTCAGTATGCAGCACCACTCTGTGGCCTTTTCATCAGGTCCAGCCTCTATGTTCCTGCCCTGCATGTGTTTCTATTCTGACTTCTCTTGATGATGAACAGTGTTTTGGAAGTGTTAGCCAAATAAACCCTTTTCACCCCAAATTACTTAAACTATGGCATTTCATCCCAGCAATGATAACCCTAACTTCACTGGTTATTAGGAAATTTTCTGGATGGAAAGAAATTGCTGATCAGAGTTCACATCACTTTTACTCATCTCAGATAAAATTTTATCAAATAAACCTTATTTTAGAAATGGAAGTTCTTAGCCCAGTTGTAAGTAAATGCCATAATGTAAGGATTTAATAAATAGCTATTAACTGAACAAAATATCCTCTATATTTAAAAAGAAAGATTTAGCAATAGCAATATTAAACAATATCGTTGGACCACATAAGGCTAGCACAATCGGAGTTACAATTAGGAAAATTATTAATAGAATGACTTCCTATATTCAGGATTCCCTTAATTTATATTTATGAGATGACTAATGCAAATTCATCTCGTAATATACTTTATAATTTTAATATTTAGTCTTTGAATATGAAGTTACTCTTTTGAAAACTATCTCAGGATTTATTTTAGAAATAATATATTTAGGACACCACCAGGTCAGAGCTTTTTTTTTTCTACTTTTTCATCTTATTGAAGATGTTTTTATATAATATATTCTGATTTCACTTTCCCCTCCCACAAATTCTCCAAGATCCTTCCAACTGCCCCTCCCACACAAATAGACATCAATTCTGTCTCTGTTTGAAAAAAACAAACAAGCATCTAAGGAAAAATGATAAAGTAAAATAAGTTAAAATAAAGACAAAATCTGAAAGCCGGTACCTCACCTGTGTGCATTAGAGTTTAAAACATGTCTTGGAAGAAGAAAACAAAGAAATATTGTGCTATGTCATTGGTAGGTGATTATTTGTCTACTGAAAATAATTCACAGGCTCTGGGACACACTAATGGTTTTCTTATCTTTCTTCAGTTCTATGGGCAGGGGCAGAAAGTGCTATGGAATGAGCTTTTTGTCTGGCTTTCCTGGAAGTGAATGTTCTTTTCATGTTGTAAACACAAATCTGCATTTAAATTTAGAGAATCAGTTCTTTCTCATTGGTCCATCTTTCACATAATGAAGACATAGTCTGTATTTTTCACACAGAATACTTTGCTATATAAAATCGCTCTTTTCATAACCATAGAATTTTATTTCAAAACTAGTTTTTTGGGAGTGATCAATGCTAACTAAAATCTAGAACAACTATTTAAAAAATGTTTGTATATCGTAAAAAACAAAATATTATAGCATTGGTTGTGCAGGAATTGAAGAAAATTGAATTTCTGCCTCTTATATTTTTATTGCAAAAGAATATAACTCTCCTTAAGGATGTACTGTTGTGCTTCCTGTGATCTTAAGAGCGAATACAAATAACTGTATATGTCAGACAGAGGAAGAAGATTATAGATGTAGTAAGATGATGTAATATTTAGAGCAAAGTAAGCCTTGCCAAGAATCACTACCTAGCTGCTCTCCTATCTGCTGTAGTATTTGAGGCATAGATGTTAGGAATTTATGTTTTCTCTTGGATGCTTTTCCTTTTTATGAGTATGTAGATTTCTCCCTAAATTTCCGTTTAATTTTGTTTCGAAGTCTATTTTGTTAGATAGCAAAATGGCAACCCCAGGTTGCATCTTAGGTCCATTTGCTTGGAAAATCTTTTTTTCAATCCTTTACCCTGAGGTAATCTCTACCCTTGACTTTAAGGTGTATTTTTGGGGTGTATTAAAAGGATGGATCATATGCAAAGAACAATACTTTCACTTCTTTCTTTCCAGTTTGTATCCCCTTTATGTTTTTAAGTTTCCTTATTATCCTGGGTAGAAGTTCAAGTGATATATTGAAGAGACATGGAGCAAGTGGACTGCCTAGTCTTATTCCTGATTTTCATGGAATTGCTTTTAGTTTCTCTCCATTTAATTTGATATGCACTAAAGGTTTACTGCATGGTGATTTTATTATATTTGGGTATGTTCCTGGTATCCCTGTTCTCCTCAAAATTTTATCACAAAAGGATATTGTCAAAGAGACATATCAATGACCAATGATTACTAATTTCTGTTATTTTTTTGTACTTCTGGTTGGTAGTGTGTGTGTGTGTGTGTGTGTGTGTGTGTGTGTGTGTGTGTGTGAGTGTGTTTTCCTTGTTTAAATTATGCTGGGGTGAGATATCCTGTGTTTTCATGGCTCTAATTAATCTCCTTGGGATTCAGTTTTCCTTCCAGTTTGGTGTTGGGTTTGGAGGAGCAGAAGGAGAGGTGAAGACCTATAGTTAACCTCTCTGTTTCCCTGAAAAGAGTGGCCTGTGGGTTCCCAGGGACTGCCTGCTTTAGTTGAGAACTGGAATAAAGCAGAGAGCAGTGGAGGAAGGTTAGGAGGGAAATATCTTTGGGATCAACTGGAGAGGGGTATAACAGGAGAGGGGAAGCTACAGCACATGTTCTACCACAGAGTTGGGGGCGAGACTGCATAATTTTGAATCTTCCAACATTCATCCAATTGGATTTTGTACGGCTACTGGAATTGGAAAGTTTTGAGCAGAAGCATCAGACCTTTCAAATGAATGGCTGACAGATCCTGAAATCACACTCTGTCAAGGGCTGAAGGGAGGTATACTTTTCTATGCTTGACTTTACATATACTGGTGAAGGAAATTTCATGGGCTTAAAGTACCTCATTTCAGTAAAGCCAAAGGGAATTAGAGAAACCTATATTTATTAATATATTATTTTACTTTTGAATATAACAAAAGTTAATATTGTATACTTTAAACAGTTCAGTTGTTATCTTGGCCCAAGGTCATGATATAACAGCTCAGACTTACTTTGGAAAAATGTAAAACACATTTGAACTTTTCTCTTTTTTTAATTAAAAAAGACAAGTGAAAATGTGAGTACAGATTTTCAAACATTATCCCACCAAGCAAAAAGCACATGGAAAGATACATAAATGTGAAATTAACTTTTTGCTGTTTAGAAAAAAAAATTGGATTTGAAAGCAAGTGAGTTAAAATAAAAACATGCATAATTTACACTACAGATGGGTATATACTCTGCATTAAATGATACCTACTGATTTCAATGAGAAAGAAAATAAAGTGACAAGTAGCATTAAGAAGGTGGCAGAAGTAATCAAACACATGGCATGTTTAAGAAAAAGCATAATGTAGTTTCCATCAAAACTTTCTTTTTCATGTCTCAGGCATCAAATACCCATCTCTCACGCTTCATTGGAGGTTCCAGTGCCATTATCAATAATTCATTCAGCACAACTTTAGATATAAAGGCAAGAGGAATTTACGCAGCAAAAAAAAAAGCAAAAGCTCCTTGTACCACGGGGCTTAATGCAAGACAAGCGAGTGTGAAGATTGCTGTGTGCCTATGGGAAGCCAGTTTTTGAAGGTTGAGAACAAATTCTCAATGAGGCAGAGATCCTTAAATTGCATAAGCCAGAGGCATATTACCAACCTCGTGGATGGGAACAAAGTGCTCTCCAGTTAAGCAATTTCTATGAGGCAACAGAAAGCTGGAAGTCCCTAGCATTCAGAGTATTGTACTTCATGTGATGATGCCATGGGTAGCAGCCACGATGCACCCTGATCAGCTAAGCTGAGTGACAGCACTCTAACACATACCTAGAGTTTAGGATTCAAAGCAATTTGACCAGGAAACAAAGTACAGTTTGGCTTTACAAGTATGATTTTTCTAACCAAAAAATAATCAAAAATAATGTATGAGTATACAAAAATAACTTGTTGAAAAATTTGTACCATTACAAGACAAATTTGTAAGGGTATTAATGCAAAGAAATAATTAAATGTTTGAGAAAACTCCTAACACTCTGATACCTTTATCCCCTGGTATTTTGTTTGTTTTTTGTTTTTATTATTTTTTCTCAATTTTTATTATTTCTTTGAGAATTTTGTTTAATTTAGATACTATTCACCTTCTCTGCCCACTCCTCCAAGACATATCCTTCATTACCTACCGCCTAAGTGTATATCCTCTTAAACAAACACACAAGTAAAAAACTATCATCTAAGGTTTGGCTTGTGACAAATAAATAAATAAACAAATAAATAAAACCTTTTAAAATATGTGTATATGTACACTTTATGGAACTTGGCAGGCTCATACATTCATCCAATTTCCTTTACAAATTTTAATACCTCCAACACAAAAGCAACTAACTGTGTTAATAGTCATATGGATAGTAAAATATATAACATTACATATTTCAAATAAAAACAATTAGGAAATTATTATTGTATAAAAGAATGCACCTGTCAAAATAGTTTATTCATTGAATGGTAAATTTAATTTTTCCTGCATGTATAATACATCTCACTTTTTATTTAATAAATAGAAATAATTAAGGGTCATTTGAAGATATTTTCATGATAGAGTGGATTCTTTAAATACATATGAGTTATGAATGAAAGACTAGAAACCATGAGCGTTATTTTTAGCATGTTATAAGAATCTAATTATTTCCCATATTCAGAAATACATTCAATTTCCACACCTGGAAATTTAGTAGGGTGTTATTTACACAGTTTGATTCTGGATATGAAGTAAAATTTCCATACCTAGATCTATTATTTTCTTTTTCTCTGTCTCCAAGTTAAAAGTGACAATTTTTCAGCCTGCTGTTTGGCTTGACAATAACATCTCTCCTTCTTCTCCTGGGATAGACTTGATTGAAGGATATGGATCAAGTGAGGGAAATAAAGTATGTTTTCCAATTGCTTTGACAGTGACACTGACTGACTACCCATGAGGGAGTTGTCAGGAACTTCTTAGGGGCTCCACAATTTCATATTTGCCTGAAAAAAAAAAGCAACATGAAATTTAAAGAATTTATAGGAACATTATCCAATTTTCCTTGGAGGAAAAAGCAACCTTACTGAAACAGCAATCCAGTCTTTAGAGTTGATATTCTCCTTGTGAAGTGCTAAAATCCACTCTGTGAGACAGAAGGCTTGCTTTTTAGAAGAATAGAGAATATGTTTAATATTTTACCATTTGGTTGCCTTAAGAAAAATGTATTTTGGTTTTAGGATTTTCAGACTTTAGAAACAGTAAAGTATTTCTGCACATACTGTGTTTATTTTGCTTTATGAAATATAAACATTATATTTGGCATTCAATAATGTTATTTACTCTCTGGTCAATTGGCATGGAAATGCAAAAGAACAAACATACATTTGGAAAAAATACAGGAAAATAATAGTCTATTATGAAAGAAACTATTTTCTGATAGCTCACTTTATTTAAAGTCCCCAATGATACTTAGGCAATTAATAAGAATTCCAAGACAATGAAGAAATGATTTTGTTAATCAACAATATCTGGAAAACAGGAGATCCATGTTCTAAAACAATCTAGTGATTGTCCTAAGCAGCACACAAAGAGCAGTTAACAGTGCACAAAATACTTAAGGGTATGACCCAAAATGATACAACTCCTTAAAAAATAGTAATTATTTCTGTCTGACATGGAACTTAATGTACAACAAATTTAAATGAAAATTGAGATATAAAAATGCACTAATTGAAAATAAAATTCTACATAGCTAAAGAAATAATGAATGACTAAAAAAAGTAACTTAAAAATAAGAAATCAAGGGGAATGGTCAAATGACTCATGCTGTCATGCGTTTAGACCTGAGTTCGATTCTCAGGACCAGTGTGGAGATTGGAAACATCAATTTTACTATTTGACCTTTGATTTCTACAAATGTACTGTCGGGATGGATGTACATCTCTCTCTCTCACACACACACATACACACACACACACACACACACACATATCACATAGCAAATAAAAACCAAATATATGAATAATGTTTGATGAAAATTTTTCTTCCAAATTTTTGTAACTAAGGAAAATAAGAACACACATAAGCAAATAACAAATTAAACACAAATTAAGAATTAGTACATATGTTTCTGCGGAGAAGGTATAAAAAGCTACCAAGTATGTTAATAAGTTCCCAAGACATTCATCATCAGGGAAATACAAATTAAACCCACAGTGAAATATTGCATAACATGTCAAGATATTCATTTTAATAAAAATAATACTTTGGAAAGGAAATGAATAATTTTTAAACCTTGAACATTACATGGAATTACATAGTCACTATGAAAAGTGTTCATGGTTCTTCAAAAATTAAAATGAAGTAGAACTACCATAGATCTAGAGACCTTACTATAATGTTTGTTCAGCAGAACTGAAATTAGAATCTTGAAATGATCTCTGTGCTCCCTTGATAATTTCAAACCCTCCTTATAGCAATATGTACAGAGAACCTAAATGTTTATTATGAAATAGAATTATAAAGAAATGTTGCTTTAGATACCCATCGAATTTTGTGGACCCATAGAACTTATTGTTTTTATGGTTATTTGAAATATGTCAGAATTTTGATAAGTTTTATACTAAATTTATACCTCAGTTTTGATAGCATCCCATTTTTACTATATTAATTCTATGAATCCTAGAGTATGGGATATCTCTCAGTTCTTTATTTGCTCTGTTTTTATTTTATTTTTATTTATTTATGTTTTTTTTTTTTTGGTTTTTTGAGACAGGGTTTCTCTGTAGCTTTGGTGCCCGTCCCGGAACTATCTCTTGTAGACCAGGCTGGCCTTGAACTCCCAGAGATCTGCTTGTCTCTGCTTCCCGAGAGCTGGGATTAAAGGCGTGCTCCACCACCACCCGGCTTTATTTGCTCTGGTTTTAATTTTACTTTCATTGTCTTGAAGTTTCATGTAAAAGTGTTTTCTTCTTCAGTTAGGTAGATGTCTACATAAGTATTTATTTAGCTATTATGAATGGGATATGAAAGTTTTCCAGTGAATTCTAAAGTATATTATTATTATAATTATTATCATTATTATTACTAAAAAAAGATTTTTCTCTCATGTGGTCATTCTGATCACAATTTCTCCTCCCAGTTCCTCTCCATCACCCTTTTCTCTGATCCACATCCCCTCCTTCTCCCTGCAGAAAAGAATAGGCCTACAAGATACAACAAATCAATATCCAAATACAATAAGACAAGTTTAAAACCTTCACATCGAGGCTAGACAAGGCAACCCAACAGGAGGAAAAAAAAACTACCAAGAGCAGGTAGAAGAGTCATAGATACTATCACTTCCACAAAATTATCAATCTAAAAGCCACAATATATATGTAGAGGACCTGGTGAAGACCATACAAGGCCTCTGGCAGCAATTTAGTCTCTGTCAGTCCTTATGAGCCTTGCTTAGTTGGTTCAGGGGGCTATGTCCTCCTAGTGTCCTCCATCCCCTCAGACTACTCCAATATTTCAGCCCCTTTTTAGGAAGGGTTCTCCAAGCTTTGATGAGAAGGACCCAATGGAGATCTCCAATTTTCATTCTATGTACTCTGGCATCTGCATCCAACGGCTGTCAAAAGAAACCTTGTTGATAATGACTAGTCAAAACACTAGTCTATGAGTGTAGTAGAATATTATTAGGAATTATATATATATATATATATATATGTAAATATATAAATATATGTGTATTTGTTATATACACATTTATATATAAATAAATACACTTATATTTATAATGGGGAATATATAATGAGGAATAAAGAGTTTGAACAGGAGATCTCTAGGCAAGACTTCTAGTGGAGGGACTGGGTTGCATTCAGTTGAGCTATCTGAGATGGTCCCATGAAGATCTTTTGGGGGCCAGCCTCGACAGGATTACCTTTCTTCCAGAGTACAGGCATGGGAATCTAGAAATATAGTCAGGAATATGAAGATGTGAACAAAAATAAAGCACAGAATCACATAGGATAGTATCAGGAGGGAATTTCAGTGAGTATTGAAAATTTGTCCATGTTTTATTTTCCAACAGTTTAATATACACCTGATTTCAAAAAGTAGGAGTAGAACAAAAGGACTACATTAACATACAAATTGAAAGTCATGGGGTACATTCACTGCTCAGGTCCTTGACTTGCATCCTAGACCAAACACTCTGTAGGCAAATCACTCCCTGGGTGGAATCCCAAGTTATTTCCATAAAGGGAACAAGAACCAAGTTGGTTCCTTAGATTTCTGTTTTAGGTAGGAACCGACTACTTCCCTGTTTCAGGAGCAGGAGTTCTAGAAACTAGCCACACCTGTTTACAGTCGCCATGAGAGAGCAGAACTCTGATTTACAACTAGGTGGGATGTTTGTTGAGTTAGACGCACAATAATCTCAAACTAAAAACAAGTCTCAAAACTCTCTGACCTTTGGCCTCTTTGGGCCTCCACAGAGATCCTGATTTTAAGACAGACGGCTGCTCTCCACAAAAGGACAATTGGCCCCATTGCAGAAGAATATATCTGCATAGCTCATTTAATATTGCAATCATATTTATAAATTTGATTGATTACTAAATACGATTGTATACACACACACACACACACACACACACCCCACACACACACAGGTTCTATCCTAGGTCCCTAGGCTATTCTGTCTCAGGATCATGGCCATCAAAACAATACCAGACATGGCCTCCTTGTGGAATGGGCCCCAAGTTGAATCAACTTTGCATGACCACTCCCAAAAGTTTTGTCCCAGAATTGCCTCAGCACATCTTCCAGGCAGTACAGATTGTAGGTTAAAGGTTTTGTGCTGAGTTGGTGTCCACATTTCTCTTTTGGTAACCTACAGAGTCCATTCCAACAACAAAGATATTAGATTGTAAGGGTCGGGGCTTTATGTAGAGACCTACTCTACCTCTCCACTTTTAATGAGTTGCGCAAATGTTATCATTAGTGATGGGACCAACTGTCCTTTTGTGGATAGCAATTTTCTGTCCTAAAATTAGGTTTCTCCATGGGACCATCTGAAACAATTGAATTGTTATGCAACCCAGTCTCTCCACTAGGAACCTTGTTTAGAGATGGACAATTTCAACTCTGTATTCTCCATTACTAGGAGTCTTCACTAGGATCACCCTCATATTCCAGGAAGTTTTCACTATATTAGGTTCCACATTGCCTTCATTATCCCTAAAATGGCAACCAGTTCCAGACTTCTCTCCCCACATTGCATTACAGCTCTCAACCTAATCTTTCCCACTCTGGTACACACAGGCCCACAGTCTACCCCAAATCATCTAAACTATTTCCCCTTTCCTGGTAGATTTAATCACTCTAGAGCACTTTTTTTTTAATCTTACCTTTTTGGATTTATGTTAGGTTTTTGTTGACTTTCTTTAACGGATTTATTCATTTAGTTAATTTTTTTGTTTCTGTTGTCCTGGCTGTCTTTAAGGGATTTATTAACTTTCTACTATTTATTTATTTATTTATTTATTTATTTATTTATTATGTATACAACATTCCTCCCATGTATGCCTGCATGCCAGAAGAGGGCACCAGATCTCATTATAGATGGCTGTGAGCCACAATGGGTTTGCTGGGAATTGAACTCAGGACCTCTGGAAGAGCAGTCAGTGCTCTTAACCTCTGAGCCATCTCTCTAGCCCTATTAACTTTCTCTTTAAGGACTTCAAACATCTTCTAATAGTTGGTGTTAAGATCTTCTTCTTGTGCTTCAGCAACATTGTAACATTTAGGCCTGTTAGAAGACCTGGGCTTTAGTGGAGACATATTGTTCTGATGTTAATCACATTCAACAAAAGTAAAGACCATTACCTAAATTCTTTGGTCAAATTATGCATGCTTTATTTTCTGTCAGATGGAGCTATCTCAATAAATCACAATTTGAAGCTTCCTTTGCAGGGGCATCAATGACTACATACTCACAGTTGAAAAAGAGGATTCTGCAAAGCTTCTGTGACAACCCTACTCTCTCTTTCCCCCCTGGTAAGTACCAAAGTAACAATTCCACAGGAAATCATCAAAGATAACTCCTAAAAACTGTGATGAGAATTTTGAAGTATAGCTCTCTACAGTTGAGAGCTTCTGGTGGGGATACTGATGGGGATGGACTCAGTTTTCTTTAAGGGGCTGGTTACCATGCTCCTGTTTGACAATGCTCCATTCAATATCTAGAAAACTCAAACAAATTGGAATTTTTTTCTCTCTTTACTTCTTTTTTTTTTTTTTTTGGTGGGGGTATCATAGGGTCAGGAATGGAGCAGGGAAAAGTGGGAAGGGAGTGTGATCAGAATACATGATGTGAAATTTCCAAACAATCAATAGAAATATTATGGTGGAAAAATAAATAGTATACGTAATGGAACATACCCAAGAGTTTTGGGGAAAAAATAGTATTGAACATACGGAAAGTGGAGCTGATGTAGATCAGAAAGCTCAAGTCTAGGGAATTTTCAAGGGTTGGGTGATTTACAGAGAAATTTTTGTATATAAAAACTTGGTTGCAAATCTCAAAATTATTTTCAGGAGAATATTATCAGGATGGAGGTCAGACTATAGGATGTATAGAACATGGAACATGCCAAATTCCAGAAAATGGGTCAATACTTGCTCATATCAAGTTTTATAGAAAGTAGAAATAAACTTATTTTGACCTTCTAATAAGATGACTTCCAATTTTAAATGGAGTAGGTTGGTCTACCACTGGCAGCTATTTATTGTGTTTTAATTCAGGCATCTAGATATCTGTGTTTATAATGATTACAGTGCAGGGCGGTCATGGCACCTGCCTTTAATCCCAGCACTTGGGAGGCAAAGGCAGGTGAATCTCTGTGAGTTTGAGGCCAGTCTGATTTACAACAGTTAGTTCCAGGATAGGCTCCAAAGCTGCAGAGAAACCCTGTCTTGAAAAACAAAACAAAACAAACAAACAAAAAATGAAAACAAAATAATGATTATAGGTCTAAGTGCTGATACCTGGAAGGTCAGGAGGAGATGGGTCTGGAGGGGATGGTCTGTGGGATCCACAGGAGCCATGGTGGGGGAAAGAAGGACTACAGCTGGTGTTCTTATGCAGGGGTCAGTCTGAAGGATTGGGTCTGCTAGAAAAACAAAGAGCATGGAAGGTTTACAAGCAGACTAACTGCTTTTCTAGCAAGCATGGCCAGTGTTTCCATAGGATCTTTTATATGTGCATAATGTCACATGAAATTAGGTGTAGTTTGGTTCTTTCTTTCCCAATTTCATACCTTTTGTACGTAAGAATAATCCCAGAGTTACAGCTTTGATTTTGAGCAATATGGTAAAGATGAGAATGGAGAGTGGGCATTCTTGGCTTGTTCCTAATTTTGAGGAAATTTCTTTTACCTTAATTATGATAATTATTTGACTTATACCCCTTAGTATGATTGTATGGAGAATTATACTTCTTAGTTTAAATATATTAAACCAATATTTCTTTTTCAGATATAGTCAGCTTGATCATGATGTATGATCATCTTAATGTGCTCTTGATTTGGATTTCATGGATTTTATTGATGACATTTGCACCTATGTTTATCAAAAGAATTGGCCATAATTTGATTTTGTTGACTTTGGTATCAAAATAATATTATTTTCATAGAATAAACTTGGTAGTTTTCCTTTGTTTTTTTATTCTATTTTATGGACTATGTCAAGCACAATTGGAAAGAGATCTTTCCTGAAAGTTTGATAGAATTCAGCAATGAATCTATCCTCTCTCGATCTCGTTGCTTATAAGGGTCCTCTTTTAAGATCTGATCCTCATGAATTGCTTTAATTTGTTTTGGTCTTTAAATACTACTCTCCATCTGTTTAAGAAAATAACTTTACTGAGTTTCTTGTTTCATAATTACATACTTTCAGATTTTAAAAATAACTCATTGTAAACTCTTTGGGCTTTTAGGTTTCTTGATTAAAATTCTGAGTTAATTATTTTATTTCTGTTTTTGTATAGAGTTGACATGTTTCTCATGGTGCTTTTAGGATAATTTATTTCCTATATTTATCTGATATCCTCATTCTGACTATGATACTTCATAAGGAAATTCTTTTCTGGCCATATCTATTTAGAATTCTATATACATCTCATGTTTGGTTGTCTTTCTCTAAGTTGACATATTTTCTGCTATAATTTCATTAAAAAGCATGCCTATTCCATTTGATTTTTAATTTTGTCCCTCTTGTACATCATGAATTTGCAGGTTTGGTCTTTTCAACTTACACCAGACTTGTAAATATCTCATACTCCTTATTTTTTTTGCATGTATATACATATAATGTTGTCTCAGCTTTTTCCTCTGTCCAAGAATTTGGTACTATCTACTTCTACTTTAATGGTTTTGCATGTTAATGATGTTTTCTTAATGTGTTTATTTTACTTATGATTTTCTCATGTGAAATATTTTTGTTTTGCTCTTATATAATGTTTCAGTTTTCCTGTTTTTTTCATCAATATTTTGGATGTTAACTAAAGTTTACTGTTTTATTCCTTTTAAAGGATGTATTAGAAAATTATTCCTTAAGAAATCTGCTTTTTTAAAATCTACAATGATTGTCGATTATTTTCTTTTTAAAATTGTTTTTATTGAGCTATATAATATTTTCACTCTTCTCCATTTCTCTCCCTTACCCTTCTGCCTTCTCCCATGGTCCCCATGCTTCAAATTTACTCAGGAGATCTTGTATTTTACTATATCCCATGTAGATGTGATCAATGAATGTCTCTCTTAGGGTCCTCTTTGTTTTCTATGTTCTCTGGAATTAAAAATGTAGACTGGTTTTTCTTTGCTTTATGTCTAAAAGCTACTGATGAGTGAGTACATATATTTGTATTTCTAGGTCTGGGTTACCTCACTCAGTATGATGTTTTCAAGATCCATCCATTTGCCCACAATTTTCAAAATGTCATTTTTTTCTGCTTTTTAGTACTCCATTGTGTAAATATATCACATTTTCCTTATCCGTTCTACAGCTGAGGGACATTCAAGTTGTTTCCAGGTTCTGGCTTTGAACATAGTTGAGCACATGTCCTTGTGGTCTAATTTAGCATCCTTTGGATATATACCCAATAGTGGGATTGCTGGGTTTTGATGTAGGCTGTTTCCTCGTTTTCTGAGTAATTGCCATAGTGATATCAAAAGCACCTGTATCAGTTTGTACTTCTACCAACAATGTAGGAGTGTTCCCTTTACATCATGTTCTTTCCAGCATAAATTTTCATCAGTGTTTTTGAATTTGGCCATTCCTATTGGTATAAGATGGAATCTCAGAGTTGTTTTGATTTGCATTTCTCTGATACCTAAGGATGTTGAGCATTTCCTTAAGAGTCTTTCAGCTATTTTAGATATCTCTGTTGAGAGGTCTATGTGTAGGTCTGCATCCCCATTTTTATTGGATTATTTATTCTTTTGAAGACCAATTTCTTGAGTTATGTGTATATTTTGGAGATCAGTACTTTGTTGGATATGGGATTGGTAAAGATCTTTTTCCATTCTGTAGGCTGCTGTTTTGTCTTATTGACCATGTACATTGCTTTACAAAAGCTTCTTAGTGTGAGGAGGTTCCATGCATTGTTTCTCTCAGTGTCTGTGCTACTGGGATCATATTTAGGAAGTGATCTCTTGTACCAATGCATTCAAGTGTACTTCCCAATTTCTCTTCTATGAAGTTCAGTGTGGTCAGTTTTATATTGAGATCTTTGATCCATTTGGACTTGAGTTTTGTGCTTGGCGAAAGATACAGATCTACTTTCATTCTTCTACATGTTGATATCCAGTTATGCCAGCACAATTTGTTGAATATGCTTTCTTTTTTCCATTTTCTTTTTTTTTTTTTTTTTTTTTTTCATTTTGACATTTTTTTTTTTTTTAATTTATTTATTTATTAAGGATTTCTGCCTCGTCCCCACAACCGCTTCCCATTTCCCTCCCCCTCCCCCGATCAATTCCCCCTCCCTCATCTGCTCGAAGAGCAATCAGGGTTCCCTGACCTGTGGGAAGCCCAAGGACTGCCCACCTCTATCCAGGTCTCGTAAGGTGAGCATCCAAACTGTCTAGGCTCCCACAAAGCCAGTACGTGCAGTAGGATCAAAAACCCACTGCAATTGTTCTTGAATTCTCAGTATTCCTCATTGTCCGCTATGTTCAGCTAGTCCGGATTTATCCCATGTTTTTTCAGACCTAGGCCAGCTTCTTTGCAAGTGTTCACAGGTGTGTGGATTGATATCCAGGTCTTTGATTCAGTTCTATTGTTTCTCCTGTCTGATGTTATGCCAACACAGTGCTGTTTTCAGTAGTATAGCTCTGTAGTAGAAGGGTGGGAGGAGGGGGAGGGAAATGGGAGGCTGGGAGGAGGTGGAAACTTGTTTTTTTTTTCTCCTTTTCTCAATAAAAAAATGGAAAAAAAAATAAAGTGAAGGATTGCAATGCCTCCAGAAGTTGCTTTATTGTGCAGGATTGTTTTGGCTATGCTGGGTTTTTTGCCCTTCCATATGAAGTTGAATACTCTTCTTTCAAGGTCAGAGAAGAATTTTGCTGGGATTTTGATGGACATTGCATTGAATCCGTAGATTGCTTTTGGTAAGACTGTCCTTTTAACTATGTTAATTCTACCTACCCAAGAGCATGGAAGATCTTTCCATTTTCTGATGTCTTCTTCAATTTCTTTCTCCAAAGGTTTAAAGTTCTTGTCATACAGGTCTTTCACTTGTTTAGTTAGAGTTACTCTAAGATATTTTGTTATTTGTGGCTACCGTGAAGGGTGGTGTTTCTCTGATTTATTTCTCTTTTTGTTAATCAGCTGCATAAAGTGTTGGAAGCAGTGAGACCCCAGATCCTGAATTTCGTATAATCCCCTGATTTGAGTGCCTACAGCTGCTCTGAGCACGAGACCTTCAGGAGTTCCTGATGGCAGGAGGGTGGTTTCTGGTGGGTTTGGCTGGGGCGTGGCTATCTCTATATAATCTGCCCCTGAAAACAATAAAGGGGACATTCTTGGGGAATTCAAGGATGACCTGTGTTGCTGTTTCTCTGTCTGTGTGTGTCTGTGTATTTTAACCTCCAGCTCCCTTTTCCAAATCTCAGAAACTGGGTGCCAGCGCACACAGTGCAGACACGGGGGCACGGTGCGCAGCATAAAGGAGGGCTACTATTTTTTTTTTTTGAGATAAACTTGTATCTGCTAGATTGCTGAAGGTGTTTTATAGCTGTAGAAGTTCATTAGTAGAATTTTTGGGGTCACTTATGTAAACTATCATATCATCAGCAAATAGGGAGAATTTAACTTCTTCTTTTCTGATTTGTATCCATTTGATCTCCTTTTGCTCTCTTATTGCTCTAGCTAGAACCTCAAGTACTATATTGAAAAGATATGGAGCAAGTAGACAACCTTGTCAAGTTCCTAATTTCAGTGGGATGACTTTGAGGGTCTCTCCATTTAGTTTGATGTTGACTGTTGGCTTGTCATATATTGCCTTTATTATATTTAGTTATGTTCCTTGTATGGCTGCCCTCTTGAAGATATTTATCATGAATGGTTGTTGTATTTTCTTGAAGACTTTTCAGTATCTAATGAAATCATCATGTGTAACTCTTTTCTTTCAGTTTGTTTATATGGTGGATTACATTAACAGATTTTCATATGTTGATTCATCCCTGCATCTCTGGGAAGGATAACTTGATCATGATGGAAAAATTTTCTGATGTGTTCTTGGGTTCGATTTGCCAGTATTTTATAGAGTATCTTTGCATTAATGTTCATGAGTGAGATTAGTCTGTAACTCTCTTTCTTAGTTATATCGTGTGTGGTTTGGTTATTTGGGTAAGTGTAGCTTCATAAAAAGAGTTTGGCAATGATCCTTTTGTTTCTATTGTGTAGAAAAAGTTAAAGAGTATTAGTATTACCTCTTCTTAGAAAATCTTATAGAATTCTGTACTGAAACCATCTGGTCCTGAGTTTTTTTTGGATGGGAGACTTTTGATGACTGTTTCCATTTGTTTAGCAGTTGTAGTTCTATTTAATTTGCTTATCTGATCTTGATTTAATTTTGGTAAGTGATATTTATCCAGAAAATTGTCCATTCCCTTTCAATTTTCTAATTTTTTGGAACACATGTTTTCAAAATATGACCTAATAATTCTCTGGATTCTCTCAGTATCTGTTATTATATCCCCTTTTTAATTTCTATTTTTTTTTAATTTGGATAGTCTCTCTGTCTTTTGGTTAGTTTGGATAAAGGTTTGTCTATTTTGTTGAGTTTCTCAAAGAATCAACTCTTTATTTCATTGATTCTTTGTATTGTTTCCTTTGTTTCTATTTTGTTGATTTTAGCTCTCAATTTGATTCTCTTCTGCCATCTCCTGGGTGAGTTTGCTTCTTTTTGTCTTGGAGTTTTCAGGTGTTTTGTTAACTCACCAGTGAGAGACTTTTCAAATTTCTTTATGTAGTATTTAGCGCTATGAACTTTCCTCTTAACACTGTTTTCATTGTGTCCCATAAACTTGGGTATCTTGTGTGGTCATTTTCATTGAATTTTAGGAAGTTTTAATTTCTTCCTTCATTTCTTCCTTGACCTATTGATGATTCAGGTGAACACTGTTTAAAATGTACATATATTTGTGTGTTTTCTGAAATTAGTGTTTATGTTGAATTCTAATTTTTTGCAATGTTTATCCAATTAAACATATGGAGTAATTCTAATTGTTTTGTATCTCTTGTGGTTGCTTTGTTACCTAGGATTCAGTCATGTTTTGAGAAGGTTCCATGGATGTCTGAATGGAATGTTTTATCGATATCTGTTAAGTCCATTTGATTTTTAACATCTGTTAGTTTCACTGTTAATTTCCATCTGGCAGACCTGTCCAGAGGTGAAAGTGGAGAGTGGAAGTCTCCTGTTATAATTGTATGGGTTTAATGTGTGATTTAAGTTATAGTAGCTATAAGTTATAGTAATATTTCTTTTACATATGATATTATCCTTATATTTGTGGCATAAACATTCAGTAGTGAGATTTCCTCTTAATGGATTTTTCCTGTGACTAATATGAAATGTCCTTCTTTGTCCTTTTCGATTGATTTTAGTTTGAAGTCTATTTTATTATATATTCAGATAGGTATATCAGCTTGTTTCTTGGGTACATTTCATTGGAATTTTTTCCCCAACACTTTACTCTATATTTGAGGTTGGGGTGTGTTTCTTATATGCATCAGAAGGATGAATTCTGTTTTGTATCCATTCTGTTAGCCTATGTCTTTTTATATGTGAGTTGAGTCCATTTATATTAAGGGATATTAATGACCAGTGATTGCTAGTTCCTGTTATGATAGTTTTTGTTGTTGGTGATGTTGTTGTATGTGTGTTTTCTCTTCTTTGAGATTTGCTGCTGTAGGATTATCTATTGTCTGTGTTTTTGTGGATGTAGCTAACTTCTTTGGGTTGGAGTTTTTCTTCTAGTACTTTGGATATGGCTAGGTATTGGTTATATATGGTTTTGTCTTTGAATATTTTGTTTTGTCCTTCTATGGTGATTGAAACTTTTGCTGGGCAAAGTAGTCTGGGCTGGCATCCATGGTCTCTTACTATTTGCATAATGCTTGACCAGGACCTTCTGGCTTTCATTATTTCCATTGAGAAGTCAGTGTTATACTGATTGGTCTGCCTTTATATATTACTTGGCCATTTTACTTTGTAGCTCTTAATATTCTTTCTTTATCTTGTATGCAAAATGTTTTGATTATTATGTGGTGAGGGACTTTTATTTTTGATCCAGTATGTTTAGTGTTCTGTAAACTTCTTGTATTTTCATATACATATTTTTCCTTAGGTTGGCAAAGTTTTCTTTGATGATTTTGTTGAATATATTTTCTTTGCTTTTGAGTTGGGCTTCTTCTTCTTCTATCCCATTTTTTCTTAGTTTTGGTCTTTCCATGATGTCCCAAATTTCCAGTATGTTTTATGTTAAGTTTTTGTTAGATTTAATGCTTTCTTTGACCAATGAGTCCATTTCCTTTATTGTATCTTTAGCACTTGAGAGTCTCTTTTCCATTTCCTGTATTCTGCTCTTTATGCTTGCATTTGCAGTTCCTGATCATTTTCTCATATTTTCTTTTCCAGAATTCCCTCAGTTTGTGTTTTCTTTTTTGTCTCTGTATTGGTTTTCAAGTCTTGAATCATATTTTTATCTGCTTGATTGCTTTTTCTTGGTTTTCTTTAAGTGAGTTGTTGATTTCTTCTAAGTTTTTGTTTGTCATTTCCTCCATTCCTTTGATGGAATTTTTCATTTCCTCTTTAAGGGTCTCAAACAGTCTTCTAAAGTTATTTTTCAGGTCATTTTCTTCTGCTTCCTCTATATTCAGCTGTTCAAGATCTGTTGTAGAGTCACTAGCTTTTGTTGATGCTGTGTTGCTCTTTATGGTGTTGATTGTTTTCTTGTCTACCCATCTTTTTCTCTGATCTGTGTAGCTGTAGCTGTGTCACTAGTAATCAATCTTCCAGCTGCCAGTGGATTCAAGGCTCAGATGGTTGCTCCTTATGGTGCAGCCAGGGCCACAGTTCCAGTCACCTTGGAAGTTATTTGGTGTTTCTGGAGGTTGTTTGGAACTCCTGGGTGTTACTCTGCAATCCTGCAGGTTGTTCGGGCCTGCTCCCTCGGTTAACTCCCTTGTACCTTCTACTGTAGAGGTCACTGCCTAGGGCCTGCTCCAGCAGAGGTTGCTGGCTCACACCTGCTCCAGTGGAGGTCCCTGACTTGCACCTCATTCTTCAGAGGTCTCTGTCTTGGGCCTGCTTCTTCTGTGGTCACTCCTTTGTATCTGTTCCTGTTGAGGTTGCTGCCTTGGGCCTGCTACAGCAGAGGTCCCTGGCTTGGGCCTGCTCCCACAGTAGTCCCTTTCTTGGGCCTAATCCACAGATGTCTCTGACTTGGGTCTGCTCCCTCAGCAGTCACTCCTGTCTACCTGTGTCTGTGGAGGTCGCTGATTATTCTTGAAAGGAAAACATTAAATTGTTTTTCATACATCTAGTTGTCTCTGTAGTTTTGAAATTAATTATAAAGAAGTTGGTCCATTGAGGGTGAGTCTCAAGTGGTGCTTATGTTATATCATTTGTATTTCTTTATCATGTTTTATGCTTCTTTTAGAGTGGATTGAATTTTCAGTTTTGACTTTCACTTCTTCCATGTCTATTTGGGTATTTTGTTTTCTATTATTTTGCCTCAGGGGATACAGGCTTATAGTTCAGTTATGTGGATTATTAAAACTTAGTATTAGGTCAATGAAGTTGCTAAGGTGATCTAGTTGACTATCTGTCAACAGGACCAAGAATAGGACTGCACAAAGCACCAAGGCTACCAGATAAAGTTATAGCCAGTGTTGCTGAGACTCTCTGAAGTCTGTGTACTTTCTATGGACTGTGGTTTGAGTAACACATTTGAAGTAACCTCCAGAATTATATCAATATTAATTCATTCTCTCTCAGTAACCATGAGAACTTCAGATTTCAAAATCCCACATGTATGCTGAAAATAAAGTCTACTGGTGTCTGTTAGCCAGTCTTTAAGTGGACTATGGGCATACTGGAGGTACAATTATTCCACTATACTGATGTATGAGGTCAGTGAGGTGCTTTCAGATTCCACTGGAGACTGGGCCTAATCCTGATGTTCTCTCTGTTCTTGTAGGAGTCAGAGGTATGTTCACATAGTACTTTCTGGCTCCCGTTTCACATAAGCAGATGCCATCTTGATTATATTAATTGGCGTTGGGTGATTTACCTTAACTGTGGGCAGGAATATTCACTGAGAAAGACCTCTTCAGCCATATAGAGGGAGAAAAGAAGCTGAGTAATAGTACTTGTTTAACATTGCTCTCTGTTGCGGATGGTGGATGTGATTTTACCAGGTCTGTCAAACTCCTGCCACTATGATTTCCTGCTACAGAGGACTGTAACTTTTAACTATGAGACAAAATAAACCCGTATGTATTAAAAATGTTTTGACAGATATCTTTTTTTTCGTAGCAGCAGTAAAAGAAAGTAAGACAGATGCTGAAGTTAGCTAGAACACATTGAAGATAGATGGAGTTTTGTGGGATTGACCAGCAGTCGTGGTTTTCTCCAGTCTATTGTACCAAACTTGACACAACAACAAGTGGGTGATCTGCATGATCTTTTCCTTACACCCACAGGTTATTAAACACTTGCTCCATGGTTGGTGTTGTTATTTGTGGAGTTTAGGATGCATCACAGCTTGATGGAAGAAGTTCATCACTGTGTGAAGGCTCCAGAGTTTAGAGTCTCACCATGCTTCCACTTTACTCTTCCCAACATATGCTTGGGTTTGAAGATATGATTTCTCAGCTTCCAATTTTGGCTCCATGCAGCCATGCTGTCTCCAGCATTAAGCATACTATTGAATAATAATCCAAAATGAACTCCTCCTATTAGTTGTCTTGGTCATGACATTTTATCACAGCAACATAAAGTAACTAATATATACAGGCTACAGGAATCTGCTGGAGCTCTGGACATTTACCTCAGTACTGTTTAGTTTATTTTCATGACTTCTTGTCAAGGTATATAATGATATATTCAATTGTTGTTTAAGATTTGATGGCAGAATCTGATGGGATCATGTATTTTTCCTTGGCAGTTTTGAGGTAGAGAGCACTAAGTTTTAAGATTAAATAGTATGTAAATTTTGTATTAAATCTTTTTGTGATGAAAAGAAAATTACTTGAGATAGTGTTTAAGGAAAGAACTCATAGTGAGTGCGAGATGTTTAAGCCTAAATCTTGTTGAAAATAGGAAGTTAGTAATAAGGTGTACAGGTCAAAAGCCAATTTGAGCAATTGATGTGAATTTTCAACTCAGGCTGAAAATGCAAATGGTTGTTACATAGCCTAAAACTTATCTAGTCCTACATTACTGAGTATTAATGTCCTCCAAGCCCATTATCCTCAATAAAAATAATGAGAACGCATACAAAAGACTAATCAGAAAATATTCATGATTTGAAATTTTGCCAGGGGTGAGAAAGTTCATTGGTTTAAGAAAAAATACACGCACCAGTGAGAACAGGAAGGAAGTGGTATTCTCAAGTGTTTTATGGTCATTTTCAAAGATGCCTAGCATCACTAAAACCAACAACCTGATTTTATGGTGAGAAACAACTCCCTAAAATGATTGAAATAGGGCTGCAGAACCTTCCCTTCCCTTTCATTTTTCCTTTCTTCCTTTTTCCCTTCCTTTCTTCCTTCGTTCGTTCGTTCATTTGTTCCTTCCTTCCTTTGTTCCTTCCTTCCTTTTTCCCTTCCTCCCTCCCTCTCTCTCTTCCTTTCTTATACAATACATTCTGACTGCAGTTTTCCCTCCCTCCACTCCTTCTAGTCACAACATATACATATACATTTCCTCTCCCCCAGATCCACTCCTCTGTTTCCTTTCAGAAAAGAGCAGGCATCCCAGAGTTATCAACTAAACATAGCATAGCAAACTAAAATAAGACTAGGCACAAACCATCATATCAAAGCTGGACAAGGAAACCCAGTTGAGAAAGAAGACCCAAGAGAAGGCAAAAGAATCAGAGACACACCTGACTCCTATTGTTAAAAGTTCCAAAAAGACATCAAACTATACAATCATAACATACATTCAGAGAGCCTTGTGCAGACTCATGAAGCCTCTTGAAAAGCCCAGTGATGTTTTTTTTTTTTTATGTGGGTGGGTGGGTGGGTGGGTGGGTGTGGTTTAGTGTTTCACGGGAATCTTATTTATAAAGGATGCTTTTGTTTGGTCTTACTTAGAGCTAAAACAATGCAAGAAGATTTTTCTCTTGAGCAATTTATGAAGCATAATTAGTGACAATTGTTTAAGTGTCATGGCTTGAATCAATTGATATCAGAACACCTAATGTAGAATTTAAATTTGTGGATTTAGGAAGCCATAATTATGCATAAGGCTGGATGTATTCGTACTCAAGAAAGGATAGTAGAGATTCAAAGCCATTTGCCTTTGCCTAACAGGTGGCCCTATGCTAGGAAGGAGTGAAAGTTGCAGGAGAGTTGAAAAACATCTTTGTCAATACTGGAATTGTGCCATTAAATTGCCATTGACAACAAACTGTACATTCATTGTCAGGGACCAGCCTCGACAAAATACTTCTCACCAGGGTAAAGGCATGGGGATTAGAAATATAAGAAATAATATGAAGACACAAATGCAAATAATAAAATGGAGAAACATATAGGGCAGTATCAGGAGGGAATTTCCCTGAGTACTGAAAATTTGCCACGTTTAATTTCCAACTGCTTAAAATACCCTGACCCCAAAAGGTAGGAGTAAGACAAAGACTGCATTAACATGGTACAAGGAAATGAACATACCAATTGAATGCTGTGGGCTACATTCATAGGTAAACATTCTGTTGCTAGAACAAAACAAGTCACCAAGTCACACTCACACCCTAGACCAAAATGTTCTGTAGGCAAATCACTCCCTGAGTGGAATCCAAAGTTATCTCCATAAAGAGAATTGGATCCTTAGACTTTTGTTTGAGGTAGGAACAGATCTATTTCTCTGTTCCTGGAGTACAAGGTCTGGCAATTAGCCAAACCTGTTGACAACAGCCTTGAGAGAGCAGAACAACTAGGTGGGACCTTTATTTTGGGTAGAAGCCCAATAACCTTGAAGGAAATAGAGGCAAATTCAAACTCTCTGACCTTTGCTCAAAGTGTAAACAGGCTCACATTTTTGGGTCTTCACAATTTATGAGTTCTAGATATTTAAGGAAGACTTAATTTAATCATTAACTGTACCACAGCAAAGCAAGCCAAGAGGTGTATGATCAAGTATACACTTATTTTAGATTTTTATCTAAATAACCAGAATAAGAAAGAGACAAACAATAATACATCCTCCTAGAAAGAAAGCTAGGAAGGTAGAATTGAACTTCCAAAACTTCTAAGTAATATTATTAATATTAGTAGTCTTCAAAATTTGAGAGTAAATTAATAAGAAAATATGAAGAGCTAAAATTTGCATTTAATGATGTATAGATTTTGAATTTTCCTGGACAATGCATTAAACCATTTAGTTTAAATATATACAAAGAATTAACATATATACAAAGAACTAAAAGGAACTGTGATAAAAGTCATATGCATTTTAAGAAAAAATAGTTAAGATGGTGACATAACAAAGAAAGTAAACTGAGGGCACAAATTCAACTCTAAGTGGTAGAATGTATGATTAGCGTGCCAAATCACAGGGGGTGTACCTAATCTTTCCATTTCTCCCAAAACAAACAAAACTTTTGAAATTGAAAAGTAAAAAATCCAGCACTGGCTAGGCCAAGGTAAGAAAGAGGATTACCAGAAATTTGAGAATAGACTGGGCTACAGTGTAAGAACTATTCTTACAAGAGAAAGAAAGAAATAAGGAAAGGAAGGAAGGATATAAGAAGGATGGAAAAGAAAAGAAAGAAAGAAAGAAAAGAAAAGAAGGAAGGAAGAACGAAAGAAAGACTAGGAAAATTAAATAGTATGTCTGAGTATCTGCACACACAGGAAAAAAAACAAACTTGAGGATCTCTTAATTGATGTTAGTCATTTTATAAAACAGAAAATTTAAAAATAAAAATAAAACATCAAAATTAAGCTATCTTAGATCCATCTATAACTTCCTACCAATAAGATACACTTCATTAAGATTTATCACGTTTTCTTAATGAAGGACCATAGGAGAATGAAGTCAGTAAAAAAAATATCTTTGGCTTAATGATAGAGAATTTCCCATATTTAATGAAAATTAAAACCTCACATGTCTATGTTGCCTGACTAATGCAGAATTAGCTAAATTTCACAATGACTCACAACCTGGTAAGACTTAACATGTCAAGTAATGATTGAAAGTGAGAAGAGCCAAGGTTAAAGAGCATTCTGGAAACCATATCTGCTCATCAATACTGAGGAGTCTGTTCTTTCTCCTCAGGAACAACAGAAATACTCAGGCCAACACACGTGCTTCTAACCCTTATTCATCTGTGGTCCCAAATAATTCACAATAGAATACTCTTAGTTTCTTCCCTAAGCCATATTTATTTCAAATCCTTGCTCATCACTTTATATTAAATTCATAAATATCCATTTTATGACATAGATTCAATGTGCTATTTTTTTATTTTATTTTAGTTTGTTTTTTCAAGTCAGGGTTTCTCTATGTAGCACTGGCTATCCTGAAACTAGCCCTGTAGACCCGGCTGGCCTAGATCATTGAGATTCACCTGTCTTTGCCTTTGAGTGTTGACATTAAAGTGCCCAGCTCAATGTGCTAGTTTTGATGATATAGAACATTTTATATTTCACAATTTCTCATCTTTGCTATAAAATATAACATATACTCTTCCTTCTATCTTTACTTGGTAACTTTCAAATACTGTGGATTCTTTTACAAAGTTAATATAAGGATGAAAGCTGTCAACAAGGAGAGCAGTGTGTCAGACACAGGCACAGGAAGACATGGTTGGCAGCAAAAGCTATGCCTGAGATTAGATTAAATAGGAGACAGTAAAAAGAGGGCCTAATTAACAATCTATATGCAAGATTCTTAGACTTGTACATATATACTGTAGTGATACAGAAGTGTGCAGACAGAACAGCAGGCATGTGTCTGGTTAGGAGGAATCAGTCTAATTGATATTTGCAACTGAACTCTGAGATTCTCAACTCTCACTCAGTCATGTCTACAATATTAATAAAATGGATGCTTTTACAAAGCATTAAACTGAATATATCTTTCACATAAATACCAGAGGATAAGATATTTGTATTATAAGTTTCCAGTGAAATGATGTAGTCGGATAACTGAAACCTATTTTTGCAACTGATATTCTGTATTTAAACTCAAAGCTTCCCAAGATGTTTGATAATTCATTCTCAATTATGAACAATAAAGCAATGCATTCCAGATGTTTGAGAAAAAATCCCTATTTTAAATAGTATGAATTTTGGCTGCATGGATATCTGGGTACCATGCTAAATCTGATTCCCATAGAGGCCAGATGACCTAGAACTGTAATTACAGATGATTTTGAAACATTATATGGGTGATGGGGATTGAATTCAAGACCTTTGAAAGGGCAATCTGGACTTTTATGTCCTGAGCCATCTCTCCAGTCCTGAGAAACAACTATAACTTAGAAAACTAAAACTAGAATAAAGAAGCAAACAAACAAACAAGCAAAAAACAATGACAGCAAAATAATCTAAGAAAGTCAAAGAAAATTATAAATTGGAAGAAGAGGAATCTTTTAAAAAATAATTAATATAAGACTAAATGAAGATAGCTAACCTTTAATATAAGAAAAACTAGACAAAGAAGAAAATCTCAGAGTCTTCAGCTCTCACAAATACAAAGCACAATGGCCAAAGAGAAACAATACAAATGAATGGACGACAAATTTGCTGTCTTTCAGAAAATAATTAGAAGTGAGAAATAAAAGTTTCTCTAGATATGTGAAAATTTACAAAACTAGAACTATTTTTTAAATAAATCAGTGAAAAATTTTCACTTTACTTCAAAGCATTTTTTGATAACAAATTGTCAATATTCTACATAAGAAAGGAATCTGACAACTTTAGAATAGCTGGTACTAGGAAACTTATGCTCATGATGAAAGGCCATCTTCCTCTGGTTGCTTTCTACAGAGGACTACAAGTTTGACTGCAACTGACAAGCCAGTTAGTGTTGGACAAGCTTTCACCTTTTCTGTTGCTCAGCTTTCTCACCTCAGACTGCAAATCCTTTCAAACTGCCCATGATTTATTACTAAATGCTCACTAATTGTATGGGGGTATATTTTCCTTTTCTGCTTTTCTCAGCCTCGCAGAAACAGCACACTTCTGTCATCTTATGTTCCCAAACTTTTCCAGTCCAACTGCACACTCCTACGTCTGCCAGTTCTGCCTTGTTTTAGGCCTGCTGTGCTGCTGCCAGTTGCTCAGTGGGACACCAAAGCGATCCTGAATGGACAGAAAAAGTTGATAAATGATACATAGTCAAGGGCCACTTTGAAGTCCTCCAGTGTCACCACCAGAAATAACAGAGAGTAACCAACACAATGTGGGGTAGGGGGCTGGGCAGGTTTCCCTTAGAAAACAGTCATGGGGGGATGGAAAATCAGTTCTCAGGAGAATATTGACAAAGAATGGAAATGATAGTGAAGGACAAAAAAAAATATAGGGAGGCTCACTCACATCCATATTTTACTTTCATTATCGCTGAATTCTAGAGTCCATTATAAAGCTGGAATCACAGAAAGTAGTTTAGCTTGTACACCAGTGGTTTCAGACTCAGCAATCCACCTGTAAGTGGTTAGATGAAAGCATTGCTAAATGCTCATTATGTTGATATTCATGCTCAGCACCATCCCCATCATTTCACCCACAGTTTCATTTAGAAGTACACTTGACGACAGAGGAAAAGGGCAGAACATTTCATGGGAACTGTAATGAAATCTATCTTGCAATATCTGAATCCACTTGGTGAAAAATCTTTGAAGCAGAAGTGAAAGAACGTGATCTTTTCATAAGAAAACCGAAGAACATCAGGTGCAAGCATATCTACCTACAGACCAAGGAGGAAACACACCTCATTAAGGAGAGTTTCTCAGGAGACTGTTCATCGGGATTTTCCACTCAGTACCAGAATCAATGTCAGAGCAAAGGAAGACCAAAGACCAAAAACGAAACATCAAATTCCTCTAACAGGGTCCTGGCGATTGTCTACACAAGCATTGTCAAGACAAATAATAACTCTTGAAGAAAGCTGAACACATCCACAAAGAAAAGAAATTGTGTGTGTGTGTGTGCGTGTGTGTGTATTTGTAATTGTGGATTTTCTAAGATCTTTTTGCTGAGAGACTGTGATCATGTTTAACTGTCTAGGTCTAGTTAAGATACGAAATTATATACTAGTTCTTAATACCATATTTACTCTGAAAAAAACCAGATACTTTGATATCAAATTGCCTTTTATGATTTTTTTCAAACCTTTATCAAAATATTTTGGACAGAGTCCAAGTTCACCAAGTGCACAAGATATATACTTTTCTTTCCACTATTCAACTTACCAGGGATATGCCAGTCATTCAGAATTTCACTCAAAGCTCGTGTACTGATCATACAGAAGCATGTTAATGTGATAGAATCTGGTCTCTGAAAATATTGTTTATTGACTCATTATCCTGAGACAACTTACCACTCTAGGCAGAGAATTGTCAGATCACATGAAGTGCCCAGTCAGTTTATATAATGCTTTAACACAACGATGTCATTTGGCCCTCAGGTTTTCTGGGACAGAGAACTTTGTATAGAAATACTGAAATTTTTGGCTATGCAGATGTATGACAGAATTATTTCTATTTTAAGTCTTCTCTATGGTTCTGATACATCCCCCAAATTCTCAAATAAATACTATGGATCGGGAGTTCTTGCTCCATTAAAAAAATATGCATTGATTGAAATTTGATCATAGCTACTCCTTACTGTCTTCTTATACCACTTCCCTGGGATACCTCAACATGGTTTCCTCCCCAACTGCTGTCCTATTCTTTTTTAATTGATAGTTCACTGACTCTGATTAGTGCTATTGACATTTCAATGTGTGAGACTGCATTCACTGGCACATGGCTGACCTACCAGTGTCCACATCTGCAAGCAAAATGATTCATAATTCTCTGAGTAGGCATCAATAGTTTCTAGGCTGGGAGTAAAATCTCAGGACCCCTCCCCCACTCCATCCATGCTGGAATTCTAAGTTTGATATTTAGAATGTCCCTTACAGATAACCAATCACAGCTGTTACACTGCTATTACATGTGTGTAATGGCTATTTCATTCCCAGGAGCCAGCATTTCACAGGCCTCCCTGTGAAAAGTCCTTTTGTCTATGTGTTGATTTTATTGGTTAATGAATAAAAAAACTGCTTTGGACCTATAGTAGGTCATAGCTTAGGTAGATGAGGAAGACAGAGCTGAATGTTGGGAGAAAGAGGGGTAGAGTCAGAGAGAAGTCATGGAGCCACCACTGGAGATAGATGTGCTGAAACTTTGCTGATAGCCATGACCTCATGGTGATACACATATTCATGGACATGGGTTAAACTAAGATGTAAGAGTTAGCCAATAAGAAACAAGAGCTAATGGGCCAAGCAGTGATTTAGTTAATACAGTTTCTGTATTATTATTTAGGTCTAGCCAGGCAGCCGGGAACCAACAAACAGTCCTTCATACTACACTTCCCTGATGCTATGCTGTCACAATCTTTACCACGTCTTCTATGATGTTCTTTGAGTTTGAGTGGGAGATGGTTTTATATATATTATACACACACACACACACACACACACACACACACACACAAAATAGAACTCTAAGTACACATTCTTAATTAACCAATACTCATTGGAAAAGAAACTTCTCTGACCAAGATGGGAGCATCCAAGGTCTATGAATGTAAACATTAATATTTAAAGGGTAGTTTGCTAACATGACCTTTAGAAAAGCAGTGAGCTCCCTTAATCCTAGGCCAATAATCTTTCTACTCATGAGCTGTTGATGTAGTTCTCTTTCCAGGCATGAAATCCCTTCAGTGGAATAGCCCTCAAGTCCAACACTGTGTAAAAAAAAATCATGTATTTTTTTTTCTCTACCAGCAACCTGAATAGTGTTGCACTATGCTAGCAAGGCAGCAGGTATACATTCCCTGACCAATTTGAGATATACATCTATGTCATAAAATAAAAGTTTGTGATGCCTTCATTAATGATTTTGACCATCTTGTTATACTGGGCAATCAAGATCAATGGCCATAGGCTGTGTTGTTTGGAGTACATTTGGGGCCTCCATGGCCAATCACTTAAAGAGAGGAATCGTGCGTTGGATACTGTTACTATTTTTATATGCATTATAAAATCAAAGCAGGGATGTTTTTGCTGACATGTACCTTCATTCTTATCACTTCTTTATTACCTATTGTGGTATCCCTGGAATTCACTGTCTTTTGTTAAAGTTGTAGTCTTTTTAAATGAACTGATAATTTTCTGCATAATTTTCCTCTCCACTTATGTCTCTAACCATAATCTTACTTTAATGCAGGAACATTTTTTTTAGATATCTTCGTGCTTAGGTCAGAATAAGTAAATAGAGTATAGCAGAAACAAGATAAACTTAAATAATGCCTTGGGTAAATGATGGTGAAACAAATAACATAAGCAGAGATCAAGACTTGTGAATGCTATATCTTAATGTAAATGAGCAGTTTATAAATATAATATTTCACTGGTGGGGGATATCTGATCACACTGTGAACTTCAAGTTTGCATTTGCATAAATTAAATACAATGAAACTTGGGTAAGGAGGCTATGTTAGCAAGGAGTTGACAGAAAGTATTCATAGAACATCAGAGGGCATCTGGAGGAGACAGAGAGACAGAGGAAATAATAGGGTGGGGTTTGGAGTGGCACAGGTTTTTTCTGGATTGGGTCTTCTGTGGATGCCAGTAAAAAGAGAGGGTTAGATACTTGTTTCTTAGCCTCTTTGAGCTCACAGGTTTTCACCCCAGCCTTTAAATTTCAAATATTTTTCATAAATAGAATTAAAGAGTTTTAGTTAAAGCTAGCTATAGCAGCAACAACAGAACCCATGCCTTCAGGAGCAGAACTACTGCCTGGCAGTGGTCTGAGTGGCCAAGTCAAAGCTAGAGAAGAAGCCTGGTAAATGTGGAGTTGTAGTTGATGCCTAGAAAAGCAGTGGATTAGGGAACAGCCTCTCTGCTGAAGTTAAAACAATATTTCATTGTCAGTATGAGGGACTGTCACCCAAATGCCTAGAAGTAAAAAATGTCTAAAGAAGCCATAATATTATAGTTTCTACCAACACATTTTGGCCTCTATTTCTATTTTAAAAACAATACATATGTCAAGCCTCAATAATCAGTAAAATGTTTTTTTGCAGAAAAGATTAGGCTTAGAGTTTAGCTAATTTGATATCTTTATAATATCTATCTTCTAATTATCATAAAATATCCAAAACTAAGTAAATTTTGGAATCTGTTTACAATTTAGTGTCTAAGTAATGATAGAACAAGACTCCAATGGCACAGGAAATTGTGCTCCCTTACGTAAAATTTAAAGTTTTGCATAGCAAAAGAAACTGTCAGCACAGCAAACACCCTATAGATTGGGAGATATCATCAACAGACATATGTTAGACAAGAGGTTGATATTTCAAACATATAAAAAACTGAAAAGATTTTACGCCCAAACAGCAAATTATCAATTCATTACTGGGCTAATAAATGCATAGTTCCCAAATAAAACATAAATCCCAACAAATATATTAAGTATGTTCAACAGAATTAGCCATAACAAAAATGTCATTAAAATTATTCCACTCAGAATGCCTAATGTTAAGGAAAGCAAATGACAGCAGACACTGGTGAGGATGTAAACACTTTCTGACTTCTGACTATAAACTAGTTCAGCCTTTCTAGGAATCAGTTCGGAGTTTTCTCAAAGTATTAAAAGTTCATCTATCATATAACCCAGCTACACCACTCTTGTACATACATTCAAAGGACTCTATGTCCAACAGAGATATTTGCATACTTATGTTTGTTGCTCCAGTATTTACTTATTCACAATAGATATAAAAGGAAACCAGCCCAGATAACTGTCAACAGAATAGATGATAAAAATGTAGCAAATGTACAGGGTGATATTTTACTGAGTTGTAAAGAAAAAGGATAGTATAACGTTTTTAGGCATATGGAAACATATGTAAGGCTTCATATTCATAAAGGTAACTGAAATTTAGGAAGATAAAAATCATACATTCTCTCACATATGCAGAACCTAATTTCTGATGTGTGTATGTGTGTCCAAAAATGGAAGAAATGTTGGGTTTAGACTATAGTTAAGAACACAATGAGAGAGAAGCAAGAGCTGATGATAAAGAAGAGAAAGAGTATAGCATTGACATGTGACATGAAAACCAAAAGAAAGGCCTTTGGTATATGCAAATGAATGTCATAACCAGACCAAATGGTGATTTATTTTTTGTTATTGAAGATTCTCCCAACTGACTACCAGAATTACTGTACCACCATGGTTTCTATATCTCCACAGTCTCCCCAGAATTTCCTAGTGATGGACTCCTTTATAAGTTTCTCTCTCTCTCTCTCTCTCTCTCTCTCTCTCTCTCTCTCTCTCACACACACACACACACACACACACACACCAGAAATGCATTTAACTGTTTGTGTTTATATATGTTTATATATGTGTATGTCACAACAATAATTAAAATTAAGGCTGTCAACAGAGGGTTGGGGGGCTATGGGTGGGGCTAAAATGAAGACAAGAAGGGGCAAGTGATAGGTGATGTAATTCTAGTCAATAAGAAACATATTTTAAACAGCAACCAATATCCAGTTATTGATTTGTGAAAATGCCCCACCTACTGATTGTTTTACCTGTTTCTAGAAGATTTTGGATGACTGTGGATCTCTGTAAAAATCAACAGAAAATTTGGTCTCACATGACTTCAGTGAGTTTTTACCCAATGTCTGGATCCCTGCCCTATTCATTATCATTATTATTATTATTTTGTGTGCACTGGTGCATTTTCCTGAATGCATGCCTGTGTGAGGGTTTTGGATCCCGTAGAACTGGAGTTACAGACACTTGTGAGCTGATACGTAGGTCTGGGAACCTGGGTCCTCTGGAAGAGTAGTCAGTACTCTTAACCACTGAGCCATACCCTCTGCCCTTGATCTATATTTCTTGAAGTGTCTTGAGGCCACACAAAGGGAAACCCATCCCCATTTGACATAATATGAAGCTAATGAGAACACTTAGAGTAACTTATAGGCAGGTGCTTCTCACATGGTGGAATCCAGGCTCAGAAAACAGAATGTTAAGCTTAGTGTAGAACCAGCTTAAATGCATAAAAACCTCTTGACTCCCTTTGCTTTATGTTTTGCATGTTTTATAATCACACTTTCCTGATAGCAGAGAGGGTGCTCCATTTAAAAAAGGATTTTTTTCTTTTTTGTGATATAATGCTTAATGCCTTATTTATTTTGCTTGTTTGTAAATATTACCCTGTCATGAAACATGGGTCATTTCTGTCTTACATTTTTCTATACAATCAGTCCCTATGACACCTTCACTGTAGCAGTTATTCCATAAAAGAATGAGTATATTCTTCAGTATCTTATTTTTAATTGAGTATCCTGTTGTTTATCAATCAGCCTTGTTAGCAGCATAAAGATATATCAGGATGTACGTTAGAGATGAAGCATAAAGCATCAGGTTGTTAGGCCTGAAACCTAAGGCAGACAACTATATTAATTAAATCACTGTTAGGCCCATTAGTTCTAGCTTCTTATTGACTAATTCTTATATTAATTTAACCTATTTCTATTAACGTGTATATCATCATGTGGTTGTAGCTTACTGGGTAAAGTTCCCAGTGTCCGTCTCTGGCTGCTCCATGTCTTCTCTCTGAATCTGCCCCTTCTTCTCCCAGCATTCAGCTTAGTTTTT
This sequence comes from Microtus oregoni, assembly GCF_018167655.1. Classification (NCBI taxonomy): domain Eukaryota; kingdom Metazoa; phylum Chordata; class Mammalia; order Rodentia; family Cricetidae; genus Microtus; species Microtus oregoni. Next base: position 18,072,346 of record NW_024543076.1, read on the forward strand.
TCCCCACCTAGCTAAATTATGCCCTGCTGTAGGTCCAAAGCAGTTTCTTTATTCATTAATGCTAATCACATTATACACTAATACATACATTAATACTAATCACAGTATACAGAGGGAAATTCCACATCACCTCCCTCTGCATCTAGGCTGGGAGAGGCATCCCATCATAATGAATAGGTTCCCCAAATCCAGCTCAAATGCCAGTCTCAGGTCCTGACCCACTGATAGGAGACTCATAATCAGATCAAACTACACAACTATTACACACATGTAGAATGCCTAGCTCTGTCCCATGCAGGCTCCTTGGTTGTCAGTCCTGATTCCATAAGCACCCAGGAGCTCCCGTCATCTGTTTCTGTGGAATCCCCTGCCATGATCTTGATTCACTTGGCTTGAATAAGTCTTCCTCTGTCTCTCTCTTCAGTGGGTCTCCAGAAGTCAGTCTAGCACTTGGCTATGAAACTCTATCAGGTAAAATGGATGAAGGCTCTCTGATGACAAATAGGGTAGTTACCAATCTGACTATATAAGAATGTCAGTTCAGGTACCCACTCCACTATTGCTAGGAGTCTTAGCTGGGGTAATCATTGTGGATTCCTGGAAATTTCCCTGCTGCCAGTTTTCTCCTTAAACCCAAAATGACTCCCATTACTATTCCCCTCTGTCCTGCCCTCCACCAGCCCAACATATTCCCTCATGTTTCCATCCTCCACTTCCGGCCCCCAACGTACCCAGGATATCTCATGTTTCTCTGTCACAGGGAAATCAATCTTTGGACCCTCCTTGTTACCTACCTTCTCTGGAGCAGTGGATTGTAGCCTGGCTATTCTTTACTTTACAGTTCATATCCACTTGTGAGTACATACCATACTTGTCTTTCGGGGACTGTATTACCTCACTGAGTATGACTTTTTCTGATTTCATCAATTTGCCTGCAAATTTCATTTCAATTTTTTAACCTCTGATTATAACTCTATTGTGTAAATGTATTACATTTTCTTTATCCATTTTTCCTTTAAGGGGCATCTATATTGTTTAGAGGTTCTGGTTATTATGAATAATGTTGCTGAAAACATAGATGAGCAAGTGTACTTGTGGTATGCTTGAGGATCCTTTGGGTGTATGTCCAAGATTGGTATCTGTAGCTGTCTCTTGAGACAGATTGATTCTCAAATTATCTGAGAAACTGCCTTAATGATTTCCAAAATGGCTATCCAAGTTTTCACTTCTCCCAGCAATGGAGTAGGGTTCCTCTCACTCTGCATTCTCTCCAACATGGACAGTCATTAGTGTTTTTGTTCTTAGTCATGTAGTCGTTTTAACATGTGGAAGATGTTATCTCAGAATCGTTTGCATTTCCCTGGTTGCTAAATATGTTGAACAATTCTTTAAGCATATCTCAGTCATTTGAGATTCTTCTGTTGAGATTTTTCTTTTTAAATCTGTACCTCATTTTTAAATTGGATTATTCTGTATTCTCATATCTAGTTTCTTATGTTCTTTATATATTATGGAGATAAGTCCTTTGTCAGAGGTGGGGTTGGTGAAGATCTTTTCCCATTCTTTCAGAAGATACCATTTTGTCCTATTGATGCTGTTTCTTGCCTTACAAAAGCTTCACCATTTCATGAAGTTCCCATTATTAATTATTGATCCCAGTGTCTATGCTACTGATGTGGTGGTTTATATACTTAGTGAGAGAACATTAGAGAAAACTAACTTTTCTTTTGTAAGCAGGTGTTAATTGGGGATAGATTCTCATGTGAGGTTGAGAGCTCCTGTCCGTTTTTTTCTCTTATTGCTGAGTCTCTCTCTCCCTTGCTTGAAACTTTTCAGTCCCTGTACATACTCTCATAGTCTCTGTGAGTTCCAATGTACATCTGCTATGTTGTATTGCTGCACTTTCATTTTCTGACAACTCAATTCCAAATAATCACACAAAAACTATATTAATTACAACACTGTTAGGCTAATGGCTCAGGTATATTCATGCCTAGCTATTGCATTATAAATTAACCCATTTCTATTAACCTATGTATTGCTACGAGTCTGTGTCTTACTAGTAATATTCTGGCACCTTCCTCCTTTGGCAGCTATATGACATCTCTTTGACTCTGCCCTCTCTCTCTCTCTCTCTCTCTCTCTCTCTCTCTCTCTTTCTCTCGTTCAGATTTCCTGCCTGATTTTATTCTGCTGAGCAATTAGCCAAAATCGCTTTATTTGTCAACCAATAAAAGCAATACATATATAGAAGGACAACCTACATCAACCCCTTCTGGATCTTACAATCTTTTTACCTCTGCTTCTTTATAATTCCATAAGCCTTGAAGGAAGATATTTGATGAACAGTTTCCACTTAGAATTATTTTGGAGAGTTCCAAAATATCTCCTTCATTGCAAACTGTCCAGGTGTGGGTCTCTATGTTAGTTCCTGTCTGTTGCAAGGAGCTTCTCTGATGATAGTTGACTGAGACACTGATATATTAGCATAGTAGAATGCCACTACTAGTCATTTTAATGCTATTTTCCTTTAGTAGAACAATGACTTAAATTTTTAACTACCACAAGGAATCATTGTTAGACACTACTGAATTATTGAAGTTGAAAATTTGGTAAATTTCAGTAGCAGTAATTCTAAAGTCCTATTAACAAGACTAAAGTTGACACTGAATATTATATTAACAAAGAAATGATAACTCACCACGTAAGTTAATGAAATTTGAAATGATTGTAACTGTACCTGATTGTGGATACAAATGGAAAATTATCAAGAGAATTCTTTTTTAATCAATATTATAAATGTGTTTTTCTTTTTTTTTATTGAGAAAAAAAAATTTCCGCCTCCTCCCAGCCTCCCACTCCTCCCCCCTCTCCCCACTCCTCTCCCCCTCCCCCCACTCCTCTCCCCCTCCCTCTCCAGTCTGAAGAGCAGTCAGGGTTCCCTGCCCTGTGGAAAGTCCAAAGTCCTCCCTGCTCCATCCTGGTCTAGGAAGGAGAACATCCAAACTGGCTAGGCTCCCACAAAGCCAGGACATGAAGTAGGATCAAAACCCAGTGCCATTGTCCTTGGCTTCTCAGCAGCCCTCATTGTCCACCATACTCAGAGAGTCCGGTTTTATCCCATGCTTTTTCAGTCACAGTCCAGCTGGTCTTACATATCACCATAGAACCTTCATCTGGCGATGGATGGAGATAGAGACAGAGACCCACACTGGAGCACTGGACTGAGCACCCAAGGTCCCAATGAGGAACAGAAGGAGGGAGAACATGAGCAAAGAAGTCAGGACCACAAGGGGTACACCCACCCACGGAGACAGTGGGGCTGATCTATTGGAGCTCACCAAGGCCAGCTGGACTGAAAAAGCATGGGATAAAACCGGACTCTCAAATGTGTTTTTCTTTTGTTACTATTATTTATTTAGTGAGACCTATCATCCATAGCAAGCCTTATACATATATGGGGCAAAAATTGTTCATCTACATGTGTTGGAATTTTCATGATTTCTTCTTGAAGTCTAATCTGGCTATATAGTATTCATTAAGAGTCCAAGCCCTTCTGATACAGAATGACTGATCTTTTATTTAAAAAGTATTTATGATTAAGATTATTTGATATCAACTTGATTTTATTTCATAGTTTAATATCCTTCCCTGTTTTCTTTTGTTGTGTTCTTTTTATTTTCAATATTTATTATTAACTTATGATGTCTTTTTCTGTTTTGATGTTGATATGTTAATAACCAGAGAATAGTTGAATGTTGATAACTTGTGTGGACATGCATGGGTGGAGCAATGTGCAGGTCTGTTTATGTTTGACATATGTGACTAGTGAAGTCATTAGGTCAAAGGATTTCATTCTGGGATGTTTCAGATGTGTTTTCTTTTCTTGATCTTGTGAATCATTAAACTTCTATATTATATATTGATTCAGATTGATACAGATGCATTCTTATATCCTTTATAGAACATGTATATAGTATATCTTATACATTTTACTTTCTACCCTTTCTTGCTGTTTAATTATGAACCATGGATGCTATAAAAATTGCTATTTTATCACCACAAAGCTGCTAATTTGCCACTTCCCTTCATTGCTGTTTATTATTTAGTTCTATTTTGTTATAGGATGTCTTTTATATGATTACAATCTGATTAAATGCATTCAAACATTTATTGATGTGTAGCATGTGTTCTATTATAAAGAAAGTTCTAGAAGTTTTCAGAATGTATGTCCTGACACTCATAGCCATATTGTTTAACTGTGCCTATTTTAATATGAATATGCTTCTACTAATCCCATTTACCAGCTTGTTGACGCTTTAATTAATCTATCCGTTTTTGAAAATCAGAAACAATATTGTTGCATTATCTTTCTCTATTCTGTTTTGTACCATACATCTTACAATTCAATGCTTTCAAAATTGATTTTTGTAATATATTATTTGGGCATATAAATGTTATTGCTTTCTAGCACATTGTTAGTTATATCAAACTTCCTTTGTTCTAAATTTGATAATTTGTTAACCTCTATTTTACTTATGCAATAATTTAGCTATTCATCTTTTCTTCAATATTTAAAAATAATATAGGTCATTTTCCTCTTTCTGTTACAGGATGCTCTGTGATACTTTAAGGATATTAAAGCTAAATAGTCTAATATTCTTGAGATTATACTTCTTTGTTCTCTTGAGCTGTCTGGATCAAGAAAACTAATATCTTTAATCCCTTAGTTTATTGTACCTCTTTTCTCAGGTTAGATGGACATTAGCTTCCTTTGGGCACAACTATAGTTTTATTCTCTTTCCTTTTGAATACATTTTATATTGTTATACTTGTTTCTTTTTTATTAGAAATGTAAATTTGTTTTAGCATTGTAAAAATCAGCTTGTTGTCTCCTCAAATATTTACAAGCCTGACTTCTCTTTGGACTGGAGAGGGAGGGTGAGAAGAGTAGGGGGAGGGGGAGAAGGGTGGGAGGAGGGGGAGGAATATGGGAGGCTGGGAGGAGGCGGAAACTTGTTTTTTTTTCCTTTTTTCAATAAAAAAATTACTTTATTTGATCATTTAAAATATACTACTGACTTAATTTGATAATCAAATCTCTAACTTTCCCAGTGGAAGCTACTTCAGCCAGACTTTGCATTTTTTCAGACATTTATCACTCCCTTAAAAGTCCATTTTAATACAAAGATTTTAAATTACCTATTATTTTATTTGTCTAATTCTGAAGTCAGTGTTCTAAGTTTTTTGGGCTCTTTTCATTAGATAATGGCATGCAGAAAGGATCACCTGTTCATTAATCGTTCTGTTTACAAAGGAGTGTCACTATTCTTAAGTGATTGTCATATCAATGGTTAGGGAAATGTGTGTATGTGTGTATGGCTTATACATGCACTTCTATCTATATACATACAAGTGTGTATACATAGTCATTTTCTACCTAACATAGATCACTGATCTTTCTCAGAAGGCAAAACTGTATAGTCATTAGTCAGACTTCAATTGTTTGAACCATGTTTGCCCTCTGTGCAGATATCCTAGTTAATATACTTCTTGGGATTGAATGTCTTGAACTTGATCACTGGGTTGACTGCACTTTCTTATTCTCTTTCCAGAGTTCTAATTTTTTACCCCCTTGCAAAAGAACTTTTAAATCAAGTCACCTGCAAGAAATACCAATAAAAAGAGAAAAAAATTGAAAGATTTCAAAATTGTATTTTATATTTCACAAATAAATACACTCTCCTAATTTCACACACATATATTTTCTACTAAAAATAGAAATATACACTTTTGGTATTCTGCCTTTTAACATAGTGCAAATTCTTTTAATTTTTTTAAAATTTTTTCTTAAAATATTTGATTAAATGTTACTTATTGCTTGTGGCACATATATCTTTGCTTCAAGCAGGGTTTAAAACAAGTTCAGTAATTCCAATTCCTGATTCCAATTATAAAAATATCTCCCTGCATGACCCATTTGAGTCAAATCCAGGAATATTTAATGAGAGTGGGCTAAAACAGATCCTGCATACAGGACAAATGTGTTTGGATTTATACTGTTTTAAAATCCAAAATGCTATACCTTATTTACAATTAAACAAATGTCATAATAATATAATCATCTCACCAATATACTAATATATTTCCATGTATAGAGATTTTAATATAATCAGATATACTCATGGTATTTGTATTATACTGTTTGCCATCTGTGAATGCACTTAAGAAATTGTGTGTTCTGCATACATAAATGCAGACATTTAATACACGTTAATATGCATGAATTTTTGAAAGTATTAATTTTCAATACAGTTTGAACTGGGTCATAAAATCTTGAGTCCTTTCTTTGAAAAGCAAGACAGTTTTTTTAAATTTTTATTCAGATAGCTACCTTACAAAAATAAAGGGATGAAGCAGTGGAAACAGCAGCTTCCATAATGAGCCATCTTTCAAAATTCAAGACAGTACTGAGAACAAATTTGGAAAAATATTAACATCAAAGTCTAAATTCCATTAACAAGACTTAAGGAAAAAAGCTTTCTGTTATTTACTAAAGACAATTTTAAGTGCCCAAGGTAAAGAATGGTAGCGTTTGGCTAATGAATATGTTTCGTATCAGTTGCTTTGAGAAAGAAGGGAGGGTGAAGGAGGTCAATGGGAAAGTGCTGTCATTTGCTGATAACCAGCATGGTACCTGTGAATGTTTCTTCTGAATTACCATAGTTTAAAACTGTACATTCCAGACTTGAAGTGAGAAGCATAGCAGAATAAGAGGTTGTTTATATTTTGAACAATGTATGTATATATATAATTTAATTTCTCAGGCAAGAATAATTGAGAAGTAGCGACTGAAGCATTGCATTCAAAAGCCGTAATTGCAGCAAAATCAATTAGACAGCTTTTCTTGTTCACATTTGAAACTTTGACATCACACATCCCGTTTATTTGCTTCTGGCCCAATAACCTTCTGCATGCTGGGAAAAAATCTTTGTTCTCTGATAGAAGTAATAAAGCTGTCTGCATGATTCTCTCTTGTGAGACATGGAGTGTTCCTATTTTATTTAATCTATTGGTGTGCAGCCCTTTCAAAGTAAATACTTCACAAACGCTGAACACAGAAAGACATGCAAGGGGACTTGCCCGAGGAGTGTAAAAATTAAAAAGAGCCCTGTGAAGAAATAATGATGGCTCTATAACAAATTAAATAAATACGAACCCCGGGTCAAGCGGGCCTTGACTCTCAGTTGCTGCTGGAGTGCGAAGTGCTTCATAGTCTCCCAGCCCCCTGCTCCATTCACTTGCTCCTGTTGAATAGAAAGCATCTAGAAAATGAAGAGATCTAAATGCCAGCAGGAGCTGAGCTGCATTCTTCCAGGCATGTCCTGAGCCTAGTCACCCAGAACAACTTGTGATCCTTGGACAAAGCTGCAAACAGCAGGTGGCCATATCAAGAAATTTTCCTCCTGGAATTAGATATTATCCCAGGAATCACTACTGAGTCAAACATAATGCCTCATCCTGCTGGGTCAAGTAGGATTCCATTTCAATTTCTTTACACAACGATGCGTTTCATCTTGTCTGCGTACAATGACAGTGCTCAGGCATGAAGTAAATTGAAGTGCCTGAAAGGCAGAATTGTCCCTTGAACGTGCAGCATTCCCAAGACCAGAAACACACATTGTCAAGTGAGTTCCAGATAAGCAGGGTCTTCAGTAAGTATTTGTGCTCCTCGGTTTCCTTTAATCATACTCCCTTTTGTAAAACGGATTTTCGAGGGAAAAGATAAATCATTGCAGAAGGGAGGAAAAAAAGGTCATTTTCAAAAGCTTAAGAGGTTCATTTTGTGGGGTTTTCCAAGGTGAAAAAGGTAATTCAGAGGAGTGAAAGTCTTTTGGCATCAGCTTAATTCATCCTTCATATTACCAATGAAAACTATTGAAATAAGCTGGAACGACGTGTTTTATACGAATGTTCCTATAGATAGGAAGTGATGATTCTTTTGTTTGTTTGCCAGCATAGTAGCCAGACTCCAGCAAATGAAATTTGGGGATGACAACAAGATTTTCTACTTTCTTATCTGAAAGCCTATGAGTTTTTTGGGTTGTTTGACGGATATACTTCAACACATTTATCAATAATATGTTTCCATCTTTATAACTTAGAGCTAGCATCAGCTGGCTGTGCGGCCATACAAAAGACGATTTCCCACTTTGACTGCCTTGATTATCAGGTTATGTTTGAGCTTTTTAGACTTAAAGACAAGTGGCAACATCTGAAAACTAGCATTTTATATTTATTTTACCAAAATTTTTTTCTTGAGTAGCCAGGAGTTCAGAATCTTAAAATACATTTCACCAGTAAGAATAATTCTCCCAAATGTAATTATTGAAAGAATTGCAACATAAATAAAAATTATTTTAGCTTAACGATATTCAATATCTGAAAATAATTATTATGCCAGAGTCACTAAAACAAAAGGGGCAGAAATGGTGCATCCAGTAGCTTGGTATAGGTGCAGGCTTGCTGTGACAGTTTTACCTTTGCTTTCTTTGATTAAAAGATGCATTTTCACCCTTGTAGAAGATCCTTTAGGATGCAAAAGCAAATGTCTTTCGCATCATTAAGGAAAATAAGAACATTTTTCCTGTCTCTTTGTTTTGGAAGTTAATATCTTCACACTGGTATGTAGACTAATAGAAAATAAAAGGATGCTACCTACCTGATGCCTCATATGAGAGTTAGTCTCTTCCATATTGTAGAAAGTATTTGATTGTGTGTGTCAAAGTATGACTTCCTCTAATTCCATAAATTTATTATAACCAGAAAAGGCCATGCCTAGCTTTGTCCAGTTATGACATAAAGTTAAATCAGAGTACTCTATGGAATTTGTAAAAGAGGAACAGCTGTCATATGAAAGAGAAACAACTATTATATAAGACTCACCTAAAAGAGGTCAATTTGAAATAATTCAGCATATTGAAAAGAAATAATTATGTGCACTTAGAAATTATATTACAAGAAATATGAGCAAAATATTATGTGATTATAATGTTGCTCATTCTTATTGCCATTAAAGCTTTTCATTATCCATTGTATTGATAAAAATGCCGGCATTATCTCTTAGAACTATGTTCTGGGGGAACTATATTTCCCAGGTGAATGTCCAGATGTCTATCACACTAGGAAACTACAAGATATTTTAATAATTTCCTTTTTACTTTTCCCATAATGTTTATGTTCTTTCAACTTGTTTAATATCAATATTCTAATGATGCATTCATATTTTTTCATGGTAAACATCTCAAAATTATAGTTTTTATTAAATATTTTAAATAGACATTGTTACTTTTATCCTGAGTTTTCTAAGGGAATCAGCAATTTGTTCATATTTAATAATATAAATGATATAAAAATCACATAATAATAATGAAAAATTTCACAACACATCATGTTATAGAATTTAATTTAAACTTCTCTATAAATTTATGTAATAATTTCTGTTACAATAAAAATTTCTTTTGGGGTTCTTCATTAGTATCACAGTCACTGAAGAAGTTCTTTCAAATGGAATATTTCAAGTCACTGAGGGGTTTTTGTCAGTTTTTATGTAAGACCACTCATTAATAGTATAAGAATCTGTGCTTATATACTCTTGGTGAACCACATAAAAACCTCCAAGAAAAATATTTTCAGTGACATAATTTCATAAGAAAATTTCCAAATGGAACTCTTAGTTTCCACTTTCCTATCAAATTCTCAGCATCTCCCAGTGTAGATTGTACTAGACTAGAACTCACTCTGTACCTTCCTGGTCCTAATAATCACCCTCTTCTGGTTCCCTGAGCATTGAGATTGCTGGTGGGTACCAGTCTGCATGGCTTATAGCTTTAAAAATTTTTAAGATGTAAAACTATTATACAGAAATAGTTGCTTATTTTAAAGTTGTAAACATATGTGTAAATACTTTTGTGACTATAATCCTGTGTAAAGATTTGGGGAAATGAAATATATAAAGATGGCAAGGGGCTAAGATAAGATGCAGGGCCTGAAAGCTATGTCTTGGAACTAGTGTATAACATTGACTTAAATATCACCAGCCAAAAGCAAGGCCGTGACTAACCACAGAAAGAAAGCAGATCAGATCTACTTTGTGTCTGCAAAGCATTAGGGTCACATTCTTAGCTAACAGAAATTGGGGACTTTAAAAATTTCTTTTTTCCAACAGCCTTCTAAGTCCACTTTCTCAAAGAAGGTAAACTCCTCTGAAATCTCTAACTTCCCTTAGAGACTCTGTGTGAAGCATAATTAAGTGAAAGGGATTCCCAATGAGGAGCTTATTCTCTCTCAGAAGATGTAAGTTTTGAATCAGAGGTGGCAAGCATCTCCATCTTCAAATGAGTGCCCCTGTGATTGCTGATCACAGTTGCACTGTGTATCTTTACTTTACTGTTAACATTTCTGAGTTATTAAAAAGAGCATCTTCATAGCTGATGAGAACACCTGGGCACACCTGGAGACAGTGAAGCACTGTACTGTACATAAAGGCTCATAGTTCCCTTAAACACAAGCATCAGTCAACTATCAGTCAGGTCAGCGATGAAAGAGTTGAAGCTAAACCCACAGATGGATTCTGTAATATATTCTGTGCTCCCTATCACTTTGTGTTCTGAAAATTATTTTGCTTATTGAGTCAGTTCCCACAATGCTTCAGATATACAATTCAAAAGACAATATTTACCCCACAGGGACAAAAAACAAAAAAAAATAAATACCAAAATATGTTTTTAAACGAAGACAAAAGTAAAGCTGTAAAATATTTTCTATAGTGGCTAAAGACATGAGGGAAGAACCAAACTTTAAAATATATGGAATGTGATGGAAGGTAGGATGCTCATGTCTCAAAGACAAAAGGACGATACTGATTTATAATAGCAAGGTAAACAACAATAACACAGAACATGAGAGCTGTAGTACTTTCTTGTAACTCAGCTTAATGAAATACTTTCTTTTTTTTTGACAGCAATGGTTAGGACTATAGCATAGAACTTCATAAAGAATTGACTCAGAGTCTTAGTCTTATTTTGATTAAATAAAAATTTCTGGTCTGGATAAAGAAAAGGTAAATAGTACCAAGAAATCAAGGCAGTAAACAATTGGTATTCAAAATTTGGTTCCATTACGAAGATAATTATAAGACAGCCTGGAAGCAATAATGAAGCAAAACATGTACCACCCTGCTTGGATGGGCATTTGTAGATTAATGATTATGGCCAATAGGGGATCACAGGCTATTAAATTGGCTATCTTTGATTAATAAAAGTACTGGATCATTTTCTTTTCATAGCCAGGTTTTAAAGTTAGAACTAAAAATAATTCTATTAGCATAATATAGAAAAAATTCAACTGATGTGTTAGTGCAATATATACTGATAGAATAATTCACAGAAACTGCAGCAGTGTAAACTATGATGTCTGATATCATAGATACAGGATGACTTTATTTCTTATCATGTTTCCAGACAAAATTTGCAGTGAGTTAATTACTAAGAAAAATATGGTGTTGATTAAAAAGCATTACAGAAAGGAGAAAAAGTTCCTGTTGTGTAGAATACAACTTCCCAAGTGAGTCTGAGTGCAAAGGTTGCCAGGTAGTTTGTTATAGCAAAGCTTACAGTGGTTTAATAATTGATGAGAAATACTTGAAGGTAATGAAGCTGAAAGAAAAGATGGCAACTGGGGATATTGCATATGTACATATATTTTGTGATGTTGAGATTTTCCATAAGATAAAACATCTCTGTATTGTGTGTGTGTGTGTGTGTGCAGTCCCAAGACTTTGAAACACCTAGAGTATGCTGACATGATTAAAAGGAAAATTAACAAGAAAATTAATGTAAACTCAAGACCAAAAAAAAATGAGTTCTTCCTGTGGCCTCAGAGTGAAGAACAGCAATCCTGGAAAGAGCTCTGAACATGTACTGATGATGGCATGAAGGAAATTTCAGAATTGAATCAAATAGATGTAGTTCAATGGGAAGACACTCTGATCACATCATGACTCTATTTAAGGAGCAGAAGGAGAGAGAGCACGAGCAAGGAACTCTGGACCATGAGGGGTGCACCCACACACTGAGACAATGGGGATGTTCTACTGGGAACTCACCAAGACCAGCTGGCCTGGGTCTGGAAAAGCCTGGGATAAAACCGGACTCTCTGAACATAACGGACAATGAGGACTACTGAGAACTCAAGAACAATGGCACTGGGTTTTTGATCCTACTGCACATACTGGCTTTGTGGGAGCCTAGGCAGTTTGGATGCTCAACTTACTAGACCTGGATGGAGGTGGGGGGTTCCTTGGACTTCCCACAGGACAGGGAACCCTGATTGCTTTTCGGGCTGAGGGGGGGGGGCTTAATTAGGGGAGGGGGAGGAAAATGGGAGGCGGTGGCTGGGAAGAGACAGAAATCTTTAATAAATAAATAAATTTAAAAAAAAGAATATTGTTGTGACTTGTTTCAACTGTTCTCCAATGACATCTTCAAACGGGCAAGCTATTTCTTCTTTTCAACTCAATTCAATGAATAATTATCGAGGTCTTAACATTGATACCAAGTAAGGGTCAAGCTGACTTAAATGAGATGACACAGTCTTTTCTACTGAAAGTCTTCCCTTTGAACTAATACATTGAACAGTTGGTGAATGAAAGATAGTAACCAGATCATGCAAGGAGGTGGGATTTAAGAAGCAGCGTAAACCATGGGCTATGAGTTTGGAGATAAAGGTATCAAGAATAGGAAAATTTTCTTCAAAGAAATGTAATAAACTCAAAGGATGAATGGAATTTCACTATACAGAAAAGGCAGGTAAATGGGAAGTCATGAGTAAGCACATAGTGAATGGACATACCCATGCAACTCTGGTCTTCTAGAAATGATTTAATAGTCACTGGCATCACCACTGGCCAGTAATGAGATATGGGTCATTGTTATGAAGAAACACCATGGTACCAGTAAAAGCATATGATGAAATAAAGTACAATCCTTTCTCTGTTAGTAACTCTCTGTCAGTAAACAAGACAAGTGATAGACATGTCCCAGTAATTCTCATTTTCCTTTGCACACAACCCTCCATCCTGTATCATGTTTTAGTTAGTGCTTATGTCCTTGAAAACCACACCAGAAAAATGAGCATTCACTGATTACATTTTTCTTTTTCTTTTCTACACCTCTTAGATATTGGAAACTTGACCATTTATATTAAAATACAAACACAATAAACTCAACTTCATTTAGTGACTCCTCCAAAACAGTTAAAAGTTTACTGATTCTGTTGGTTTTTTTTTTTTTGTTTTGTTTTTGTTTTATTTTTTTCTGAGTCCTTAAAATGGGTCTTCATAATTACAGACTGGAGGTTTATTTATTTGATTTACTTTTTATTTTAGTATTTTACTTTATTGGTTTTTCTAATCAATCTTTCCAAACCATCATTTTATAATGTTTCTAGATACATCTAAGTTCTAAAGACATGATACTGAAAAACAAAAGGTTTGATATACTCTTTAAGGTGATTACTTTTCTATATAGAAGCTCTGTCTCTGAAATATTATTATACCATTAATAATTAAAATCAATTTTACTCTACAATTTTTTGAAATTGGTTTTTATATCTTACAATGACTGACATCTATAGAGTTTAAATATCCTCTTTTCATTAGGTTACCACCATTAACCTGAGTTCATTACAAACACAATGCTCACTTTTACTATTAAGGTTTTAGATAGAAAGTTTTACAGAGAACATGTTAAAGGAATTACTTCATTGCTATCCTGGTTTTCAACTTTGACTTTATTTATGAAGTCCACCTTAACAAAACCCATAAAGGTTCTACTCCTTGGTTCAAATTCATGAAATGAAGGATGTCATGCAGAATGTAGATGACCCATGATTTTTACATAGTGTGTGATTTATTTGCAACACAGAGTGTAATGTCTCTCATTAACTAAATTGGAGGAAAAGAAGAAATGGCCACAATTCCTGATTTATGGAGGGACTCTGCCTCTACAACTGCACAAACACCGAGGGAACTGTTATTCACACCTCTTGTTGTGTAAAGCCTTTCTCCTGCTAGTGAACAGCATGCACTTTTATGTGAAGAATGGGTAGTGTAAGAATAGGATCTGGGTCCCTTTAAATGTATGATTTAAAACGTCTAAAAAGTTCTTGTTGGTGCTTCTTTTTTTCATATCTAGAGAATATTTTAATTTAATAAGCTGCCTCTAGACTCTCTTATTTTTTACATTTTTATTATTTTATAAATATTACCCATCAAAATTCCCACTTCTTCCCCTCCTCCCACTTCCCTCCTGGTTCCCCCCAACCCTCCCCCACTCCTTCCAGTCGTAAGAGGGGGCAAGGAACCCTGCCTGATAGGAAGTCCAAGGTCCTCCCCCCTACACCCAGGTTTAGGAAGGTATGCATCCAAAAAAAATAGGATTTCCAAAAACCAGTACATTCAGTAGAGACAAATCCCAGTGCCATTATCATTGGCCCTTCAGTCTACCCCAATTATCAACCACATTCATAGGGTCCAGCTTGATCCCATGCTCATTTCATCCCAGTCCAGCTGGAGTTGGTGAGCTACCATTAGCTCAGGCACACTGTCTCAGTGGGTGAACCACCCTAATGAAGGACCCAGGTTCAGTTTCCAGTATCCACATGATAGCTCACAACTGTCTGTAACTCTAGTTTTAGGGGATCTGACACCCACATACATGCAGGCAAAAGACCAATGCAAATGAAATAAAAATAAATAAATATTTTCCAAAATGTTGTTTTGTATTCGCAAAGTTTTAACATTTTTTTGTGGCATAACATTCAAGAAAATCAAAAAAGAAGGTATTACCACACAGATCCAAGTATTGCAAGCAATTTGTTCTCATTTTATAAATATTTTATTTACTTACTATGCATTATTTTTTGCAGATGTATCACCTCTACATTTTATTTGAAATCTCTTAGGTCACTGACTTCATAAGCAAATAAAGATGTAGATTAAATAACAGTTGAGGATTTAATTCAATTAAAAGAGAAAGATGATTGGTAAACATCTTACTTTAAGATAATTGCTAAAGAACTACAAGTTTTTCGGTACAAGACACTAAACACAATCACACTTTCATCTCATTATTGCAAGTAATATAACCAACTTCATTTCCTATAACAAAAGGTGTCTAATAGTATATCAAAGTACCTTCCTAGAGTGTATGCAAAGAAATCAGAAAAAAATACGGTAATGTGGGAGATGAAATTATAGAAATCTACTCACTCACCATGCTGTACTGATAGAGCTTTAGTACCTTTCGGATGATTCAAAATTACCAGAGTTCACATTAAAAACCTTGAGCAGTCAATCAATCATCACTGTTGTAATATCATTCAGTATAAAAAATTACATTTTCACGCTTTATTATGTAAGTAAATGTAAAAGAATCTTTGAAAGGACCCTTATTTGTGGAGAACTTCTTTATTAATATAAAAGCAAAATGGAGACCACTTAAAAGATAATGTAAGACAATTCACCTGAAAATGTTTGCAGAACACAAGAGAGGCCACTTCTAGAAATTCACATATTTTTTTCTAAAATTATATTTTTACAAGTAATTTGGGTGCACAATGGTAGAGTGTAGCCCAAAATTAATATGATCACAAATATGTCGTGTGTCTTCTTGAAAAATACTTTATTCTCACCCATGTCAGCTAAGAACAGCAGTAGGGAAAAATCATTTTCCACTAAAATTTTAAATAATAATAAAAATTTAATTGGCTGGTGTAGAAATAATTGGTAAATATTTTTTACTTTATTTCATGACAACAACTAAATTCTTTTTATTGTTTATGAAGAGAAAAGATTCTGGCGTATCATCCAAGGCTGAACACAATGCAAACATTTCTTCAGAGAGGTGAGTAGATAGAGTTTAAAGCTCTTTGGTCCTTGAGAAAAGCAAGCTGCATGTACAGGACCTGTTTCCATTCTGTGCTACTCTCTCAGCCATTGCTCAGGCACGCGCACAGGCACCGCGTTCACCTAAAACCAAACAATTGCTGTTTCTCCTTGAACTGATTAAGATATATATATTTTTTTAAAGTAGGCTTTGGGCTTTTGAAATGGCACCCATAACGATAAAATGACATAACACCGCACTTCTATCATTCAAATAGGCTGTCACTGCGGCGAGGGGACCTGGTGCCTCTATGCAATTTCTTCCTTTCTTTACTTTTTTTTTTCCTTCTTTCTTTTCTTGTGAGTTAAGCAGATTTACTCTTTAACAGTGGAACTTCAGCAGATGATTATGACATCAAAGTGTGACAGACAGTGATTATGTACTGCAGGGAGAATGCATTTAAAAAGAGGCAATTCATTCTTGGGGCTTAAAGGGGCAATTTCCTTGGCCAAAAGCAAAATAAACTGTCTCATTCCAGGCTTCCAGGCTTCCCTTTGAAAGAGAGTAGAAGCTTAGTCTATTTCGTTAGGTTGTTCATTTTCTTTCATACCACAGAATTCACCGTCTCCTCACAGCCTCACATACCTTTCTCTTCCCACTCAATCTACACAGGCTAGGGATGCTTGGTGTAACCCAGTGACTTATTTGTTTTGAAGACTTATACCAGCATATTTCAGAGCAGTTAGGATTTATTGCAATAATGTCAGGTTTCGCTGCTAGATTTTGTTTTATTTTATTTTATTCAACCTTTTAATATTTTTTTTTTTCAATTTGGGGCCATCTTCTAGATTTTAATGAAGTTGGTGGACGCTGCATACCATACTGTGTAATGAGATTTTTGTGGACGGATCGCAAAGACTAACTCACTATTACTGATTGTTTTCTTAAGTTACATTTAATTTTTCTGTTTGATAGTTCATAGGTTCATAAGTCTGTTAAATATATTGATAACATCATTTAGTTATTTTGCACATTACTTGGTTTAACATAGTACAGTTATCTGTATTTAATTTTTACTGTTAGGAAAGCCTTGGTAGTCATTACCAACTTAATTTTTAACCAAATGTTCTACTCTCTATATAAAACGTATGTGAACCACATGGAACTGGAAAATAAAAATGAATGCAATTTCTTGTGAAATTGCACGTAATGTTTTATGTATGTATGTCTTTTTCCTAAAACAAATATCAATCCTGTTATCACATCTGTATTGTTAATAATACACTTCTAGAGTCCTAGAATTATAAACCTCTAAGGGAATATTACTTATGTAGCAAAACAAAGTATCTAATTTAAATTTAGGCATTCTAAAATGCTAGACTTACTCTCTAAATGTACCAATTGTTCAGACAATGGGTCTGAGATGAGACTAAGAAGAACAAGTACAGAAAATGGCATGGCATTTAGTCAGTATAATGATAGGTTTTGGCTTCTGAATTGAATCTTCACTAAGCAGAATTAGTTTTACACTGTTCTGTTGAGGCATTAATAAATTTTCCAGTTGAAAGTAAAATACGCAATTTTGAATGCATTATAAATATAGATAATTCATGAAGAAAATTTTGTTTAAAATATAGTAAATCAGAGGAAATATGAACATATTTTAAAATAAAAAATAATATAAGTGCATTGGAGAGTATATATGCATATATATTTATAATGCATATTATATATGTACAATGTATGATTATATACATGCATTTATGGGTGTGTGTTTTTGTATATACTCCAATGTATTTAAAACTGATTTTTTGAAGGAAAGATGGAAAACTGGAGAAGAACATTGTGTTATTCACCTTAAATAGAAATCTTACCAAGTTTACGTTTCACCATGCCCAGGTACATAATTAATATTTGATTATGAAATCTTCAGGTGAATATTATTATGTATTGTATCTTAAGATGCTCATTTGTTGAAACCTTTGTTATTATTTGTTGCTTTTAAATTTGTTTTAATTTTTAAATTCATTTTTTTAAAACATGAAACACCTTAGATGGAAAGAATAATATCGCATAATATTTTGTGTACTTTTAAAACCTAAAGGTACATTAAAAGAAATCTAATATTGAGTGACAACAACTTGCCTGCCTAAAAAAAAAAAATTCTGAATGAATTTGTTTTTCTGTTTGGTTCAGTTGTCTAGGCTGTCAAGCATACATTTACTTATATATTTATCTCCCTAATCATAAATCTACTTTGTTTCCATAAATCTCAACCATAACATACCAATAATTTCAGATGGTCAAATAAACTTTTTTTTTTGAGAAATGTAATTTAAGTCTTTGTGACTTAGGAAAAATATCACCAGCTATTTATCTTGGCCTTTGCCCTGGTCTTGTCAGTGTTTCCGAGCTCCTTCAAGTAGTCCTTCCCAATTTCCCATTTCTATAGCATTTAATGTCAGTAAACTAGACCTCTCTCCAATAAATGCTCTATCCTATCTTCTCTGAAAAGTATCTTTATTATTTTTATTTTGAGGTTATAGTATAATTGTAATATTTCTCCTGTTCTTCTTTTCCAGTCCCCAAATCCTTTCATAGCCTTCTTCTTTATCTGCTTCAAATCCATTGTCTTTCTTTTCAAATACATATATGCATGCAACAACATTTAACATGCACACATATATAGTGCTCAGTTTGTATAATATCACTTGAATGCACATTTTTAGGGATGACCATTTGGTATTGGATAACCAACTGGGGTACTCTTCCCTGGAGAAGACTATGTGTTCTGCTCTCAGCATTATTTAGTAGCCTGTAGTTCTCTGTGTAGGATTGAGACATTTGGACTTTTCCATTTCTGTTTTGACATGTCTACTCTCTTTGATCAGTTCATGTTAGGCAGTCATATTGATGAGTCTTTAGGATGTAGTTTCTGACATTTCTAGGAGAGATGGTCTTACAGCAAACTTACTGATCCTTTGGCTCTCAAAATCTCTAATTCCCTTTTCTTTGTTGAGTTTTTGTAATTTTAACTTATTTAATATATCACAGAAATATTATAGGGCTCTGTTGAGGAAAATGGGGGAAACGTTGAGTGATATGTAAAGAATAGATAAAGTCTTAAATAAATATGCATTGTTGATTTGTGCATAGTCATGTCAAGGATATCAAGTAAGTGGAAATTGACAAAACTTCCTGGATGCAATTCAGAGAAGATTGACAAAGCCTCTTTGCTCAAGTAAAAGTGTGTGAAAAATTAAGAACTGTAGTTTCCTCTTCCCAGATAACTGTAACCTGAGACTGATCCCTTACAAAGACCTACATAGAAAAGCTACATAGACTAGCTAAGGCTTCCTCCCTATGCTTTGCATAGTAAGTACACCTAGGTTCTACATTGTTTGATAGGTGTACTTCAATAGATCAGACACAGCTCATCTAATCACAACTTTTCTGTGTGTGTGTGTGTGTGTGTGTGTGTGTGTGTGTGTGCCAGTCCTTTCTTTGCTCCCTACCAGCCCTCATCAGGTTTCTAGGATCAAAGCATGTACTCTATAAGTGGTTCTATTTTATATTGTTTTCCTGTAACATAGACAATATGCTATAATTTTCTCTCTTGCTATGTACATATACATCTTATCTATCTATCATCTATCTATCATCTATAAATATATCTAGCTATTGTCTATACATCTATCTATACTTCTATCTGTACAGACATATTTTGTAGGAAACCACCCCAGTTAATTGTTTCCTTCAACAGTTTTTTAAGTGTTATTTAATATTACCACCCCAAAAGCAGCACAACATGATCCTAAGACACACTGTTAACAACAGCTGTTATACATTTAATACTGCCAAGTACATAAAAAAAGAGGAAAGTAAAAGTGTGACCAGTGAATATGCAATACATTTTCACAATATATTTCTATTTCATAATTAAAGTCTTACAAATCTATTAGTGTGACATGTTGAGACTAAAGTCATGCACTCCTATATTATTAGTATTCATTTATTCGCAAAAGACTTTTCATGGCCATATTCATACTGGGCTATTGTAGACAACAAATAAGATTATCTATATAGCACCGTAACTTATATTCACTCTGTGAAAGACAATACTTTACAGATATGTCAAAATTTATTAATTTCTGAGATGGCTATATACAGAGAAAATTCTATGGTTATTTGAAGCACCATTATTTCTTATCAATGAACATAATATAGATATATACTTTTAAAAGATTTATGTGTTATCCTTATTATTCAGAAATATTTACCAGATTAATACATTTAAGGTATAATTTTTTATTATTGTACATTTACTATCTATCTAGATATTTATAGATTAAGCAATCAGGAAAAAAATCAAACCTGGTCCTATGATTTATTTCATTGTTATCATTAGATTCCCAATGTGTGCAGATACGGACAATATTTAACACTTAACCATGCTTCAGTTTGAACGCTGTTGTAATTAGAATCTGACACTAAGAACACCTTAAATATCTTCATAGAATCTTCAGTAATTGACAAAAGCAGTTATAGAGTCGCACAAACAAGCACCAGGTCGAACTCCAAAAGTCCATTCAAAAAGAGGTAGGAGGGATTAAATGAGAAAGGGGGGTCAAGCTCAGAACTGGAAATCTACAGAGACTGCTGAACAAAGCTTGTGGGAACTCATGAACTCTAGACCAACTTTTATGCAGCCTGCATTGTACCAACCTAGGCCCTCTGCATATAGCTGACAATTATGCAGCTTGATCTGTGTTTGGGGTCCCTGGCAATGGGACCCTGGTACATTATCTGGCTTTTTGTAATCTATTCCTTATAGTGCAATGCCTTGCTCAGCCTTGTTGCATGTGGGAGATGCTTAGTCCTGCCTCAACTTGATGTACCAGGCTTTGTTGACTGCCCATGGAAGGCCTTATCCTTTCTGAAGAGTATATAGAGAGTAGGGATGAAGTAGAAGTGAAGAGAGTGGGAACTGTAGTTGGAATATAAAAAAAGCATCAGACATTAAGTTGTTTTTTGTATCTTTTGTTCATCATCATTTTTACTGTATACCTGCTTTATAACAATTAATAAGAATATTTTTGAAAGCTATTTAAAATAATGTCTAAAACCATTCTTTCTCTTTCCTTCTTGCTTTGATAATATGCTTTCATTTCCAATTATAACAACTTATTAAGTAACTAATTCATACCAAAATAAATTGCAATTTGATAAGAGGGATATTTGAGAATCACGTGTTTGGGACTTGGTACATAGCTATCATCATTATTGAGAAGGGATATGTGATGGGGACTTGGTCCACAGCTGACATCATTACTGAGGGAGATTCTACAATTTAGAGGCTATGAGAAGCTGGTCTTAGAAGAGGGCTTTTGCTGGTATCTTATTCCTGGCTTTTTCTTCTCTCACTCTCTGCTTCCTATTCACAATAGGGTTAACAAAGCCTTTTGCCTCAGACTGAAGCTATGGTGTTCTTTCCATAGGAATAAATCACTGGGTACTGAAGGTTACCAGGTATTTGGTCACATTATCATAATGAAATTTTCCTGATTAACCTGATTAACTTTTTTTTTTTTTTTTTGGATTTTTTGAGACAGGGTTTCTCCGTAGCTTTTTGGTTCCTGTCCTGGAACTAGCTCTGTAGACCAGGCTGGCCTCGAACCCACAGAGATCCGCCTGCCTCTGCCTCCCGAGTGCTGGGATTAAAGGCGTGCGCCACCACCGCCCGGTTCTGATTAACTTATTAATCAATTATGTGAGTACCCAAAAAAAAACAAGTATGAAGAAAGAGTGAACTGTTATATTTAAGCTTTAAAAACATAGAATGTTGGATATTTCCAAATAATATTTTTAAAATTTGAATATTTTGAATAAAACTTACTTTTCCAATTTGTATTTTATGATGATTTTTAAAATACGCTATGCCTCAGTTACTTCATATGATAAATGGAGAAAATGTTCATATCCAACTCATCAGGTTTTATTTAGATTATATGGATTAATATGTGTAATGCGCTTAAGAGGAAGAATATAATTGTTTGGTAGTTAGTTTTGAGATTTTGATTTCATTAGTCTCACAAAAGCCATCCTTATGATGATTTTTCTCTATTAAGAAAATAAATAATTCTACTGTATAAAGAGAAAAACTATACTTATCTTACAACCTAAATATGACAGAGAAAGGTAAAATTAAAAGGTGTAGTTTTTAGCACACTTCAGAATAACAAAGCAAGTTTTGGTTGAAATCTTCAATTTCAATCTTCCAATTTCATAGGTTCAGTTAGAAAAATATTCTTGAGTCTTTGCAAGAAGCCAGCTATCAAGATGTGGGGAAGGTATCCTTCATTTCATGAGAGCATCCTTTAGTGGATTCCTCTTGCTTTTACAAAGTAGGCTGCCTAATTGAAAGCATTCTGTAGGGAGATTCTTTACTACATCAAACAGAGTTAAAAACTAAATATAAACGTTTTTGGAACTTTAGTCATGACTTCAATATGCAAAGACTGAGAGAAAAAGTAAATGTATCTTGGGCAAGTCTTGTTAAGGTAACATATCGATAGAATTATATTGGTGTGATTCCTGCTAATATTTAAAAGACACTCTTTCGAAGCAGACATGCTGGCTCTATATCCAAATCTTCTCTTTTACAATGTTCTCTAAGGCTTAGGTGTAATGGTTGTGTTGTAGATTTGTAGATGTATTAACTGGCAATGTAAACCCCAAAGTTTATTTTTTTTTGATTTGCTTGTTTGTTTGTTTGTTTGTTTGTTTATTTGAGCAGTTGTAGTTTTTGTGTACTGTTCTCAATCTGGTGCAACAAAAAGCTTCTATGATGCGGTATGAAAGCTACACTTATTTATAATTATAAAATTAAACATTTAGGATGCAATTGATAATTATACTAGTATATATGCGTATATACTAGTATATATACATATATATGTAGAATATATGCCTTTGGAAGTAGAGGCGATGAATTTCATGGGGAGCTGGAACAATATGTGTGCAGTTATAAGAGAACTATTTTAGAATATAAGGATTTATATACATACATATATTTATAAACACAGAGAGAAATAGCGCTAAATTTCACAGTGAATTGGAGAGAGACGTGGAAAGAATCTTAAGGGGAAAGGTATTGTAGGAAAATGATGGAAAAATAATATATCTTTATGAAAACCCCAAATGATAAACTAATTTTTAAGGAAATCTTAAGTTTAAGTGTGTATGAAGGATCAGAAGAAAGTAAACATATTTAACTCAATGACAATTTTCTCTCCCTCTTAACTTAGATTATTGTCATCTTCTATAACCTCTAGTTCTCATAGTTCATTGTAGGGGCACATCTGATTGTTAGGACTCTTCCTCTGAATGATGATATTCCTGGCAAGGCCATTACTGTTCAATCAAATAGCCATATCAATGGTAGAGAGGAAATTCTTATGAAGTGAACCAACTGGAAGAATGTATGTTGTGTGACCACTAATTTTATAAATTTCTATCTCAAACAGACCTAACAAAACATTGAATTGGACTGAGACACAATGATTGTAAAGTCTAATTAAGCTACAATTTCAAATGTCTAACAAGGAATATGGTGTGTAAAATTCTGTGCTTCCAGTAATCAAATCTCACACCTAATCTCAGTTTGGTTCTTACCAGGCAAGCACACTGTTCTCCATATGAGCCTTTCAGTGTGGTCTTCATCATTTCTGCATTCATCTCTCTCCGCTCTGGAAGGCTGGTGTGCAAATGTGGATTTTATACCACAAGCAGCCCAGGACTTGCTGTGCTCTGGGCTCAGGTTCCCTTACTAATGGCTATTTTGGTGTTGTTGTTGTTGTTGGTTGCTAGTACTGAACCTTTAGTCACCATTGCCCTAGAGTAGCTGGGGTTAAAGTAGCATGCATCCAATCTTCATGTGTTCACAACTGCCATGGACCTCTCTGTGCCATATTTACAAAGCAAATATAGAAGCCTGATGTGAAAATATACCATATAAAATAAAAACATTTTGTTTTTGCACTCCATATCGTATAGGCGACATGAAAGTCACAACAACAAACACTAAAGTGAGCGACTGTGACTCCAAATTTAAAATACTTGTGCATTCTTTTATGGCCAGTTAAGCTCAAGCTTTCAGAGACATATTGAACTGGTAAAGAGAAAACTTCTCTACCTGCCTGCCTTCAACTTCGTTATTGTTCTCTTTCTCTCTCTAGATCTCTCTTTTTCAAAAAAAAAAAGAAAGAAAGAAAAGGAAAACAAACTCACAACCATAAGACAAAGCAAGGCTTAAAGCAAACAAACAAGCAACGAGCAAAATAAATCAAAAGAAAAAAAAAACAGTAAGACAGAAAAAGATCCTAAGAAAACAAGCACACATGAAAATTAAAACACATTGTGTTGGTCAGTGACTATGAGGGATGGGGCTTGCTCCAAATTGTGACTGTTATATCTACTCCATTGGAGAAAATTGACTTTCTATTTCAAAGCAGGTATGCATCACAAGTTACTTCTTCATTAGGGGTTAGACTTTGGGTAGTTTACTTCTCAGACCTAGGATTTCGTCTGAATTGAAGCTGTGTGGGTTTTACGGGTGCTGTCACAATCTATGAAAGTTCATAAGTATTTCAGCTCTCTTGTGTATGGATGATGCTGTTTATGTGGAGTTCCCCAATATCTCTGGCTTATACAGTCATTTTGACTCTTGTATAGATCCCCAGACCTTGAGTGGAGGAGATTGATGGCTTTCTAAGAATGAGAGGTCCAAGGTTCCTCACTCTCTACATGTAGTACAGTTATAGGTCTCTGTGTTAATCATCATATATTACAACAAAAGAATCTCTTATAAGTTTTGAGTGATATACTAATGATTAATAATCTGTGTCTAGAGCTGTATATCTTTAGGAGTCATTTCCTGCTATATTGATTTATCAGACTAATAGAAGTAGGCTTTGTCCTAGGGCATATGGCCTAACTAGTCTCCAGTCCTTGAACACTTCAGCTGTGATAGGAACGGGTTTCATCTCATAGTGTGGCTTCAAGCCAACTTAAAGAAGAACTGAAAATAACATAATGACTAGAAGTCATCTGCTTTAACCTTTGCACTCCTTCAAAAAAGAGCGGGGAAGTTCTTGTTGGTTGGTTGAGTTAATTGTGAAATTTCACCTTCTCTAAATGGACTTAATATCTACTTGATGATTTTTCATTATAGTAGCTGACTTTCATGTCAAAATAAAAAAATGGAGCTTTTGCTATAATTTTTTTGTATGTGTTAAATGAAACTGTAAGTTTCATATTTGTTGCAAGAGTAAAGTATGGTTGGGACATTAAAAAAAAAAAATATATATATATATATATATATATATATATTTTATACTTTTCTTCAGGAATATTTACTGTCTTAATATGTTCTATCTTGCCAAATATTACTACACTGTAACAAAACTGATTTTTTTTATTTTTTAGTTATTATGACTTGCTTTAATTAAAATATGAGGACCTATAGCAATAGCCATTATTTGAAACAATGAATATTGATTTTAGACAGAATTTAATTATTAAGTTCAGTTATATTAACTGAACAAAATAATAGTTAAAACATTTTTTAAATATTTGTTATTCAGACCAAAGATTGAATCATCACTGTTGAAGTAAACTAATTTCTTGAATATGTTTATAGAATTAAAATAATGCTGATTTATATATTTTATTAACAAATGAATACATTTTTATATTTCTAAATCATTTTTCACCTGTTTTATAATGGGATGATTCTTAGTTTGATTGCTTTGTGCTTAGCCCAACCCAGTTATCTTTAATTATGATTATGATAGTTGAAAACTTTTATATCTTCGAATATTCCATCACCACTGGGTTATTTGAATAAATGATTATGTAATAAAATTTACAATGAGCATGATATATGAAAAGGGTAGAGTGCTTTATCTGCTTCTGTTAAGTGTTTGTCAGCAAAAATCTAGACAATTGGAAGTGGTACTTCTTCCTCATAATTTCCTTAAAGAAAATTATGCTTGATGTTTCTTGTAGTTGCTCCTCCACCAAAGAGTTTGATGTTCATATAAAGTGAATGGAAAAAATTAAATTTGACATTAAAAATAGAAAATGTTAATGAAACGGAGTTCATATTCTGCAATCGTCAAGACCTCCTATTTGTCCCGGACATGCATGCACAAAATTTACATGTAGAGATAGAACTTTGTAAGCAGTCTCTTTGTTGGTATTTAAGATATTAAGACACTAATTTAAATTGATAAAGACAATCTGACATTGTGGGACTTTGAAAATAAAATATCTCGCATTAAGTGCTTGCACATATACTGATATTTTTTAAATGGATACCTAAATTTTATGTATAATATGAATCAGCAGCAAGGCCATTTCTCTTCCACCTCTACTTGAATTTTCTCTCCTTGATACGATATATTTACTCTTTGACTAACATGGAAAAAATGTTAAGAATGTGGACAGTTTTCTGTAGCCTTAGTTTTCAGAAGACAAAACAGGAAGCCACCTCAAATGCTGTGAGTTGATCCATCTTTGTGTTTGGAGGACAATGCCTTGAAAATCCACCTGCTGGAAGTCGGTGGTGTATGCAAAAGGATGTCATGGCTGTTTGAGAACTGTTGAATACAGAACAGAGGCTTTTCCTGCCCTCAAGCTCACCACTCTGGTTTGCCTGGCTTGTTACACGCCAAAACTTTTGATTGATGTGCTCACTTCAGTCACGGGTAATTTTAACTTCTATATTAAGTAGCGGCTGCTTGCACTCTATTATAGTTCTTTGCATGGGGCAAACCCGAGCTCAGGTCTTGTCTATATTGGGCTGACCCTGAGGCCTAGTGTGCTTTTGTTTGGATTTAAGTAGGAGGCAAGCTAATATTTTTAAACTCACAAACTTGTACAATCTCAGCTTTTCTTAATTGTGGGGATCCCTGTGGCAACGAGCTTTTCAGTGCTACCATACCGCTCCTTAGGAGATCAAGCCAGTCAGAAATGGCAAGGGCTTTCTCAATACACAGAATTGCTTTTGAAATGTCGGAGATTTACAGGGATTAATACAATCTAACCAACTCTTGCAGTTGGTTTTCACTCCCTATTATCTGTTTGCATTTGTGGAAGTCAATGTCCTTTAATGGTAATTTTTGTTTCTGTATCTCAATATTTGCAGTAGCTGAGGTGGCAGAACACGCTTGTGTTATTAGCATTTTAAAGTACACATTCTATACACAATACAAAACTGATTCAAATGGAGTAGTGATTGATGACTTACATTTCTATTGAATGCCAAGAACAATAGTCACATTAATCTTTGTGGAAAAATGACATAAAATGGCATTATAATCAGTAAATATGCAGAGTTAAAGCAGAATTTAAAGCAATGCAGTCAATTAAAGAAATAATTTTGATTATAACTTACTTGATTTTTAAATCAAAATAGTTTAATAATGACATATTTATTACAATCGTATAGTAGCACAAAAATGGGGCTCGTGTTAACATGCATCACTTGACAAAAACAAACTTGAAAAGTCTTTGTGGAGTGAAAAAAAGATTGCTATTTCTTTTCCAGCATGTTCTCTTAGGATAGACCTTAAAGTATGTGGAGTCTGCCAAGCATGGTAATAGTCAAGAGAAACATTGTAAAGACTATAACCCAAGATTTCACCAGCAAATGCACAAGGAAAGATAACTTAAAAATGGCAAATAATAGCAGCATATTATAAATTCTCTAGAAAATTCAAATCCAGAATTTCTAATCCAGACACTTCTGCTCTGTTTCTATAGGTTGATAGTAGTTGGTAGAAACATTCCATGCCAGCCTGAAAGACCTCAAAACCTAAAACTTTACCATAGAACCAAATGAAATGTAACTTCATGTGGACTAAAGACTGGGAATATTGTAAAATTTTATCTAATTATTTGAATCCTTACATCTAGTTGTACAATCCAAGTATACAGGAGATTTTAAAAATAACTGATTTTAGAAAATAGTAAGGCAAAATAAAGTGAAGCAAGTGGACATTCCATGTAAAATTTGAAAATAATACATACTTTGTGTATCTACCATCTTATTGTCCAGCAAGATATTGATAATAGGTTTTAAGTATTTGATTCATTTAGGGTTTCTTGGAAATTAAAATTAGAGGAAGGGGAACTAAAATATTAAGCATGAGTCTAATACACAAGATACAAGTGACTCTTATGAATAAAGTTTTATTTAAACATAGCCATGGTCATTCATTTTCCTACTGTCAAAGGTCTCTTTTCCATTATAAAAGCAGAGTTCATTGAGTTAGAACTAATGGTGTGAAGCTTGAAATATATAATATCTGGGATTCTACATACACTACTTGCCAATACATGATTTAAATACTTTATTTTTTAAGACAAAGACCATTTAAAATAATTTTTTAAATATTTTGAAGATGTTTTAAAAAACTTTTAAAATATTGAACCAGGTAAAAATATGATAAAACAAACTAAACTTCTTTTGTTGTATTGCTTCAAACAACTTAGTAAAATCAGTTGTAGCTGGATTAGCAGTCATTTACAGGCATCAAGTAAAGAAAAGATAACATGTTTAAACTATAACTTTCAATAACAACATACATGTGTTTATTCATATATTTTATTGTATATATTATGATGGAGAAATAAAGGATTTAAGGGTACATTCCTGATTCTCAATAGTCAGTTTCTCTTTTTATCTAAATCAAGGTAACTCAACTTTTAAAGTTTATTATTTATTTTTAATTTTGTGATTTATTCTGCTTTTTCAGTGAGTGAGTACAGCCATAAAATTGCCTCAGCTTTCCCTCCAATGAAGCAAAGCATCCGTGGGATTATGGCTCAATTAAGGAACTGGAAAGACTCCTCTGGGCTCTCAGCAAAGTTCTCACAATGGGTGGCCAAGGCAGACCTGGATGTGGCTGGAAAAGCTTACTCCTTTCTTTCTTTTGAAAAAGCCTTCGGTTAAGAAGACATTGCTTTGCCGTGCCTCCAAGTCAAAGGGCGACAGCCTGGCATTTCCTTTCATTAAACATCGTAAGCATTTAATGACTTCTTAGGGTACTTGTCATTTACACAGAATATGTTGGTTATAATATCAGATGGAGAATCTAAACATAACGGAGGAAGACATCAAGATTTAAAGAAAAACAGAGGAAGAAAGAAAGAAAAGAAAAAGACCTTCGTTGGAAAAAATAATGACACTGCACCTATGGGAAGTCATGTGACCCAAGAGGAGAAGCTCAAGATTGACAACTGAGATCTTCAAATTTAATCCTGGCTG
Source organism: Microtus oregoni (assembly GCF_018167655.1). Lineage (NCBI taxonomy): Eukaryota > Metazoa > Chordata > Mammalia > Rodentia > Cricetidae > Microtus > Microtus oregoni. The sequence goes on from NW_024543076.1 coordinate 18,101,626, forward strand.
GTTTGACTATTCATTTTAAATTTACCTCAAGATATTTTAACCTTCCTGTTGGATCTAGAAAATAGTATACAGGGATCAAGTAGGGATTTTGTAAAATTCAGTGTCAAAGTAACCAGGTCAATGTTACCCTAAATTTCTAGCAAAATCCTAAATAAATGTTACCAATGGCTCACCATAAGGTATTATGAAGCCCTCATATGACATCATTGAGCACCAAGATTTGAGGGACAGGGGAAAAGCAAATTCATAATCCTTGAGGACACTGGCCATTATTTTGTTTCTCTACTCTGAACAACCTAAAACACAATACAAAACAGAAAAAACAAAAACAAAAACAAAAACAAAAAACTAGTCCATAAAGGATTTGCAAAAAAAAATTCGGTAAAATAGCTTGCTTTTCATATGTGAAAATATCTTTCAACATTTCAGAATTCTAATTCAGCTTTCTAAATATTTTTTACTGCAACAACTTCAGTGTAGCTTTAGGAAGGTTCCAATAACTATAGATAAGAAAAGTGTTAGTTACCTCTCAAAATAGCTTCATAATTTTTACAGTTCCTCATAAAATCAATGTGATCCAAAAAAGGCTTTTCCTTGAGGATGGAAATTATTAAACTGAATTATATCATGAATTGTTTATTAATATGTACGGGCACACACATAAATTCACACATATGTATGTATGCATGTATCTATATACATGTACTAACACATTAAAATCTTTTTTCTTTACAAATATTGAATGAATTATGTCCCAAATCAATATATTCTTTGAATAATAATAGGTTTTATATAATGATATTTATATAATATCAAATATACTGATGCATAAACTGATAAATTATTTATAGGTTAATTTTCTTTAAAATGATACTTTTCACAACACAGGCTCCAGCTTGTTAAAATAATTTAAACTTTATGAGAGGAAAAAAGTGCATTTTTAAAATCTAGGTTATGAAACAAGACAAAAATATGTCATAGTAATTGTATAATGTAAAATAAAATAATAACAGGGAAAGTGTTCTGAAAATTTCCTAGTTGCTTCCATATGAAAAATCAGAAATTATCAGTAATATAATGAAGAATTACATTCATGATGACAGTTTTAAAATGTTAAAACTCTTTTCCTTTAAAAACATTCATAGCATAGTACAATAACATAGGTGTAATAATAAAGGTTTTCTTTTTAATGAGAAATTCCAACAACTTAAAAAATGTTAGGAAATTTTTCATATATTTTATATCATATTGCACATGAAGGAATAACTCACCTGTGAAATTAGAGAATTTTTTTTTGTAAATTTAGTTAAACTTCAAAGTCTTAAAAGTCTTAAGCCCGAGCTAAAGAACATTATTAAATTTCACAGGGGGAAGTATAAAATCCACTTAGCCTGTTACTAATCTCTTAAAAATTCTTTTAGTGAACACTGATAAAGATATAAAATCTGGGATTATCTGATATTCTTTCTTCTATACTTCTTACATTCTTCCTATTGATTAAGTCCTGTAATGGGTAAAATTCCCAGAAATACAACTCAAATATTCATAAATAATCAGCATCTCTGATATTAAAGGGAAAATTGTTATGAGCTCTTTGCATTATTTCAAACATTAAGAAAGTAATTCCCTCAATAAACATAATAGTGTTGAGTGGCGTTGAGAAAGCAATCCATCTGAAGCTCAGTGTGTAGTTAGACAGTTACAACACTAAATAATTTTTAGGTAAAATTGAACAGTTACATAAAGTTTTCTGTACCTCATCGAAGTATCATGCAAGAACGGTCTAGAATCATTAGTTTCCTGATAATTTGAGTCATGTATCATATATAATGTATGATGGCAAGATGCTTATTTTATGCTGTTTAATTGCATTTATCTTTGGTTTTCTGACCATTTTAAAAGAAAAATTCCAGAAGTTATCAATTGAAAGTCATTTCACCTTCCTACAAACGAATCAATCAAATATCTTTTAGCCAACATGATAAGAACGTTTCTTCTACTCACTTACACTTCAACACACCTCACTATTGCTTTGGTGTCTCTCTTTGGAAGCTTGTGATTTCCTCAAAACTCCCTAATTACATTTTTATGTGATTTTTCTGCTCAAACATAATTTTGAATTAAAAAAAATCAAGCATAAGCATTTTTTTTTTTGATCAGCTAGCTTTATATCCTTCTTGTGATACATACACATCTCTAGTGAGGCTTGATGCCATAGATCTGCAGAAAGGTTAAAAAAAAAAAAAAACAAAGACATTGTTGATGTTACCTAATGGCAAGGAAAACATTTCCACTAGTCACAAAGCAAATGCATAACCTCCATAGGTACATCAGCATATGTATTTATATAATAAAGATAATGCTGCATAATTAAATAAATTGTAGAAAGTCTCTGCTACATAGCTCTATCACACATAATTTAATTAATTTAGTCACATCAAGTGGTTTGGAAGATGCAATTAAAAGGCAAAACGTCAAGGGCTCCTGGTGTAACTTTTTCTTCCTGGATGTTTTTCTTTGATCACTTTAGATGGCAAAATACCTTTTTAAAAATCAACCGGCAAGTCAGTTGTCAAAGGTGATTGGTACAGTGGGTCGGGGGGAGCTTGCGAAATCTAGGCATGAGAATCCCGGACACTTATGAGCTAGGTCATCTGCACCACTACCATTGCTATTTATGCTTTACCTCTTCACTGGAAAGGATCAGTGATGCTGTGCTCATTATCTTTGGGTTCTGGCTGCCTGTTGTTTTGTTCCCCTAGACAACTATCCTTCTTCCCTGTTTTGATTCTGTTACACTCTCTCCACAGTCACTGAGTCTCATTTTTGTGTCCTCCTCGCCCATGAGGTTTGCTGTTTGGTAAGTTTCTGAACTCCAGAGCAATCTGGATTTGTCCGCTTTCACTTTTACATTTGAACTGAGATAAAAGGTCTACTATGGAAGCACTGTCTTTTCAATAGCTTTAGAATCAGTTTCAAAGGCAGTGTCTTAGGGAACCTAAGATGCCTAAGAAAAGTTTAACACCTTTTTCTTTGACTAATTGCTAAGGTACTTCCAAATACAAAGAAAGAAAACAAGATTATGAGGCTTGGTCACAGACTGCTGTCTTCTGGCAGCACAGTGCCCCCTAAAGTTAATCTTGAAAAAAACAATGCCACAAGTCCTCAACCTGAGTTCTATATAACTCAATAAAATGACATTTCACTTTGCTTTTACAAAGCAGACATAATGTGTACAAAGAGAAATCACAGTAGATGATACAAAATGTGATTATTCCAGTGACTGATTGAATTACAGAAATGATATCTGGATTCAGTCCCTTCATTTTGAAAATATGAAATATACTAATGGTGGAAGGCTGGATAGACTGTTAATTCTGATTGAATAATACTGGCTGCCAATATTATTTGACAGTTTTAGAATGGTGTGGAATATAGTTTCAGGGAGTGCACAGATTAATTTTTACAGTGTAGAATTGCATTTAATAAAATATAAAGCATTTTCTCTGTATGGGATGATTAATTGAATAATCAAAGAGGATGGAGAAACATAAAAGAACACACACACACACTGAGGGATTCTGGCTTTACTTTGGATATAATCTTAAGTGTTATTTTAAATTTCACCATATAAATAAAACATCACACTGATGTTATGAAGGTGAGAACAAGCTGAATTCGATGAGTCAAAAATAAGCCAGCTATGACATTTGTTTCTTTCATATGAAACAATTTTTATTATAAAATGTTCTTTATAAAGAAAATTGCTTTTCAATATCTCATCTTTCAGAGCAAACATTTAGCTTTATCTCAGCTCCTAAATATAATATAAAAATAACAGGTTGTCTGAGAGGTGTTATAAGATACTCAGTTTAAATATATTTGTTTTCTTTGGCTTCCAATTTCTTTGAAGACTGATTTCCTTTCTGCGTCTAGTAGAGCCTTAGTTACAATCTCAATGCTGTATGTAAAAATAAACCTTGGGAAGGAATATGCAATAATGACAATCAAGTCACTGCTCTGAGTGTGCTGCTTTTGTTTAGGATTTGACATAACTTGTCAAGAAGAGGAGAATTGCTAAATGGCCCACTCAGTTTATGTTGAGATGTCTCTTGAGGTTATGAAATTTTCTTAATGAAATTTCTCATAAGTTTACTAACTTAATTTCAAAATCCCTTTTTTACATAGTTGCAATATTCAATTGTGGTCAATATTGAGAAACCAAGCAACACAAGCCAGAAGAAATTATATACTGGACAAAAGAAGGAGTATAATAAAGCTAGGATTCATTTTGCCCTAACACATTATTTATTGAAAAATGATTACAAGTTTTCAAGAGAATACAAGCAATAGTAACTCCCAGTGGCTTGGGACCAAGTTATGGCCAAATACAATAGAAAAAGATATAATTTTCAATTCTCTAATCTATTCAATATGCACTTTTTCCAAAAACTAAGAAAACACTATTATTTATTTTCAAGCACCTATTTTTTTACGCCAGCCTATTCCTAGATCTAGACCCAGGATAGCATCTGAGTCTTGCAAATAGAAAGAAAAACGCCTTGATAGTGACCAGTATCACTGTGATTTGCATATATGACTGTCTAATTCTCTCAAAAGTTTGATAATATAAGCTATTCATTTTTTTTAGTACAAACATGCTGAAACTCCTGAAACCCTATTTCACATTGCTAGTAAAAAGTGATGTATTAATTAAAAATCTCCTTTAGAAGATAAGAAACGCTCCACCTTATCCGACTGAACAAATCCTGACTGAAGTTGTGCAGAATTATGCAGATTTGTTGTTCGTCCAGAGGGGTCGGTCATTGGCCACATATGCAGGTCATTTGTTTGGTTCTTGATGCACACATGCAGTTTGTTCTGGAAATCATTCATAACCATTATATATCCATTCAAAAATACTTTCTAAAAGGATTCCTGCTTTGTACATATAACACAATGTAAAAGAAAATTTGGATGCACAGTCCTCACTTTTAGAAATTGAATCCTATGTTAAAATGCACACGATATGCTAAAAGGGGGGGGGGAAGGTTGTTAAAGGCAAATCCTAAAACCATACAGTTAAACACACTAGTCTGTTTTGACAGTCCTAATTATGTATGTGTAGTTTTCAGGACCAGAAATATTTACACTTTTTTTTTCTTATTTTACTTATATGAATTAGTTTTATTCCAGTGTAAATAAGTATTGGGAACCACACATTTTTTATTCATGTGAAACATCACCAAGTGATAATAAGCACCCTGTCTTTAAACATGGTCACTGATGGCCCAAACTGGCAACAGAAGTCATTCTTTTCTCCTTTGTTATCTGCACACACTTGGTTTGAATACTTTTGACTTTTCCTAATGGCAACTATTGGCTGACACAATTTGGTAACTTCCCACAGCCCTGCATTCAGCCCACACAGGGCTCAGTGTCAGATACTAGCCCACATTTTTTTTCCTTTTTTCTTTCTTTTTTTAACCCTCAGGTCTTTGATCTGTAGATTGTTAGCAGTTGATGATTTCTTTCATGTTCAAAATAAATCCTACTCAAACTGATTACAAATTAGCAGTATTTTTACATTTTCTTCAGTATCATTTTAATGAATATGTAAATATATATATATATATATATATATATATATATATATATATATATATATTTCATTAAATGTTGCCTGTTTCAAAGAGAGTTTTTCCCAGGAGGTATAATAGTAATAAACTGGCTAACCACAGATAAGAAGTCAGAATGAATTTTAGGGACTGGGAAAAGCTGCAAAGGTGTTCATAGAAGTGCTATCTATCTTGAGAACTAATCTGGAAAGCAGTATTAAATGTAAACTAAATAATTAAAATATTTGCATATGAGGTTCATAAATCTATGATACATTGTTATGACAAATAGAGTCACTGGATTCCATAAATGAGATTAGTATTTAATCTTGTAGGAGAGGAAGCATAAATATAAATATGATTGTGAATATATGTGTGTATTAGCATATTATATATTTTAATGTTCTTTCAATAATTAAAATTTTTCTCCTTTGTTAGAAAGTACTTAAAGATACACACATATGATCAAAAGAGAATGAGCAGTCTAGCAAATAATATCTGGCAGTACTCTTATATCAATTTATATATTTTTGCTATAATAGTTTAACTAAAAATGTTTTCTCTAAAAATATTAAGCATGCAGAAAATGTGTTTAAAGAAATATGTCTTAGTTTAAAAATAACTGTGGAATTATTTGTTCTTTTATAAAAGATTATGTAATGTTGCCAAATTTGCATCTCACCCGAAACTATCATGCTGCTTCAATGCCTGTGCTGAATATTCAGGAAGGAAAACCTACTCACTCTATATGAGGTTCATCATGTATTCTTGGGAGTTTTCTGTTTTTAAATGAAAAACCTTTAATCTACCCTGAGTTTTCTTGTAAATAAGAAACTCTTTTTTGCACAAGACAAAATAGTAATGCAGAAATGTAATTTCCTGAATTCATAAGTGAAATACTTTTTAAAATAGTGTAGCTGTCGTTTTTCCTCGACCTACAATTCATGGCCCCAGTACATTGTGTAAAATCACTACCAAGTGAATACATGAGACCTGATTTTAGACGGTCAAAGAAAGGGTTTGCATTTTGACAGAAAGTGTATAGTTATATGTAGCTGGATTAAAAGATGCTGTATTTTCTATTGATAAAGTTATTTGAACAGAACGTATTCAATACAAATAAAATATATTTTCATTGATTAAATAATTCATATTGTTTGACTTATGGTTCTATCAATACCATCCATTAACTATGGTCCATCTGTAAGTCAATAACTTACAATAAAGTTTTGCCATTATACTGAATTACGAATTTCCTAAGGAAAAAAAGAAAGACTATGTACTGAAGCTTAAACATTGAAGCATACATTTTACGAGCTTTACATGATAAAAGCACACACCCAGCAGTGGTGAGCATAATGAGGGAAAGTCGCATGCCCCCACTTCCCAGGATGAAATACAGCTACCAGGGCTTCCATTGATCAGCCTCTGGCAATGTGATTCATTGTTAATTTTTCACCTTGGTCAGACACCTTTAAAATTAGTGAAATCCTCTCTTATAATTAGTTTCTATGAATAGTAACTCTCTATTAAAAATAGTTTTCCCTTGAAATATTACTTCACATTCATTATAAAAACCATGTTCCTGCTTTTCCAGACATTAATACCTATGGCTGCATTGTTCAGCAGGTCATTTCAGAACACAGAAAATGCTGTTCATTGAGTTTTCTCTTTCCTGTTAAATCCTATATTTAGCTGTGTGTTTAGAAATTACACCAGTATAACAATTTTGAACATAATACAATCTTTTGTTGTATCCTTTTTGTCTCACATTTTCTACTCGATCAGTAATTGACCTGCAGTTGGTATCTTTTATGATATTGTTATATAAAGAATCTGTATAAAAATGTATATGAGACATACTGTTATCTTTATGCATACATTTTACTAGGCTGTGCATTTTCAAATGGTAGCCAGCAAATTTAAATAGGTCAAGCAGCCTCTTTATTGAGACATTTTACATTTCTATGTTCTTTAGAATTCTCACCCCTATTTTGACTGTTAAAAACTAATCATATATAGATTATATTATATACCTTAGTTTATAAATATATTTTCACTATATTAAAGGAAGTCTATTTTTGGAACATGTTAGTAAGCCTTCAAATATGGTACTTTACCTTTCCTAGATAACATCTCCCTTCTTATGAACCGGAACCTGGAACACACAATACAGTCAAGGATAGTCGAGTATTTACTTTTCAAACAAAAATGACCTCAGAATAAGCTTCACAGAGTTCTGGAGAATGTGATTGTAGATATCTTATACCACGTTTTGACAGAAATGTAATACAGTATTTTATAATTATGTCAGCAGTTTTATAATCTTGTTTTATGACTGACTGCCTGAGTGTAATTTTAGTAGTGACCCAATGCTTCACAACAGTCATAAAATGTAAGCAAACTACACATGGTTCTGAATATTTGAGTCATTTTCATCCATTGGGAGCATCAAGATCTCCTCAGTACCTATCCTACCAATAAAAACATTTATGCTAGAATGATGCACTTTTTGAAAAAAATAGTCTTTAGAACAAATTCCATAATATGGCACATTTAATCAGTTAACAAGATTGTTAAAATTATTTTTAGTAGCAGGTTGTGTTGACAAATGCCTTTAATCCCAGCACTGGGGGGGGGGGCAAGAGTAAAGGAAGATTTCTGAGTTAAAGGACAGCCTGGTGTACAAGAGCTGGTTTTGTTGTTGACTTCGTTGTTTGTATTTTATTAAATTTATTAAGCTATACATTTTTATCTGCTCCCATCCCTTCTTCTTCCCTCCCCTTCAACCCTCTCCCATGGTCCCTATGCTACCAATTTACTCAGGAGATCAAGAGCTAATTTTAGAACAGGCTCCAAAACTACATAGAAACACTGTCTTGAAAAAAAAAAAAGAATTTTAGTAATCTAATTCATGAAATTAATAATAATATATGTTATTAAATAAGAAGCTGCAGACAGATGTTTCTGCTAGTGAGGTTTTTTTTTGATAAATCAGTATGTTTATCATAATATATATATAAAATCTTCATATTTGTATCCTTAATTAATGACAATAGCAACTTTATTTTAACTATTATTAACCTCTTATAATTTTTCTTAGTTCTTCACATTATTTGGTAATTTATATAACAATAAAATTACATTTAAGGAATATTAAAATAATTACTAGTGTTTCTTAATAAAAATATTTTACAAGCTCTTAAGCTCATTTCTTTTAAACTAATTTTCCTAAGGTTTTGAAACAACACGTAAATGCTTTTCTTTGTAATTTTTAAAAAATATTTGTAAACATTTATGATAAGCTTCTTAGTATGTCTTTGTAAATGTATGTGAGTGCATGTGTGTGTATGTGTATGTGCCTGTGTGCATGTGTGTGCCGCATGTGGGTGTGTGTGCACATATGTGTATGTGTGTGTGTGCTCACTTGAAGCAGCCTCTTAAATTTTTGTTCAAAAGTCTTTTACTGGATGGCTCTTTGTTTTATTTTATTTTGTTTGTTTGTTAATTTTTTTCTGTTTGTTTTTTTTTTTGACAGTCTCTGCCTGGTAACTGGATTTCAACAATAATGCAAGGTCGTATGACTAGCAGGCCCCCGAAATCTCTGTTCCTCTGCCCCTGGGAACACTGGGATTACAAGTGTCTAAAGAGGTTGTGTAAGATTTCATTTTTTCAGGCTTTAGACAATTTATTTATTAGGATAATGTTCACATCCAAATTAATTTTAGTGATATTAAATCTAGAAGAATTTGAAACAGAAATATATATTTGTGATATATCTAAAGAATGCAGTGATATATTTCATTGTTTTTATATTTAGTGTCTACTAAAAATAATACGTATTTCAAATCTGAAAGTTTGTCCTGTCTTTCACTTTTACACCTAATGGCATAAGCAAACTAATATGTTAAATTTACGTTTCTAAAATAACTATATTAAAACTATTTTTAGGATGTGAAATCCTTAAATTTTAATTATATATTTTATATATAATTTATTTATATAGCCACGAATATTTTTTTAAAAATATGTCCCCCTAAATCTTTGTTAATGGTCACTACATATTTCTTTTAGGTTTTGTATAGTCCATAAAAATGATTTCAAAAATTCTATGTTGAATTTTAAATCCAGTTTTAAAAATCCTTGACTATAGCAACATAATATTCTCTCCACTATTTGTGCTGGGAAATAATAGTGTAAATTATGGCGCAATCTTCAGGGAGCCTAGATTTCTATGCTAGTTTACAGTTTGGTGATAGAAGGTGTTAGGGCTGTACAATCCATAAGGGAAGGACTGTGAAGTTGTTTTCCAATTTGTTGTCCTCTTCCTCCTGATGCTGAATCACTTGCCTTCTTTCTGACAAGAGCCTGAGATGGAAATGACCTGGGTTTTCCATCTCCTTTTCACACTATCAAAGATTAGTCTGCTATCAATCATATGGTGTAGACCTGCATTGGTCAGTTCAAATTCTCATCAGAAATATTTAGGGTCCAAAGGTGCCTGAAACTAGCAGGTAACTGTGAAATCCAGAACCCTGACTTTCAGAATAGCATACGCCAACCTTAAAACTTACTAATGACTTTTATGAACAGTGGTAGCCAATGATCAGTGACAGACTCAAAGTTAATCAGAATTTCCTGCTTCACTTGCTTAAATTCATAGACACACAAAAAGAAATTACCAACCCCATTATCTAATCAATCAACCTCCCTTATCAAGTGCATTCTCTTTAAGTAATGTGTTAGAATCAACTTCTGGTTACTAAAAGAGCAACATAAAGAAAATGGTGAAAACCTTATCTTCCAGATTCTAATAATTTGTTTCAAATGTAAAGATGATATAAAAATGGTAAATAGTATAATTGTAAATCATTTATTTTTAATTTTATGTATATAATATATTGACTGCATGCATTTATATACATTGTCTGTGTGCACGATGCCTACAAAAGCCATAAGAGGTTCTTGGAACCGAAGTTATGAATGGTTGTGAGCCACCATGTGAGGACTGAACACTAAACCCAGTTCCTCTCTAAAGTAACAAATGCTCTTGAGTACTAAGTCAAGTCTCTAGCCCATGGTAAATAATCTATAAAAGGAACAAGCTAAAAAACAAGTTCATACTCATAAACAAGTTATAACTAGAGAAAATAAATATGAATTACAAATAGTGTTGAAGTCAATACCTTGTGTGGTCTCTCTTTCTGTGTTATATAGTTTGCATGAGATATATATTTACAATAAGAATTTTAATGAAACTTAGTGGATAATTGAACAAGCCCATTTTCTTTAGTAGATACTAGTAAGTACACTTGTGTTGTTCATATCGAAAGTAACTTAAATACAAACACATATATAACAGCTAATTTTAAAATATTATGCTTCATTCTAATATAATAAAAATAAAAAGTTCAGAAACTAAATTAAGTTCAGATTATGAGAATGAAAGGTCAAGATGATTGGTTTAAGAGCCGTATTCAATTCACATCCATAGGTGAAAGGTAAATGAATGTACAGGACCTAAAACAATAATGAAAGCAAATTTAAAATGTAAATCCATATAATAAATTTTATTACAAATATATTAATAGTTTAATAAGTTTGAATGGATTTTACTTAAATGAAAACTTCTCCATTAGTGTCACACATGTTGATTAGTTCAGAGCAACTACAACAGCAAGCAAATTCAAATTTATTTGTATTATTTAATGCAAAGAAATAAATAAATTAAGATAAAGAAAATATAAAATAAAAAAGAGATGGCTCAATGTTAGCATAAATACAATAGGAAGATTAAATACTTTCCATTTGACTAACACTAAGAAAGTGTTGAATTATTTGATACAGGTAGGATGATTATAAAAGTAATTACAAATAGATAAGTGTTAGATCTTGTGAATATTTGTGGATACAAATATAAACCAATTAGGAATATAGGTTCTTAAAATACATTAAATAAAAGAAATTTTACTTAAATCTTAGTTTTATACTGTGCAAACATATATTATGACACTTGCTTGTATATAAAAGTTTTTAATAAAGTATAATAACTTTGGAAACTAGAAAAACAATTCAATGAGACATAAAATTTTGGAAATAAGTCTGAAAATTCAAAAAATGTTTCAGTATAAAAGGGAATATGATGGAATAATATGGGACAAATTAGATGGGGAAAGGAGTAACTGTGGGTCACAGAGTTATAATGAGCAGTACTTCATCCAGCTGTGAGATATATGCAGTTAATATGACTTGTACACTATAAATGTGAGAGATATTTGCACTTAATATACCACCACTTTATACAGGTATGTGATATATGGAATAATATGAGCAGCACTGATATACATGTGAGATACATGCAGTTACTACAATCACTGCTTTATATAGATATGAGATATATTTCAGTGAGACACATAAATATAAAAATGCACAAATGAATCCATGCTATTTTATGATAAAGTTATGAAAGCCCATTTAACAAAATAATCATGTGAGACTAACTGGTGATTATAAGCAATCATAGTGAAGTTTTTAAAACTGGTGAGAGTGTTTGGACTGCAAATAGAGCTCAGCAGTTGCCAGAACCGAATAATTTACCAGAGGAGCTAAGTTTGATTTCCAGCACCCAAAAGTGGTAGATGACAATTCTTTATTCTGTCAGTTACGTTTTACATAAATGCTGATTGGTCAGTAGTGAGACAGTAAGTAGAGGTGGGGAAATGAGAGCAGGAGTATTCTGGGAAGAAGGAAGCTCTCTCCCTAATCCTGCCCATATCACTGTAGAAGCAAGATGTGACCTGCCACACTGAAAAGGGTACCGAGCCATGTGGCTAACATATACTAGAATAATGGGCTCATATACGTTATAAGAGCTAATATGTAGCCTGAGCTAAATAGCCAATTAATTTATATCTAATGTAGACTCTCTGTGTGATTTTCCTTGGGGCTTATGGGCTGTGGGAACAAGGCAGGAAAGAAACCCCAACAAACAAGCCCCTCATATTACATATAAGCAACTCATAACCTTCTTTAACTGAAGTTTGAGGGCATCTAATGTCCTTTTCTGACTTCTATGGGCATCAACACACACATGTTCCATATACATACGCATAGATAAAACACATACCTACTTCTTTTTACTTGAAAAATTAAGACTGGTAGAGGAATTACATGAACATATGTTTATCTATTTTAATGTCAGCACAAATTAAAATAATGTAGTTGAATACTCTATTCAATTGATTAATGAAAATATATGGATCAGAAGAAATGGGAAGCAAATTAGAAATGTAATATATATTCAAATTTTTGATATTCATGTTCAAAGTCGACACTAAAATATTTAACAGAAGATAATTATGTTTATATTGGGGTAATATTATTAATTGTGATGTTAGGAAGAAGAAGTGTGTTAAAAATAGGCAGAATGTCAAATTGAATTAGCCCTCTAAGCCAAATGTATTGATTTTAAGAACAGTATTATTTATTACACAGGAGATTGGATCAATAATTCTATTTCTCTTTACTTTTTCATTATTTACTGTTAATTCTTTATTATATTCATATATTCATCCTCACTAAAATATTTTACCTCTTTTAACATTATAAAATGTTCTTAAAATTTACTTCCTTTAGATAAAGTTATCATACATATATCATGAGCTTTCAATGTTCCTTGGGTGGAATTTATTACTTTTAGTTCATTCTTTAATGTCTGAACCTTTGTAAATTTCTTTGCAACATTGTGCTGGGTTTCTCAATGATTTTCTTTAACATTCAATATTTATACTGCTTGCCAAAGTTGCATTTATGCATAGTGGAATATGAAGAAGTTGAATTCTGGAAAATGTGGAAATAACAACAAAAATAAAAAATACATACACTGTGTTTCATATCACATGAATTGAAGCCAATTTTTTTCCAATTTCTTGGTTTTGGTTTATCATTGAAAAAAATTCAAAAATTATAATATCCAAGGTTATTCTTAGTAAAAGTTATAAGGTGGAGTAATCTCCATATTTAACCTATACACCATTTAAGTGACATTTGGGAATAAAAGAGAATAGAAAATATTTTCATACTGACTTTAGCTATTGAAAATTCAGCTTAAAGTGTTTAAGTATAATTTCTTGATTTCCAGTGCAAAGGTTATTTGGATTGCCTGGTCGTTGTGTCTGCACTGTTAGTAGTAAATTTTTTCTTCTCTTAATCACAGAATTCTAACCACATTGCATAACAGCTGACCTGAACAACGTAGCATCCATGTTCTTTGCTGTGATATTTACCCAACTTCTTCAAAGGGAAGAATTTTGTGAAATGTCATACACACAGGTAGGTATAACTAGAAATAGTATTCTTGATGGGACACAAAAAGAACAAAACAAAGAAAAAATAACCCCAGATTAAACGACTGGAGTATGGAAAAAGAAATTCTCCATATTCTTTATTTTCTTTAAGAAGAGATTTTATACTTATCATTAATTTTAAGTTGTTCATAACGTAAAATATCCAATGCAAGAACCCCATTTTGATAGAATAAGTACACCCGTCAATTGAAGTGTGTGTTGCAGAAGGGGGCCTAAGAAGACCCATACTATAAAACAAACTATTGTTTCAAACATCAATGTTAAAGCTAAAGAGGGAAAGTTCTGTGGAAGTGTGAGTTAGAATAAATGTAATAAAGACTAAATTTCACTCATATAATACATTGCAGGTCTGTTCAAGAAATGCAACAGAGAGGAAAGAAATTACACACGAAAACAACAGAAACAGCAAAACTTTCTGTGTAATTGTTCCAGAATGTTTTCCAATACAGAATGGTGGTAAAGATGTACACAGATTACCATGTAAGACAGAAATGAGAAGATTAACCCAAAGGTGTTATTTTATGGTCTTTCAAACTAAGGAGGAGGGAAATATCTCTATAAACTTCTTCAGGCAATAATTATTTGGTTGGGTTGTCTGTGAGCCTACAAAAACCCCCATAAAGGTATATAAGGACTTAATGATAAATTAAATATATTTGATTTTGATCAGCTTATCACATTGTATTATTTGCTGTCACATGAAGTATAAATGAAACAGGAGGTCAGAATGAGGGCTGGGATGCAGGGAAGACCCTGTGCACATCTTTTTCTACATTTATGCTTCACTAAGACTTCTGAATAATGCTTTTTCTTTCATCTTCAGTTGAGCTGATCATTTTAGGATTCAGCTTTCATTTTGGCTTTGAAGTTTTCTTTCCTGCTTTAATTACCTTTGATGGTAGGGTAAGACTCTTTTGCACAGAAGAATTTATATACTTAGGTTAATATAGCATACATTTAGAAGTGGAGAAAAATTAAAAATCTTTTTGCTTGAAGCAGCATTTAAATTGTAAGAGCACATCACATTAACACGTGCTCAGTAATAACATTTAGGAGCTTTCAAACCACTTGGGAAGTGCTCTCCCCACCGGCTCTTGAAGCCAGCTGCCCCTTCCAGCTTCTGTACCATTTTTTTTTTCCTGAGAAACTGATGTCTTTATTTAGCGAGTTGTAAAGAATCACTTCTAGTCATCAGCAGTTTCAGAGACAAGCCATTGAAGCAGGGATAAAGCCTGTTCAGAAGATGGATGCCAATTTTTCATTCAGAATCACAGAGAAAGATACTTCCCTCTACAAAAATAGATTGCACAGTATCGCTAGAGACTTGCATTAGCCAGGGATCACCACTGTAATAAATGGCAAGGACAGAGACATTCTTTGTTTTCATGTAAAAAGAGTAACATATGACAAAAAGTTTGCTGTGTTACTACATACACACCACACACACACACACACACACACACACACACACACACTTTTATAAAACAGTGTTGACCCAAATCATATTTTTCTTGAGTATTAAATGACAGTGACAACTGAGTATATCATTCTGTTTTCTAAGTTGTAATTTTCTTTAATTACATTAATTAAAACAATGATTTATAATCATTCAGGTGAAAGATTAAAAAAATATGTTCTTGCTTTATTGTATCTTCCATTCACCAAAAAGATAAAGAGTTCTGTAAATCAGGAAAAAACACCATGAATATCAACAAAAGTCATTCATTAATTTTCATTCATTGGTACCTCAAAAATCTGGTCACATTTTCTAAACTTAAAAATCTAGAGAGGCTTCTCACATGTAGGAGCTCTGGAAACTTCTGTATAATTTGAAATTTGTATATGTGGACTTGAAGGGAACAAAAACAGCTTGATCTTAACCAGTAAGTTACGTGTCTTTGCCAAGCTATTTCTGTATAATAGATATCTTCCTCAGTATTGAATCATGTATGAATCTTAGCTAACCCAATACTAGATTTGCATACAGGATAACATTCTCTATGACCCTCAGTATATATTGCAAATCCTGCTTTTTAAATCTTTTAAAATCTTATTTCCACTGAGCAATGGAGCCATTGAAAGTATTTTTTGTTTGTTTTCTTTCTTTGTCTATATAACATCCAGCATTTTAAAAATATTTTATCTTATTCTCACATTATTTTTAATTATCATTATTTAATAGAGAGTGGCTTGTGAATCTTTAGTATATTATACTGATGTAATTTAAGGGGTCTTTCCCTGTGTATTAAATATAAAGTTTGCCCACCAAACTAAATTAGTAAGAAATACGATCTTTTCATTAAAAAAAAAAAGTCAATGTGAGCTGTCATATCTTTGTACTTCCAAGGGTTTAAAACTGACTCTCAAGTGAAAGAAAACAAGAATATTCATTATTCCCACCTACATTCAAAGAGCTATATATCTCCATCCACACAAGCTTTTTAACCCTTTAAACCCAGGCTGGAAGTGGAGTGTCTATTATTCCAAGATGACAACTGCAGTAGCTGGCAATCCCATTACAGCCTTTATCTTTCCATACTTCAGTGATTGTGAGATATTTTTGTTCCTAAAACATAAAACCACTCACGTTTGTTAGTCAACAAAGTTTAAACCACAGAGGTTTTGCTGGAATTCTCTAAGGCTGCCTCATGCCTTTTTATCTCTGGGCTCCTGACTCCAGTTTACAAGGTGTAAGGAAGACAAAACAAGAACCTTATTACACCAGGATTTAATAATAATAATAAAAAAAACCATGGGTTTTCTTCCCTCTGCTATTAAGTAAAACTTCAAAACTGTCAGAAACTGCTTAAGCACAGCTATTCTACAAAGTGAACATGGCTTTCACCCCCTAAGACTTCTTTTTCACTGTGTTTTCTCTGGTACACGCTTTTAGTCCCTGTACTCAGGAGGCAGAGGCAGGAGGATCTCTGTGACTTCATGGCCAGCCTGCACTACAGCGTGTGTTCCAGGACCACTAGGACTATTACACAGAGAAACCTTGTCCGACAAACAAAAACAAACACAAACAAACAAACAAACCAAAAGACATGCTTTTGCCTCAGTTCCTGCTCTCTCTTGGCTATAATAAATCGAGGGAACTGGGAAAGTGGCTTACTGGCTAAGTGCTTACAATCATGTGGAGCAGAGTCCTGATCTCCAGAAACATAGTTGAATGCAGAGAGTGAACAAGGAACCTACGTTCTCAGTGTCAAAACACAAAGCTAGGTGATGATGACGAGGGGGATCTTTGGTGTCTGCTAACTTTTAGTTTGACTGAGAAGCCTTGCTGACTAAATAGGAAGAGTAGCAGAGAACAATTCCAAATATAAGCCTTGGACCTTTGCATACACACCCACGCGTGTATACCCATTCACATGCAATCATGTGTAAGCAATCATGCATGGACACCTGGAAATAAAAAGAGAAAGCAAAACAAAATGATATTCATTAACAGAGATAAATGTAATTGACCCAATGGATCTGAAAACTGACTCTCAACTCTACTTAATCTTTGGGCTAGGACAGTGAACACAAGGACTTAATTTATCAAACTCATCATCACTCAGCTGTCCCATCTCCTTGATAGGACAGGTGGCTATGACTTAGCAGTTGGTATTGTAGAGTGTCACAGAGTTAAAAAAAAATATGGTTAGAGAAACAACCACACCAGTAAGGATGCCATGGGAAAAGGTCACCAAATAATCAGGGTTACACTTTGAATTCTACTATCATAGCTTTCTATCTAGATATAGTACTGAAGATTGGAGCTGCGTGTTCATGTTTGCTTCTCAGGAGCCTACCATTAAACTGTGTACTGTCAGTCAGGTTGGACAACTTTTAAAATAATCTCTTTTTTATTGAATAAAACTCATTAGATATATTATACAATAAAAGAGGGGAATGAAATAATTTGAACAGTTGTTCAGTATTTAATAGTCTTTAAACTATTTCATTTTTAAAAGAAAATGAAAAGGCGAGCTTGACTTTTCACAATTATAAAACAAGGGTAATTATTACCAAATAAGAAAAAGAATAGTGGTAGAATACCTAAAAAGTATTTTAGTAGTATTGGTTATTAACAATTATGAAGGACAGAACAGCACACTCATACAGTACCAGAAGTCTTTTGTCTAGTGGTGTCAACAGATTAAAACTGTGTGATAGATTTTTGAATAGGTAATTGTGAAGATTACCTTTAGTACAACATTTTGCCATACCTAATTGTTGCCGTTAACCTTATAGTACAGGATCACTGTTTTCTATTGCACTGAGCACTGTACATAGTTTCACTTCCATGACAACTGTCTCTCTCACCAACAGAGTAAAATTCACTTGAACAAGGAACTTGTTGATATGCCAATCTGTCCCTCACTCCTGGTATAAACAACAGGCCTAATACTTATTTTTTAAAAATAAATGAAGCACAACTGAAGTAATTTAATTAAATGTTTAGACACCTTAGCATACAAATAAGACCATCATCTGTGATTACTAGTCATAAAATTCACAGGCTGCTGAAGACATAGCATTTAGACAATAAGAGAAAACAACCCAAGGGTGTTTGTGCTTTTCATTTACCTGATGCAACTAAGTCAACATTTAATAAAGGAAAACAGGAAAATGTTACAACCTAGTCAAAAGACTCAAGAGTGTTAATGGTAACATAAACATGTCAATAATTTTCTTGAATGAATCGTTTCTCACCATCCTTGTAGAATGACTTTTTCAAAAGCAGAATCTAGATGCTTAGAATATCTCACAAGACTGAGATTTTGGCATGATTTATCCTAAATCTTCAGGCAAAAGTTGTTTCAGAGGACTGAGAGATCTTATGATTGATGTATCAGAATCCATATATCAAGAGGGAGAAAAGCCTTAGGTGGGTTCCTATGTTACTGTTGTTAATAAACAAAACAAGAAGAAAAAAGAGCCACAAATAAGATGCTGAAGGAGGATGAGCCCTTAGAGTCCAGATTCATAGGAAGGAAGTGTGGAGATAGGTGGATGCCACCAGGTGAAGAGCCAAGATGGGAACACAGGCATTGGAAATGAGAAGTATCATCAACTAATGAATCCACTGCTCTAATGGGACATGAGTATATTATTATTTTTTTGGTTCTCTTTCTATTAGAAAATCTATTATTGCTGACAGTTTGGATGAGATTTATTTCTCAAAGCATATTACTATATTCAATCCCTGCATTCATTAGAGAATTCTATAGTTGTTCAATATGTATATTCTTTAAACACTGCTCTTAATTTGACCTTGATTACATGACTGTGGATCTTTTGAGGGAAAAGTAAATATAGGTACATTTTAGCAACTTTTATGGAAGCAGTTTGCTCTGATATCTGCCAGGTAGGAAATCTATTTTATTAGTACCTTTAATGCACCTTCTCAGAATTACACAACTATTTATTAAGATGATCAATTTGTCAAGTTACCTAAATAATTTAAAAACTCTTAACTTCTTTCCTTGATAAAAAGACATGTAGCATAGTTGGAAGCTATTGTGGTGCAGGACATTTGTATGATTATTCCTGATGCTTTGCTTATCACACTACAATCTTCCAATAAATAAAATAGCAGCTCACTTCCGTTCACAGCAAAGAGTATGCTCAAAGACAATAATGATGGGGGAATTTAGAAACTCTGCTAGATTCATATGTTAATGAACAGCTGTGATGTTTGCCAGACACATTACTAAAACGGAGACAATTCCCAGGTTTTCTGTACAATCTAAAAAACTTTTCTACAAAGATTCAAACAAAAGCTGTAATCAAAACTGTCAGTGGTTTCCATAAATATATTCTTAAGCCATTATACTTCTGAACTGCCACTCTACTAAAATTCGAAAACCCAATTGTGACAACAGTTTTTCAGTTTATTTAATATCTTTTTACCTTTACAAAGAGTGAAGTTGCCAAATAGGCAGTATTATTCAAATGGCTGTGGTTCTTCCTTATGCTGAAATGTAGGCAGAAAGAAGTATCTAACAGGAAAGAAATAATAACATTTAGAGTAACAGCTTCACTCTTTCTGTGCAGCAAGGACGTGTGAGGATGCACCCCCAGATTCTGCAATTAGTAAACAAATACAGGAATGAGTAAGGACCCCCAAAGGCTTTCCAAATTCTACTTTCACAAACGCATCTCCTGTCACCACAGATTTTAAAACTTAGATGGGGAGGCCAGACATATGTACAAGAAATGTAAAATAACCACAAAATTTTGAAAATAGATACATCCTTGTATTTTATTTTCTGTGACTAAGTCTTCCTGAAAATAACAGCCCACGGATTTGAAATCTTCCACTGTTTGCATTAGTTAGCCTTAAAGGTGCAATTGAAAAACAGCTATTAGTCCTGCTATGTGATGGAAAGGGCAAGGGCCACTTGAGTTACATTGTTTCTAGCTGGTCAGCCTCTTAATATGGTTTGCAAGCATTCATTCATTCTGACATTCACATGGATAGGAGTTTCTCAGTCAAAGGCAATTCAAATCCTTTTCATTGTCTGTTCAGTCTGCTGTGCCATGAATATATGAATACATCCAAATGATATTATGTAAATCAAGTCTGCCAAATGGCAGGTGCCATAAGAAATAGAACACTTTCTCAACCACTAAATATATCCATAAGTTATTGATTTGAAAAAAAATGAAGATATATGAAAATGAAGCATATATCTCTATCTATAAATAATAGCAACTGTAGTTTGCATCTACATTCAACTTCTAGAAACCTGGGGAGATCTCAGCAAACACATCCACCATGTAGTGTAACTAACATTTTAGTTAGGTCTCATGTTAGTGTCCTTTATTGTAGTTTTATCTAAATTAGTATTATACTATCTGTTCTTTAATTGTATAGAAAGTGTGGTGTGTGAAGTCCTTCTGTATATGTGTTGCTTTTTCTGATCAATGAATAAAACAGCTGCTTTCAATGGTTTCAAACAAAATACAGCCAGAATGGAAAAGATATACATATAGAGAGTAGGCAGTCAGTGAGAAGCCATGTGGCCCCCGGAGATAGATGCCTGGTGCCAGACAGAACATTACCTGGTAAGCCATAGCTTAAGTGATTGGCCAAGCAGTGATTTAAATAATATAGTCTCTGAATGGTTATTTGGAGTCTGAGCAGCCGGGAACAAACAAGCGGCCTCCTACAACAAGAATGAGCATGAAAGAATTGTGGAAAACTAACTTCCAAATTGTACTTCTAGTAAATATTTGCATAGGTCAATGCCACAAAAGAGAGAGTTTTAGTCATTTCTTCTGTCAAGCTATATGACTGGACTTTTGGATATTCTCTTTTATCTTTCAACTTACTGAGATCTTGCTATCACTCTGTTAGACACTATGAAAAGAAGACATTTAATGTTAAAGGATGTATCCTGAACCTCTGCATCTTCTTTTTCCTTTGTGTGAGTGTGTGCCCATATGTGCACGTGAACACACATGCACTCATGGATCCTTTGAGACAAAGGGAGGAACTCTGATGACTAACTCTTTGAACTACCTTATGAAATCAAAACTGGCACAAATCTTTATTTCTCTTCCTATAACCACTCAATCTGCTCCAGTAAATGCTTTAAACTAACTTCTGCATCACTAGAATACTTTAGTCAGCTCATAAAGCCAGTGAATGTGAGACATTTACTCAATTCTGATTACCTTTGTAAAAGGTGTGTTTGGATTTGTTATTATAATTGTGTATATGTGTAAAACCGCACATTCTATTGCAGGGGTACAGAGGTTAGGAATCAGTTCTCTGATGTGGGATTCCCCTCTGTATGTTGTGAATATGCTTTATTAACATTGGTTAATAAAGAAGCTGATTAGGCCTATGGTAAGGCCGAATATAGAAAGGTGGGAAATCCAAGCTGAGATAGAGGATGAAAGAAAGTAAAATTAGTCAGACACCATGTAGCTGCTGAAGGAGAAAGATGCTAGAACTTTACAGATAAGCTACACTCATGGCATCATATAGACTAACATAGAAATGAGTTATTTTAAGATATAAGAGCTAGCTTGAGATATGCCTGAGCCACTGGCCAAACTGTTGTTTAATATAGTCTTTCTATGATTATTTTGATCAGGGTGGCTTGGAAACTAAAATTCAGTTTCTGTTTACAATTCTCTCCTTCCACTATGTGCTTGGAGAATTGACCTCAGGTTGTCAGGCTTGTATGTTAAGAGCATTAACCTCTGAATCAACTCTCTACCCTTAACTTTTGTTTGTAATTAGTTATTTTTTTATGAAACATGTACATAATGTATTTTGATCATATTCATTACCATATAACTCCTCGTTTCCTTCCTTCTGAATTCCTTCAGCCCTAATAATTACCTGTTAATTATGATTTTGTGTGTGTGTGTGTGAGAAAGAGAGAGAGAGAAAGAGAGAGAGAGAGAGAGAGAGAGAGAGAAACTGATTTGTATTTAGGTTATTTATTTATTTATTTATTTTTTTAGCATGGATGGGAGTTTATTTGTTGGAGTTTGGAAAACTGAACAATGCCAATCTAAAAGAGAAAATTTCTCACCCAACACTTATAGCTACCAACTGCCTATAGCTCTGTAGCTTGAGGGATGTTGATGGATCAGTCTTGTGCAGGTAAGTACAGGTATTTTGGTTTTAAAGTAACAGTCATGCCATGTCCAGAAGATAACAATCCACAACACTTCTCCCTATCTTCTGACTCTTACACTGTTAACACCACATTTTATGTGATTTATTCACATCATAAACATATATCAAGCATATCTCATTAAGAAGTAAGGACTAAGCCAGGTGGTGGTGGCACACAACTTTAATCTCAGCACTCGGGAGTCAGAGACAGGTGGATCTCCATGAGTTTGAGGCCAGCCTGGTCTACAAAGTGAGTTCCAGTACAATCTCCAAAGCTACAAGGAATCTCTGTCTTGAAAAACCAAAAAAAAAATAAAAGAAAGAAAGAAGTTCTCCACAATCATTTATTCTTACCATTTGACCATTTATCAATCTCTACATTATCTATAGTTCCCTTTCTCTAAGGCTGAAAACATAATGTATTTATGAGCATAAACATAATAAATAATCAATAAAACAATAATAATAATATCCACTCTTTAGATTCTGATACCCTCAGCTATGGCCTCATGAGAAGAATACAGTACCAACCAAGGCATGCACAGGTGTCAAATCAAGTCAAAAAGCAGTTATTTGTTCTTATAACAGTTGTACACAATGATTGTACTACTGTGTAAATCTTCCCTGGTCGATCAATTTTTCATTGTACAGGGCCCACAGGTAGGAAAGACCATTGCTTTTTTTCCCTCCTATTAACCTAACCAACAATGCCCAGAACTGTCAAAGTTGGGCCATAGGGAGGAAGCTTCCAGCTCAATTTCGATTTATTTTCTCTATAACCTGTAAGCAAAGTATGAGACTGCTCTAGCAATAGGTTTATACCATTTAGTTCTGGTGGTAAACTAAAAGCAGTGATGAAATCCTGTGGGGGTTTGTTGTTGTTTTCTTTTGGGAATGTTTAGGACTTGTTTGACCAATGCGTAGGCGTAGGAAGGTATCTGTGGTTAGTTTTATGTCAACTTGGCACAAGCTAGATTTACTTGAGAAGATATACTCTCAACTGAGAAAAATGTCACCATAAGATTGGTTGGTTGGTAAGTCTGTAGGATATTGTATTACTGATGGGGAAGAGGCCAGGCCAAAAGGACAGTGTATCCTTCGGCAAGTGGTCATGAGTGGTATAATACGGTAGTCTGAGCACAATGGAGTGCAAACTTGTAAGCACCATTCCTTCGTGACCCATGAAATCATGTCCAGGTTTCTTGTTTTCCCTCAATGGACTGCTGTGACATACAACATGAAAGCCAAATTATTTCTTTCCTCTCCAGGTGCTTTTGGTCTCTTTCACAGCAATAGAAAATAAATTAAAGCAGTATCCCACCCCTGACATGAGATTTACACTTAATATCTTAGAGCTTCCATTATTTACCCATGATGTGCATATTATATGTAGTGTTTGAATAACTTATAAAGCAATTGTTCTCATCTTTATTTTTTAAGCATTAGTTTCTGTTAACTAATCCTCCATCATCTTTTCTTTATCTCTCACCTGCCTATATCCTCTTAAACATTTCAGACTCCAGTAATCCATTCTGTTTTCATTTGGATGTGTTCTGCTACCTTCTGGCCTATAGCCTTTTCTTCCCTTTCATGATTCCTCCTAGTCCCTTATTTTCTACAGCACTCACTCCAGTTTAACACAAATCTAAGAATTGGAAGTTAGAAGGCACATTTGAAAGAAAACAAGTGAAATTATCTTCTCACCTATATTTCTCTTTCATCTTCTTCATCAGATTTATTCTTTTGCAAAACTTAAGCTGTTTTTTTTTTAATCAAATACGGGTCTTTTCCTCTTTCTCATCCATCAGTTCTCCACTCAAATGACTTCAACACAACCTATGTCAGAAAATCTAAGTCTAAAATGCTTGTTATAATACAGGAAGGATTTTTGAAATTCATCTTCAGTCTCTGTATTTTCTACCTCTCAGTCCAATTAATACAGTGGGAAATAGAGTGTCTGAACCTTCGAAAAAAAAACTAAAAACCTAAGATTTTACAATATATATTTCCACTTGAGAATGCTAGTGAACGATGTTAAGTCTCTGTTATTCAGCCTTCTGTTTTGAGTTGTCTATTGTGTATATTGACTATATATCCCCACAGTTCCGACTGTGCTCATCTACAGCATAACTCAAACACAAAACTATCAAGGTGTCTTCAGCTCTGCCATTACCATTTCTAAAATAGCTTGACTTAGAAATTTTAAGATATAATTGGATTCTTCCCATATTTGTCAGATCTTTAAATGTATATTATTTTAAATATTCATTTTATGTTGTAGAAAACTACTTGTTTGTTTTCCCTGCCAGCCAGACTCCTTAATAAACACACAAAATCTATATTATTTAAATTACTGCTTGGCCAAACACTTAAGTGTATTGCTAGCTAGATCTTACATCTAGTATTAACCCATTTGCAGTAGTTTACCATGAGGCACATGGCCTACCAGCAAGGTTCTAGCTTGTCTGTCTCTGATGGCAGCTCTATGGCTTCCCCTTGGCTCTGTCTGCTGAAATTGAAAAGCTTCTGTAAAGCAATGTCTTTGAAAGATTTGAAGAATACCTGTCTAACCGAAATACATTTCTGTATACTGAGAAAATTTAAATAACATAACTATAAGTTTGACTATTATAGATGACTCTCTATTTACCTATATTTTTAATTATACATTACATTTTTAATATAACTACATAATCACAAGACTTTAATCAAG
The DNA here is from genome assembly GCF_018167655.1 of Microtus oregoni. NCBI lineage: Eukaryota > Metazoa > Chordata > Mammalia > Rodentia > Cricetidae > Microtus > Microtus oregoni. The sequence goes on from NW_024543076.1 coordinate 18,126,955, forward strand.
AGCAGATATATATATATATAAAACACAAAATTGACCTTAAATTTGTATTATCAATAAACAAAGATCCATACCAATGAAAATCTCCACAGCATATCCCCCTTTAAATGAAAACAAATATAAGCAATCATTTAGGAAATTTGTGCATAGATCTCTCCAAACGGCTTCCTTCTTTTCCTTGTGTGAAATAATTTTTGGGGGTGTTCACAGTGACCTTTCTGTGGGTCTTGGTCCATCAAATCACATTAATTTGAAGGATTCCACAGGTTCTCCCAGCCTTCAGTTTAATTTTTCGCACCTACCTCTAACTTGCCCTATCAACAGGCCAAGGCAGTTTCTTTATTCATCAATGGTATTCACAGAATAAAGAAGGGAATTCCACATCACTTATACATTATATCTCCATTTTTAAAGATATCTTGTTTTTAAATTATCCACTTAGATGCACATATTTTAGATATAATTCAAACTATATTTTTTAATGACATCTATACTTATTGGTTGTATCTCTAAAATGCATATTCCTATCTCTGACATATGGCTTTTTATATAGTTATTTCTTACTGTAAATATCTTAAAATATGTATCTGTATATCCACTTTTTGTAGCAGTGTAACCTGATATAGGAGCCATCTTGAGATTTTGGCATATCTATTGACCAACTGTAGGTGGAGACTTAAACAACTCTTATACATATCTGCATGTTAAGTGTGCACATGAATGTGACTAAGGAGCCAGTGAACTTATAGTATATCTTATTTCATTGATCTATATATTTTTAAAAGACTGGGAATCAAAATAGAAGATTTTATACATTTACTCTCTAAAATTACTATGAGCTATTTTTATTCAATACTTGGCATTAACGTATAAAGAAGATAATACAACTCTGTCAGTTTCTCACTGATCATCTGGAAAGTTGAGAATCTATCGTTCAGACCTCAGCTTTTCAGTACTAATGCAAATGCGAAAAGCGGAAACAAGTGTCATTGTACCAAGGCACTTGCCATAGTTTAATGATGAGTTTTGGAGAGATCTGTAACAGGCTTCAATAAATTTGTTAGTGACTCCATTTAAATGCTGCGTGGGTATTTAAAACCACCTGTTTGTGCATTGATTTTTTTCATGTTGCACGCATAAATGTGAGTTTTTGCAAGCAAAAACAGATGCATTCCTAAAATGTGTCAGCACATTTTCAAAAGCTTACTGAGAATATGTCCTCATGTGTCTGCAGACTTTGTTATAACTTCTATCAGTGAGCTGTGTAAATTGGCTTCTTGAATATCCATTAATGCAAATTACCAGTACAGGAAAACACACAGAAACCTCAAAATCTCACAAATGATAGGATGATTTATAGAATAGAACTACGGAGAACAAAACTTTCCCGGTTCACTTTTTCCTGAGGTGATTTAGAAGTAATTGTGACTTTTATAAATGTTTGAATCTTTTCAGTAAAGATAATACACTCTTCCACCAATTTCCAGCTGATGCTGGACAAAGTGCGGAAAGATGAAATATGGCGTCATTGTATTAGTGGGAATTAATATTATGAATCTTATAATAATTAAAATTAAATACAAGTTCAAATAGGAGACTGAGGTGCAGAATGAAAGCTACTTAATTGAGAAAGAAACTATTTCATAAAATGTGTTGTAGAATTTTCAGTGTCCGTGGAGATGTTGAGAAACAGTGATGAAACTGTATCACAGTTTGCACACTGTAGACTTTGAACAGCTAATAATACATTTTTTTAAAGTAAATTTACTATTTTTAAAATTTAATTTAGTTTTTTTAAAAACTTTGGAACATGTTTTGATTCTTTTTTGTCATACTCATCCTTTTTCCCTGCATTCAACATTGGGTCTTCTTTTTTTCCTCACTCAGCAAGTAGGTAGTTCTTAAATAAGGTCTACTAATTGAAACTTACTTTAATTTAAACAATCGTTATAAAGACAACTTTTCAGTCATTAGAAATATAAAGATGAGTTTAATGCATTCTTTAATAGTGTTTGTAAATAGATTTTTGTTTCATTTTTGTAAAAATACTATTATAGTTTTCAATGTTACATTTCTTAATTCATTTTGTAGAAAAATGGTAGGGGACTCATGCCATGGAGCATGTATTAGGGGACCACTTCCAAGAGTTGTTTCTCTTCTTATATCCTATAATTCTCAATGATCAAACTTAGAATATCAAGTTTGACTGAAGGCACCTTTACCTATTGAATGATACCTCTCAGACTGTTTTTTTCAATATTGTTATATTTTGTTTTTAGAGACAAGAGTTTTTTTTAATGTGTTCCAGTGTCCTAGTCACTGTTCTATTGCTATAAAGAGACACCATGGCCATGGCAACAATTACAACATGAAAAAGCATTTAATCTGAGGCTTGCTTACAGCTTCAGAGGAGTCCCTGATCATCATAATGGGAAACATAGCAGTACTTAGGCTGAAATGGAGAATCCTGAGAAGTAGCTGAGAATTCTACATCCTGATCCATAGGCAGCAAGGAGAGAGGACAGTGGGGCCTGACAGGGCTTGAATTTGGAAGCTTACCATGAATACTGACCTTAATTTTCTGATCATCCTTTCTTTTCACTCCCAAACCCCAGAATTATAAGAATGTACCAGCAAACCTGGTTTTATTAAGCACTGAACTTCAATCTCAGGGGTTTGCTCATCATTCTCAAAAAGCATCACAAATCCTACGTTAGAAGAACAAAAAGCTCTACATTATATAGTGATTTGAAAAAGTACATTTGGAAAAGACTACATTAAATAATCTAAGTTTGTGTGCAAATACTCTATGTCTAATTTTCTCTGCCAGGGATATGAAATCAGTTAGCTTGTTTATATAACTGGTCAAGGGCTAACCCAAAAACATCCTCTTCAGTGGCTGGCAATGCTGACGTGACTTTGGCTTATGATAGTAGGAAGTTTTCAAAGACAACACATGGTTAAAGAGAATTTTGCATTTTAGAAGAGTTCATCCACAATGGGAAGTTGCAGATGATGTAGCTTTCACTATTATTATAAAGAATAAATGTTAAAAAAAATATCAGTAGGTATTTTTATAGCAGTTTTGATCTGTTCTTCACTGTACATCAGACTTACAGTAATTGTGGTCAATATATTTGAAAACCCAAATACAGTAGGAGTCAATGAATCTTAAAATGCCAGGAGAAACAAATTAAACCACCCCAAAAAGCATGGGCTTTACATGCTTTTTGCAAAAATAGATTGAAGACATTAGTCAACCAAATGACTAAGTTAATAAAAAATATGCAATAAATATCTATGAATTGAAATAAACATAAAGAGTAGTATGTTTTACTCTATACCTGATTAATTCATGCCAAGTAAACAAAATCTATGCTAACTCTAAGGACAAAACTTCACAGACTCCTAATTTCCTGAGTTCAATAAATTACAAAGGGTCCCTTTGAAATATGCTCTTGGTATATTTCAGGAGTCTGCTCTATGATGCATTTTATCAGAATAACTTGCATTTTGTGAGCACAAGCTGCAAACCAGTTGTGGGTTGTGGACTAGTACTGATTTTAGGAGATCTAAAAAGCATCATGGTCCTGTTGCTGATTTTTTTTTTTTTAAGGTCAAGAGACCCATCTCAATCCGAGATGCAGTTCAATAACTGCAAAGGTCATGAACTGGTATTACAGTTTTGGAAATAAGTACATGTTGGAATGTGTGACAAGCAATGTGTGCTCTCAGTGGTTTGGCTTTAGCCATGCACAATAAAACATACAGATAAGACTGAGCAACTTTTTAAAAGAAAATTTGCAGGACGAGAGGGAAGTTCACTTCTTTTTGCCAAAAAGGCTGAACCGCTTCTCTTTGTCTTTCTCTTTGTCCTTCTCCCTCTTGCCGGGACTAGACTCACTGGTGATGGTGACAACGCTGGTGGGTAAGGTCTGCGCCCGGCTGGATGCTGGCGTATTCTGGGTGCTGGCGGACAGGTCGTGTTTGTCGGAGGAGATGGCGGAGGAGATGGCCTGGATACATGTGTTCATTTCCTCGTCATCGTTGGCTTGGAAGAGGTACTCGTTGCCATCATTTAGTCTTAGCTTGAACACATGCTTCTTCTTCTTGTAATCAAGGGCCACTTCACAGACAGCCTCCTTCAAACTCACAGGGACCTCACTGTGGTAGGGGATGCCAGAAGCAGCACTCTTGGAGTCTTTATAGAAGCCCATTTCCTGGTTATTTATGACACAATAAACAAGAGTCCAGCATGCAAGCTCAGACCAACCCATTACTCTGTGCCTAATGTTTCTCCATGTAGTTGATTTTTTTCCTTCTTTTTTTAAAAATAAATTTTTAAATTTATAGAGTATTTCTGAGGGTGGGGGAAACATACCTAAACACTTTATCTCCAAGTTAACAAAAGTTTGAGGTGCAGAGAGAAGGCCAGATTTTTTTAATGAAATTATATAGCCTAGATATCAATATTTAAGCTGTTCCTCAATTTTGTGAGGCTGTGTTGGAAATAACCCGCCTCTGATGCTGCTGGTTTACAAAGCAGTGGTGCTTACACAATATTGCCTGTGCTCTCCAGAGACAATGGACTGATTTCCTGACACTATTCTCCGTTCCCTTCAGTGGTTACCCCGAGTCTTGACTATTCCAAGTGCCCACACTGGGTCTAAACTTTACTAAACAGATTGTGTATCGTGTTCTCTCGCTGCAGCCATAGCACAGCTCCATGGAAACCTCCAGGCCAAACAGTTCGTGTCTGGCATCACTTACCAACACATGACATGCGGCTCTCCTGCAGCCATTGCTGTGATCATTCAGAATGTCGGTATACAAGAAGGAATAGAAAACTGATAAGGTTTTAAATAATCTGTAATTTCAATCTTTTTTTGGAAATACATTATATTGTATGTTTGAGATAATTCTAGTACAAAGTATAATAAAACTAGATGTATAATAAACCCTTTAAATCACTGGTAAGTGTATAAGCGGAACTGAAGCATTTACTGGACAAAGTAATGTTACCCTAATGGTTACTTGCTTGTGTGTGGACACACTGTTATAATTTGCTTCATTACCTTGCTATTTGATACATAGTGTGCATTTCTCTGTCACTGTAACTATTGTAATCACAAGTTTTCATCTTACTGCACAATCAAAATGACATTGATAAGAATGAACTCAGAGTCTGAGCCTGGATAGGGAGTGGTTGCTCAGGCCTGGTGCTCCATCGTACGACCTATCCCTCTCAACTTTTGCCCTGTTAAATATATGCTATGTCATTAAATGCTTTTAAATCTAAAAAAAATAAATAAATAAAAGAAAATTTGCTCAAATAAGAGAGGAATGTTAATGGGAAAAAGACACGAAGACTTGCATTGTAATGACCTCATTGGAAAGAAAAGTGATGGGTCAAAGGAAGGTCAAGAAAGAAGGGTTGGCTTACAATTTATTATAGCTAGTAGTATGCAAAGAAAAAAGGGTGTTGATTAGATATTCCTGCAGAGAACTTTCTAGGATCTAAAATGGTCAGTCTATGGAAAGAAGTGGCTATTGACTTTAGTAGGAAACCCAGAAGAAAACACTCAGTCTGACTATGATTCTGCATGCAGATGAAGACGTCAGTAAGATGAAAACATCAGTACATGAAACTGTGATAATGAAGGGACTGTCAGGATCTGAACTGTTCAGATTTGGAAAAAGTTTAAACATTCAGTAATAGAGCTACTTAGTCATGAGGATGTTAAACAAGGTGCCAGATACCATCTGTCTGAAGACTGTGAGAGTGGAGAAACCGAGTAATGTGAATAGCGAATCTTTCCTTGAGAGAAAGGCTGCAAGCCGGAGTCAAGGAATAGAAAATTACTCTCTGAAAGCTGATTTTTAGAGCCATGAAAATATTTGGTTATGACTAACTGTGATCTCCATGGCTACCAGAGATAAGGATGATAGAATAAAGACAGGAATTAATGAAGGAGTGATCGAAGCATTTTTGTTCATGCACAGATCACTAGGTTACATATGACTTTGTTTACAGGAGAAATAAAAGGAAAAAAAAAACCTCATTAAGCAGACACTTTGAGAACACTATGGGGCTTTAGTATCTACCTTCTATTGTAGAATGTAATCTTTATGAGATAAGAGAACCTTTGTCTGGGCTGATTGATCTGCAGCTGCATATAAATTAGTTTTATAAGGTTCTAAGCTACCCAAGAGGAGATTAGCCAAAGAGAAAGGACTTGATGTATCCTGTCCAGGATAATCAAAAGCAAATGTGACCACATTTGTATTTAGTGGGAGTTCTCAGGATAACGATTTTGATGGAAGTGCTTTTGAGTACTATGCTTTTGAGTTTGGGAAAGTTTTCCAAACCGGGCCAACAGTTCACCAAAGGATTAGAAAACTGTGAAAGACAGGCACAATTGTTTTCCACTGCAACTTTTGCAATGAAAAAAAAAAAAAAACAAGATGTCCTGGACACCTGTACAAATCCTCTTATAATATAGTCAGTTTACTTGTAAGTGAAGTGATTAGGCATGGTAGAAGAAAATCTACCATGAAGCCATATGATTGTTGATTGAAAATTTCTGTGAAAGGTATGGGCTACTACCCATGAGAGGCATTTGCCACAGAGGTCCCTGTGTCTAATAATGGGTACTACCTATACTTCTGGGTCTATGTTAGAACAAGATGGTAAATTCTTATTGATGAAGATAAAACATGCTTTGTGTGCAAAATACGAATAAGTTAGGCTTAGACTAAACTGGAAACTCCCTCCATGAAAACTGGGTTTCGTAATGCCGTAAGACACAATAACAGTTTCTGGGAGATAACTCTCACAAATATTCCTATGCCAGTTGTTCTCAACCTTCGTAACACTGGGACCAGTTAATATACTTCCTCATTTTGCCATGATCCCAAATATAAAATTATTTCGTTGCTACCCCATCACTGTAATTTTGCTACTTTTATGAAACAACTATGAATCTTAATGTAAATATCTTATATGCAGGATATCTGATATCTGACCCCCAAAGAGGTTGTGACCCAAAGATTGAAAACAACTGTTATGGGCTGTGAAAGCTACAGTAAAGCTCAGGAAATGTGGACCAACTAGTCCAGTAATGGAGCGGTGGCTACAGGTGCCATTCTTTGTTTGCATTTTGGATTGAAGGCCCAATACCCACGCAATAATGATTATCTCATTTTGCAAGCCAGTGTACAACTACAGCTAGGGAAGATGCAGGCCCTAGTGAAAAAGTAAGTGCTATTATTTTGTCACATGTGATGTGTCTGTTAAATGTCTATAAACATTGGTGTTTATACCTGATATTAATGGTGTTGGCAAGATCAGTTCTCATGAAAGTTCTTTCATAGAAGGGGATGTAGAGTCTCACATCAGGCCGAGTTATTGTGGAAAGTGACTGCTACTGTGTCACTATGGCTCAGTGTTCATCCATAGACGTAGAAAACAATCAGAAGTCTGTATTTCTTCCCTCAAAGCTAGGGGAACATTGTAGAAAAAAGGGGGAAAAAATGTAAGAGCTTGAGGGGTGGTATAATGCTGTGTAGCTGTTTCCACAAAATGAAAACATTCTTTTTTAAGAAGAAGAAGGAGACTCCTATGACTGTGGAAATACAAAAACAAAAACAAAACAAACAAACAAATAAAACAGACAAGGCTTATGAAGAAAACCCACCATACAATATTCTGGAATTTTCTAAAAGTCACAGTATTCACAGATTTAAAAATCAATAAGTGATTACCTGGGAGAGAACACCACTGGACTAGCTAAAGCTACCTGTAATTTATGTAGGAGACACCATTAGCACAGCTTTTTGCAAGATTTGCAACAGTGGGATGGGCCTTTTTGTGGTGCAAAATGCCTTAATTTCACCTATGCTCCTGTATGAATTTGTTGTTTCACTTTTAGAATTTTTTCTTTGTCTGCAATCAGTGTTCTGTCTAGAGTGAATAGATGTCTGTTCAGGAACTCACTGGGAAAAGGTATGAACAACCTGCTTTCTAATCATGAGGAGAGACAAACGGCACAACAAAGAAGTTGAAAGATACACAGGAAATCATTCCTCCTGTATGCACATTCAACTCATTCATTTAGTGTGTAGACATGTATCTTGGAGACAGTACATTTAAATAAGCTAATTCAGTGACTGACTTGGGTTTTTTTTTGTGATTGTATAAGATAAAGTTTCTTAAAAAGTATTTTTAATCAATATTAATTAATAAATACTACAAAACAAAACAACAAACAACAGCAACGAAACAGTTTTCTATCAACCACAAAGGCTATTCAGGACTATTTCATAGAGATTACAACCTCATTCCTCACATACAGGAAAAATAAAATAATTTCCATTTATTTTTACAAGATTATGTTGACCTGATACAATGAGAAGAATGTAGTTTTTGGAAATTTTAGTAGAAGGTATTTTTTCAGAGTTTAGGTAAATATTTTAAGAAACTTGACAAATTTTGGGGTTTTGTACTTCAGTGAAATTCTAAATATACCATTTGTGGCTTATTAAATGTGTTTTTTTGAAATAAATGACCCCCAAAGGGAATGGCACTATTGGAAAGTGTGACTTTGTTGGAGTAGGTATGGCCTTTTTAGAGGAAGTGTGTCACAGTGGAGGCAGACTTTGAGGTCCATGTCCAGTGTCTGAGATCACTTCCTGTTGCCTGTGAAAGATGTAGATCTCTCAGCTACCTCCCTAGCACTATCTCTGTCTGCAAATCACTATGTCCCACCATGATGATGAAGGACTAAATCCCTGAACTATAAACCAATAATTAAATATTTTACTTTATAGAAGTTGCTGTGGTCACGGTGTCTCTCCACAGCAATAGAAATTCTGAGACATCAAGACATAGCTAAAATGTAAGCGAAGCATCTGTTACTCTCTTCAACCTTTACAGGCAATAAAGTCTTCATTTGAATGTATACTATTCATAGAATGATCTGAAAAGTTGACCACCCTGAATGAGACCTAGCACAGAAAGTTTTGTACCTATCTTCAAACGGCTGTGTAACTTGCTGTATCATCTAGTATATCTAGTGGTGTTCAATGTGTCAATGACAGATAAGGGTGTTAGCTTGAGTGTAGTGATGTTTTGTTTATGTTTTCACAAATAAAGATTGCCTGAAGATAATAGTGCAGAGCTAAGCCACTAGAGGCCACGCAGTAGTGGCAGACACCCTTAATTCAACGACTCGGGAGACAGAGGCAGAGTGACCTCCTTTAGTTCAAGGCTACACTGGGCTATACAAGATTGAACACGACTAAAGAGAAAGAGAGCTCACACAAAGTTGATCCTATAGGGGTTCACAGATGTGAGCCTGTTCTGCATTGACTAAAGGTCGGAGAGTCTGAGCTTACTTTTACTCTTGCAAAGCTGTTGACAACAGGTGTGACCACAAACAAGAAATTCTGACCTAGCGTGTGGTTAATTAGTATTTTGAGTACAGAGGTGGATCTGCTCCTTCAAAGGAGATTGACAGGAAGTTCCAGGAGTAGCTGCCTACATGATACTTGATCTATTCCTTGTATCATGTTAATAAGTCTGTTGTCTCCTGCCTCCCCTTGTGGGGTAAGAAATACAGGCATGTGGACAATAAATGCAGGCAAATCAGCATTCACTGAATTTCTCTCCCAGTGTTCTTCTGTGTTTCTGCCTTTTATTTCTCAATTATCTCTGTTCCTTTTGCTTAATAACTCTAATCCTCACTCTCCTACTCTGGAATGTACAAATTCGATTGAGACTGGACCCCGACAAGACCCCAGCACTTGTGATCACAGTCTTTAATCCCAGTACTACGGAGATGGAAACAGGAGTGTTGGAGAGTGGAAAATAAGATAGAAGGAGAAAGGAGCTCACTGTAGTCTGATGATTGCTGGAGATAGTTGCTGTTTGGTAAAGACAGATGGAGTCTGAAGATGTACTTTTAGGACAGGATCTGAGCTTCAATCTGAGCACTGGTAGAGGTAAAATAACTCTCTAGTAACTGGCCTCTGCTTTTCTGATCTTCAGTATTAACCCCAATATCTTACTCTGGGATTTATTATTAAGACCAATTAGAACTGGTGTTACACCTGAGCCTTTGGCAGACCAGTTAAGGTTAATTACATAAAAGGCCCTTGGATTTTAGAAAAGAGCCCTATCTTCATTTGTGGATAAACTTCTTTGTAGAAATAACTTTTGATCTGATGCTAAGCCATAATAGAGGTTGATCATATATCTATGATAGTCAATTATTATTTGAATTAAGTGATTCATACTGTTGACTGATCCATCAAGTAATAAACTTGGGTTCTTACAATATCCCATCATTCAAAGGACATTGAACTTGTAATATTGAGTTCAAACCCATCCTGAAACCTAAGGAAGTTATAAGAATTGCCAGTCCTACACTGCTTTCTCTCTCCTGATGTTAATTTGTAGCTTCAAAAGAATTTTTTGTGATATGTGACAGACATTTAAAAATAACTCAGGTGTGATTTGCAAATACTTTTATCAAGATAAATAGATATCATGAGGAAATAGGCATTTATAGCTCTACAGACCGCTTGAGACATGCCAGGAGGACTATGTTGAAAAGAACTATTATGGGACAAAAATTTTAGCACTACAGCTGGTATTCACAGTACTTAGAAGGCAAAAAGGCCAGATGTGCAACTGTATTCTCTCAAGGGAGCAGAATGAGAAGTCTCTCGTGTACGTTTTATACTATTAAGCTGTAGGTAATACAGAAACTGTGCTTAGTAAATACTTATTAAGTAAAATAATTTAACTTATTTGGCCTATATTCCTTCTTTGCTAACTTCTTGATGTAGCTTTCACTTTCCTGTGGGTCTTTGCAGTTTGTTGTATATACTTTATGTCTATTTTCCTCTACTTTATTAGATTGGTTATCACAAACAGGGATTTATAAAATGCTGTCTTTAAAGTAACAGCAACACCTAGGAATTGTGTTCCCCTCAAAGCCTTTTGATCCAGCAATCAGTATATTACTACTTCTTTCCAGAGATTCAGATAAAGACTAATTTTGAGAACAACTACCCTATGAAAATTGATAGAATACTCACACTGGTTGATTGTGATTTGGATTTTGTATGCTCCATTCAATTCATTTGCTGTAGATTTGTTTTCTAGCTGGTGCTTCCACTGAGAAGTGACTGGGTGGCGCAGGAGTTCTTAGCTCATTAAAACATTGATGTGAACAAGTTAATATCTAAAAGCCGAGATAGAAGAAGTAGGCCAAAGGATGTGCCTCTGATGGCTCTCATTCTTGAATCTTTTCTCTCTTTCTTTGCTTCAAGTCTACAATGAAATAGGCAACTCCTACCTTGCTATGCCTACCCTTTAACCACAATATTCTTTCTTCCTTGGTACAAACTAATAGATAAGAGTCAAATGGTCATGAAGTGAAATCTGTGAAATGGAACCAAAATGAACATTTTTTTCCCTTTAAGTTGGTTGACCAAATAACAGAGGGTGATTAACACAGACTCTACTGAAATGAACACTCAGAAGGGTGGAGGGATAGCAATGGAACAGCAATGTGGCAGTGCTACAGTTTCAACAGGAGTGGGTCACAATAAAATTCTCTGCAGAAGTCTGCTGCATTACTATATTTGAGGGGCAAGAACAGGCCTTTGCTATTTCTGAATTCTTACCCATTTTACAGGAGTTTCTGCATAAGACATCAAAGGATGGAAATGCAGTGTTCAAAAGGATGATGTTTGTCAGGCCATGGTATTATGACTTGTTTGCTCTGTCAAGAGATACCAGAAGATAGAAGTCATTGGGACCTCAAACTCTCCTTTATCCCACTTTATAAAATAAGTGACATTTCTTTGTGAGTAAAACAGAACTTATGTTTCTGTGCATATTTTCCTTTGGAAAACAACAAAGGGGACTGGATTTTGACCACAAAAAGAAAAATTCAATGATAAAGATATTCAGAGCCTTCAAGATAATTTTAATTAGTTCTCCAATCAACTGAGTAATTTCCAGTCTTTCTCAGCATTTTCTTTAATTCTCGCCAATCCATTTCATCCTGAGTCTTAAAACCAAAAGGTTTTAATTTTTTAATTTAAAACATTTTTTTTATGAAATGACCTCTTGACCACATAATGAAACTATCCTCTTGTCTATTAATCCCTTAAAATCCTAGGTATTTCAGATTGCTCAAACGCTATTTGGTCTAGAAGATTATGCTGTTACTTGTGATTTTATTCCTAAAAGTTGATAGTATGTTCATTGTAGAATCATGAATTAAGCCATAATCCTAAATAAATTGCTCAATAATCATTTAACCTTCTGAAGGTTTGATTAGGAATGCTAGGGGATTATACAAAGAGTGCTGATGGCCAAGTCTAGGGACAAAAGGCATTGGTTTCTAACTTTTTGTTTCAAGTATCTGCACTTGGAAATTGTAATACCAAATAGTCTTGGTGCCCTTTTTAGGAGAAAATACAAGTACTACATTTAGTTTTCAATAACTATTAAAGCATTGTTTAAGCAATTTTATACATGGTTTTAGATAAAATTTTCTATATTGATTTTGAAAATTACTCTCAAAGGGTTAAGTCCTGTAAATTTGAAGTTAGATTGATGTAAAAAGGCAATGTCTGTGAAGTAAATTGCTAACTCCATGCACATTCCTTACCCTCATTTCAAATAACTATGTTGTATCTTTGCTTTAAAAATGTGTATATAAAGGCATATTTTTCCACAGTTAGAATCAAGATATATTTTTCTGTATACCTAGTTTAATGCATCTTTTAAAACATTTTGGTTGAATCCTCTTCTTGTTACCATTTTTCTTTAGAATTCTCATCCTCTTCCTCCACTTCCTCCTTCTTCTCTACTTCTTGTTCTTTTTACCCATTAAGTTCTTTTTAGCTTAAAGATCTTTGCTTATCATTTTTGTCTCTTTTGAGGTATAATGTCAAGAAGAGAGGATCAATTTGTTACTTCTTTGATTTTTCTCAGCTTTATTTCTGAAGAAAGATGATAAAAAAGAAATCCCACACTAGCTCAGAATTGAGTATAATAAAAGGTTATTTATTTATGAGTAGATTCACAGATCACAATCCTCTGCTGGAACAGAGAACAGCAACCGAAACCCGCAACCAGAAAAGAGAGGCCAGAGGCATGCTTTACATCGATGTATATAGAATAAGAGGCCACACCCAAGTGCTAGGGTAATTTAAAGGCTACTAGTGGCAGGAATTCCTACGGCATATTTCTATTTTTATAACAAGTTTAGTAATGTTGTATTTTTTCAGTTTAATGAGATTTAATTATCATCTCAATCCAAGTTTTCATGTTCTTCTCAATTTCTCTTTGAGTGAAATGGCATTTCATTCTTGATTTAGCTATACCTCCTGACAAAAGAATTTTTTTTTTAAACCCAACTTCCAATTGGATGGGATTTGAGTCTGGAAACGAAGTTCCATGACTGATTTATTTCAGGGTTCCTCATCTGTGTATTACATTAAAATATTTTGTTGCTGTGTCACTTATGTTTCTCTTAAAAGTCAGTACACAAAGCTCCATAGCTCAAACTTTCAAAACTTTTAGATATATCTCTGTCGATGGCAGTCCTCTTGTGAAGAAAGTCAAATATTTCAAACTCTTATCATTTTCAATGATAGACCATAAGCCAGCAATAAAGATATAATCACAGAAGGCTGGCTTCTTATATCTATGGAACACAACTCTGTTGAAGAATGGTGCTGCCTTAGCTTAGGTCAATAGGCTATCCCTGTTAACTTTATTCAGTTCATTGTGCTTTCTCATTCACTTACATCACAACTTTATAGGTTCTATAGGGAAATGCACCTTAGTTGCTTTTATTTTCTTGTAATATAATTAAATTATTAAAAATAACTTAAAAAGGTGGGGCTCTGATGGAGGAAGGTCATTGGCTAATAAAGGAACTGCCTTGGCCCATTTTATTGGTTAGAACATAGGTAGGTGGAGTAAACAGAACGGAATGCTGGGAGGAAGAGGAAGTGAGCACAGACTCCACAGCTCTCCTCTCGGGAGCAGACGCCTGAGAGAGATGCCATGTCCCGCTCCCAGGATGAAGCTCTGACCCAGGATGGACATAGGCTATAATCTTCCCGGTAAGCGCACCTTGGGGTGCTACACACAGATGATTAGAAATGGGCTAAATTAATATGTGAGAATTAGCCTAGAAGAGAATGGGCCAAGCAGTGTTTAAATGAATACAGTTTGTGTGTTGTTATTTTGGGCATAAGCTAGCCAAGCAGGCGGCTGGGGTATTGGGAATGCAGCCCCACCACGCCTATAACACAGGGCTCATATTCCCTTGTCAGTTCATAGGATAGCATTCGTTATAGTTGGGAAGGCATAGCATGGTTGCAGGAACAGGAGATTAAATGATGACATTTTCACCCATAGACAAAAAGTGGAGAGATGAAGTAGGGGTGAGCAAGGCTTTAAATACTCAACATCACCCATAGTATCACACTTCCTTAAACACACATCCACATCCAAGCAATGCCACGAATTGGCTACCAAGTATTAAAAGACATGAGACTATGGAACACATTTCTCTCTGGAACTACGATATTCAAATCCTAGCCATCATAGATTCATGACCATATGATACTGAAGAATACAATTTTTCCAGCTTCAAAATTCACCATAATCTTTAGCCATGTCAATACTATTTAAAATCCAATTAAAAAAAACAAAGTGATTTGTGAATTTGTTATCACACACACACACACACACACACACACACACACACACGCAAATATCCATATATCATGCAGTGACACAGAACGTACATTGTCAACCTAAAAAGAGAGAAGTTGAGACAAGGTAAAGAAAAATTGAGCAAGGTAATTGAACACAATATTCAAAAGCAAATTGAGGAATAAAAAATTATTTTGACTCTTGGTTCCAGGTGAATATGGCTTAAAATGTTACTAGAAGTGGTTTTAGAAAGTAGATGTTAGTAATGATGTCTTAGAAATGGATCAGTCATTGGTCATCACATACTAAAATGTCCACGTTGGGGAAATTTGAACATCCATTGATATTTGAGCCCTGTAAAATGTTCATCTATCTGTAATCTCTTATATCCCATTGATCAATTGTTCAGTTCAAGTTTTAAAATCTATTTTATCTTTATCTTTCATATTCTGTCACAAATTCTGAAATAAAGTAGTCTAGATTCTCCAAATTGTTTTTTTTTTGTTTGTTTGCTTAATTTCTCTACATTTTAGCCTTTGTATCACTTGGGTTAATTTTTTTAAGCTTTCAGTTTTAAAAATACACTTTGATTTATAATTGAATTTATTCTACAAATAAATGAGGAGAAAATACAATAACATTAAAATCTACTTGTTATGGAATATTTCTTTATATTATGTGAAGATATTTTTATTGTGATTGACATAATAACAAGCTAAACAGTCAATAATTCAGCATGATTTGGGAGTCAGAGATTTAGAGAATGCTGGGGAGAAGGGTGGAATTACCAGGAGTCTCCAGCCATACATGGAAGAAGCAGGAAAGCAACATGGACAGAGTAAGTGTAATAAAGCCACAAGCCAGAAAGTAAATTGATAAAAATTGGCTAATCTAAGTTATAAGAACTAGTTAGAAACAAACCTAAGTTGTCACCTAAGCTTTCTTAACTAAATAAGTTTCTGTTGGTTATTTGGGAGTGAGAGAAAAGTCTGCTTACAGTTTTGCATGAATGTAATACAAAGATTCATAGTCCTGCATAATTTTTTTTTCATTTTTTTTATTGAGAAAAGGAGAAAAAAAAACAAGTTTCCACTTCCTCCCAGCCTCCCATTTCCCTCCCCCTCCTCCCACCCTTCTCCCCCTCCTCCCACCCTCCCCCCCTCCCCCCACTCCTCTCCCCCTCCCTCTCCAGTCCAAAGAGCAGTCAGGGTTCCCTGCCCTGTGGTAAGTCCTAGGTCCTCCCCCCTCCATCCATAAAACTGGACTCTCTGAACATGGAGAACAATGAGGGCTAATGAGACGCCAAGGACAACGGCAAGGGGTTTTGATCCTACTTAATGTCCTGCATAAATTTTATCTTTTTTAAAACAATATTTAGAAATTTTATAGTTTTCAATACACATGTCCAGTATATTACAAATTAATTTTATAGAAAGGTAGATCATGTTTATGCTATTATCATAAGAGTAAATTATAAAAATTTTCTCTCTTCACTGATAAGTATAAATACACAAAACTATGATTAAGGTGTTGAATATGGTCTTTTTACCATGATAAGTCTGATTATATGAAACACTAGAGTGAAGTGGTTAAACAACCTGGTGATACTTTCTGTTCCATACAGAGCCAACATCCAGCTGGATCCCTCAATATCCTGAACATTGTTTAGGTCCTAGTCCTGAGCTTTGTCTCTCAGCAAATAGAACAAATTCCTGTGACAAAGGTTCCACAGACTTTGCATCCTTCATCAATAGAATCTATGCTCTTCCAAAGGTCCTGAGTTCAATTCCCAGAAACCACATGGTGGCTCACAACCATCTGTAATAAGGTCTGGTGCCCTCTTCTGGCCTGCAGGCATGCACACAGATAGAATATTATATACATAATAAATAAATAAATGAATAAATACATTTAAAAAAAAAGGCCGGGCGGTCGTGGCACACATCTTTAATCCCAGCACTTGGGAGGCAGAGACAGGCGGATCTCTGTGAGTTCGAGGCCACCCTGGTCTACAAGAGCTAGTTCCAGGACAGCAACCAAAAGCTACGGAGAAACCCTGTCTCAAAAAAAAAAAAATAGAATCTATGCATATGCTTTTCACAGATCCTCGGATCCTTCTTCTAGGCCCTTGCCCTGAACTCTGTTTATCAGTCAGAATTCATTCTCATTGGTAAGGTCATAGGCACTTTGCTATTTTACACAGATAGCTATGCCTACAGCTTTGTCGTGATAATTGTCACATTGAAAGCCCTACCCTGTGTGTTTCTGTGCTTAAGAAAAACATACCAGGAGGTCAAAACCTGACCCAGTGCTTGCACATTGTGCTGGAGGGCTCCATTCTTCACCTCTTGTGACTCATCTCCCTGTGAGTCTTCTGGATGATACAAACAGCTAAAATGAGAAAAGCAAAACAAAACAAAAAACACAAAGAGATGAATGAAATAAATTAGCCAATGCAATACCTAGAGTTTGAATTGCATAAGAAAATTCAAACTGAAATGATGCTGGATAAGAGAAACTCAAAAACCCGATTAAAGATCTCTATGGTAAGGGTCACTAACAAAATGGATTGTACTAAAAACAAGAGTTCACTGCTGAGTAAGAGTATTGATTACATTTTTTCCCCAAGCGGTGTGCACAAAGCCTTCTATAGTACTATGGAATTTAGCAGTGGGTATGTAGCTTAGAGGTTGAAAACAACTTAATTTCTCCCTGTACTCCTGTCTGTGTTGAACTTAGCAATAAGGATTTATCATCAAAATCTGATGAATGACAACTAACAATGGTAATACATTACCATTTGGGTATCTATGGGAGTCTTCCAAGCATAAACTCAAAACCTTATACCTGGCACTGGGTGGGTTATTTGATAGCCTATAGTAAGAGGCATTGTTCTTCCCCCATTACTGTGGAATGGCGTTGAAATTTATTTCATATATGTATACATATTTATTTGAGAAATCTTCTTCAGAAGAATACTTTATATGGCATTGTCAAATTTTCGGTGTAAGTTACCCTTTCTCCTATCCTACCTACCCAGTACCCACCCATTTAACTTTTCCTCTTTCCCTCTCCCATCTCCTGCATCTCCTCCCATCCCCTTCCCTTGAAATCCATCTCCAAAACCCTTTACTAGTTTCTTGACTTTCATAGACATTGTAATTTAAAAACACATACCTAAAGAGTTAATGCTAATTTCCACATATTAGACAGAAAAGAGGCATGTTTCTTACTGGGTCGGAGATACCTCAGTCAGAATGAAATTTTTCAGACTCATACAAGTAAGATTCCACTGTGTGTATGTACAACATTTTCTTTATCCATGGGTTGGTGAACATCTGGACTATTTTCATTTACCGAATATTTGTATAAAGCAGCAATGAATATGAATGAGTAAGTATCTCCGGGATAGAATGTAGAGTCTTTTGGGAATATGGACGAGTGTAGTATAACTCTAGAAGTAATGAAATGTTTGTTTTAAGAGTTTTCACTACAAAATACTCAAATATATAGAGATATAGAAATAAGTATTTTAGTCCTTAAGTAGCTATCACAAACAGCTTCAGATCCCAACAGTTTACCAATTATTTGTGATTTTAGTACTGATCATTTTCATTTGTTTTAATATCTTATTGGAACTTTAATTTAAAGAAAGGGCTAAACATTATGATTTCTTCTTAAAATCTCCAAGTAGTTATATATAATTGAAAAATATTTTACTTTTTCCAACTGTCTTAAAGTCTTAATGCCAACAAGTGTTAAAAAATTTTTAATAGCAGTCAAGTTTGCTGACCTCAAGGAGTCTTTTTATAATTGTAGTATTTGAAACAGGTCCACATGTTTCAGTGAATATTCTTTATTACTTTTACTTTTGAAAATTTCACCTATCTCTTATATCATATTTGTTTACCAAAGAAACTTTCATTTTTTTCTTTTATAGTTATTTATTTATTATTTGCTTTTATAAGATATACTTTTTATTTTATTTTGTGTGATGAAGGTTTTATCTGCACATCTAAATGCATATCACATGTGTTCCTGATGTCCAGGGAGGTCAGAAAAGGGCATCGGATCCAGAAATGACATCATTTTTTTTGTGTAGAAAGTTCCATATGCTTGCTATTCCTGCCTCTCCTGGAAACCACCTCAACTCTAGGACATGAATTCTTTTCATTTATTCTAATATAAATTTCAACTCATTTTAATTGATATGCCATATGCCTTATGAAAAGTACATTATATTTTAAGCATGTTTTTGTACTATCAGTTAAATATATATAACAATAGGTTTTGCTATATTTTCACATATGTATTTACTTTTATCATTTTCTTATTCTGCTACCCTTTTTGCTCTTTCTCATCCCCATTGGTCCCCTTCTTCTTCTTCAAAACTTTTTAGCTGACGTTCTCTACTATTTTCTGAGATATTTTGGAGATATTTCTGAGCTTTGGCAGCAACACTTATCAACTGGATTATGAGACTCCCTGTTTTAGTTTGTACTATCCACAAATATTGAAAACAGGCAAAATTAATTTGAGCGAGTTATGCTAAGTGATTTGTTGCACTATAAATAATAGCATTGAACTTTAAAGTCAAAGCAAAACCTATTAGTATTGATTGTCCCATTTTCTGGTGAGTGGGAGTCATGTCCTGGGCCTACTCTATACTCTGTGTTTGTGCTGGACAGCAAACCAAACTGATATGGCAGCCACAAGCAGCTAAGGTGATTTTTTGATAGCTTTTTTGTGTAAGCACCATACTTCTCCCACAGTGGCTTCAAAGTCCCAGCAAACTTCTGATTTCTGAAGGCTGAGATTCCAAGTGTGTGCCATCACACCAAGGTTGTCGCCACACTGCTCTGCAGATCTCTTTGTATTATTCACTTTTTCATAGCTGTTTCAAAATCCCTGACAGAAGCAATCTAAAAAATATTGGTTCATGATTCTTGAAGCTTCAGTCAATCCTGGTAAAAGGACAGAACTGAGGGATGAAGACCATTTAAGTTAGGCATCAACGGAAGAGTCACCATCATGTGTCCACTGAGCAACAGCCTCTACTTGGGTCCCTCTGCTTACTTTTGCGGACCTGCCAATGAAGTGTTTCAATTGAGCAAGCACTAATGGTCTACTGATCTTTGGAGAGAGGTGTATTTCTCTGATCTCCTTGGTATTTCTTAATATGTTCACACTGACAATTGCTAATCAAATCCAAAACTAGACTCTAAACAATTAGAGTGTACCTGAAACTCATTCTTCCATTTAGTGAAACTTGGTAAATGGTTTTGAGTTTCAGTAAGAAGGTCAGAGAGTTAGTGGCATCTTCTCTACCCAATCTGTTCTCCTTCACTGACCACTTGCTCAGCCTCTTTTCCATTTCCTGGATGTGTAGAAATATCACTCGCCTTGATGCCTCATCCTGAAACTCTAAGATATCTCAGAAATCCCCTTTGCTCATCTCCAGTACCCCTGTTCTTGTTTTAAAGCTGCAAAAATTCCACTGGATAGTTCTGTTTATGATTTTAATCTTCATTCATTTGTATTATAGGCAGTTAGGGAGTAATTCATAGCCTAGTTCTATGGACTTGACTTTTACATTTCCTTTGTGGTCTATTTACTATACCTGGTCTGACATTATGTATAGTAAAGTAAGCAAAATTCACTCTTCTGCTCAAGCTAGCCTCATTAAATTTACCTAGATTCTCTTTCAATATTTCTTAACATGAATTTTTTTATTATTTATTTTATTACTTAGTGCATTTATCCTTTAAATTTTTCATTTTCAGATATGGAATGTTTACTTTTACTTCTTTTTAAATTGACATTTGTGTCTAATTTTTTTGTAAAGTTTTGCATATTTTTCAAATTTATTCATATTTTGATTATGATTTTTCTCCTGTGCCTATTCTATATCCTCTGTACCTTTCTATGCACCAATTATATGTTATAATTCTCTCTCTTGAACAAAACAAAAAAAAATGAGAAATAACAAAACACCCCCAAAACATAAAAATAAATAAGCAAAGAACAATAAGACAAAAATGCCAAAATAAAGCAAAATAAAGAAAAAAAATCACAAAAATACCTCTAAATTTTATGGTGCTCATAGGCTCATATATTTCAATACTTGGTCTACATTTGGTAGAAATTTTTTGAAAATGTTAGGTGATGTGAGTTTGTTGGAGGAGGTGTGCCTTTGTTGACAGGCTTTGTGGTTTCAACAGCCCACAGAATTCTCAACTAGCGTACTCTCTCTTTTTGTCTTTCCTTCTTCTTGTGGATCAGATGTAAGCTCTTACCTACTGTGATAGTTCTATGTCCACCTGTCTACTGCCATGCTTCCTGCCATGCTGGTCATGGACTTGACTTGCCTTCTGAATCTATAAGCAAGCCCTTAATTATATTATTCCTTTTCTAAATTGACTTGATCATAATGTATTTCGACAGAATTAGAAAAATAATTAATTCAGAAATTGGTACCAGGCTGTAAACTATTGCTGTGACAGCCTTGGCCATGCTGTTATTTTATGAAATATGAAAGACTGTAGGACTTTGAACTAGCGAAGCAGCTGAAGATTGTAAGTGGGTGTGAATGGGTCATACTAGTAGGAATTCAGAAGACAATAGACCTGTGAGCTATATGACTGCTGAATGCTCATTTCATGAGGTTTTTAGCTGGAAACAAAATTAACAACTCAGACATTTTCATGGCATTTCAGTAAAGCATATAATTGATTTTCACCCTTATCCTAAATTCTACATTGAAGAGTTTTGGACTAATTTCTTTGGAAGAACAGACTTGAAGCAGGCTAATATTGACTCTGTCCTGTGGCTGTTAGTGGTCATTCTTATTCAGATGGACAACAAATAGCAGAAACAGAATAAAAAAATACAAAATGGGGTGGGGGTAGCACCAGAATACTTAGGGTTGAAACCTTGGTTTTTACTTTTACTTAAAGAAAGGGGAAATATAATAAAGGAGTGCTGCCTCCAGGACAAGACCTTTGCCAGCTAATTCTGCAGTTTGTGCAACAGAACAAACTAAGAATAATCTATACTTAAATATCAACTATAAATCAAATGTTATGCAAATATAATTGAAGGAGGATTCCAGACTTTTACCCAAGCAAACAGCTGAATTTGAAAGTCTAAGTCAAATGCTTCTGGCTTTAGGGTCATAAGGCACACAGAGTAATGGGGTCGTGGAATCTTATTCTGTGCTTACAAACAGCCACCAAGGCCAGCATGTAGAGGAACGTCTTTGCATCAAGATTAGGAGAGACCATTGTGCAAAGCTGTGAAACTGAAGCCTATATTATACTGGAATCCTCGAGATAAGGGAGATGTCAGATCTCAGATGGCATCTTGGAAAGGAAAGTTGCAGACAGAGAGTGTTAACTAGCACAAGAGAAAGAACTGTGTTTACAGTCAAAGTTGAGAAAAGTAGAAATTCTAAGACCTCTGATATTAGATACAAAGCCACAGGGTTTGGAGTTTTCTCTAGCAGATTTTGCTTTGATTGGCCCAATATTTCCACATTATGCTCTTATCCTGCTCCCTTTGAATGGTCATATATATTCTATGTTATTGTATTTTGGAAATATAAAATTTGCTTTTGAATCTTGCAAAGATTTAAAATTAAGAGAGTGCCATGAGTCTGAGAAGAGACTTTGTGCTTTTAAGTAATCTTGAGATTGAAAGACAATGGGTACTTTTGAAGTTTGATTAAAGCTTTTTTTTTTTTTTTTTTGCATTAGGATATGGCTACAGGCCATTGGAAGAAAAGGAGAAGCATGTGTTGTTTGAAAGAATATGACCCTCCTAGACTCGAATGTTTCCATTTTTGTACCCAAGTTAGTGGAGCTCTTTGCAAAGGATGAAGTGTGGTCTTGTTGGACGAAGTATGCCAATAAGGGTGAGCTGCTTTGTGGTTTCAAAAGCCTACAGCATTCTCTGTACTATGATGTGTGATGGCCCTCCGTATTCTGCAAATATGTTTTATTATCACTGGTAAATAAAACAAGCTGCTTAAGTTATGGCCGAGCAGAATATAGCAAGGTGGGAACTCTAAGTAAATATTGAGGAAAACAGAAGGCGATATCAGAAAGATGCCACGTAGCTGATGAAGGAGAAAGATACCACAACCTCACTGGTAAGTCACAACATGTGGTAATATAACAACTAATAGAAATGTGTTAATTTAAGATGGAAGAGCTAGCTATAAATATGCCTGAGCCATTGGTCAAACAGTGTTGTAATTAATATAGCTTTTGTGTGATTATTCAGGTCTGGGTAACTGGGAAATAAAAGAATAGTTTTCCTTATAGTTCTCTCTCTCACTGTCTTTTGCTGGAGGCTCAGACATAAGCTCTCAGTTACTTCTGAGATGTGATGGGGGTTTTGATGAAGACACTTATTTTAGGACCAAATGTTTCAAAATCTATCACTTTAGACACATTGTCTAATTGTGGGTGTTTACATTATTTCACATGTACTACAAGAAGAAGATTCTCTGATATGGGTTGAGTAAGTCACTAAAATATAGGTTTAGCAATATGTTATTAGAAGCCATTTTATTGCTATGTTTCTTTGACAGAATAATAACAGTAAGTTTTCCCCATGGCCCAAGATCTATTTTGTCTTTGGTTCTTGGTCAATTTGCACTGTCAAATATAAGTTCTATCTCATGGAGTGGTCCTTAAATTCAATCAAACAGTAGTTGGTTACTTCTGTAATATATGTGATACTATTACATCAGTATACCGTGCAGCCAGATTACTATCAGAAGACACACGACTTGCAACTGAGTGAAACTGATGATTATGTTTCTTTTTTTTTAAAAAAGAAATTCCTTTCTTTGTGTATTTGTACCTCAAATACTATTCTGGGTCTTTCCTCTATTTCATTGTTTTGATTTTGGACACCAGCCATTTCCTTTCAACCTACTAACTGAAATAATCTTAATTTCATAAGTTTGTTCTTGGTTTACAGGAAATTTAATTGGTCTTTTTAATGGTGAATATTCTCTATGTAACCTTTGTTGGCATGGAAATTTTATAGTAATCAATATGACCTCAAACTCACAGAGATATGCTCACCACTAACTTCTACGAGTTTGACTTAAAGACCAGTGTTACATAATTGGACAATGGATTATTTAATATGAGAGAGGGAGAGGGAGGCAGGCAAGCAAGCAGCAAAGAAAGGGAAAATCAAATCAAAGTAATGAATTATTTGTACTTTCATGAAATATGCTTATAATATTCATTTTAAACATCTAAGCTGTTTATTTATTTATTTATTTTTCTGTTAGATATTTAGCCTTAGTTTATCTTAAATTCTTTCTGAATCACTCTTTCTTTTGTGTAGATTTTATTATAATGGGAAGGTAGTCTTAATCTGGATCTTGCGTGATAGCTATATATTTCAAAATGGTGGGAAATTATCTTTCTTGAAGTTCCTTGTCAGAGAATTCTGTCCTGATTCTCCTAATATCGTACCCAGGGCTAAGAAAAGAACTGCTAGCAGTAGCTGGCTTCTTCCCAAGAATAGTCCCTTTACTGGCAATCAGCTGTCAGAAACACCCATGTATTCTTTCTGTCAATGTGTCTCAATTGATACTGTTTCTGTGATTTTAATGGAGTCTTTGAGTGTTTCTACTGTATTGTAATACTAATGGCAGGGTTTTTGTCCAGGTCTCAGAATAGTTACAGCAGCCTCTCTTCATCATAGTGGACTCCAGAGACAGGCTAGTTAAACTAAACCTCTTATTGTTCTCCCCAGCATCCAAACTGTAGATCACTCCCATGGTTAATAACACCAGAGTTCCATTATCCATGGCTTTGTCTCTGCATTAGGCCCCAGTCAGCTACGTCATTAACTCTCATTACTGATTTTCCTGTGTTTGGAATACATAAACTTATTCTGACTTATTTCCTGGACCTTGAAAAGTATTCTTTTCTTTATTGGGAAGTTGGTTCTTTAGAGTTGTTGGGATAAAATGAAAGATGTAACTGAAAAACTATGATGTTCAGTGCATGATTGAGCTGAAAAACAATCTAATGTTTATCGGAAATTCCTAATGAACTGCTAACCTGTCTTCTGATTCCCTAATTCTAGAAATGCTGTGGTCATATTCACTGTCAAGTGATGTTTGGATTATGGCCAGGTATTCTGAATTTTGTTGGAAAAGAAGTGTGTTCTGTGCCTTATGTGTGAGGATGCCATATCTTCAGCCACATAGACACCAGAGGCAGTCCTTCCATCCAGTTCTAGGGCTTCCATTCGCTGGCAGCTTCTTCAGACACAGCTGTAAAACTGTCGCTAGGGAACACTAGTCTTGGGTTTATCACGTGATAACTGTACCCCTAGGGTGGGAAAACTCACACTGTGTTGCAATTTATCATATAAGAGATCATTACAGTCTTTGAAAATAATTGAAATTGGTTCACACTGATTAATTCTTATGCTGATTTATGTTTTCTTTCTTCTATTATGTGTGACTGGATGGACATTATTAAAATATTCCACAGAACAATCTCTAAATAATTTATGCCAACCTTGCATACTACCTTCTGTATAACTGTATAGCTACGTACATTACATTTTTATACATTAGAGAAATATTAATAGACTAATTATGAACAATGCGAATCTTTCAAGTTCTAAATTGAATTATAAGAGTCTATGTACAGGGCTTCACTCACATCCTGCCACACCTACTCAGAATCAGAAAGACTGCATACTATTATAAAATATAGTTTAGTTCAGTCTCATTTTGGTTCACTTTCCTATTACTCAAATTTCAACAGACTCCATGTACTGTATGTGATAATTCATTTCCTCATTTTGTAAAATAAACTTACTCAAAAAGACTTTAAACTAGATATCTAACTTTGTTATACCAAGATTTATTCTACTTTTCAAATATTGTATATTCATTATCTGTATTTTATAAGATATGAGAATGATGAGCATAATTTCACAACAGCCAGAAACAGGAACAGTTGAGGTTAATGTACTAAGACAGGAAACATACTTATAAAGATGAAAATGTGTTTTAAATTTTTTTAGTAAATGAAAAGACATTTTTTTTGTAAAATGTTAGGTGTTACTGTAAGCATTCATTTTTGATTTAAAGAAAAAGTAAGAGAATTAGTTCATTTATTGTCATTTCTGTCTCTTTATTAAATGAAATAAATACCAAGTTTAATTAATCAAAACATAGTATCTTAGATTGTAAAAGAATTCATATTAGGTAAAGAAATTATGTTTGTACTGGATTCCTATATTCTGATATCTCTTACAGATAAATCAATATTGTAACATATTTCCAATGAGTTTTAGAAAATAAATGTATCGCCTTACTTGTAAGTAGTATGAATGAATAAGAACATTTTACACAATGTTTAAAATATCTAAAGATAATAACACCTTTGTTGTCTTTTAAAGTTGAATTACCAGGAAGCACCCTTAGTGACTGACGATTCTGTGCAGGATCACCAGCTGATGAAGAGGAGGTGTGGGGGATAGGAACAAACTGACAATGAGAAATGTTATGATTCAGCTTTGTTTCAACAAAGGCATCTGCTGACTCTGCAGGTATTCCAAGTTTAGGCTTCTGGGGAGCATCTTGCTCCAGGGTGATGGACTGAGACTAGATGCTGCTTTTGGAGGATTGGAAGGGATGTCTAAAGAAGCAATGAGGTTTGATGTAGTTCTCTCCAGTTGAGGGCAATTTCAAATCAGGATTAACAGCTGGAAACCCTTCCAGCTAGGAAGGAGATATCTTTCAGTTCTGAGGACTCTGAACTACAAATCAGCTCCCGCAACAATATCACTAAGACTTTATTAAACAAGTAGGCAAACCTTATGGTTCAGCATGGAAGAGGGCATGAGGAAATGAGGTGCAAGAAACTATGAAAGGTAAAATTTTAGTGTGCCTTTTGTTAAAGAAAACATGTGAATATACAAGGAAAGTGCCATGCATGTGACAATAAATTCTGTGTATTTTGATTAAAACAGGGTGTGTGTGTGTGTGTGTGTGTGTGTGTGTGTGTGTGTGTGTGTGTGATGGAGGAAGGTCATTGGCTAATAAAGGAACTGCCTTGGCCCATTTTATTGGTTGAAAGATAGGTGGGAGGAGTAGGCAGAACAGGACGCTGGGAGGAAGAGGAAGTGAGCTCAGTCTCGACAGCTCTCCTCTCGGGAGCAGACGCCTGAGAGAGACGCCATGCCCCACTCCCAGGATGAAGCTCCGACCCAGGATGGACATAGGCTAGAATCTTCCCGGTAAGCGCACCTTGGGGTGCTACACACAGATGATTAGAAATGGGCTAAATTAATATGTGAGAATTAGCCTAGAAGAGAGTGGGCCAAGCAGTGTTTAAATGAATACAGTTTGTGTGTTGTCATTTCGGGGCATAAGCTAGCCGTGCGGGCGGCTGGGGTGCTGGGGACGCAGCCCCGCCGCCCTTATTACTACGTGTATGTGTGTGTGTGTGTGTGTGTGTGTGTGTGTGTATGTCTAGGTTAGAGGAAACCCTGAGAGTCATGGCTTTCTTCCTTCACCTTCTCGGGTCCTGTGACTGAAATCACATATTTCTTTATCCACTGAGCCATTTGCCTACACATGAAGTAAGATTTGAAAATGATAATTATAACATTTGATAACAGATTAAGTCATATTATTTTGCATCTTGAACCTCACTTGCTCCTAGATGAAAGCAAGGATAAGTCTGACAATATGATAATCGATCAAATCTATGGATCAAATAATTGTCAGAGTCTGATACTTTATGTGGTTCATCTTTCTAAAAATGCAGGGGTGATTTTTTTCTTTAAATGCTCAAATGCATAACCCTAAACAGATCAGTGTGCATCGTATCCAGCAATGTAACAGTGCCCTTTCTATTCACCAAACTAAAAAATATATTAGATTGTGTTTACTAGATTTCATTGCAAATCTCCTTAAGTGGCTCTGCTCGCCATCTTTCCCCAAGGAACACAGAAGTCACCAAGGCCTATAATCGGCATTCATTTTCCTCAGTGTTGATAGAGGACTGGCTCACTGTCATGTGTGTTATTGGTCAACCTTTCCTATCATGAGATCTATTTAAAAAACAAAAAGTTTAATTTTTGGTCTAGATCTAAGAAATAATGATGTGAACAGACTTTATATTAAATAAGTGTGAGATATGAATATAACTTTACATTAACAGAATATTCATATGGAAAGATCTCAAACTTCATCTACCCAATCATCTCATTTGTCAGTGCTCTTATTTTTGTGCATATTACCCATATAGAATCATTAGAAAATGTTGAATATTTTCAGTTTATATAATTTAGTATTATGTGTTCATTGTATAAAATAAAATGTGCTTCATATGGAATACTCTTCTTCCAAACTTAGATTTCAATTATATTGCTTTCTTATTGATTCAGTTAAAATAAAATGAGGTAGATATTTTGAAACATATTTACATGTGCTTAAAAAGATGCCATATTATCCAATATATGTAGACTCATATAAAACCTTACAGGTTGGTTCATTTTTCTGAAATACCAGTGTATCAGTGAGGAAAGCTCAGTTTCAATAGGTTTTATTTTCACAGTGGTTTTAAAATTTGTTGACCCAATCAAGAGTTTGATGTGGAAAATATTGCCAGATTCTAAATTCTATCTTTGAAAAGAGTTCTTATTTATTTATTTATTTATCTTTTTTTTTTTTTTTTTTTTTTTTTGTCTTTAGCAATCACACAGAGATAATAGCACACAAAAGTTCTCCTTTGTTAGCCATACTGTTCAAGCAGGCTGGATGCTATCACAGACTCTCTGCTGATTTTACTCCTTCCATTCCTAGGCACATTTGTTTTATTCTTAGATGAAAAGTATGGTGTGCGGGTATAGAATCCATGTTAATTCCTTTCTTTTTTTATGTTTATGTCTAGACCACCAGCAGTTTCTCAAGCAGTCCATAGAAAAATCCATGTCAGAAATATGTGAAATCTTTTTTTACATAGATTTTTTTTATTATTATTTTATTTATTTATTTATTTAAGATTTCTGCCTCCTCCCTGCCACTGCCTCCCATTTCCCTCCCCCGATCAAGTCCCCCTCCCTCATCAGCTCAAAGAGCAATCAGGGTTCCCTGCCCTGTGGGAAGTCCAAAGACCACCCACCTCCATCCAGGTCTGGTAAGGTGAGCATCCAAACTGCCTAGGCTCCCACAAAGCCAGTACGTGCAGTAGGATCAAAAACCCATTGCCATTGTTCTTGATTTCTCAGTAGTCCTCATTGTCCGCTATGTTCAGCAAGTCCAGTTTTATACCATGCTTTTCAGACCCAGGCCAGCTGGCCTTAGTGGGTTCCCGATAGAACATCCTCATTGTCTCAGTGTGGGGTGCGGTCCTGAGTTCCTTGCTCATGCTCTCTCTCCTTCTGGAGCACCTGACTGAAATCTCAAGGTCCAAATCAGGAGCAGAAGGAGAGAGAGCACGAGCAAATATGTGAAATCTTTAGCTTTGGACCAGGATTTAAAAATTAGCTCAGTTCTTACAGTTTACCAAATAATACAACAAAGTCACGATGCTAATTATATGCTTTTAAAAATGATTTTAAATTATATTTTACATTCCAACCATATTTCTGTCTCCCTCCCTCCCTACTGCCCACCTCCACATCCCCCCACAAACACTCCTATGCATCCCTTCAACAAGAAAGGGCTCTTATAGGAAATCAAAAAGTCCCTAAAAGAAATAGAGAAAAAAAACAAACAAAAAAAATGGAAAAAAATCAGTAAATCTTTTAATGAATGCCAAGAAAAAGAAATCAAATGGGTGAAGAAAATAGTTCACGATCTGAAAATTGAAATAGAGGCAATAAAGAAAACAGAAACCAAGGGAAATCTGGAAATGGAACTGTATACTTCTTACATACCTTAATCAAATGCCATAGGAAAGTAACATTTTCTGTAGACCATTTTCTAAAATAAAGTAACTTAAAATATTTAATGAATTAAATTTCCATGATTTAATTTGTCATAAGTTTCAGATTTTTACTTGCGTAATAAACAAGGATATCTAAACTTTAATAAAATGTAGTTGCTCATTCTTGTTAATAGATAGCACAACGGGAAGGAGTACAAATTAGACATGTGCTGCTGTACATACAAAAGAAACCTCACTAAGGGAAAGGAATACTACAATTCTTAATTGTGGATGACATTTAATATCTTATCATTTGTTTATTTATTTTACTAAGGAATATCTTTATTTCTCCTTTTTGGGTTTGTTTATAAACCTCTGTAAACTTTTTTGATGAATAACCTTTGCAAAAATAATCTCACTAACGTTTATCTTTCCTCCCTGTCTAGGATTCTATGCATGAGTAGATGCTAAATTTCATTTTAAAATATGCTTTACAATTAGCAGTGGCCTACAAAATTCAAGGTATTTTTATTGTTGTAAACTGATAAAATTGAATTGAGTAATTTTAGATTTCAAGAATGTTAATCTGTGGAGGCCCAAAAATGTTAGCCTCTATCCACCTTGTCTGAAGTTCAGAGAGTCTAAGGTTGCTCAAAATTCTTGACAGCTAGTTGGGCTACATATCCCGACCCAGGATGTGGTCACTTGGTTCTTCTGACATTAATATGGTGCCTACAGGTAGATCTACTCCACTCTGACAGATGGTCAGGATATGCAAGCACACGTCTGCTCCTTTTTTTGTATTAGGAGGTTTAACCTGAGGAACGGCTAGCTTTGGGATATTTGGGCTACATTGGCTCCACTGAGGCAGCCACAGAATGCTAATGACTTGATGTCTCAAAGTGTTGAAACAATTAACTGTTCAAGTTGTCCTTTGTATCATGTTAAGGAAGTCTCTGTTTCCTTCTTCCCCCTTTTGTATTGAGGTGTAAAGGTGAATGAAAAATTAAAGACAAGCGATTTCAGTATTCACTCAAACTTCCTTCCATACACTCTCTGTTTCACTATTTTTACTCACGTCTTCATCCTCTTTACTATTTTTTGGATCCCCACACTGCTAGCCTGGTAAAAGGTATTTTTGTTGAAGCTTGTCCCTGGCACTAGCGTATTCTTATTTTCACAGGCCTGTGGTGTGCCATACTGTTAAATTAGAATATATCAGCCCCAACAGTACTGTGTTAGAGAAAGCTCTAGAACAGTACTCAGGCATTGGTGGGTTAGATACCAGTCTGGGCAAACAGGGAAGTTTACTTAATTGTTATTTCCAAATTTAGCTCTACAAATTATTATTATAATTATTTGTTTTTGTTTTTGCTTTTTTTAAGATAGAGTTTTTCTGTGTAGCCCTGACTGTCCTAGAACTCAATCTGTAGACCAAGGTGAACTTGAACTCAGAAATCTACATGCCTCTGCCTCCTAAGTGCTGGGGTAATAGGCATGACCCACCTCTACCCTGCTGCAAATTCTATTTGACATTTAAATGTGTTTGTTGTTGCCTTAGTCATTATTAACAATTGGATGTTTTTATTAACAATATCCCTGACAGTATTGTTAACTCTTCTCAACAAAAACTAAATTTATGAAGATCTAAATGAAGTTGGGAAAAAACCCCACATAAAACAAATTTGTCTAATATGGTTACATCTTAATGCCATTTACTTTGAACAAAACAAAAACATATATGCTAATATGCCAATTTATTTGTTCACTGTGCTGTGACATTCAGAGAGGGATTCTAGGTAAATACAAGATAAAGTGATAATTACTTAATACAAAACCTGATCTTTAGCCTTTCTTATTCACTAGTATGAATTGTTTGGAAGATAATGGAAAATGAAGTTAATGATGTTTGTATTAAAATAAAATAAAATGTTATAAACATACCTGTTAAATAAGTAAAATCAGCATAAATACACAAAATATGATGGTATAGCAAAGTCATTATGAAATAAAATAGAACCATTGTTCAGACATTTTTCTGGAAGAAATGTAGTGTGTTTCCAGAGTTCAGATGTGCAGTTATTATTCTGCTCTTGTAATGGCTAATAGACAAGTTGACAAGACAACTGATTTTCTGGGTGGGCACATGTGAGAAAGGCCCCTTTGCTCTTCTACATCCTGTGTGACACTCTACACAAAGTAAAAGAAGAAGGGGACATAATAAACTAAGAATCAGATGCTACAAAAATGAATTAAATGATGTTTTCAAAAGTTTTCATAATACATGCCTACTGGCTGCTCACTAACACACACAAAGCTTTGTGTTTGACTTAAATTTTATGAAACCTAAATCTTACTACGAGTATTCCTGCATGCGAATGATTAGCTTCTGCAATTTTTGTTGATAAAAATCTTAGGATATATCATCAGAAATGTAGATTGGTAAACATTTCCTCTTTGAAGCACCTTTTGTGGATCGTTTTGTGTGCTGTCAAGCCCTGTGTTCTGCTTTAATGTACTACATTTTGATTAGATATTTGTTCATGGTCTAGAACTGAAACTAGAGGAGAATTAACATGACAATGAGATATAGTCTTCAAATATGAAATATAGTATGCATTATCACTGACTGATGCAGAAAGTGCTCACAGCACATTGTATAAATGTTGATGCTGAATTAGCTGCAGGATAGCCTCACTGTCCTTTTATGATGTGCCCACACTCACACTTTGCCCCCTCTGCTTATCATCCCCTTTGTATGTCTTCACAATATACAAAAATTAGACAACTATTTAAGGTCTTGATAGCATTTTATCAGATGAATTCTATAGGTTGTCAGAAAAAAAACAGGTTTCTGATTATAATAAATATTTGGTTGCTACAAATAATTATTAGATTTTTATGACTTTTGGCTTGAGAAATATCTTAACCACCCGTTCTTGTTAACCAAACAATAAATAATAATAGTAATAAATAGCCAAAAACAACAACAACAACAAAAATACCCAAAAATACAAACCAAAAACAACAACTTAAATCCCACAGATTTTTAGCCTGGTAGAGTGGATTTCCTGCTCTTGAGACTCTGGATCTATACTCTGCCACTTGTCTATGTGTCCAAGAAAGCTGAATTTGGGAGCTGTAGAGATGGGATTTCCTTGTTTCCTGCCTTCTGGTTGAATAAGCCAATGGAAAATTCCATCAGTGGGGTAATGATTAAGCAGACGTGTAGACTGAGGAATGTTCAAGGCTGAATTTTTCCTCAACACTCCATGCTGCAGCAAGTTGACCATGCTAGAGTTCTTCCCAAAAATACCACAACTGTTTGAAGTGGAATCAATGGTTCCCCTCAACCATGAAGTAGTTCCTCTACCTTTTCTAACAGTTCTTGATTCTTCCAAGTCATCTCAAGCCTTTATAAAACATGATAGAAAAACAAAGCCCCAGTCTTAAACATTTGCAGCCAACCCTTTTGAGTTTACCAGTGTTTGCTTCCAGGAGCTTGAATGACAGACTGAGTTAATTGCTTCACTTTTATATTTTATCAAACCCACTTTTTTAGTAAATATTGTGCTACTTATTTTAATGCACCCAATCTTTGTATTTCCAGCTCTCAGTTAGAGAACCATTTTCTTATCAGAGACGTTAAAGATGAAATCATTTCTATATTATTTGGGTTATATCAAGGGAAAAAAAGCAATGGTTAACAAACAGCCTTTCTAACCTTGATGGATGAGTTTATGCAAATACACTTTTTAATAATTTCTTCTTAATATTAATATTTCAAAGACAAAATGCCATTATTTTCATAATATTAAATTACTTAATGTTACTTATTTTAAAATAGGTCACATTCTAATTCTCATTCTTTTGAATCTATTTTTCCAAGAATTCCTCTCTTTTATGCTAGCATATAGTAATATATTGAAATAAATACAACCATTTATCTTTTCCAAAGAGATGCAGAAACTTTAGACCGAAAAGCCTACATTAATTAGGAAGTCAACTACTCAGAACAACTTTTATAGATAATATACAATAATGGGCCAATCAGTTTATATCTAAAGTAGATTGTCTGTGTGATTTTCTTTGGGACTTAATCAGCTGCAGGAACTGGACAGAAACCCCAACAAGTAGCCCATTACTCATGTTACAGTGAAAAAAAAAAAGACATCACAGGCAGTATATGTTTTTTTTTTTCTTTAAAAATTACTTTTTGTTCTTAAACACTTATTTGTCTGTGCATGAATGTTTTGCCTACTTGAATGCCTATGTGCTATGTGGGCCTGTTATCCATGGTGGCTAGAAGAAAAGATAAGAGTCTTAGGAACTAGAATTATAGTCAGTTGTAAGGTGCAATATGGGCACTGGAAATCAAACCCAGGTTCTCTGACAGAGAAACTCGTGCCTTTAACTACTGAGCTACTTCTCCAGTACTTTATTGTTTACCTTAAAATTCAGGAAAACAAATACAAACTGTACCAATTCAAAGTAAAGATGTTAGTTACGGTTAACAGGGGAATTCAACTTTCAGAATATTCCATTTAAAATACAATATATTGGTTATAGCACTCTTACATATAAAATCAGAATTAGTATACACTATCATCACAATTAGATCTAATAATTATATAATAAAAATCATTACTGAAATTTGTTGTCACTATTCTACAACAGAGAATTTTATGTTAGAAATAACAAACTATTAACACAACACTAGCAAATATATTTTGCCACAAAAATTAGGAATTGGTAGTTGTATATTACATGTTAATTCTGGTGTTCTTAATGCAGGTGTTCCTATACTAAGTTTTCACATGCATCGGCTACTTCAGTAAATTCTACCTTAATCCCCAGTTATTTTAATATTGAACCTTCAAGTAATAGCTTAGAGAAATTGTCCAGAATAAACATACATTCAGACTTTATTTAACCGAATTGAGCCATCTCTGGGGCTCTCAGAAAAGCTGTCAGTATTTGAACAAGACTCCAGGAATTAAGAAGCAAATTCATGAATTACTGCTCAGACATGAAGAATGAAATAAGATTAAAGAAAGTCTGTTTTGCTTGTGTAACCTTAATTTCTCTGTAAAAGCCAACATCTTAAGTAATCTCTGAACTACTATTTTACCCAAAATATTTATTATGGGAAATTGGAAAATAAGGGAAATTTTTGCAGATTTTGTGAAGATACATATAAGAGTGAGAAACATTCTTCTCTCTACTATCTTTTAATAATATCTGTCAATCAAAAGCATACAGATTAAAAGTGAGAAAAAGAAAAGGCTCCCGATGTCAAATAGATTAGACATAGAATGGTAAGGAAAGAAAAGAACAGAAGTGTTCCCAGAGCACATACCATCCCCTCTGCAATAATAAGTGGAAGCCATTTGTTGAACCCTAACTAAGTTGAACCCTGTCATCGCGCCTCCGTGCCCCTGGATTGCCAGCTGGAAGGAGATGTAGCTTAAGGGATGGATTTCTCTGAGAAGCTGGGACTTGGCTGATGATCTTGGGCTCAGCATATTGTGAGGCATATGAACACTTTCATAACTGGCAACGGAATAAGGGAGGAAAATTGAAAATCTAAATACAGTAGCCACCAAAAATTCAGATAATTAAAAAGGTTGATTTTTTTTCCTTGAGCACTTGGTTTATATAGGGAAAAGATCGTGGTTCCTTAGATGTAATAATATATTCATCACACCGAATGACAAAAGAGTTTATATCATTTTTAATTTGTGGGAAGTAACTGTGGTATTGTCCCTAATGTGATATAACTCTTTTTCTGTCCCTACTAACAGTTTACATTGCTAATTTTAACACACAGTAAGTATAAACTTTTTAATAGATTATTCAACATTGTAATGAATAAACTTCAAGAATATGATTTTAAAATGAAGAAATGTGATATTCCCAAATTAACAATTACATATTCATTTTTTTCATTATTAGAAGGAAACATTTGCCTTACCTCCAGTAGAGTTAAATATGCACCACTTTCTATTCTTCTTTGTTTTCTGCTTTATTGTTTGTTTGTGCTACAATGTCATGTAGAGATAGCAAAAGCCTGTACTCCCAGGAGTGTAAATCCATGTTGCCAACAACATCCCAGACTGACACAGTTCTGATTTCTTGCATCAATAGTAAAAAACAAAACCAAAGACAGTCAAGGTTCAGCCCTCCAGGGTACTTCACAGTTCAAGAGCCTCCTGGGCAAACGCTGCCCACACATCTGAAATCAGCCTTTATGGAAGCTGATGCCACTTGGAACTGCTGGGCTCGAAGTGGAGAACTGAATTTCTATTAGTGCTCTCACTGACATATCTTTGAAAAACATATAAGAAAGCAACGTAGTCCGTGAAGTTCGAATGAACAGTTTGCGTTCTGTTTAGCTTCCCATTGCTTTGGGAAAATTCAATTCTAGATCCCAAAAGAGAAAGGTCCTTCCAACAAGGTGCCTGAGCCCAAAATGTCTTTTACCTTTGGTTCCATTCTGAATGGCTTCAAAATCCAGGCTTAATATTAAGAAGGCTTCTGTAAATCTTCAACTATTTTAACGTTCGTTTTCTTTATTATAGAAGTTGCCCTGTCTTTTTTGTAACTCTTTATTACAAAATAAAGGAATAGCTCCTCTATTTTGCTTTAGGATTAATTCAGTTTTTCACATAAAAGAATTGTTTTGGAAACCACCAAATAAAATATTTTACATATGATATTATATTGTAATTAACATTACTCTTGATGAGCCAAAAAGGCATCACTAAAAAATGAAAGAAAGAGAATAAAAGGAAGGACGCAAGCAAGGAAGGAAGAAGCAAGCAAACTGTGGTCCTTGTTACCGCTAACACAAAATCAATGAGTAGACAGGACAAGGGTTTTTGTTACCTCTAACCAGTAAGTCACATATTGTAAATGGCTTCTTGCTAGAGAAATAAATTCTTTTCTAGGAAATGAGTTTTCTTTCCAATATTCTCTTTCTGAAAATCTTTCCAGGAGAGTTGTTTTCATTGTGCAAAATTGAAGTTTTCTAAAATTGTTTATGAGTGTCAGAGTTTCTTAACAGATCATTTAGAGTGTCAATTCTCTAAGCAATAGAGAATAAGAAACAGAATTTCTGTCAAGTGTTAAACAACGATCCATCGAAGTTTGATGTAACAAGAAAGAGGAAGGCAGTTTGGTGAGAAGAAAGCTGCCCAATAACCTAAAAAATTTTGTTTGTCAGCAATATAGGAAAGGTGTCTGACTAGCTAAATATACTATCTTTCTTACAGTCTTCTAGCCCTCTCACTAAATCTCCCCTGGAGTCAATCTACTTCTCCGTTTTACAATTTTTAAGGAAGAAAGGAAAACTAAGAGAAAACAAAGAAAAACGTTGAAGAGTCTTGTCTATATGGATTTTCAATTTGAAATTGTAAATGCAATAAACACTGGCTGTCCCTTCCTATCCAGTGGTAAAATCGTCCATCTAGTTGTACAGGCAAGGAAAACTTGTGTTCTCAGAGTGAGTGAAACCATGTGAAATCTATTTCCCCACATCAAGGAGAAAGCATAGACAATGGACACTGAAGGGATTTCTCTGCAGTCTGAAATGGTTGTCTCACAGGCTGTAAATCTCCCTCATACAATGCCTGGGATCTTGCTTGCAGGGATGTAATGAAGTTACACTGCCTGAATGAAAGTTTAAAAAACAAATTAGGGCAGAAGACCTTGCCAGCTTTCTGTGATTTGTAACTCTGCTTATCAGTCACTGGTGTGGGCTGATTCATGGGGCGAGCGCCAGATCTCTTTGTCCCAGACCACCATGTTTCACTGGAGTGTCAATATATCAGGGGAAATGAATGCTAAGCTATAACAGCCATAGTTAGTGTCAGCCATGTTTGCCACACATTCAAACAGAAATTTACAGCTGAGGAGAACTGGGCCACATTCCCTTGGGATGTGTTTGGTAGCATTCTGGTGGCCTTAGGGCGGTTACAATACCAGCACTCCCTTTACTCATGTGACCTCAGTGACTTCAGTTTGTCTTTGACATAACTGCATGTATTAAATCATGCCTTAATAGACAGAGGCTTCAAATCATGCCATAAACTGTTTAAAATAAAATTGCTCAAAATTTAAATCCTGTCTTTGAAAGCCATTACCTTAACAAACTCATGGATTAAAACGTCTTAATTTCGATGTCATGGGAACACTGTCGAATAAAGACACTTAACTCCCTTGTAAGTCTTTAAGTAAAAGAAATGTATTTAACACATATTGTATTGATTTTTTGATTGGCCTATGAAAATGTCTTTCAGACAATGCCATGAAAATTAGTAACGATTGCTAAGCTTTTAAAACAACTTAGAAGCACTTTCTGGAATTATTTATACAAGACTATTCTTATGAATATATTTAAATTCTGTGTTTCATAATTTATATTGTTTGATACAAAGCTAAAATACCAGTCTCCTACAGAAGAATTAACATTCTAAATTGTAAATTTCAATTCCCACCCCCTCTGCCCTGCTGCTGAGACGTGTCTTGAACATATAAAAAGTTTTACACCCATGGGTAAGATACACATAGAATGTTTTACACACCCGTGTGTAAGAGATGCTTAGAAAGTTTTACACATGCATGGGTAAGATACACTTAGAAAGTTTTAGATTCATGGGTAAGAAAGATGAAATTACAGGATTATAAAATTATCTTAGGACTAAAAAGGAACAGATACCCACACAACGAATGTTGTCCCAACTGAAGCCCCGTGAATAGAGAAAACGATCCTAAGAACTCTGAAGTTCTTATCATTCCAAAGGGATGATTGCCCTTATTTTCAGAAGTAGCAAAGATTGTTTCTTGATACTGTAGAGAAGCAGCAGGCACTCAACAGGCATTAATTTATGCACTTTGCATTCTCTCGTGTGACAACATTGCCTGGAGACAATATCACACAGGGGGCATCATCAACTAGCCTCAACAGTGGTGAAGGCTCAATGGCATTGGGTATATCTCGTTTCTTTTGTTCTTGTTTCTTATGTCTATACAAATCCACCAAATGTGTCACTCATTTTTTTTTGGGGGGGGTGGTTATATTCCACCTCCCAAATATATTAGGATGGTACAAAAGAAATTTGGATCTAATTCCTATTAATATATTTTCACATGTAATTGTTATACTAAGTTCAGTTTTGGTTAGACATTTCTGAGGTTGGTATGCACTGTGTGTTTTACTTTGACTGAGCAGGTCTAAGTCTTATTGGTCAACGTCGAGTGTAAACAAACAATGTAGATATTTAGAGTTATTTTAAATGCCTCAATATTGCTAACCTACATTTATATCAACTATTTGTCTTTGTTTTAACACAAATATAAAATTTCATAGATAACAGTTTAAGAATAAGGTAACTGATTTTCTTTTAACTCTTCTATAGAAGGCCTTCACTACTCAGGCACAAGGCCACAGCGCTGCCCTGGCCTCTACAGCACTTTTTCCTCCATGCCCTCCCACAACACACTCATCCATTCCTTACTTTGTGCCATTCCCTTTTTAAGGCCAGGTTTCCAATCTTGCTGTGTCTACCTATACATAAAAACTTCTCTTGGGAATTACACAGTAATTTTGCATTTATGCTTACTGATTTAATTTTCTTGATTTCTAGAGTTGCTTGGGGACTAGAGAGATGGCTTAGTTGTTTAGAGTCTTTCATCTTATTTCATTTTATTCTTTTTGTTTATTGAGATTATAATATAACTGCATCATTCCCCTCTAAATTTCTTTCTCCAAACTCTCCAATTTACTGCCCCCACTCTCTTTCAAACTCATGACCTCATTTTAAATGTTGTTGCTATATGTGGGTATGTACATAATTAATCATATATATATATATATAATCATATATATGTATATATCACCTGTTTTATGATTTTATACATATCTCACATTTTCAAAGTTGACCAGTTGGCATCAGATGTACAATTCCCTAAAAGGAAATTTCTCCTACTCTCAGTATTCAGTAGTTGGCCTTTAAGGTTAATGTCTCATTGGATTTCAACTTTACATGTTAGTATGTCAGTTGGTGTCCTCCTTGTTCAGGTCATGTTTAGGCAGCATGATTAGTGAGATTTAACTGGTGTGGCTTCTAACATTTCTGCTCATTGGTGTTTTGACTGCATGTATGTGTGTGTGAGGGTGCCAGATTCCATGGAAATGGAGTTATAAGAAGTTGTGAGTTGCTGAGGAATCCCATCAGGATGGGTGAGTATGTATTATCCAGGGGCGGCTGTCCCGGAAGAGAGCACAAACCCCCTCCCCCAGCTCCTTCTGCAGGGCTGTCTTTCTTTCGCACGACCCAGCACCCCCAGCACCCCTCCCCAACCCTGCCCTGCTGTATGCTAGGACCAGTGCTCAACTACAGTCTTAAGCTCCTAAACTAAGGCGACCCACCCAGAGCAGTGAGTGCCTGCCTGCCCGGCAGGCCTCAGGGTCCCCTGTAAGGGAGCCGGGCACCTTCAGCTCCTGTGTCAGGCTTCCTGTGCGCTCCTGGATACCACCCCCCCACCCTCCCCACTTGCTCCATTCATCCTGTTGGCCCTGGATCATTGGGCTACCAGCGGCCCTGTTCAGTTGCTGAGGAATCCCATCTGGACGGGAACAGTTCCTGCTTCTACACTGAAGAGATATACCCTGAGAGTCAATCACAGCAAAGACTGGACCAAGAGACCAGGCCTCTCCTGGCTCCATTTGAAGGAAGAGATGGGAAGGCGCCAATACAAGAATTCCTCCAACAATCTGAAAGGCAACATGACACCACCAGAAACCAGGGATCCCGAAATAAAAAGAATTGTACACCCTACTCCTGAAGAAATAGAAGAAATCGACTCAAAAGTGAACTATATGAAAATAATAGAGGACCTTAAACAGGAGGTGAAAAACTGCCATAAACAATTAGAGATTACAAACAAAAAGGTAGAAGAAATGAATAAATCGCTCAAAGACACGCAAGAAAACCAAGAGAAACAAGAAAAAGTAAAGGAAATGGACACTTTTTTAGATAAATACCATATACCAAAGTTAAACCAGGACCAGGTGAACAATCTAAACAGACCTGTTGGTCGCGAAGAATTAGAAGCTGTTATCAAAAACCTCCCTACCAAAAAAAGCCCAGGACCAGATGGTTTCAATGCGGAATTCTACCAGAACTTCCAAGAAGAGCTAATACCCATACTCCTTAATGTATTCCACAATATAGAAACAGAAGGGTCATTACCAAATTCCTTTTATGAAGCTACAGTTACTCTGATACCAAAACCACACAAAGACTCAACCAGGAAAGAGAATTACAGGCCAATCTCACTCATGAACATCGACGCAAAAATCCTCAACAAAATACTGGCAAACCGAATCCAAGAACACATGAGGAAAATTATCCATTATGATCAAGTAGGCTTCATTCCTGAGATGCAGGGCTGGTTCAACATACGAAAATCTATCAATGTAATCCAGCATATAAATAAACTGAAAGAAAATAACCATATGATCATCTCATTAGATGCTGAAAAAGCATTCGACAAAATTCAACATCCATTTATGTTAAAAGTTTTGGAATGATTAGGGATACAAGGGTCATACCTAAATATAATAAAAGCTATATACAGCAAGCCGACAGCTAACATCAAATTAAACGGAGAGAAACTCAAAGCCATCCCGCTTAACTCAGGAACACGACAAGGATGTCCACTCTCTCCATACCTCTTCAATATAGTGCTTGAAGTTCTAGCAATAGCAATAAGACAACATAATGGGATCAAGGGGATTCGAATTGGAAAGGAAGAAGTTAAACTTTCGTTATTCGCAGATGATATGATAGTGTACATAAGCGACCCCCAAAACTCCACCAAAGAACTTTTACAGCTGATAAACACCTTTAGTAATGTGGCAGGATACAAGATCAACTCCAAAAAATCAGTCGCCCTCTTATACACAAAGGATAGGGAAGCAGAGAGGGAAATCAGAGAAGCTTCACCATTCACGATAGCCACAAACAGCATTAAATATCTTGGGGTAACTCTAACCAAGGAAGTGAAAGATCTATTTGACAAGAACTTTAAGGCACTGAAGAAAGAAATTGACGAGGATACCAAAAAATGGATGGATCTACCTTGCTCTTGGATTGGGAGGATCAACATAGTAAAAATGGCAATTCTACCTAAGGCAATTTATAGATTCAATGCAATCCCCATCAAGATCCCATCAAAATTCTTCACAGATCTGGAGAGGACAATAATCAACTTTATATGGAAAAATAAAAAACCCAGGATAGCCAAAACAATCCTATACAATAAAGGATCTTCTGGAGGCATTACCATCCCTG
Source organism: Microtus oregoni (assembly GCF_018167655.1). Classification (NCBI taxonomy): domain Eukaryota; kingdom Metazoa; phylum Chordata; class Mammalia; order Rodentia; family Cricetidae; genus Microtus; species Microtus oregoni. The sequence goes on from NW_024543076.1 coordinate 18,168,990, forward strand.
ACTTCAAACTCTATTACAGAGCTACAGTAATGAAAACAGTGTGGTACTGGCATAAAAACAGAGAAGTCGACCAATGGAATCGTATAGAAGACCCGGATTTTAACCCACAAACCTATGAACACCTCATTTTTGATAAAGGAGCTAAAAGTATACAATGGAAGAAAGAAAGCATCTTCAACAAATGGTGCTGGCACAACTGGATGTCAACATGTAGAAGAATGAAAATAGACCCACATCTTTCACCGTGCACAAAACTCAAGTCCAAATGGATTAAAGACCTCAATATCAGCCCGTACACACTGAAAAGGATAGAAGAGAAAGTGGGAAATACCCTACAATAGATGGGCACAGGAGATCGCTTCCTATGTATAACCCCAGAAGCACAGACATTAAGAGCAACATTGAATAAATGGGACCTACTAAAACTGAGAAGCTTCTGCAAAGCAAAGGACACTGTCACTAAGACACAAAGGCAACCTACTGACTGGGAGAAGATCTTCACCAACCCCGCAACAGACAAAGGTCTGATCTCCAAAATAGATAGAGAACCAAGAAACTAGACTTTAAAATGCTAATTAACCCAATTAAAAAATGGGGCACTGATCTGAACAGAGAATTCTCAACAGAAGAAGTTCAAATGGCCAAAAGACACTTAAGGTCATGCTCAACTTCCTTAGCAATCAGGGAAATGCAAATCAAAACAACTTTGAGATATCATCTTACACCTGTGAGAATGGCTAAAGTCAAAAACACCAACGATAACCTTTGCTGGAGAGGTTGTGGAGGAAGGGGTACCCTCATCCATTGCTGGTGGGAATGCAATCTTGTGCAACCACTATGGAAGTCAGTGATTCGGTTTCTTAGGAAATTCGGGATCAACCTACCCCTGGACCCAGCAATACCACTCTTGGGAATATACCCAAGAAATGCCCTATCATATGACAAAAGCATTTGTTCAACTATGTTCATAGCAGTATTATTTGTAATAGCCAGAACCCGGAAATAACCTAGATGCCCTTCAATGGAAGAATGGATGAAGAAAGTATGGAATATCTACACATTAGAGTACTACTCAGCGGAAAAAAACAATGACTTCTCGAATTTTGCATGCAAATGGATGGAAATAGAAAACACTATCCTGAGTGAGGTATCCCAGACGCAAAAAGATGAACATGGGATGTACTCACTCATAATTGGTTTCTAACCATAAATAAGGACCACGGAGTCTACAATAGGTGAATCTAACCAAGCTAAGTAAGAAGGGGAACCCAAGGAAAAACATATAGTTATCCTCTTGGCCAAGGGAAATAGACCAAATTGCCGGGGAGAAAATTGGGATCTTGGGGTGGGGTGGGTTGGGGGTAAGGGGAGATGGGTAGAGAAAAGTTTGAAGGGTAGGAGGTCGGGCCTTGGGAAAGCAGGAGGATTGGGATAAAGGAAGGTTGGACAGGGGAGCACGGAACCACAATTCTTAGTTAAGGGAACCACTTTAGGGTTGGCAAGAGACCTGACCCTAGAGGGGCTCCCAGGTGCCCAAGCTGAGGTCCCCAGTTAGTTCCTTGGGCAGTTGAGAATAGGGAACCTGAAATGACCCTATCCTTGAGCAATACTGACGAATATCTTGCATATCATCATAGAACCTTCATCTGGTGATGGATGGAGATAGAGACAGAGACCCACACTGGAGCACTGGACTGAGCTCCCAAAGTCCCAATGAGGAGCAGAAGGAGGGAGAACATGAGCAAAGAAGTCGGGACCACGAGGGATGCACCCACCCACTGAGACAGTGGAGCTGATCTATTGAGAGCTCACCAAGACCGGCTGGACTGTGACTGGAAAAGCATGGGATAAAACTGGACTCTCTGAACATGGCGAACAATGAGGGCTGATGAGACACAAAGGACAATGGCACGGGGGTTTGATCCTACGTAATGTGATGGCTTTGTGGGAGCCCAGCCAGTTTGGATGTTCACCTTCCTAGATATGGACGGAGGTGGAGGTCCTAGGTCTTACCACAGGGCAGAAAACCCTGACTGCTCTTTGGACTGGAGAGGGAGGGGGAAAGGAGTGGGGGGAGGGGGAGAAGGGTGGGAGGAGGGGGCGAAGGGGGGGAGGAGGGGGAGGGAAATGGGAGGCTGGGAGGAGGTGGAAACTTGTTTTTTTTTTCTCCTTTTCTCAATAAAAAAAGAAAAGAAAAAAAAAGAAAAAAAAAAGAAGTTGTGACCTGCAATGAAGGTGCTGGCAATTGAACCCCGGTCCTCAAAAAGAGCACCCAGTGCTCTAAGGAGCTGAGCCATCTCTCCTGTTTCTCACATTTGTGGGAGACACAGTTCCACAGCAAACTCCCTGTTCTTCTGTCTTTTTCAAATTTCCCACCACCACCCCACTTCCCATCCCTTTGCAATGTTCCCCGAGCCTGAGGATGTGGGTTTTATTGTTTATATTTTCTTTTGGATTAGACTCCACAAATCTACATCTTAACTAGATGTGGTTTATTGTGCTGGAATCTGTTACAAAGAGAAATTTCCTTGATGAGGATTGAGAAGCACACTTCTTTGTTGATATGAGGACAAATGCTTAGAATGGAGCTGGGTGTTCTGCTAATTTATTGAAGAGGTGAGTGAAGGTTCTACTCCAAGATTCAGGACTTCATTGGCCCTGGGCAATTAGCCAAGTTTCTGATATGTGGCATGATTTTTCTCCTTTAATGAATCTTCAGCCCCATTAGAATCACTATTCATTGGGAAGTTATGTGTTACACTGTTGCACTCTTTCCGTTATCCTTTCATGATGTGTTTTTTTTTTTTTTTTTTTTTGTGATTCCTAAGTACCATAGATAGGTCATATTGTTGGTTGATTTCATCTTTTGGAAGCTTTCATGGTACCTGTGTTACCATCAATGAGTGTAATCACCGATGCAACTGACGTACAAGGTAGTATTTTTGGAACATAAAGGCATACAAGTAGAAATTTATGAATATATCAGTAACATTAGGCTCGTTGGAATAGTTTACACTCCCGTACTCTCCTGCGTGTAAGAACACATATGTCCTGTTTTGGACCTATGTCTATGCTATATGTGAAAAAATACATATAACACATGCAAAAACACACACAGAGAGACACAGAGATAGAGAGAGCCCTGGGAGATTAGATGTACCTAAAAGAATCAGAGTTAAAAGATTTTGACAATGAATCTAGGTTAATATACATACAAAATAGTCATTCCTTTAGTTTTGCATTATAGAATAGAAGTTTATACATTATTATCACAACATAAATTTAAGAAACAATATTCTATACCATGTATTAAATTATATATTTAATGTGTATCTCATTTTTTCCTTATTCCAGTATTAATACATGTCTATTAAGCTTAAGATAGAGTATTTTATACTTAACATGTTTGCTGGTAATTCCTTCTTTGTCCTGTTTAGAGAACAGACTTTGCCTCTTACAATTCCATAAGATTCTGTGGTTTGGTTTATTTGTTTATAGAAGAATATATGGGAGTTTTCTGATAAGTGCTCTGTGGTGAGTTCAACAGGTTCTCTTTTGATTCCTATAGTGAGCTGGTGTGTGCTCCACAGAAGGCCTTTGTCTTTCTGAGATATGTAGCCCCACATGCAATCAGAGTTGCATCATACTTAGAACTCCAATCAATTTGATCACTTTAAATAGCTTCCAACATTCTGTCAACATTTTTTAAGTTCTTCATTAGAATTTTTGAAATATTTTAAAATATGGATCTGAATTTTCCAGGGTCTACATTTCCTCGGATTTTTACACATAATCATCTTTTCTCTTAGTTTGTTGTTATTTCTTGCTGTACTATTTTGGTTGTGCTATCTAAATTCAGCTGAAGACCAAATAAGGAAATTTATTATAAAAATCATGGAGATAATTTGAAGAAATATATATGATTACATTTCTTCAAATTTGTTTCCAGGAAGAAAAAATTACTTTACATCATCAGTTCTTTCAAATTTCTTTTGGCATTCCTTAGCTGCCTGTAGCTCTTTTTCCAGGATTGAGGTTCTTTGAGTTTTCCCTTCCATATTATCATGTTTATTGTTAGTTTCATTTTGGGGTTATCTTTAGGCTGCCATATTGTCATGATATCAAAGATGAACCTTAGGAGACACAATTTTACAGCAGACTTCCTGATACTTCTGGCTCATCCAGTCCTCTGGCCTGTCTTCTGAGCTATTCTTTGAGCCTTAAGGTACAGGTTTGTTTTGGGTTTGGGCTTTTTGGTTTCTTCGCTTCACACTCCATGATCATTTAAAAATACAATGTATAATTAAAATATATAATAGATAATCATCGATAATAGTAAAGCTTGTAGTCATGTTATAGATAGATAGATATATAGATAGATAGATTTCAGTTATATAGATAGTCTGCAAACCTTTCAAAGAACATGGAATAAGACATTTAAAATGTTTTTATAACTTAGGACTTTTATGACATGAGACACATCTGTTCCTGACAGCACCGAGAGGATGATGGGCATCGAAGAGGCTCCTTATGGAATTGGTTAGCCATTTGTCAAGAAACTGCTCCTGCCTTTACTTCTTGGTGTTATGCTGTATGAACTGGACATGCAGAGCCCACAGAGAAATGACTGCTGAACTTGCCTAAAGGTGAGAAAGTCCGCCAGGTAGTGGTGGTGCATGCCTTTAATCCTAGCAGTGGGGAGCCAGAGGCAAGTAGATCTCTGTGAGTTCAAGGCCAGCCTGGTCTACAAGAACTAGTTCCAGGACAGGCTCCAAAGCTACAGAGAAACCCTGTCTCAAAAGAAGAAAACAGTGAAACAAAACATAAAGGTGAGACAGTCCTTTGGGGTTCTGCTTTATGAAAGAATCTGCCAGATATTCTGCAGGACTCAGAAGAAAGCAACAGATAGACTTGCCATTACAAAGCAGAACAGATCTTCAAATTTACTGCTTCATGGAAAAGTCTCCTGGATACTATGGGCCTATAGGCTGAAGATTTGATGCCCCAATGGTACAGAAGAACATTGGGTGACTGTCTAGGCAGTGAGATGTCTCTCTCAATTCAAGAGTTTTGGAAGTTGCTTAAAATGCACTTCCTGTTTACTTACATAATATTATATACTTCTCGAGTCTTTGATGGGGTTAAAGAATAGTTAGTTACAATTATAGCTTTCCTAAGTTATGATAAAATTTAAACTAGATATAAATATTGTAACTGAAATTCTGTTTTGTTATATGTAATTTTACTATGTTAAAGTTAAAAGCTTTGTTTTTATTTAAACAGAAAAGTGGAGGTATTGTAGGATTCTCCACTGTATGCTGTGAATACCATTAATTAATAAATAAACTGTCTTAGTCCTGCGCAGAACAGAACAGAGCTAGGCAAGGAAACCTAAACTGAATGCTTGGAGAAAAGAGGCAGATTCAGGGAGGAACCATGTAGCTCCACTGAAGACAGATGCTCAGGGTGAAACTTTACCCAGTAAGCCACAACCACATGGTGATACACAGATTAAAGAAGATGGGCTAGTTTCAGATATAAGAATTAGCCAGAAATATGATTATGCTATTGGCCAAACAGTATTGCAAATAATAGGGTTTCTGTGTGATTATTTCAGGGCTGAGCAGCCAGGAACTAGCAGCCCACTACAATACACTAACCTCAGGTAGTTTACTAGGTTTTTAGTACCAAGCATGGTTTCCTTCCTTTAGGGAAGTACATAAGATCAATTAGACAGTTGTAGGTTACATATGCACTATTGCACCTTTAGGAATATTTTGCTACTCTGGTCATTGTTGTGCTTTGTGGCTTAATAGTTTCACACAACTATTGACTCATTCCATTTTTTGAAAACTTGCATAATACCTTCCAGTGATATGAAATATATTTTTCAGGGGAAGCATTTAGATCAGAGTCATTTTGGATCCTGTGTCTGAAGTTAAACAGAGAGTATCTTCAGACACAGGGATTTACTGCTGGAAGAAAACCAAGGCTAGGTTAAGAGGCTATATTAACTTGGGATCCTCTTGGACTTTCTTGACTAACCACTTGCACAGGAGATTCTCATAACTGATGCTGAGGTTTTTGTGAGAGAGACTCCATATGGAGGGAGTATTATAAGCTAAGTGGCCTAAAATATAAGTTATGTCTTCTGTATTGACCTCTATCCACTATCCCCAGTAAATTACCTCCTCGTTTTTCATATTTCACATTTCACTGTTAATATCACTTGCCTCTCCTCTCCTCTCCTCTCCTCTCCTCTCCTCTCCTCTCCTCTCCTCTCCTCTCCTCTCCTCTCCTCTCCTCTCCTCTCCTCTCCTTTCCTCTCCTTCTTCATACCCAGGAATCCATTTCCCTTCCTCATTTCTGGGAATACTCTAGGTTATATGCTCACATCGGAAGATTTGGACCTAGGAACTGTAGGTGAAATAGAACATGCTGTGCTTGTTTTTTTGTGTGCTGATTAACTCACTTAACATGGTATTTTGTATACCATCCATTTATTTGTGAAGTTCAGTATTTCCTTCTGTTTTACAGCTAAATGGTGCATCACTGAATGTATGTACCAAATTTTCATTAACCATTTATAATTGAAGGTCATTTAGGGTTTTTATTTTCCCCCATCTGTTTTCTAGTTACTGTAAATAGAGCTTGAAAGGACATGCCTTACCAAGTGTCTGTGGAATAGTAGTATATTGAATTCTTGGGCACATGCCAAAGAGTGATTGGAACTGGGTGATAAGGTGGATTTATTATTAGCTTTTTGAGAATTCTCCACATTGATGGCCAAAATAGCTTTAAACAGTTTGCAATCCCACATGAGTGGGTCAGGATTACCTTTTCTCACATTCTTCTTAGGATTTATTAAATGTCTTGTTGATCCTAGCCACATGTGATTGTTGGGAACTGAACCCAGGTCCTTGTATAAAAAAAAAATTCTAAATGGATTTGCATTTCCTTAACTGTTAAGGGTGATAAAAATTGTTAAATATTTCTCACAGAGTTTTCAAAATAAATCAATATGATATAATTTCTGAGAATTATATCTTATTTATTTATTTTGAAATTATATCTCATTTATATATTTATTATATTAAGTCTCAGAAATTATATCTTATTTATTTATTCTGAAAACTCTGTGCTCATCCCTCTAGCCAAATGGGTCATTTGTTTTTGACTCCCTTCTTTTAATTCATTTTATATTCTGAATAGGAATTCTTGGTCAGATACACAGCTCACAGGATCCTTTTTACTACTCCGTGTGGTTCTTTTTTTTTACTTGATTGCTTCTTTGGTTGTGGAAAAGTTTTTAGTTTGGTAAGTTCTTACTTGTCTATAGTTCACCCTATTTCTTGAGAAAACAGTGTCTTTTGTGCTCATTCTTTCCTAATCTTCAAGCAGTTTCCCCACAGCAGGGTGTACAGTGAGATCTTTGATCAATTTAGAGTTAGGTTTTATATAGAGTGATGGATACAACAGTCTGTTTTAACATTAGTGGATTATGTGAATCTAGAAATTCACCCATTTCTTTTAGGTTTTTAAAATTTAATTAATTATTTCTTACAACATAACTGATTTTTTTTCTTTCTTTTTCCTCACATCCTCTCTCTACCTCTTTCCCCTGTCTCGTTCTTTCTTTTTTCTTCTTTCTTTCTTTCTTTCTTTCTTTCTTTTCCTTCCTTCCTTTCTTCCCTCCCTCCCTCCCTCTCTCCCTCCCTTCTTTCTTTCTTTCCTTCCTTCTTTCTTTTTCTGTCTCTTTGTTAGGTCAAGTGACTATCAACCTTGTTTACCTTTTCAAAGGTTACTGTCTGAGAAAGATTTGTTGTTTCTTTCTATAGTTATTCATGTTTCTATTTCATCAATTTATGGTCACATTTTTAGTATTTCTTGCATTATACAGGATTTGGGTTTACTTTTCTTGTTTCTCCAAAGTTATGAGTTATATCACTATATCACTATGCCATTTATTTGTTTTCATTCCAAGGTTTTAAAATATAGACATCAAAACTATCAATTTTCCTACTAATACTATGTTTAATTTATTCCATGGTTTTTTATTCATTTTTATTTCTTCACAGGTATTAAAAAAATCCTTCTTCATTTCTTCTTTTGTGAATTGATCATTCTGTGATGAGTTATTTGATTACAATGAGTTTGTGTATCAACTGGAGATTTTTTAATATCAATTTTATGTTTTATTATATTGTGGTCAGGTTATATGCATAGAGTTATTTCTCTTTCCATTTGTTTTTCAAATGATTTATTCATTTTTATTTTGCTGTGGGAAAATGGTTTTACCCTGTAAATATTTGTTTCTTATACTTGTTTAATAAAATGCTAATTGGATGCTAGCCAGGTAGGAAGTATAGGTGGGACAATGAGAAAAGGAGAATTCCGGGAAGATGATTCTGCTGTCTGCAGTCAGATTCAGACACAGAGCAAACAAGGTGTGACTGTCTTGCCACAAAAGGTACTGAGCCACGAGGCTAAAATAGACAAGAATAATGGGCTAATATATGTTATGTGAGTTAATAAGAAGCTTGAGCTAATGGGCCAATCAGTTCATAACTAATGTGGACATCTGTGTGATTTCTTTGAGATTTAATGACTATGGGAACGGGGCAGGACGGAAAACCTCAGACAACATTATTTTAGACACATTTGTGTTTTGCCTGGATGTATGTCTCTGTGAGGGTGTTGGATCCCCTAGAACAAGAGTAACAGAGAGACAGCTGTGAAGTTGTAAACTAACATGTGATTGCTGGAAACTGAACCCAGGTCCTTTGAAGAGTAACCAGTGCTTTTAACAGTTGACTCACCCTTTCAGCTTGCTCCCTTTTCTATAATTTTATATAAAAAAATTATTAAAACTTGTTTTTTGTTTTTTGTTTTTTTTTTTTTTTGGTTTTTCTTTTCGAGACAGGGTTTCTCTGTGGCTTTGGAACCTGTCCTGGAACTAGCTCTGTAGACCAGGCTGGTCTCGAACTCACAGAGATCCGCCTGCCTCTGCCTCCCGAGTACTGGGATTAAAGGCGTGCGCCACCATCGCCAGGCTTAAAACTTGTTTTATGCTACACGAAGTGATTTGTTTTAGAGGCTACTCAGTAAAATGTATATTCTTTGGTGTTTGGTGAAAATATTCTATATGTGTCTATTAGGTATGTTTGGTCTAAGCAGTTATTTAATTGTGATGTTTATGTTTTACTTTTTGCTATTTTCTTTCTCTCCTTCCATCTTTCTTCCTCTCTTCCCGTTCCTTCCCTTCCCTTTTCTTCCCATCCCTCCATTCTTCTTCCTCCTCCTCCTTCTCCCCTCCTCCTCCTCCTCCTCCTTATTCTTTCCCTTTTTGTTTAGATGAACTATCTATTAGGGAAAACAAGACATTTATATCAGCAACTATTAATTTGTTCATAATAATGTGTGTTTCTAATTCAGATACTATGATTTTTATTAAATTTGGTGCATTTATATCTGTTTAGAATTGTAGAGGTTTTTTTTTTTTTTGGTAGAGTTAGTGTTCCCTTCATTAGAATAAAGTGTCTTTCTTTACTTCTACTAATTAGTTTTAGTGTGAAGTTAATTCATCAGATAGTATGATATTAATGCCTTCTTTTCCCCTGGTCCCATTTTACTAGCGTACTTTGTCCATATTTTTTCTTTAAGGAGTTGCTGATCTTTAAAGTAAAAGTGAGTTTCTTCGAGACAACACTAAGATAAATACTGTCTCTTTATTTGTTTACTAGCTTGGGCCTTTTAGTTGGAGTGTTATAGTCATTAATATTTAAAATTATTGTTGAAAGTTATGTATTGATTGTTTTCATTGTCCTAATTTTGATGTTTGTTTTCTATCCATATCTTGTGTTTTACTTACTGTGGATTTTTCTTTCTTTTTAGTTTCTTAGCTATGCTTATACCTGTCTTCATTCTAAATTGTTTGTTGTTTCAGTATTCAGTTTATGGTTAGACTACGGTATATGGATTCTTTAAGTGTTTATTTTATTTTTTGATATTATAATAGGATTATTTAAGTGTATATGGATATTTTAAGTGTTTATTTTATTTTTTGATATTATAATATCATTTCCCACTTCCCTTTTCTCCCTTCAAAGTCTTGTATAAACTTTCTTGCAAATTCATGGACCATTTTCTCTATTAATTGTGATTGCTTACAGCTTCAAGCATGAAGGGTAGTTTTGGTAGGTATAATAGGTTGCCATCCACAATATCATAGAACTTTGAGGGCATGTTCCAGGATCTCCTGGCGTTCAAACTTCAAACTAAAGAGAAATCATCTCTAGTTCTTATCTCTATCTCATGCCCATTCCTAATTGAGACATAATACTGAGGAAAATGAATTTCTGGCATTTAAGTTTTTCTCTGCATCCTACTCTATGGAAGGAGTCTTTTTTAATTGAAGTGTATAGGTATGCATAATGAATAACATATGTAGTATACCTTATAATTAATCTTTGTTAAGTAATTTCATCAGTTTTACACAAACAAAATAATCAAAGTTTAAGGGCACATAGACATAACTTATGCAAAACTTTTCTGTGTTTTTAACTTTTCTGTAGTGTAAAACTATTATAAAATAATCTTAAAAGGAGGTTTTAAACATAAATTTTAAAAAAGGTAACAGTTTCCGTGACCCTTCCAGAACTGTGTCCCACAATTTCAGGGAGGGCATGAGCAACACTAAGTGGGCATGCAGTGTCAGCAGGAAACAAACAGAATAAATAAAAAACAACTAAAACCAAATATTTGGTATATATATCTTAAAAGCTTCACGTCATCATTGAGAGTATTTACGATCAGATATTGCTAACTATGGATAAAATGCTATTTACATATGCTGTTAATCAAAAGCTTTAGCCAAGCTAATATTTATCCAAACTCGAAGATGTTATTGGAAAATAATGACTTTTAACAAATGGGGAGTGACTTCTCTGTTTTCCTGATTGTATTTTAGAACATGGGAAATACATATGCATATTTTTGTTCATCACTATTTAATTTCATTGCAGAAAATTCTTTTTTTTCAGTGTAAATTCCAATTTTGGTACTCATGTGATATTAAATCACTCTTACCACTTCCATAGACATTCATATTAATGAAGCCAAAGTCAATTTCTATTCAGATAGCATAATTAACTAATTTAGTTCAGGGAAAGAGACTCCTGCTAAGCACCAGCCAGTGTCTCTCACTTGGCAGATGGTTTTTACCTAAAGATCTTATTTTGTTGATCTAAATGATCTTAATTTATTTCTCAGATTACAATTAAAATTGCATTTGGTTATTGTAAATTGTGTTGTGAGTGAGTATGTGTGTGTGTGTGTTACAGGGAGAGAGAAAAATAGATGAACAGAGAGAAAAATGGCACAAATGGCACGGAGAAAGTGATAGAAGTGATAAATGACGGGACTAGTCCTTGTTGATTGTGAAAGAGGACGTGGTGGAAGCAGAGTTGTGTTACGATGACTTCCAGGGTAGAACACTGTCGAATTTTGCATGTATAAAATATTCTTTTTCTCAGTTCTTTGAGAATGTTCTATAGTGTATTTTGTTTTTATTCACCCCCTCCAAATCATCCTAGGTTCAACTACTTTTGACACTCAACCAAATTAATGTCCTCTTTAAAAGAAAAATTTAAGAGTAAATTGTAAAGTTCAATTTATGCTACCCATAGATTCTTAGATACATAGACTTCCAGTAGATTGTGGTTGAAAAAATTACCAGGGGCTATACCTTTAATGAAAACTCTCCCTGGATAGCAGCTATCACTTGTCAGTACCTCCTTTAGTAGGGGTAGAATTGTTGGCACACCTCCCATGTTCATGGTGGAATTTGCCATTTTGTGTCTGGTAAACAATGTATCTTGTAGTCATCCAATGCCACATATTTTATAATCTATCTGCCATCTATTTTTGTAATGATCTCTGAGACTTGTGAGAGGAGTATAGAATACAGATATTCCATTTAGAGCTGGGAAATCTACATTCCCTTATTTTTTAATACTTTGGCCAGTAGTGAGTTTCTGTGTTAAGTGCCTAATTGCCATCTACTGTAAAGAGAAGATATCCTGATTAAGGTTTAAAAATGTTCTAATCTATAGCTACAACAATAAGTCAATAGGGCTCAATTTAATACGATGCCCATTTAATAGGACAATGGTAGTCCGTTCTCACCTAGACACTATAAATTATCTTGTCACAGATCATTGGCTCAGATAACGGTAAAAGGTTTGCCTTCATTTTGTGAGCCGAGGTTTTCACACAATTAGAAGTACTAGTGGGAAAATCTTGTAAGTTTATTCATTTTTTACTGATGGTTTCTGAGGTTCATTATTAATGATCCCTATGTTTAAGTTTTGTTTATTTGTTATAAACTATAAAATACAAAAAGTGAAATAAAATCAAGATGCCTAGATACCTACACATGAAATTTCATCTTTTAAAAAAGAAACACTACTTCACTAGCAAATGCTTTCAGGTGGCAACAGTCTGTGTGGATTTCTGTGATAGTTAAAGCAGATGTGTTTCTTGCATATATGATTACACCCTTTAGATCTTCAATTCATTATGGATGACCAGTTGAAGATGTGATAGATGTTGAAATATTTTCGTGATCATTTTTGGGCTACTTCCTTTCTTATTTTTTAATTTTGGGGAATGTTAAGAATGCCGAATTCACATTTTTTTTCTCTCATTTCTCTTGCCATTAACCCTTCCAACATTCTCCAATCATCCTCAGATTCAAGGCCCCTTATATCTCATATGACTTACAGGCCCCCAAAGGACACACCAGACAGTATTTAACTAGCAGGGATGATGATTTTCTTATAGGTGCATAGATGCAGATTCTTCTGCTACCCTTCTCTGGGATATATAGTCTCATCCCTCCTCTAGTGCAATTGCAGCTAAGCAGACTTACACACAAAAGGTGGTACAGAGAATATATATCCTCAAGTGAGGGTTTAGTGACTCTTTCTTCTCTTCTTTAAATGGGTGTAAGCAGTCAAGCAAGGTGAGATGATCTCTTGCAAGAAGGCGCGGATGAATGCTACAAGATGGTGGCTGTTTGGCTCCAAGGATATTCCTGTTCAATACCTCCAACTCTTTTCTTACATTCTTTAAAATTGACTCTTAGAAAGGTCCCTGAACCTATGGTAACATAAATGTCTAAGAATTTTCTTCCAGCTTTAGCGAAGTATTGAATTCTTGAGTCCTTTGATCATATTGCTTTCTACCAAATATACCTCTTGAAAAGTTTCGTAGATATCTACCCTATTACAAAACAGATGTGAGGATAAGTGGGGGAAAGGGAAGTGAAATAAAACCCAAATAGACATAGACAGGAGTAATAACCAAGCATTGATTAATTTAATATAAATTTAAATGATCAATAGCAGTTACTTCCCCACTACACCTATGACTTCCCTGGTCTCAGGTTTCTGTCTAAGTTCCCAATATTAGAAATGATTTTCCCTGTTCAGGGGTAATCTAGTCTCCAAGAAGAAAATTGCTTGCAACTACTCATCTACTGTTATGCTAGATATTGAACATCTTTACTGGCACTTTCATTATGAACTATAAAAAATCCACAATGAATATGACTTCTGATCTTAACTCCCCAAAGCATCCTTAGCAGCAACTTTATCACTACAGGAGCTAGATTGCAGAGAGTGGCACTTCAAGTCCCATCCTTGATCGATTTCTCCAAGTCCAGCAGTCAAAGCATGTGACTTGTTGATGTGGGATTCCCTTCTCAATGTTGTGAATACCATTGATTAATAAAGAAGCTAATTTGGAACTACTATAGTGCAGAATATGACAAGGCAGGAATTCTAAGCAGGTAGAGGAGGAGAAAGTAGCAGAGTCAGGAAGAAGCCATGTAGCCATCTAAGGAGAAAGACTCCCCAGAACCTTGACGGTAGGCTGCTGGCACCTTTCCAGTAGGCCACAACCTTATGGTGATGTACAGATTAATAGATGTCAGTTAATTTAAGATATAAGAGCTAGCTAGCAGTATGCCTAAGTGATTAGCCAAACAGTTTTTTAATTAACACAGTTTCTGAGTGATTATTTCGGGTCTGGCTGGACGGGAACAAACAAGCAGTTGCTACCTACAACTTTGCAGCAATAGGCCCTTTCCGTTCAGTTCTGGATTATAACCAACTGTGACAAAAGCCTTTATGTTTTAGTGACTTCTAATTTCTCTACCAATAACTCCTAGGGAGGTGATCCATTTCTGAGATTCCCAATTGACCACTTTATAGCTGTTAAGAGCATATGTTTTTACCTTTTGTATACTCTTTAACATTTATAAGCTCAGGCTATTGAAAATATTATAAACCATGTTGTCAGGGTCCACTTGTGAGTAACCTAATCCTAAATCTCCCAAGAATTCCTTGCAACACCTTACCATTGCATTCTTCATGAACCAATTATACTAAGTATACTAACCTGTCTCTTAAATGAGTATCTAAATTTGCAAACAGGCAAAGGCTGGAGTTATGCTGTCTATATGTAACAAAAGGTTTATAGAGAGGCTCGGCAAAACAGTGATGCTAAGTCCTAAGTCACCTTCTCACAATGAATACTGGGGCTATTGAGATAATCTTGGTGAAGCACTTTAATAGTTGGCTTTTACGTGCTTCATTTAAGTGCCAAGCATCTTGCAGAAGATCACTAACAACATATTAAAGTCAAGCATAAGAAAAGTCTAACCTAACATGGGAAGAATCTATGAATTAGTATTAACTGTTTCCTCTGTAGATCAATGTTAAACACAAGTCATAAACATGTCACTACTAGCTTAACATCATATATAAGCAAGAAATACCATAGAAACTGAAGCATTTTTAAGGACTGGCCTAAACTTTAAACTCAAGTGACACTTGAACACACTGTAGCATTGTGATACTTCCTTCCTTATAAAATCTAGAAGTTAGACCCTGGTAGCATCTGTTTCTCAGTAATGGTCAGCTGCATGAATTATTCTACTACATGTTCAAATTTAGTTAAATGTGTTGAAAAAATGCACAAAATAAATTAATGGAAAACAAATGGCAGGTAGCCTAAGAATATAGTCTCAATCTAACTTTCCTTGAATTTAATTGAAGATGGAGTTTTCTGGATAGATTAGCAACTTCACCACGCTTCATCTCCAAGCTTCCTGCTACCTTAGTCATTAACATTTGCTTTAAATATTTTCACTGTGGTCATGTGGCTATGGTCAAAAAGAAATTTATGAACCTTGATCACATGTAAAATATTTGCCTGAGAAAAGGAACCTGAGTTCATTGCAGGTGATTAAAAAAGGAATGAGATAAAAAACAGCTAACTCAGGATAGTGTTTTCCTATTTTCATTCTTAAACTGTGCTATCCTTGCAGAAAACAAATTGTTGGTTTCAGGAAAAATTATCTGTCACTTAAAATATTGAAAATGTGGTGAAGAAATAACTTTCCTGATCATTTAACCACAGCCAGAGGGAGTTCATTCAATTCTACACAGAAACTTGGAATTATTGATCACACTTGTCCAAGAATTGCTGCCTCTGAAAACCTTCAATAGTTTTTCTTCTTGTACAGAATCCAAAGACAAACACATAGGCATCCTCAGGAATATTAACCTTCATCAGGCGATGAAAGGAGACAGAGACAGAGACCCACACGGGAGCACCGGACAGAAATCTCAAGGTCCAAATCAGGAGCAGAAGGAGACGGAGCACGAGCAAGGAACTCAGGACCACGAGGGGTGCACCCACACACTAAGACAATGGGGATGTTCTATTGGGATCTCACCAAGGCCAGCTGGCCTAGGTCTGAAAAAGCATGGGATAAATCCGGACTAGCTGAACATAGCGGACAATGAGGAATACTGAGAATTCAAAAACAATTGCAGTGGGTTTTTGATCCTACTGCACGTACTGGCTTTGTGGGAGCCTAGGCAGTTTGGATGCTCACCTTAGGAGACCTGGATAGAGGTGGGCAGTCCTTGGGCTTCCCACAGGTCAGGGAACCCTGATTGCTCTTCGAGCAGATGAGGGAGGGGGACTTGATCGGGGGAGGGGGAGGGAAATGGGAAGCGGTTGTGGGGACGAGGCAGAAATCCTTAATAAATAAATAAATTAAAAAAAAAAAAAAGAAGGTAAAAAAAAAATTACAGTTTCAGGAGCTTAAGTACCTAATATCATTAGATTTGCTCCTGTTCTTTATGATGTCAAAGGTACTCTGAACCTAAATATCAAGGAATGTCTAATTTAAAACTTAGATGGGCCCAGAAGGAAATATTTTGTGTATATCTATGTGCTTGAGGTGAGAACAGAAAATCATAAAATTGAGAAAATGTAAGATAGAATTTATCATGGATTTGAAAACTGTAAGAAGGAAATGAACAGAGGGCTAAATTTCCCCATGATATCATTACACGGAAGACCAAAGTGACTTCTGTGGACTATCGATCCTTCTGAACATTTATTATAGGTCATAAACACAACTCTTCAATACAGACACTAATATAAGGTCTGAACAATGTAGTCTTGTAAAGGAGTTGAAAATAAAGAAAGGAGGGAAGGACAGGAAGGAGAAATAGTGTGAGTTCTGAAAAATGCGATTTTAAGGTACTGCAGTAAAAAATATTTGGACAAGTGATAACATGAATGGGTCTGGGGGCATTGGCTAATATGTCAGTACCCATGGAAACTCATGGCTTACTGACTGGGCCATTGGCATATTTGACAAGCCTGCTCCATAGCTATGGGATCTCTAATACTCGAGTTAATTGTTAATAATTTAATAGTACTCATGTCTATGATTCTAGCCTTATTAAATAGATGGTTTTCTGTATCTTCTTTACTTTGTTATTTTGTGTTTTTTTTTTAATTAGTAAGGTACCAAAGGTACCCTGGAAGTGACAGAGTAACCATAAATTAAATAATGATTAAAGAGTCCGATTTTAAATCTGTACATTTT
This sequence comes from Microtus oregoni, assembly GCF_018167655.1. NCBI lineage: Eukaryota > Metazoa > Chordata > Mammalia > Rodentia > Cricetidae > Microtus > Microtus oregoni. The sequence continues at coordinate 18,185,965 of NW_024543076.1, forward strand.
ATTATATTTAGGAAGTGTTGGGACATCTCTCAAGCCTCTGAACATGTCTTAATAGAATTGTGTGTTTAAACAGTAAGTTTTTTTCTAGAACTGTGAGGTTCTACATAACATCCTGATATTGTTATCTTTAAAAGTATCATTAAATTGTATTATTTAATTTATAATTCATAAAAAATTTAGTGTCCTAAAATATTAGTTAATTCCTTATCTCATGTTGAAATCAACATCCTTCTTGTTTTGCAAATAATCCAATGGGTCTATCCTCCCTCATAAATTCTCCATGTGCTGACTTTTCTGTAGTATCAAGTAAAGGAAAGGAATCTGTCAACTGGCAAGAAGTTCCTTTTTTGTCAGATATATTATACACATTATACCCCTTGAAGAATCATATTGTTTTTTATTTAGGCAATAAAAAAATAAATGTTCACTTGGAGATATTCAGATAAAGTTTCATAATTCCAAATCAATACATGCTCACTGGTCAAAATGTATGGATCAATAATCAACAGTCTTATTATAAAAAGTTAATTATAACTTATATAACTATAATGAGGATTTTAAAAATGCATCCTTACTATGCATGAACACTGCTTACTTTTAACATACTGTATATTAACAAATACATTTGTTTTCATATTTGAAACCACCTTTTCTATTATTTCTGAAGATGATTTTCTTGCTAATTATAATTTTACTTTTACAAAAAATGTTTTACTTAAGTGTAATGCATTTTACTATTTACTTTGAAAGTAGGGCATTATAAAATAAATTTCACACCAAATATAATTTTAAATTAAAATTGTTTAATTTGATATTTAAGAAATTTTTTACAAAATTTTTAATTCTTATTTTATCTTTTCTGTCAAACTTGAAGTATTAGTTTCACTAGAAATTTCAACTAATTTGTAAATTTTTTTGTTTATTTAAAGTAGAACTTTCTCTCTTCATCTACATCAATGTATATTGTATTTTGACTTGAAAAGTTTTCCATCTGTTCCTTTTTCAGTATTCAACATGATGGAGAAAGTTTGCATGAAAAAATTATAAATAAAATCATTTTAAGTTAATAGTATATATAATAGGCTGGATTAAATAAGATAATTCTGTAGATGCTTCCTAACCTACCTCTACAAAAGTAGTTAAAAGGTACTAAAGGGACTTAATGTGTAATGGTGCAACAATGTTGCTCCTAACACCAGAGTCTAACAAACAAGGACCAATCCCAGGAATGTGATTTAGAGTTGTTGGCCAATGAGGTCTCAAAGACTCCCAAACATTACAGGTGACTGCTATTGTTCATATTGCTCTTTAAAACTGCACAATACCCTGCTATTGAAGATACCACATACTCAAGAGAAATCAGATAGTACTTGCCTAAAAATGTCATCATTATTGTCTTGCTTTCATAGTTCTAGAAGGAGCCGTGCATTCTACCAGAGAAGAAAACTAATCATTAGTTATACCCAACTGTGAGTCTGGAAAGGTATGTTCTGGTGCGGGAGAATTGTCTGTATTCTGTTAATCATGTTTTAAATAAACACTGATTGGCCAGGCAGGAATTATAGGTGGGTCAACAAGACAGGAAGTAGAGGTGGGGCAATGAGGACAGGAGAATGTTAGGAAGGAGGAAGCCCATTCCTCTCAGTCCAGCCCACACCACCAAAGAAGCAAGATGTAATCTACCTGGCTGAGGAAAGTACCGAGCCATGTGGCTAACATAGATAAGAATAATGGGTTGATATAAGCTACAAAAGCTAGTAAGAAGACTGAGATGATGGGCCAATCAGTTTTATAACTTATAGAGATCTCTGTGTGATTTTATTTGGGGCTTGCCAGCTGTGGGGAACTGGGCAGGACATAAACCCAACAAGCGGGCCCTCATGTTACAAAGTCCATTGTTGATACAGTGTCAGAAACATCATGAGAATAGCCTAGTATTTCCTGATTGGATTTAAATCTCATTTCACAAAATGAAATATATTTGGCAACATTATCTGGTCAAGAATGTGTGTCTTAACAGATTGTAGGCACTGGACAAGAAACTACTACTATCATTCTGCCAAATGAGTGCAAAATAAAACTGATTCTTAGGATGATTATGCCTACAGACTGAGGTAAGTTTCAACCTCCATAGGAGAAGCTTCTGTTTGCAGTAGCTAGTGATCATCTCTGACACCCACACTAGTGGCCAAAGATGAGAAAATAAGCGTGCAGAATGTTGAGCCCCAAGTGAACATATATAAACAGCACCTCCTCCACCAGGCTCAGGAACTGAAGAAGAGAAAGCTGAAAAATTCTAAGACTTAGCTGTGTCGTTTTAAACATGGCAGGGTGGTTGCTCATGTAAATTCACAACATTTGACAGTATAAACAAAACTTTTTGTAAGACTGACCAGACAAATTCACACTATCATTGATGGGGGCATGAAGTACAACCCTTAGATATGAATTTTTAAATTTTTTTATTTATTATTTTTTTGTTTTATAAATAATACCATTCAAAAATTTCACCTCCTCCCCTCCTCCCATTTCCCTCCCCCTCCCCCTCCAGTCCTAAAACAGGGCAGGGTACCCTGCCCTGTGGGAAGTCTAAGGCCCTCCCCCCTCCATCTAGGCCTAGGAAGGTGTGCATCCAAATAGACTAGGATCCCAAAAAGCCAATACATGCAGTAGAATCAAATCCCAGTGCCATTTTCATTGACTTCTCAGTCTGCCCTCATTTTTAGCCACATTCAGAGAGTCCGGGTTGATCACATGCTCCTTCAGTCCCAGTCCAGCTGGTTTTGGTGAGCTCCCATTAGATCAATCACATCATCTCAGTGGGTGGGTACACCCCTCGCAGTCCTGACTTCCTTGCTCATCTTCTCCCTCTTTCTGCTCTTCAACTGGACCTTGGGAGCTCAGTCCAGTGCTCTAGTGTGGGTCTCTGTCTCTATCTCCATCCATCACCATACAAAGGTTCTTTGGTGATATTCAATATATTCATCAGTGTGGCTATGAGACGAGGCCAGTTCAGGCAGCCTCTCCTCTAATGCCCAAGGACCTAGCTGGGGACATCCCATTGGACACCCTAGCCATGATTTTTTTTAATTAATTTTCAATTTATGGAAAGGAAGAGTTCATTTTTGCTAAGTGTAGTCCTCATAAGCCTACTGTGGTACAGTGAAAGACTTTACATCCAAGAATATTTACACAGTACAAGTTGGTCTTGATGAAAAAGAAGAACAAAACAATACAAAGTTGCATGGGAGTTTGCACATCTGGGAATAGCTGGGGGAGGGGAGGGAGTGTACTTAGGGAAGGGAAGGGCATTTCTGGGATTGCTGGGGTGGAACATATCTGGACATAGCTGAGGAGAAAGGGGGGTATAGCTAGGAGAGGGCAAGGGGGTATATCTGGGAATAGCTGGAGGAGGGAAGGCAAACAAATGAAAACTAATAAAAACAAACAAAATTTACATTAATGTAATTTCTCGGTTCTATTTTCTCGAAGCCCCTAGAAAAATATCCTGTTGTGTTTTTTTTTTATTTACTCTTTCTTTCCTTTCTGTCTCTTTGCATATAGCAAGGGACTGCTGCATAGGGAAGTCTCAATAAATATTTGATCAATGAGTAGATGTGTGAGCAAAAAATTTCACACATGCAATTAAATATGCTCCAAGAAATTTCTTGAATGAACCATCATACATTCTTACTTTAACTTCTATGGAAGAAGAACTACGATAAATTCTTAGAACTTTCATCCAGAATGAAGTTTATCTGATTCTAATCTGAAGATCAATCTGGCACGCCATCATAAGAACTCTTAAATGTTAAAGGTGACAAAATCGGCACCATTCTTCCTAGCAGATCCTGGAAACCATAAATGAGAGCGCCAAGTGCAAAGGCATTCATAAAAACGCTGTACTGAGAGGCATGACATGCCCATGGATCTTGACTGGAGTGCGTTCTCTGACATGATGGCAAAGTTAGGTGGCACATCGCATATGCCATATGGCAGGCTTCTGCTTCAGCAAATGCGTGTCACTTGCCAAAGAGTGGTGTCATGGCTTCTGATTACATATTCTTTCATTTGTCTAAATTTTTATTAAAGATTTTCTTGCAACTTCTATAGGAACAGAACCTTTCTAAAACACTCCAACACTTTAAGCACCACATTTCCATATTAATGATTTGCTCACCTATGAAATTGCATAATGCATCCATAATTTCTATAAATATAAATGAAGGATATAGAAAGACTACCTCGTAATATAATCAAAACAAAAATAATATCTTACCAGATTCAAAATATGCATATGTGCCTTGAGGCATATGCTATCATATCTCACTTTGTATCCACTTGTTCACTCATTCAAGAATCCTCCATTGAATGAATTTTTTAACCACTATGAATCAAGATGTCAAGTCTTAGATACTTTCCTAGAGTAATTTATATCCTAGACAAGACAATACAAGATTAAAAAGAAAATAAACTACAATCTGATGAATATGATGATATCAAAAGGAAAAGAACTAGTCAAAAAAACGTTAGGTGTGAATGAGTGTCAATTTAAGTTATCCTGAATACTGCCCTATGGAAATTAACTAGATTGAACATTTATATTTTAAAACAACATGACTGTTAGGAAGCAAATAAAGGGATTTGTAAAACCATAGGTAGAGGTACTATGGAAACGATTGAGAAACTATAAACTATTTAGGATTCAAAGAACCAAGGTGTAGCTATATGGTGGTATATCCAGCAGGTAGAGGTCAAAAACTCACCTTATCCTATGTGGTCACTGGACTGTAGCTAATACAAAAGCCAGAAGAAAGTTTTCAGAGTGACGATTAAATACTTGTTCAAGCAATCAATCAACATCAGTCGCAAGAAGGAGACAGATACTAAGAGGATGATGCAACAGAAGGCACTCACATTCATATACTGTGAGAACAAGACTGAATCATGGAGCTAGGTAGGTGCCGAAATAGACAGTTCTGCAGTCCCATGTCGACTAGATAACCTTCGATAAATTAAGGGAATCATTACTGATGACTATACTGGCTCTTATTTTTTTTTTTTAAAAAAAACTGGATTAGCCTTGGAAAAAGAACAATGAGGAAGAATTATTATAAGTTATATATCAGAAAAAGTTGGTTTTTCCTTTCCTCTTTTATTTTCCCTTCATTTTTTGAAAATCAAAAGCTTACTCTATTCAAAGTTGTATACACAGAAGTGAAGTGGGATTCCCCTCTGTATTCTGTGAATATCATTGGTTAATAAAAAACCATCTTAGGCCTGTGATAGGGAAGAGTACTAAACTGAATTCTGGGAGAAGAAAAGCAGAATTTGGAGAAGCCAGAGAGACACTGTTGGAGACAGACACATTCTTAGGCCACGAGCCTCATGATAAAACATAAAATAATGGAAATGGGTTAAATTAAGATGTAAAAGCTAGCCATTAAGAAGTTAGAGCTAATAGGCCAAGCAGTGATTTAATCAATACAATTTCTGTGTGTTATTTTGGGTATCTGGGCTTCCAGGAACCAAACAAGCAGCACCTACAACTCAGAAGAATGGTTTGTCTCTGTATTGGTGAACCTCTTGCTTGTCATTTAGCATATTGATAATGACTACGAAGTAATTTGGCATTCTATAATAAAATATGTGTGAATACAATGATATAATTATGAATTACAGCCTATGAAAACAAATAATGATTCTTTTAGTTATATAGATGCTAACTATCTCTGAAAATAAGAGTTTAAGTACCACTGAAAAATGTGTCAGTATCCCAATCTAAGATAGACAGAGCACAGTCTCGGCTACTGCCTGAGAATCTTCAGTCACCTATTTTCAGAAGCAATAGTTTAGGATGAACTACATTCTGGGCTCAGGAACCTGACAGTGGGGATGACTGTGATGCCTGAAATAGGATGTGAGTAAGTGTCAAATGTTTTATTTTCAGTGATTTGAATTCCACTGAAATAGCAGAAACTAAATAAATTCAGTATGAAGCTTAATTATTTGTAGAAATAAAACTGTTGTACATAAAAGCATGAAGAATGGTCAACAGGGATACAATAATTGATTATAATTATTTGATAAAGAAACTCATGACAAATTTGGAGGTAGCACCCCTAGGCTAGGATGTCAAAGCTGTCCATGTGGTTAGAAAACCTGATACTTTTTTAGCAAGCTGTCAATTATAATTAAGCAATAGAAGAAATAGTGTCCATCTAGAGACAAATTGGTATTTACTACTCTGGAGAATCACATATTTCCAACTTTCTGTACAATCTCTTTTTCTGCAACCATGTTATCTTTGCTATTCTGGAAACTGTCACACATGGATTGTGGTAATGAATAAAGTGTGTGTTTAAGAGTAAACTGTGGGGGGCTGGAGAGATGGCTCAGTGGTTAAGAGCATTGCCTGCTCTTCCCAAGGTCATGAGTTCAATTCCCGGCAACCACAAGGTGGCTCACAACCATCTGGAACGAGGTCTGCTGCCCTCTTCTGGTCTGCAAACACACACAGACAGAATATTGTATACATAATAAATAAATAAATAAATAGTAAACTGTGGTAAATGACTATAAATAATTGATTGAAAATATTTGAAGGGGGTGAAAATATAGAAAAATGAGAGGCACACCTTAATTTGAACATAGCTCTGTATTGCATTCATTTCTTCAGGTGAGTCTGTAATCTGTAATCATTAATCATTCTTTTTTGTTTGCTTTTTGTTTTTGTTTGTTTGTTTTTTTTTTGAGACAGGGTTTCTCTGTAGCTTTGGAGCTTGTCTTGGAACTAGCTCTTGTAGACCAGGCTGGCCTTGAACTCAGAGATCTGCCTGCCTCTGCCTCCCAAGTGCTGGGATTAAAGGTGGGCGCCACCAACATCTGTCTTGTAATCATTCTTTTTTTTTTTTTTTTTTTTTTTTTTGGTTTTTCGAGACAGGGTTTCTCTGTGGTTTTGGAGCCTGTCCTGGAACTAGCTCTTGTAGAGCAGGCTGGTCTCGAACTCACAGAGATCCGCCTGCCTCTGCCTCCCGAGTGCTGGGATTAAAGGCGTGCACCACCATCGCCCGGCTTGTAATCATTCTTAATATAGTTCTTTTATAAACCCAGATTGGGATAGATGAAATTCAACTTATAGGACATGCAAGGACACACATTCACACGCCTCCACAAAAGTTAATAAAATTAAAAAAGGTGATAGAAATTTCACTTAACAATGGTAATCAGTTGAATAATTTAGATTATCCTGAGTAGTCATGACAAATATTTATTATCCCTTTAAAAATGTGTATATACTCAAACATTTGACCAAATAAAGATCTCTGAATTAACCATTACCCATAAAAAGCTTCTATAACCAAGGATAAAAGCAGTACCCATCTATAGGTTTAAACCTTATATTTATAATGAAGTTAGACAGCATGGTCATTTAACAAGAACACAATATATGTTACCTCATATCCAGTGTATGATTTTCTTTTTACTAGAGTTTTGATTATGTTACAGTACATGGAATGAAACTTCTCCTACTTTGCAAGCTCACGCCCAGTCAGAAGACCATTAGTGTCTTCCACACCTTTGAGTTCCTACTGCACAAGTGACATTTATTGACAGAAGGTCTGTCTTGTAATATGCTGGGTCCAGTGCTTGATAAGTATATTGGGGTTTGTTTGTTTCCTTTTTGGTTTTGTCTTTTTCTCCCCAAAATGTTTCTGGCATTGTATTAGTTAGCCAGCAAGGACTTTCCTGGTCAATTTGAGGTTGATTTATCTGTCTTGCATCCAAGGTGACTAGTGTGTTCAGTAATATAATCTTGCCCTCCAGTTATGCAGGGCAGTTAAATCTAATGGCAGCAGTCTATGCTGTTTTAGTTATCTCTGTGGCTTCCCTAGCTAATAACTCATAGAAAATTGTTGCATCAATAGCACTGAGACTTTTCTTTAGTAACCCATGTTTCCTAGGTAACTAGCACTGTTCAACCATGGTGGATACTTCTCATCTTCTCATGGTCTCTCTACATCTCTGTGTGTCTCTTTCTCTCTCCATATAATTTTCATAAGGCTTCATGTCAACCTTTTACTTCCCAGGACACTTTGGAGAAAAAGGGATAGAAAGACTGTAGATTCAGAGAGTAGAGAGAGAATGGTAATATGATGGACTTCAGAATACAACATGGTGGTTACATGTATCAACTCAACAGCTACTGTGAGTAGTTCCAGAAGACCTCCAGATCTGGAAACTGAAAAATTGCAGGCTGGGTAAGAAATGGACTCCAAGTACCACCACTGGCTAATAATACTTGATGGCAACTGAGAGAGTAACATTCACCATCCCATACTCATGCCTCTGTAGGTGGCCCCCAACCACATGTGTCTATGTGCCACTCTCAATAAATTAATTATTATTAATAATAATAAATAAAAAACTATGGGGACATAATTATTGGAGGGGATGGCTTAGAAGACACTTGCTGGGGCTTTTAAGGGGTAGTGATGACTCTATATGATCAATAGACATTGTATCAATATGTAGGATTTTTGAAGAATAGAAATATTGAAAAATAAATGAATGAATGAATGAATAAATGAATGAATGAATGGATGGATAAATGATGCTTCTAAGACATAGAGACAGAATGCACAAAGAACCCCAACCATTGCTCATGATACTTTTATCCTCTCAGGGTCGTGTTCACCTTTTCAATCTCAGATTTACTAAGGTTGTGCTTCAAACAATATGCTGTGAGTTCTGCTTCTCAAAATGAAGCCTGTTTAATACAAGTCGAAGCAGTCAGAGTAGTAAACAAGACTCTGGATGTCAGCTACTGCTCATACAGCTAATGGAGACTCCAGCAGGGCTGTATTCCCTCCTGCAATTGTTGGCAGGAGATCTTTCCCACACACTTAGACTCATGATCCCCTGTACCATTCCCGGAGCCATAAAGCTAGTTGTTCGCATGGCAGCACTCTATCTTTTCCTTCTGTCTACCTCATCCACTTTTATCGTTCCTTGATACTACCTTTGATCCACCTATTTTTAGTTTTCCTTGGAGTAAGTGTCTTATTTAGTCCAGGGTGGTTTTGAATTCAACTGTGTAACTATGGTGGTATTGAATTTATGATCCTCCTCCCTCCAATCCCTGAATGGTGGGATTACATATATATGTATATATATATATATATATACATATATATGTATATATACATATATATTCTGTACTATATATAAATATACATAGTTAATTATAATAGTTATATGTATATACATTCCGTACTATATACTGTTAATTATAATATATATATTCTCCATTTTATGCATTCCTGGGGATGGAATCCATGTTTTGTTTTGTTTTGTTTTTCATTCTAGGCAAGTATTTTACCAATGGAGGAAGAGTTACAGGCCTGGCCCTTCTCTTGACCAGTGCTAACCTCTCCACATTGGTATCATCTTATTGAAAAATTCAGTTTCCCTCTGGTTCTAGGGTTTCCAAACCTGACAGTTTTGGATGATGAGATTTATCATCCTGCCTACCACATCTAAGGTCTCTATCTATTATGTGAAATAGTTGTTCATTTCTGCATTTTTTCATTCTTTATGAGATGTAACTTAACAGAGACAAATTAATGCTTTTTGACAAATAATAATTTCATATTTAAATGACAGAGTTGGTAAAACTGCAATGTTTCAATCACTAGCAAATAGATGTATGCCCAATGATGGACTTGCTCTTTTTGTCAGATGAATTTCAGTACAATTTTTATTATCACCTGAAAATTTGTTTTTTAAACATAAGAGAATTATCATCACAATAGTTTACTATATGTGTTTTTTATAACCTTAAGGATAACCTGTAAATATTTTTGTACATATGTTTCTCAGCATGTTTTTATAAGATAGCTTTTGCTATGAAGAGAATATCAAACAATTAGTCCCATGTTCAAAGCTATTTCAAAAAGCATTGCTTGAAATTCTAAAAAATTGAGGTCATTATACAAAATTGACTCCAAATGACATTTTAGTTAAAAAAAAGATAATTGGATGTTTCCCTGAAGACAGTGGTATATTAGGAAATTAATCCCAATGGAATTGCAAATCCTTCTGAATCTGAATATTTTCTTCAATTCCTGTGTTTCATTATACAACGTAAAAACCTCTAAATATATCTCCAAACTCAGAGTGCTTACTGACAGTTGCTTGAACTGTCAGAGAAAGAAAAAAAATTAAAATACAATGTTGAATTTTCCCTGAAGAATTCAGGGCTGTCTGAAAGTTCAACCTCTCTCTTGAACATTACTCCACATCAGTAAGAAACTCCGCTTTGCACGGAAGTACTTGAAATAGAGCCAGCTAGAGATGAAGCGGGTGGCATGAGGATGGCAGGACCCACGTTTGTGCCAATGTGAGATGTTACTACAGTAAAAAAAAAAAAGAGAGATAAGTTGGCTTAAAAGGTTTGAAGTGATGGCAGGGTTTTTAAGACAAGAGAGTCACGCTGGAAGAAAGCAGTTCATTGTGAGAGGAGATGAGCAGCGAACAATGACTGCCATCAGTTTTGTAGGCTTCGCTCCCTCTGCTTCATACAGCTCTATCCATTATTAATGAGCACTATTTTTGAGTGTGAAAGAGCTGTTTGAAAAACATTGACATCATCTATTGGATATGATTGACATTGCCATTCCTTTCATTTTGCTGGTGGCAAGTGACATCCCAATAGACTTACGTGCATCTGGACATGGCTAACACCCTCCTTGCTATGCACTCTGGGCAGCTGTGATATGGAAATTTCATCATTGTATTTTATGGATAATATTTTTAGCTTTACAATGCATTCTGTCAGAAGACGTGGAAGTCAAGGCTTTTTGCATGCAGCGATCAATCAGAAGAATTATCCCTTTTCTAATCTTACTCAAATTTTCAAAGTAATTTATTTGACTTGTGCAATAGCCGTCTGCTAGGCAAGCCGTTATTGAGATCTATGTCTATTCATGGCATTTTCTTCTGCTTTTTTCCACTCTTTGGTTTTTAAGGATGATTACATTTTTAATTGTCTTGCTACAAAAAGAACTGTAGTCAACATGTACCTGCTGTTCTGTTACCCCATAGCACTGTCAAAGCCACTCACATAATACCTTTAAATCAACAAAATTAAAGGGAACAAATTCAGGGATAAAACGAGTAATGAATCTAAGGAGAAAAATTAAGCACCACATCCTCTTGACTTTTAAATATGTGTGTAACTAAGCTGCTGCTTCCCTCTCGGCTGCCCTGCCTCTCCCTCCCCACAGCCCATATGCACACCCATGCAAAGATCTGTGTTCTTAAGTGCTGTTGACTGACTTCTTATGAGCTTGCTACAAGTCGACCTGTTTCTCTGTCATTCATAGCCCGTCAGAGAAGCGGGGCCTGGAGGATCTCTGGCAGTCCTTTCAAACAATTCTAGCAACGTGGAAATTATTAAAAGGGCTTCTCAAGCTGTGTATTATTGTTGGGATATCAATACATGGGCAATAATAAAAGAAAGGGGACTGCTTTTGAGTATAAAGGTAGCCTGGGAGCTTGCTTTCAGATTTTCAGTGCCGCAGAGACTGCCGTGAAGTGGTCACCCGCTGGAAAAGACCAAGAATCCTGACTTTCTTGAAGTTGTGTTACTTTAGTACATCTCTGCCTATACACTGTCTGTTGTTATTAGTGTTGTAAGAAACATGTTTTATAAATTTGGATTTAACTCCATTTCTGTGTTTAGCATCTATTGTACTTGGAGTTTTATTCTAGAAATGGAAGTTTTAGGTCTCATTGTTTCCACTGAACTACTCTGTGGTGTCTGGTGTTTAGTAGTGTGCTGGAAAATTCATGTTCCTGGGTTCCAATAGTCAGTCCCTTTATTTCCAGTTGTATGAAACTGGGTAAATCTCCCAATCTCTTCTGTCATTTGATTGTCTCTATAACAAAATTAGAAATATATAATACCCTAAGTATTTAAGGGAAAGTTATATATTTCTTTCTCACACTCCGCAAACATGTACATTTGTAACATATCATATTTAATATAACAGGATGTTATGGGACAGTTATGTAGCATAGGTTACTTTATTTAAAATGTCTTGGATATTGGAAAATTTTGTCTCCTGAATATGAAATGACTGTTAAATTACATCATAACTGTTTTTAATAATAAGAGGGGCTGAACTTTTAATTATCCTATCATAGTATAATAGTACAAATATGTCTGCATTCTATCTTAGCATATTTAATGCCATTGCTCTTTGCCCACTTTTTCTTTTCTTGTTTTATTTTATTTTGTTTATATTTTATTCATTGTACATTTCAACCAGTTTTTCCTCCCGCTCCCCTCACCTACCCTGCTCCACAACGTACCCCCATCTACTCCTCCCAAAGGGTTAGGCCTCCCTTGGGGAGTCGACAGATTCTGGCACATTAAGTAGGGCAGGACCAAGCCCCTCCGTCCTGCATCAAGGCTGAGCATGGTATTCCACCATAGGGAATGGGCTCCAAAAAGCCAATTCATGCACCGGGCATAGATCCTGGTCCCATTGCCAGGGGCTTTCAAATAGACCAAGCTGCAGAGCTGCCTTCTACATACAGAGGACCTAGTTTGTTCCCAGGCGGGCTCCACAGCTGTCAGTCTAGAGTTTTTGAGTTTCCAAAGGCTTGGTTCAGCAGTCTCTGTAGATTTCCTGTCATGATCTTAACTCACCCTTGCTCCTATAATCCCTCTTCCTTCCCTGCAACCGGATTCCCCCAGGTAGCTCAGCCTGATGTTTTTGCCCACGTTTTCTTAAGCCTTGCATTCTTATCCTGTTAGAAACCTTAAGTCTACAAGACACAATATTCACAAGTCTTTTTGAATGATCTTGAAATGACATGATTTTTAATTTCATTTGCTCAACCAGTTTTGCTGTATGTCTGTTGCTATGGTTTAAAGTTCCCTCTCAAAATTCACGTTTGCCTTGTAGTACTACAGATCAAAGGAGATTAAGGAATGAAGAACACTTAGGAGTAAGGTCAAAAATCTATCTAAAGAAAGGGCCATGTTGTAGTTTACCCTCTGCCTTTTTCTCTCTGTCCTGTCATGCCACGTAAGAATTCATCAAGAAATCCCTTGCTACAATCACATGCTGATACCGTAACCTTGAGTATCCTGATCTCCATAATTATAAAAAAACAAGAGTTTTTTTTTCAAATTACCAAAGCTTGTAACATATTATTTTGGTAGTGTGTATGAACTAAGAAACCCATTATCTATGTATTGTTTTCAACCAAGATTCTGAAAAGTCACCAATAATCACAAGGGTCACCTAGACGTTCAAGTGATTAAAAAGAAAACATGTGAAGATTGTGCCAAAGGATGTTAAAGGTAAGAAGGGCTTCGTTATAAACTTCCATGGGAACAACTTTTGGGGAATGAAACAATGCGTGTCTTGAGGGAAAGACAGCAAATAAAAAAGCACTGCTTCTGCGGGGCCAGAGTCCAAAGGGGCATGTGGTTGGAAGAAAAGAAAAAGTAAGAGGAAAAACAAGTGTCTGGTTTGGGTATATTTTGGAAGTAAAAATGACAGGTTTTGTGCAAGTTCTGAATAGCAGATGGAAATGAAAATGTCCTCCCTAGAAGATGCCCAAGTTTTGGCAGGAGAAACAGTTGGACGACAATACAATAAAATTAATTTCCTTGTTGGATAAAATTTGAAGGGTGGTAACATAAATTCAGTGTTCTGCTTTGGACACAGTAATTTGAAATGACTTCTAGGAATTCAAGTTGTGAAATAAACTTGTCAGATCCTTGCACAATGTATGTTAGAGCACAGGGAAGAGATCTAGGATCAGATTAGAACCCTGGTGTTGATGGTTATATTGTAAACATATTGTATGACGGGCATTGTGCTAGCTGTGAGAAATAAAATGGTGAGAGAAAATATTTGAAAGGCACAATCAGAAAATGATAACCAACATTCCCCAGACCTCATGTAGTACCCTGCATGATCTTTTCCATTCCAGAATGTGTAAGACAAGCAGAAGATCACTTATACGAAATAATGATGCACGCTCACAATAATGGTGATTATCCTAAACACCCTTGACCTAATCAGAGCAGTCATTGAATGAAACTGGATCTGTATTGGATGGAGATAAATAGTATGCGTTCACAGCAGAGGAGTATCTACTCTCAACCTGAATAAAGCCTATTGGAGCTGAGAGATGTCCCCAGGCATTAAATGAGTGTCAACATGCTCTTAACAAAATCTCGTCCTGAGAGTACATGCCTCTGGAAGCTGGATATTAACTGACCCAGATACTGGGTCAGATACAACATGCAGAAACATGGTGTGATATTATGTCTTGTTATAAACCAGTGCACTGTAGGAATGTCAGTGAAAACCTGGACTGGGGATTTTCAGCTGTTACTTCAGCTATGTAACTTGATAGGACAGAGAAAGAAGAGGTAAAACACATGCAAAAAAAAAAATCTCATTTTACATTTATAAAAGCTCTCTGGAGAATAGGTGCCTCTTATGACATAACAAATGGGCTGCTGAATCCCAAAGAAAAGTCATGAAGAAAAGACAAGTTTAAGAGAAGTAGTATTACAGAAGAGAGTATCCACACTGGGCCAGTGTTGGTTCACAATACTGCAGAACCTCATCCATCTAGGCAATCCTGGGACATAAATGCTTTGATGTCATGATATGTACATCTAGTCAAAGACTATTTTATCCCCACATATGCTACTATTGGCTTATGTCTTTTTACTCTTCATGTCATCTCATTAGTTATTTTTTTCTTCCTGGGTTTAGAACATATTAAGTCAGGTATAAGAATCACAGGTCAAGTGCTTTTGTGATTAACATATATATTACTGTAGTACTGTAGGACTTTTATCCCAGTAACTACATAATCCACTTAATTTCTGGTATAGTGATTAAAACCTTTTATTTATTTGTTTCAGGGGAGAGCATGAGTACAACTCCCTGCTACCACGAATTGTACAGTATAGCTTCCTACATGTAGGGAAATAGCAGGAGTCAGGATATTCAGAGAGCAATGGATAAGCTGCACTTTGGAGATTATAAAATCTCCCCTTCCAGGTAAGTATTCAATTTTAATGGTCTTCTCAATATACTGTTGCAAATGATCAGTTTAAACATGTCACTCAAGCCTGTTCCTCTATACGAGTAAGCACTCTAGCAATTAAAAACACATGGATTATTTACCATCACTATGGCTTTATTTATGACATTTTATTTTTTTTTGGCCATTCAGCTTTGAAAATAGATGTAGTTGTTTAGGAATACACAAGCTTTCCCCTTGGCAATTTAAAAGTGTTTCTTAATGTCTTGTGCCATTTATAGTGGCACAGAAGGCCGAAGCTAGGATGACTTTACCACAGATAATCTGTTGTTTTACTTTTGTCTTTCCATGTTTGCTTGATTATTATTTTGCTAAATGGAAGAAAATTATGACTTTCTTGTCATTTATATCCATTCCTTTTTTTACTGCTGAATGTGGTAGCTATGCTGATTTTTTTTTGCATTATGTGTTTTTCAATTTGTATGTTGACTGTCCAGCTCTACAGAGGTCGCTTAAAACATATCTGTCTCCTTCTCATTTTTTTACTTGGCTTCATACATATAACTGATTTGGTTTTTCTATATTTCTAGTAAAACTATTCATTAAACCAAAATTTTTTTAAACCAAAATTTTTAACTGTTTTGTTTACTTAAATATGTTTGTACACGTTATTTATTTTTTCTATTTAATTTTTATAACATTATGAATATTCTAATTTCTCAAATACATATTTTCCACTATCCTTTATTTTAAATTTTTTTCCGATATAGTCCTGTGTAGCCCATGGGTATCTCTGATTAGCTACATAGACAAATAAGGTCTTAGCTTCCCAAAGGCAGAAATTATAAGCTGGAGTGATGAAACATGGATTTTCTTAGCTTTTTGAAAACAAGGAACATATCAGTATTTCTAATGCTATCCCTGGAAGACTCTGTGTGTGCAATTTGTTCATTCTTTAAACATAAAAGCAATATTGCTTCTCCTTGACTTGTAAGACTCTTGTTACACACTTAGTTCTCAGGGAACTGGTGGTAACCAAAAGAAATAAGGGTATCCCATGGAAAAGGCACACAAAAACCTTATGATAAACTCTAAGATATATTTCAAAAAACTGAAAATGTAAAGGAGAAAATATTCAGAGCTGACCCAAACTTAGGAAAGAATTTCCTAATTTGACAGTGTCTAGAAAAGATTCCTGTACTACATTTTAAATTATATGATAAGATGAAGAATAAAAGCTATTCCTGTATTTTATAAGTAAATTTGAAATTAACAATTTTAAGTTTTAATTATAATCTAGTAAGTAAAATTACATCTACTAACTTTTTCATTTACTTTTGCATTTATAGAAGAAAATGAAGTAACTTTAATATTTAGATAACGCTTTCTTATATTAAAGATTGCATTTTGTTATTAACTATAAAATTATTCTGCATAGTATCAGTTTGGATCATCTTTAGTGATGTTCTTTTCCTGTAACGAGGAGGCTCCCAAGCTATGTCTGCATCGCTAATGTCTATATTGTATGGTATATACCTATGAGATATAAAAAACACTTTGAAGATTTTTAGAACTCTTAAAGATTCCAAGAGAATAATACTTTCAAATATATTTTCATCGAATTATTCATTTCCTGTTGAGTATTTTACAACATATAAGTATTATTATATTCACACTTAAGCTTGCATGCAATAGAGAAAAAAGAATATTGCTACCTAGAAGAAAGTTCATACTATTTCTTAAGGCTTATCAAATTCAAGCAGGGGGGACTGCTAGAAGTTAAAGGGCTGCTTCCCAGCCTGAAGATGCTGCTTTACCCCTGACAGGCTTATGGTAGAAGAAGAAAACCAATACCCACGCATTGTTCTCTGATTTCCACACACATTTTGTGACATGTGTACATGCACACAGTGCACAATATTAAATATAATAAGATATTTTAAAAACAAGCTGTAACGCAACAACAATGATACATAATTTAGGGTTCTTATTTTTATACTCACTAACTAAACTTTTAAAACAAATATTTATATTTTCACTCCTCAAGTTAGCCACAAAATACTATAAAATTTTCCCATTTTCAAATCAACTTTAGAAAAGAACACAGCCATAGATCATTGGCCATGATAATTTCTAGCCATGAGGCGGTGTTGTAAACATATTTACTATGTTTGTATTGTAAACATATGTGTTGTAAACATTAATTAATAAGGCATGAGGTGATGAAAATGGGGTAAAGGGGATACAAACACCACTCCCTCCATAGATTTTTTAAAAATGAAGCAATGATTTTAGAGAAAAAGATGTTATAACTCTGATAATTATGAGATTTTTACCAATCAAAGAATGGCTGAATGGAGAAAAAGTCAGTTTACAAATTTCGCAGTATTTTCCTTTGTACAGGCTCCCTGGGTACCCAATGACTGTGACAGGACAGCCATATTTCCCTGATTCCTGCTTCTAAAACGAGCATAGCCGTCATTAGCTACACAAGTACATTGGTTTAGCCTGTGTGAAGTTTCTGTCACCTTAAGGGTTTTTATCTCTTCAATTTATTTTGAAATGTAACAGCTGTTGCAGTAAAATGTAAAGTGTGTTTAGATCATAAGGCTTGGTTTTCATTATTTCCATTACATGGAAGTTGCTCCATCATAGAAGAGAATCTACATATTTCCTTCTTTACTCTTCCACTATGAAAGGATAGAATATAAGGCTATCCTAGGGCATGACAGCAGTCTTTTTAGATGTTGAATCTGCCATCACTGGATATTGAATTTAGCAAACCATAGAACCATAAAAAATAAATCTCTTTTCATTTAACTTTTCCAGTCTTGGATATTTTGAAATAGAGGAGAAAACAGTCTAAGATGATTAAGGGAAGTGATGCAAGGAGCTAGCTGGGTTTTACTTTGGTTAACTGAAATCTTAGGGTTAAAAAGCAAAAGCAAAAGAAAAGCAGGCATTTTTCAAATGTGTTGTAGGATAAAAGGGAAACATGAAAACATGCTTGAAGAAGATTATGCTCCCATTCACATTATAGAAAGCATTAAGATCCGGTAAAGAAAATCGGGAAACAGGTTTTTAAAAAGTTTCTTTAGAAAACTAAGGCATTACAAACTGTCAGGGAACATTGGTCATTCAAAGAGTCACAGGCATGCCGAACACTGGATGCCGGCATAGAAAACAACTACAAACCAAAAAGAAAAAAAAAAATGTGAAAGGAGATTGGGAGTGACTGGGATCAGGGCTGCAGAACCTCAGCACAGCACCACGCTGCAAGTCTGAGGAAAAACATCTTCTTTGTCGTCTACTCTCTGCTCCAATTTAACATTTACCAATGCAACAGGAAAAGATGACACGGTTCATCTCATTTTTAAGACTAACTATGGTTTTTCTTTGTTATATGTTTATATCTATAGGAGTATATTCATATTAGTATAAGTGCCCGAAGAAGGAGAAGAGCTAACAGGGCTGCTTGATGTAGGGGCTGGAAAGAGACCTTAGATGCTCTTGATGGTCAGCATGTGATTTTAACCAATGAGTCAGTGCTGCAGAACTCTCAATTCATTGCTTCTAATGTCTTCTTTATGAGCTGAGTATAGTTAAATATCTTTCAGAAATTTTCAGTTATATCATTTTCCTTCAGAACAACTATATTTTTAAAGTTTCACAAAATGCAGAAAAATGAATAGATTTAGATTGTGTAATATTAACTGAAGGAGTATAATCTCAGAAAGAAATAAACTGCATTTTCCTCTCTTACATTTTGAATTTAACCAACACCAGACATATGTATGTAAATAAGTGTCTATCTGGGCACAGGATAAAAAGACAGAAAGAGAACAAGAAAAGCTGCGCATAAGAGGCTAAGAAGGCACTGAATGCAGGTAATAAACATGAGTTTTGAAAGAAGATACAAAGCTAATTGTTTTTTACTTATAATTCTGTCAGGTATTATTTTTTTTTGTAGTGGCGGTGTGCGTAAATTTTATTTGATGGTGCAAGAACAATATTTCACATGAAGTCTTACAGCTTCTCATTTATAAATGCCAATTTGAACTTTATGTAAGTTCATTATATTCTGGAGATTTGGAGTATGGTTAATTTTGGTGTGTGACATTTTTATTTTTTTGCACATTTTTATTATAAAATGTATTTTAAAAGGTAAAAGTTTTACTACACACAAAAAAATGCTCCTTTAGTTGTCTTTACACCGTAAAGCCCCATAATTACCTGTAGATGTCTTAGTCATGTTGACAAAATCATTAATTGATTAAAAACAAAACTTACATGATCCATATTACTTTTTGAATAATAAAAACTTCAAGTAGCTAATTAATTTGAATTAAACCTACAAATCATCCTTTCAAAATATTATTAAAAGAATAAGTGCTATCATGTCAGGAAGAAAAACAGAAAAACAGAGCACAAAAAAATTGCACACATTTGAAAAGGAAACGATCATTCTTATATCTTGTGCTTGCTTTTTAGCTTCTGGAGAAATTGCTGGTTTTTAAGAGCACTTCAGAGCTTTCTATTCTGGTTTCATGTTATTAATATCTATTTAGGATTGCGAATTCTGAAATTGTGAGTACAAACCAAATACGTATGAAAAAAATATTGCGCTGTGGCAAGCAAAAATGATTGATACAGGCCGTGCATCTACAGAAATAATGAAAGTTGCTTTTTCTTCATTTTAAAGAGAAAGTTAATATTATATAAAATATTCACTAAATATGAAATGCAAGACAAAGCATCAATTTAATAAGAAATTAGGTCAAAACTAAGAAAGTGAATAATTAAAATCTTCTTCAATTATCTCTAGATGTAATTAAGCTGTGCAGAATGTAAATCGTTGCATATAATTTGACATCCTTCTGACTTTAATGCAAATATATGAGATCCAACTAGAAGCAATAAGAAGGATGCATGCAGGATATTAAATTTCCAAGGCAGGAGTATGCAATGAAGACAATGGCAAAATTAGACACGATTGGCCTTCTAACAGAAAGATTTTGTTGCTAGAATTTATTTAGTAAGGCAAGGGAAGCAGACCTTCTGCCAACTTCTTGTCAAATTTGCTCAAATTCACCCTCTCTCTCGTTTGCTGTCTCTATCTTTAATCATAGTTTGAATTTTCTTCATGAGTGTTTTGTTTTCATAGGCAACAGATTCCTTATCAAACACACATATTATAAGACACAAAATGCCTTCTATTAACAAAACATTATTGATAAATCTAACAATTTCTTAATCACATGATGTACGTAACCCTTTAATTTTATAATTTCCAAGTGATTGGCACTAAAACAGCTTTATTTACCTAGTACTACCATTATTATCTTCTTACCTTTATCCCATTAAGAAATAAACTAACAAACAATAACAGCAGCAAAGTGAATCTTGCAATAGCTAGAACAAGGATTTTTAAATTCCTTGAATTAAGAAAAAAATGATCATTGAATCACCAATAAATTATAGAGAAATATGTAGATGTGTCCTAGAGTTGGGCTGTTATACTGTGCTGCTCTGTTGTAAACATACCAATTTTATTTAAATATTATCTAATTTTCTTACTTAGAATATTGTTTTGTTGTTTTTGTTTGGCTTGGGTTTTTTTTTGTAGTTTTTTTCACTTTTCCAAGAAGTGAAATTTTTGGTTTCAAATATAATTTATAAATATGCAATGAATTCTCCATACTCTACCTATCCAAGTAACTATGAATGCATGTTTACATATATTAGTTCAGTGAAGTTGTTAAATTTCTAAAGCCCAAAATTTGAAATAACAGTTCACTGAAACCTTCTTTTATATGCCAATACAGAGACTTTTTAAAGCTATATTAAACCCCCTGCTTTACCAGAGGCCAGCAAGCACCTAGAATCCCAGGCAAGCCCCACATATGCATATTGATAAAACTCCTTCAAAGCTCACCAAGCCTACCCGAAAAATTCTACACTCCTCTTCACCATATCCCAAACAACAATTCTGAGGGAAGCCCTTGCTTTACTAGAGAGTATGCATTCAAACAGATCCCCAGGTGGATCCCCTTCTGAGCCTGGTTACACCTTCCAGGAGAACCTTGGCAGAGACACCTGGCTGAATCAGAGGTCAAGCTAGCCCAAGTAACTGCTGGCTAATTCTGCCAGATGATCAAAGAGGAAACAGAAACAAAGTGAAAAAAGAAAAAAAAAAACCCATCCAAACAAAAAACAAACTCAGAAATCAGCACCTAGAAGTATAATTATCCCAAACCCAGATGCCTAGACACCAGCATAAGAATGCAATCAACAACAGCCCAGGCAAAATGTCAGGACCAGAATCCAGCTATCCTACTACAGCAAACCCTGAATATTCCAACACAACTGATACACAAGAAAATGGCCTTAAAACCAGTTTTATGAAGATGATAGGAAATGAATAAGTTCCTTAAAGAAATTGAGGCAAAGACAAACAAAAGAATGGGAAGAAATAAATAATTTCCTTAAAGAAAGCCATGTGGGAGGAAGCTGAAGAAATAAAGTTATTTAAGACCTGATAATTGAAATGGAAGCGAGAGAGAGAGAGAGAGAGAGAGAGAGAGAGAGAGAGAGAAAGAGAGAGAATAGAAAATAGAAAATAAGACAATCCTAGACATGAAACATCTAGGTAAGTAAACCAGAATGACAGATGAAAGCATTCAAATAAAAAGTAAACACAGACATACTAGAGTTAACAGATACTATGAATCAAATGTACCTAACATATATCTACAAAGCATTTCACCCAAACAAAAAAAAAAAAGAAGAAGAAGAAGAAGAATATACCTCCTCCTGAGCACCTCACAGAATATTCTCCAAAACTGACCCACATACTCAATCACAAAGCAAGTCTCAACAGATACAATAAAATTAGAATAATTCTCTTCATCTTATCAGACAGCACAGTTTAAAATTAAATTTCAAAAAAATAACAAAAACAACCCAAAGCCTATAAACTCATGGAAACAAAAAAATCTTGACGGAATGACTTCTGGGTCAAGGGAGAATCAAGAAATAAATTAAAGACTTCTTAAATTTCAACAACAATGAGTGCACAAAATTTAAATATATGGGACACAATGAAAGATGTACTAAGAGGAAATTGCATAGCACTAAGTGTCTACATAAGGATGTTTGATTGAGAGTGAGATCCCAGCCCTCTAACACCCCTATATCCAAGGACTCTGGGATGTTTGATTAAAAGTGAAACCCCTGCCCTTCAACAAATCATGTTGGTTTATGTAGGTGATAGCATGTAAAAGAATGTAATAGATGCATATCTATTACCATGCACAAAACTCAAGTTCAAGTGAATTACATATCTCAATAGAAAACTAGATAGACTGAAACTAATAGAGGGGAAAGTGTCAAATAGTCTTGAGTACATTGGCACAGAAGACAACTTCCTATACAGAAGAATTATAGTAGATGCACTGTGAACAACACTCAGCAAATGGGACCTCATTCAACAGAAGAAAAAAAAAAAACTTCTCTAAGGCAAAGAAAACCACCAATAGGGCAAAGCAGCAGCCTACAGAATGGGAAAGATATTCACAAATTGCTTATCTGACAGAGGACTAATATCCAAATATATAAAGAACTTAAAAAAATGAAAAAAAACACTAAAAAGCTAGACATTGACAAACCAAGTAATCTAATTTTAAAAAAAATGATACAGATATGAACAAAGAATTCTCAGCAGAGGAACTCTCAAATAGCTGATATACACTAAAAGAAATGCTCAACGTCTTTAGTCATCAGGGAACTGCAAATCAAAGTGACAAAGATTCCATCTTACATCTATCACAATGACTGAGATCAAAATCACAAGTGACTGCTTCTGCTGACAAGGATGTGGAGTAAGCAGAACACTCTTCACTGCTGGTGGGAGTGCAAACTAGTATAGCCACTATGGAAATCAACATGATGGTTCCTCAGAAAATTGGAAATTGGTCTAAGTCAACACCCAGTGATACCACACTTGGGCATATATATGCTCAATCATACCACAAGGACTCTTAGTCAACCAGAGCTTTATTCATAAAAGAAACTAGAAACAACTTAGATTTCCCTTAAGTAAAGATGGATAACAAAAGGTGGTACATTTGCACCATGTAGTATTACTTAGGTCTTAAAAACAATGACATCATGAAATTTGAGGCGAGAAACAATCATTATTAGTCTGACAACTCAGACTGAGAAAGACAAACATGGTATGTACTCACTCATTCATAAGGAGACATTTTCTGTTAAGTAAAGGACATTGATGCTACAAACCAGAGACCTTGACAGATTAAGTAGGAAGGAAGGCTCAAGGGCAGAGGCCCTGGGAAATAGAGAAAATAGAAGAAATTTTTGCGGTGAGTGGGGGCAGGTGTGAGCAGGACAGATCAGGCAGAGAGTGGGAGGGACAGAGGGAGAGAGTACTGGGAGAGATGGTTGGAATTTGGGGTCATTTGTGGTCAATGCAGAAATATAGTATAGTGGAAACTCCCTGGAATCTACAAGAGTGACCCTAGGGAAGTCTCTAAGGAATGGGGAATAGGAAACCTGAACTGGCCAGATTCTATACCCAGGCAAGGCTCCAAATGGTGGGACTAGTATACCAACACACACACACAAAAAAAAAAAAAAAAAAAAAAAAAAAAAAAAACTTTTGACCTAAAATCTGCTCTTTCTGCAAGATGTGCTGGGGTAATGGTGGCAGAAAAACTTGTGGAAGTGATCCACTAATGACTTGTCCAAATTGTGGCCCATGCCACTAAAAGAAATCCATGCATGACAGTGCCTGGGTAAGGAACCATAGGCAGGACAACCCAGAGACCCAGTGTAGAATAAAACAAGACAGGCAAAAAATAAATAGAGAAAGAAAGAAAAAGACGAAGAGATGGAGGTGGAGGGAGGAATGGAGGGGTGGATAGAGGGTAGAAGGAAGGAAGGAAGGAAGAAAGTATTAAAACAAGTCAATGACATGAATCCTAATGATATTCTACATTACTCATAGGTTGGTCCCTAATCCAATTATCATCAGAGGGGTGCCATCTAGCAACTGATGGTTGCAGATGCAGAAATCCACAGCCAAACACTAGGCAGAGCCTAAGAAAACCTTGTAGAAGAGGGGGAGGAAGAACTATAAGAGCTAGAGGAGTTGAGGGCACCAAGTGACCACAGCCCCCAGAATCAAGTAATCAGGTCTCATAGGGGCACACAAAGATTGCAGAGACATATGGGTCTGAGCTAGGTTCTCTGCATATACCTATGGTTGTATAGCTTGCTGTTCTTGTTGGACTTCCAATAGTGTGATTGTGTATGTGGTGGGGTGTATCTCTGAATCTTTTGCCTGTACTTGGTACCCATTTTTATCTACTGGGTCACCTTATGAAGCCTTGATTTGTGGGTATGTGCCTAGTCTTATAGTATCTTTTTAACCCATGTTTGGTAGATATCTCTGGGAGGCCTGTTCTTTTTGTTTTAAGGGAAATGGAGGAAGAGGAGTGGTTTGGAAGAGAGGGTGGGGAAGACTTGGATGAATGGAGAGGAGGGAAACTGCTGATAGGACTGAATGTATGAGAGAAGAATAGAAGTAAGAGTACAAGTGAAATTCAAATTTTGGATGGTTTATTTTATTATTTTATTTTTTCTTTATAAATAATACCATTCAAAATTTCCACCTCTTCCCCTCCTCCCATTTCCCTTCCATTCCCCCACTTACCCTTCCTCCTCCCTCTCCAGTCCTAAGAGAAGGCAGGGTACCCTGCCCTGTGGGAAATTCAAAGCCCTCCACCCTCCATCCAGGCCTAGGAAAGTGTGCATCCAAATAGACTAGGATCCCAAAAAGCCAGTACATGCAATAGAATCAAATCCCAGTGCCATTATTATTGGCTTCTCAGTCAGCCCCCATTGTCAGCCACATTCAGAGAGTACGGTTTGATCACATGCTCATTCAGTCCCAGTCCAGCTGGCCTTGGTGAGCTCCCCTTAGATCAATCACACTGCCTCAGTGGGTGGACGAACCCCATGCAGTCCTAACTTCCTTGCTCATCGTCTCCCTCTTTATGCTCTACTCCTGAACCTTGGGAGCTCAGTCCAATGCTCCATTGTGGGTCTCTGTCTCTATCTTCATCCATCGCCAGACGAAGGTTCTATGGTGATATTCAAGATATTCATCAGTGTGGCTATGGGACAAGGCTAGTTCAGGCACCCTCTCCTCTAATGCCCAAGGATCTAGCTGGGGACATCCCCTTGGACAGCTGGGAACTCCTCTAGAGCCAAGTCTCTCGCTAACCCTAAAATGGCTTCCTTAATTAAGATATCTTCTGCCCTAGTCCCATATCTGCCCTTCCTCCATCTCAACCATCCCGCTACCCCAAGCTCTCCCTAATCCACCTCTTCTCCCTTCCCTCTGGAGTATAGCAACTTGAAAGACATTTTCAGTACATTTTAACTCTTCAATTACAGCATGCAACAAAATGGCTAACATCTGTAATAGAAAAAAAAACAGTTTTTAAACATTTAATTTTGTAGAACCATGTTACCATATGAACAAGATAAAATTGGTTGTCCTTTGGAAAATTCATCTCTCTTAATTGCAAAACTTTAGTTACAATATTAGAGTATTTGGTCAATTACAAGAAAAATTTAGCAGGGTATTCCCAAAGGAACTGTTGTGGCATGAGGCTTCAAACTAGGGTTCTGAGCCTAGGGTAGGAAGGTTACATAGCAAGATCCTGTTGGAGAGAGAGAGAGAGAGAGAGAGAGAGAGAGAGAGAGAGAGAGAGATATTAACATTTATTTAATACCACTTTTCAAATGGCTTTCATGTTAGACTTAACATCCTTTTATTTGGTTATTCACTGTTGTTAAATACTATTTCTAGGGTGCCAAAGATTAGTAAGAACTCTATTACAGGAGAGTGTGGGGATGATATGTTTGAATTATTTCAGTTGTGACTGAAAAGAAAGGAAGGATAAATAGGTCAAACCAAGCACAGAATATAACAAAATACATACCCAAGTGGATACAGTAACAACTAAAAAATGAGAGCTATAAAAGAATTTGCTCTTCAGGATCTTTGGGTATTTATTTATATTTATGAAGAGCTGAATAGAATTAGATACAAGAATATTTAGTCATGATAATCAAGGATTTTCTGTCATATTATGAGAAGACAAAGTCTGAAATTGAAATGAAAATTATATAGTCATACTTGTCCTCCATGGGCAAAACAATGGAAAAACTGTTAAAAGAATTATGGTAGATAGCTGGAGAGAGAGAGAGAGAGAGAGAGAGAGAGAGAGAGAGAGAGAGGTGGATGTTGTAAGAATCTCATGAGATATTATGAACAGCTGATTGAAGGAGCTCATTACAAGCAAGGAAAGGAGGAAGAACTGAAGGCATGTTGGAGATGAAGAACTGAGAAGTCTTGACGAGCTGTAATGACAGAGGACAAGAGGAGGTCCAGTGTGTCTGAATATGAACTAGACAACTAGATGGTCAGACAATATAAAGTATTATTAGTTGCTTTATATTTGTGGCTTTTATAAAAGGTGAGGCAGAGATGTTGCTCAGTAGTAGCATATCTGCAGTGCCCAATTTGGTCTCTAGCAGCGACAAATAGCACAGTAGTGGTGATTAAATTATAAGCAGAAGTAACACACTAGACCTTTTTATTTCCTGCTTAAATATAGTTAATTTGACACAAATTAAGAGCGGTTCTCTGTTCAGAGTCCAGAACAAGGATCAGCTGCAGGACTTTGCCTAGGGCCAGATGTCAGCATGGATGGCTCGTTTAATTTCTGTACCGGGAGTTTAATGACTAAAGAAATCTCTAAAATCTTTTTTCCCTTTCAAAATAACTGCAGCATCTCCTGTAATACCAATATCCAAGTGTTAACAGGATGTAACAGGAGAATGGCCTAGGGCTGTTTTGATACATGCAGCATCAAGGGCACAGCAGTCCGTTTCTTTCACATCTTAGTCAGACACCACATTGCTGTTCAAGGCTGCACATTGGTCATGAGGCAAGCACAGATAATTCATTCAGTAAAGTAGAGGGAAAATATACGACAACTACTCTATTAGTAAGGTATTTGTGACAGTCTAAATATTACCTTTATACATAAAGTAATAGATTTTAAAGGAATACAAGTTAAATATTGCTTGCAAAGCAGGTTGAAAAAAACCTGTGCTCTAAATTTTCTCAATACAACTGTCCTGACACAATTAACAAGTCACATTGCACAAAAATGTATCTCCCATATGTCTCTATAGGGAAGATAATGAACAATTATAGATTCTTTTTTTACCCTGGATTTCAAATACAATTGTTAAAAAATCCTTTAAAAGATATAGCCGGGCAGTGGTGGCACATGCCTTTAATCCCAGCACTCGGGAAGCAGCGGCAGACATTTCTCTGTGAATTCTAGGCCAGCCTAGTCTACAAGAGCTAGTTCTAGGACTGGCTTCCAAGAACACAGAGAAAATCTGTCTCAAAAAACAAAAACAAAAAGCAATTCTTTAAAAGATATGAAAGACAATTTAAGATCTCATGTTTAGTGATCAATATATTCTTTACTGTGACACTTTTCACCAGCTCAATGATAATTCAGTATGTATCTGTGATTGCTATAATTCTGCTTTTAAGATTCACTTTCAATAGAAATGTAAGATTACCCATATTGTCTCAAATATATGTGAGATGATTTTTAATTTTAATTATTAGTATTATTAGTTAATCCTCAGGTCCTGAAAGATAGGGAATCCCGTGAACTGCGGAAAATAAAGTCATAGAGACTTTATGCTCTAGTCATACCTCATGAACCAAAAGAGAAATAAAGGATTAATTTTGATGAGTATTAAAAACAAGTTGAATTTGTGTTTTGTTTAAATATACTCTTTATTTTAAATTGTCTAGTTGTCACACATAAATATGGTTATATAATTCTGCACACCAATTACAGCAGCTTTACAATTGTCTATGCTAAATATTTGGTTAATTTTTATATAAAAAGAAAGACAGAGACACAACATTCATAAAAACGAAATATAAATACACATTGGTCTTTGGAATTAATGTATTATTATACAATTCAGAGTTGTAATTACTGTCTATAAATGCATTTACAATCTATTATTTCCATCATAAACCTTATGGGGTCAGTTATTGCACACACAGTTACAAAGTTCCAAATACTGTGATGTCAATATCAGTATCTAACAGAAAGTAGCACCTACCAGAGAATTTGAGGTTTCTGAAATTAAATATACTTAATCAGTTCTTCATATTTCTTTGACTTTCAAGCTTAATAGATTTTTATTTGAAGAATTATGAATTCCCAGAGTCCCCAAAGCAGCATAATTTGATATTCAAGCAAAATGAATTTTCATTTACCAAAGAGAATGATATGAGCATCCTGGCTTTTGTCTAAATACATTAAACATTTAAATTCCAAATTATGGATAAAGTAAAATAAATAATAACATATATATATATATATGAATATATATGTATACTGTGTTTATGTTGTAAATGGCACAAAATAACTAACAACACAATTACAATGAACTGATTTATAAATGTGGAATGCACATTTGAAGATGTATTGGTTTTCACTGTGATGTGCATTTTTTTTTTAATGATGTAGTTTGTTACTGAGAAGAACTGTTGTTCTTTTCTCACAGGGTATCAACTAGGTAAATGTCAACTTTCCATATGAATGTCACAGGGGATACTAGGTATCACAGTAGAGGAAATAAGAGCTATCATTTGTAGTCAAATGAATTTCACCAAAAATAAATGAAGTATATCTATGAAGAGCACCAACAGGAAGGGATAGATGACAGGATTTAATGCCTGGTGGGTTATAAAAACTCATGACTATCTGCAATCCCAGTTCCAGAGTATCTAATATCCTCTTCCAGTTTTTGTATGCAGCACACATGCATACACAGACATATATGCAGTCAGAACGTCAATATTAATAATAGTAATAATAAATTTTAATTAAAAATAAAGTAGAAAAGCATAGAGGTGCTAAAGGCAAGTAAGAAGACATTTTGAAGATAGAGTCCTCTTAATTTTTTATCAACAGGACGTGGGACCCAAAAGAGATTCTACTACAAACATTTCCTTAAACCAGTGTAATTTCTAACTGCATTCTAAACCTCATCCTTATCCCACAGATAAGCATAGCTTTCATTCTTCAAACAAGCTTTTTTTTGTAATATGTGAGAAAAATATAGAAATCCAAGACTGTGCCCCAACTGTTCACAGTGTAGACAACAACAGACTGGATTTCCAGCCCCAATTGGTACATCGACAACACTACCCCTACATATAAATCTCAAGGAAGAGTACAGAAGAGGATACAGGAAGAATGCAAAAACCAGAGGCCTATGTAGGACATCTGCTGCAAACTAGTGTCTTCTATTTATGATATGCAATGTGTTATAACCCTGTATAAATTTCTAGTATGATTATTTACATTGTCTTTATTCATACATTGACGGACATCCATGCCACTTCTATTCTTAGCTATATTGAATACAGCAAAATAAATATGAATATTCAATTTCTTTTTGTTATAGGATTTAGAGTGCTTTGGTTAAATAACAATGAAGTATAGTTTGGGGCCATACAGTAGTTCTACATTTAATTTGCTGAGAAATATCCACACTAATATCCATCCTGGTTGTAGCATTTTAAACTTTCTTTAGTAGTTAATTAAGGTTCCTACTTCTCCACATCCTCATCATTTTTTGTTGCCTAATATTAACAATGCTGACAGAAGTAAGATGAAATCATAATATTTTAATTTGCATTTTGTTGATAGCTAAGTATGTTGAACACATTCAAAAATCTTTATTGGCTATTTTGGATTATTCTCTAGACACCTGCCTATTTGGTTTATTAGGTCATGTAGTAATTAGGAGACTTGAATTTTGATGTTTCTTTTGGATATTCTTAACATATATACTATGTCGAAGTATTTTGCAAAATTAGTATTATAAAAATAGTTATATTGCTAAAAGTTTCCTATAGAGTCAAAGTATATTTATAAAAATTGAAGTGTCTTTCTTCACAATAATAAAAACATTCTCCTAAAAAACATATTAAAACATAAAAGACCTTGAATAGTCAAAGACAGGCCAGGCACAAATAACAATGTTAAATACATCACAATACTTGACTTTAAATTAGACTACAAAACCAGAGTGCCATGGTACTGATAAAAAGAAAAAAAAAAGATGAAGAAGGAAGAAAGAAGAAAAAAAGAAAAAAAATGTGTAGAAATCTGGCCTGGAAGAGAAGACACAATGCTGAACTCTCTTACCTGCAGTCACTTAATTGTTTGTAAAGTTGTCAAAATATAGAATGGAGAAAAACAGCTTCTTTTTTTTTCCATTTTTTTATTGAGAAAAGGAGAAAAAAAAAACAAGTTTCCACCTCCTCCCAGCCTCCCATTTCCCTCCCCCTCCTCCCACCCTTCTCCCCCTCCTCCCACCCTTATCCACCTCCTCCCACCCTTCTCCCCCTCCCCCCACTCCTCTCCCCCTCCCTCTCCAGTTCAAAGAGCAGTCAGGGTTCCCTGCCCTGTGGTAAGTCCTAGGTCCTCCCCTCTCCATCCATTTCTAGGAAGGTGAACATCCAAACTGGCTAGGTTCCCACAAAGCCAGCACATTAAGTAGGTTCAAAACACCGTGCCATTGTCCTTGGCTTCTCATCAGCCCTCATTGTTCGCCATGCCCAGAGAGTCTGGTTTTATCCCATGCTTTTCCAGTCACAGTACAGCTGGCCTTGGTGAGCTCCCAATAGATGAGCTCCACTGTCTCAGTGGGTGGGTACACCCCTCCGTGGTCCCGACTTCTTTGCTCATGTTCTCCCTCCTTCTGCTCCTCATTGGGACCTTGGGAGCTCAGTCTAGTGCTCCAGTGTGGGTCTCTGTCTCTATCTCCATCCATCACCAGATGAAGGTTCTATGATGATATGCAAGATATTCGTCAGTATTGCTAGATTTTAAAATGCTAATTAACCCAATTAAAAAATGGGGCACTCAACTGAACAGGGAATTCTCAGCAGAGGAAGTTCAAATGGCCAAAAGACACTTAAGGTCATGCTCAACCTCCTTAGCAATCAGGGAAATGCAAATCAAAACAACTTTGAGATATCATCTTACACCTGTCAGAATGGCTAAAATAAAAAAAAAAAAACTCCAATGATAGCCTTTGCTGGAGAGGCTGTGGAGGAAGGCGTACCCTCATCCATTGCTGGTGGGAATGCAATCTTGTGCAACCACTTTGGAAATCGGTGTTTCGGTTTCTCAGGAAATTCGGGATCAACCTACCCCTGGACCCAGCAATACCACTCTTGGGAATATACCCAAGAGATGCCCTATCATATGACAAGAGCATTTGTTCAACTATGTTCATAGCAGTATTATTTGTAATCTCCAGAACCTGGAAACAACCTAGATGCCCTTCAATGGAAGAATGGATGAAGAAAGTGTGGAATATCTACACATTAGAGTTCTATGCTGCGGTAAAAAACAATGACTTCTCGAATTTTGCATGCAAATGGATGGAAATAGAAAACACTATCCTGAGTGAGGTATCCCAGACCCAAAAAGGTGAATATGGGATGTACTCACTCATAATTGGTTTCTAGCCATATAAACAAGGGTCACAGAGTCTACAATTGGTGATCCCAAAGAAGCTAAGTAAGAAGGTGAACCAAAGGAAAAACATATAGTTTGTCCTCTTGGCTATGGGAAGTAGACAAAATTGCCGGGGAGAAAATTGAGATCTTGGGGGTGGGGTGGGATGGGGGTAAGGGGAGATGGGGAGAGAAAAGGGAGAAGGGGAAAATGGGGGGAACTTGGGGAAACAGGAGGATTGGGATAAAGGAAGGTTGGATAGGGGAGCACGGAAGCACAATTCTTAGTTAAGGGAGCCACCTTAGAGTTGGCAAGAGACTTGAACCTAGAGTGGCTCCCAGATGCCCAAGCCAAGGTCCCCAGTTAGTTCCTTGGGCAGCTGAGGATAGGGAACCTGAAATGACCCTATCCTATAGCAATACTGACGAAAAACATCTTCTTAAACAATGATGTTGCTCAAACTGGACATCCATCTCAGAAGCATTTAAACTGATCTATATCTGTCGAGTCTTGCATATATCAATTCAGAATGAATCTTTATATTAAACCAAGAGTGCTGAAACTGATAGAAGAAAACATTTGGGGATGCAAAAATAGGCAAGAATATTCTGAAAAGAAGTTAAATAGCATAGAAAATAATACCCTCCTCAAAGCAATAAGGAAGATAACATTTAATTAAAAGCCCTCGTCTCTGCAAAGGAAGCCATCAGCAGCATGAAGAGACAGCCTAAGAACCAGAGCTGTACTTTAGACAGGCTTAATGCTTCCCTTTTTCATATTGTTGTGTTAATGTCCTGCCTGCAGTGGGATAATTGGGGGTAGTGAGTCATCTATGTTCATTATTTTCTTCAATTTTCCCTCTTTTAGATAATGCATTTTTGCTCTTCAAAATAAATATCAGCATATCACATATCATTTTAATATTAATGATGTATTTGATACTAAGCTTTATAAATTTTATTTTTTCCCAGGTAAAAACAATTCTGTAGCTGTCCTATTCCCTAATTGGTATATACTCTGCTCTTCAGATGGCATATAGCTGGTCAGAATATCCTTTGAAAAAGGAATCTATGATAAATACAGAAATGTTAAATGATGGTCAAAAATTCTGTGAAAGTCTTTAAACCTAGATGGATATTCCCATATCAACAGGATGCCATGAGTTGTCTCAGTAGGTCAACACCACCCACCAGCTCATATTCACATGCATGTGGAGATAGTACCTTCATAAACACAGTGCACACAGTAGCTTTATAGTGATGGTTGTGAATATAGGTAGATGATATTATGTAGTTTTATTTTCCTGTGTAGTTTACACTTTAACAATTTCACTTGGAGTTTTTATTTATTCTGAATTCAATTTGTTTTCAGTTAGTGGAGATTTTAAACCATAGCTTAAATTGATCTTTCAAATGCTCCTATTCTTGCAATTCATGATGAACTAGATTAAAGTCTATTGGCAAACTATGTCTAATAAATTTAATAGTCTACAAGTCTGCTCTCTGATATCCTAGTACTTCATTTATTAGTCAACTATCTTTTGTTGTGTGATTCCTAGGGGAAAGGCAGCACTGTAGATAGGGAGAAAATAATATTAATATCCAGGTAATTTAATTGAGAATAAATTATAACTACTTCTGGCTATAGAAAATATTGTAATATATTTTTTTTCTTTAACTTAAAGCTATTATTAAAAGTCCATCCAATTAAGGAGGATTTAAAAATTATTGTCTGTGTTATTTAGGATGATATTTTACATAGTATTCTTTACCCTGAAACAGCTGTTTAGTAACTATGTATGCAATATCAAGGCAAAAGTGTTTATGTTGAGAGGATACCAAAGCATAACACAAATTCATTCTACCTGTATGTATATTAATATATGCATAGGTTTGTGTATGTATACACAATGAAGAAAAAGTTTATGTGCCAATAGGAATGCAATAATTTATGCATATATATATATATGCCTTAAAGTACTTAAGCTTATGTAGAAGCAGTAAATGATAACGGCTAGAAGTAGACCAGGGCATAAGAAAGGAGGAGCAGGAAAAGAGTTGTTGATTGAGGGAGAAAGGCAGCATGTAGTTGAGAGTCTCTTTCTAGTCTCTGTTGAATGACCTAATTTCCAGGCAGAAATAAACCACCAAGGAGATATTTAAACATGGGATATTAATTTCCTTGAATTGATTCTCCTATCCTAGAGTGAAATTAACACAGTTTATTTGTTTGATAAGTAACATTGAATAAATGAGTGTTGATCTCTCAAAAATTTCACAATCTACTCTCTCTTATTATTGCTCTGTATTTTCTGGGTTTGCATTCTACCGATAAAGCTAACGATAAAATCTTTCTGATTTAGAGACAGGATTAAGTTAGCAATTTTTTTTAATATATCCAAAGTGGGGAAAAGGAAAGCACAGATTATCTAATTTAGTGAAATGATAGCTAAAAAGTTAACCATAGTTTTTTGTAGATCTACAGACTTCCTGGTATTAGGAGGTTCATAGGATACAAGGAATATGATCAGAAGCTATTTTCTTTCTGAGATACTGTCATCAAACTGATAAATACATAATATGAAAACTGAGAAAATTACACATTGTGCATTCACATTTAAGGGAAAGACTATTACACTAACAATGAAGAGGAAGATTATATGTAATAGGACTGATTTATGCAAAATTCTAGAAGAAAGCATTTTTCAGACAATTAAACTATATCTAGAATAGTTATCCATTGGAAACAAAGTGGAAATACAAATCTTATGACAACAAAAAAGGGGTTTATGACTGAAAGCCTTGCTTTATAAAATAAGCTATATGGAATTCTATCTCGAGAAACAAGTGAAAGGTAATTGCTAGTATGGGAACAAAAGCAACCATGAAAGTCATTGGCAAAGTAGATGTTGACATACAGGAGTACATTAGTGAGAAAAAGGAGAGACAGGAGACCAAAGGTTATTCTAATAAAATAAAAAAAAAATTCATACTTTCATCCAAGAATATATATATATATATATATATATATATATATATATACATATTGTGGGTAGAAACAAGAAACAGAAGTTAAACTATAATAGATCAAATGAAGATAATGACATTTGCAGAACATTTCATCTACCAATTATAGAATATATATTATTTTCTTTAGCATATGGAACATGCTATAGAAGTGAACATATGTTAGACTATAGAATAAGTGTTCAGAAATAAAAAAGGAAAAAAAACTATATCATGTCTCATCTCTTAGCCTACTGAAATAAAAATAAGAATCAATTACAAAAGAAACCAGGAAGCATGATAGTTCACAGATATATAATAACACACACAGAAAAACCCAACAACAAAAATACAAGATGCTTTTTTTTAAAACCACAACAAGCACTAAAAGTTTTCTTGAAACACATACAATGGAAACAATATTGTGCAACTTAAATTAAAAAGTGAAAAGAGTACCAAGAGGCAATTTTCCAGCACTAAGTACTTTTATCAGCTGAGAAATATTTTATGTTAACACCCTAAAGATGTGTCTCATGGACCTAGAAATATATGAGAAAACATACTCAAAGTTGATAAAATGAAAAAATTACAAATATTTTAGCAGATGTAAATAAAATATCAATACACATATTAACATGCATGTATGCGCACATTATAAGAAGATCAGTGAAGCAGAACTGGATTAATTTAAAAGAATATGAATACAACAAACTTTTAGATAGTCTAAGGAAAAAGAGAAAAATAAATTAACAGATATTCAAAAGTGCTAAAGGTTATTAGAGATAAACTTTTAACAGCTGTGCTCCCACAAATGAATGGTAAAAATAAGAGGATAAATTTTTGGATACATAAAGTGTGCTAAGGTTCAGTGACAAAACGGATTAAAATAACACAACCCACCACCACCACTAAATCAATCACGAGTGCTTTTATTTGAATCAATAATAAAAATTCTATAATGAAAGAATATTCCAGAAGATTAGACTGTGCTACATAATAAATAAAACATCCGGTTGCCAGAATAAAAGAGATAGTAAACAAAACAGCAGGAGACAGCATGAAGGAGATAGACAGAACAAGAAAAGAGAATGGAGATTCCAATAGCATATGCATCACCAACCAACTGGTTTTCAACAAAGATGCAAAAAACATACAGTGGAAATTGTAGAAGGAGGCCGCTTGTTTGTTCCCGGCCATTTAGCCCCGATATAATAACACAAAAACTCTATTATTTAAATCACTGCTTGTCCCACTAGCTCTATATTCTTATTGACTCTTACATATGATTTTAGCCCATTTCTATTAATCTTTGTATCACCACATGGCTGTGGCTTACCGGATAAAGTTCCAGTGTCTGTCTCCAATGGCTCCATGGTGTCTCAACTCCACCCTCTTTATTCCACCATACAGCATAGCTTTTCCCTGCTTAGCTAAATTATGCCCTGCTATAGGTCCAGAGCAGTTTCTTTATTCATTAACGGTAATCACAGCACACGGAGGGGATTCCCACATCAGGAAATGGTCAACTTCTTCAGCTAGTGGTGTAGTGCAAGTGAGATTTCAAGGGCAGAAAACTGACGTGTAGCTAGTATCTCTCAGTCTGTGCAAACTTGATCCAAAGACCCTAGTCTAAAACCAGAAAGTATATGTTAGCCTCAATCAGGAAATACTTCGAGACAAGTATAAAGGTACTGATCTTGCAAGTAGGATTTCAAAAATACATCAGCAAAAAAGGGAAAAGACCTTTGCCTTTACTCAATTAAGGTGAAATTTTAGTTGTCAGTGTTTTTCTCTGAAGGCTTTTTGGGTGGTTTGTTGCTGGGTAACATTTAGATTCATGTTATTACAAAAAATATTTATGAAAATTCAATTGTAGATAATCATGTTAATTAGTTAAAGATGTAGCTATGTTAGATGTATGCAGCTGTTTCTTCACAAACCTGAATTTATTTGTTGCAGGCTCTGACCTAAACGTTCATATTTAATTAACCAATCTTGAAAATGAAGAAGATGCCTATTTCATTATTAAGCTAAAAAGAAATCTAGAAGTCTTCTATCTTGCAAAACTTAGTTTCAAATGCAAAGCATTCTTCTTTCAAATATACTTTACTTATATCACTAATGAAAAATATCACAATATTTTATTATTTTACGAATCTGTGATTTATAAATTTAAGTGACTCTTCGATATATATATATATATATATATATATATATATTGCTAATATTCAAAATTCAATTCAATATCGTTTCATTTATTCTTGAAATAAATATATATTGGTGAGTGACCAATTTTAAAAAATCATTTTAGAAATGCTTATGGTGTGTAATTAAGATTTCCTCTTTTCAAATTAAACAATGCAATCAGCAGTTTGTGTTCAGACTCGGAGACACATGCAAAAGTTTAAGACAGGACTCCTCCCTTATTAGCTGTGAACTAACTAGAGATCCAGAAGAATGTCAGCAAGAGATCAGGAGGACAAATGGTGAATAGAATATTTTTCTTTTCATTTTATTATTGTTAAGAATGATCTCTGAACCAAAGAAAGTAGTACCCATTAGTATATTGAAAATTTAAAACTGTTATTAAAATCTCATAAAACTTTAATCCTAGGAGTTCTACTCCCCTTCAGATGCAAACTTTGTTTTAATCTGGCAGGGTATGTCAACGGTGAGTTTCCTCCGCAACAGCTTTGCATAAAACAGGGGCTGACGTTCCAGTGTTTGTCAGGTTGTATTGTCAACACCGACTTAAACTTCTTGGTCTTTCTCCCAGTTTTGAAAAATCCAGAAAAAAAAAAAAAGAGAGAGAGACAAAATTAGCAATAAGAAAGATTCTATGATGCCTTCTAAAAATCAAGTCTCTTGGGCTTCCATTGCTATTTTCTTTCTTCATATATCTGTCCTGCTTTGTTTGCTTCCAAGTGATCCTTCCTTCATCACAGCCTGTCCAACCCTTCCCACTTCTCGAACATTCCATGCTCTCTGAAGTGTCTCATTAACCTGATGCCTAAAGATAAATGGAGCAGCAAAACAGGGAAACAGACGTTTTATTCTTTTTCAATTAAGGTAATCAAGTCTAACTCATTATTTCTTTTCTTTATTTAATAATCACTTCATAAATGATATTTTACCACTCATTTAACAAATCTTTCACATGTAATATGTGGAGGAATGTCTTTGACTGAAGGTGCTTTCTTTAAATTGAATTTATCTATCATCCACACAGATTTAATTTTCTAAAGTTATATTTTATTGCTGGATTTCTCACACACAAATTCCAAACACCAGTGGGTTGATGGAAATGGATGTTTCAGGTTCTGTCCAGTTTTAAGTGTTATTCTAGATTGCACTCTGTGTCAATGAATAACCCACACTGCTAGAAACACTGGTGTTTATCCACTGTGAACAGAAAGTCACAAATAGATACAAATCAGTCAGCTGTCTATGCCTACGCTCCCATTCTTATCCATCTTGCTCTATTAATATTTGTGATACATTTGGACAATTTTTTAACATCAGTAATCACAGTCTATTGAATATCTTAGAACTATTTTAATTAATTTTTTGCCTTTGAAATTTCTCTGTCACTAATGACAACTGTCACTTTAAAATGTTATCATTTCAGCACTTGCTTAATGATTCTCAGTTACCTCAGTCCCAGAGGTTTCTCTAAATACTTCATATTTTTTTTACTGTGTATAGAACAAAATATAGTAAAATTATATGAAATATTATTAACCTGCCCATTGGAACTTGGCACTTTCTAATGAATGGTGTGTAACCAATCCTGCATTTTTCTGCTTTGATTAGCTCTTTAAGATTTTCTTGTAGTGTACTTGTATCACATTATCCCTATGTCTTCCAGCTCTTTTCAAATCCACCAACTTTTCCCTCCTATTCAATTTTGTGTCATTCGTGACCTTACTCTTTGCCATTAAGGCCACTTTGTGCCCTCTAAATATTCTTAGATGTATGAATTTGCACTACATCATGGTCAACTTAACAGGGACTACATTTTCAGAGAAAACTGGCTATTTCTCTCCAAGAAGTAAAAAATTTTCCAATAGCTCTTGGCTAGGGATGGATCTTTAAGCCCATCTTCCCTTTACATGCTGACATTTGATTTGGTTTAGGCTAACACAGGTTCTATGTATACTGACATGACCTCTTTGAATTCATATGTGCAGCTGCCCTGTTGTGTCTACAAACATTGTTCCCTTGTAGTCAGTAAAAATAAAAATACTATCTGTTCCTGGCACTAATGCTTCTGTATAAGTGAAATGTAATACAGAATAAAGAAAATAAATGTGATGGGAAAATATCAGGATAGAAATACTTTCACTGATATGAGACATAGAAATATTTGTTTCTTTCAAGGAGGCAAATAGGCAGCAAAGTTTTAGGAGTGTGTGAAGAAAGGCTTCCTGGAAAGGGTAACTCACACTTTAGCATGAAGAATTTATTTGCTTTCATTACAATTTAGAAGTCAACAGCTTTCATTTTGTTTTCAATGGGGAATTTGAGTGCGAAAATTGTCAGATAATTATACTCTCAAGGAAGATAGATGACAGACAAATGGAGGTGTGTGCTTTTTAAATTGTGAGCAATGTATTCCTAGAAATACTAACAATGATTTTAGTACATGAAGATTATTAGAAGCTGAAGCTAGATTATTCATACTGAAATTGAAACTGAGAACAAGATAAGATTTTGCACACACAGAGAAATTGGTCTTTGGCTATTCAAAGATATACACATAAATACACACACACATGCAAATATGTTAATTTCACAATGTCTACTTTCCAAATTATGATTGAAAATGCTACCTTTTATTTTCAAAACAAGATTTATCACTAATAAATATATCAAGGTATTCTTAGAAGAAAAAGGAATTTTAACATCATCGTTACGTGTTTATATTCATTCAGCAGTTGAATTATAATTTCATTAGTAGAAAACAGCCTTTACATGCCAATGCCCTACATCTACCATAGATCCCATTATTTTTACAAACGTAAATGGCACCGTGTATGCTGAAAAACATTAGATCTCTTTCTGACATCTTTCCTTGCAATGTTGGATCTTCTTTAAAGCATATCTTCTTCCACATCTCAGTAATTCCCAACATATTGGGAGCAGTGTTTATTCGTGTAATTGAAAGAAACAGCTAGATTCAAAGGCTGCCTTTAATCATCATTCTGCACTCCAAAGTCTCTCAATTTGGTGTTGATAGAAGTGAACAGTTTCCCTCTTTTCCTATGTAAGTATTTACTCTCTATTTCTTAAGCAATTGAGGATGTGCAAGCCGTTGTGTTTTACAGACAGGAACGCTGGCAATGAAGATGACACAATGCACCACATTGCCACAAAAGGAAATATTTAAATTTGGAAACAAAGCCAAACTGCCCAGTGCCAATACTAACAGGAAGGTGTCAAACAAAGAAATAAAAAAGAAAAACGCAATGCAATTGAATTAAGAGTCTTTGCCTTATTTTTATTAAATTTCCTTTTGGATTGGGGCAGCTGTAGGCAGAGATTTAAATGTTGGCTTCACCAATATGTTTTCTTGTGGAATGTCTCCAGGAAACGGAAACTGAGGTCCAAATCTGAATCCATTGTAATCCCTGTGCTTGCAACAGATGGAGCAGCAGATTTTTGCACGATGCTGTGGTGCAGATGTAGGCTGGTGAGGACACTGCG
The DNA here is from genome assembly GCF_018167655.1 of Microtus oregoni. NCBI lineage: Eukaryota > Metazoa > Chordata > Mammalia > Rodentia > Cricetidae > Microtus > Microtus oregoni. Next base: position 18,226,436 of record NW_024543076.1, read on the forward strand.
CTGTGAAGCCAAAGATAGCATCTAGGGGTGTTCGAGAATATCAGTTTCACTTGGGTTGGTAAAAAAAAAAAAAAAAAAAAAAAAAAGACCAGCACGGAGGCCTGATCTCTAGGCGCCAGGAGACCCAGCTTTGGGGTGAGTGTCTGGCCCCGAGGCGCCAGCCCGGGAAGGGGAGTTCAGAGGTTCCTTGGCCCCCTATCCTTCTTGAGCTCTCGGCAGGGCCTCCACTCCCTGCATACCTCCTCTTTCTTCCTAGCCCAACCAGCTTCCATCCAGAACCTTCCCCAATTTGCTCCACCGCCCTCTTTCTGCACATAACATCACCCAGCCCAGCCTGTCCAGGCACTGGGTCCGAATCCTCGGGGCACCCAAGCGGGCAGAAATCTCTTTGTTTCTATGGCCTGCCTGCACCAAGCAGGGTAGGTGCTTTGTTTGCGACCTGCCCACCAGCACGGAGGCCTGATCTCTAGGCGCCAGGAGACCCAGCATTGGGGTGAGTTTCTGGCCCCGAGGCGCCAGCCCGGGAAGGGGAGTTCAGAGGTTCCTTGGCCCCCTATCCTTCTTGAGCTCTCTGCAGGACCCGCACTCCCTGCATACCTCCTCTTTCTTCCTAGCCCACCCAGCTTCCATCCAGAACCCTCCCCACTTTGCTCCACCGCCCACTTTCTGCACATAACATCACCCAGCCCAGCCTGTCTGGGCACTGGGTCCGAATCCTCGGGCACCCAAGCAGGCGGGAGTTCCTTTGTTTCTTTGGCCTGCCTGCACCAAGCAGGGTAGGCGCTTTGTTTGCCACCTGCCCATCAGCACTGAGGCCTGATCTCTAGGCGCCAGGAGACCCAGCCTTGGGGAGACCCAGCGTTGGGGAGAGACAACGTTGGGGAGATCCAGCATTGGGTAGGCAAGGAGACCTGATCCGGTAAAGAAGATCCATAAGGGAGCATTTGGAAGAAGAGATGGGTAGACGCCAAGGCAAGAATTCGCCCAACAAGCTGAAAAGCAACATGAAACCACCAGGAACCAGCGACCTCACAACGGGAGGACATGAACACCTTAATCAAGAAGAAGTAGAAAAGGTTGACTTCATGAAAGTGATTGACGCCCTTAAACAGCATGTAAAAAAAATGCCCTTATAGGAATGGATGAGAAATATAACAGAAAGTTTGAAGAACTGAATAAATCAGTGAATGATACCCTAGAAAACCAAGGAAAAACCATCAAACAGATAATGGAAACGGTGCAAGACTTGAAAACTGAAATGGAGGCAAAGAAGAAAACACAAACAGAGGGCCGGCTGGACATGGAAAATTTAAGTAAACAAACAGAGTCTACAGAAACAAGCATAACCAACAGAATACAAGAGATAGAAGAAAGAATCTCAGATTCTGAAGATACCATAGAGAAAATAAACACTCTGATCAAAGAAAACAGCAAGTCCAACAAACTCTCATCACAAAATATTCAGGAAATATGGGACACAATAAAAAGACCAAACCTAAGAATAATAGGAGTAGAAGAAGGAGAAGAAGTGCAGCTCAATGGCCCAGAAAATATATTTAATAAAATTATAGAAGAAAACTTTCCCAACCTAAAGAAAGATATACCTATGAAGGTTCAAGAAGCACACAGAACACTGAATAGGCTGGATCAAAAAAGAACATCCCCTCGCCATATAATTATCAAAACACAAAGCATACAGAATAAGGAAAGAATATTAACAGCTGCAAAGGAAAAAGGCCAAATTACTTATAAAGGTAAACCTATCAGACTTACACCTGACTTCTCCATGGAAACCATGAAAGCCAGAAGGTCCTGGATAGATGTACTTCAGAAACTAAGAGACCATGGATGCAAGCCCAGATTACTATACCCAGCCAAGCTTTCGTTCACTATAAATGGAGAAAATAAAATTTTCCAGGATAAAAACAAATTTAAACAATACGCAGCCACAAATCCAGCCTTACAGAAAGTAATAGAAGGAACATCACTAACCAAGGAGTCCAACAATGACCACAATAACTCAGACATCTAGAGACCCTTCACCAACACAAATCAAAGAAGGGAAACACACAAACTCTACGACTAAAAAAATGACCGGAGTTAACATCCACTGGTCATTAATATCACTTAATGTCAATGGACTCAACTCACCTATTAAAAGGCACAGGCTAAGAGATTGGATTCGAAAACAGGATCCAACATTCTGCTGTTTACAAGAAACACACCTCAACCACAAAGACAGGCACCTACTCAGAGTAAAGGGCTGGGAAAAGGCTTATCAAGCAAATGGACCTAAGAAACAAGCAGGTGTGGCCATACTAATCTCTAACAAAGTTGACTTCAAACTTAAATCAATCAGAAGAGATGGAGAGGGGCATTTTATACTCATAACAGGAACAGTTCATCAGGATGAAGTCTCAATTCTGAACATCTATGCCCCTAATTTAAAAGCACCCACGTACATAAAAGAAACATTGCTAAAACTCAAGGCAGCCATCAAACCGCACACACTAATAGTAGGAGACTTCAACACTCCTCTCTCACCAATGGACAGGTCAATCAGAAAGAAACCTAACAGAGAAATAAGAGAATTAATGGAGGTAATGAATCAAATGGACTTAACAGACAACTATAGAACATTCCACCCAAATTGGAAAGAATATACCTTCTTCTCTGCAGCTCATGGAACCTTCTCAAAAATCAACCACATAGTCGGTAACAAAGCAAACATCCACAGTTACAAAAAAATATTAGTAACCACCTGTGTCTTATCAGATCACCATGGATTAAAGTTAGAATTCAACAACAATGTTACCCCCAAAAAGCCTACAAACTCATGGAAACTGAACAGTCAACTACTGAACCATACCTGGATTAAGGAAGAAATTAAGAAAGAAATTAAAGTCTTCCTGGAATTCAATGAAAATAAAGAAACAACATACTTAAACTTATGGGACACTATGAAAGCAGTGCTAAGAGGAAAGTTCATCGCACTAAGTGCCCACTTAAGGAAAACAGAGAAAGCTCACATTGGAGACTTAACAGCCCAACTGAAAGCTCTAGAAAAAAAAGAAGCAGACTCACCTAGGAGGAGTAGAAGACTGGAAATAATCAAACTGAGGGCTGAAATCAACAAAATAGAAACACAGAAAACAATACAAAGAATCAATGAAACAAAAAGCTGGTTTCTGGAGAAAATCAACAAGATTGACAAACCCCTATCCAAACTAATCAAATGGCAGAGAGAGAATTTGCAAATTAATAAGATCAGAAATGAAAAGGGGGACATAACCACAGACACAGAGGAAATTCAGAGAATCATTAGATCTTACTACAAAAGCCTATATGACACAAAACTGGAAAATGTAAAGGAAATGGACACTTTTTTAGATAAATACCATACACCAAAGTTAAACCAGGACCAGGTGAACAATCTAAATAGACCTGTTAGTCGCGAAGAATTAGAAGAGGTTATCAAAAACCTCCCTACCAAAAAAAGCCCAGGACCAGATGGTTTCAATGCGGAATTCTACCAGAACTTCCAAGAAGACCTAATACCTATACTCCTTAATGTATTTCACAATAGAGAAACAGAAGAGTCATTGCCAAATTCCTTTTATGAAGCTACAGTTTCTCTGATACCAAAACCGCAGAAAGACTCAACCAAGAAAGAAAATTATAGACCAATCTCACTCATGAACATCGATGCAAAAATCCTCAACAAAATACTGGCAAACCGAATCCAAGACCACATTAGGAAGATTATCCATTATGATCAAGTAGGCTTCATCCCAGGGATGCAGGGCTGGTTCAACATACGACAATCTATCAATGTAATCCAGCATATAAATAAACTGAAAGAAAAAAACCATATGATCATTTCATTAGATGCTGAAAAATCATTTGACAAAATTCAACACCCCTTTATGATAAAAGTATTGGAGAGGTTAGGGATACAAGGGTCATACCTAAATATAATAAAAGCTATATACAGCAAGCCGACAGCTAACATTAAATTAAATGGAGAGAAACTTAAAGCCATCCCACTAAACTCAGGAACACGACAAGGCTGTCCACTCTCGCCATACCTCTTCAATATAGTACTTGAAGTTCTAGCAATAGCAATAAGACAACATAAGGGGATCAAAGAGATTCGAATTGGAAAGGAAGAAGTTAAACTTTCGTTATTTGCAGATGATATGATAGTGTATATAAGCAACCCCAAAAACTCCACCAAAGAACTTTTACAGCTGATAATCACCTTTAGTAATGTGGCAGGATACAAGATAAACTTCAAAAAATCAGTCGCCCTCTTATACACAAAGGATATGGAAGCAGAGAGGGAAATCAGAGAAGCTTCACCTTTCACAATAGCCACAAACAGCATAAAATATCTTGGGGTAACTCTAACCAAGGAAGTGAAAGATCTATTTGACAAGAACTTTAAGGCATTGAAGAAAGAAATTGAGGAGTATACCAGAAAATGGAAGGACCGTCTTTGCTCTTGGATTGGGAGGATCAACATAGTAAAAATGGCAATTCTACCAAAGGCAATTTATAGATTCAATGCAATCCCCATCAGGGTCCCATCAAAATTCTTCACAGATCTTGAGAGGACAATAATCAACTTTATATGGAAAAACAAAAAACCCAGGATAGCCAAAACAATCCTATACAATAAAGGATTGTCTGGAGGCATTACCATCCCTGACTTCAAACTCTATTACAGAGCTACAGTGATGAAAACAGTGTGGTACTGGCATAGAAACAGAGAAGTCGACCAATGGAATCGTATAGAAGACTCGAATTTTAACCCACAAACCTACGAACACCTCATTTTTATAAAGGAGCCAAACGTATACAATGGAAGAAAGAAAGCATTTTTAACAAATGGTGCTGGCATAACTGGATGTCAACCTGTAGAAGAATGAAAATAGACCCATACCTATCACCATGCACAAAACTCAAGTCCAAATGGATTAAAGATCTCACTATCAGTCAGAACACAGTGAACCTTATAGAAGAGAAAGTGGGAAGTACCCTACAGGAGATGGGCACAGGAGATCGCTTCCTATGTGTAACCCCAACAGCACAGACTTTAAGGGCAACATTGAATAAATGGGACCTACTAAAACTGAGAAGCTTCTGTAAAGCAAAGGACACTGTCACCAAGACAAATAGGCAACCTACTGACTGGGAGAAGATCTTCACCAACCCCGCAACAGACAAAGGTCTGATCTCCAAAATATATAGAGAACTCAGGAAACTAGACTTTAAAATGCTAATTAACCCAATTAAAAACTGGGGCACTGAACTGAACAGAGAATTCTCAGCAGAGGAAGTTCAAATGGCCAAAAGACACTTAAGGTCATGCTCAACCTCCTTAGCAATCAGGGAAAGGCAAATCAAAACAACTTTGAGATATCATCATACACCTGTCAGAATGGCTAAAATAAAAAAACTCCAATGATAGCCTTTGCTGGAGAGGCTGTGGAGGAAGGGGAACACTCATCCATTGCTGGTGGGAATGCAATCTTGTGCAACCACTTTGGAAATCGGTGTTTCGGTTTCTCAGGAAATTCGGGATCAACTTACCCCTGGGCCCAGCAATACCACTCCTGGGAATATACCCAAGAGATGCCCTATCACATAACAAGAGCATTTGTTCAACTATGTTCATAGCAGTATTATTTGTAATAGCCAGAACCTGGAAACAACCTAGATGCGCTTCATTGGAAGAATGGATGAAGAAAGTGGGGAATATCTACACATTAGAGTACTATCCTGCGGTAAAAAACAATGACTTCTCGAATTTTGCATGCAAATGGATGGAAATAGAAAACACTATCCTGAGTGAGGTATCCCAGACCCAAAAAGATGAACATGGGATGTACTCACTCATAATTGGTTTCTAGCCATAAACAAGGGTCACGGAGTCTACACTTGGTGATCCCAAAGAAGCTAAGTAAGAAGGTGAACCAAAGGAAAAGCATATAGTTGTCCTCTTGGCTATGGGAAGTAGACAAAATTGCCGGGGAGAAAATTGAGATCTTGGGGGTGGGGTGGGATGGGGGTAAGGGGAGATGGGTAGAGAGGGGGGAGAGGGGGAGAATGGGGGGAGCTTGGGGAAGGGGGAGGATTGGGATGAAGGAAGGTGGATGGGGGAGCACGGAAGCACGGTTCTTAGTTAAGGGAGCCACCTTAGGGTTGACAAGAGACTTGAACCTAGAGTGGCTCCCAGATACCCAAGCCGAGGTCCCCAGTTAGTTCCTTGGGCAGCTGAGGATGGGGAACCTGAAATGAGCCTATCCTAGAGCAATACTGACGAATATCTTGCATATCATCATAGAACCTTCATCTGGTGATGGATGGAGACAGAGACAGAGACCCACACTGAAGCACTGGACTGAGCTCCCAAGGTCCCGATGAGAAGCAGAAGGAGGGAGAACATGAGTAAAGAAGTCGGGACCACGAGGGGAGCACCCACCCACTGAGACAGTGGAGCTGATCTATTGGGAGCTCACCAAGGCCAGCTGAACTGTGACTGAAAAATCATGGGATAAAACTGAACTCTCTGAGCATGGCGAACAATGAGGGCTGATGAGAACCCAAGGACAATGGCACGGGGTTTTGAACCTAAGTAATGTGCTGGCTTTGTGGGAGCCTAGCCAGTTTGGATGTTCACCTTCCTAGAAATACGCGGAGGGGGGAGGACCTAGGACTTACCACAGGGCAGGGAAATCTGACTGCTCTTTGGGCTGGAGAGGGAGGGGGAGATGAGTGGGGGGAGGGGGGGAAGGGTGGGAGGAGGGGGAGGGAAATGGGAGGCTGGGAGGAGGAGGAAATTTGTTTTTTTTTTCTTTTCTCAATAAAAAAAAAGTTAAAAAAATTAAAAGAAATTCAATTTGGAAAAATTCTTGTGTCTAGAGAAAAAATAATATAACTTAATATTGAAACCCATGATAAATGCGACCAGAAACTGAGGTAGGCAAAGTCTTGCCCCGACAACAGCAATATGAGCTGGTGGCTGACCCAAAAGAGATGAAGTTATCGTGGAGGGCACTCTTCGAACTCAGTAAATCACCCATTCTATGTACTGAGGGAGCAAGCTTGCTGAGGGATTAGAATGGCAGAACTGACGAAAAGAAAGTCAAACCTAAGAAGGGAGCTCGCATACCTGCATTTTTTCTTCCGTGAAAAGACACCATGAACAAGACTACTCTTATGAAGAAAGTATTTAATAAGGGACTTCCTTCTAGTTGTAGAGGGTTAGTCCAACATTATCCAGGTGGGAAGCAAACAGGCAATTCACTAGGTATCTAAAGTATGACATGCCTTTTCAACATGGCCACACCTACAAATCCTTTGCAAATAGTTCCACTAACTCAGGTCCCAGCTTGAAAGATCTGAGCCCATGGAGCCATTCTCAATCAAACCACTACAATAGCACACATGGTTTTTTGCTTTTTTAAAAAAAGGAATAAGAGTTCATTCATTATTTTTTGTAGTTTAATATTGGAGGTATAAGAATTTATATAAAACTGTTTTTACCTATTCATTTAAGACTCATAAAATATGCCCAAAATGCCCATTAGGTTAACATCAAAATAGAGAAATTTCATTTGATGGTTTTAATCAGTTCAAAGAAGAAAGTGTGGAATTTACTGTTTAAGACAAATGATTTCCTAGCTTCTCATATTCTTAATAAAAAATCAGAAAAGAAGAGTGTGGTATTCAACCACACAAATAACAGAGAAGGGCTGTGTCTTTCTAATATTTATTCATTCATTCTATACACACTTTATTAAATTGTAAACCAATTATCACCATAAAGATAATCACTATTTTAAAATCTCAAATGTCAAGGTTGAACATAAAGCCATCACTTTTGCTTTTGAATTAAACATTCAATATACTTTTTTCTGCCCCTGAGAATGTCAAAGTACAAGCTTTCAATTCATGGTAATTTTAAAATGTTAAGGCAAAAGACACACTTTTTGGTTTTCGGTTGTTTCATGTCAGTATGACTGATTTCCATGATGCTTTCATGCTATGGTTCCCATACAGAATCTGCTATAAATTTTATTATTGTTCTTATGTAATTAAATGAATTAAAAGCTTATTTATTGAATCAGAATTATATGAAGTCTAATGTGCCAAAACATGAAATACAAAATGCAAATAGAAATGAAAAGAAAAATTATTTAAAATAAAAATAGTGTCCACAGTTTTATCCCAAAGGTATAGAAAAAAGAATGTGCCAATGAGGCCCTTGGCCACAAAATAATAAAAAATAAACAAATAGAACATACATAAATGTCACTAGGCATAATTAAAAACATCTGGTACAATAATTTAAGTAAAAGATACAGTAAATTTAAAATTTATACAAATTAATAATATGGTTAATAAATATAATGTCTCTATTACTTCATATTTGATAAAACATGTCCTATAACAATTTTGTATATATTTGTTAACTACCTCTTTTTTAACAAATTGAATCATTTATATTATAATGTGATAGAAACATTTCTTCTGAGCATAGTATTGACAAGATACGCCATAATTTAAAATTCTCAATCTGTGACTTCTCTTGATTTGTTTTTTGAAAAGCATCAATAATTTGAATCTACTTAGAAGTTTTTCAGGTTCATCATGTTTATTGATAGAATACAGAATACACAGATATATGGATGCTATGCACTGAGGGTGATTCTGTCATTTCTAGACAGCACAATTTTCTCAGTTTTTATTCTATTCATTACTAATAAAAATAAGATCAAAAGGTAGAATTAAAAACTAAAGAATGATAAAATGTACACAGTCATAGGTATGAATATGCCCTAGGAGCACTGAGAAAAAATCTTTACTTATGAAATATAAGAACTGCAATTATATGGGCCACTGCCTACAACTTCATGCTTACATTATTCAGTGCACCCGTAGAGCCACCGGAAATCATTCAGTCCATCACGGATCTACTGCCAGAAGGGACAGTGGCTGAGTTTATCACTCCAGACAATAAATTTCAACCACTATTTTCAAATTAATTTACTTTATTTCTAGGTTTAAAGAAATTTCTCTATAATGCATGACATAATACTTCAGTAAATGTATATTAAACATGAACATTGGTTACTTGTATTAAAATACTAAAAGAAAGCAATGATCTAGGAGACCTTTGAACACATCTGTCGAACTAGGTATGGAAGTTTAGTTTCACATGTGAAATGAGATAATGCTTTCTACATTAGGAAGCTGTTCTGAAAATTAAAAAAAAAAAGAAATAACATGTGAACACTGCATAGTTACTCAGTAGTCTTGACTCTATCTTTCAAATGATTAACCATTTTAGTTACTTCTGAAGTAACATTTGACATTAACTAGTTGCAAGAACACATTTATTCCTGGGTAAAAGACTCTGTGGCACTTGCTCCTTCAGTTGTCCTAGAAATCCTCCTTTTTCCACTGTGACTAGAGAAAGTTTAAAATGCTGAAAAATATGTGCATAAGTGTATGTTGAATATGAATTTATACATACATAAGAACATAAATACATGTTCATCTGTTATTCATTGTACTGAGAACTGAACCTGTGGTTTCATACATACTAGACACGTGTTCTGCCACTGATCTATACTCCCTCTGCTGGAAAGTATCTTTAAAGTAGAGCAATATCCATATCTTGTGAGACAAAGCAACCTGGTTGGAGTAGAGAAAAGTTATCAGCATAAAATGCATAGGCTAAGAAGAGTAGCTAAACATTTACTACTCACGCAACTCCGTCTCCTTGATTTTTTTTAAAACTATTATTATCCAATCTCTTTGCCAATGTTAATGTCTTTATTTAGTTATGTAAAATTTTCAAGGTTTCTAACATTTCACACTAGGTTTGAACGATTCTAGAACACTATCATTTCAGCTTTTTTTACCTAACAATCCTCAGACTTAGTATAATTAATTTGCTCAAATATATTTTATATTGTATTTGTTTGACACAATGAAGTATAATAGACTAGACAGCATCTACATAAGACTGTGATTTTGAGTGGTAATACATTTAGTCACAGTGTTAATGTACTCCATTTGTGCCAAACGAATGAACACATTAAATACGTTAAAAAAAATACAGAACAGGCAAATAAATCCAGAATTAAAAATATAGAGATTAATTAATATGGTATTGAATGTTATTGAATACAGACAATAAAGTACTCTCAAAAATAAAAAAGACTAAGAGAAGAAAGAAAAGTGAGTGTTGGGATGAGAGCTGCGAAGGCACTAGGACAGATTGTTACTGGACTTTGAAAGTTTAACTGTTTACTGTGTGGAAAATTTCCCTTCTTTGTCTCCTACTGTCACATCAGAAATTTAAGCAATCCTTTGTCCGACTGTACTAGCACTTGACTTTCCAGCCACTGAATTAGCATATTTTGCATTTACTTTAAAGAAACCTCTGCCTTCCTTCCTTCAAAGGGCCTTTACATTTTTCTCAATAATGCAGAAATTATTATGAAAATTGAATTCTACTACTTTCCTCTGTGCTGCGCTTTTTTATTTGCATCAGAGAAAAATAACTAAGTGTCAGGGAGCATCAGAGCCCATATATATTCATTTCCATATTTTGTCCTTGGATGTCTATGAACACAGAGCTTTATTGCGTTCTCATCTGAAGCTTGTAACATCAAAGCAACCAGTGTCCTCTTATGAGTTTAGCTTCTCAGGCATCTAGTGATTTGCCAATGCCTTGGGCCTTCAGAAGATGTGGATGAATCATGAAACATCAGGAGCTTTAGGTGCTATTTGAATAAATATTTAGGCTTGTATGTGTCAGCTGTCCCAGTTCTAGCATACTTCTTTTTTATGAATGATAATGTAGAAAATTACGTGGCTGTTCTCAAAGTCGACATATAAGTCTAGACCTTCACATAAAGGAAATTGTATTGCATCCCATATGGGATGGCAATATTGATTAGATAAAAATAACACCATTAAGTAAAATGTTCAAAGTATGATAAGTTCAAAGAATGAAAATTCATTAGCAGTAAATAATGTATATTCTCAAGAATAAACATTAATTTTATAACAATAGACTTTATAAAACACCTTTTAAATTTTTAAATAAATATTTTTTTGTTTCTAAAACTGATTTTAAAAGGCATCTTTTATTGGAAATACTCCCTTCTCAATAAACCTGATGACAGAAAGATCAAACAGATTTTCGGGTTACTTTTATTAAGATAAACAGCAGCCTGTTCTCTTGATTGCTAAATATAAAAGTTGTTAAAGTAATAAGAACAGGAAATAGGTATTGGGAAAGCAGTTTTAGAGTAAGTTCGCAAGTAACAACCAATTTCTTTACGGACTAAAAGCCAGAAACATTCTTTGCTTTTTGTTAGCTTTGTCCTTATCAGAACTTAGAGAAACCCAGGACAGCTAAACCAATTACAGTCCTTGGACAGAGGAAAGGGATGCCAGAGAGCAGACTGGTTTGTCCTCATCTCTTTTCCCTTAGGAATACCTATTTACAGAAAGGTTGTCAGGATGACAGAAACTTCTCTTCACTTGGACACCTGGACTAGAAACTGGACAGAATAAATCATGTCACCCATTTATCCATTCAGTAAATACTATACAGCACAAAGAATCTGAGTGGTATCCCTCTCCTAGTGACACCTACTACTATACTAAAGTCCTGCCTTCTTCCTCATCCTTAAGGCCTCTACAATAAATATTTTCTTCCAAAACTCCCCCTCTGTGGTCATGAATTTAATTATTTTTTGGTTAAAGACAAGAAATCCTAAACCATGTTCTTTGAGGTATTGGCTTTAAGGTTGTTGCATTTTTGGATCCTAGCTACCTAGCCTAAAATCTAAACAAGACCTGAGAAACGTTTTTCATTCTTAAATATACCCTGATATTGCCTTATAACAAACACACTACAATTTCATAGCACTGGACTATAATCTATTAACAGAATTTTTTATGTTAAATATGAATATGCTTTCCTTAAAAAATTAATGTATTGCAATAATACCACAAATGATGAAGTAACAAATCTATGAATTGCTTGCTACACTGAAGATAAAAAAATCACCTGGAGCATTTTGGGGATGTGGGAATGTAAAGGAAACTCTCACTTTGGAGTCTGATCAAAGCCTCTCACCAGCTAAGAAGCAAAAATTCTCAGAAATGAAAACATTGGCTGCAAGATGATACAATAAAAAATATTCCTTTACATATAGGCCTAAGAGCTGGCTATGTACCTCATTGTATAGTTCTGCATTCCTCTCCTGAGGCCTTGCCTGAGAGTCTTAAAGAAAACAACTAAATTTGCAGGGAGTGATGGTGCATGCCTTTCATCCCAGCGCTTGGGAGGCAGAGGCAGGTGGATCTCTGTAACTTCAGGGCCAGCCTGGGGTCTACAAAGCCGGTTCCCTGGCAGCCAGGGCTACACAAAGGAATCCTGTCTCAAAAAACAAAAACAAAACAAAACAAAAATTTACCTTGTTTACAGGAAAGACATCTCATCTTCCTGTCCCTGTGAGTTACACGTTTACCATCTCAACTGTAACTCTGTCAGGTGGTCCCCAGAAGATAGCTTGGTATCTCTTTCAGGTTTCTGTGAAACCACTCTCACGCGCACACCCAAATCTTGCATGACTGTTGTAAAGGTAATGATGAAATTGTTTCTTAGAGAAATTATATTTATATTCTTGACATTTCATACTTTTTCTTCTGAGCTGTTAAACCTACTGTTCATCATTTCTTTTTAAATCATTTTTTTTATTAAGCCCCAATTCAGTGTTATACTGGTGTCTTATTTTGCTTTCTGTTGCTGGGATAAAACAATGACCAAAACCAGCTTGTAGAGGAAATACTTGTTTCATGAAGTTTCTTAGAGTCCATCACTGAGAGACACCAAAGCAGGAATTCAAGGAAGAAACCTGGAGTCAGAAACTTGAGGAAACATGGAGAACAGGATTTACTAACCCTGCTTCCTATGGCTTTCTCAGTCTGCACAGGGGTGGCAGAACCCACAGTGGCCTGGATCTTCTCCCTCAATCATCAATGAAAGTAAAGCCTCATATATATGACCATAGAGGCATATAATGTGGGCAATTCCTTGACTGAGATCCCTCCTCCCCAGGCAACTCCAGTTTGTGTCAAGTTGACAAAAACCTAACTAGCACAACTGGATAGTCCTTAAATCCTTCTCCCTATCAAAGCCACTTGCCCTGCTTTGGACAGCATCAAGATTCCTGCATCACCCGTTATTGTTAAGTATGATAGTGGAGAAAGCTGTGCCTCCTTTCTCTGTTCCCCATACACCGACACTAACATTTCAAAACGAAGATAGATTTCTACAGTTAAGGATTATGGGGCCAAACTTGCTCTATCTTGTCCCTGTTGCAGTCAACTAAGGTCTGACTCAGTTTCCTCACTCCCACCTTGCTTACACGTCCCCCATCAATGGGCTTGAGGTCAAGATGTTCCAGCTAAGATTTTGCTTCTGTTACACTGCTTGCTTGCTCTACTTTCCCTTGCAATTGCCAAACGCTCGAAGCAGAAAGCAGTAAATTTAAATTGATAATTTTAAATTACCTCTGGAAAAACTATCCAATTTTTTGTTCTCTTTGAAATTAATGTATCTGGCCAAAAATAAAAATTAAATCTATACAGTTAAAATGGATAGAAATGACTACTGTAATTGAGTAAAAATGTCAGAAAAACTGTATAATAAATAGGCAAGAACAATTAGTTATAAAAAGAAATGTTTTACTACCTAAGAAACAAAAGCTAGAAATAAACTATGTTGATGATAATTAGTGGAGACAGGTTTTGAAAGCACTCTTTTTATAAACAGCAGAAACCATCTTTTTTATAAACATCACAACTTACTATTAATTACTATTACTATTAATTCAATATTATCTGGGACCTAAAAGAGACTATGTGAAGATCTGCTCTGGGAGTTCACAGCAAGGCTCCCTGAGTTCTCCTGTTCCCCTCCTACATCCTTCTCCATCATTACAGCCTTCTTATCCTCAGTGTTGCTTCCCACTCACTGCAGCCATTGTCTTTAGAAGCATTCCCATCTCCACTAGTGATCTTTGACCTTTCATTATTTTGGCTTGACTTGAGCAAGGACTCTGATATCTACATAGCAATGCTACAGGTGTCCTTTTGAGACAGCTGGAAATTTTTAACTCTCAAGATAATGGTACACTGCAACCCAAAGAATACTTCATAATTATGATCAAATTTAAATAATAGAATTATGTTTAAATTTCTAACAATCATTTTATTAGTTTTATCCCCATCAATCAGTACTCTTTAAATTGCTCTTGATTTTTTCATGTTTTAATTTTATCATTCTTAAAAATTATCATAAATATTAGTGCCTTTTATTCTTCATTTATTTTTCAAGTGAAAAATCAAAATTTTATCCACCCAATGATTATAAGTTTGAAATACATTATATGAAAATTTTCTTCTAATATGTAAATGTTTGTCTTGAGATATAGTTATTAAGAATGAATACAGGTTAAACATTGAAAGGTTAAATGACAAGGTTAAATGTCTAATTCTGCAGCGCTTTTGTACTTGACATGTACTAAGTCTGCCCTAATGATTTAAATATATTTCCTTTCTGCTAACTCTTACTTGTCTCTTTCTGTAGGTTAACCTCCGTATTCTGTGCTTATCAAAAACAGAGAGGAAATAACTTTCCAGGTCTTTTGTGAGTCTTTTTAAAATGCACGGACTTTAGGGAAATCATATTTTCTTGAAGGAAATGAGGCGTGACCAATCACACAAAACGTGAGAAAATCCCCTGATGAATGACCTTTGCCATGTGTAAAAGAAACTGTTCAGTGACTGAAGTTTCATGGATTTCATGCATGGAAATCAGATTTTCTGGCCACCAGTCTTGTTCAGTAAATAAATAATCCATCATTGTGTCAAACAGTCGAAACATGGAGATACTGCCCTTGCTGTCTGAACAGATATTTTGAGTTAGTGATATGTAAGGTGCTTGCATATCAGCTGTTGTGTAGGTATCATTTGAGTTTTCGCTAAGTGGAATAAAATGATTTAGCCCTGGTGATGTGAACGGTGAAAACATTTATTTGAATGTGCCAACATCTCTGAATTCATTGATATGGGGTAAATTCAGGGCGGGGTTCCTATAATGTTTCTGCTGTAAGCTGGAGCATTGTGTTAATGTCATCAGCTGCTCTAATACAGTTCCATATACCTTCTTATCAGTTCATTAATGCCCAGTCCAACAGCTTTGTTAAAATATATTAGCAAGATTCTACCTGAGTCTTATGTTTATGTTTTTATTTTAAGTATATTATTAGTATATTAGGACAAAGACTGTTAAAAGATGAAACTTTTGGGTGACTTTTTTGTTTTCTGCATTTTGCCCATGGTATTCACTTGAAAGTAAATACAACATATTTTTTTTCCTGACTGTACTATGTTTAAATCTTATGCTAAAATTCTATGTGAAGTTTTGTTTTAGATTTTTTCAGCATTCACAAGAAAACCTGAAAGTTTTCAAACATTCAAACACGAAAACTCACCCCATACACACACACAAACAGAGAGAGAGAAAGAAAGAGAGAGACAGAGAGACAGAGACAGAGAGACACAGAGACAGAGAGAGGCAGTGAGACAGAGACAGAGAGACACAGAGACAGAGAGACACAGAGACAGAGAGAGGCAGTGAGATAGAGACAGGGAGACACAGAGACAGAGAGACACAGAGAGAGGCAGTGAGACAGAGACAGAGAGACACAGAGACAGAGAGAGAGACAGAGAGAGAGAATGAGGTGGGAGTAGGGCAAAAATAACTAATTCATCTAAGCTTACATGGATTAAATTAGAGGCTACACAAATAGCCGCACATGATTATCTTGTAGTTAATGAATTTACTGTAATGTGTACTTGATCACCATATTAAACTGTATTCATTCTACTTAGTAAAATAAATTCACCGTGTATTTGTATCACGTTTCAGTAGCCTCATGAATCTCATGTTTCCTATATTTCTCATTAACGCAAGTAGGGAATGTACAGCATATGATTTGTGTCATTAGATTTGTATAAGGGTTCCATTTCTGGACATTTGTCACCATTGTTCCAGAAAGTCATTCCTACTAGTCTATTTCCATTGGTTTGGCACTCCCAGCAAAACACAGACCCTTTCCAAACTGGGAACCCCATCACCAACACCACATGTAACATGGTCACTTTACTCTTCCTGTCTTCATTCTGGTCAGTCGTAGGGTCCCGACAAACCAACAGCTGGTGCCAGTTTATATTCCTCCTTCCAGTCACCTTTCTTCCCTTGGTTCTTGAATCAGTCTCCTGACCAACTTCTAACCAGAAACCCAACAGCAACACTTGGGATGGAGGGAGTGTTCTAGTTCTTCCCACTGCCGTCCTCAGCCATTTCTCCCAGACCATCTCCATTCTGATGTACTTGCTGCCAACCCTTAGCATGGACCACAAGGCCAGCCCTTGAGATTTTGACCTAAAAAAGGATATCCGGGCGATGCGATGGTGGCGCACGCCTTTAATCCCAGCACTCGGGAGGCAGAGGCAGGCGGATCTCTGTGAGTTCGAGACCAGCCTGGTCTACAGAGCTAGTTCCAGGACGAGCTCCAAAGCCACAGAGAAACCCTGTCTCGAAAAACCAAAAAAAAAAAAAAAAAAAAAAGGATATCTAAATTTATTCTATCCCAGCTTTACCTCTTCATCCACCCCTGTTGTATCAAACCTCCAGGCTTGACCAGGATTGACTTCTACATGCAGTGTCTAGATTCAGTCTAGTGTATTCCATACGCTCTAGTCTGCCTGTACCCGCTTCTAATCTAGAAACTTATTCTTAGTTGAACAACTTTCTTTCAATATGCTAAATCTGATGTACATTATTGCTATCCTTTTTTTCATTGCCTATAATTGATATTATGTGCCAATAAGCCAGTTTTTCCTTCGTCACTCTAGATCCACCACCACATCTAATCGTTAGGTCTACGAGTGGTGAGAAAATCCATCATTATGCCAACCTTGGAGAACTCCTTGAATTTAACCATTTCTACACCTTCCTTAGCTTCTAGACCTAGACCTGATTACGTAAATCAGTGAACAGATTAAATTTCTTAAGCCCATTTACACAACCGTAAACCACCTGTAACATATCAAAACTTTAGACCTAGCCTGGGTTATACATCTTGAAGAATACACCTTGATGAATCCCTGAAACCTCTCCTGTGGCATATTATCCACCCCAAAGCCATTGCTGCTTCAGCCAAGATATTCTGCCTCTCCACAGGACAACAGCAATGATCCAAGCCACCCATGAATGGAAGCTTCTGAGACCATGAGCCACACAAACCTTGCTCCTTTTTTGAGAAGATATTTTATAGGCGTTTTGCCATGTCAGTAAAAACCAGGATAAGAAAATCCTATAAACTAAATGAAGAAGAAAGAGAAATCTGTTTTTAAAATTCTTTGATCTTCTACATCATTAAGTGGCCTGGAATTTCATATGAAAATGTTAGGATGTCACTAAAAGTACAGAAGCTACTCCAGGAAAATAGTGCAGAAGAAAAAGTAAAATTGTTGCCTGAAGATCTGCCCATGCATTATTGAGGTAAACTCTAGGCTACTTTTTAGCAACCCAAAAATGTAGCAACAGCAAAGAAATGTCCATATTTGGTATATCGTAATTTCCAAGAGAGATCCATGTTGAAAGTGATGTTTAAAGCTAATTAAATATTACAAAATCTCCAAAAATGACACAGGATGCTTCTTTTTTATTCACCTCAGGGTGGATAGGACTCTCATCTTATGCCTTCAGAGTCTAAGGTAGAATATCCCTAGAAAAATACTATAGAACACATTTCTGATCTCTCCCCTGAGATGATATACATATATATATATGCATATGTATATATGAAGTATATATATATACATACACACATACATATATTGGTAAATTTAAATACATACATACGAACATATATATTCACACTCTACTTTCCTGTCTCATTCTTCTCAGATCCTTCAACACATCCCCTTCCCATCTTCATGTTCTCTCTCTCTATGTCTCTCTCTGTGTCTCTCTCTATGTCTCTCTGTGTCTCTCTCTCTCTCTGTCTCTCTGTCTCTCTCTCTCTCTTTCCCTGTTGATGAACTTTTCTTTCCTGGCCACCAGTTCTCAAATAACTGATATGGAAACTTGATATTAATTACAAATATTGAGCCAATAGTTCATGCTTATTTGTAGCTAACTCTTACATTTTAAATTAACACATATTTATTACCTATGCTATGCCATATGGCTTGGTGACTTTTCACAGTACAGCATGTCCATACTCATTCTCTCTGCATCTGCTTGTGACTGCTGACTCTGTCCTTCTTCGTCCCAGAGTTCTCTGCTTGGCTCACCGAGCTAACTTCTAGCTATCCAACTACTGACTGGGTTTTAATTACACCAATTACAGTGACATACATTCACAAAGTGTAAAGGAATATTCCACATTTCTTTCTTTTAGTCTAATTAAAACGTATGGTTTTAACTTATCACAGTAATATTGCAAAATTACAAAAGCAGCTGTCAAGTAACAATTGCAGCTACAATATTCAGTTCATTTATATTTACAAATTGGAGAAAAACTCTATTACTTTGTGTTTCTAAAGTTTTATATCTAATTTACCTTTTTTATTTTTTTATTTTTTTTTATTGAGAAAAGAAGAAAAAAAACATAAACAAAAAACAAGTTTCCACCTCCTCTCAGCCTCCCATTTCCCTCCCCCTCCTCCCACCCTTCTCTCCCTCTTCCCACCCTTCTCCCCTCCCCCCACTCCTCTCCCCCTCGCTCTCCAGTTCACAGAGCAGTACAGGTTCCCTGCCTGTGGTAAGTCCTAGGTCCTCCCCCCTCCGTCCATATCTAGGAAGGTGAACATCCAAACTGGCTAGGCTCCCACAAAGCCAGCACATTAAGTAGGATCAAAACCCCATGCCATTGTCCTTGGTGTCTCATTAGCCCTCATTGTTCGCCATGTTCAGAGAGTCCGGTTTCCTGTCAGAATGGCTAAAGTCAAAAGCACCAAGGATAACCTTTGCTGGAGAGGCTGTGGAGGAACGGGTACCCTCATCCATTGCTGGTGGGAATGCAATCTTGTGCAACCACTGTGGAAGTCAGTGTTTCGGTTTCTCAGGAAATTCGGGATCATCTTACCCCTGGACCCAGCAATACCACTCTTGGGAATATACCCAAGAGATGCTCTATCATATGACAAAATCATTTGTTCAACTATGTTCATAGCAGTATTATTTGTAATAGCCAGAACCTGGAAACAACCTAGATGCCCTTCAAAGGAAGAATGGATGAAGAAAGTATGGAATATATACACGCTAGAGTACTACGCTGCGGTAAAAAAACAATGACTTCTCGAATTTTGCATGCAAATGGATGGAAATAGAAAACACTATCCTGAGTGAGGTGTCCCAGACCCAAAAAGATGAACATGGGATGTACTCACTCATAATTGGTTTCTGGCCATAAATAAGGACCACGGAGTCTACAATAGGTGAACCTAAAGAAGCTAAGTAAGAAGGTGAACCCAAGGAAAAACATATAGTTATCCTCTTGGCTAAGGGAAGTAGACCAAATTGCCGGGGAGAAAATGGGATCTTGGGGGTGGGGTGGGATGGGGGTAAGGGGAGATGGGGAGAGAAAAGGTAGAAGGGAAGGAGGGGGACCTGGGGAAACAGGAGAATTGGGATAAAGGAAAGGTGGATAGGGGAGCAGGGAACCATAATTTACCTTTTTTTATAACTAAGGAAAACTTTAACTATAACCATCTTGTCTTCATCTCTATTCACAGAAGGGTGAAATGGTACCTAATTACAGGTATATCTGTCTGCCTGGACAGTCACCCTAGGGTCTTCTGTGACATTGGGCCATCCAGTTTCAACATACAGGCTTAGAAGACTGGACAGAGATTTCTGAGAAGCAGGGAATTTTGAAGGACCTCCGCACCTTGTCTTGGCAAATTTTTTCATTCGATAATTTTTTGTATCCTGCTAGATGAGTTTGAACAATATATTGCCAGCAATTGAGGCAAAGGCAGTTTCTTTGTCCAAATGGCAAGCTTTTGCCTTAAAGAAAGCAAGCTTCATACAAAGAATCTTCAGTGCCTATCCTCTTCTCTGAAGTAGATTGTTGCTTCCCAGAGCAGACATGTTTTACTGTCAAAAAAATGTGTTATGTTATTAAAACATTTAAAATTCCATATTCTCTAAGTCTTTTAAGTTTGAAGATCATCAATCTAAATATATCTTCTCAGCTTTGAAAACATACCTAATATGACTATAAGTTTGACTATTATAGATGATTAATTGTTAATCTGTATTTTTTAATTATGTATTACCTTTTGAAATGAATTTCATAAAGAAGAGTAAAAGCAAGAGTAGAAACATATATACAGTGTAACAAAATTAAATTTAAATTTGGATCTATAAATCAAAATTCTTATCAATGTAAAATATTTTGATAATAATAGTTGAATTTTGAGCTAAAGTTGATTCAATAATCTTCCTTTTTTTCCCTCCCATTCCTATAAATATCACCCTTTTTCCTGTAGGAAAAGATCTTTGAATTTAACCCTTTGTTTAGCTTTTTTTTTTACTACAATCAATAACAATTTGTAACTAATCCCCTACCCCCAAAATAATCACAAACATTTATAATCCATTAAATAACCAAACTCCACAATACCACATCTCTTGGAAATGTAGGCATCATTCTTTAGACTACATTCTGTTGTCTTGGAGCCTTGGAATCTTTAGGAAATCCTGAGAGAATTTAGGATTATGGTTAAGACTTGGATCATCTCAGTCAGCAGCCTTTAAACTGTTTTGGATACAGATTTCTGGGAGAATGTAAGAGAAGCTTTCTGAAATGCTAGATCACTTGGGCCATCCTTTTTCACTGGTTTTGCTGTCCTTGTTCTAAAATTACATAAACTTTTAAAGGTAACATGCATTATAAGTATAGAATATGTGGTATACACAACTAAGTAAAAGATAACTTTTTGTTCTAAGTTTGAGCAGGTAAAATATATATTATGTGTCTTTTAGATCTAGGCTTGTTTTCCTGTCTGTAACCAGGATTTCAGGAAGTCCTCCCTGGTCAAACCTAATTCATATCAACTTGGAACATATTCACTGCCTTTAATTTCCTATGGAAATAAAAGTATAACATCTCCCCCAAAGTAATATATATTTTGACTTCCCTTTGGAAGTCAAGACATTTAATATAAGCATATACTTATATTAAATAAGTGTGTGTGTGTGTGTGTGCGCGCATGCGTGTGTGTGTTTTTGTTTAATCCAGCATTTTTCCTTCTCTTCTTCCTCCTCCTCCTCCTCCTCCTCCTCCTTCTTCTTCTTCTTCTTCTTCTTCTTCTTCTTCTTCTTCTTCCTGCCTGCATATACATGAGCATGAGAGGATGTGTAGTGGAACAAAAGCAATACAACAGAGGTTCCATTCCCCATCCTACTCCCAGAATATTTTAAATATCAAATCCATCCTTAGCCTTATGTGGGACTCATGGTCCTCTTCTTCATCCATCGGAGAATGCAAACTACCTTGATCTTATGCAGGAGTTGAACAAGTAAGCACACTTATTGTGAGTGCATGTGTGCATATTTTCTATGTGGATATGTCCAGTATATATACATACTCAAAGTTCTGTATCCAAAATGAGGAAAATCTTGGTTCAGCCTTGACATTAGATAGGACTAACTACATTTTTAAAAAGAAATACTCTTGACATTATTAGAAAAACATTAAAAAAATCAACCTAATCAAAAGATTTATTTTCTTCTCATTAAAAATATATAAATATTTTTGATTTTTATTGATTTTTATTGAACTCTACATTTTTCTCTGCTTCCCTCCCTACTTCTCCCATCCCTGCTTCAACCCTCCTGCAATGTCCCTATCCTCCCAATTTACTCAGGAGTTCTTGTCTTTTTCTACTTCTTATGTAGGTTAGATCTATGTAAGTCTCTCATAGTGTCCTCATTGTTGTCTAAGTTCTCTGGGATTGTGGTTTGTACACTGGTTTTCTTTGCTTGATGTTTAAAAACCACCTATGAGTGAGTATATGTGATAATTGTCTTTCTTTGTCTGGGTTACCTCATTCAAAATACAGTTTTCTAGCTCCATTCATTTTCCTGCAAAAGTCAAGATGTCGTTATGTTTTTCTGCTGTGTAGTACTCCATTGTGTAATTTTATCACATTTTCCTTATCCATTATTTAGTCAAGGGACATTTAAGTTTTTTAGACCCATATCTATCATCATACACAAAAGTCAAGTCCAAATGGATCAAAGACCTGAACATAAAGCCAGACACACTGAACCTTATGGAAGAGAAAGTGGGAAATATACTTCAATGCATTGGCACAGGAGAGCACTTCCTAAATATAACCCCATTAGCACAGACACTGAGAGAAACAGTTAATAAATAGGACCTCCTGAAACTGGAAATTTTCTGTAATGCAAAGGGCATGGTCAATATTTTCCTTTTTTTTAAATCCTTATTTACTGCTTGTTTTTCCTCTCCAGTACTCAAAGTTGATTTTCTGCATTCAATATGGTCATCCATTGCTCTAGTGGATCCTATGTCAACTTCTGGCTTCCCTGAGTATCTGTACATTCATGGAATACACTCATACATATACATGACAATATTTTTCAGTATATTTCAAATGGCATGGATAATTTCAGCCTCTGACAGCATACATTTCATCCTGAGAAGCAATGACTGTATATTAAAAACAAATAAACATCCTGTGTTCTCTACACCAGAGAAATTTCAATGTGTTTGAAATACAAGTTTAAAAAGCTTTTATATAAATATAATATTGTGTTATTGAAACATAGCTTCATAGATTAACATTTTCCTCTATGATGGCATACAAAGCTTCAAGAGGCCCCAAATCTCCTAAATCATACCATTTAATGAAATCTAAAGTTTGCACAGTTTTAAGCTTTTTGACTTTGAAGGTTAGCTTTGAAGTTTTGCCAAAACCTGACTGCAGAGGACTTGCTGTGAAACAGAATTCCTGACACATGGATTAGTATTGGGGCTCAATATTCCCAATAATGATCTTGACCATTCTAACCATAAACAGTCACCACATATGGTAATTCTGACTTAACAGCTCTCAGAAGATAAGATGTGTAACATCCTGGCTCCAATATTTATTTATTTTTCATTTTGACACACTGAGGCTTTGGAGAGTGTCCAGTTTACATAGCCAAGTTCCTTAATGGGATATGGTATTTGTCCATGGGTAAGACAGCATAGCAAGGAGGAGAAAGTCCATAAATGCTTGACTGATGCAAGTACGGATACCATATTCACTTTCTCCCTCCCCCTTTTTGTTGTTAGATAAAAGTGCTGTAGCAAATCCTGTGAGCAACTCTACCGCTCTCTGCCTGCCAACTCCCTATCAAGACCAATCATGCTTGCAAAAACTTTTCTGAACTCATACGCAAACAAATTAAGGAAAGAGATTAATTGTGAAAGCTTTTAAATAGTAAGATACATACTTTCTGTTAATGTGAATATTTTTATTTTCCATTTAGAAAATATTCTTGCCGTTTGGTTGTCTCTGCATTTTTTAAGTAGTACCTGAAGTTGACATTCATCAAGGAAAAAACTAATCCTCATCTTTCATCCAAGAAAAAAAAAAGACTATGTTTCAGCTCCTGTAGTAGGAGATGGCAGAGCAACATATGGAGAGATTTATTATTGCACTCAGTTTCTCAGATTTAAAAAAAAATTATCAATGTTATTATGAGTATATAGCTCTGGCATCCACAACAAATGGAGTGAGAATGTTGCTCAAGAAGTTAATTACACTTCCAACTAAGCAATTTGATTAGGAAATTTAATCAGGAGAGGCAGATTCATTCAATAAATACATACAAATAAGTTTTGTGAAATGAATGTGTGGTACATAATAAAAAGATACAGGCATATCTCTTAGCGCCTGTAAATACAGATTGGGAGGAAATAAATAAAGCAGGGCTTCTTACTGGTGTGGCAATTTTGGGTAAATTTTGTTTTAAAAGATATTCAGGTAATCAATTATCAACTTGATGGTAAGTATATATAACAATTGGCAGTAGATAATGGCATTTGTTATATATTACTTATATCATAATTATTGGTGGGCAATATACGACTTTATTACTTATATTTCCAGATAAATACAAAAATCTACTGGTATTTATTACATGCACCACAATCAGGTAAATTCATTTTTTTAACATATTGGAACTAATTACCTAGTGCCATCTGGATAATTGATCTTTTTTATTGTTTATAGTCAACAATATTTTTTAGCATATACAATAAATCAATGATATTGATCTTTAGAATTTCATTCTGATTTTATTTGTACAATTGGTTGTTTTACAGTTATGAATGATACATAACAATTTGGGTGAATACACTAGTTTTGTTTTAATTATTTTTGGAAAATTATTCAATCTATAAATATTAAGAAATATGTTAAAACAAGTGTATTTTTTCTGATTCATAAGGCAAATGAAATACAAAACTTAAAGTAATAAAATGGTAAACTATTACTAATTAAATTTTGTTAAGAAACAGCCAGTATATATATATATATATATATATATATATATATATATATATATATATATTTTGACCTGTCAATATGGAAAAAATACACTAACATGAACATGGAAAGTTCTATTTCACAGGCATTCAAGCATACACATTTTCTTCTGTCTGTTTTTAATTATTTTGAAAAGGATAGTTTCCATCCATTTCCTTCCATATGTGACAACAGGGCTTATATGTTTATAAATTGAATCATGTACTTATGAAATATTATATAAAAATATTTAGTAAATTATTATTTAATGAAAATTTTGAGTAGAGTTAAGCAATTCCAAATTTAAAATATTTTCTTTATTCAATAGTTCTTGAGAATTCTCTACAAGTAATTCAGATCATCTTCATTTTTCTCCAGTCCTCACAGGTCCAGCCCATTTCCCTACCCACCCAATGTGTATGTTTTTCATCCGCACCTCAAACCCAGCATATACTGTCCATATATCCATGAATGTGTTTCCTTCCACTGGAGCATGGAACACCTAGGATGAAAGTCAGGAAACTGATTCTCCCTCTCTCAACATAGATCAAATCCCCATACTTCTTAGGATAGGGGTGGTTTTTTATGTACGCTTTCCTTTTCCATGATCAGATTTGGTCTGTGTTGAGATTATACAGGTCTTTTGAATACTGCCTTAACTGCAATGAGTTCTTTATGCTTGCTTTCTGCTTGTTTTGTTTTTCAGACAAGGGTTAAGGGTTTTTCTGTGTAGTCATGAATGTCCTAAAATCTTCTTTGTAGACCATGGTGTCCTCAGAGATCAACTCATCTCTGTTTGCTGAGTCCTGAGATCAAGGAATGTGCTACCATGGCTAGCTCTACAGTTAGTTCTTACTGTCGCTCTCTTGTGTACAGATGACATTGTTTATTTGTATTTGTTTAATATCACTGGCTCTTATAGTCTTTTCTGGTTCTTATTCCTCAAAAATTCTGAATTTTAGGAGGAGATATGCATTAAAAATATTTCATTTAAGGCTGAACATCCAGTTTCTTATTATCTGAATATTGTTCAGTTGTGTGTCTCTGTGTGAGGTGAAATCTACTGAACATAGAAGTCCTACTGGTGAGTGTTGAGAGATACATTAATCTATGTGTATACAAACAAAAAGATATTGGGATTGGCTTAAAACTCTATGTTGATTTTGCAGAGTAATAATAGTAGATTCTTATTATTAATAGTAATAATAGTGATCTACTACTACTGATCACTCTAGCCACAGTTTCTGGTTCCAGATATGGGTTTCATCTGTGGAGAAGGACATAAATGCAACTCAGAAATGGCTGGCTACTCCCATCTTGTTTAAGTCACTATTGTAACTGTGCACACCATATGTACAATAATTTAAAATCTTGTCATATAAATTAATTATGACTTGTCTTAATCTATTGACCCATGACAATGCCAATTAAATGATTAAGTACATGAAATGGAATATAATTATTTGAAGTTTATTTTTTTCAACTAAAACCTCTTAACGTGTTATTCAAGCCAAAACCACACACAAGGTAACTTGGATGTAGGAAGTTGCTGGCAAGACACTGGGAAATGACATTTTTCCTCCTCATTTCAAATGAAACCTTTCTAATTATGTGTTATTTCAAACCCTGACAGCATCAAAAAGATGTTATACTAGAACTTTCTTATGTAATTGAATTTTTCAGTAATGAAAATAAAATAAATTCTTGTGATATATAGGGGTAGAATTATTCAATCTAAATTAAAAACAAATATTACTAGGGGGATATGAATTAATTTATAGCCCCTTCATCAGTACATATTCAAACAGCTTGCAAAAGTAACTATTTCATAAATGACTTTTGAATTGAATAACATTTTATTTGATTAGGTAAATCTGTTTTAACTTGTTTAGACCTTCATTTCCAGTTCAAATATTTCCAGTCATGTTTCTATTTATAACTCAGAATTCAGCAACACAGTAAAATAATCCAATGGCACAATTTCAAACATGTCGAATTTTGACTTTTCTTATTTCAAACTCCCTGTTGAGAATAAAAAGAGATTTTATGAAACTGAAAACTTGCTTTCATATGTTTAAAATGTTTAATGCAAGTTGTGGTTCTCAATGAATGTTTTAGTACATTCTCAGAGTTAAATTCTTTAAGACTTCTTACATATATTTAACTCATTGCTGACAGGTGTATATTAACCTAAAAGGCATGCTTCATATTGAAAAATGGATCAAGTGAAACTTTTTCTTAGAGAAATAGTAGACTAATTGGCTTCAGATCAACCTCCAAACTAAGAACAACTAGAAATCTTGACAGAAAAGAGGTTTTTGAAGTCGCCTTAAAGTTACAAAAGCAGCAAAAACTGTATCCCGGAAGACAGGTTGGCATTTGGTGCAACTTTTTCTTCAAAGTGTATATTGCTAGAAACAGATAAAAAGCTTTACAAAGTTTGTGAAGACTACCTGGTTGATGTGGGAGAAGGGAATTCAATGTATTTCTTAGATTAGAACTCTCTCAAGCAAGCAAATAAACAAAAAAACAAACATCATCAACAAAAACACCAGGCATTTTCAGTAGTGACCAAAAATAATACAGTTCAGTTCTTAAATTGTTTAAAGAAGTCTGTTGGCATAATGTGTTCATCAGTCTAAATAAACACATTCTCTAGGAAAACAATGTCATTGACATTATATCTCCAATATTTTCATATACAGATTTATTAAAACTAGCTAGCCTATGAAAAGTATGAATAAGTCACATTTAAAAGAAATGTAAATATGAGCCTCAGGAGATGAACCCTGGAATTATTTACATGAATTTTAAAGATATGGTGATTAACAAACAGATTATAAAGGGATCTGGTAATAATGTTAGAAGAATAAAAATTTAAAGAAGTATCAAGTGAAAAAACACAACAAAAATGAAACATAAAAGAATTAAAACTGGGTGATAACCATAGCTGATCATTTTGAATAAGAATACAGCCACAAACTAATAAATACAAATTAAATAGGTTTTGAGTATTAAGCTTTAGCCAATGATGGAGTTACTATTCCCAGTGAAAACTCAAACATATAAACTGTATTAGAAAAGAATCACACAGGTAGATAAAATATAGGAGTGTCCACCAGCTCACATAGTAGTCACAATGGTGGACACTGCCAAACATCTTGAAGAAAAAAAGCCAGTAACTCATATGGTGTTACTTTGAATACCTAGATTATTCTTCCTTGGGGAGAAAAATAAAATGTCTAATAACATTTTATGAATTCCACCGATATGAAAAGCAGTAAGTGAAAGATTATACCTTTCCAAGTCACTTTACCACCACTGAAGAACAAAGTTCTATGGATACAAAAAATAGAAAAAAAATGCCACATACAACAACAACACTGTTGCAGTGTAGCATCAAGTTAAAATCTGCCAAGAATAAAAACAGCAGAAAATTGGAACTCATAGGAAAAAAAAAAGTTAGGCAATAGAACCTGGGCCAGATGTGCCAAAGATTTTACATTTAGCAGCTAAGAATATTTGAAAGTTACAGAGTGTGTCGCATACGATTTCAAATATCATAACAGATGTAGGAGATAGAAACACAATTTTTAAAATTGTAGCATAAAATGTAGATTTACTTGTTAAGAATAGAGTGGTTATAATTCATGCCATGTTAGCTATAATAGGACAAATATTACTGAAATTTAATACAGTTCATCATAATAAAAGGCAAAAGTGACACAGGAATTTATACCTATAGAAATCATCATTGAAGTACTGAGCAAATTTACATATCCCAATGAGGAGTGATTCATAACCTTGAGTGAACAGTGTGACCTCAAAACTCACTTGTAAAGAAAGATTTTATATGCTTCATGTTTTCTTAAAAGTCATAAAGCCATGATCTAAGGATGTCAAGAAAACACCAAACACAACTAAGGTAATGAAAGGGAGCAACATTGTCAAAATGTATAATCAAGACTGAAGAAAAATAATTTTATCGTCTTTGTACATTTTGAAAAGGTTTATAAGGAACACACAAAATATTTCTCAGTTGCTTTTGCAATGGAAACATTTTTAAGAAGAGATGAAAAAATGAGAACAAGATTGTGTGCATAGTTCTATGTATCCTCAAGTATTCAAGAAAATCATAAAGACATTTAACAGACAAAATATTTTTTTACCTTTATTTTATGAAGCTAGTTTTAGATGCTACCAAAACCAGACAAAAACAACAATTACCACCACCATGACCTACTCAGTTGGTTCTGAAAACCTGACTGGCAAAACAAGAGAATGTAGAAATATCAGACTGTGCGGAAATGAGAGACAAGTGTACAGAAAGCTAGGATTAGATGGACCATGCATGCTTGCTCTGATGGAGGCAATTTACTAAACATCAGCCCAGGACCAGAATGTGTTTATCATGTTCAAGCAAAGAAGGAGGGGTTAGCAAGTTTCAATAGGCGGTCTTTAGAGGGAAGAAGTCTCAGGTTGCAGTAATCCATGAAGAGGAGGCTGCAGATGGTAGTTTTTACATAGACTCTCAACATGTCAACATCCATATGAAGGGAGAAACTCCATGAGGCTGTTTTCCTCCCCATGAGTCTGGAGCAAGATTGTGTTGCAGTTGTCAATAACTCATATTCAATCAGGAATTCTTTCTCTCCTTAAACATTTACTCAGGGCTTTTTCCATACCTTACAAAAACAAAAATAAAAATAAAAAGACCATATCAATTTCTCTGATCAATATAGCATAGAAACTCCCATCAAAATATCCACAAATTTAGTTAAAAACACTTTAATATCTTGCATTGTGATGTAGTTGGTTCCAGCCTGAGATGCAAATACAAGGTGTTTAATAGTCGGGAAGTGAGATCTCTTTGCTCCCAGCCATCTCCACACTCCCAGACCTCCCCTATATGTGCAGCTGAGTGTGTTGGTATTTAAATAGTGAAATGATGAAAGCATAAGCGAAGGAGGAGAAAAGACATACCTTATGGGTACGAAGGACAGCGTACCTGGTGAAAGGATTAAAGGTAACGATTACAAATGCAGAAATGTAGAAAGAAGATTTTTGTTGATGCAGAATAATGCGGTACAATTATGAAGTCTATCATGAGAGATAGAGGGTAAAACTCCATAGGTTAACAGGTAATCAACAAACTTGGAGTAGTTGTAGAAAAGAAACAATTAGAGTATTAAATATTTGAGAAAGGGAAAAAAACAGGATGAATCCAAACAAAGAAGAGGGAGGATGGGAGGAGGCAGAATTTTTTTTTCAATTAAAAAAAAAACTAGGTAATTACTAACAAAGTGTGTCACCTTGTCTGATTTTCCAAAGAAGTCATAAAAAATAGCTCTGTGGAAGCCTAAAAGATGTTAGAGTAAAGGGATGGATAAAAGTACTCCAATTAAGCAGGATCAGGAGTAAAAGAATGGATAAAAGTACTCCAATTAAGCAGGATCAGGAGGCAAAGCAAGTATCACTATCCTGATAACTGGAAAAACAGATTTCAAACTAAGACAAAATAAAAGTGATAAAGAATGTTGCCTCATTCTTGACAGTGGGACAATTAACAAAGATGTTACAATTCTAAAATATGTGCACTAAACTGTGAAACAGCCAGTTTCTTAAATATACAAATTAATATCAACCCACTAATAGTAGATAATTTAAACAGCCTTCTCTTTCCAAAAAACAGATCATCTGGAAAAAATAAGCAGAAACATTATAAGTAAGAAAAAACATTTATCAGTTGGGATTAATATTTAACTATACAATATGAAACCAAACACCACATAAAATACTTTCTGCTTTGCAGGTCACGAATGCGTCCCTAAAATCTTATATACAAAACAAACTTTAACTTATTTGAAAAATTGAAATAACTCCATGTATCCTAAATGACCAAAATGCAAAAATACTATTCCACTGCTGGTGGGAATGCAAACTTATACAACTGCTTTTAAAGTCAGTGTCATGCTGTCTTAGAAAAATTGGAATCAACCTACCTCAAGACCCAGAAATATCACTCTTGGGCCTATGCCTAAAGGATACTCAATCATACTATAAGGACACTTGCTCAACTATATTCATAATAGCATTATTCATAACATTGAGAACCTGAAAACAAGCTAGATGCCCCTAAACCAAAGAATGGACAAAGAAAATGTGGTACATTTTCACAATGGAGTTTTACTCAGCTGTAAAAACAAATGACATCATGAATTTTCAGGCAAATGGATAAAACTAGAGAAAAATAATTTTGAGTTAGGTAATACCCCCACAGCCAAAAAGACAAACATGTTATGTACTCACTCATAAATGGATATTAGGTGTAAAGCAAAAGATAACCAGGCTACAATCCGTAACCCCAGAGAAGCTAGGTAACAAGAACCTTAAGAGGGATCCATCAGTCGCCTTAGGAAGGGGAAATAGATAAGATGTCCTGGGAGCAGCAGCGGTGGGAGTGGTAGAAGGGAAGGTATATGGGATGAGAAATTGAGGGAATAGGATGGTCTAGTTGGGAGAGGACCAACTTAAAATATATTTCTTTTATTATTAAGGTAATGAATGATACTGGTAGTTAGAACAGTATCTCATCTCATAAATGCTTGCTGTTCTTTCAAGAATCAGAGTTCAGTTCCGAATACCTACATTTAACATCTCACTAAAACCTGTGACTCTAGCTCCAGGTGATTTTACAACCTCTTCTGCTCTCCACAGACATCAAGATATAAGTGCACATACATACACATACATATTAAGAAATGTTAAAATAAATATTTTTTGGAACAAAAACAAAACAAATAATATTTCAAATACAAACTTTCTTTACTTAAAACTTAAGACAAGCCTGATAAAATATATTATTTATGTTAAAATGATCTTATATTTTTTATAAAACCGCTCAATATAGCACATTTGTAATATAATTCCTTCATACTTTGGGTCTTATATTTTATCCCACTAAACACAAAATTCAGAGCTCCCTCTTTTTTGAAGAAAGTATAAAATATGAAATAGATTCTCTAATACATTTTTGATCCTTGGAGAAATTTTATGTCAAATATATAACAAAGGAAATGATCTTTCATTTCCAAAAATAGGTTTCTTTAGACCTTAGTTTTCAAGTTTCATATTTAAACATAGAGGAATAATTTTCTCTATTAAATACTTTAATTTTATCCTCAAAGACATATATAATTCCTCATTCCTCTTTATTCAAAACAGTTTGGTGTTCCACAAAACTTAGCACAGGACATTAACCTAATATTCCATCTATGTTGAACAAAGAATTTTTTTTCTGTATTTGCTTAATCATGTTCCTTTAGTCCCTAAAAAGTTTTAATCAACCTACACTTTCAATATCGTGGCTATGGAATTTGAAAATAGACCTATTTCTTTTAAAGAAATACCACAATCTCCATGAATTTGCTTCTCTGGTGTCATGAAAATTTTCTGTGGAGCATTATAGGCAATTACAGCACTAACATTATCCCATTATGGTGCATTGCTCAACACAGTCACTGAGGCCTCCCTTGCCAAATTAAAGCTACCAGCACTTTAAAATGGTCTTTCTTGACATCCAAATGGCCAAAGCTATTATAGAGACAAATGCCGTCTATCCTCAATATCAAATTCTAAATCTCCAAAGAATAACATCTGAACAAAGAATACAAATGATGGAATGACAGAGAAACTTATTATAATATTGAGGTAAGCTGAAGATTTACAATAGAATGGAAAGATTCAAATTATTTCTTTTATAAACTGTTCTTGTTTTGCTTTGTTTTGAGGAGTATGGTAGCATTTTACTTTGATGACTTTCATCACTGAGGTAGTAGGCGTTCTAAACAAAAGTGATTGAATCTGGTCTTGAGGAGGACCACACTCCATGATAAGCAAAACCAACACTTAAGAAAAAAATGTACAATTCCCGTTTTAATGTATAATGTAACCTTGGAATTAGTTTTAATATCCCCTCATTTTTTTATTCAATCTGACTCTTTATTCAGTAGCATTGTCCTTTGTGTTTTCTCGTCTCTCAGATGGGGGTGAACTAGATTAATGAGTTTGAACTCTACAGATTAATACTCTGTAATAGCAATCATTTTTTCAATTGGTATTATTTCACTATTTCAATTTTCTGAACTCTCTTGGGACTCATACTAACCTAGGGGGATGACAAACAATAAGATTAAGCTGGAAAAGCAATGATCTAAATTCTCAGAGAATCTTCAGAAATATACAAGTATCAATTTCTTTAGGATTAGATGAAAGACAAGTGGAATGATGCCAAGCAGAAAGACAATTTGTTCTTTAAAGTCTCTTTCAATGCCTTCTCCCTAAGGCATGCCCTTTAACTGTAATCATGCCCATGAGACATATGAAGCCAGCAAGATGCTTTCCACAAATGCTCAGAATATTTGCTGAAGTTTGATCAAAGTGACTTCTTTTAACACAGTATTGCAACCGCATTGTAAATGAAAATTCATCTAGAAGAATTTTGCTATAATGACTGTAATAATCCCTGATAGTATGAGGGCTTGGCAAACATGGAAATGAGTTTCAGAAATGTAGATAGGATTCAATAAAATAAATTAAAATATTCAACAGTAAAATATATGATCAAACCATTTCCCATTTATTAAATATTACATTCCACTATAAATATGAAAATATATTAAATTCTGTATAATAATAGACTTGAAATTTTATGAAAAACTGAAAATTAAGATTTATGTAACTATTTATAATTATGTTTCAGGTGTTGCAACTATTTTCCTTTCAGAGAATTGTTCTAGTACTATCTACAGGAAATATTTGTTTTCTTTTCAATAATTTTAGCCATTTGAACACAGTATCTTAAATAGGAAAACTTACTCTTATAGATTAGGTGTTAATAGAAGTAACAATATTCATTTTATGTGTATAATATTATGTGAATATAAAAAATACCACACATATACTGCTCAACATAAAATCTAATAATATATATGCAAACTTCAGAAAAATTTGACTGTCTTTTTAACCCACATCATTATTATTGTTTTATTAGCAATATGTTTATTAGAAAGCACAAATAATCTAATCACAGTCACACATCAACATAGCAAATGTTTGAATGGAGAACATCAGCAACTTAATATCATGAAAACTGAGTATATAAATGCTCATTATGACAAAAAATTCTGTGAACAGTTGTTTGTTAAGTTCTCAATAGAAGAGATGAAATATAGCTCCTGATAGGTGCTAAAATATAATTTTTGATTTCTAGACATGCTGTTTTATCAGGGTACAAAGTGTTTTTGTATTAGCATGTATTTATACTTTATATTATAAATTTCTAGAAGCCATAAGATAAAATGAAGAGAAGAAAACAAGTTATATAATATACTTTAATGTTTATGTAATAGAGAGTTGACAGTAGAGACATGGTCAAGATAAATACTAGACAAATTCCATATCAAATAATAAATCAAATATAATACCCAATATATGAAAGAAAATACAATGTTGTTTCATATGAAAATCAGAGGGCTAACAAAAGTTCATTAAAGACAAGTCAACGGCAAGTATAGTCAACCATAAGTTCTATCAAATGCTATATATAAATTAAACATTAAAAACAATTGTTGATTCATTTTGAAATTAATAGAAATTCTAGTGTTTCCTAAACTTCCAGAAATAGTGTGAAATTGTATAACTATAGACAAAAGGTGTCAAGTGTTAAAATGATAGCATCATTTTGATGGGAAAAAAGACAACTACAATGATAACATTGTATGATTCCACTTCTATTATATTTCGGATACTACAAAATTATAGACATATAAAAGGGATAAATAATTTGTAGCATTTAAGTGTCACTGTTGACAAAAATGAGCAATGGTCATTATATGACACTTGAGTCACGGGACATGGAGCAGCACAAGCCTAGAGGTTTCATCCCCAGTGAACAGTTTTTGTAGCAATGGGAAGTTCTGTTTATTCTTCCATTGAAGAAAAATAGTCAGCAGTCTTGCTCATTTATGAATCTGTGAACTACAATAATGACTGGCCTGTCAAGACAGATCCAGTGAAGCAATAGTGATATGAATATTTGGGAGTAATCATTCAATTTATAATTAAATTTAAACTTCTCTCTCCAAAACAGGACACATATTGGCACTAGAAGTGGGTTCAAAACCATGAGTGGTTAAGTCACAAGTCCCAGAGCAGAACCAAATAAATTTAATCTGAAAAATTGACATGATATTATATTTTGCTCTAAGTTCTTATCCTTAGTCTCATAAATTAGTCTAACTCTCAACCCTCATCTGAGAAGCCTTGTTTGATAATGAATGACAATTAATACAGAGACCCATAGCTTGTCAATGTTCAGAGACTAAGAGATTTTTGAATGTTCAGCTATAAATATGAAAACTATGCTTTACCTCCCTGCGGCCTGGTTCAATGATCATTGTGGAACAGAAGACAGGGAGATAGTAAGACTCAGAAGTAGTGGAAATTTTCAGTGAAACATCACTTGAACATGTAGTGATTTGAATAAGTAATAGCACCTATAGACACTGCATTTTGAATACTTTGTTCCCAGTTAGGGTGCTGTTTAGGGGTGTCAAAAGATATGGGGTTGCATGCCAAAGTATATCACTGAGAGATTCTTTGTGATTATATAGTCTCAATCTATCCTCAGGTCATTCTGGTTTGTGTTTGTGGGTGAAGATGTGAACACCTAGCTCTTTATTTCTGCCTCCATGCCTGCCCACTAAGATAGACTACCATTGCTCTCCAACTGCCAAAATAAACTCTACCTTACTGAAGTCACATTTCCTGTAATGGGTTTTATCACAGAGAAGTAACTGCTTCATTGGACACAGCAAGACAATTACACACATGAACTCGCATTGGCTTTGACTGCAGATCTAAGATTTTCTTAAGATCAAAGCACATAAAAATGATGACAAAGATAAGGGAAGGGCTTATGATGTCACATATTTAATTTGAAAATCTATTGCAATTACTGAGTGTGCTTTCTTTATAGGTGTAGCACCTGAAATGTTATCCATGCTCAAGTAGAAGCTCTCATAAGCATGCACACACAAACAGCACAAAGTCCACTCAGTGGCTTTAGAAAACACAGAGCTCATAAAGGTGTCAGGAAAATGTTTGAGGGAGATAGGAAAGAAATTAAAATAAAAAATAACAATAGCTTTTATCAAAACACATTAAATGCATGTATCTCAATATTAAAAGAACATAAATATTATTGCAGTAATTGAAACATTTAGTATTCTGACTTTTTAATAAGAATACTAACAGACAATAAATTATAGCTTATAAGATATCACTGGGATAAAACCATGCAAAGTTATTGTGGTATTGTTTCTTATCATAATTTTAAGATAATAATTTTTCTTACTTCATCCAGTTACCCTCAAATCCATACTACATAAAGAGCCAATGAAGAAAAAGAATTACTGGCCAATTTCCCTTGTGAACATCGGTGTAAAAATTCTCAATAAAAATGCTTGCAAGCTGAATCAAAAATACATTGAAAAGATCATTCATCATGATCAAAATGTTTCATCCTAGAGATTCAGAGATGGTTAAACATAATAAATCAATAAATACAATCCACCATCTAAACAAATTAAAGATAAAAAACACATAATTAATTAAGGCCTTTGACAAGTACAACAAGTTCATTTAAAAAGGCCTGGAAGTCCAAGGTCCTCTGCCCTATATCCAGGTTTAGTAAGTGAGCATGCAAACAGACTAGGCTCCCAAAAGCCAGTACATGCAGTAGGATCAAAACCCAGTGCCATTGTCCTTGGCTTCTCTGTCAGCCCTCATTGTCTGCCATATTCAGAGTGTCTGATTTGATCACATGCTCCATCAGTCCCTGACTGATCTTTGGACTGGAGAGGGAGGTTGAAGGGGAGTGGGGGGAGGGGGATGGAAATAGGAGGAGGGGAGGAGGTAGAAATTTTTAATAATAATAATAATAATAAAAGAAAAAAATTAAAAAGCCCTGGAGAGATCAGGGATTAAATAGATTCCTCTTTGAAATCCTGATAGAATTCTTCACTAAAATCAACCAAATATAGGCTTTTATTTGGTTGGTAGATTTTTAATAACTGCTTCTATTTCTCTAGGAATGGTAGGCTGTTTAAAATGATTATCTGGCCAAAACAATACTGTTAATAAAAGAACTTTTGGAGGCATCAAAAACCCTGACTTCAGTCTCTACTGCAGAGCTATAGTACAGAAAACAGCCTGATATTGGCATAAATACAGGCAGGAGGATCAATGGAACCAAATCGATGAACCGGATATTAATCTACACAACTTCTAACACTTCAGTTTTGATAAAGAAGTAAAAAATATCAAATAAAAAAGAATGCGTATTTAACAAATAGTGCTGGCATAACTGGATATCAACATGAAGAAGAATGAAAATAGACCCATATCCATGACCATTAACAAAACTCAAGTCCAAATGGATCAAAGACCTCAACATAAAGCAGCCATACTGAA
Organism: Microtus oregoni; assembly: GCF_018167655.1. Taxonomy (NCBI): domain Eukaryota; kingdom Metazoa; phylum Chordata; class Mammalia; order Rodentia; family Cricetidae; genus Microtus; species Microtus oregoni. The sequence goes on from NW_024543076.1 coordinate 18,263,693, forward strand.
CCTTATAGAAGAGAAAGTGGGAAGTACACTTGAACACATTGGCACAGGACACCACTTCCTAAATATCACCCCATTAGCACAGACACTGAGAGAAAAAATTAATAAATGGGACCTCCTGAAACTGAAAAGCTTCTGTAAAGCAAAGGACATGGTCAACAAGACAAAATGACAGCCTACATAATGGGAAAAGTTCTTCACTAACCCCACATCAGACAGAGGTCTGATCTCGAAAATTTACAAGTAACTCAAGAAATTGGTCATCAAAAGAACAAATAATCCAATAAAAAAAAATGGAATACAGACTTACATAGAGAACTCCCAGCAGATGAATCTAAAATGGCTAAAAGACACTTAAGGAAATGTTCAACACCCTTAGTACTCAGAGAAATGCAAAACAAAACAACTCTGAGATTCCATCTTACATCTGTAAGAATGGCCAAAATCAAAAACACTGATGATAATTTATTCTGGGGAGGTTGTGGGGTAAAGGGAACACTCCTGCATTGCTGGTGGGAATGCACGCTGGTACAGCCCCTTTGGATGTCAGTGTGACGATTTCTCAGAAAATTAGGAAACAACCTTCCTCAACACCCAGTAATACCACTTTGTGGTATATATCCAAAGATGCTCAATCATGCCACAAGGATATGTTCATAGCAGCATTGTTTGTCATAGCCAGAACCTGGAAACAACCTGAATGTCTTTCAATTGAAAAATGGATAAGGAAAATGTAATAAATTACACAATGGAGTACTACACAGCAGAAAAAATAATGATATCTTGAATTTTGCAGGCAAATGGATGGAGTTAGAAAACATAATTTTTAGTGAAGTAGCCCAGACCCAAAAAGATAATTATTACATGTACTCACTCATAATTGGTTTTTAAACATAAAGCAAAGAAAAACAGCCCATACATTACAATCCCAGAGAACCTAGACAGCAATGAGAAAAAATCTTAGCCATTTCAGTGTGGATATTTTTAAGACATTTTTTGAGAATTTTTATTGTAATATTAATGTTGACCTAGTGTTTGGAAACAAACAAAAAAGGAAAGTTATGGATTATCAGTGATGTGTTTGGGAAGGTATACTTGTCATAGTGTACTAATCTTGGTTTTTTTTCTTTCTTTTTTCTTTCTTTCTTTCTTTCTTTCTTTCTTTCTTAAAAATTTTCACCTCCTCCCCACCTCCCATTTCCCTCCCACTCCTCCTCCTTTCTCTCCAGTCCTAAGAGCAGTCAGGGTTCCCTGCACCATGGAAAGTCCAAAATCTCCTCCATCCAGGTCTAGGAAGGTGAGCATCCAAACAGACTAGGCTCCCAAAAATCCAGTACATGCAGTAGAATCAAAACCCAATGCCATTATTATTGGCTTCTCAGTCAACCCTCCTTGTCAGCCAAATTCAGCGAGTCTGGTGTCATCGCATGCTCATTTGTTTTAAGAGATAGCTGTGAAAAAGCCTAAGCTAAGGTTACGCTTCTATATATATAAAAAAAAACTTCTCAAGTTATTCCCATTAACTATCGGACTTCTGGCAATAAGGATAGGGGAGAAATGTCCTCCTCCTGCCCACGCATGAATGTTGGAGACAATTAGGGGAGATGACCCTTTGGTCATAAAAATGGGAGCGCTATCTCTGACCAACACCAACTGTGACACTTGAGAGAGCAGGCCCTGCACTTCACCAGGTTAGCACAATAGAACCAACATTGTTAGTGAAGATATAGGTGAGCAAGTCCAGAAACTATGACCATGGGGGAGCTGTCTGCATTTACCTTCTGGTGGGCCAATCCTATAGTTTCTCAGGCTCAGACCCAGGGTTATGACATGGCCTGCTCAGCACCAACTCATCGATGATCTGCTAGAGCACATGAAGGGATGGGACCCAAAAACTCAAAACTCCAGGGTCTCTACAACACACGGCACCAGCCAGATGTCCAGGAAGAGTCCTAGTGGGGGCACAGCATTGAACATCCAGTCAAGACCTGGAACTTTGAAACAAATAAATGACTCTTTGAAAATAGAGATGATGGACAAAGGGGATTCCAATGTTACTTTTTGGGCCAAACTGCAGCTTTTAGGATGAGATTTGTAATTCCTTCTCTTTGTTTATATTTTTCTCATTTTATTTCTTTTCATTTTTTCTTTTGAATTTTGTTTTATTTTGGTGGGATATAGGGGCAAATGGCAGATGCAAAGAGATGAATGGAATCAAGATACATGATGTGAAAAACACAGAGAATAAATAAATTTTGTTATGTAAAAAATAAACATCTCCTTATCATTATATGTGAGCTGGCAGACCAAAGAAAATCTGACTACAATCTGACTACAGTAGTGTCTGCTATTTTTTGTTTTTTTTTTTGTTTTTTTTCGAGACAGGGTTTTTTTTTTTTTTTTTGAGACATAGTTCCTGCCCTGGAACTATCTTTTGTAGACCAGGCTGGCCTCGAACTCACAGAGATATGCCTGTCTCTGCCTCACGAGTGCTGGGACTAAAGGCGTGCGCCACCACTGCCCGACTGCTTTTTTGATTGAGAAGTATATGATACTTTTTAAACTGGATGTATTCTTCTGCAAGTACTTCTAAATAGAATCTAGTATATAAATTGTGGTGTTTCTTTTTTGAGTACAGTCTTAAGATAATAATTATAATTGGGAAAACAAAAAAAAAGAAAAAGTGAATAGAAAGTTATGCTATAGAATTTGAGAATAGACCTTGTTAAGCTACCCATATGTATTCTATTCTTTTGGGTGGAGGTGGCGAAGTGCTACCTCACAGATATCTGTGCTTGGCTGAGGTGACTGTATGCAGCTTTTCACTCTGCCATCAACAGAGGCAGCAAATCTCCTTCAGTGGCAATCTTGTTAGTCTACCTTCACTTTTAAAGTAGTGTGTTTAATACATATTTTCCAAAACTGAATGTTAATGCAAAATATTTGACACTTGTTTTGGAGTCTGTGTGAGATCCTCAAGATGGAAATGCAGTGTTTAGAACAAGGAGAAACTTACTATAGGTTATAAAAATATTATGCATATAAACAAAAGAAAGAACAATGTAATTTGCTAAAGGTTGACGCATGTCGAAGAAGACCCACAGGATCCTTTGTGACTTAGAGAAGAAAGTATTTCTTCAGGGGGTGACAAACGGGAGGAAACTGAACTTTACTGGAAGGATTAAAGAGTTCTTTGGCTCCCTCATATCATAAATATACATGTAATGAAAACATTTCAATGATGTTTGCACCATGTAGCATTTGATATCCTCAGAGACACTAAACAGGAGATTTAATGTCCATTTTTCAGAACAGTCTGTGTGTCATGACTCTGAGTGACTCAAGTGTATCTTACAGCTCAGAAGACTCCAAGCTAACATTTGGGATTTGAAGCACATCTTTTTGTTCTGATGTGATGATCCTCTAGCTTCGTAACACCCGCTATTCTTACTTATCCTGACATCAAAGAGCATTCTTTATGTATATATTTCAGATTGAAGGGAATCATTCTATTTTATTCTTTAAAAAGTGAGTCACCCTTTCATTTCCTTACAGAGAGCAGCGGAGTATGAATAACTATCAGAACAATTTTAACAGCAGTCGGCCCAGTTTAATAAGCAGGTATATGCTAGGCTTGTTGGAGATATCATCTCCAGTACCATCAATCATGACTAAGAGTGAACATTAACTCTAACTGTGCAGAAGATAAAACAGACTGCACATTTTAACCTGGGTAGACAGCGAGTAAAATCCAACACGGAAGGGAAATTTCAAAAGTTAAAACACAGAAAAGCTAAAGCTTTATGGTGTTTATATGTACATAAATATAAGCCTTATAAATATAAGATAGTAAATGTATAAATAAGTTAATACTTTTCAGTATTTAATAGAGAGTCCTGTTTTCAAATATGAATTACTTCCTTTTCAGTGAGTGTAACTAAGTTGATTAAATTTACATAAATTTTATAATTACTCATAATTATTGAAAACTGTGGACTATCAAATTTTCCAGTCAATCATTTTAAATACATGTTGCTCCAATACACACAGCATTCTAGGCCTTATATACCTGCTTCATTAAGTTATTAACAATTCAAGTTTTTCATCCTTGGCTAGGTTTTAACCAGCATCTTCCCAAAGATTTGAGATAATTCTTGAGATAGAAACCTTTCTGAAGTGCTTCATTCCTTTGTACCTTTATTCCATAGGAAGAATAGACTTCATTCCTTTAAACATCCACACACAGATATATTTTCAGACTTCATCACATAGTCTCATAGGTTCCATACACAGTGCCATTACATCTTTACATATAGAAGCCTGAAACTACTTTCATTATTCATTATTGTTAGTAGTACTAGTAATACTAGTATTTACTCTTATTAATAGTTTTAAGTTATCATGCTAAATAGTGAGTTTCATCATTTTTTCTTCTTAAATGTATGCCATATTTTGCCTCATTCACTCCTTCTCACACTCTTTCTTTCCCATTCAGTTAATTCCTCTTTTCCTACCAGTTTATTCCTAATGTACCTACCTTAATTGTTCTAGTATTAGTAGAAACTTGGGAGTCAGAAATTAAGAAGAAAACATGATAAATCCAAAGAAGAGTGGAGGAATGATTAGCTGACCATACATGCCATGTTTCCCAGACAGAAATGCATTAGAAATCTCTACAGTTACTCCTTATCTCTTCCTGCACCTCTCTCTCTGACTCCCTTGTTCCCCCAACATGTCTATGGCTAATTGCTTTCAGCAGTTGCTGAGTCTGCCTTCTGATTCAAGGTTTAATTTTATTGGCAGTCCCAGAGTGTCAGTGCAAACAAATATCCTACAACATATCCCCCCTTTGGTTTCCCATAGTACGTATTCTATTACATTCTCTGTTTTTCACCTTCTTAAAAACTCTTTCTCTTCTGTCATGTATCCTTTTGTCAATTTTGTGAACTGCAAACACAGTTATATATGATTATACATTTATAACTACTGTAATTAATAACCTTCATTGACTACTTGAAACAATCCAAAATTCTAGATTACTCTCAACATTCTTATCCTCTAAAATCCTGAAGAACAGCTCACTGAGTTCTCAGCACTCACTGGCTTATATAGCCCAAATTTTCAAAGACTTCATAATCATGATAAAAATATGTTCAGGTCTGTCATAGCAATACCCTACTATTGTAGTACCAACTTGTCTTAGTTAGGATTACTATTGCTGTGAAGAAACACAATGACCAAAAGAAAGTTGGGGAGGAAAGGATATATTTAGCTTATTCTTCCAAATATAGTTCATCACTAAACATCATAACAGGAACTCAGGGAGGGCAGAAGCCTAGAGACAGGTTATGATGAAGAGGCATGGGGGAGTACTGCTTACTGGCTTATTTTTCATGGCTTAGTCAGCTTGATGTATTTCTTTCCCTCCCTTCCTTCCTTCCTTCCTTCCTTCATTCCTCCCTCCCTTCTTTCTCTGTCTTCCCTTCTTTTTCTTTCTTTTCATTGTTTTTTTTCCTTTGTACTCAAATAGTATCTTTTTTCATACAATATAGCCTGATTACAGTTCCCCCTCCCTCTACCTCTCCACCTGTGCCCTCCTATCTCCCTTCACCTCCAGATTCACTCTCCTTCTGTATGACCTACAAAAAGAGAAACTTCTAGGAGATAGTAATAAAACTTAACAAAATAACATATAATAATAAGATAATGTCAAAACCATCACATCAAGGCTTAATAAGGCAACCCAAAAGAAGGAATGGAGTCCCAAGAACATGCACAAGAAGCAGAGACCAACTTGTTCACAAACTCAGAAGTTCCATAATAACACTAAACTGAAAGATAAAATAAATAAGGCTAGGACATCTTGCAGACCTATGTAGGTTCTGTGATTAGTGCTTCAGTTTCCCTGAGTTCATACAAACTTCACTTGTTTGATTTAGAGTACCTGTTCTCCTGGTGTCCTCAATACCTTCTGGCTCTTACATTCTCTCTTCATCATTCTTTACAGGGTTCCTTAAGCTCTGAAGGGAGAAATTTGACAGAAATATCCCATTTAGAAGTGTGTGTTCTAAGATCTCTCTCTCTCTCTCTCTCTCTCTCTCTCTCTCTCTCTCTCTTTGCATAATGTCTGGCTTGTGGGTCTCTGCATCTGTTCCCATCTGCTCCAGGAGGAAGCTTCCCTGATGAGGACTGAATAAAGCTCTGATATACAAGTATAGTATTATATCATTAGGAGTTATTTTATTGGTTTTTTAAACCAGAAGTATTTTGGTTTACCTCAGATCTGGACTTCTAATATCTAGTTCTTAGTCATTTAAGCAGTAGGATCTATAGTTTCTTTCTTGGGGAGTTGGCTTTAGATCAAGTCAGACATTGGTTCTTACTTCTACAAGTTCTGTGCCACCATTTCCCTAGCATATTTTGCAGGCAGAACAGATTAATGATCAAAGTTTTTGTGGCTGGGTAGATGTCTATGTTTCTACTTTAGTAACCTTCAGAGAAAATCCCTAGAATGTATATTTGATGGCTCCATGTGGGTGTCATAGTGATCAGCTCAACTTCTCCATGTTCAATGACTTGTGCAGGTGTTGTCCTCGAACCCACCCATGATGGAGGAAGGTCATTGGCTAATAAAGGAACTGCCCTGGCCCATTTTATTGGTTAGAGGATAGGTGGGAGGAGTAAACAGAACAGAACGCTGGGAGGAAGAGGAAGTGAGCTCAGAGTCTCAACAGCTCTCCTCTCGGGAGCAGACGCCTGAGAGAGACGCCATGCCCCGCTCCCAGGCAGACGCATGCTATGAAGCTCCAACCCAGGATGGACATAGGCTAGAATCTTCCTGGTAAGCACACCTTGGGGTGCCATACACAGATGATTAGAAATGGGCTAAATTAATATGTGAGAATTAGCCTAGATGAGAATGGGCCAAGGCAGTTCCTTTATTAGCCAATGACTTTCCTCCATCACACCAACCCCCAAAGACAGAGGTTTCTGTCCTGCCTGGTCCTGCTATTGTTCAGTCCCAAAGAAATACACAGAGGTCTACATTAATTATAAACATTGTCCTAGTATCTCAGGTTTCTTATTAATTCTTATAATTTATATTAGCACACAATTCTCATCTGCGTTAGCCACGTGACTTGGTACCATTTTTGGCGAGGCAGTCACATCTTGCTTCCTCTGTGTCTGAGTCACAACTACAGACTGAAACGTCACTTTTTTCAGAATTCTCATTGCTCCACTTCTACTCCCTGCCTCTTTACATCGTCTCTACTTCCTGCCTGGCTACTGGCCAATCAGAGTTTAGTTAAAATAAAAGTGACAGGGTACAGACCATTGTGCCATAACACTTCTCCCACCTTTTTAAAACAAGAACTCTGAATCGAATTTTCTTTGTTTAGTTTTTCTGCTGACCATTATCCATAACAACTTGTAACCAACAATCTAAACAAGGGAAAATATTCATAGTCCATTTTTTTTTTGGAAATATGGGCAAAGTTTTTCAACCTACTTCCTGCTGATTGAGGGCACTGATAATCTTATAGGGACCTAAAGAAAATTTAGACTTAGGATCAAGTGGTGACTGGGGTATCTAGTGAGGCTTGATCATCTCAGGCAGCAGTCTTGAACCTGTTCTGGATGTAGAACTTAGACATCTGGGTCATCCGCTCCTATCAGAAATTTCTCAGGGTGTTTTCCTTGATCAAACCTGATTTTTCTTAGCCCAGAATGAATCCACAGACTCTCATTTCTGGTGGTAAAACCCATTCTCCAAAGTAACATACCTTTTGACTTCAATTTTATTTTTTATTTTTTTGTCTTATTATTATTATTGTTTATTCTTCTCTCATACAATACATCCTGACTGCATTTTCCCCTCCCCCACTCCTTCTAACCCCCCACCTCCTCTGTTCCCCAGATCTACTGCTCCTCCATTTCCCTTGAGAAAAGAACAGGTCTCCCAGGGATATCAAGATACAATAAGACCAGGCACAAACCCTCATATAAAGGTTGGACAAGGCAACCCAGTAGGAGGAAAAGAGTCCAAAGTACAGGCTAAAGAGTCAGTCACCCTCCAGTCCCACTGTTAGGAGTCCCACAAGAATACCAGGTTACACAACCATAACATACACGCAGAGGACCTAGTGTAGACACATGCAGGTTCCGTGTTTACCGCTTCAGTCTCTTTGAGCCCCATACGAGCCCCACGTAGTTGATTCTATGGATTGTGTTCTCCTGGTGTCTTCAACTCCTCTGGTTCCTATGATTCTTCCTTCCCTGTTCTGTGGGGGTTTCTCAGCTCCATGAGGAGGAACCTGGTAGAGATGTTCTGCCTTTAGAATCAGTCAATAAAGACATAAAACTGGAATTCTGTTGTTATTTTCTTCACCTATAATTTTTTCCAAACTTAGTTTTAATGCAATTTATGGTTTTGTGAAATGGGGGAGGAGAGGTTTATGGGTCTTCTCTTTCACTCCCGCTTGGTTTCAAGCTTCCATGCTCCATGTTCCTTCCCCTCTGCCTTGCATACCCGGAGCATCCTCAGTCATCTTTCTCAGCTCTGCTCTAAGCAGCACCCGGAGCATCCTCAGTCATCTTTCTCAGCTCTGCTCTAAGCAGCACCCGGAGCATCCTCAGTCATCTTTCCTCAGCAATGTGTATGCTCTGCTTTGTTCTTTAGGTGATAATGTCTTTCAAGCTATTTAGATCAATTATTGTTCAGGAGACCAATATACCAGACTATTTTCTGTGTGCATTTTATTTCTTATCCTACTTACTCCACCCCAGATAAATGATGAAACAATTAGGATAATGGTGAGAAGAACTTCAGGCCAGGGAAGTAGATACCTTGACTGGGTGAGTATTTAGACAGTCTGGAAATCCTACAACGATACATTCAGTCATCCAACCAACTTCCTCTTTGGAGTGCTTCAGTCTTTCTGCCTGTGGCCTTGATCTTCACATCCTTCTGGCCATCCAGGCTTCATGAGCTTAAAGAAAGGCACAAGGCCCTCTTGCTAAAACAGCAAATTCCTCCTAACTTTTTAAGAATATGGGAAGCTCAGAAACTTGTGACTTCAATTTTAAAGTCAAGGTATTTTCAAAACACGTATCTTGGATTAATTCAGCAGCATTTATAAACAAATATCTTTTAGCACGTATTGCTCCCTTTTCAGAATTCAAACAATTTAAAGAGAACATAATAACATACAATATTTAGATTCTCTGTGTATTTTCCATCTTTACATGACTTTGTTTTAAACTCTATTTCTTTTATTTTTATTTGTAATATTTGGCTTTTTGATATAGGATGTCTTTATGTATCTTTGTCCTGGAACTCACTCCATAGTCCAGAGTCTCCTTGAACTCACAGAGATTTGCCTGCCTCTGCCTTCCATATGCTGGGATTAAAGCACTTGGAAGGCAAAGCTTGAACTCACAGAGATCTGTCTGCCTCTGCCTCCCAAGTGTTGGGATTAAATGTGTGTGCCACCACCCCCAACGACTTTTTTTTCTCTTTTTATTTTAAGGACTTCAATCTTCATTCATTTGCAAGAGTTTGTGCCAGTAACTTGCTGTTTGGTTTTTTTTTTTAGTGTAATTCTGTCATATAAATTGAAAACTATTATATTGGGGTATCCAAAGCATTGATATTTTTTTTCTAATAAGGGTAGCTTTAGCTAATTTGTTCATGTTCTGATTCCATATGAAATTTTGATGTGAACAAAATTCCATATCCACTTTATTGGCATAGAAGTATTTATAAACTGAGATATATGTATATATATATATATATATATATATATATATATATAGTATATATGTATGTGTATCAACTGAGATATACTATGTATATCAACTGAGATATATGTATATAGCATATAGGTGTTTAACAAGCTCAGAGATAAGTAAATAACAAAATGGTTGGGTAACATGCCTTCTATAGACATGAAATTTGTTCTGCATCAACAAGTACAGGTTTTGTTACAAGAGAATCACTTGTAGTAATATTTGTCATACAGCTCAATACAGATATATTCCTAAAAGGCTCTTCTTGCCTACACATATATACAACCTTTTCTTTAACCAATATTAAGAAATGCAATTGGCTGAAAGTCTGTTTTGTCTAGAACCCAGTATCGTGAGTGTACCCATTCAGACTACTAGTACCCCATGTCTGAACTTTGAAGAACTTGATGTAGATAAAGATTTCACTAAGACTGTTCTCAATGAATCAGATTATGAATATAAAAGCATGTTCTTGTGAAATCAGGGACAGAAGATATGAGGAAGATAATGTGGACATCATATTTTCATTTGTGTATGAATGTTTTATGTGACTTTATGATTGTGAATTTGCATGTCAGTGCAGATGGAAGCCAGAGAAAGCCTTAGATTTTGTTTTTGTTTTGCACCACCTGCCTTATTATATCTCTTTCCCTTTCCTTTTTCATTTTTAGACAAAGTCTCTTATTTGCTTACAGTGTCACAAGTAGGTTAAGTGAAGTTCCCTGTCCAGTTTAATCTAGGCATTCTTCTGTGTTCTCCCTAGAACTGGAGTATTATTCTACAATAATTCTTAATTATTTTTGTTATTTTCTAATCATCGTATGTGTTGGATATCAATGTGACATTTTCAAACAACATGCATTTTTATTTTCCCCATTTTCTCATCTCCAACACCCTCCAGTTGGCCTTGTCTCACAGCAACCTCTCCACAAGCTATAATTCAAGGAACTAATGTGAGGAATTCATTCCCAAGTTCTAAGTACATCTACCCCCAATATGCATTCTCAGACTGGGGTGTGGGCAGAATGATTATTTCAAAGACCCAATCAAACCACTGGAAGTCAGACTTTGACTTAACAGCCAATGATCATCTGGCTTTCCTAAGTAACTACTGTTACTAGATATCCACAATGTCATTTCAGTTTCCTGAGAATTCAATGTCAGTTGCTAATAGATTCCCCCAAATCAAGTGTAACGTGAAACCATACCAACAATTTTCTGTTTGTTTGATTGGTTGATTTTTCTTCTATGTGAGTTTTTTCTTTCTTTCTGTTTGGTTCTCTCTCTCTCTCTCTCTCTCTCTCTCTCTTGCTTATTCTGTATTGTTTAATTATTTAACTACCCAGAATTTTCTGTGTTTAAATAGGAATCTGAAAATTGTCCTTTCAAAATTTTTGAACTATGTTGAAATTTTGAGGAGGACTGTGATGAATTTATAGATTTTGTTTGTTAGGATGGCGAATTTTTATAATTTTAATTCTACCAATCCATTAAAATGGTAGATTTTCTGATCTCTTCTTCAATTTCTTTTATCACTGACTTGATATTTTCATCATACAAGCCTTTAATTGATTGACTAAAGATACCCCAAGATATGTAATAATCTGATTTGTGGCTATTGTGAAAGATGTTGTTTTCCTGATTTTTTTTCTTGGCCCATCTGTCATTTGTATATAGGAGGGCAAGTGATTGTTATGAGTTAATTTCATATCTATGTTGTTTGCTAAATATTTATCAGCTGCAGAAGGTTCTTGGCAAAAATTTTTGGGTCACATATGTATACTATCATATTATAAGCAAATTAATATACTTTGATTTCTTTCTTTCCAATTTGTACCTTTTGAACTTCTTTAGTTGACTATTGCTCTAGCTAAGGTTAAATATGACACTGAATAGAAATGGAGAGAGTAGACAACCTTGTTTTCTACCTGATTTTCGTTGTTTTTAATTTCTTTCCATTAAAGTTGATATTAACTATGAGCTTTCTGTAAATTGTGTAAGTTACATTGAAGTATGTCCCTAATAACCGTAATCATTCTAAGACCCTTATTATTAAGGGGTGTTAGACTTTGTCAAAGGCCATTTTTACATCTAAAGAGGTGATTATGTGTGTTTTAATTGATTTATGTATGCTTAACCATCCCTGCATCTCTAACTTGTTCATGTTAGATGATGTCCTTAAACTGAGTTGCAAGTATTTTATTGAGCATTTTTGCAATATATTCATAAGGCAAATATGTCTGTAATTCTTTTTCTTTGTTGTGTTTTCATGAATTTTGCATCAGAGAAACTGTGGCCTCATGAAACAAATTGAGCAATGCTACTTCTGTTTCTATTTTGTGGAATAATTTGAGCAGTGTTGGTATTAACTCTTCTTTGAAAAAAAGTTTTCTGGAAAAAATCTGCACTAAAATCATCTGGCTTTAGGCTGTTTTGGTTGGTAAACTGTTGCATTGTTGTTTCATTTAACTAGTGCTTATAGGTCCATTTAAATTCCTTATCTGATCTTGATAAGAACTCTAGTTAGAAAAATGTGAAGAAAAGAAATCCTAATTACTTTAAGATTTTCCAATCTGATGAAATACAAGTTTCTTTCTTGTTTGTTTATTTGTTGGGGGGCAGGGTTTCTCTGTGTACCTTTGGTGCCTGTACTGGAACTTGCTCTGTAAACAGACTGGCCTCAAACTCACAGAGATCCACCTGTCTCTGCCTTTCAACTACTGTGATTAAAGGTGTGCACCACCACCACCTAGAGGAGTACAGGTTTCTGAGGTATGTTTATATAATTCTCTGGATTTCCTCGGTAGCTGCTGTTATGTTGCCCTTTCCTTTTCTAATTTTCACATTCTATTTATTTTAATTTTCTAGTTAATTGGAAAGGGTTTGTCAATCTTATTTATTTTCTCAAAGATGCAACACGTTATTTCATTGATTTGTGGCACTATTCTCTTTATTTCTATTTTATTGACTTTAGGCCTAAGTTTATTTCTTGTCATCTACTCCTTTTGGATATCATTTCTTCTTTGTTTTCTGGAGCATTAGGTGTTGCTGGTTAAGTTGTTGGTAAAAAAGTTCAAAATCATCTTTAATTAATTGCCTCTCTTGTTACTTTCAAAAAGTAGATATTTTGCCATTTCTACCATTTCATTATTGATCTTCACTTTTAAGCAAGAATCAACACTGATTTTCCATTTTATACTTTAATATTTTTATTTTTTACTTCTTAATACTTTTATATTTTTATTTTAATATTTTTATATTCATAAATATTGATTTTATTTTAAGTAAGTTATACAATATGATATCTTACTGTCAACCACTACAGGATATTTGCTTAGGTTCTATAATGGTAAAGGGAAATATAAACTAAATCAGCATTAGAAAATAAAACTACTATGGCATATAGTGAGAAGGAATTACATGAGGCTACTGATAGTAAAACACAAAATATTACTTGAATAAAGTTACTCTTTATAATTATATATTCTAAGAAAACAATGAAAATGTATAAGCCAGTGTATTTTATGACAATTATTAAGTATGAAATGTCTTGCACAATCAAATTTGCTACAGTTTTATTTAACTGTCCATTCATTGGTAATGTTGCTACAATGATTTGATAGCCAAGAGGTCTCTATCTCTAAGAGATGAGTGGGTATTACTGGGTGTTACAAATATTGTAGATTCATTATAATTTTATGAGAGTATAATGATATATGTAGTAATTATTTAATTTACTGAAGTTTCCATATAATGTTTAATATATAGGCAGATGACTGAAGCTATATCTATTTTAGTTTCAATAGTGGAAAATCCACAGTAAAATGTTATACAAAATTAAAGTAGAATCCAATTAATCATTTTATGTTACATAAATCATATCATAAATCATGTCATATCATTCATATAGTCATTATTTTTGTGATACAATGTATTAAAGACTAATTTGTCTATATTTCAAATGTGTGATAATTATTTAAATATAGCTAAATTATATGCATATATGTTTATACTTCAAATTTTAAAATTTAATAAGGCTTGATTATATTGATTTGCAATTTATAATTTAAAATTGTCAAAAAAAATTACACAATTCATTGCATTGGACATTCTTGTAATGACATGAAGTCATCGTTGTAATATGACAGAATTGTTTTATTTATTGAAAACTAATATGTGATGCCTAATTCTAACTCCCAGGCCCTCAACAATAACTGATTTTTAACAATATCTCCATCGTTTCACCACTGCAGAATATTATATCTTGGAATTGCACAATATATCACATTCTCAGATTGCCTTCTTTCATTGTGGATGGTCATTCACATTTCCTGCATCTGACATAAGTGTTCATTCAATTTTAACTCTGAATAATATTCCATTGTCTCAATATACTCTAGTCTATCCACTTACATAACAAAGGACTATTCAACTGATCCAAGATCAGGAAAAACTGCTAGCATAAATATCCCTATGTAGGTTTCCACTAGTGTAAAGAATTTTTTTTATTGCCTTTGGGAAAATATAGAGTATGGCTGTTATATATTGTGCATGTTAAGTGTAATTAATTTTGTAAGTAAACACAAAACTATCTTCTTATGTCACTGTAGTACTCCCTGTTTTCTGTCTGCAATCCGTGCTTCTGTTGATTTATAATACACTGTGATTCGGTTTCCAGATTTAAGTTACCATTCTATTGGATGTTTGGTTGTTGACTGTAGTAATAAGGGCGGCAGGGCTGCGTCCCCGGCACCCGGCCGCCCACATGGCTAGGAGCTGCGATGGGCCGTGTTCCCACCCAGCTCCACACGGCTAGCTTTACCCGAAATAATTACACGGACACTGTATTCTTTTAAACACTGCCTGGCCCTTTAGCTCTAGCCCTTACTGGCTAATTCTGATATCCCAATCAACCCATCTCTAATAATCTGTGAGAACAGGTCTTACCGGGAAGATTCTAGCCTAGTCCATCCTGGGTCGGAGCTTCATGGCGTGTGTCTGCCCAGGAGGGCATGGCGTCTCTCTCAGGCGCCTGCTCCCGAGAGGAGAGCTGTGGAGTCTGAGCTCACTTCCTCCTCCTCCCAACATTCTGTTCTGTTTACTCCTCCCATTTATCTTCTAACCAATAAAATGGGCCAAGGCAGTTCCTTTATTAGCCAATGACCTTCCTCCATCAGTTGACCCTAGTTTGATATTCTGTAACAAAATGCCTCTATTTAGTAATTCACAAAAATCAGAAATATATTTTCTACTATTTTACAGTTTGTATTATTCAGGATTGAAGGGCTAGAAAATTAGATGACTGATGAGGATTCATTTTCTGCTTCAGTCTTCCAGTAGGTATCTAGACTGTAAAAGAAGCAGATTAGCTCTTGTGGGCCTCAGGGAAATGCTGTTGTATAATTTTGACAAGTCTACCTTCATGACCTAATCACTTGCCAACATTTCTATTACCTATTTTTTTTTTCAAATGGAGGATCACATTTAAGTCTCAGTTTGTAACACCATGTTATCAACTATATGACTCTTAAAGGGACCACAGTTAATTTGTCACTTTTCTAGAGTCCAGGAAACCTACAATCAAGATACTAACAGCTTTTGTTTTTTTCTGAAGGTGCTTTCAAGATACAGTTTAATGCAATGTCTTGCAAATATGAGGATCATTGGTTTCACAGGTTGAATGGTAGAAATGCCAAAAAAGAACACTTCCAGGTGTCTTTTATCTTTTAAAAATTTTTACTTCATTTTAGATACCAATCACAGTTTCCCAAAACTCTCCTCCTACCCTTCTATCAATCCCCCATCCACTCCTCATAAAGGGTAAAACCTTCCATGGAGAGTCAACAAAGCTTGGCACATCAAGTTGAGGCAAGACCAAGTCCTTCCCCACTGCATCAAGGCTGAGCAAAGTACCCCACCCTAAGGAATGGGCTCCAGAAGGTCAGCTTATGCACAAGTGATAGATCCTGGTCCCTTTGCCAGGGTTCCCATAAACAGACCAAGCTACAAAACTGTCACCCACATGCAGATGGCCAAATTAGGTATAATGTGGGCTCCCTAGCTGTTGTGCCAGAGTCCATGATCTTGCAAGAGCTCCAGTCAGCTGTCTGTGGGTTTTCTCATCCCGATTGCCCTCCACTCTTGTCGGGACCCCAGGTAAGGCACCTAGAAATAGTTGAGAGGGTACCTGAACTGGCCTTCTTTTTAATTAGATTGATGACTATCCTAACCGTCATCATAGAACCTTCATCCAGGGACTGATAAAAGCAGATGTAGAGATCCACAGCTGAGCACTGGGCAGAATTCTGGGAGTTCAGTTGAAGAGAGGGAGGAGGGATTACATTAGCCTTTGATCTTGATTAAAAGGTAGAAGACCTCATGGACTAAATGGCCTTACAAGGCCTTCTCCTCTTAGTATTATCACATTACCCATTAATTTTCAACAAGTAAATTTAAAAGGGGGAACCTCTGAGTTATATCAGATTTCAGTAAGCAAATATAACAGAACGTAAGCATTTAAGGCTTAGACATGGTTCCTTCGTTTCTCATCTAATGTCTGTCATGATAGTAATCACAAATGTCTTTTTCATCACAAAACAAATTTGCATGATACTATATTTCTAAACAGTTATTCTACATTGAATTCTTCTCCAGATTGTGAGGTAGTCTGGGAACCAATAACTAATGTATAAATATACTTCATATTGGTTGTTATCAACTAAATACTCATTATTATAGGAAACAGCAAAGCAAATACAAAAACCTTGCTAAAACTGGCTCATGGTCCATTAATAAAAGGCATTGTTTCTTTACATTTTTGAGAGCAATTCATATAATTTACAGGTTTTTAGACCCAATTATTTGTTACCAAATACTCTTTTGTTAGTAATTGCCAATGCCTTTTATAAAATAAAGGAAACTCGTATTTTGAGAAAATCTCAAGGGCAAGCATATCTGTATGTCCACTTCAAATGATGACCTTAAGCCCTACAACTGTAATATGAATGGGTTAATATTAAAGACGATGATAAATATCACTTCTTTTGAGCTACAATGGTTAAAATAAAACAGGAAAAGGCATTTTATAAAATCAAGAACACAGTTTTAAAAATCCTTCCATTTGATGCTGCAGGAAACAAAAATTATATACTTTGCAACCAGCTGTAATGGTAGGCATAGGCAGCTGGTCCAATTTACTGTATAGTACTATTGTACATATTGTTTGATGCACAAATTACTTATAATTTCTAGAAGTGCATCTTTGCAGTTTGATATTTTTAAGCAGCACTCCAAAAACTTGAGAAGTTGTCGACTTTTAGAGAGGCTAATTCTGAAAAGACTTCTTGATGCCAGCATGTTTTCCCACATCATTGCCTACATATTCTCTTTTATATGTTTAAAAAGTAAATGGAAATGCATGAGGGTTTCCAGGGACTTGAGGAAAGAGTTCAGGAAATTGTTGATGGTTTTTATCTTCTAATTATGTTTTGTGTGTGCATGAGGTGTATATGCATGAAGTGTGGATGTGTGTGTTCACACTGTATAGGTTGGAGTGTTTGTGTGTGAGTGTATGCAGAATAGGGGGAACCTCAGATATCAGTTTTTACCTTAGACCTTATTTGAGGAAAGCCATTTTGTTTTAGCATGTAAACCCAAGGCTAACTGCCTTACAGTCTTCCAAGATTCTCCACTCCCTGCCTCCCATTTTATTTTGAGTGTGCTAGAATTAAAGATGAATCTTTATGTGAGGTGTGGAACCTGCTTTCATGTCCCCATACACTGAAACACTGTGTCATTTCTCAAGTCCTCCACTCCATGTTTTAACATTTGAAGTTAAGTACTTTAGTTGTTTCTACTAAATTATGTTGACTACATAAGAAAATAATTTTGAAATAGAACACAAATTTATTTTTTAAAAAGTTTATCTTTCTCAAGTCACAGAGAAGAAAATACACATATAGATAAAAAACCTAGAGGTTACATGGACACTTTAAATTAATAAAGAGATTCTGAATATTTTTTCCACGTAGCTGAGATTGTTTTCATATGTATAACTGAGGGAATTGAGATTAGGGAACACTGATCTCCATGTTTTCTCTTCAACCCATTGGTACTACAAGCAAGATGCTCTAGAATAAACATATTCTGATAATCTCCTGAGTTCTTTGTCTGTTTTTCCAGCATTTTGTTGAATCTGCAAACTGCAGTGGAAATACTCTACCCAGACTCCTGTACCTCTGTTGGTGGGGATTCCACTCAGGTGACCTGTTGGAATTTCTTCTGCTCTCCTTCAGTGAATGTCAGAGAGGTTTGGTTTAAAGTGCACCTATAATCTAGGCACAATGGAGTTTATCTGTCCCAAGTGCTCAAGACTGAGGCAGAAAGAAAGGAGTTTGAAATTGAATTTAAAATATCACAGGATAGTCAAATCAATGTTAATTCACCATAACACTCATATACTATCTGCCCCCACTCTTCCCCAATCCTAATTTTCTCTTTCCACTCATTACAATCCTTTATAAAGGACTGACATGATCTTTATCTTTGCTATTTTTCAGGAAGACTTCAATTGCTCTTTCTTGAAATATAATAAGAGTTAACAATATAAAAGAATATATCTATGTATCTCTCTCCAGATAGTTGAGAATGGTTTTAATTACTGAATGAGATTTTGATATTTTACATATTATTTCAGAATTCATAGATTTCAGCCTCTGACATAAATCTCTTTCTGAATATCAAGAGGAGAGCAGCTTGGATTGTCTTCATGGCTTCCCAATAAGGAGACACAATGAAAACTCAAATTCAGTCAAACACAAAATTTGTCTCTTATTCTTTAAGTCACTTTCACCAACCACCTTCATTTTCAATGTACCAAAGCATTAATATTCAATTGTTTAATTCAAAAACGGGAACAAGTAAGGGAGACATTTTCTAATCTTCCTGTTTTAATTGCTATAACTAAAACTGTGTTGTTTAACCAGTAACAGTTGTTTTCCTTACAGACCCGGAGGAAATCCTACATCAAGGTGCAGGTGGGGTTACTTTTATCTTATACTTCTATTTTTGGTTTTCAATCTTTACTCCACAACGTCAAATTGTTTTCTCTCTGTTACTGGTTTTCCCAAAATTTCTTTCTCTTTTAGGAATGTTAGTCGTTTCAAATTAGAAATTACTCCAGTGACCTTCTTTTATTTTCTTAAGATATGTAATATAGTCTCACACTGGAATACTTAAAAATGCATGATGGAGAAATACAATTCATCCTATAACATATTTCTATCTCTTCTTTATCCTCACTTTTTTCTCTCTCACTAATTATTATTCACAAATGATACTACTTATTAAATATGTCCTTAATAATCTGGTCTCTGTGAAGTTTCAGTGGATATTTGTGGTGACTATTCTCATTCTGGTTCAGTGAATTCTCCTCTTGGCAGTCTTAATAATATTTCACCAATTCAAATCAGTTTATATGTGTAAAATTTATCTTAGCACTCATCTGAGCTGTGTGAAAGAGAGCTGACCTGTCAGATGTCAGAGAAGTCCATGAATCAATCTAAAAGTAGAAGTCAGGAAATTCAATCACAAACTGCTATGGTATAAACATGAATCTAAGTTGTTGAAAATGCCACCACCCTGATCCATTTCTTGCTGTAAAATAACATCACAGATGTGGGACTGTTGTACTGCTGGTGGAACCCTAGCAAAATGTGGGAACAGTTTTATACATTCTTAGTCCAGTGAGTAGAGATAATGAGAAGAATGAATGAAAGACAGAATGGGTGAAAACTTATTAGGGGGAGTTAAGGTGAAAAAAATCATCTTCAAGGAGCAGAGGGAGAGAGAGCACGAGCAAGGAATTCAGGACCGTGAGGGGTGCACCCACACACTGAGACAATGGGGATGTTCTATCAGGAACTCACCAAGGCCAGCTGCCCAGGTCTGAAAAAGCCTGGGATAAAACCGGACTCGCTGAACATAGAGGACAATGAGGACTACTGAGAACTCAAGATCAATGGCAATGGGTTTTTGATCCTACTGCACTTACTGGCTTTGTGGGAGCCTAGGCAGTTTGGATGCTCACCTTACTAGACCTGGATGGAGGTGGGTGGTCCTTGGACTTCCCACAGGGCAGGGAACCCTGATTGCTGTTAGTGCTGACAAGGGAGGAGGACTTGATTGGGGGAGGGGAAGGGAAATGGGATGCAATGGCAGGGAGGAAGCAGAAATCTTAAATAAATAAATAAATAAATAAATAAATAGTTTGCCTCTAATATCTTCCTTTGCACAAGCACGTAAGAAGAAATCTTGTACCCAAGGTCTTAGATGTATGAAGTTATATTGGCTAGAAATGTTCTTAAGATCATGGCTGGCAAAGGGACTTTATGCTTCTGATTATGACTAGTTTTAGTGACTATCTGGCATTGCCTATGTACCCTCTGGTGTGGGAGGTTGAAGTATAGGGTGTGGTGGTATACACCTATTAACTATAGCACTTGGAAAGCTATAGTAGAATGTTATTTGCTGGAAGACTACTTGTGTATAAACCTCATCTAAAAATTGTCTTGTGCATCTTAAATGTTTTGAGTCTTTTAAATTAATATAATTTTAGAATATATTCATTCATCAGCATGTGCTAGCAATAATCATCAATTTTATCATTTTCCAAGAATCATATACCAAGAATATAGTGAAGTTAACTTGATCATATTATAATTTTAGACTTGAAAAGAAAGGTGTTTTGATAGGCAAGTTAAATGAATAAGAACAAAAGGTTATGAGGCAGAGTATAAACTATTTTTCCTAAACACTTTCTGAGATGAATCAATTCAACTAAACTATACATTTATAAATAAGATTATACATTTTAAACCATAAATTTCACTAAACAGTCACAGTTTTCTTCATTAAATAAGAAGCATATAAGTGGCTTCTCCTCATTAGATATAAATCAAAGGATAACCAAGCTACAATCCAGAGCGCCAGAGAAGCTAGGTAACACGGAGGACCCAAGGGGAACACATGGATCATTCTCATTCTGGGAAGGGGAAATAAATGAGATCTCCTGGGTAAACTGGGTTCAGGTGTGTGGGGGGAAGGCACGGGGTAAATGGGAGGGGATGGTGATGGGAACATGAAGGATCCAGATAGACGAGTTGGGATAGGATGGAGAAGCAGAGCAATGAAAGATATCTTGATAGAGGGGGCCACTATAAGGTTAGGGAAAAACTTGGTGCCAGGGAAAATCCTAGGAATCCACAAGGAAGACCCGAGCTAAGACCCCTACCAGTAGTGGAAAGAATGCCTGACGCCTGAACTGGCCTTTTGTAATAAGATTGGCGACTACCCAAAATGTCATTATTGAAACTTCAGCCAGTAACTGACAGAGGCAGATGCAGACATCCAGAGCCAAGCACGGTACCAAGTTGTAGAAGTCCAGTTAAAGAGAAAGAGGAGGAATTATATGAGCAAAGGGGCCAAGATCATAATGAGGAAATCCACAGACCAGCTTACTGGAGCTTGTGGGAGCTCATGGATTCTAGACCAACAGCTAGGGAGCCTGTATGGAACTGACCTAAACACTCTGCATGTGGGTAACAGTTGTGTAGCTTGGTCTGTTTGTGGGGCTTTTAGCATTGGGATGAGAATTAGTCCTTCGTACTTGAGCTGGCTTTCTGGAACCCATTTCCTATGGAGGGATGCCTTGCTGAACCTTGATGCAGTGGAGAGGAGCTTGGTCCTGTCTCAACTTGATATGCTATGCTTTGTTGACTCACATGGGAGGCCTTACCCTTTCAGAATAGAGATCTAGGAGGAGCGGATATGGAGGGGGTGCTGGTGTAGAAGGAAGGTTTGGAGAAGGAACAGGAGGAGAGAAGGGAGGGAAAACTGTAGTTTACATGTACAATAAATAAAAAAATAACAAGATAAAAAAATAAATGATTCCTCTTTTATTTAAAAACTACAGTGGATTTCCAGTCACTTTTTGAGTGTATTAACTGAACCTATATTAGTATACCAGGAATAATCATGAACTTTCCTGAACAAGGAAACTCTGTTAAAATGCCTGGAACATAAATGAGAATGTAACATGACTAACACCATTTATTCATAAAGACAGAATTAGCTCAATCCATGTTAGTACCTCAGCAAGGATTGCCTTCTTTCCTCTGTTTAAACAGTCTTGTCTTTGAAAAATATCTTCTCTCCATGTTTTCTGGCTTTTCTTTGAAACAGAAAAATTAAGAATGATCATTTAAGGGATTCTTTGAGGAATAATTTGCAACAAAAAAAAACCAATAAAAGCATATTACAATAATATAACCTCTTGAAATCTCTTCCAATTTAATACAAAAATGAATGATGAAATCAGTGCTTTCAACACAAGTTAATATTTATTTAATTTGAGATATAGGAAGTGCATGATTGTTCCTAAATGATCATTAGCAGATGTCTAGAGAATTGTGGTAATTATAAGTGTTTGTGAAAGCTAGTAGCTGTGGATGTTAAGTGTGTCTGTCAGTGATAATGGCTGGGCTCATTGAATTTATGTTAAAAGTGAAAGTATTTGCAAGGACTCTGTCCATTTGACCCTTCGAAATGATATGCTTTGCATGCTCGACTCATAATATTTTTGAGCTACAAATTGAAATTCAGATTTTAAACACATTTTCATAAACAGTTTTTAAAGAACAAGTGGCATTTCACTGCTGACAGTCTCCATAATGAGTTGTTATAATAATGTTCATTAAGCATTTCTAAAAATCCTTTCTCTCCCAGCATGCATGCCTTCTCTATTCTCTATTATCTAATTGTTGTCAGTTAATCATCATCTTCATTTCTTTTCATGTGAGAATTTGTGTACAGTTATGCTTGTGATAGACTAGCAATTGTATTTTTCGGTGAAGTTGGAATTTCTGATGAAATGCAAGGCTTCCTGGGCAATGTGGTAAAAACTAAAAACTAGAAGCATACAGTGATGGATGAGGTCATACAATATTGACTACAGACACACAATTTGTAATGAGTCTATACTCCATATGCCAAAATCGTTTGGCTACCCATAGTTGAAGAGATCCTAGGGAACACTTCAAACAGACAAATACAGGGAGGATGTGTCTTTGAACTAGGTGATTTCTTTAGAGTGGAAATACGAATTGCCAAAAATCCACAGATGTTCGCCACATGAACAGGTGAAAAAATAATACTCTTTCAGATGCAGTTATCAAAGACTCTTTTGCCTTTCTGCAATTTGACATTGAATGGGCCATGCTTTTCAGCTGTCTTCAGCTTAAAAATGTTAATAAAGAAAGGCAGAGTGTATTACTTTGTTAACAATGGTGAAGCAGAATCTCCAGCATTTTCCGGCCTCTTTCTTGGCATATGTAATTTTCTAATTGCTGTTCTCGAAAGCGAGAGCAGCAGTTAGAAAAATGTTATCCGAGGACACAACTCAGCTGAACATCATTTGGCATTTCAATCTGTTTTCGGCTTTGGATTGCTGTAACGAAAATTTGACTTTAAATTTTAGTTTGTCATAGTCACCTGCAATTAAACTGACAGTCTATCAATATGTGTAGAGGACCATTAAAATCCTAATTGAATGATAACCATACTCAATAAGACTCATGCAAATCTCACTGTGGATATTTTTAATAAAAAACTAAGAAGAGAAAAACAGAACAGAAGACATTTGGATGTGCTCATTAATTTATTTAGGAGAAACACTTGACATGTTAGAGCGGCTGCAGCAGATTAAAGGTAACAGAAAATTTGCTCTTTCTCTGAAGTGTAAGATTTTAATTTCTTTTCTATTGAATCAGATTGGACTCAGTATATTATCTAGTCAATTGAATATTATTACATGAATGTCAAATGACTTTTAAGACCTGAGTCTTTCTGTTTTCTTTCAGGTTTTGGAACATTTGTTGTTTGACAATAAATGTTTACTTTAAAAAAATCAGGGTGTTCATGCTGGTTTAGGAAGCAGAACTTCCTGTAACTTTTTTTTTTTCCCTACCACTCCCAGATTTGGGTGACAAACATCAATCTTCACCATGTGTGCTAAATCCTTAAGCAAAGTTTTCCTTTCTCATGCAATTTATTAACCCTTCCAACATCAGGTAGAGAACAGGTCCTGTGTCTGTGGCATTTCCCATTATGAGTGAAACCCCTACCCTACTTGCCCTCAGTGATAATCAGGACAAAGGCAATAGATATGTTTTCTTACCATTGCTTAGTAAAAAGCTAATTTGGTAAATAGCCAGGCAGAATATGTCCAGGCAGAAATCCCAAACAAGATACAGGGAGAAGAAGGGCAAAGTCAGAGAAATGCCAGCAGCTGCTAGAGGACCAAGATATGAGGTAACAGAGTATGCATGAGCTCCGTGGTAAAATATGGACAAATAAAAATGGTGAATTTAGTTTTAATAGCTTGTTAATAACAAGCCTGAGCTAATAGGCCAAGAAGTTTGCAATTAATATTAAGCCTCTAGTTGGTTATTTTAAAAGTTCTCTGGGACCAGGGGGACAGAAAAGGCCTTCATTTACATTTGGTGCCCAATGTCAGCCAGAAAGACCTAACAAAGTTTTAAAATATGTTCTACACACACAAAATAGAGCCTAGAGCAGCTTTATAGTACATGACTATCATTGCAGTCCATGGTACAGAATCACATTCCCTGGCCTCAGAGGGCTTCAGCTGTGGACAGCTTCCTGCAACCTCTAACATGGACCACAGTAAAGAGGCTTCTCCTGGTTGCAGCCTGCAGTCTTGAGAGCACAGCTACTGGCTGAAGAACACAGCTATATACTACTTAATACTAGTTTCCAGAATTGGGAACCATGTTAGAAAAGCCAAGTCGGTAAAGTCAGCTGCAGAAATTGCTTCTTTGGTTCTAACCATGCCCAGTTAGCAGTTTGAAATCTTACCTGGCCAAAGAAGGATTACAGATACACAATAAGGACAGATTCAAACAAAAGAAAGCCATAGGCTTGGGAGAAAGAGGATAAAGGATAGACAAAGTCAAAAATTAAAATTAAATAAAAACTAAGGTCCTTAAGTATAAAGTAATAAAAACTTATAATAAGCCACACAAAGATTAAAAAATACACAGAGAGTATGGATTATGTATATTATTATGTTTTCTTTGAATTTTTTGACTGGTAATGAGCTAACAGTTGAGAGACATTTGATTGTGGGGGATGCTGAGTTAAACCAACATATATATTTTAATATTTGTTTAATATTTGACTTTGAAATTTGGGTCAAATATATGAGATTTTGAAAAGACATTGTTCTTTTGTTTCCACAGAAAATAAAAAATGTAGATTACTTTCAGACTAATATGACATGATTGAACAAACCCCCTGGAAAATATCCAATTGGAGTGATGGCCCAGGTGATCTAACACCCAGAACAACTTCAAAACAAATGCTGAGAAGATACAACCTCACAAACAACTAAAACCTATATTTAACGATAACTCTAAATATTTTCAGGGTCCCTCACAGATAACTGTGCTCAACAATCAGCAGGAAGTATTCTAAAATAACTATGCCTGAATTTCCAAAATATTGTTTATAAATATTTGTTTTCATTTGAAGGGATTGGTTATGAACTGTTATTGGTCAGTCAATCTGTTTCTTAAAAATGGGTATGTGATATAGAAATGAGGAAAAAAGTTAGATTATTGAATCTAAATTCTTAATATGTAAAACAATTATTAACATCAAAATATCTTACAGTGGTATAGATTTTAGTTTATTGATATGTTTAAGTTTGATTTTGTTTTATTCTATAAATATTTCTAATCTTGTTTAAAGTATTGTGTTTATACAATTATTTTAAAAATATTATCTATAAATAAAAATACAGATTAAATGTCATCTGTAATAATCAAACTTAAGGTTATATATATATATATATACACATACATATATGTGTGTTTTCTAGATATACAGAGATATAGTTTAGATGGATCAGTAATCTTCAGATGCCTATGAAATATGGCATTTAAAATGTTTTAATGTCTTTATATTCTTTAAATGTGAAATATGTCTTCTCCTGACAGCACTGATTTACTCCCAAGAGGATGATTAGCACCAAAGACATTCCATAGGGAGTTTGTTTTCTTCTTGGCATAACTGGCCTATTGGGTAAAATAACTGTCCTTGTCATGACTGCTGACAGTAAGCATATTATCCTATCTGGACAACCAGTACACAAGAAAAAGCAACTGTGGGGACTGGAGAGATGACATAGTGGTTAAGAGTACAGACTGCTTTTCCAGAGGACTCTGGTTTAATTTCCAGCACCCAAATGGCTGCAAACAACTGTCTGTAATTCCAAGATCTGATATGCAGGCAAAATATTAATGTGTGTAAAATAAAAATTAGTAAATTATTTTTAAGAAAAGAATGAAAAAAAAGCAAATGCAAAACCTTGCCAAGAAAGGGTAGGACAGTTCTTCTAAATTTCTTGCTTCTAAAAAAAATTTGTCAAACATTCGAGGCCTATGGCAAAGTTGGATGCCCCAACATTTCAGAAAAATGTTGGGTGACTGTCTAGGCAGCCAATTGTTTCTGTCACTTCTTGAATTTTTTTAGAAGTTACTTGCTCAAGTTTCCAGTTTAGTAGGTAAATCATATCCTTTTTGGGTCTCTGATGGAGTAAAAGATTAGATAGTTATAATTATAGTTTTCCTTAATTATGATAAAAGACAAATTAGATTTGAAACTTTATACTTTCAAAGATAGGGCAAATGTTAAAATATTTGTTTAATTTAATATTTTAATAAACTAAAATATAAACTAAACATTTTAACTGTAATTCTTGCTTAATAACCTTTGTCATATACAATCTTACTATGTTGAAGTTAAAACCTTCCTTTGTATTAAAAAGAAAGGGAGAAATGTTGTGGGACATCTTTCTGTATGCTGTGGATCTTTTATTGCCATTGGTTAATAAAGAAGCTGATTTGGCCAATAGTCAGGAAGATTAAAGCCAGATGGGAAGTCCAAGCAAAGAGACACGGATAAGAAGGGCAGAGGGAGAGAGATCCCAGCAGTTGTCATGGAAACAATATGTGATGTAACTAGCCACAAGATTTGTTGTAAAAATAGACTAAATAAAATAATTTAAAAATAAGTCTGTGCTAATAGGCAAAGCAATTTGTATTTAATATTAAGCCTTTTATTGGTTATCTTAAAATTAGCTGGGGGAATAGGCAGAGCAGAAAAGGCCTCATTTATACCACAGTGTAAACTTAATGATTCAAAGTGAAGGAAGAACACTTTTCCTCTTTCAGCTGTTTTAAGTTAATGTTTTTATTTCCTTTTTCTCTCAATCTCAGTTACTGATGTAAGTACTTGCCAACTAAAGTTTGCGGATATCGGTAGAATTTGAAATTTTTATATGGATGTTGTCTTCATGTTCTAAGAGAACACCTATGGATAGCTTTGTTAAGAAAACTTAAAGGGTTTCATTTTGTTTTTTTTTCTTACTTAAATCAGCCTCTTTTAAAATAATTATTGGTCTTTGAAATTGAGACAAGTAGGTTAATACCATCAAAACAATAGGCTCTTGATGCTAATGACGAATATGATGCTATTCAAACAAAGTGGCACATAGAGTCAAAGTTAGCACTAAGGAAACAGAAATAAAGATGATGAGGAGAGCAAGGTAAACCTGGGCTGTAGAAGACCCTGTCTAAAACAAGCAGGAAAAAAAAAAAAGAATGCCACAATCAAAAATATAAAGAAGGACTGTTGATAGAGAGAGAACACTACTTCCCAGAAAACCCTCCTGCTTCAAGTGACTAACAGTGACATCTAGTGCTGCTCAGGGTGGAACATATACAAAATTATTTTCTATGTCTCAGATGTTGATAGGTCCATCTGATATTGGCTCTCACAGCCTTCTAATTGTGTTCATCTGCTTTCAGCTTTTGTGGAACCACTATTCCTTCTGCTCCTAACAATGAGAGCAGAATAAAATCACATTTCAATAAATTCCCTATCAAATCAGGGGCTCGAGTGTTATGGTGCCAATGCAAAAGCATACGGAGCTACATTCAACCTCAACAGAGTAGAATCTCCAGGTGTGTGCAAGGTATGATGGCCATAGATTTATCCCAGTGTCTTTATTCCACATGTCTCATTCTGTCATTTAAACACTGTAGAAGCTCTGTGTCTCTTTTTCACTGCAGAGGCTCTTCCATTTGTCTTCACTATGCTAGCCTGATCATCAACCATCATGACCTTCTCCTTTCTCATAAGTCAGAACCCAGCCAAGTATTTCCTTCTCATGCTTTTGTTACTAATAAAATATATCATTATATTGTTGTTACATTAGTAAAAGTGCCACTCAATTTCAATAGCTATATAAATGAAGAAAACATGCTTTCTTATTGGAAAAGTTCTGAGTTAATAATATGTATAAATATCAATAATTCTTACTGTTGATAATAACTTCCTAATATGCTCTTCAAAATACTAAACCATATAATAAGCTTAATGCAATGAACCTCATTAAAATGTTTTAAAAACATAATGTTCATGTAAGTATGAGTTTTGTTTTAAAAACATTTTTGAAGGCCAGTACAGACACACAGTGATTCTTACTAAGTACTGGTTAAAGTATATGCAAGGTTCAAATTTAGAATCAGCTTTTATTGTTTCTTCTCATTAAAATTATATAGTAATCTGTGCATATAATTATTATGATTTTCTACTGAAATGAAATCATACAAATTGAAAATTCATATGATAATTTTGAAAATTGCCGAAGAAGAGAATAATATATGACTATAGCTGCAGAATCCACTTAGTTTTGCTGGAATTTGATTTTAGAGCTGACCACTTGCTATTGGATAACCAATTACAGATTCATCTCTGGATAAGTTTACTTTCTACCTCTCATCATTCCTTCAGTACAAGAAGCTCTTTGCACAGAAGCGAGACCCTATGAGATTTCTCCTTTCTGTGTTAACATGTCTTGGTATTATCCCTGCTCGAGTTTTGGTAGATAGCCATATTGTTAACTTACTAAGGTTGAAACTTCCCTGTCCTTTCTAGGAAACATAATTTCACAGCAGAAATTTCCTGGTCTTCTTGTTCCTATATGTTTTCTTCCCCTCTTCCATGAAATTCTCAGAGCCTTCAGTGGACGAGTTACATCGTGGATGCAACAGTTAGACTTGGCACACCATAATCAGTGTTTCTTTACATTTTGAAAAATGCTCTTTTCTGTAATAGTCTACATCTAGAAGCTTCTTTAATGAGGATGGGAAAAATGCTAATATGTGAATATAAAGATGGGTATTTAAAATTCAGCTATAAATTATTTTCGCTCAGTAAAGTGGTAATATTAGTTCTTCTCTAAGATCCATGACCTCACTAACTCTCCATGGTTGATTAGATTCCCAATACTATTCATGATTTACCTTCTGTTAAGTTAGCCACTCATACAATTCTTGGTTACTAATATGTTAAGTACTACTATTGCATCTGTAGAGATGTCTTTCTATAATGATCACTTTCATGATTTATAGGCATCACATCTGGTAGAATTATCAGATATTTCCTTCTTTTGACAGCTTATAAAGCTTTAGCAACAGTTTGTAATAGGTTTAATTATTGAAAGAATTTATTTAATTAAAAATGCTTTGAATATTACTTCCTTAAAACAAATCACAAGATTATTCTGCCTTCCCCAAAATAAACCAAAACTTAACTAGTTTAAAAAAATGAATATTTATAAGGATGAAACTAAGTATTAAGATGAAAACAATGTACTGTCAAAATGTTCATTTAAGTATGAGTTTTGTTTTAAAAACATCTTTAAGAAGGTCATATTAATAAAATATAATGAATTCATGTTAATAAATATATGAAATTTGTTAATTTCATACACAAATATAGTACATTTTGTATTTTCCTGTCATCTCCTATCTTTTCTTCCCAGAGCCTTTGACTCTCTCCTGTATCACAAGCTTCAAATCCTGCTCTCATCCTTCTCCTTCTCTTTTTTTCTCCTCCTCTTTCTTTTTTTACTTTCTTCTTTATATATTTCAGGTGTCGACATGAATCAATTCAAAGTCATCTGTGAAGAGAGAACCTCAGTAGAAGGATTACCTAGATCAGATAGGCCTGTTGCCTTGTCTGTGAAGTATTTTTTAATTGCTAATTGATGGAAGAGGTTTTAACTCACTTTGGGTAATGCCATTCCTAGGCAAGTGGGCATGAACTATATAAAAAAGGTAGCTGAGCAAGTAAGGGAGAACAAACAAGCAAATAGTGTTCCTCCCATGTCTCTACCTCAGTTGCTCTTCCTGGGTTCCTGCCTTGATTCACTTTTTTGACATCCAGTAACAGTGAGCCTATAAGCTAGAATATATATTTTCTTCTCCAGGTTCTTAATGGTCCTTATTTTACCATACCAACAGGGAAGGAAGATAAGACCACATTGAGTCTAGGGTTCTCTGTGTGTGAATGAGCATGGGATTATTCACTGGAGCATGGGGTAACCTACAAAGAGTAATAACCATGAAGAAAACTGGTTTTCTATTCCTAGCAGTCATCAAGTACTAAGAGCTCCTCAGCTATGGGTGAGACCTAAAGAATCACTTCTTTTTTCATGCTAGAATATTGACACACTTGATCATCTACTTATCTTCTTAACAGCTTATCTTCTGAAAAAAGTCGATTATTCTTAAAAATTAAATGGTAATTACTGTTTATGTCAAGACAGAAGTGCCCATAGATGTTAAAAAAACTTTCCTTACCTTTAGATGCAATACAGACATATAGCTAGAAAGCATAGTATTTAGTCCAGTATGTGGATTGAACACAGGTCCTGACTGCCATATTTCATTGCAAGTTCTTCCATAGACATGTTAACTCAGCATATCCTAGCAGTAGATCATTATTCTTGAAGGCAAATACAAAAATCCAAGTGCCCATTCTATCACTAAGCATTTCTTTATAGTTTATAGTTTTGTCACTTCTCTATAACACAGTTGTCTATGATCAGTAAAATGTCACTATAATCTACCAAATGATGTTGTGAAAAAATATTTTAAGTAATGAGAAATGCCTAGCATTATGCTTGACAGAATCTGGTGATTAATGAATGTTAATTTTCAACCTCCTCTTTTAAATGTTTTATGGAGTGTGTATAGAAGTCAGATCATGCAGTGGAATCATTAATGTGACTTTAAAGACTGGGGTGGTCAATAAATGTCACATGTTAAGACAGAGCTGCCTTCCTACATAATTTGAATGTTCCTCTGATTGAGAGTAAGAACCTGTCATCAGTTAAGGAAATGTACCTGGAATTGTCTTAGGTTTTATTCTAAGTTATCATTCACAGAGAGTTGAAAAATGTTTAGTCTATATTTGGAATTCATCTCAGATTGTGATAAATTATGATTGATAGCAGTCTTTGGGCAGTGACATAGGTACATTTTCAGAAAGGAAAATGAAACAGGAAATCAAGCAATGGAACTTCCTGAAAAAAAAATGGCAAGACCAAGGTACTGAAAACCAAAGCAATTTTCCTCAACATATCATCCAGTGTCTGTTGTGAGTAGGGGACAAAACTTCCATATGGAAAGCTTTCTATCTTGTAATCCAATAAAAACATAGAAAGAAGTAATCAGTGGGGTTACCCTGTGGTGGCAGAAGCTGCTTCTAGAAAAAGTGATTTATTGAGAATAGTCTCCACTCCCAGGTGCGAGAGACTTTCACGACAATTTCTCGAAGAGACTACATATTTCATGCCCTCTATATCCCCAACCCCCCTGCTCAATATAATGTTCTTGTCAGTCTGCCTAGCTTTCCAACAGAACTGAAGGATAAGGTCACATTGTGGAAGAGGTTACACACCCCAGTCTCAAAGTATAAGTAAAGCATGCTGGAGTTGAGCTGGAGACTAGCTGGACTTCAAATGCTTGGGGTTGTGATGTGGGCTGCTAAAGGAGAAAAGGCATCATTGGTCTCACCCAGCTTTGAACACTAGGAACCAAAAGACCAAACACTAAGGCAGTATTTTATATGCCTGTTCAAGTGTAGAATGCAAGTTGTGGATAAGCAACTACTCTGATTGGATTTGAGCACCACCTCATGGAACATTTTTTTTTTCCTGTCACTCTAAGTCTGGTTATAAAAGAGCCTTAGGAAGTCATAAGGCCAAATGACAGGGTTATTTCTGTTTTCACTTAACTGACATAGCATGAAAATAGCTTCTAAACATCTGTGCTTATATCTATAGACAAAAGCTGCTCTGAGTTATTCAGGAAACTTATACAATGGCGAATGTAGAGATAAAAGACTGATGTTCATGTAGAAAATAAGTGATGGTTTGTTGTGTGCTCAGTCAGCTGTATACAAGCCAAAGGAGCATTGTAGAAGAGGTGGCAGGAGTTACATAAGTGGTGAAAAGCATCTTGAACAGCAATGGTCCTCATAGGTTCCTACCCTTTCTTGTGAAACTATTGGTATTAGATTCTGGGAAGAAGAGGAGTCATTGTCTTCAGCTGCATTTTCACTACTGAGCTCATTGGGCTCCCACAAGATTACTCCATTCACTTGGTCACAGGACAGTTCTGTTTAAGATCAACAGGTCACAAAGAACCCAACTAACATGAATAAGAGAGATAGAATGTGGGAAGAAGAATGGTGAAGAGCTGAGCGTGTACATTTGAGAGCATATATTGACAGGATATATTGTTTGCCCATTTGTCAAATTTTGCTTCTTACCTTTTTGAACTATTTTCCTCATTTGAATGCTATTTGTTTGTTTTAGAAATGTATATGTGCATGTAACATATGCACATGTGTGCACATCTGTGGGTCTGCTTGTCTATGTGCATGTGGAGAAGTCTGAGGCTGACTCGGACTATCTTCCACTATTGCTACATTTGCTACTTCTTGGAGCACAGTATCTCCTTGTACGTAGAGTTTACCAGTTGGAGTAGATGGGCTGAGCAACCCTGGAACTCCATCTCTATTGCTATCCTTAGAAAAATGCATTAAAAATACTCTGCTGTTGTTTGCATTCTTAATTTTTTTGTTCTCCTTGGGAACCTATATTTGCAAGTTTTTCTACCCAACACAGAAACATAGAAGGGTATAAGGGTTAGTAAGAGAGGAAAAGGAAACAAAAGACAGTATTAAGAGTCAAGTATGATCAAACTACATCCTAGGCACTGCAGTACCAGAATAAAGCCTAGGATTTTGTATGTTAATACATAATACCTTTAAATATAGTAATTTTAAAAAAGCTTTCATGCAAATTTAGAAACTCTTGAAGATTTTTAGACAATAATTCAGTTTTATATATGTATTAATTACAAAATTAAAAGTAAGCTTTCAGTTGTGAAATAATAAACATGTGTTACTTATTTCAAAATATGTATTACTGATGTGTTAGGAGTGTCACTATCGGCCTTGGAATTCAGGAAAAATTACAAGAAGCAGAGGCCGGGGAGCCTACGTAGATGTCTTTCTGGTTAAGAACACGTGTTACACTCCCATGTGACTCAAGTTCAAGTTCTGAGAACCAGTATCAGATGACGTACATCAGCCTTTAAATCCAGCTCCATAGAATAGAATACTTCATCTCTTTAGGCACTGACACACATGGCACACATTCACATACATGTACTCATACACACATGACTACAGAGATTATTAAATCTTTTTAAAAAATGATTCAAGTTCAGCTGTCATCATGGTGAGCCATTTTGTTGATTCCCGTGCTGCAGGCTAAAGTCTACAGAGTGAGTTTGTCTCGTGAGACTAAATTTTATGCCAGGTTCTACATTTTATTAATTTTGTAATTGTGTTTTTTATGAAATATATTTATACTGCTTTGGTTCTTTTATTTTTAAAGTAGAATATTAATGACATTGTTATTGTAAGTTTGTGTGGGTAGTTTTGAAAGAGCTTTGTAAAGTTTTATTGAAACAACCACAGTTGTATTAATCAAATCTATTTAACTTTTAGAAAAATGCTGACATAAAAGTAAAAATAATAATCAATATTGAAAGTGTTTACCTATAAGCTTTTAGTTAATAATGCAGCAAAGGTATAAAAAGTTAAAGCCTTCCTTTTTTTTTTTTGTTTAAACAGAAAAAGGGGAAATGATGGAGGAAGGTCATTGGCTAATAATGCCTTGGCCCATTTTATTGGTTAGGACATAGGTGGGTGGAGTAAACAGAACAGGATGCTGGGAGGAAGAGGAAGTGAGCTCAGACTCGACAACTCTGCTCTCTGGAGCAGAGGCCATGCTCCCCTCTCCCGGGCATGAAGCAAGCCGCAAGGTCAGACATGCTGAATCTTTCCCGGTAAGACAGGGAAATGGGTTTATTAGAAATGGGTTGATCGGGATATTGGAATTAGCTAGTAAGGGCTAGAGCTAATGGGCCAAGCAGTGTTTAAAAAAATACAGTGTCCATGTAATTATTTCATGGCATAAGCTGGCAGGTGGCCAGGGGGCTGGGGACACAGCCCAGCCGCTCTTAATACAACAGAAAAAGCTGTATATATTTTTACAATCTATCTACATTCATTTATGCCATTTTGGCACCCAACATGGGGCTATTTCCCCCCGCCCTGGCACCAGGGGGGGGGTGCAAGCTGGATCTTTCTCAGCCTTTGTGAGCAAGATTAGCTACTGGAGCTTAGGAAGAGCGATTGGACTCAAGCGCATAGCCCACTAGCTAACACAGCATGCTTGCCAGATTTATAGGTAAACATTAGCCAGAGGCAAAACGCCCCCTAAGGGGCAGGTCTTATCCCTACATAAAATACTGCAGTGGAAAATTCAAGTGGATATGCTCAATAGCTATCCCAGAGTTGCTCCTAATGTGTTTGAATGGCCGCATCTTCTTCTCCTTTATGCTTTTTTTTGTCCACCTACTTAAGTAATGAGAAAAGTGGGTCTTGGTTGTTAATCAGGTTAACCAATCTGTAAAAAAGATGAAAATTTTCCATGATGATTAATTTTACTCCTCTAAATGTATTGTCAAGGGCATTATTATTTTTTAATTCTAATTCAAAATGTATTATTAATCCATCTTTTCTCCAAATGACAAAAGAAAAAATCTGGATGATTATTTAACAACCAAGAACCACCAGCTGGTGCTCCAGACTGGTGGAAGTCACCATGTGTCCCCACAACATCCTACCATAAATCCTTAAAAATGAGAATGCAAAAGGCAAATTCAGTTCATAATGCTTTTGGAGCTGAGCCACACAGAGGCATCAGCATCACTATGCTATAACCAGCCATCAAGGAGCTGGAATAGGAAGCAGAGGATATCAAGAAAAATTGGTATACATTAATGAGTTTAGAGAATTTATGTGACTTTCATTCAAAGTGTCCTGTGAAAGTGCTAAGATATATTTAGAATTTAAATGCCAACATTTTTGTTTATTAATGACCCAAAAGTTTATTCTAACTATAATAATAGAACAGCAATACAAATGTTACTCAACAAGGAGGGAGTAGGATGGAGCAAGCAGTGTATATTAAAAATGTCTACTTTGGTGGGTGCTTCACATTTTAATTTTAGACAATGTCCCTGCTTTATTTGTTATTTCAAGACAATTATGCTTATGTAGACCAATAAGTAGTTTAATGTCTTTTGTGAATTTTTAAGTGTGGACTACAAACAATTAGATACTACCTAGGATGTCTGGTTCCCAAGGTGGTTAGTGCAATATTTGTTTAATTTTAGGCTCAGCACAAAGCTGTAACATAACAAAATGCAATAAGATATATTTCAGGTCAGTTTTAATTTTAGAAAATAATAAAAGCAGGTCTTTTGCATTCCTTGATATATTTAGCCAAATGTGTCTCTGCTCTGTTGTAGCCTGGACTTGGCTAGAAAGATTGAATTAGTAGGCTCTGAGACAAGTGCAAAGGACTCATGAAGTCCTAACCTTTTACCTGCTTACATAGAGAACTGAGTGTTTCTCTCTTTTAGAGTCACGGATGTCTGTGCTGCTCCGAGAAGCTGGGGCAGCAGCTGTGCTTCTCATTTTGCCTCTCCATCACATGTAAGCGCATAGATGCTCCTGTCATTCTTCTTTGTAAGTATTCTCTGCACCCTTTGAGAGCTCTGCGACAGGGTTGTAGGCAAAGAGACATGGCCTAAGCACTCAGGAGGCCCTGTGTATATGATTTTATATTATAATATTTTATATTGATGCTCACAATTAGAAAGAAATGGGAACCATTCCTTTATGGCTTGAAAGCTTCTAACTGAGAGAGAAGGGAAAGGGGCAAAGTTGCTTTCTGAATTGTGTCATAAGAGTTGGAAAACAGAAGGCTCCTGTGGTCAGGTTGACCTCGGGTAAATGCTGTCAGTTGTATGACACTGGACTACTCAAAATGAATAATTTAAGTTTTCAGCACTCTTTAGTAATTTAAATTGTCAACTGGCTACATCATATTTCAAGTCTTCAGAAACACTTTTTATATCTAAATGAAAAATAAAAGGCATATAATATAAATGAAACAAATAGACAATTGTAAGATAGGGTTTCTTTTCCCAAACACACATTATATACTTATGTTTGAGATTCAAAACATCATCTCCTCTGTGTAAATAAAGAAGTTTGGTATGTCTGACAACTAGGATAACTTTGTAGTAATAAGGGCGGCGGGGCTGCATCCCCAACATCCCAGCTGCCTGCTCGGCTAGCTTATGCCCCAAAATAATTACACAAACACTGTATTCTTTTAAGCACTGCTTGGCCCTTTAGCTCTAGCACTTACAGGCTAATTCTCACATCCCGATCAACCCATCTCTAATAATCTGTGAGAACCGGTCTTACCGGGAAGATTCTAGCCTATGTCCATCCTGGGTCGGACCTTCATCGCGTGTGTCTGCCAGGGAGCATGGCATGGCGTCTCTGCTGAGGCATCTGCTCCCAAGAGCAGAGCGGTCGAGACTGAGCTCACTTCCTCTTCCTCCCAGCATTCTGTTCTGTTTACTCCTCCCACCTATCCTCTAACCAATAAAATGGGCCAAGGCAGTTCCTTTATTAGCCAATGACCTTCCTCCATCATAACTTGAGAGATAATTGTTTTCCCAAGTTATCTCTGAAATTGTTCTAGTGCCCTGCCTTCTCTACTACCTTGCCCCTTCATTCCCTGCACAACTGACACTATTTCTTTTAACAGTATACTCCATGCTATTATAAGGCACCTGGCCTATTTATTTGTATTTGCCGCCAACTCCTACCTTGGATCTCACTTTCTAAGAATGGATAGTACCCGTTC
Source organism: Microtus oregoni (assembly GCF_018167655.1). Classification (NCBI taxonomy): domain Eukaryota; kingdom Metazoa; phylum Chordata; class Mammalia; order Rodentia; family Cricetidae; genus Microtus; species Microtus oregoni. Next base: position 18,300,777 of record NW_024543076.1, read on the forward strand.
TTCTTTTCCTGACCCAACGTTTTAATAGCATCCATTTCCCTTAAGAATTTTAACTTTAGTTATGTAGAATGTTGGTAATGGTATCAAAGACGAATAACCTATACTATTGCTTTAAATCATCTTATTTATTCATGATATATGAATTGTACACTTTTGCAACTAAAGCATTATGAAGTCAAAGAGCTATTCCACAGAAAGACAGACTAAGAATGGAGACTTAATAGAAATTGCCTGGGGGTCATCATCTGCTACTGGAGCATGTTGTCACTTTCCTGGGACCCCTTGCTCATTATTGGCCCTCTCAAGTTCCTTGTTTTCTTATTGCCCATGTGTGTCAGGGCCAGTTCCTTCTCCTAACCTTGTGTACAACAGTCTTCTGGCATATGGCTGTGTGAATACTATCAGACTATTCCTCTCCCAATGTCAGGGACACTGTGACCTGTTTCTTAAGTTTATAAATAAATACAAAAAGAAAAGGAAAATAACTCCCTTGGTCTCCATAAGCTTATTGGTTATAGAATGTCTGGGGTGGGGAGGGGAGTAAATTGGCAGGTGTTAAACTTAAGAGTAAAAGTTCTTTATGGAGGTTAAGAACTAAGGAAGCTGCTCTTGGTCTTAAGTGACTGAGATGAACTCACACAACACTACAATCCATCCTCCTTCTTTGTATTTCAACAAACATTCAAACTTGATGATTATAAAGAACCCTAAATTGCCCATGGGTGATGTTGATTTTATTACACTGTATTTTTTTGTTTTTTTTTAAAGGTAAACCAGAGCTAGTTTAAACATTCATGCTTATAGCTCTCTTGAGAAATCCATTTTATCATGTTAGACAGTAGGAGAAATAAAGGAAATAATAATAGTGGTCGTTCTGCAAATTAGCATAGTCAAATAGATAGTTTTCAATCAAAACCTACATTCTCATTGACTGCTTTCTATTGCATATAAACATCTTCCTCTACTCTCTCCTCTTCTTTTCTCCTTATCATTATTCTATGGATAATAAAATTAAGGTGAAATAACTCAAATTTTAGCCATCCTCCAATAAAACATAAATTAGAGCGTTAGATCTCAAATACAACCTCTTTATTACCACACAAAGTTTTTTTTTACCTCAACTACTACTACAATGTTTTTCTAAACCTTGATTTCTATTGCATTATGAAAACTCACTCATCAATTAATTACGTCATAGTGGATCATAGACTTAGAAAAATTTATTTCTAGCTCTATAATTTGAGTAAATCTAAATGGAAGAATATATGTTATTAAATGGAAGTAGAGATATGTCGATGGACAGTATCACTGTCAGGAGAGTGTAAACAGGAGACATAGGAAGAGTAGCAATACTTAGTTTGCCTTTAAGAAAAATAATACAATCCTACTCTGAAATAGCAAATGACAACTTCAAAAGGTTTCAGGGGTCTCTCTGGTGCTGAGATATTTCAACAAGCGTTATGTTCCTAATCTCAGAGAATGAAACATTAGATAGTATGGATGTGGAATCAAATATTTAGAATAATATAAAGAAATGGGGAAGAAAATTGATGCTTAAAATGTCCTTACATAGCACATAAGTTTCTTGCTTTAAGAAGAAAGCATTACATGAAATATATACTCTCAATATTTTAAAGTTTTAAATAATTCAAAACAGCAAATACTATGCATTATAAATTATAGAAAACAGTGATTGCAGATAAATTAAATCTGTCAGTCATAATGGCATTAAATAGGGAAATGCGATTAAAGAAATTGAGAAAAGATGGTTTATGTATAATATTAAGGAATATTATACAAGTTACAAATATTAACTTGCACATTTGGCTAATCTGATGAATGAACATTCAAAGTCCAATGTACTACTTAAAATTGACTGCAGTGAGAGTCATGAAACAAAATGTATTCTGTGTGACAGAGGATGAGGATCGGTAGTGTGGCAACAGCTAGAGCAGTGGTCCTCAGCCTTTCTCATACTGCAACCCTTTAATATAGTTTCTTATGTTGTGGTGACCCCAACCATAAAATTATTTTAATTATTACTTCATAACTATAATTTTCTACTGTTCTTAAGTATAATGTAAATATTCATGCTTTCTAATGGTCTTTGGTGACCCCTGTAAAAGGGTCATTCTATCCCAAAGGGTCAAGATACACACAGGTTGAGAACCACTCCACTAAAAATTTAAGAGTATTACTCAGGTTGCCCAGATCTTTGCTTTTCCTGTTAAGTGCTCAGCCTCAATAAATAGCTGTTTGGAGTTACCTTTAAAGCTTGATCCAAGTATCTACAATAGGTTTAAGTAAATCAGTCACCTTGGCTAGTTGATCAATTACAATTAAAATAATTGTAATAAAGTCAATCAAGAGTGGCCTTGAAACATTGAGAGAGGAAACTGAAACTCAATTCTGGAGCTTGGTAGTAGTGGACAGTGGACCAGATATTTGTATGCAATTCACTCAAATTTATATATTGACACTATATACTATTTTAGTGGTTGGAAATAAAATGATACCCAAAAGGAGTGACACTATTAGGAGGTGTGACTTTGTTGGAGTAAGTATAACCTTATTGGAGGAAGTATGTTACTGTGCACTGGACTTTGAAGTCTCATATATGTTCAAGCCATGCCCAGTGCCATTGGTGTCAAGATGTAGGACTCATGGCTAATTCTCCCGCACTATGTCTGCCTGCATACCACCATGATAATTGACTAAACCTCTGAAAATGTGGGCCATCCGAATGAAATATTCTTGCTTTATAAGAGTTGTCGTTGTGGTTTCCCTTTACAGAAAAAGAAACTTTAAGACAGAAGTTGGTACCAGGATTGCTGTGGTGTACTCTGGAGAGATATTGGTCATTACTAATGCTTTCAGTTGTGTGATCTTTTTACAGAAGCATGTTATACTACTAAAAGCAACTAAATAAAAGGAAGCTGTACACGGATAGAAGAGTGTGTCCTGGAGCCCATGCATAGTTGGAGGAATACATGGGTTGTCTTTACATTGCTTTATTGAAGGTATACCATCCCTTATCCTGCCAAGGGATTCGCAATCTCCCATACACTTCTTGTCACACAGATGAAATATCCCAGTCTCTCAGGAAAAGAAAAAAATCTATCACTTGTTCTCTGAGTTGATCCCATCCTTCTCATCTTCTCAAGTGCTTTATTCTCCTGGTTCCCATCTTCTCATTCTTTATCAGGCTCTCCTCTCTATGCTGAGTTCTTTTTCCCTACAGCATAGAAACAGTCTAGGCTCTTTCATATTTTCACTTCTGTCTTAGTTAGGGTTTCTATGCTGAGAAGAGACACCACAACCATGGCAACTCTTATAAAGGAAAACATTTAATTGGGATGGTTTGCTTATTGTTCAGAGATTCAGCCCATTATTTATCATCATGGTATGAATGGTGGCATACAGGCAGACATGGTGTTGGAGAAGTAACTGAGCATCCTACATCTTATAGGAAACAAGTAGTGTGAGATACTTGGTGGTATCTTGAGCTTAACAAATACCTCAAAGCCCATCTCTATAGTGACATACTTTCTCCAATAAAACAATACCTACTCCACAAGGCCACACCTCCTAGTAGTGCCACTCCCTTTGGGGTCATTTTCTTTCAAACCACCACAACTATCTTGCAATAGGTAGGGGATAAGGATTTAGGAACTACTAAGGCTAAGATGAGGTCATGAAGGTAGAGTCACTTTCCATGGTATCAGTATCCTCGACAGAGGAAAAAGACACACATCAGAGCTCCAACCCTCTTGCTTCTTCCTTTTTGCCTTCTGTTCCTCTCACTTCCATTTGAAGGTACAGAGAGGATAAACCAAACACTCTCCAGGAAATGGATTCTTACTACAGTCTGGCCATAATGGCCCTGTGAACTCAGACTTACCAGTCCAAGAATGGGGAACAGTTGATATCTGTTATTTTAGCTGGACCACATCTGGTGCTTTGTTATACTAGCCTGAGTATATCAGATGAGGTTGATTTCAGAAAGAAAAACCAGGGACATAAATGATGATATAACCTTTTCATAAAGCACAACCAGTCACTGTTTGGGTAGCTGGAATTTAAAGATGTAGATGGACTGCAGTTTTCATAGTAATCTTCAAGTGACCCGCTGAAGTAACCAGGAATGTAACACTGTTCCTTAATCAGCAAAAATGACTTGGCACCAAGACGACATAAAAAGTGAAACTCAGTTATTTTAGAGACACTATTAAATTTTGAAAAGCGAGAAAAGAATCATAAGAAAAATATTTAGATATATTATTATACTATTTCATTATTACTTTAAATAACATTGTTTCAACACTACAAAACTTTCACATGATTTCAAAAACTCAGCTATAGAGCAAACACTTCCCCTAGGGAAACTAAGACATTTCTAGAGGTCTTGAAACAAGTATATTTTCTTTTAGTTTTGAGCCGTGTTAAATATTTCCCCTAAGGAATTTTTGCAGCAGTAGAACATTATTTTTAAATTAATTTTTTCATTAACTGCTAGTTTCCTTTGAAATGGGAGCAGCTGTTAGTGCTGGCAGACTTTTTCCCCAATCTTTAAGTGTGAATCAAAAAACATTTGTTTTGTGGACGATCTACAGTATGACAATTTGTCTACAAATATGTCATTGCCTGTTTACTTCGGTATGTGTCGATTGGATTTAGCTGTCTTTTACAGAGAGCAGTGTAATGCAATCTTGAAAGCATTGGTGCTAGTCCCTGCTGCCTGGCTCTACAGCCCCCCACTCCCCTCAACTTCCTGTTGCCACTGAGAACCACAGGGATTGAGAAGCCCCACTCTGGGCCCAGTGATTGCATAGCAGGACCAGGAGTGCTATAAATTAGAGATGTGAACTCTTAAGGAGAGAGGAGAAAGCTGTTCACACAGTGGCAGGTATTTTTGTGCAGTGCTTTGATTAAGACTTGGATGAACCATACTAGACTGCCATTTACAAAAAATGAACCTTTTAGAGATGAGTGCTGGGGTTTAGAGATGGGTTTCCCCTTTGTCAGCTCACTCTCTACTGAACAGCTGAAGTGCACATTAAAAGAAGATTTTATTAAAGGCTTATTCAGCATATACCAGACTTCCCGGAAAAAAAAAATCAGTTTCAGCTGACTACTGTGTAGGTACCATCTTCTGTGTACTTAGTAATCTAAGGATCTAGACTTCTTCCCAGAGTCAGGCAAATCCCTCTTCCATCACAGACACTTGTGCAGCTTGCATGTAATAAGAAGACTGACCTGAATTTCTGAACCCATACCCTCTCTGGAATGCTTCTACGGTGTGTAGATTACTTAGGCAAATCCTAATATTGTTATTTTGTGACAAATGATGAATGTTCTCTCTTACAGAATTCAGAACCAGCATTAAAGCCATGATAACTAAGTTACTCATCACTGTCCAATTTCAATGCTTGTTTTTTTTTTTGTTGTTGTTGTTTTTTATAAGATGTCTTTTTTCTTTTCAAATGAAATTCAAGGAGACAATGGAAAACCTAACAGAGAGTATGTCATACAAAATACAGGGTTAAGCATGTACTGACTTGTTACATTAAAACATAACCATATAACTTCTTAATCAATAGATATAGGTGTCATTTAAAACAAGGGCATGAATAAATTGAAAATTTACTGTAGGAAATATTTGCACAAACATACTGCTTACTAACTCTTTCTCAGAAGTTCCTTAAGGGGCCTCTGCTGTAATTACTAATCGCCAGAGAAAATTGATAGCTTGTTCTTGGTAGACACTAGAGCAGAGCCTCCTTCTCTGGACAGGCTAGCACTAAGAAGAAGATACACAGTAATACAGAGAGTGACACAGATCGGGTGACTCAATAACTGCCCACCAGCATAAAACCACAGATATTCCTTATAGTAAGGGGAGCTGCTTACTGGTGCCTGGCTAGCTCAGTCAGTAGAGCATGGAACTCTTCTTCCCAGGGTCATGTGTAGTGCCCCACATTAGACACCAGTTTGTACTAAGGAGGGCTGCATGTTGGTTCCCAACAGCTGAGCCCAGAAATAATCACACAGAAACTATATTATTTAAATCACTGATTGGGCATTAGCACTAGCTTCTTAGTGGTTAATTCTTATATCTTAATTTAACCCATTGCTAGTAATCTGGGTATCGCCATGAGGCTGTGGCTTACTGAGTAAAGTTACAGCGTCTGTGTCCTGTGGGGCTACATGGCTTCTCTCTGACTCCACCCTTCCTTCCTCCAGCATTCAGTTTAGTATTCCCCATCTTGCTCTGTTTTACCATATCGGACCAAGCCAGTTTCTTTATTAACCAATGATATTAATAGCACACAAAGAAGAATACCATATCAGTTCCTAATATTTTCCTTACCAGTGTAAAGACAGATTAGGAAAAGCTTTCACTGACATATCTGAACACGCTTAATCATCAGATGGATTATGTATCAGATATCAAATGGCCTGCATAGACTGCTTCATGGTGAGGACAACTAGAGAGAGCTATCATGAGCTCTCTCAAATCTTCGGAAGAAAAAACAATAAGCACATAGAATGCACTTAACATGAAAGACAAATCTAAACAAGGGAATGTGGGCAACTAGATGGATGTGAGCAGGAGGGAAAAGCACTGGTAATAACAGCCTGTTAGCTGAAGCACTTCTATTCTGAGAACTAGAAGGATGTGCAGAGTGAACAAAGCATGTGTACTTTGGAAAGGCAAGTTTATGTCTTGGAAGTTTATAAAAGCATAACACAGACAACTTCTCCGAACATATATTTTAAGGACAGTGTTATCAAATCAAAATAAATTTAATAATTAACATGAATAATTACTCTGGGAATTCCAGCACAAAAGTTTATGTTTGCTTCACTTAGAAAAGACAAAAGGAAAAATCGTAAATCAATTGTGCAAGAAAATCCCCAGTTTAAGTGAATGACTGAAAAATTAGATGGAAATATGGACTACTCACAAATGTCTTTTTAAGGAAACAGATTTGATATTCTAATATCTCTCAATGAGAGTAGAAGAAAATACACAACATTTCTTCAGCTTCTTGTGACATCTTTATAGTTCGGTAACAATGAAGCTGCAGAACATTTAATGTCAGGAAAACACAGTTAATAAAATTCTGCTAGGTAAATGAGCTATTCCCACCCAAATGGAGGGATCTGAAAACTGAAGACTGGTCCATATCACGAGCAATGTAGAACCCATCAGTAGATTATAACATCAGACCACAGCTTTTATTATATTTGGACCTTTATTTATATCAAGTAACAAAATAAAAACAGAGGGAGATAAACAGAGGAAGGAGAGAAAGATTTGGGAAGTTGGGTGACAGCAAGTCTAGCCTACTATAAATCAATGCCCAGGAAATTCTTCACTATTTTCTTGTGAAGTTGCTGATATGACATATAGTTTGAGTAGCATTCTCTGGCATGGAGGTGTCCTATTGCATTCAGAGAGAGTATTATGGAAGGTTTGAAAATCTTTCTGTGCTCTACTACAATGATTTGGAGGAAAAAGAATCGAAGCAGGAAATTTCCTTGTGCTGAAGCAGTATTGGAAACACTGGGGAATTAGTGTATTCCATGCTTGCTTTTGTATGTATAGAAAAATGAGCATAAAATAGATTTTAATATGTTTGATAGACAGAACAGCTAAAAGTGAGCAAAGCAAGAGATGTTCAGAACATTTACAGCATTTAAGATTACAAGTGTATTTGTATTCATTGATTTATGGTTCTTAAATAGAATACCAGGACATAGAAATATAATTTTAAAAGAAGTGTATTTAATATATTTGGTGTTTGGTGATTCAAGAGAATGCATCACTATCAGCCGAGTTCTGGAAAGAGTCTGTGACTGTGTCACTTCCTGGCAGAAGGTGTTCTGGCGTATGCGCACACCAGAAAGAAGGTGATATGCAGGGAGATTCTGGAACTAAATTTTCTCTTTTACCACAATCCTTTTCATTGGGACTCACCATCTTTAAAAGAATATATTAATTCCTTCACAGTGCACCAAATCCAATAACCTACCCACTTTCTACTAAGACTGACCATCTAAATGCTCCACCACCTCAATGATGCCATGCCGAGACCATTTCTGCATGTGACTTGAAATACATTTATAGTACAACAAAACTACAACAATATTATATAATGACCTTTTTATTTCCTTTATGCCAGAGTTACTGCACCAGATGATAGTGTGAAATGAACAGAATGGATTAGGGACAGAAAACAATGCACAGAACAGACTGTCAGCTGGCATCTCAGCACATATAAACACCTACACATTTACATGTATACATGTCCAGACACACCAATCCACATACATGCACTTTTACTTGCACACACATGTACAGATGCAAATCCAAACATAAACACAAATTTGTTTTTCTATCATCTTCCATTCATGTGATCACAGATGACACATGACCCATTTGGCCTTTGCTAAATCCTAAAGGACGTATACTGAGATAGATCTCTCAACACAAGTTGGTGGACACTGCAAAGTCATCATCTTGCAAATCAAGCAGATGTTCTGAACTCTAGAGTCACGAATTTAAGCCAGAAAATACTATCTTCTTCCATCTGAGTCACAGAAGACTATGGGTTTCCTGCAGTGTTAGGGGCAGATACCTTTGCACTGGCCCATGCAGTCTGTATCAACAGTGAGAATCTCCTATCAGTCATGAATACCCACTGCTGTTGCCCTGAAAAATAAACAGTTATTTACAAAATAAGCTATGCTAGCTACACAATCTACAAATCTCACATCAACTTTGACATTTCTATGTGGTAAGTATTTCCATATTTTTCCTAGAATCATATTTTTTAATAAAAAATTGATTCATTTATTATTTTTATGTGTAAATAGTTTTCTCTGCGTGTGTATATGTGTAATGAATGCCAGTCACCAGTGAAGGCAAGAAGACGGTGTTAGATCTCCTGGAATAAGTTGCATGAGAACTGGAAACCAAAGCGGTATTCTACAAGATAAATGGTTTTAATTATTTCATCAGCTCCCAAATATTTCATTTTCTTAAGTAAATTATGGTGTACTGCAGTCTAGCTAAGTACAACTTTCACTGCTTTGTCTGGTGCATTTACATGTGGATAAGAAATAGCTCCTAGATTTTCTCAGAATAAAAAGTCGTAGGAGAAATTGGGGAGGTCACCAAATTACACAACAACAGGTTACTAAATGTAGGAAAATTGACAGCTACATATATGGATGTCTGTGCCTCAGTTCTGCCTACATCACACCAGATAGTCAAAACAGATAAGAAAACTACTACTTACAAGGCCTGGATATCAGAGCACCTGTAATACTCCTCCAGGAGAGTTGACAAAGCTTCAGGTGGTGTATACCAACAACTGTGGCATGGAGAGCCTGAGTATTGCAGTGTAGTCTCTGAGGCCAAGAGTTTTCACAGGATCTACTGATTGTGTGTGACTCCTAGCTTCAGAATGCTGGAACACAAAGCTGTCTCATTCCCGACTTCAGTAGAACTTAAGAGCTCCTTCTTCAAAAATGACCAACAGAAGCTTGCCAACAATAGACAATCAGAAATTGATTTCTGCTCTAATTATTTTCAAAATAATGTATATAATCATATCTTTTAATAATTTTGGTTCAGTAATGGCACTTGTCTATTAGTACCCAATTTCTTAAGAAACAGTAAGCATTTTGAAACAAAATGAACTCTAAGGGTTTTATAGATGTCTGACATTAAGTACTATTTGGTGCGTGTGTGTCTCTAAGATTTTCATTTCCAGGAGCATAAGTATTCTTATTTTGAACTTTTCCCTTGTACTCTTGATCATGTAGGCTAAATGGCGGAAAAATGGGTTGGAGGTGTATGATGCAGGAAGCTGCCATAAATATGAAATTGACTGATCATTGCACATTGTACAAAATCACAATGTGACCTGTAATACAAAAGCCAGCATGCTGCAACTTGCCCTACCATACTTGAGGTAAGAATACGCTTTCAAGCTTCAGATCTTAGAACTCATAAAATCTAAGAATTTTCAAAAGAATGTTATAGTAGCTAAATAAGAAATTCATGGCCATGAAATTCAAAGAAATCTAACGGTGATTTTACACATGCAGGTGCAAGCCTTCCTTCAGAATTTAATGCTAAATTGAAAAATTTAAAGCAACAGTCTCCTTCATTGATTCCTTAGATCAGGAGCCATAAAGTGATTCAAAAATTGTCCCCTCTCAATCTATATCTGGTCACATTATACAATATATACATTGTTCGGCCAATGCTTATACAATGCTCTGCTTGCAACATAAACATTGATTAATACTTTGTTTAGAAAAAGATGTTAAAATATGATATATTTTCATAATGCAGAAAGCAACTTCGGGAAACAAATTATTTTCTATTCTAACACAGTAATAAAATATATATCACACATAGATTAGTGTAAAAAAATAAAACCTAATATTTGGAAAAAAATAATGAAACAATGTTTCTAGAATTATCTAAAACAACTGGCAAGATGCAGTGAACTCTGGGCAAGTCTGCCTAAGGCATTCAGCATTTCACATGCCATCAGGCCTGGATGGCCCAGGGTGATGGTGTCATTAGTAAGTGCAGTTCACTTTTCATTTTCTGATTTCTATTAGTTTGCAAAAAGGATTTTACATTTGCATTTAAATAGGAAGGTAATGTGATAAAGATTTCAATTAAAAGGCTGTCTGTTTGGGTTAATTCATTTTTAATAGGAACAGTAAATATTTTTCAGTTGATACAGCTCTCTGCGCAGCGTCAGTTTCCTGTTCCTCTTTATCTGGGTGTGTGAGGAAGGGCTGTCCACCTCTGCTGCTGAGGAACATTGCTTATTTTCTTCATTGATTTTTTTTTTCTTCGTTAGAACCAGAACACATTTTTAAAAAAGTTCTACCTGAGAAAGCCAAGGATTAGTTCGTTGTTAAGAATGGAAGTTTCTTTACACACACAAAAAATGTGTAACTCATTAGTACATGCTTTCAAACAATATATTCATAAACATACACACATATGAAATAAATTTCCTAAATTTTTTTACTTGAAATTTGATGGAAAGAAAAAAAAGTCTATATTACCATGAAAGTTTGGCAAAAATCCAGAGCCACTCTGTCATATAGTGGCCTGTTCTGTACTCTATAAAATAATGACCACCCCAGAATGACTCCTTATGAAGACAACATATTCGGAGTGGAGGAATACCCTGTAATAAAAATTCATATGTTACTGAAATGTACCATACTTTTTTTTTTACTTCTAAAGCCAGCTATTTTTAAATTACTTTTTAAAAAATTCACCTACTTATCTAGTTTTGTGTGTTTCTGTGTATGTGTGTGTCTGCATGTGCACACACACACACGCACATGTGCAGGTGTCATGGTGCCCATGTAGAGGTCAGAGAACAGTTTACGGAAGTCAGTTCTCTCCTGCTATGAGTCCCAGGGATCTACAAATTGCATGTGCTTTTTTAGAGAACCCTGCATCCAGTTCTTCTAAATGTAGACTTTGAGCTGTCGTCTAGTTTGTAAGTGAGATGCTAAACAAATCCAGTTAGCTTCGTGGGATATACTCAAAACATTTTATAATAAAATAAATATCTTTAGCTCTAAGTTTATGTTGTTATTGTTAAGATCCACCCTTACATAGCTCATACATTTTTTTTAAATTAGTTTCTAAGAAAATTGCTTTATTTTATTACTTTTCAAAACCCTAAAACATTTTTCACTGGACATTCCATTTGGAGGCAAAGGGATCTAAACATTTAAATAATGAATTGAAGCATTTAATTAATATGTTCTGGCTTCCTGCTGGCAGAATCTCATGGCAGGGAGTTAATGGATTAAGTCTCTTGTACACAGACTAAGAGATGGCTTAGCAGTTGGTATTTTTTTTCCTCAGGTGTCTAGTTAAGGAAAACACAGGGGGGCAATTCAACCTTTAAAAATGTTATCTTTGACTAGAAAGCGGTCAGAAATGCAGTGGGATTTTCCACAGCAAACCTACAAAGAGTTATTGCCTTTTTGATTTTGAGACTTAGCTTCTAATGGCTGTGTTCTCTGTTCAATTTTGCTTTAACGAGAAAGCACAAGGCATGAGTGCAGACCTCAGCGGTACAGACATACGTGGGAGCCCGTTAGACTGAAAACTGCCGTGGATGCATCTGCCCATCCTCCAGCAGAATCTGAGAGTGAATTTCATCTCAGTTACTTAGACTTCCATCCCCCTAGTTTTACAGAAAAGGAAAATTTACACCCAGTGCATAGAGAAAACCTATTAACAGATACAACCCATGGGGGTTGTAATTATTCAGCCACAAATAAGGCTGCACTTCTGGGTTCTGAACCATGCACATGCAAAGAAGCCCTCAGGCAGAAGTGCCTGAATGTTAAAGGGCCCTGCATGACCTACATTTGCACATGTGTGACCCACACGCGCACAGGCGTGTTTACATCCACTATGACTCAGCTAAGCCCTTGTGCGCATGTGTGAGCCCCATCATCTACCTATGACATAGTCACACCAACCCCCTGTGCACATGCGCTGGGCAGCTTTTAAAAAGCTGGAAGTGCCATCTTTCTCTCTCTCTCTGCATACAGATTGCCCAGAGCTGGATGTGCACCCTCTAATAAACTCTTAAGCGGGTTTGTTCCGTGTTTTGTGGTTCCATCTCACTTGCACCAGGTAATTTCAGGGGTAGCAAAGGAGAAGGGTCTGAATGAACTTAAGTGTGCCCATGAAATCAGCCATTCAGTATCATTTAGACTTCATCTGTGGTCCCAAATTGGCTTTATGTTACAATTAAAAGTTGGCATAAATTTGAACGATACAAATTCTTTAATACCTTTTCTCCTCGTAGTTTCTGTGAGCATTTTTTCTATGAAATGTAGTTAGTTCACAATAAATCTCACAAATATCCTCCACCTTGTAATACTTTCATGCAAATCTTTTTCTCTTCCCTGCCTAACAGAACTTTAGCTCATACAATGATCCTCCTGCATTCCAGAACTGGATGGCCAGGAAATGAAGACGCCTCCACATTTTTCTTCATTTCCTTTGTGCTAATTATAAATTAGTCAATAGTGTGAGATGGTGGATGAGACAAGGTCACCACCTGAGTTAGAGCAAGATCTAAGTGAACCTCCTTTCCTGGTGTGCTTGCTAGCCCAATTTAGGTGGTAGCACAGCCTCTTTGCAAAAAGAAATCACCTGGTCCAGTTAAAAAGATTAAAAAAAAAACCGAATTTGTCATTTTCTTTCCTGTTTGAATTCAGAATGGACTTCAGATTGTGTGTGCTTGTTGCTATTGAAATTTCCTATAAATTATGATTTAGCTTTCTTGTATCTAATAAAAAGTATTTTAAAAGAGGTTATTATTCAATTAAAGAATGATCCAATCCATTATTCAGAAGTAACTTTCTACAAGTTAACATGTGCAAACACATATATCCACATACATTGATATAAACCCAATAAATAAGTATATTATATATACATGTAGAGACAGAGATAGAAAATTTGCTTCTCTGTCCAACAGAAAAAAGTTACAAAAATATTTGGCAACTTGTTTTGTTGCTGTCATTAAGTTCTGATTTCCTCTTATGATGGAGTTTGAGACCACCAGGAGAAACCGCTAAACTCTATACAGTTATAATCAGCCGCATTTTAATTTTAAACTGCAGTAGCTGACCACAGATCCCTTGGTTGGATCTGAGACTGGGGCCACACAAAGGGGAGGCCCATCTTTAAAGGCAAAGGCCCCAATTTGTTCTATGCTTCCACAGGTATTAGAAACACTCCAGGTTTTCACAGTCTTCACATTCCTTGTATTAAAAGACTCAGGTAGCTAAGAGGGCTGGCCTAAGATTAAGATGGAGTTCTCTAAAATGGCTGCTTTATGGTTATTTTCATTTGTTTGTTTGTTTTCCAGTCATATTTAATTAAAGATCATATCAGAACTGATTGCAGTGGCTGTGGCAATATTCAAATCAATTAGGAAGGCTGTGTTTAACATTAGCATTAAAGCATTTAAGCTGACCTACTTTTGGGGACTTATTGAAGACAACAGGACCTGTCCCACTGATAAACTTTGAGGATCAACACCCTCTCTCACCCCAGACTAAAGTCCCTAACCCCACATCCTCTAAACTTGAAAGCCTCTCTCATTGGTTTCACCTATCACATCTTAAGGCTTTTACTCCCCTGCCTTAAGACAATTTCTTTCCTACATATGAACTCCAACAGAATCTTGATCCCTTAAATTTCAGAGGACACTGAGAACAATTTCTTTGTCACTGGTTGCAGAAGAATGAGGCTTTCCTTCCGACAGCCATGCTGAACTCTACTGCATTGAGAACTCCATATGGAAGCAGATATTTCCCTTCCTGACCCTTCCTTGTTGTCCCGTCCCTACTAATTGAGTACTGTTTTATCAATTTCTTTTCTACATTCCTCCAATGACAAATGCAAAAAATATCTAATGAAACAATTAATTAGTTATTGCTACAGGTCTACCAACTACTAGCCACTCTGACTACCGAATATGCCCGGAACCATCAGAAAAAAACCAACGATACACAAAAAAATGTTTACACCCCCAAGACAGCAGGAAACATCTGAAAGAGCATTCCCCCATCCCTGCCTCACCACTTCCTTTCTTATTTTCTTAACTTTATAATAGACCAAAGGGATAAATGTTAGCAATCAGGCATTTACACTGGCCTGCTTTTAGGGACCAAGTGATGACAGCAGGAAATGTCATTATCAGAAGCCCAAATTGTGACAACATGACTACTACTGATGCTGAGTTGAGCACTCCCTATGTGCTTGCACTATATCCCCTTATAAAAGAAAGCGCCTTCTCTCCCCTCTCTCAATTCTGCTCTGACTCAGAGGTTGCCTCTGCACCACCCCCATAAACCTCCGACATGAGCCCCATTGTATGGTGTGGTAGCCCATGGCTCCAACCTACCAAAGTACTGAAAAGATTTTGTGACCCAATAAACCTCTCCACTGATGCAATAATCCAAATCAGACCAAATCAAACTGAAGTAGAGAAATCCCAGATTTCATGGATATTAGCATTTTTTTAGTTGCCTTTGAGGCCCTCAGAGAAGAGATGGAGAAGTGTGTTTGTTCTCTGGGGGCAATTTAAATACCCTGTGGGGGTGGTCTTGAGCATCTCTGAGGACGGGTCATTTGGTGGGCTTTCTCAGGAGTGGAGTCTGGACTGAGGCAACTCCCAGTGGAGGGACTTGGGATGGAACTTTCCATCCAAACATTCCAGACTCTTTGGGGATAAGGGTGCCAAGGGCTGGGGTGAAGCCTTAGCCCAAACAGGTACCTTCCTCCATAAAATCATTATACACATCACCTTTCCACACCATGCTTCAGCAACTTTGTTCATATGACCACAACCTAATGAAAATTAGATTCACTAAGAACACTTCAAGAACTTCAAGAACTTCAAGAACTTCAAGAACGGTGGCTAGCACAGTTTAAACCTTTTTGTTTATTATAACTAATTTCTTTCTACTTTTAATCTCAACAATATAAATATTAAAAACTTTTGTCCTCTTTGAAGATATTGTGACAGACACAGAATTTATGCATATAGATGAGGCTCCATGCATGATTTCAATGATATTTTCAATGTATGCATGTCAATATTGCTATCTCTTCAGGTATTTATAACTTCTTAATGGAAAAAAAACATAGAAGTCTTTTAACTAGATTATTAACTATTTGTAGTAATTTACTATTCTCTATATTCAATCCACTGTACGAGGTATCCAGGAAGCCTTCTCCTATTAGCTCTCCTCTTTTCTCACTAGTATTTTGTAGCCATTGTTTGATTATCAGTTTGTATGAGATCAACTTTTCACCATGCCACCCATTGGGGTCAAATATCAGTCTGGATCTTCCTTGCTTCTTTGAACTGTAGATCTTCAGTGTCAGGATGGCTAGATGGTTTATCAGAGATAGGCACTTACTACAAACATTGAAGATCTGAGCCCTACACCGGAGTCCTATACATAGGAGGCAAAAACAGTCTGTACATTGTCCTCTTTCCTCCAAATCTGCACCGTGCACACACTCATATTAAATTAATAAAAACATGTTTTCAGAACTTTGGCTGTTATTCCTCTTACCACAAATGGCAGAATCCTATTGCCGTTTATGATTGAATAGTATTCCATTGTGCAATTTATTCTATTTTCATCCCCTCATCACTTGATGTTGAATGATTTCCTGTTTAGATTATAAAGAGCAGACATTTCTGCTGTAAGAAACTTGGGGGATTCATGTACCTGTGATGAACTAACATCATTTCTTCCAGAGGTGTATACCTGTGAGAATTGTAGAATTTTTTCCACCTTCTCCTAAGCATTGTTAGCTTTTGACTTTTCAATATAAAGCCTTATTCCTGGGTTAGGTGCTTCTCATTATGGTTTGTATTTGCATTTGTTTGGTGATTAGTGCTGTAGTGCTCTTGTTTTGATATATGTGTTATTCGTTTACATAAATTCCTCAATGAAACATCTATTTGAGTTGTTTGCATTTTTAATGAATATTCATTTATTATTTGCTATTGAAAGTAATTACATTTCCTGTGCACCTACCCTTTGCTAGTGCATCAATTGCATAACCTGTCTTTCAAGATGTCTCTTAAATCTGTCATTTCTTTTGTTCTTCTGAGATTGCACAATTGAATCACAGCTTATTTCCCTGTGTACTTTGTTTTTGTTTTCTGTATATTAGTGAAACCATAAAATTGAGTAGTGTGGTGGTTTGAATGAAAATGGCCCCCTTAACCTCATGGGAAATGGCACTATTAAGAAGTGTGTCCTTGTTGGAATTGGTGTGGCGTTGTTGGAGGAAGGATGTCATTAATGGTGGGCTTTGAGGTTTTATAAGCTAAAACCAGGCCGAATAGCTTACTCTCTCTTCCTGCTGCCTGCTGATGCAGATGTAGAATTATCTGCTCCTTATCCGGCCTATGCACCATCTTGCTTCCTGCCATGATGATGATGGTCTCAACTTCTGAACTATAAGCCAGCCCCAATGAAGATGTTCAGGTGGAAGCTTTATTTCAGGCCCTGGCATCCATGATCCCAAAGAGTTTGGAATGTTTGCGTGGAAGCTCCACACCAAGTGCCCCTGACCCCATCTTTCTCCAAACCCAGCTACATCTCAGAAAGACCGCTAAAAGACCCCTCCCACAGAGAAGCTCAAGACCAATCCCACAGGGTACTTAAACTGCCCCCTAGAAAACAGATGTGTGGTTTCTGATCTTCCATTTCTGTTTCCTTGCTGGAAAATTATCCCCGAGTGTTGTATCCATTAAACCTGGGCTTTTTCTTATTTAATTTGATTTAGTCTGATTTGGTTTGCTACATCATTGGAGAGGCTTAACAGAGTATGGAAACTTTTTATCTGGAAGTTCCACTGAGGGAATATTTTCCCTCCTGGGAGGGGTCATGACCTGGAATGCTGGAAATTGGAGTCCCAGACCAACACAACTCCCAGGTCATGTGGGAGTAGTTGCTGGAATGGATGCCAGGGGCTGGTGTGACTCCCAGCTTAACATCACAAAGGAAAAACACCCTTCTCCCCCATGCCTGCTCTCTGACAGGCTAAGATTTGCTTTTGAATGGGTAGTTTGTCATATAGGCTCAAGGTCTCTTGCGATTTTTCATGTGTCTTGCCAAAGACATACCTGTGCCAGACCCATGACCTGTTACTGTGACAAGGACCTGCCTTTTCCTATGAAAACTCATTCTCAGAAGACGTACTATTCAAAGGAATATCTCACACACCCCGTTTTTTTGACACAAGGCCTACCACAGAAACACATTGTGCTAGGGTTTGGGTCCCAGCATACACTTGTGAAATGGGACCTGCAATTCAAAGCCAGATCCCAAAATGTCCTTAAACTGCTTTTTACCAAATCTATTTAAATCGGGGCTATCTGGCACCATTTGTCTTGAATACCTAATATTTCTGTGCACTAAGGCCTGGCCTCAATATGCTTTTGACAATGAGATTTCCATCCTGTCTGACGGCACGGGAGTGTTAGAAATTTTTTCTAACAAGAGCTCTCTGCCGAAGCAAAATTCCCAATTAAGTCAAATCACAACAAGCCAAATTAAGAAATATCCAGGTTTAATAGGATTTCTGTGCTCTCGGGTGGGCCCAAGGGAGAAACGGGAGAGGCGAGGTGGGGTGGGGGCACAGAACCAAGTGTTTAAAGGAAACTCACATAAATACTTGGTGGGAGTGGTCCTGACTCTCCACAGGGAGGGATCAGGACCTGGCACACTAGGATTTGGAGTCCAGACCAAAGCAACTCCCAGGTAAGGGAGCTGGGACAGATGCCAGGGGCTGGGGCTACGCTTCCAACCTAACAGGGACAAATGGACAGATCTCCCATATACCCATGACTTCTGGGTACTGCATTCCTGCTCTTCCCTCAGTAGCCAGTGTCTCCCAGCAGCAGTCCTGTTGTCTGGGGACTTGGTGCCTCCAGATTTCCACCTATTTGGGAATTAGTACCCTAAAAATTCTGCCCTAACTATGCTGTTGGAGACACTGACAACTCCCTTATTTCCCCCTTGCCAACCCAACCACTTCCTTTGGGATCACATGATCCATTCAGTGGCTAACATTCCTCACATTCCTCCCTGTCCACCTTTCCCCACTTCCTCCCACTTCGGGACAAAGTTTGAGGAACAACCTCCTCTTTACCCACCTTTCTTTACTCCCCTTCCTCCTACCAGCTATCCCTATCCTTCCCAGCCAAAACCTACCTGCTGGTCCCCCTCTACACATTGGCCTAATTCTCCTAAATCCTCCCTGGTCTCTTCTTGTACCTGGTCTCTCCATACCCCTGCTCTTCTCTGCTCTCTCTGAGCGGTAGTTGGATCCTAGGGAATTGTTCTAGTCCATGCTACCTTTTCTCTATAGAATCTCTCAGAAACAGAAAAACAGTTGGGTTCATTCTCTGCTAATCCTTCTGTTTATATCAAGAAGTTTGTTTTATGTCCCCAGGCCTACAATTTGACCTGGCATGACCTATGTGTCATCCAAGCTTCCACAATCACTCCCAAAGAGCAAAGTTGTGTTCAGGCAGCAGCTAGATAGTATGTAGATCAGACTCACCTAGTAGACAGTACGATCCCTGTGGGAGATGTGGCAGTCCCAACTAAAAAACCATACTGGGATTATCAACCAGGTCAGAATGGCTGATAGAGGTGGAACATTATGGTCTGCTGCTTCCATGACATGGAGATGGTCTCAGAAAATATTGTTAAGTTTGATAAACTCTGAGAGATTACACACACAGCTAGCTGATGAAAACCTGGACAATTTTTTAAAATCAATTGCAAAAGATCATGGTTCAGTATAATCAACTGGACCCAGCCTCCCCAGAGGGATTCAGTCCTGGCCACTTATTTCATTACTCAGTTAGCTCCAGATTTTAGAAAGAAATTTAAGAGGCTGGAGAGATGGCTCAGAGGGTAAGAGCACTGACTGATCTTTCAGAGGTCCTGAGTTCAATTCCCAGCAACCACATGGTGGCTCACAACCATCTGTAAAGAGACCTGGTGACTTCCTTGCCAGCAGTACATTGTATGCTTAAGAAATAATTAAACCTTTAAAAAAAAAAGAAATTTAAAAAGGCTGAGGAATTTCCCATAACTCTCATACAAGTATTAGATAAAGTATTTTTTAAAGTTTTTAATGCCTAAGAAGAGGCAACTGAGTCCTCCTGACAGACAAGGCTGCAACAGGAGGCTATGCTTCAAGCCCAAGCCTTAGCAGCTCCTTTGATGCCATAGGGATCCTTACAAAGATGACAAGGGAAGACAACCACAAGGCTCCATCCTGCAGGAGCTCAGCCTAACTCAACTCTGCCAGGAGTCTGCTCCAAATGTAGTCAGTATGAACATTTGGTGAGATATTGCCCTGACTCTCAGCCACAGATGAGGACATGCCTTTTTTGCTCACAGTGTGCACACTGAAAAATCATGGAAATGCCCTTGCGCGGGCTCATCTTCTGTGTCATGCCACAGAGGTCCAGCCTCACCAACACTGTCAGCATAGATTGTGCCAGCCATCGAACTCCTCAGCCTGCTGGAGGACTGACATGACCCAGACTTGTTGACTCCTATTGCTCTCTCTGAGCCTAGGGCAATGCAAGCAGCAGGTAAGTTCAGTGACTTTCTTTTGGACTTGGGGACTACCTATCTCTTTTAACCTCTCACTTGCATACAGTTCCCTCCCAATTCCTACCAAGGGGTGGAGGGGACTCCCTCCTTCTCATTTCAGAGAAACCTGCGACTGTCTGAGTAGCTTGGAAAAAAACTGTCTTGCTTCTGCTCATCTACTTATCCCTCTCAAGTTTATCTGATGGTGTTTGATGGCTAGGGCACTGGTAGCTCATTAGTTGATTAGTTAAGTTTCCTGTTAAAAGTAAAAAGAGGTGTGTCTTTTTCATAAGTTTTATAGTCCAGAATTAACAGGCTTCAGATGTAACTCTAGAAGTTCAAAAGTTTAAAATTTTCTCTGATTGTCTTGTAAAATGTTCACACTTTTGAGGCTAAAGCCATAGCCTTTGGCTATGACACCAAGATATAAATCTGTTCCAGTTGTTTTACAGATACCTGCACAGATCCACCCATTCTGCCAGTCTCAAGGCAAGGACAACCTATAGGCCTGCACCTGCACTATTTCCTGGGAATTTACCATTGGTACAACCAACCACTCTAGGCTCAAGAGGATACCTATTCAAGATACTTTGTCTGGAATCATCCACCATCTGATTTTCCAAGATGTCACAATGAAGTGCTGGTCTGCTTTTCTTCCTGGCACATTCCTTTTTGTCAGTACAACTAAGACAGCTGTTAATGATCTATTCTTTTTTTTTTCCCCTAGCCACTTGCCTTTTCTGCTTCCTTAAGAAACAAATGCCTGAGGTCTTCAGGATGACAGTTAATAGGATACATCTCCACCCACACCTACCACTGAATATGAGCCCACCAACTCCCAACATCGCCTTCCCCCATATTGCTCCATGCGCATAGAAAGCAGCAGACATGAACTAGTATCCATATACCCAAAGAGTCTAAGATGTTATGCTGGAAGCTTCACCCCAGCCCCTGGCATCTAAAGAGTCTGAAATCTTTGGGTATAAGCTCCACCCCATCTATCTACAAATCCTGCTGCATCTCAGAAAGCCCAGCAAATGATGGCCCCTCCCCAAGAGATGCTCAAGGCCACTCCCACAAGTTACTTTAATTGCCCCCCAGAAAACATGCATGATTTTCCAGTCTTCCTTTCCCATCTCTTCACAGGGTTGGGACTGGAAAATCACCTGGGAGTTTTGTATTCATTAAACCTGGGCTTTTTCTAATTCAGTTTGATTTGGTCTGATTTGGATTGGTGCATTGGTGGAGAGGTTTAAAGGGATGCGGAAACTTCTCAGAAATGATTTTCTTTATAATGTTGCTGTGGTCATGGTGTCTGTACACATCCACAGAAACACAAACTAAGACAGGTAGGTATTTGTAAATTGCTTTGCGAAGCATAGGGCTTTTGTGGTAGTTGAAAATAGATTTGCTTTGTTTTGTACATGCATTTTTATAAAGGTGGGTTCCACCTCCTCCAGTTCCTCCCAGATTCTCCCCACTTTTTCACCAACCCAGATCTTCATAGGTTCTTTCTCTTTCTTAGAATACAAGCAGGTGTCTAAAAAAAGTTATTAATAATTCTTTGACTGACCATTTTGCACTGAACAATCAATAATTGCTTTTCAAAGAACCCCCCCACACTTTTTTTTTTGCTCCCAGCTCTCCTCGGTTGCCTATGGTTCTTTATTTGTGGTTGAGGCTTGTGGGTTTTTCTCTGTTCAGTTGACCAATACAGTGATGTCATCCTTCTTAAATTCACATTTGGGTAGTTATGTTGGTAGACTTTATGGATGTAGCTTCTGCCATAAGAAAAAGACAAAGATTTTTCTGCGTCTCAATCCTCACCAATCCTTTGACACTTAAAATCTTTCAGCAATTATGCCCTTATCCTTACATGCAAGAATTGTTTTGTAATCATATCTATTGGAACTGGGCATTTAGACAGATTTTAGATTTCTTTAGCCATCTTCATCTATTTTCCTTGATGCAGGATGAGGACTTCATTTATCTGTTGGTAAAAGGACATATGTTTAGTATGTAGTTAGAGATTATGCTGTTTTAGTATAGTTGGGGTTGTAGGTTCTCCCCTATGAAGCATGGTTTCACTAATCTTGGCAATTGGATAGATTTCCAGTGCCAGGAACAATTTCCTTCTTGAGTGTGTCTAAGTCCAACTTGAGATCTGTTGGTTACCAGAAAGGCATACATGTTACTGCTGTACCCTGAGCATTATAATGTCACATTGACACTATATTGATGTGGTTTATAGACATTGTAGCTGAATAGAACTCTTGTCTTTATCACTTCCCTTCTTTGGAAATTTGTATGACATCTTGTGGTACCATCAATGTTAGTTCTCAGGGAGGAGATTTTGGGGAAAGGTGCAGTTCAGGACCCTTGGGCTCTGTGTCTGAAGTGCATGATGTCTTCAGCAGCAGGGAGTTATTTTCCAATTCTTAGGGACAATCAAGGCTAATAACAAGGGCTGTGTAGTTCTAGGAGTCTCTTGGACAACTGAATGAGACATTTTATGTCTGGTGTTGAGATTACTGATAAGTAGCCTTTGACTTTTAGAGGGAATAATGTCAGCCCAGGTGAAAATTCATTTAAATCAAATAGGTATATTTATACACAAAAATACACATTTTATTAAATATTATTAGGTACATAGTCAACTTTTTAAATATTGTTTACTGTTTCTAAATCTCCTTTCTCCTTCTTTTGTATTTATCACCCTCCACCTAATTAGAGTCTCCCCTTATTTCCCACATCTTGATCAGATTACTTATATACTGATACTCCACTTTTTATTTTATTAATTAAAATAATCTATTGAGTCCAATTTGCACTAAGTACTTTTGGATGTTGGGTCATACACTGGGAACTGATTGATTGGGCTATGCCATTAAAGAAAATTAACCTTCCTTCCCCAGAAGACTTTATGTGTCAAAAGCTTCTTAATTTTGGGAGTTCATTAATTCCAGATATCTCTGTGCTATACTGCTGACTTACTTGAGCTTGTCCAGGTAAGCATTGTTATTTTAAGTCAATAAAGTTAGTGGCTCTGCCATTTCTAGAAGGCACTGTTTTAGTGTGGCCCTCCATGGTTAATGGTTCTTACTACCTTTTTTTTTTAAATTTATTTATTTATTAAAGATTTCTGTCTCTTCCCCGCCACCGCCTCCCATTTCCCTCCCCCTCCCCCAATCAAGTCCCCCTCCCTCATCAGCCCAAAGAGCAATCAGGGTTCCCTGCCCTGTGGGAAGTCCAAGGACCACCCACCTCCATCCAGGTCTAGTAAGGTGAGCATTCAAACTGCCTAGGCTCCCACAAAGCCAGTAGAACCCAAAGAAAAACATATAGGCATCCTCCTGAATATTAACCTTCGTCAGGCGATGAAAGGAGACAGAGACAGAGACCCACATTGGAGCACCGGACAGAAATCTCAAGGTCCAAATCAGGAACAGAAGGAGAGAGAGCACGAGAAAGGAACTCAGGACCGCGAGGGGTGCACCCACACACTGAGACAATGGGGATGTTCTATTGGGAACTCACCAAGGCCAGCTGGCCTGGATCTGAAAAAACCTGGGATAAAACCGGACTCGCTGAACATAGCGGACAATGAGGACTACTGAGAACTCAAGAACAATGGCAATGGGTTTTTGATCCTACTACCTTTTTTAAAAAAAAATCTGGTTTCTTAATGGTCCCTAATTTTTAACGAGAGGATTGATTTGTGACTGAGTGTTTCAGTAAAACTTATCATTTGCACTTTAACCAGCTGTGAGTTTCTGCTATTACTGTTTATTGATTGGGTGAGTGCATGCATGCACGTACACAAACATAACACACACACACAAAAACACACACACACACACATTATCTGATGAGGTCTAAGAGTTATCTAGAGATAAGAATTTAAAGCAGCAATTGTCAACCTGTGACCACCACAGGGTTCACATATAACACATTCTGCATATCAGACACATACATTATGATCATAACATAATCTGTTACTGCTGTTGACCACCGCTTTGGTTTCATACAATGCAAATTTTAGCTCTAGTTTCTATTTTTAATTTTTAAAATTATTTTTATTAAGTTTCTTCTGTGTACACTGAGTTATGTTTCTGTGTTTTCTTTAAACTCATTGATTTTCTTTAGATCAGTTATTTGAAATTCTGCATCCATGAGTTTAAAAATATTAGTTGTTATGTACTTAGCTACTGAGACATTTCTTTGTTTATCTAGTGTGATAAATAATTCTTTGATATTTCTTACTTCTTATTGACTTATGGTGCTGTCTGTTCACTGAAGCATTAAATGTATTTTTCATATTTTCCATAGTCTGTGTTTATGCATTTTCTAGAAAATATTGTCATTTATTTTCTTTACTATATACTTAGAAATTTTCAGTAATACAAGCCTATTAAATTCTAAGTTTGCCATGAGTTTACTGTTATGTTTTACTATCTCAATATTAGAGGCCACCTCAAATCCAGATTTCTCCTCATCCCATAGATAATTATTTTGTTAAGAAGGATGTGAACAGTTTCGAAAGATGGTTTGTTCATGAACATTTTTTCTGGGGAAAAGTTGTGCTCGGATGCTTCCAGCCTATTCATCTGGACATATTTTGGCACTAGAGGAATTTGTCAGACTCAGGACTTTGTGCTCAAGTAGCATCCCTAGATTCCAATGCAGTGACTTGGTTTTCCCTTCTTTTTTATATTTATTCATTTTGATTTTTTTTTGTTTTTTTTTTGAGAAACCAGCTTGACAAGGATACCACTTACCAGGGTAGGGGCATGGAAAATTAGGAAAATAAGCAAAGACAATGAAGACACAAATGAAATTAATAAACAGAAACATAGGGTAGCATTGGGAGGGAGTTCCAGGGAATACTGAAATCACCCACATTTAATTTCCATTTGTTCAAATATCTCAACCCCAAAAGGTAGGAGTAAGATTTAAAAAAATATCTACATTCACATAATACAATTAATGAACAGACCAGTTGAAGGACTACGGGCTGCATCCTTAGTTAAACATTCTGTTGCCAGAACAAGACAAGAAATGCTCATACCCTACAAAACATTCTGTAAGCAAAAATCTCCCTGGGTAGAATCCATAGTTATCGCCCTAAGGGAGTAGACTTTTGTTTGAAATAGAAATACAAGGTCTGGATATTCATCACCTCTCTTGACAGTAACTTTGAGAGAGCAGAACTCTTTGATGTGGATCTGCTATTTGAACTGTTGACAATAACCTTGAAGGAAGAGAAGTAAATTCCAACTCTCTTACAGTTTGTAAAGATGGACCCATACCCACAAGTTTTCTCTGTGTAGCCCTGACTGTCCTGGAACTTTTTTCTTTAGACCAGGCTGGCCTTAAACTCATAGAGATCAATCTGCCTCTGCCTCCAAGTGCTGGGATAAAGGGCATGCAGCACCACAGCCCTGCTGGTGTCTTCCTTTTTTTAATGCCCATTTCGCATTCACTTTCTCTGTATTGTAAGCCCAGAGTTGAGAAAAGCAAACCATTAACAGTGAGTCACACCCAGAGATAATAGTTGAACAATACTATTGAGCACAAGACCTATAATTCTAGCACCAGAATTTTGTTAACATGAATTTGTAGACTCGGATGTTTACACCCAGTCTGAAATAATGGTGACTATGATAGAATTCTGACTTGCCAAAGATGGCAAGAACTTTTCACGTTGATGTTTAGAAATGTTTCACCCATAGATGTTGGCCTTTGAGTAGGGAACATTAGGATGTGTAGTGTTTGGTTTCAAATAATCCAACACTGAGTTCCAACAAAACCCTGTGCCCAATTTTTTTGCAATATACCACAGTTGAATGCCTTAGTCCTTATTTTCTGCCCAAAGTCACAAAAGAAATGAAGAAATCAGGCCCTGGCAGCTACACATAATGCAAAATTAAATATGATCTAAGTCTCATTGCTTCAGGCATCTCAGTTAAATGATATTGTGCAGTTTCTGAGATTAGCAGCAGAACCATGTCCTGTCTTATGGTGGTAAGGCTAAAACACATTGTGCCTCTGGAACTCAGTGAAAGCTCTACCGTTGAACACTTTCTAAACACAGCCTCTGACTTCTAAGTTCTGGGTGTTTCTGTGGAGGGCTTGGTATTGCATTTCAAGACAAATTCCTGTGCTGAATTCTTCGAGGTTGTCACTAGAGTCCTCCTACATGAGATGATGTTTATATTGGGGTGAGCTTGATGAGGCTAATACTTTAACCACTTCAATAAGAAACATGCAGAGACTCTGGCTGAAGCATGATAAATAAAAACTCAGAGAAAAATTGGGGTTCAACCTGAAGGTCAGAAAACAAAACAGCCAGTCACTGGCTCTTACCTCGACCTCAATCTGCAAATGGTGATCCTGTTTCCAGGAATCTCAGGGTGAGATTGTATCTGTGCTCTCTCTGCTCCCATCTTATAAACCTTTCTAGGGCTGGGATTAAAGGTGTGGAGGGCAGAGTGGAGGTTGGAAGGGGAGGATGCTGGATGGAAGGGGACTGTGGAAAATTGTACATCATAATCCTATCCAAAAAATTAAAATGAGAAGGATTTAATAAGAAGAGATTGTGTTATCTTCTAATTTTTTTGTCAGCATAATTTTAGGAGATCTGTACTGGACTCTATATGATCACAGTTTCCTATCAGACTCATATAGTCACTTGCCAAGCAGACTTTTCCATCTCTGCTTGTGTCTTTCTTTACCAATATGCTTATCAATGAACATTTTAAGTGATGGTTCTAGACATTCCCTTTAAATAATGAAAGATAGGACATTTTATGTGAATACCAGGATATTCTTAGAACAGATGGATTTAACTGATTATGTTCTTAATAGTTAAAAGTGTGAAACTAGTTAATGCAGATTTTTATTTGGAACTGTATTTTTATATTTTGTCTTTAAAATGCTGTAATTTTTAAAGAAATATGTGGCTTTTCTGAAAAATAGACATAATTGCTATATGCTCACCTGCTTGTGTTTCGTGAATCATTAAGAATCACATATTGTTGGGTCATATTTAAACTTAGAAGCAAAAACAAAAACTTTTTATTCCATTTTAAAATAATGGTATCATAGTTGCTCCTGCAAACCTCAGTTTGGGGATTCTGTGGAGTGAATCTTTCAGGAATGCTTATTAAATTTCCTCTTAGTAAAGTATTCCCGAAACTCCTGGCATACCTCCTAGGACTTGGAACAAGCACTGCCATAACTTGGGTCAATGGAGAGTCACTGGGGTGAAAAATTGACAGCTTTTAGTGCTATCCAACCAGAATATTACAAGTGCACATCTTGTCTGTAGCAGAGTATGACCAGGGAGCTGCAACAATATCACTTTTGTCCTCTCATTCCCTATTCGTCCTAAAATTTATCTATTTTTCTATAAAGGAACAAATAGATTTGTGAACATTTAAAAATATCTTGGGGCTACTATTTAAAGTTTTTCTTCTTTGAAACTTGTATTTCTTTTTACTCATTACTATTCTTTTAGTTAATATCATTATGTGCCTTTGAAATTACTTGTTTCTCAAGAAGTAATCCTTTCCTTAATAGATATAAACCAATCATATCGTGGTTTTTCAACACTAGTAATGCTTTTGTTCTTTTTGGAAAACACAAAGGGAAGGACATATTGAGTCTGGAGATATGGGTATGTTGCCAAAAACACTTGATGCTCTTGCAATGGACCCATGTTCTGTTGCCAGCATCCATGCTGGGAGGTTCACAATCATTTATGTTAACTTCTGCTCCAGTATAACCAGTGACTTTTTCTGATTTTCGCACACTCCATGCTCAAATGTATATACCTATATGCTAAAAGTAATTAAAAATTAAATATTTCAACTTCTTCTCCAAATGGGTTGTCTTATCCAGCCTCTATGAATTTATAAAAAGCTTTTGACTTGCCTTATTGTATCTTGTTTTTGTCTGTTTGACTGTCAACTCTTGTAGGCCTGCTCTTTTCTAAAGAGGAAACAGAAGGGGAGTAGCAACTTGAAAAATGAATACAATATTTAAATAATAAAATAAAGCAATTATTTAGTGTTTAATTGAGTTAGGATTGAGTAATACTTTTATTACCTCATAATAAGATAATAAAATACTTTTATTTATTACCTTATTTTTGTTTATTACAAAATAATAAATTTATTTTGTTTATTACTTTATAATAAAATTATGCTTTTATTACTTCATAAAAACATACAGTAAAACAGTGTGGTACTTTGATAAAATGAGTTTTACCAGTGAGGATTTGTTGTCTTGGAAGAAAAAGTAAGACATATTGAAAAGTCTACTCCAAAATTTACATGCATATATGAAGAGGTAAAATAGTCTTTATGCACACAGATGAACACTAGAGAACTCAGGGAGAGTTAAACACACATCTGATCTCTCCAAAGGGTGATACTAATTGGCTGTTCTCTTAGAATGCTGAGGGAAAATGTAGTTTACAACCTGGTAATCATTTGTTTCCTGCTAAGTCAGGATCCATCCATATCCCCCAGAATACTATGCTTGTTTATCTAGACGTTTTCCCACTTAAAAGCGTGAACATTTCTTCTAGTCCATAAAATGCATACTTGTATGTTGGCAGAGGTTTCTGTCCTGCCCAGTCCCATAGCAGTTCAAGCCCAAAGAAACACAAAGAGGCCTACATTAATTATAAACTGGTTGGCCTATTAGCTCAGACTTTCTTACTAACTAATTCTTACATCTTACATTAACCCATAATTCTTGTCTGTATTAGCCACATGGCTTGGTACCTTTTATCAGTGAGGTATTCTCATCTTGCTTCTTCTACATCTAGATGATTACTGCAGACTGAGCCTTTCTTCTTCCCAGAATTCTTCTACTCTGGTTGCTCTACCTATACTTCCTGTCCAATCAACATTTTATTAAACCAATAAAAGTTACAAATTGTTACAGGGTACAAGACCATTGGCCCACAGCACTTGTAAGAAATGTCATTTGTACTTTACATCAGCCTTTTCTATTTATTTTAGAGCAAGGCCAAATATGGACTCCCTGAGGTATTATGTATGTTGCCTCAGTCATTTCCCTAGACCTTTGTCTTGAGCATTGCTTCTAAGAAAATAAGAATCCATCTTATCGATCTAGCCATATAAGAGATTCATTGTAAACATGTCTTAAGCTTTGTTGTACTCATGTGACTGAGTTAATTTCAGAATTTTTTCTCCCATATTGTGGCAAAAATAAGCAAACTGTTGATCAGACCTTTGCAATCTTGGTTCAGCACTGGTAAACTAAATCAAGCTCAACCAAGGCTCATTCTTCCCTCATCCAGACAGTTTCTCTCCTTGCTGAAAAGTCTGCAGGGTCTTCCCTGATATATATACTAAGAAAATTGAAATTAGGTTGATATGAAGTCTGGTGAACAGTATGATCAATATTTTATTTTTAATATTTCTATACTTTGTAATGTCAATATATTATTAATATTAGTATTGAGCTGCATCATCACAGATTTTACAAGCTTTAAAATGATGTGCTTTGTTTGTTAGAGTATTACTGAATATTCATTATACCAATTTATCTTTCTATTCATAATTTGTTGAAGTTTTGAAAGCATATATATATATATATATATATATATGCATGTATAAAGTTGAATCATTAATCAGTGATGAGTTAGTCTGTCCAGATCCAGGATATGTTTCCTTTGTTTTGCTTTTCTTCTTTGGTGCTACTGTGGATAGACAGTGAGGACTCATGCATGATAGTCCAGTGTTCTACCACTGACCTATAGCCCTCTGAGGTTAAGTCTAAGAATATTTTTTTCCACAGGCATATAAACTATTTATTAACAGCAAAAGAACTGATTAAAATAAGAATATGTTATTCATTTTTTTTAGATTTTTATTTTTTTTATTTTTTTTTTATTGCAAAAAGAAGAAAAAAAAACATAAACAAAAAACAAGTTTCCACCTCCTCCCAGCCTCCCATTTCCCTTCCCCTCCTCCCACCCTTCTCCCCCTCCTCCCACCCTTCTCCCCCTCCTCCCACCCTTCTCCCCCTCCCTCCACTCCTCTCCCCCTCCCTCTCCAGTCCAAAGAGCAGTCCGGGTTCCCTGCCCTGTGTTAAATCCTAGGTCCTCCCCCCTCCGTCCATATCTAGGAAGGTGAACATCCAAACTGGCTAGGCTCCCACAAAGCCAGCACATTAAGTAGGATCAAAACCCCCTGCCATTGTCCTTGGTGTCTCATCAGCCCTCATTGTTCGCCATGTTCAGAGAGTCCGGTTTTATCCCATGCTTTTTCAGTCACAGTCCAGCTGGCCTTGGTGAGCTCCCCGTAGATCAGCTCCACTGTCTCAGTGGGTGGATGCACGCCTCGTGGTCCCGACTTCTTTGCTCATGTTCTCCCTCCTTCTGCTCCTCCTTGGGACCTTGGGAGCTCAGTATAGTGCTCCTGTGTGGGTCTCTGTCTCTATCTCTATCCATCACCAGATGAAGATTCTATGATGATATGCAAGATATTCGTCAGTATTGCTCTAGGATAGGGTCATTTCAGGTTCCCAATCCTCAGCTGCCCAAGGAACTAACTGGGAACCTCATCTTGGGCACTAGGGAGCCCCTCTAGGGTCAAGTCTCTTTCCCACCCTAAAGTGGCTCCCTTAACTAAGAATTGTGGTTCCGTGCTCCCCTATCCACCTTTCCTTTATCCCAATTCTCCTGATTCCCAGGTCCCCCCTCCTTTCCTTCTACCTTTTCTCTCCCCATCTCCCCTTACCCCCATCCCACCCCACCCCCAAGATCCCATTTTCTCCCCGGAAATTTGGTCTACTTCCCTTAGCCAAGAGGACAACTATATGTTTTTCCTTGGGTTCACCTTCTTACTTAGCTTCTTTAGGTTCACCTATTGTAGACTCCGTGGTCCTTATTTATTTTTTAAATTTGCTTAAGTAAGAATTATTTTAAGATAACAAAACAAATTGTTTTGTTTTGCTTAGTTTTGATGTTTTAAGACTTTTTTTTTTTTTTCTGTCTTGTTTAGGAGCCTGTTCTGGAACTCACTCTGTAGACTAGCATGGCCTTGAACTCACAAAGATCTTCCTGCCTTTGCCTTCCAAGTGCTGGGATTAAAGGCATTCTCTACCACTTGCTAGCTAAAACCGGTATTTTATGCATGGAGAACTATATTTCTAAATGTTTATTTAATGCATTTTCATGAACATAGATCACCAATGCCTGTTTGTAGGTAATTTTAACTCAGAGACTTTAGGGGGCTTGAGGATGAATTTTTAACATCAGTCACTTTATGTCCAATACTAACAGGAAAGAAAAAAAATCAAGAAAATAAGAAAACTACTATATTGACTTATTACATAAAAAAATATAAGCAGCTAATGAGGATGATAGAATCAAGAAAAAAATGAGATGTGTCTTCTCTGAATCTGAATATGGCTATACACATTTAAAATCTACAATGTCAGTATACCTTCAATATCATTTGCTTCCAGGAGCAATGACAACTATTGTATTTAATTTTTTAGATTATGTACAAGTTTATTTAAATATATTAGTTCTAATGTTATATAGATGAATATATAATTAATGAATGAATATATAAAGCTATATATTATTTTGGAATTATTCTAAAATTCTTGATTTCTTAGTAAAACAAAACTATTTTGTAATATCACAAATGCATTAACATTTATTTTCATAAATTTTATGAGACATACTCACATTATATAGACATACTCTATCATAATTATACAGCAGTTATATATGTTATCATCTTAGAGAAAGATTGATTTTCTATGCTGTAGGATGAAGGAATCCACATTCTTAACATATGTATGCCAAACTCACATAATGAATAGACATTTCCTACTCAGGAGGATTTATTAGAAATTGATGTAGGTATTTGTGTACATCAACAAAGAAAGAAAATATTCAGTAATATTTCAACATTATTGTCTGTTCCACATGGACCAGTCACTTACATCTATTGACA
This sequence comes from Microtus oregoni, assembly GCF_018167655.1. Classification (NCBI taxonomy): domain Eukaryota; kingdom Metazoa; phylum Chordata; class Mammalia; order Rodentia; family Cricetidae; genus Microtus; species Microtus oregoni. Next base: position 18,333,020 of record NW_024543076.1, read on the forward strand.
GGTTAATTATCATTTACTTTCAAGACAATTCTTAGAAAGTTACTATGTGTTTCTTAATATCAATAAGCACCTTAAAATTAATTAAGATAAATTATAAATTGTTCACTCTTGGGAACAATATCCTAATGTGTCATGACAAAAATAGGGAGTAGGTTCTGCTTCATCCTCTGGAGGGAGTTGAGCTATTGAGCTATATAGTGGTCTCACTGATTTCTGATCAACATATTGTCCATTCTTCATAATAAATTATTCATTCCATGTGGTAATAATTTTATTATTAACAGTTTAGGTTTGTGCAATGGCCATTCATTGTCAGTGTAAAGAACAACAAGGATAAAACCATAGCTATGACATCACAGTGCCATATATACTCGATGACTGTTTCAATGTGATATAAGATTTGTAAGTTAAAGGTGTAATTCTAACAACTACATATTCATCCCTTTTTGCCCATGAAATATCTGATCATTTCTTTGCTATAGTCTTGGTCACAGTTTTAAGGTTTCATAGCTTAATTTATCAATCACCATATACATTGTAAAATCCGAAAGTCATATGAGAGTTCTATTGCACAGCACAGAGAACGTCATGTTTTTCTGTAAGCAGGAAAACTTTTGACCTTTAATATGCATATACTTTGATTCAGGATTTTGTTCTTCTAATAAGATCCCAGATGACTAAAACATTGTTGATCCATAGATCATAGTTTGAGTAGAAAGGCCATAAGCAATATTTACCAGCTCTGGTGCCTTAAGCAATATTTACCAGTTCAGTAAATGACTGTAAAGACAAGTATACATGCTGTGACTGTATTATCTCATAAAGGTGGAAATGAGAGCATTTGCACAAGGATTGATGTACTATCATTAAATGAGAAATTAATAAAATGTGAATTCTGGACTCAATGACATTTTATTAGAAGTTGATCAAATTACTAGCTAAGCTAGAAGTCAGGAGAAATGAGAAGAATTGAATGAGCATCCATTGTAGTATGATCTCCCTTTGCTGTTTACTTTTATTTTAGTAAAATTTCAACCTTAGGCTTTGTGGGAGCCTAGCCAGTTTGGATGCTCACCTTCCTAGACCTGGATGGAAGGGGGAGGACCTTGGACTTTTCACAGGGCAGGGAACCCTGACTGCTCTTTGGACTGGAGAGGGAGGGGGAGAGGAGTGGGGGGAGGGGAAGGGAAATGGGAGGCTGGGAGGAGGCGGAAATTTTTTTTTCAATAAAAATAAATTTAAAAAAAGAATAAAATAAAATATTAGGCATCATTTTCAAAGTTGAGTTTCTAAATTGAAGAGAAGCACACTTTGACAATCCCTAATAAGTTTTAACTTCTCTTTTGTTCAACTATGATCACATCAAAATACCTTAGTTCTATTGACTTAGCCATTTACTTCATTAGCTATCTGTGTTATACACAATACTTTTATTTTCAGTATAAAGATACTTTCAGTTGTTTTAGATATTTGTATATCTCCAATCACACTAATATTAAGAAACTTAAAATGATTCATTAATACTCTTCTCCAGCAAAAGTTGAAACCTTATACTCAAAGGAAAAAAAATCTACTCAAGAGTCAGCTTGTACAATTTAAGTAAAACAAAAATCTGCCACACTCACTTCTTATACATGTGGTCAACAGTTACCTTCTCACCATATTGATCATTTATGAGCCTGTTCTGCTCTCATCTCATAGAAGACATTTTCAAATAATAAAATTCAAGCTCTGTATACACTATTTTAAAATATATCTTTAAGAATAAATGTTATGTACCAGGTGGTGGTAGTGCACACCTTTAATCCCAGCACTTGGAAGGCAGAGGCTGGCAGATTTCTGTGAGTTAGAGGCTAGCTTGGTGTACAAGAGCTAGTTTCAGGACAAGTCCCAAAGCTACAGAGAAACCCTGTCTCAGAAAAATAAATAAATCATTAAATAAATAAATAAGAATAAATGTTGTGCCTGGTGGTGGTGGCACACATTCTTAATCCCAGCACTTGAAAGGCATAGACTCCAGGACAGGCACAGAGAAACCCTGTCTCAAAATACAAAAAAAAAAAGAAGAAAAACAATAAATATTATTCAAACATTAGATATGAAATGGGTGTGAACTATAAATTATTGTATGATATGATATTTTAAGTTCTTATGCCAATTTTTAGTTCTCAAGGAATATGGGCTTGACCTTGATAACTTTCAGATCAAGTCCTCAGACTGAATGCCTTGAGTTTCATTCTCCTCCAGCCTTATATTCTTTTCTCTGCCCAGCCATATCCCTTCCTGTTTCCACCTCCCTAGTGTTGGGACTAAAGGCATGTGTATAATTAAGAAAAACAGATTAATAGTCATCTATGGTAGTCAAACTTATAGTCATGTAAGATACATTTTCAATATCATATGAAGATATATTTAAATAGATAGATGGTCTTCAAACACTTCAAAGACCTACAGAATATGTCATTAAATATATTTAATAACCTACGAACTCTAGTGACTGACTGCTTTACTTCTCTGATCTCTCCATTTTCACCACCTAATATCTGAGTTCAGGTTTTTTTCATTAAAGTACCAATTGGACTTGTGTTACATATTCTGAACACAGTAGGGCACATACACATATGAACTCACAGTGACTGTGACATAGTACACAAAATTAAAATAAAGACTCCATTAAAATTGGCTTATTTTCTTTGAATTTAGGGAAAAGAAACTTAACAGTTTAAGTCACTTGTCTCCTTTAGCAAGAAATGCAGCATTTTAAATACATAAGAAGATGCTCCAACAATGCCAAAGTAGGGTCACTCCAGTGGGAATGTATGTTGCAATGATTTTAACTCCTTTCAGCATTTGATCTGTCACAATAAACCTGGAAGTTAAAATAATGCTTGACACTTTATAGTGAAATAGCACAAGTTACATGATTCTAAAAGTAGTTTTCTTCATAAATTATATAAAGTTAAAATATCCACAGTACAAAGCAGGCCATTAGTGTATGTATACTATGCCCTAGGAAAATAAGAACCCCTTCAGCGTGATGTACTATCTATCCCTAAGATGCTACATTAATCATCAAATAAAATTTGGATCAGTTTCTAATGAATATTCCACAAGTTTTCAATGTCCTTTTATACAAAATACAACTTCAACCTAGAAATTAAATAAAATAAATTTAAATTTAGTGTATTAAAACTTATTAGAAACTCAATTAGGACAGGCCCATTTTAACAAACAGCATCAACAACTTTATATATATTTAACCTGAGCTAAAGTTTAGTTAGTGTGTATTGTGCCTGATGGTGGATAGGATATTCACCAAATAAAATCTTTGTGTACTAGCTAGTTTTTGTTCAAGTTGGCATATGTTAATATCACTCAGTGATAAGAAACCTCAACTGATAAAATGACCCCATCAGATTGGCTTGTGGGCAAGCCTGTTGGTAAGTTTTGATTATTTATTGAATCAAGCTGGAAGACCTATTAGAAGCAAGCCAGTAAACAACATTTCTCCTTGGCTTGGCTTCAGTTACTGCATCCAGGAGCCTGTCCTAATTAAGTTTCTACCAGAAATTATTTCAGGCATAGAAATAGACTGTGACATTAAAATCATGAGCTAAAATAAACCCTTTGTATTTCACCAAGTTGTTTTTTGTATTTTTTTTTTAAATCAAAGTAGTAGAAGCTAAATTGAGCCATCTCTTTCTCTTCATTCTATCAGATTTTGAGAACCTACACATCAAAATGGAGCAAATAAACAAACCTCTACAGTTCTTGTCTCTTTGTTTTAGGGGAAGCATAAAGAGACAAAAATGAATCTATAAGCTTGCATCCATGCATCAAGTAGAATAATAATTTAGTATTCATTAGAGAGTTCAACAGGCACAATTTTAGTAGTAGAACATTTTGAAGTAACTGGTTTTTGTTTCTTCAACTCAGCACTTAAAACATTACATTTCCCTGAGAAGTTTGCTATCCCAGGTTGTATATATCTATCTAACAATCCTTCACAAGAACTGAGTGGACATTGTCAACGAGAGCCATAATCTGTCCACGTAAGCATGGGTCCTAAGCTTGTTCATAATCCTGACCTTTCCGAGAAGTATCATTTGCTGTTTGTTTCTTATACCAGCGAGATATTATCCTTAGGATGTTTTCTGTTACAAGAGAAAAAGACAAACCCATAATTCTGAAATGTTCAGGAATTGGAATAGCACATATTTCTATGGCCTCTTTCCTCACATCTTTAAATGGAAGCATAATTTCTTATTTGAATTGGAACTTATCCAAAGGAAAGTACTTCCTTTTTTCCTATCTTTAGGTGTTCTCAGTACTTTCCCCTGAAATTAGTTTTTCTCTGATGACACAGTGAAAGCACCTGTGTTCTCCAAACACTTGAGCTGCCAGAAGCCAAGCATTTTGAAGGCTGAATGTACACACTTATTTGTTAAGTATTTGAAACAGATATTAAAGATTATTTCTACACTTTCTCTCTCATATCATTTGTTCTTAAATATTTAGTATTACTCATCCTTTTGATAATACATGAGTTAAAAAAAAAAGAAGGATAAACAATTTGAAGGCTTGCTTCCAGGTCTTCCAGCCTGATTTAATAAATAATTGAAACTTACCAACAGGCTTGCCCACAAGCCAATCTGATGGGGTCATTTTATCAGTTGAGGTTCCTAATCACTGAATGACATTAACCTCGGGGTCATCTAGGTATCACAAAAGATGATATGACATTGTGCGTGCTTAGTCTCAAAAGTCCTCTCATGTTCTCCTCTGTGTATTCCTTTTAGTTTGAAAGCAACGTTATTTCTCAAGCCTCAAATATATGGCTATATGATCACACTCAGGCTGTCATTTAGTATCAATAATTAATATGATAAAATCACAACTTTTAATCCTTAGTATTATTTTCATTTTATTTCAGTTTCTTTTCATCTTAAGCTAGGAAAATTTCTGATGATTTAAATTCCATAGTACACATTTGAAATTCAGTCATGCTTTTTGTAACTCATTGTAAAAGTCCATATGTATCATTGTTTTATCATCATAATTATTTTTCTCCTTTCACATAATTAAAACTGTATTCCTTAAGGACTAGCTTTTTAAAAAAGATCTTCAGAGCTTTTTGTAGTATCTTTAATACTACTGAATTTACTTGAATATTATTACTGGTTAGCATTAACTATTAAGATTAAAAGAAAATTAGAAAATTAGAAGCCTTGTATCTACCTGCTTGTGTGGATTTAAAACTACCAAAGTTCAACACCCATTATGAAGTTACAGTTTCAACAATCTACCCAAAGTGCAATTTTTATTGCCTGTTTTTTTTTTTTTTTTTCAGATCATATTGGACTGTGTGGCTTCAATGGCGTTATAGAAGCTGTCTGAGGATGAGATTGTAACTCAAATTTAAGCTTCAAGGAACTTTGAGAAAAATGTCTGTTGACATTATTTCCAATGCTTGTTTCTTTATAATATGGAAGTAATAGTAACTGAATTTTGAAATTCAATGACACATTATGTTATATTTGTCTGAAGTTGTTGGGTTGCTGCATTATATGATCTTTTGCAGCCTATAAACTGGCTTCAATTATACAACAATGAGACAACAAATGAAAGTTTCCAGTTCACGTCTTAAAGGCCAGACATAGTGTGCTCTCTGGGGACTTTACCTCCACGTGAAAGATATACCTTGTTCTGCAGTTATGGAAATAGCACTTGAGTGCTGCTCTAAACATCCTTATCTATAGCATAGAAAAACAATTGTTTAATGGAGTGATGGGAGAAGACATTATTTGAATTATCCTCTCATCTCTACGTCATCCACTGCCCTGAGATTTTGGCTGAAGAATACGTGCACGACATGGATTTGTGCTACGATCTTTAGCAAGCTTTCGAACACTTGTAATCTGCTCACGAGAATCTTTTCCTGAGGCTCAGCATTAAAATCTCATAAAGAGAAATCGTTGCAAGGTGTTTTCACTCTTGTTGGACTCACTTGACATACGAAGTATTGTAACAGATAGGAGTCCACCTTCCCTGGGAGCATGCATTTTGGCTTAAGTTTGTGATCTGAGTTTAGATCCTTCAAGCACTCAGCATGTCAGCAATCCCCTGTAAGACACTATCAGCGGGGGAACAGAGAGAAGCAAAGGGATTGAATCTGACACAGCTCCATAAGTAAGTTGTTCAATTGACTGCAGAGGTAGGAAGCCTTCCCAGGGTGATTAATTCGAACAGCTTAAACTAGTGGATATGTGCTTTTAAATGATTATTGTCTTTTTTTCTTTATGCCTTGAAGAACAGTAAAATGTGCACTTAAGAATATATGCCATTTTACAAGACTTAAAAAAATTTTCATGATACACATTTTTCTATAATTTTATCTAAAAGCAAAAGTCTAACAAATTAAGTATATAATAATTAAAGTCCAGTTATGCAGATCTTAACTTTATATTTTCTAGGTTTAAGTTCTAAATTGGTCTTTGTAATATGTAGGTTTAGATTCAGTCTGACCGAAGAGAACAAATAAAGAATTGATAGAAACATGAACACCAGAAGGGCCTTTCCCACTGTTTAGTTTACAAATTAACTTTTCACCAAGAGTTTGCTTGGATAGAGAAATAGAACAAATATCAGTTATAAGACAAAACAACAATAACAACAAAGATCTAGAGTTTTATAATTAGAAGATTTACTAGAACATAATATAAAGGAGAGCTTTGCTTCTCAAGGGTTTTGTCAGGATTTGATTTGAGTGCTATATTTTCAAAAAATTATAAAAATATTTTCAATTAAAAAATAACTATTAGCTGGATATGGCATCACATTTTTGCAATCCAAGCACTCAAGAGAAAAGCAGGAGGTCATGTTTTGGGCCCACCATATAGGGCTATACAATGAGTTCTAGACCTGCCTGAGAAACAGAGCATGTTCTAGAAAGGAAAAGAGAAAGATAAAGACAGAGAGATTGAGAGAGAGAGAGACAGAGAGAGAGACAGAGAGAGAGAGAGAGAGAGAGAGAGAGAGAGAGAGAGAGAGAGCAGCAGATGAGGGGTAGGGACATCCCTCCCACTATTTTGACCCAGTGGCTAGCTCCACCATCTGTCTCAGGCCTTGGTGGGTGGGAGGTGGGGGAAGGGCACGTCTCCTTTGCCCATGCTGCAACATGTTGGATGAGGAATAGGGATAGTTCTGTCTTGCTCATAACATTTGGGATGAGTAACCCTCACCTCTGAACACAGGGAAGTTCTGTGTAGTAGGTGTAAGTAGCAGCTGGTAAGAGGGAGGGTGATTGCTCTAGTCTGTTTTAGTTGATAAGGGGTGAGAGGTAAGAGGGACCTCTCATCTTCCCACATTGGCACATGACAGAAAAGAAGTGAGGAAAGCTCTTCCATACTTAGAATTTTAGGTCTGGCTCTCCCAAACCTCTGCAAAATGACTGGCTCTACCTCGTTACCTCAGGAAGATGCAGGGTCTGCTCGGCCAAGTGTTGCACCTGGTTGAGGGCAGGAATAGTTCTCACACTCTTGTGATCTCAGGGACAGTTCTCCCACCTGCCTCAGGCATTGTTGGTGGAAGGGGGAGTGGATCTTTCTCCTGTCTATGTCACTGCAAAATGCATGAGTATTTGGGGCAGCTCTCCCATTTTCACATTTTTGGAGATGGCTTACCCACACTTGCATGATGTGGGATTCCCCTCTGGATGCTGTGAATACCATTGGTAATAAAGAATCTGCTTTGGGCCTATTGCAGTGCAGGCAAAGTGGGAATTCCAAGCACATAGAGGAGGATAGAATCGGCGGAGTCAGGGAAGAGACATAACCACCACAGGAGACAGATGCCAGACGCCAGATGGAAACTTTCTGGTAGGTTACAATCATGTGGTGATACACAGATTAATAGAAATGGGTTAATTAAAGATTTAAGAGCTAGCCAAGAAGAAGTGTGAGCTAATAGACCAAACAGTGTTGCAATAACATATTGTTTTTGCTTCCTGGTTTTGTGCTGCCAGCATGAACTCTTTCTCTTTCAAGAGGCTGAGCACATGAAAGGAGATTGTGGGCAGTGTACTGCAACTTACTTGTTGGCAACATGAGCCAACTGCTTACCAGAGTAGAGGTGGTGAGGATGACTCTCTCCCAGTGGTTCCCAGAACAGTCAATGAATTAAATACCTCTGACATATTAAAAGGTTGAGAGAGATGGAACCAGCATCCAGGACTGTGGCAACCACACTGCTGACCATTTTAAAATGTGTTTTGTCAGAAAAGAATCAGATACAAACCAGGAAAGATTCAGACATAAAAGACCTCTAAATGTAACACAGTGTGTTTAAAAAATTTATATAGGCTTGTGAGAGAGAAGAAAAAGAGTATGGAGTGTTATAAAAAGAAATAAAACATTAAAAGAAATAAAACAAAGTCTTTAAAGAGACAGAGTACAGATAGTCATAGATTAAAGGAGTAAAGAAAAATAAGCCACATAAAGAAGGGCAATACACAGAGAGTCTGGATTATGTACATTACTGTGTTTTCTTTGAAATTTTTGACTGTGAATGAGCTAAATACAGAGAGACATTTCATTTTATGGGCTGCTAAAATAAATATATATATATTATATAATATTATATATATTACTTCAAAATTTGGGTCTAAGAATATATTGCTTTGGAAAAGAGGTTCTATTTTTATTTCCACAGAAGATAAGTACTTATGGATTCATTCCAGAGTAGTGTGATTTAATGGACCAAGATACCCTTAAAGGTCTCTGTGAACCCCAAAATTGCTTCACTAAAGAGATCAGAAAGTCGTTTGGAGAAAACTATGACCAAATTTGCAAATACTATTTATAAACATTTACTTATATTTAAAGGGGGATATGCTATAGATCAATACTACTTTGTATTGGTATTCATCTTGCCTTATTGATACAAATTTAAGGTCAATTTTGTTCTTGATTATTGTATTGTGTTTGTGCATATCATAAAAATGTAATATATACTTAAGAAATACAGATTAATAGATAATCATCTATAATAGTAAAGCTTGAAGTCATGATACTTAGGTTTTCTAGATGTACAGTGATATATTTCAGATGGATAGTTATTCTTTAACCCTTTCAAAGACTAATAGGATATGACATTTAAAATGTTTTAAGAATTTAAGACTTTTCATGACAATAAGACACATCTGTTCCTGGAAGCACCAATCTTATTCAAGAGGATATTAGGCATTGAAGAGGCTCCTTATGGAGTTTGTTAGCCATTTGGGCAAAAGTTGATCTTTCCTGTACTGTTTGATGTTATGATGCATGAACTGGACATACAGAACCCACAGAAAAATAACTGCCGACCTTGACTAAAAATGGTGAAACAGGTCTTTCAGGGTTTCTGTTCATGAGAAAATTGCCAGACATTTTCCAGGAAACAGAAGAAAGCAACTGATGAACTTTGCCAGTACAAGGCACAAGAGGTCTTCAGATTTCCTGCTTTAAGGAAAAGTCTGCTGGATACTATGGGCCTGTAGGCTGAAGATGGATACTTCAGTGTTACAGAACTACTTTGGATGACTGTCCAGGTAGTGAGATATCTCTGTCAATTCTGGAGTTTTGTAATTTGCTTACAATGGATTCCTTTTAACTTAGGAAATATTATATCATTCTGGAGTCTCTGATGAAGTTGAAGAATAGATAGTTATAATTATAGTTTTCTTTAGTTATAATATAAGATAAAGTAGATATAAATGTTGTAACTATAATTCTTGCTTGATACCTGCTTGTTATCTGTAATTTTGCTATGCTAAAGTTAAAACCTTCCTTTAATTTAGATAGAAAAGCAGAAATGATGTGGGATTCACCTATGTATGCTGTGAATACCATTCATTAATAAAGAATCTGCATTAGGCCTATTGCAGTGCAGAATGGGACAAGGCAGGAATTCCAAGCAGATATTGGAGAAGAGGGTAGGTGGACTCAGAGAGAAGCCATGTATCCACCACAAGAGACAGATGCCAGATTCTGGATGGAACCTTACCAGTAGTCCACAACCATGTGGCAATACACAGATTAATCAAAATTGGTTAATTTAAGATATAAGAGTTAGTCAATAGGAAACATGAGCTAATAGACCAAGTAGTGCTGTAATAATATAGTTTCAGTGTAATTTTTCAGTGAGCAGCCAGAAAATAAACAAGCAGCCTCTGACTACACCTGAACTTACAGGATTGGCTCCTTTGTGCTGCCATGGTGATTTATAGGGCATGTTCTCCAACTCTTGAGACCGCACATTGAAGGCCTTGAGTGCTGAAGCTGCTGGAGTTCAGAGACAGCTTCCTGCTCTAATGACCACAGGGCCAGCCAGGTCTCTCACCTGTCTCAGGTGTTGAAGGTCAGGGGGTTAAGAAGCCCATGCCAGCTCAAGAGAGATAAGTAATAAGACAGCTCTCCCTTGTTCTTACTTCAGGGCTGGCTCATCCATGCCTTCACCAACAGGACTAATTTTATTATGTTGCTCACAAAAGATGGAGGCCTGGCTCTCCTGCTCTTATAACCTCATAGCCAGCTCTACCACCTGACTCTGGTATTGGGGTGTGTGGAGTATGGCATCTTTACCTCACCCATGCTACCACAGGACAGATGGAAAATGGGTACAGCTGTCCTACGTTCACAACTTTAGGCCTCATTCACTCACACCTCCAGTAACAGGAGTGGCTCAATTGTGCTTCCCTGCAGAGGTGCAGGGCCTACTTTTCCAAGAGCTACAGCTGTCAGGGACAGATTTCCCATTCTTATGAACACAAGTCCAGCTCTCCCAGCTGCCTCTGGTGTGGATATGGGGAAGGGCATCTCTCCCCAGCCTATACAACTGTATGGTGGATGAGAGGTGGGGCTACATCTCACTACTTTGGGCCTAAGTCATCCATATTTGCACCAAGAGGTTTGGCTCTATTCTGGGGACCAGAAGAGGTACAGGACCCATTTTCCAGATTGTTGTAGCTCGTGGGGGACAGGAACAGCTCTAATACTTTTGTTACTTGAGGGTCAACTCTTCCATCTGCCTTAGACACTGATGCATGAGGAAGCGAGGGGCACCTCTCCAAGCCCCCATGCTGCCCATACAGCAGATACGGGATGGACCTAAGTCTCCCATGCTCACGGTCTCAGCGATGGGTCACATGTGCTCTTATCAATAGGGTGATCTCTGCTCTGCTGCCCATATGAATTTCAGGACTCACTTTCACGCATGTTGCTGCTTGTCAATGTCAAGGGGTCAGCTCACCATCTCAATCTGCTCCCTTCCTCCGTTTGTTTCTTCAAATATGCATCTGTACACAAAACCTAAACCATTCTGTCTGTCTCTCTCTTTCCCATACCACACCATATCATTGCTTGGCTCAGCACACATCTGTCTGGTCCTTCAAGGTACCAGGTGGGCCCATGTTTTCTTTTTGGAGCCCAGGCCTGTGCTTGGGTCTTCTTGTCCCACTCAGTTCACCATGATGTTGGCTTATGCCATGCTGCCCCATCACAAAGATATTATAATGCCCAATCGCCCAGAACTTCTTGATTAATGATTAAAATGCTAGGACAGAGCAAATTGTTTGTTTTTTCTCTCTCCCATATAGGAAAATTTGGTGTAGGCATTTTGTCAGTAGAGATTTTCTCTTCCCGGGTGACTCTTGCTTGTTTTGAGTAGACAGAAACCTAACAGCACAACCAAGGAATACAAATGTGCTTTACTGGTAACTTAAGTTAAAATTAAAGATTGTAAATAACACTGATTTTACTTATTATAATCATCTTTTATGTTGCCTTGCTGTCTTTCCCCTCATGCAACTTCTTGGATAAAATTACAGATGATGCACTGCTATAGATTAAAAATGATCATTCTAAACTATTGATGTGACCTTCTCTTCTCCCCAAGTAGGGAGGCCTGGGATATACTATTAAATTATATGAATACTGGCTATCATAAGGTTCACCAATGAAAATTAATTTCTGCTTCTGATTTAACCTCAATTAATATCTTTACCTCTAAAATAATGGTATTGCTCAGCAACCAGGTTTTAGAATGAAGAAAAATTTGTCATTGTTAAACCTTTTAATTGGGTAAAATGATGATGTTCAAATGATCCTTGTACAGGAGATAACTACTTTTGCTCTAGAGAATGACATTTTCTGTCAAGTATCATCTTCCTTATGACACCAGTTTAAAAGAAACTAAAGTATTTGTTATAAAACACAACATTGCTCTGATTATTTTTATTTATTATTTTTTCTCTAATAAGTTAAGCTGTATTTCCACTGTAGGAGTTGCCCAACACTTAAAAATTATTTTTATCATAGCTACTATTTATTTTATTGGTGATTCCTATCTATTTTTGTATTTATACAGTAGTAATATTGGAAAATGATGGGTTCATTAGAATAGGAAAGAATGTATCTTGGGTAAAATGGTTCATATCTATTTTTATTTGGGGAGGATTAAGACTTTCCTACTTGAAAACAATATCTAAAACAGTTATAATAGTCACTTAATGTTGATGTACCCATCAATATGTGCATACTCCAAAGAACATCTTAGGACATGTTTGTCACCTCCAATGTAGCAGACAAAATATTGTTATTGCTGTAGCAATTGCGGCAAATTGAAATAATGGTGCCATACAATCTCAGCAAAAGGTACTTAAGCTGCTTGCTGCAATGCTACTATAGAAAACACAACCACTGAGTTTATTCACTAGCAGACCATAGTTTTTTTTTTGTTGTTGTTATTTAATACCTTTGGCTACATTTAAGTACTTGTTAGTTAACACATTGGCTAACATAAACTTTTCACAAGTCAAAAATAAGTCAAATATTGATAGCTATAAATAGAGAAGAATGTATCCTATAATACTAACCAAAAGACAGGTAAAACTTTTTATTAGAGCTGACGGAGCTCCAAGTCACAATTGGAACAACATGGATATCAAATAAAAGTGAGAAAGAAATGATTAATCACTATGAGCTATGGAATTCTACCCTGTACATACTGTTCAAATGTATCAGTCACATGAGGTAATCCAGACCCAGAAAGACAATTATCACATGTACTCACTCATAAATGGCTTTTAAACATAAAGCAAAGAAAAACAGCCCACAAATTGTAATTCCAGAGAAACTAGCCAACAATGAGGGCCCTAAAAGAGACATACATAGATATAATCCACATGGGGAGTAGAAAAAGACAAGATCTCTTGAGTAAATTGAGAGCATGGAGACACTGGGAGAGGGTTGAAGGGGAGGAGAGAGGCAGGGAGGGGAACAGAGAACAATGTAGAGTTCAATAAAAAAAGGAATGAGCTGAAATAAACCCTTCCTTTTCTAACAAAAAAAGGAATATTAGTCACAAAGGGCAAAGGTTAAAGGATTCTGACAGAATGGAAGCAATCACAGAGACAGGACATCTAGGAGCAACGTAGTAACTTGGGCAATAGTTAAAAATACAGAAGTGTATTTGCAAATAATTTGTGAAACCCAAGCAATCTGTTGTTTAGATAATAATTGTATACAGACATTGAAATGATCATTTGATGAAAGAGAGTAGTTATGTTAGATGTTTACATTACACTATATTGAGTGAGGGGTCATTGTGTTTTACTATGGTTTCATCTGTGATATATAAATCTGTAAAATTATGTAGACTGTGGTTACCCCGATAGTTAACTTAGTGCTATTCTGAGTATGCTTGTGATGGGTTTTCCAGAATGTGCAATCCTTTAAATTGTAGGATTGAGTAAAACTGATGTCCCTTTCCAGTGTCAGTCTTCCTCAAGAATCCCTCAAAGCCTAGTAAAATACAAAAGCACAACAAATACTGACATTGCTCTCCGCATGCCTGCTGACCTGAGATATCTACCTTCTCTTCTCCTTTCTATTATTTGTCTGCACGGTTATGTTGCTCAAATATCATAAACTATGAATTAGTGACAAAAGCAGCTCAACTGCAAAAGAAAAGCAATTTCCAAATGTATTCTAAGAAACTCTAGGTTTTTTTTAATTTATTGAGTATTATGTGACAAAAATCATTTTAGTCGATGAATGGAAAATACTAGGCTCAACAAATAATAGTTTTATGTAATGATTTTTACCATGCACTAATAATGTCCTTTCTAAATCTTTGAAGTTAGACCAGGCAAACACTTGTACTTAACTTTAGCTTACTCATAACTCTCTTGACTTCTCATTAGGCTAATGTTATTTTAGAAAATTTTATAAATATTTGAGGAATTATATTACCAGGTAATGGACAGATTTGGAATTTTTGATATACATTTAAAAACCAGTAATTTCGGCCGGGCGGTGGTGGCGCACGCCGTTAATCCCAGTACTCGGGAGGCAGAGGCAGGCGGATCTCTGTGAGTTCGAGACCAGCCTGGTCTACAAGAGCTAGTTCCAGGACAGGCTCCAAAACCACAGAGAAACCCTGTCTCGAAAAACAAAAAAACAAAAAACAAACAAACAAACAAAAAAAAAACAGTAATTTCTAGTTTTCACAATGTGTAACACTTGTTGGTATTCCAGTTTCTAGCATTTTGAACTCATTTTTCTTTTCTCAACACATAATTACCATCAAATTTCACTTTGTTACTTCACCTTGTCTTCAATCCTTATTATCTGGATATGGATTTAATCAAAGAAACTCCTACTAATAAGGAAATTTTTCATTAAATATGAACCCTTCCCAAACTGTTTTCTTTCATATCTTGAAAATATCATTTTGTTTCCTCTCATAACCAGATGAGATGCTGTTTGTTTTACTGTGTTAGTCCGGTTTCATTTTGGTAATGAAATTATAAGATAATAATATATCAATATTTCATTTCCCTTAGCATCTTATGATAAGGAAGATTCTTAAGTTCAATAAGAATTCCTCATCAAAATATAAGCATTCTTCCTCCAGGGCTTATAGTGAGGGCAGCTTTATAACAAATGTTCCAATACTGATCCAGTTTGGGATAGGAAAGAGGCAAATTCAAATCCCAAGCAAGGAGGTTCTATCTTAAACTTACTGGGTTTAGTTCATAGAAGAGTTGAGCACTCTGGGGAAGTCATGACTAGGAAGTCAGAAACCCAAAGGAATGATGCTTCTGTGAAACCTGAAACAAAGAGGAAGAATGGACTGCACTGAGATTCAAGCAAAAGATTTCAGAAAGTTGCTCCCTAGTTCCTAGGTTCATGTCAGAGTCTAACACACAGAGATACAATCTGAACAATACGAAACAAGTTTTGGTAACTAGCTAAATAGTTCCAGGCAAAATGAAATCAATAATTAGTTGACATGTTAAGTAAACCTAAATTGTATAACATTTTGGGAGCTAATCCTGCATTAAATTCAAAGTGTATGTAAGAGAGGTTGGAATTATAGAAGGAATCTAATCTAAATGGTTTCTTGTCATAACAAACATACTGACAGGAGAACTTTAGGTTTTTTTTTCCCCATAGCAACAGATCTAGAGTTTTACAAAAAAATCGAAATGCCTAAAATATCCCCCAAGCACAAAGCTTCAAGAAATAGGATGATATCAATCAACATCCACAAATATCAATAGAGTCTGCATTCTAAATTAGCATAAATTTGAAAATCCACCACATATTAGTGAACCAATACAAATAAAAGGCAACCCTAAGCTCAACAGAAAATACAAAGACTGAATTGCAAGATTTTTAGTAATACAATTGTATTTAACATAGTTTAATAATTACTGGATGAAGCAAATATCAGTGCAGTGTTAGGATATATAAGCAATGAATAACTGAGAATAATTAGATATTATACATAGTGAATAAATTTTACAACTTTTTACAATTTTACAGATGTGCAATCTGTGTTTAGTAAACATTTTCAAATTTTCAGAGGAATTACAGTCATAAATTTCTTAAAATTTACTAAACACAAGTGAGAAAAAATAAAAGCACAATGATGAGTAATACAAAAACATAGAACAGACAAAATTCCTAATAATATTTTAATTTTGAAAATTAATAGATTATATTTGCTACTCAAGAGAAAGAGAATGGTCTAATAGTTAAACAAAAGATGCAAGAGGTCCTATTTATTTATTGTTGCTCTCAGTGACTGGGCTAATGAGATTGTATTAAGGAAGTGGTCTACTGTGACCATGCATTGAAAACATAGCAGACAATGAGGACTACTGAGAAGTCAAGAACAATGGCACTGGGTTTTGATTCTACTGCATGTACTGGCTTTGTGGGAGCCTAGGCAGTTTGGATGCTCACCTTACTAGACCTGGAAGGAGGTGGGCGGTCCTTGGATTTCCCACAGGGCAGGGAACCCTGACTGCTCTTTGGGCTGATGAGGGAGGGGGACTTGATTGGGGGAGGGGGAGGGAAATGGGAGGCAGTGGCAGGGAGGAGGAAGAAATCTTTAATAAATAAATAAATAAAAAATAAATTACCAAGTGAAAGGCTTCAGCTGAAACAAAAAACTGTAAACTGCATGACTCTAACTATGACAATCTGGAAAATAATCAAACAATGGAGGCTTTAAAAGAGCAGGGTTTATGCAACATGAGGTAGAGAGGATGTGGACAAATGGAGTAGTGAACTTGGGACTTCGGAGGTTACGGACCTAATGTACCTGCTGCATCAAGATGGAAATGCAACAGTGAATAGCTTCATAAGACTGATCAAACTTGTAGAACAGTAAGAGTGTGGCCCATTGTAAACTGTGGGATGTTGGAGTTAGTTTCAGGCAAAGAGGACCATACTAATTTCACTATTCTGGTGCAGAGTGTTAAGCTAGAAAAAACTGATGGGTTTTATGGAACTTTCAGCATTTTCTGCTCAATATTACTATGAAATAGAATGTAAAATAGCCTAAATATTTAAAAGCACTTAAATTTCTTCATTAGAAGTTAATATATCTAAAAAATAGGAACTGTAGCCTACTTAAACTGATATTACTTTTCACAAATTAGAATATTCAAAATCATAAAAGTCGAACAACACACACACATACACACACAGAGTTATGTATGGAGTATTAAAAAAAAAAGAGAGACCATGAATTTAAACTGAACAAGGAGTTTTATGGGAAGGAGTGGAGAGAGCAAATGAAATGGAAAAACTGCATAATAATTTTCATTTTAGAAATATAAAACATAAATGAATGTGTCTGATCGTATGAAATGTTGTTTTAGAAATCTCGCCTACCTAGGGAGAGACAGCATGATTGTATAAAACAATTAAAAACAGTTTAGCTTTTCTTTAAAATGTTTATAAAACCCTTGATTTGGCTAGCTATTTCATTCCTGAACATGTACATGAATGAAACAAAGCTTTGACTATACTAATACTTTTATACAAATGATAATGACATCCTTAATTTCAATAGCACACAACTGGACAAAGACCAAATATTCTTCATTCAGTAAGTTTATAAACATGTACTCAATAATCATTATGAGAAAGGAATAAAATACCGATAATAAGCATATTATAAGTTAAAGTAAGAAAACAAAGCATAAATATTGCAAATAACATGGGTTCGGTCCTGTAAAATTTGAGAAACTGCCTTAGTATTCCACAGTTATGAGTGATCAATGCTTACTTCAGATGGTGAAACAGAATCATTACAAAAACCAGATTCTGAACCTACTGTACTGAACTTAATAATGTTTTCAAGCTATATTGACACATGAACATTTGTCAGATTTTGTACTGTAGATAATTATGATTGAAAATATCAATTTCCAAATGTTGATTTTTACTAACATTTAGTAAATAGGTCTTTTTATGAAATAAGTTCTTGTCTTGTAGGCCATTTTCTATGGCATATTGATCTACTGTTGACATATAGCATATATTTCTCATATCATTTCAGCAGGATAAGTACTTGAGATGATAATTGTAATGATTGTTCTGTCTCTTGAAGAGACAAGCCACACCCACATTCTCCCCCATCCACTGAGGCAGGCAGGTCTTCCTTCCTGCTTCCAGCCTTAGTCTCTCTTTTCCAGCTCCCTCTCAGAAAGGCAATTTCAGTATCTCTCTCTCTCTCTCTCTCTCTCTCTCTCTCTCTCTCTCCCCCCTCCCCGTTCTTCTCCCCTTCCACCTGCCACATGACTCACCGGGAGACCAGCCACCTTTGAAGATCTGCCACGTGGTCTCATGTGCCATCCCTGCCTGGGACTGGCTGCTCTCGGAACCTACTGCTCCCTGCCTGTTACCACAAGGCCCACTGCCTGCCACCACTTAGGGACCTGCAGTGTTTCTGCTCCCTGCCGCCGCTGGGGATCCACAGCATTTTTTAATAATCCATTGCAATAATAATGTCACTGTTCTATTTATGTACATTTTTACCTGCAACAGAATTATTATCATCTCAAATACTTATCCTGCTATTTTTGTCCAAATAGTGATTTCCAGCAGTAAAAAGAGAAATAAAATTACATGTGACTGTATACTTAAGGAATTCTTAACTTGTAAAATACTTATAATTCATTGTTTTATATTTTCTTCTAAAATTAGCCTTGAATAAGATATTTTGAGGATATATAAGAGATATAAGAGAATTAAGATATCATTCCATCTATTTTTAAGTGGGGGTGATTCCAGCTAGAGACCCTCAAGTCCAGGCAGCAATGATGTGATAATAACCATTGCATATGGAGATTTCAGTGAACCACAGCTTAAGCTTTGAGCGCTGTTTTTACCCTCTTAATGGTAACGGCTAACCTTTAGTGAATACTTAATATCCACAATATATTCTTGTTAAATTTCTCTTACAGTATCTTGACGTTTGTGTTATAAATACCCTGTTTTACATATAAGGACAGCAGTTTAAAAAGGTTAAGCAGCTGGCCTGAAGGACTAAATGAAGGGCAATATTTTCAATGCAGGTGTGTCTAATCACACAAATAAGCCATATTTTCTAGATAGCTCGATCTTCTTTTTAATCTTAGGAAGGGAACAGCCATATGTGAAGGTTAAATAGTAAAGTTTATGCTAGTATAAACTTGTAGACATTGTTCTTGGGCAATTCTGGTAGTAATATTGATTTTCTCTGTTGTCTTCTTCTGTATACCTACTATGTCAAGCTGTGACTGTACAGCCTTCTACTGTCTGCATGATGCCTCTGACTCCAAAGATGGTAAACTTCAATTTAAGATAATTTCCACATGGTTCTCTCAGTATCATTAAAGGGAAAATCTTTATATTTGGACATTAAGAAAAGAAAAAAGAAAAAAAACCTACAAACAGAATAACAGATCATTTTAATTGGCATTTATTTGATTACTTGATATGTAAAAGCAAAATACATATCAAGGGGGCAGAATATAATACTCTACTACATGGATATATTGTGTGATGTTTAAATTCACCTAGACATACCCATCTTATCCTCATTTTATTACTTTCTGCTGAAACTTTAAATATTGTTTTTTCTATTTATTTCAAGTTTAGTTCTTAAGATTATAGTTTCACATGGTTTTAATCCCAGCACTCGGGAGGCAGCAACAGACAGATCTCTGTGAGTTTGAGACCAGCCTGGTCAACAAGAGCTAGTTATAGGACAGGCTTCAAAGCTACAGAGAAACCCTCTCTCGAAAAACCAAAACCAAAACAAACAAACAAAAAGATTATAGTATCAGATTATTTGATTTTTGTAGGACATAACAATAGTCACCTATTCAGGCTTCAGGAAGGCATACACGGTTGAAATCCAGGCAATACATTCATAGTCTCTGCTGGTTGGACTGCTTTGTAACTGAATCTCTAGTAAGATTGGATTGTATCTATCCTCCAGCTTCAGTCTCTTTTAAAAGGTTTTAGGATTACTGTTTCAGAGTCAGAAATCACACAGAGCATTAAAAGCCCACTGAGAAAAAAACTAGTTCACACACATCAAGAGAGTAAAAACTCAAGCTTGGGAGGAGATCTAAAATTCCAGTTTGGCTGTCTGCTACCTCTCCAAGGAACCAGCCGTCAGAAGACAGGTTCATAGAGCATGTTAAGAGATAGGCAGGCCATTTATCCCATTATTAAGGTACAAGGCTTTTCCTTCTCAGAATTCCAGCCTAATGCTGAGCATCTCATAGGGCCACTTTGCATCTTTGTAAATTTTCCCATTTTACTGAATTATTTAAAATAAATTAACATTGTTAATAAAATTACTTATTACTGTTTTTTAATTTTAAACTTTTCATGCATTCCTTGGAAATAGAGTATATGAAATGATTTGTATTTTTCTTGAATATCAATTTTATGTAATACATTTTGATCACGTTTTTCCCAACCATTTCTTCCCAGAGCCTTCCTATACCCTTACCCACTGAAATCTGTTTCCACCTTGCTCTAACACTCTGTCTAAATAAAAAAAAAATAACAAGCAAACCAAAAGACAAGATATAAAAATAACAAGAAAAAGAAAATACAAATACAAACAAAATAAAATCAAAACATAAAAATAAAAGGCAAGCAAGACAATAGAAAAAAAACAAATTCTAGTATTTCTATGACTTTGGTTTTCCTTTTCTTCTTTCTTTCTAGGTTGGAAGCATGTTTCTCACTGTGTGGCTCTGATTTTATTTCCAGTCTCGATTTCTATTAGTCTGATATAAGGTACAGATCATTAAAATATTCTATAGAAACCAGTTCCTGACTAAACAAATCAAGTTGAGCCTTCTTCACACTTCCCCAACCTTTCAACTTGACACCTGAGAAAACTCTGCCAGTATTCTATTGACCACCCAACCACTCCCCTTTCAGGACAGCTACTGAGAGTTTTTGTGCAAGCACTCCTTCTTGTGTTTGAACCCTTCAATTCAGCTGGGCTCTAAGAATCTCTTTTCTACCTCTTCCTTGGGCAGACTTATCTGTGACCCAACTCAAACAATGTGAAACTCGTTGGATTTTTTTTTCTTTTTCTTGAATGTCTTATCTCTTCATTTTTCTACTCTCAGTTTCTTATGTAGTCATTTTCTTAACTCTAACACAATAGTAGAGTTTTAAAATCATTATTAAAATAATAGTTATGTTGCTCTCTATCTTCATTTAATATTCTTTTGAATCTAATTTTTGTTCAAACTTATGCTGAGTCAATTCTGAGATTTTTTTTTCTGTGTTTGTGATGCCAAAATAAAAACGAATTATCTAAGTATCTTATAGACATATTTGTGAAAATACAATAATTCTTCTGTGTTAGAAAGGCCACAAAATATATTACTCCCTACCATATAACTGATTATTAGAACAATTATTCACCATTTCTAGAGCATTATTTTATTAGACAATCTAATCCATCTATTTATCTATCATTATCTCCCTAAACATTCAGTGGTTCTGAGTTATAATAAGCACATAAAGAATTAATAAAGCATTGATAAGTAGAAAGCTTTTTAAATAGAGACTGTAATATTGTTTCACCAGTGTAGTATATCAGGATGGGTATCTAGGTGTACTTGCCCGTATACATGCACCCTTATTACCATAAAGCAGAGTAAGAATAGATATGACATTATAACAATTATGGCATAGACCAACTAGTTTTTTCATAGACTTGTGATGCTGTATTTATAATTTTAAAGATGTATGATACAAGGGTAATTACATATTTATATAAAATTATACTTTTGACTCTAAAACCTATCAAAATTGCAAGTTTAACACAATTCTTTAATATACACATGCATTTCAATCAAAAGAAAGTAAATATTTTTATATAAAAAGGATTAAAAGTTGAACACCCATGTATTTTCCCAAGGTTACAAATAGATCTCTTCTTGCTATGGGACAATGGTCTTATACCCTGTTAAGATTTGTCACTTGTACTGGTTTAATGAGATACTGATTAGTCAGAAGTCAGAAAGGAAGTATAGGAGGGCCAACCAGAATAGGAGAATTTTGAGAAGAAGAAAGGCTCAGTCTTTAGTTGTCATCCAGTGCAAGAGGAAGTAACATGAGAATGCTTTACTGATAAAAAATACCAAGCCATGTGGCTAACACAGACAAGTATTATGGACTAATTTAAGATGTAAGAATTAGTTGATAAGAAGCCTGAGCTAATAGGCCAGCCAGTTTATAATTAATGTAAGCCTCTGTGAGTTTCTTTGGGACTGAACAGCTGTGGCATTAGGCAGGACAGAAACCTGTGTCAATATTTAAAACAAAAATTATTTTGAATCTATGTGTATGAATGTGTTTGTCCATGTGTATCTTTGTGAAACATGTACATTTCTGGTATAGAAGGAGGAAAAAAGAGAACATTAGAACGCCTGGAACTGTTGTTACAGATGTTGTGAGCTACCATGTGGGTAGTGCGATAAGAACCTGGTCCTCTGGAAGAACATCTGATGCTCTTTACCAATAAGCCATTTCTAGAGCTCCATTAATAACTCTTACATGCTATACAGAATACCAGTGTAAAAAATGAGCTGCCCAACTTTTTTTTCATCACCATGGTCCTATGCTCCTAGTGATTGTAGCTTTAGACATACTACATTGTCAGCCTTTGCCCTTAATACTTAAACAAAGATGATGTACGTTGCTAATATAATAGCTCATCTCAGGTTATAGGCATATTTGTTCTAAAAAGTTTTTTGCTGTTATTGCTTTGTTGTTTTCAAAGAAAAAGGAAGGTAATGTTCTACAATTATAAAAATTTTGACTTGTAATACTTATAAAAACTTTTAGGGGACAATCACAAATGTATAAAACTAGCTCCTACTCTTATGAATAATTAGGAAATACATAAAATCACTTGACACAGTGTCTACTTCCAAACAATTTATGATGACATGTAGACTGTGTAATTTATGCATATACAATCAAATATTTAATCAAGAGAACCTTGAACATACAAATTGCAGTTCTTGTTATTATAATTTAAAGGAAAAAAATACATCTGGCCCTGTTAAAGTTGGAGTTATAATGAATAGCCACTAAATAATATACATACTTGAAATTTTCATTTAGGAAGTTATTATAGTATCTGAAATATATCAATGCTGTCCTAATAATAACAAATCACATGGAACTCAACAATAAACAACAAAACAAAACTCAAAAAATAAAAAAATAAAGAAAATAAAATAACCCATAATTAATAATGATATATATGCACAAAACATTGGCTTAAATATATATGATGAAGTAAATCTCTAATAGAAAACATTATATAGCTTTTATTCAAATCTATAAAAGTGATGTAAATATAGACTTAGAAAAGATAAAAAACTATGGACAAATTGCTATAAATATATCCATTGTTTAAGAAATATAGACACTCCCATCAAAGTACTAACCAGTTCATAGCAGTATTATTTGTAATAGCCAGAACCTGGAAACAACCTAGATGCCCTTCAATGGAAGAATGGATGAAGAAAGTATGGAATATATACACGCTAGAGTACTACGCTGCGGTATAAAACAATGACTTCTTGAATTTTGCATGCAAATGGATGGAAATAGAAAACACTATCCTGAGTGAGGTGTCCCAGACCCAAAAAGATGAACATAGGATGTACTCGCTCATAATTGGTTTCTAGCCATAAATAAGGGCCACGGAGTCTACAATAGGTGAACCTAAAGAAGCTAAGTAAGAAGGTGAACCCAAGGAAAAATATATAGTTATCCTCTTGGCTAAGGGAAGTAGACCAAATTGCCGGGGAGAAAATTAGGATCTTGAGGGTGGGTGGGATGGGGGTAAGGGGAGATGGGGAGAGAAAAGGTAGAAGGGAAGGAGGGGGGACTTGGGGAATCAGGAGAATTGGGATAAAGGAAAGGTGGATAGGGGAGCACGGAACCACAATTCTTAGTTAAGGGAGCCAGTTTAGGGTGGGAAAGAGACTTGACCCTAGAGGGGCTCCCTAGTGCCCAAGATGAGGTTCCCAGTTAGTTCCTTGGGCAGCTGAGGATTGGGAACCTGAAATGACCCTATCCTAGAGCAATACTGACGAATATCTTGCATATCATCATAGAATCTTCATCTGGTGATGGATAGAGATAGAGACAGAGACCCACACATGAGCACTGGACTGAACTCCCAAGGTCCCAATGAGGAGCAGAAGGAGGGAGAACATGAGCAAAGAAGTCGGGACCACGAGGCGTGCACCCATCCACTGAGACAGTGGAGCTGATCTACTGGGAGCTCACCAAGGCCAGCTGGACTGTGACCGAAAAAGCATGGGATAAAACCGGACTCTCTGAACATGGCGAACAATGAGGGCTGATGAGACGCCAAGGACAATGGCAAGGGGTTTTGATCCTACTTAATGTGCTTGCTTTGTGGAAGCCTAGCCAGTTTGGATGTTCACCTTCCTAGATATGGACGGAGGGGGGAGGACCTAGGACTTACCACAGGGCAGGGAACCCGGACTGCTCTGTGGACTGGAGAGGGAGGGGGAGAGGAGTGGGGGGAGAGGGGAAGGGTGGGAGGAGGGGGAGAAGGGTGGGAGGAGGGGGAGGGAAATGGGAGGCTGGGA
The DNA here is from genome assembly GCF_018167655.1 of Microtus oregoni. NCBI lineage: Eukaryota > Metazoa > Chordata > Mammalia > Rodentia > Cricetidae > Microtus > Microtus oregoni. The sequence continues at coordinate 18,357,516 of NW_024543076.1, forward strand.
GGAGGTGGGAACTTGTTTTTTTGTTTAAGTTTTTCTTTTCTTCTTTTCTCAATAAAAAAAAATAAAAAAATAAAAAAAACTCAAAAACAAAAGAAATATAGACACTCAGTGAAAGAATATGAGTCATCAACAATCAAAATATGAACCTTAATGGAGACAAAATAATAAATATTTTCATGAATTTTATTGCAGGTGCCATACAATATATATTAAATATATTTATCTCACCTCCTTCCATAACTCCCACAACCCACCCCATCTTTCCACCTACTCCTAATTTTATGTCTTCTTCCCTTTGTTAATTTAATTAATGACACAACAGTTGTATTATATGGTAAAAAATATACTTCAGGGTGTGATGCCATTCACTGGAGTGTGGTCAACTTACTATGAGTTATACCTTCAAACAAACAAACAACAAACAAAAGTCTCTGATTGTCTTCAGAAGCTGTCTATGGCAAATAGATTCTCTGATAGTTGTTGGGGCTCATGAGCCTCCTCATATTCTGTGTCAGAATGTTAATTTTCGTAATGCTGTGAGTTCATGAGTTCAATAGTCCTGTCATGTACAAGAGGGACTGTTCTGCTAACCTCCTTTATGTCCTCAGGCTCTTACAATCTTCAAACTCTGTCTTCCTTGTCAGACTATGTAGAAGCATGCATATGTTAAGAGTCGAGGCGTTTTTCCAAAAACCCCGGAGGATTTCAACAAAAACTGATAAGTCAAATGCTCTGAATGGTGGGCCACTGAAATTTCAATCAAGAAAAAAATATTTTTTTTGCAAACTTTTACCAGGAAACTCAGGAAAATTCTATTACATTACATCATTATCATAAATTTCAATCAAAATATGGAAAAATAAAAACTAACAAAATGCTTTGTCTATAGCTACATCATCTGGGAGCATGTACTAAAGCGTGTGGAATACTCATATAGGTGAATTGGCAGGAGCTCAAAGTCAGCCTGGGTTGTACATTGATTTGCAATCCAGACATAGCTACAGTGTTAGAGTCTGTTACAAAATCAAAGATTTTTAAAGCGACTTTTGGATTTTCTAAATTATTGTAGATGTCAAATATAAAAATAAAATTTGTGCAATAATTATTGAAAAAATTGTATAATTTTGTCATTTCAAAATTCTAAAACTCATACTCCTTAAAGACCTCTAACATATAATAAGTTGATCATAGCAACTCATACTTTTGAAAAATATCATATTCTGTTAAGTGCTTCTTTAGTACACTTCTCTTGACACGACATCACAGCAAAGGAAAAGCATTGACCGAAATGGTGAGTTGATTGATGAAATTGGTGAAAGCTATGTAGGTAAGTCAGATACAGTATTGGAAAGATATTCTTCAGAAAGCCAAACTTATATTCTAATATGATAGTCTAAAAACCACAGCTATGATAGATAAATATTTTTCAAATCTATGCTTATTCTAACATTTTTAAATGTTATATGGTTTAAAATAATTTTAAATTTTTATTGATATAATGTCATTTTAATTATATAAATCATATGAGAAAAAATAAATTAGTTCTATTTATAAAATATTATATTGGAGTTTTAACTATAGCAATACCATTCCTGGCTTAGTTGTCCTTTCATGAGTGAAATTTAGAGCTGTTTGATTGATTACCTCAGTTAATGGATTAATTTAGCAAAACAATTATGTGATTGATTGTTTTTACTGAAGCAAATTGATAGTTAGACAATATAGCTAAATTCATTTATGTGCTTTCAAAAAGTCGTAACCATCTTAACTTTTTCTTTTGTTTCTCATGTGAAAAATTGTATCTCAACATCAAAAACCATGTAAAGGTAAATGAAGTGGAAAAAAAATCAAAGGTAGTTACAACTCAAGTGATACTTTCTGTTTCGTGCAGTCAAGATCGAGCCTATAATGAATTAAATCACAAACATTGAACTTTCATCACTGTTGTGATCAAAGTCTGAGAGCTCACACTTAGCTGCAGAACGAAGTGCATTTTCAGAAAGGTGTGGTCTAACCTAAGAATGCTATTTAATTATTGGATGCTATGCTAGATCATAACCTCAAAATATTAAAGTTACAATGTATAACAATATTTGTTTCATGATAGCAAGTAACAATTTTACAAAAAAGTTATTGTTATTTGATTATGAGAATTTACTATATTTCAGTGCTCTTTACCTGACCTTAAAACTCTGTGCAGATTTAAAAGAATATTCATACGAGAAAATACTCCATAAGTACTCACTCAATGCAAAGATATAGTTTTATTATTATTATTTTGGTATCAGTAGTAAACTACATACAGAGAGAAGCAGAAGCTATCAAAAAGAAGTGCCACATTTGGCTATCTTTATTTTATTAGATTTTTTTAAAAAAATACCCATCCAAATTCCCACTCCCTCCCTTCCTCCCATTCCCTGGAATCCTAAAAGAGGGTAAGGCACTTTGCTTTGTGGAAGGTCCAAGGCCCTCCCTACTACTTCTAGGCTGAGCAAGGTATACATCCAAAGAGAACAGGATCCCAAAAAGCCAGTACATGCAGCAAAGATAAATCCCACTGCCACTGCCAGTGGCCCCTAAGTCTGCCCGAGACATGCAACTTTCAACCACATTCAGAGGGACTAGTTTGGTCCTATGCTTGTTTCTTGGAGTTGGTGAGCTCCCAGTAGCTCAGGTCAACTGTTGAAGTGTGTGAACCTTTCATGATCTTGACCTCTTTGCTCATATTCTCATTCATTACACTCTTCAACTGGACCTTGGGAGCTCAGCCCAGTGCTCCAATGTGGATCTCTGCATCTATTTCCATCTGTTGTTAGATTAAGGTGATTTATATGGTGAAATTTAAGTTAATCATCAGTCTGACTACAGGGCAAGGCCAATTAGGACACCCTCTCCTCTATTGCTTAGGATCCTTATGGATTCCTGGGAATTTTGCTAGAGCCAGGTTTCTTGCTAACCCTATATTGGCTCCCTCAATCAAAATATCTCTCTTATCTCTTGCTCTCATATCTGTACTTCCTCCATCTCAACTATCCAATTTCCTCAAGTTCTCCTCAAACCTCCCCTTCTCCCCTCCTCTTCCTCCTCTCCTCTTCCTTCTACCTCCCGTCCTTCTACAAGTCAGATGATCTTGTCTGTTTCCAGGTGGATCTATATATGTTTTTCTTTGGGTTTATCTTATTACTTAGCTGCTCTAGGATCATGAACTATAGGCTCAATGTTCTTTGTTTATAGCTAGTACCCACTTATGAGTGAGTACATACCATATTCATCTTTTTGGGCCTGGGTCACCTCACTCAGGTTAGTGTTTTCTAATTCCTTCCATTTGCATGCAAAATTCAAGATGCCATTGATTTTTTACGCTGAGTAGTAATCTAATGTGTAAATGTACCACACTTTCTTAATCCATTCTTCAGTTGAGGGGCATCTAGGTTATTTCCAGGTTCTGGCTACTACAAATAATGCTGCTATGAAATTGTTGAACAAATGCCTTTGTAGGATGATTGAGCATCTTTTGGATATATTCGCAAGAGTGGTATTGCTGAGTACTGAGGTAGGTTGATTCCCAGCTTTCTGATTTCCAAAGTCGTTGTACAAGTTTGCATTTCTGCCAGCAATGGATGAGTGTTCCCCTTACTCCACGTCCTCTCCAGCATAAGCTATCATTAGTCTTTTTGATCTTAGCCATTCTGACAGGTGTAAGATAGTATCTCAGAGTTGTTTTGATTTTCATTTCCCTGAGAGCTAAGGAAGTTGAACGTTTCCTTAAGGATATTTGGCCATTTGAAATTCTTAGTTGAGAATTCTCCGTTTAGTTTAGTAGACATTTTGTTAATTGGGTTATTTAAAATTTTAATGTTTAATTTCTTGAGTTCTTTATATATTTTGGAGATCAGACCTTTGTCTGATATGGGGCTGGTGAAGATCTTTTCTCATTTAGTAGGCTACCTTTTTGTCTTATTGACTATGTCATTTGCTCTACAGAAGCTTCTCAGTTTCAGGAAGTTCCATTTATTTACTTTGATTTTATTGTCTAAATATAACTGGGGTTATATTTAGGAAGTGGCCTTCTGTGCATTGAAGACTATTTCTGACTTTCTCTTCTATCAGAATCAGTGTGGTTGGAATTATATTGAGGTCTTTAACCCATTTAGATTTGAGTTTCATGCATGAAGATAGATATAAATCTACTTTTGTTCTTCCAAATGTTGATGCCAGCACCATTTTTGAAGATACTTTCTTTTTTCCATTGTATAATTTTAGCTTCCTTGTGAAAAATCAGATGTTAATAGGTGTGTGGATTAATATCCGGGTCTTCAATTCGATTCCATTGGTTAACATCTCTGTTTTCATTCCAGTAACAAATTCTTTTTTCATTACTATGGCTCTGTAATAGAGCTTGAAATAAGGAATAGTGATTTCTCCTGAATTTTCTTTATTTTACAGGATTGCTTTGGCTATCCTGAGGTTTTTTTTTTTTTTTTTTTTTTTTTGGTTTTTCAAGTCAGGGTTACTCTGTGGTTTTGGAGCCTGTCCTGGAACTAGCTCTTGTAGACCAGGCTGGTCTCGAACTCACAGAGATCCGCCTGCCTCTGCCTCCCGAGTACTGGGATTAAAGGCGTGCGCCACCACCGCCCGGCTATCCTGAGTTTTTTTTTTTTTTCTTTTTCCATATGAAGTTGATTATTGTTCTTTCAAGGTCTGTGAAGAATTGTATTGGGATTTTGATGGGAATTGCATTGAATCTATAGTATGCTCCTATTTCTTTAAGGGAATTTTTACTTACTCTTTAAATGTCTACATCATTTTCATAAAGTTATGTTTAAAGTAATTTTCTTTGGTGGAGTTTTGGGGGTCGCTAATGTACACTATCATATCATCTGCAAATAATGAAAGTTTCACTTCTTCCTTTCCAATTCGAATCCCCTTGATCCCCTTATGTTGTCTTATTGCTATTGCTAGAACTTCAAGCACTATATTGAAGAGGTATGGCGAGAGTGGGCAGACTTGTCGTGTTCCTGAGTTTAGTGGGATGGCTTTAAGTTTCTCTCCATTTAATTTGATGTTAGCTGTCGGCTTGCTGTATATAGCTTTTATTATATTTAGGTATGACCCTTGTATCCTTAATCTCTCCAATACTTTTATCATAAAGGGATGTTGAATTTTGTCAAATGCTTTTTCAGCATCTAATGAAATGATCATATGGTTTTTTTTTTCTTTCAGTTTATTTATATGATGGATTACGTTGATAGATTTTCGTATGTTGAACCAGCCCTGCATCCCTGGGATGAAGCCTACTTGATCATAATGGATAATTTTTCTAATGTGTTCTTGGATACAGTTCGCCAGTATTTTGTTGAGGATTTTTGCGTCGATGTTCATGAGTGAGATTGGCCTGTAATTCTCTTTCTTGGTTGAGTCTTTGTGTGGTTTTTGTATCAGAGTGACTGTAGCTTCATAAAAGGAATTTGGCAATGACTCTTCTGTTTCTACATTATGAAATACATTAAGGAGTATAGGTATTAGTTCTTCTTGGAAGTTCTGGTAGAATTCCGCATTGAAACCATCTGGTCCTGGACTTTTTTTGGTAGGGAGGTTTTTGATAACCTCTTCTAATTCTTCGCGACTAACAGGTCTATTTAGATTGTTCACCTGGTCCTGGTTTAACTTTGGTATATGGTATTTATCTAAAAAAGTGTCCATTTCCTTTACATTTTCCAGTTTTGTGGCATATAGGCTTTTGTAGTAAGACCTAATGATTCTCTGAATTTCCTCTGTGTCTGAGGGGGAGAAGGGTGGGAGGAGGGGGAGGGAAATGGGAGGCGGAGAGGAGGTGGAAACTTGTTTTTTTTCTCCTTTTCTTAATAAAAAATGGAAAAAAAATTGAAACAGTAAAAAAAATAAAAAAATAATAAAGTAATTTTCTTCTACTTCTTCTGGGTTGTGGTGATCAAGTCTTCCTTATTTGTGAACTTTGGGTTCTGGTGTTATGTAATATTGCTTTTTAGGTTGTTGGAGTAATTCTTGCATTGGTGCCTACCCTTCTCTTCGTTCAAATGAGACTGTATGTGTCTTGATCCAATCCTTGCTGTGGCTGTCTGAGTATTAGGAAGTTTTTGTTTGTTTGTTTGTTTGGTCTGCTCAATACTGTCAATGTCTCTCTCAGAAAGTAGGAAACTCCCTGTTGGGTGGTTATAAAAGCCAAAGGAGTTGAGGAAGGGCCTCTGGGTTTTGTCCCAATGGGGAGGTCCTAGAAATTGGGGTGTCCATCTGTGTGGCTGTTACTCACCTCTTAAGTCCCCTCAGTTGGCAATCTTTATTTGTCTCTGTGAATTTTGTCTTACAAGGTAGTAGGAGTTTTCATTCTTCTTTATGACTAAATGCAAATTTATTATGTATATGTCACTCATTTTATTGATCCATTTGTCTCTTAATTGTATCCAAGGCTGTTTCTAAGACTTCAGCCATTGTGTGTTTTGTTGCCATAAACATGAGCTTGCAAAATTACCTGTCATGGGGTGACTTAGAGTCCCTCAGTTATGTATTCAGGGATGGTACAGGTGAGCCCCATTGAAGTTGTAGTTCTAGGGTTTCCGTTTTAATTTCACAATAATCCATGTATTTTATAACCTATTAAACAGCATGATTTTGGCCAACTACACTATATTTTGTGATTAGACTATGTTGAAATACTGTTTCTGAACTATTTTGCAATTTGGTAATCATTTTTGAAATTGATTTAATCAATTCCTAGAAAAAAATGATTCTATATTCAGTAGAAAACAATAAAATCTTACTGATTTTTATTAACTCACCTGTAATAGAACATTTTTAGATTGAGTCACAAAATATAATAACTAAACAATGGTTACTTTAAATATGGATCAATATAGGAGAAGCCAAAGGAATCAAAGATTTTAACCTGTAGGAATGTCAATTAAAGTTCAGAGGAAAGTAAAGAAAAAGAAGGAAGGAAGGAAGGAAGGAAGGAAGGAAGGAAGGAAGGAAAGAAAGAAACCTCCATACAGATTACAATCATGCCCTGACCTATGTATAGTGCAAAAGATTTTAAACATTTTCAAGCATTTTGTCTATTTTCTCAGGCAGAGCTACTCTGCATGACATAGATAGGACCTTAATATAGTTCTAATTTGCAGCCAAGCTTCTGAAATGTTGAACACTTTTTACATATTGATTCTGTATGTGTTTATTCACCTACGATCATCATCCTTGGAGAACTGTCTGTTCTTTATAGTAACCCATTTATTTATTGAATTGTTTGAAGTTTTAGTGCTTAGCTTTTGATTTTTTTTTCTTGGCTTGCTTACACTGCTTTTTATGCAACTCAGGACCACCTGTCAAGGAATGGCACTATCTTTAAGAAGTTTGGCCCTCCCTCATCAATCATTCATAAAGAAAATGTCCCACAGACTTGACTACAGTTCAGTCTGATGGAGACATTTTGTCAGTTGTAGTTCCTTTCTTTCCAAGATTAATTTAACTTGTATAAAGTTGAGTAAAGTAACCAGAACAGAACAGATCAATAGCTAGCAATTTCTGTCATATTTTACAAATTGTCTCTTCACTCACTTTATTTTTCTTTTTATTGAAATTGCTGAATATTTTGAAAAATTTTAATGTAATGTAATTCCATTTCTGTTCCTAAAATCGTTCCCAGTGTACTGAAGTCCTTTTCAGAATGGAATATGTAGGTGTAAGTGTTGGACTTTTTATACATATTCCCTTCAATGGTTTCAGTTTAACATTGCAAATTAATGCCCATTATTCCAATTTAAGCTAATATATTAAATATGAAGAGGTAATCTGGCTTAATTCTATACTTGGATTCCTAGTTGCTCTCTCAGGATTCATTGAAGAAGCTATATTTTCTCAGTTGTATTATTTTAGAATCTTTGCCAAATATCAAATTTGTATTTATTTCTAGACCTTAATAGTATTCAGTTGACTATTATTATATGTCTTTTTTTTCTGTCATTCCAATTTATTTTTGTTACTAAGACACAATAGTATGATATGAAATTAGATATACTGGTAGCCCCGGCATTGTTCATTTTGCTTAGGGTTGACTTTGTCAATCCAGAACTTGTGTTTTGAATGTGTATGTGTAGTTTCATATGAATTTTGGGATTGTTCTTTTTTTACAGTTATGAAGAATGTTTTTAGAATTTTGATGGTGTTGAATATTGATTTATAAAGTATTTTTAATGCACATTGTTTCAACGATACAGTAAATTATATTCAATTTTTAACCAAAGAAACATTATTACATACATTTTAGATTTCTGCAATTATAAAAAAAATTGTGTTTTGGAATGTATGTTAGAATTTCATATACAAAACTTTGTTTCTCAATATTTTGGGGGAAGGGTAAGATATATAAAAAATGTAGACTTCCTAACAGAACCTACTTATACTTCTAATTTTTAACCCTTTTTACACAAGAAAATTTCATATGATCTCTAATATAAAAGAGTACAAACAAAAATGTAATGGTAAAAATCATAAGAAAATTTATTTTAATTGGATGGTAAACATATAATTTTATAATTTATTAAAGATAAAAGTGACTATATATACATATATATGAAATTGATTATTTACTTGTCTATTACAAATGAAGAATTAAATCTTGGCTACATATTTGACACAATAGAGCACATAGTACCTTTAACACTTCCAGAGTTGATTATTATTTAATTTTATAACCTTCAATGCTGGTAATGCCACTTTAAATAAAATTTAGTCCTAAATAGCAAAAGAACATCGGAGTCACTACAGAGGTTTTTTAAATTCTTACTTAATCCCCAAATTAAAATTCATTTAATAATTTGTTTTGAAAGTCAAATCAGCCATGTTTCTCAAATCAATCATCCTAACATGGTGGAATCTAATGACACACTACTTTGATACATGCTGAGAAAAGTGGTAGGAAAGCATACAATTTTATTTTCTCTAATTAAACCTGCTTCAGTATCAGCAGAAGCCACACAGGCTAAAACCACAGCTCTTGATATTCACAGCAGTCTCAGTTTTGAGCTGATGTCTTTCAGGAGGAGTTCACTGGTGCTGGGTGATATGATGGGCACATGTAAACTGGAAAATGCACATGTTTGTTTTGAGTCAAGGCTGCATGAAGTAAGAAACACGAGACCACATGGAAAAAACTCAAGAAAAACACCTGAATTCATACCATGCTGATTTAGAATTAATTTTTAGTTGTTTCTTGTTCAGAAATCTTTTCCTATCACTAAATTCTCTGCAGCCCCACATGTTCTTACATGATCCAACATAGAACTACATCATAATTTCAGAAAATGGACTCTAGACATTATCAAATGTCTCACAAAAAATTTTTAGAAATGAATTATTTCTTTTTACTTAGTTTAATTTATTCCAACAACATTTTACATAATGGGTCTTTCTTCACTAGCATTTATGTGTAAGATGTGGGTTACTTATTATGGTCTAGCTATAAGACAGTATTTTGGGGGTAAACCAGTGAAAAATGTATATTTCTTATCTCAAAACATTTCATAAGAAGGGAGGAAGAGACAATTCGGTATACTTGGTAGGATAAGCGCTCTATAAATGAAAGGAGCGCAAGCAAGCATGAAGAAGGAGCACCACTGGGACAATGTAGAAAGAAAATGAGTCCTCCCCCAAAAGAAATGTTCCTGGAAATAAGATTGAAAAAATGAGAAGGATAAGGCATGAGAGAAAAATAGTTTCATTATAATACATGTTAGAGAATTAAGAGAAAGAGAAAAAACATGACTTTTTTTTTGTAATAACTGTATTGTTCACATAAGATCATAAGAGGGGCAAAGAGTGTTAGAAAGAAGGTGATCAGCATGGTAGAACTAGAGCAGCCTGTGGGGCATCTGATGGGCAGCTGAAGAATTTGGACTGCAGCATACACAGGTAAATAAATAAAAATAAATAAACAAGGAATCACTGGGAGGTGTTGGAGCTTTCACCTTCAACCTGATTATATTTAGAACATTCCAGGAGTAAAATTAAATATATAACTGTGGTTTCCTTAGTCTAATTGAATTAAGTTTAGAAGACATGGAAGGGACTAGACACTTTTGGCTCTTTGCATACTCAGAAGGAAGCTCAAAATGTGAGACACCAAGATAGTACCTCTGGGTAAGGCAGTGAGTGAGATGGGCCTAGCCATAGCTCATCCTCCCCATACTTTATTTGGAATTTAAAGTTCCTAGAAATGGGGAATTTACATTTTAATTCTTTCCAGTCTATTATGGCAGTCTAACCACTCAGAGATTATTTAAATTTTGTTTCTTAAAAAAATGTATGTTTGGGGGTAAGGGGATGGCTAAATTGTTATGAGTTATTGTTGAGTACCCAAGTTTGATCCCCAATATCCATATGGTAGCTTGTAATCATTCATAACACTACCTCCATGGTATACTATGGCCTCTTCTAACTTCTGCAGGCATCAGGCATGCACTGGGTACATGTATGTATTTTCAGACAGATCTCTAATGTACATAAAACGAAGTAAAAAAAAAGTAAAATTATTAAGCCTGAGGGTGATGCTCTGTGATACAGAGCTTTCCAAGAACGTGTGAGATCCTGTATTCAATTTCCTGTGTTCAAGATAAAATGAAATTATTATTAATTATTATTATTATTATTTTGAGACAAGCTTTTTCATATTATCCTGGAACTTCCTCTTTAGATCAGGCTGGCCTCAGATTCACAGAGATCCACATGCTTCTGCCCCCAAGTGCTGGGAATAAATCCATGCACCTCCATTGTCCGGGAGAATATTATTTTTTTAAAAAATATGCAGACCTTAAAAAAATAGGTTGATTTGTTAGCAAAAGTGGAAGTCAATTAAGGATAGAAAATGTATTGTTTTCTTTCTTAAAATAAAATTTCTAGGGATAACCTCTGGTAGAGCTTACTATAATTCAAAGGCATGAAATTAGACCATGTGTAGAAAACAGAATACATGTGCAGAAAACAGGAAAGAAAGAATAAAAGAAGAGAGAGAGGAAAGGAGAGAGGGAGCAGGAGAGAGAGGGGAGGAAGGAAGGAAAGAAGAAAGAAAGGAAACAGAGAGGACAATATGTTCTGTGTGAGTGCTTGATTCATATAAATACAAGTCAAAGAAATTGTATTTCCTGCTTTTTTCAAAAAGCTAAAGCCATAGAAGTCTGTATGTACCATTATCCGAAAGCTGTAAGTCTCAGGTCCCAACACTAACAGTACTGATTCCTTCTGAGTAGAAAGGTAGCCTGCTCCTGCCTTTCCAATTCTGGGGGTTATTTGAAAAGTTCACTGCTCTTTGACGCCTGTGTCCATCACATTGTCCTCAGTATTTACCTTGACAGGATGACTCCTCATTGTCTTCTGTTTCTGTCTTCACTCTTCATAGTTAAAGTGTCATGTGGGATTAGTGAGGATTAGGGAACCATGCTTGCCCAATATGATTTCATTTTATGTGGTTATATCGCTAAGGTATTTATTTATTTATTTATTTATTTATTATTTTATTTTGAAGCCGCAGCAGAGTAGAAGACTTCAGGCTAGGGCTTCAATTTGCATTCTTTGGGATACAAAACCCAATCCAATAGTCCCCCTCCACACACAACATCCTGCTTGTCATTTGACCTGGCTTGCATCTCCAAGCCCTAGAATACATTTTTGACCTGCAAAACTCATAACATTTACATTTTATTCTTTATTGCAGACATATTTTGTATTCTCTAGTTTGCTTCAGCACTTCACTTTGTCCTGCTAAAAGCAAATAGTCATCTATAAAATGTCAAATGGATTACTTATCTCTTTTAAGGAATATTAACAGAGATGGTGATAACTCCTCATAATTAACATTTACATTTTATGACTCAGTATTTTCATCAGCCTATTAACCTCTGAATTTCCGTGATCATGGAGGGCAGGTATGCGAAGTATTTTTCATCTTCATCTAAAATATGTGACATAATCCCAGAGTGCCAGCTGCTTTGCCTATCATAGGATTTAGTCAATGAAACTGAAACTAATTATCCTCATTTTCTCTGAACAGTAAAATGTAATAGTGGTTTTCTGGATGTTATGATAAGAAAATTATATAAAGAAATGCAGAGCATATAGAAATAATTCAGTTGCTTACCCTCTCAAAACTGAGCACTAATAGGGACACAATGAATATATTGATGATTATTTTCCCATTTTCTTCCTTTATCTTATTGTCTTTCTACCATTTTAATACATTTTCTCAGTAACATGGTACTTATATATCTTTTGCTTTCCTTTATAACATTCATCTTGAGTATTTTTAGTGAAAGTTTAAATCTTAAAATTGGGGGTTTTCCTGAGCGTATTAATGCCAGGAATAAAAGCATGTCTATTAAATGAAATGGTTTCCTTAATGAAATGAATTACTCTATAAACCTATCTAATGATTCCTAGTGTCAGAAAGCAGGATTTTGCTGTTTCTTCTCCACAGGAAGTTTCTGTTCCCTAAGGGATAATGCTATCTATGAGAAGCTTGCTGGATAATATCCGTTTCCTCACTTTTGATATGTAAATTTTCATCCACCCATCTCTGCTTAGAGACTGACACCATACTTAGTTAAGTAAATCTGCACCTCTGTTTGCATTGATTAATAATCATTGTGCAGATTTATATTGTATATCAGATGTATAACTAGAGGAAGGTTTTTCTACTTTGAAATATTTGCTAGTAGTTGTGGAAGAATTAAAAAAAATAATAAAATTCCATACCCAGGATATACCTCTACTTCCTTCCTTCCTACTCCTTTTCCTCTGCTTCCTTTAGTTCTTTCTTCCCTCTCCTGTTCTTCTTCATTTTTAGTTTCAAACTAGCATCTCAATATCTAACCTGGCTCTGTGGGTGTTAGGAAACTGTCTAGGAAAAAGTGGATGGCTAAGAAATTGAGGTGATGCAGCCCCCGTTCCCAAATGCCGGGACAGAAATTCTGTACCATTCCATACGACATTCTTCTTAAGCATGAGCATTTAAGAATCATAATGGGTGTTCACCTGGAATTACAATGTTATGCTAATGCGTAGTGGTATATTATTTGTATAAACAAAGATTGAATGAAGATCAGTGCAAAGCAGCCTCACTAGTCAGCCGTAAAGGCCAGGTAGTGGTTGCACACCCCTTTAATCCCAAGAGAAACACTAGTGGCTAGCCTAGAGGCTGACCAGTGGTCATGCACTCCTTTAATTCCAGCACTAGAGAGAAATATAAAATGGGAGGAGACAGGTATCATGCTCAGTCTCATTGTGAGGTTTGTGGAGGCAGGATCGCCATTTTAGTTACAGGTAGAGGTAAGAGCCAGTGCCTGGCTGCTTTTCTTTTCTGATCTTCAGGTTGAACATCAATATCTGTCCCTGGGTTTTTATTATTCTTGCTACAGGACTATAGTGAGCAGTTTTACAGAGCATTCTTGTTCAACACCAAAACTGCTATAGTCAGTTTCTTTAAAGCTGTTGAACTTCTGTCACAAACACAAGGTGGGAAAAACTATTTTCTCAGGGTTAAGAAAATTCTTATTCCTAAGGTACATGTTCTAGCTTTGTTTCTGTTGCTGTGATTAAATTTTCCCATGAAAAACAGCTGAGATGAGTAGGGTTTATTTGGCTTACAATCCCATTCCTGCTGGGAAGTCAAAGTACAAACTCAATCACATCCACAGTCAAGAGTAGAGAAAAACACACACTGACCCTTGCTTGCTGCTTATGTTTTCTTTACTTTCAGGTTCAGGGCCCAGCCCTTGACTTTAAGCTACACACACTCAGTGCCTGTCTTTTTACTCATATTAACAATCAAAACAACCTCACATAGATATGGCCACCGTCCTTCACAAACTAGATCACTCCTCTTAAACATTCTCTTCCCAAAAGATGCCAGGTTGTATCGATGGACAGAAAAAAATAATCAGCATGAAGCCAAATGTAGTGAGTGTTAAAATGACAAAACCTGCTGGTTATTTCATATATCAAAGAAAAGTATATATCAACTATACGATTCTTTTGTAATATACTTTAATCATTGTGTCTCAGGAGGAAGTCATATAATATGTACATTCATGTAGGAGAAATGGTATGAAGTGGTGTTTGACAAAGTTGCTTCATATTGCATATTTTGTCTTTATATGTTTTTATTTCCATTCCACCTCTACTGCTAATCAATGTAATAATAAATGAAACAATGTAAAAGCTTATTACTCCTGGTTTTCTGCCTTATTAGACAAGATAAATACTGTAATCTCCTTTCATGGTTCAAAGTGAGGTAGAGTGATTTAATTACCTGTGAATAAAAGCAATTTAGGTGATTCTTTCTGATCATTATCACAGAGAATCAAGAGACAAAAATTCTTAATAATCAATAACAGTGTCAACTGAATACCAATGTTAAGTTCTGGTGATTTCAATGACTGCGTTTAGCAGAGTCGATCCCACTGGCTTCAGACATCTTTGGAGCACTCTCTACCCACACAATTCATTACAACTTTTCATAGTGCGTCTCAGATACTTCTCCTGTGTTTTATATAGTTAAGTTAAATAAAATTTAAATTTAAAATTTAAATAAAATCCTCCATTACTTAATTTAATAAAATCTAGTGCTTGTACATCCTACTTATTATGATGGCTAGTTTGATATAGGGTTAACACAATCCACAAGCAATTTGGAAAAGGGAATCTAATTGGGAAAATGCCCCTATGAGTTCATTCAGTGGGCAAGCTTGTTGGGTATATCCTGGATTGATGATTGTAATAGGAAGCCTAGTCCATTGCAGGCTCATGCTGGCAGCTGAAGTTGATAGTATAAGATTTTCCCTGGTAATATTTTTCCATAAAGAAATGAAGAGGGTATGAAAAGTAGCTGAGGCTTGGTACCAGAGTACAGTGCAGGCCAATGTTGAAAGTGTAGACTGAGAGGCAGTGGAAACCCTAGGGCTGAAGTAGTCATAGAGAAAAGTTGAGTCTTTGTACCATATGGCAGGTTCGGAGTGCCTGAAGAAATAGCCCGGGAAAGCCTATTGATGGAAGAGTAGCCCAGTTTTAGTGAAGACCCTATCATTTTGGAGATCAAAGTACCAGAAGATAACCACTATGGATAGCAGCAGCAGTAGCATGCAGCTGCCTGGGAAATAAGCTATGTGTGTTAGCAATGGAAGATCTGGAGAAATGAAGCCCTTTAAAGCCCAGAAGATTGTTACGAATCCCACAAACCCAATATTGAGCTTTGTACACTCTTGAATTTTTGTTTCATTTTACTTTTCTTGTGACTATGTCCTGTTTCTACGACTTTGGAGTAACAGAATATATGACTTTTAATTAATTAGTTAATTAGTAAAGTTTGATGGACACTCCACGAGAGAAACTTTGGAACCCTTATTCAACATTGGGTGACCATGAATCTGAGAAATAGCCCAGAGAACTAGGGGAAAATTCAAATAATACTGACCTAAAAAGAGTTTTAAAATGTAGATAAAATGACTCCTAATGATATTCTGCTACCATCATAGATTAGAGCCGGAAGGATGGATATGGGAACAGAGAAGTATATATCTTAATTAAGGGAGCCATTTTAGGGTTGGCAAGAGCCTTGAACATAGAGGGATTCCCAGGGGTCCAGAGAGATGTCCCCAACTAGGTCCTTGGGCAGATGAGGAGAGAGGGCATGGAATGGCCTGATCCTAAAGCCATACTAATGAATATCTTGCATATCACCATAGAACCTTCATCTGGCGATGGATGGAGATAGAGACAGACACCCACATTGGAGCAATGGACTGAGCTCCCAAGGTCCAAATGAGGAACAGAAGGAGGGAGAACATGAGCAAGGAAGTCAAGACCGCGAGGGGGGCACCCACCCACTGAGATGGTGGGGCTGATCTATTGGGAGCTCACCAAGGCCAGCTGGACTGGGACTGAAAAAACTTGGGATAAAACCAGACTATGAATATGGTGGACAATGAGGGCTGACTGAGAAGCCAAGGACAATGGCACTGGGTTTTGATCCTACTTCATGATCTGGCTTTGTGGGAGCCTACCCTGTTTGGATGCTCACCTTCCTAGACCTGGATGGAGGGGGGGCGACCTTGGACTTCCCATGGGGCAGGGAACCCTGACTGCTCTTTGGACTGGAGAGGAAGGGGAAGAGGAGTGGGGCGTGGGGATTGGGGGGAGGGGGAGGGAAAAGGGAGGAGGGGAGGAGGTGGAAATTTTTAATCAAAATAAAGAAACTTGCTTTATTCTAAATCATACAGTTTACTCAGTAATGACTTAAATATACCCCCAAAAACAAACAAACAAGCAAACAAACAAAAAACTAAAACTAAACAAACAAGAAGGTAATTACAGCTCCTCAGACCTTGGTTTCAAGCACCTATATTGAATGATCCACTCCACCCCCATATATACATAATTAAAATATATCTTTTAAAGTAGAAAATTAGTTATGGTGATGAGGGTATATGTGGTTTGACAGATTAAAAGTCATGAATACCCAAGCCAGATATAATTGGGAATTTTCTGCTTTCTACTTACTATTGGTATATTCTCAGAGGACGATTTGTCTCTAAGGCACACTGTTCTCTTTTAACTTGTAAAATGAGAATTGCCACTTTTACATTGTAATGAGGTAAAGAGTATGTTGCCCATAGCAAACACTGGGAACCTGCTAATGAATCAATGCATCTAAGGATTTCATGTAAGCTACTAGATCGTTTGATTTGAACTCATTTTTTATCTATTTAAAATATTCCAGAATGCTATTCCTTATTGTTTAAGATCTTATGAAATATAACATTATGTATTTTTTGCATTGTACAGACTCATGATAATGCAACATTAATCTTTTAGAGAAATCATGAAATTGCATTATCACATCTTAAGTAAGATACTTCACAGTTACAAGTGAAAGTATAGAGTAGAAAGAAATAGTTGCAAAACTAAATATTTGTTTACCTCCTAAGGATTCTGTCATCAAGAATAATGTGAACACCCCCATTTTTATGAATATTGTGACCTTTGTATTGTAGTTTTATACAAACATGCCTACCTACCTACATTTTTACTTATATGCATATACATATGTCACAATTATGAATAAAGTTTTAACCTTATATTATACTTCTTCACTCTCCACTTACTTGACCTCCTCCAAATATAGCTCTGCCTGTCATCTTCAGTAGAAAAGTTTGAGCAGAGGTCATTTAATAAGGAGAATAGGTGAAGTGACATAAATCATGAAATGACAAAAGTAAGTCATATATTCCTCGTTTTAAGAAAATCACTGCAAATATTGGCAGCAAACTAGAAAGAAATAAGAGATTTTATAATATCTTTTGCAAACTGAAGGAAGTTTCTGGTATGATATAAGGCCCTCAGCTATTTAATGAGTCTCAAAATTCATAAATTTTATTGCTTCTCTATCAATCACATTTGTTTTATCAGTCAGGGCACTTGCAGCAATGGAGTCCTACACAGATGCAGATATGTGATTCAGGCCACATCTTCATGGGTTCTTGAAAGACTACAAATGTCCTCTTTAATTCTTACTGTATCTTGCTCAAATCTTCCGGATCCAACACAGTATCTTTTCCTTCCAGTTCTTTTTATTTTTAAAGCTCTATTCTTAATAGATTCTAAAAATTTATTTTAGTGATAAAAATGTAAATCTAGACAAAGAAATCAGACTACATATGTCTGTAGGTATTAGTATATGCACCAACCCTCTTAGTAAACTTAAGAGAGATTTATGGAGATGTTTCAGAAAATGACATTTTTAGGAATTACATCAATTAAGACATTGTTGTGTGAATTTGTCTGCCTAAGAGTGCACAGACTACCTGTTGTAGCCCCAACTGTGAGATTCTTCTTTTTTACACAATGAAATCCTTTTTTCAACCTCATTTGCAAAATGATGTGCTCTCTTGTAAGAGGAGCTTGGTATCTTAGTCTGTTCATTCTCTACATTTCAAACATGCACATTTCAAATATGTTTATAGCTTGAGAATTAAATGAATTATAGCCATAATCTACACTTCAGGTAACATAACATTTATGTGATAAAATTGTTAGAATGTAGGGCAATTTTGATAAGGTTACATTGATGAAAATGTTGGACTTGAAAGAATTCTGTTCTCTGGGCCATATAATCTAGGCATAGCCATTTAATCAAAAAGTTCAACAAGAGCACTGGGGACTAAAGGCATGCCTTTGAAGAAGCATATGCAACTGTGTGATTGAATTTTTCTTTACTTGTTATCATCCACACTTACGTTCTCAAAACCATAAATCAAGACCTCATAGGCCCTTCAACATGTTGGATGAAAGAAATAAAAGCAATACTTTATTTCCTACTGCAATTCACAGTTAGATGGTAAAATGTAGGGTTTGTGGTCAGTCAAACTTTTGATTTTATGGATTTTAGATCAAACTCACTGCTTTCTGCTTTATGTTTGGGCACCATTCAAGCTAAAGCTTTGAGGCTTTTAGACCTTGTAAAGCACCAGGTAGCCAGTCAAAGGATAAAGAATTCAGTGCAAGTCAGATTGGTGCATTCGTTTCAAAAGCGTAGACCCCTTCATACCACCTGGATGGAGCAAGGAGTTGCCTATTTCCTTTGTTTCTACAAAGGAAATCAGAAGTGTCTTAAATAGTTTGCTAAGATTGTTCCCGGATAAAAATAAAATTGTAATAAAAATATTTACATTGATCTGCTTCTACAAAGAACAATGATTATAAGGTAAAGAAGTCCTGTTAAAGTCCATGATCTGATTCTTTAAAATCTAAATTATGATTAAATAAATATTTAAAATGTTATTTTAAATAACTTACATTATCATTGGAGCATCAAAGTGTAGTAATTAACTCAATTTATTCTTTTTTTGTCCCAATTCACTAAACAGTCTTTGAAATAATTAGTATGCTTTGGACACTTTAATGTGATAACCTTTCATTGTTTTCCACTATTATATTAAATTGAATTTTTTATGTTGAAAGGGAGCATATTTTCAAGCAATGTGTACCTATAGAAACAGCTATCAACTTTCCTTGTAAAATAGAATGATCTGCCATATTTGGGTTATTCATTATTGTTTCATTGCAATTAAGTATATTTTAACCAGCTCTAAGAAAATGTAAGTTTTCAAAGAAAGGTAAGATAAAACACCAGTATTCACTGGAATAGAGATGGATTTGACAGGGGCCGGGTTATAGCATAAGGAAATAATTGATGAAAATTGACATAGAATTATCTAAAATAAGTTAACTGCATGGTGATTATATATAGTTGCACAGCACTCTTCTAGGCTCCATTGCTCAACAGAACCATAACACATATACTTATTAGACACTTTCTTTTGAGGTTATTGAAGAGGTTGCTATAAGTTCTCTTGGTCACAGTCAATTCTAGATATGAAAAAAAAACAGGTCAAACGGGACCTTATTTTTATTTCTTTATATTTTATTTTTAATTAAAATATAATTAAGTCTCTTCTCCTATCCCAGTCATCAACTGAACATCTCACATGCCCCCCTCCCTCCAACCTATCCCATTATATGCTCACTCTTTTTCAAAATGATGGCCTTTTCTTAATTATTATTGTAACATATCCATATATCTATGTATGTTGTAATATATACATGTTACAATCATATGCATTATAAGTAGGTGTACTGTATAATTATATACACACATAAATACAAATATATGCATATACACACATGCACACACATGCCTATATTTGTGTATATATATGTAATCACAACATTACTGACTCTATTTTGTGTGGCTGTGTGTATATGTCTTAAGGGTTGGTCACTCTGTGCTGTATAACCAATTGATCAATTACCCAGTTATTGGGCTGATACCTGGAAGAGGATAATTCTTTCTTTGCATCAGTCATTGGTTGCCTACAGTTGTTAGTTTAGGATGAAATCCAGTGATATGTCTCTGTACCATGGAAACATATCGATTAATACTCCAATCATTCAGATTGTATTTAGGCAGCTGTTATTGTGATATTATAGGTATAGATATAGATTCCCTGTCATTTCTAATCGTCAAATCTCATAGCAGATTTCCTGATCCTCTCACTCACACTTATTTATTTTTTTATTCATTCATTTATTTATTGAGACAGGTTTTCTCTGTGTAGCTCTGGGGTCTGTCTGATACTCGCGTTGCAGACCCAGGCTTGTCTCATTCTCACAGAGATCCACCTGCCTCTGCCTACCAAGTGCTGGGATTAAAGATGGGTGTTACCACTGCCTGGCAATCCTCTCACTCTTATATATACCATGTTCTGAAATATTTGTGGTCTTTAGGTGTAAGTGTTGTGCTGTATATTTGTCAATTGGGGCTGTAATGAAACCACAGTCCACTGATCTCTGCATTCCATCCTGTTGTGTTTTTCTGTAATTGTCTTCATTTGGTGTAACGAGAAGCTTCTTTGAAGAAGCACACGGTTACAATTAACTGTGATGATAAGTCCTTGACTGCAGCGAATAATTGTGGTGATCTAGTAAAGCCACTGTTCTAGATTGTCTTTTAGGATCACTAATGTCACTAGCTTTGATTATTAGGCTTATCTCTTGTGATAGCCTTGATTTCTACATTATTGAATGGGCCTTGAATCAATTAGATATCTGATGATTACGAACAAGACACAAGTGCCAATACTGCACCTTTAGAAATGAATTGCTATGCTTGTCATTGTTATAATTCCCTGGTATCAGAGCTGGATTCTGTCCTATTGCAATACTACAGTTAATATAAAACATAGAAGAATCCTTGAATGTAAGGAGTGGGTTTTATTATTGATATCAACAGCAGTAGCTGTTGTTTCCAAGGTTTACTATTGTCTTGCAAGTTGACACAGTTCCTATGATAGATAGATAGTTACACCTGACATTCTCTATATCAATGCAGATGATTACTGAGCTTGAAAAAACATCCAGCATTTTCAGCAGATCAATGATGCTTGCCTTTTAGTCTTCGGAAATATATGTTTCCATGCCCTGTGCTTTCCCATGGTAAATATATCTCTCAGAACTTAAATAGGCAAAGACTTTCTTTAAATCTCGCACTTTTGGTGGACACACATACGTTTTACTTTTACAACACCTGATAGCAAGACAAATTTAACCTCTCCTGCCTATTGTTCCTGGAGTAATTATTATTATTATTTTTCTAAGTCTATAAGCTAGTGCTAATTGTCATACTTAATTTATAAGGCAACTTGTAAGGAAAAAGTCCACTGGGGACAGGCCAGTGCATCTGCAATAGGAAGAGGGTAGAGTGGGAAGCTTGCTGTGCCTGCACTGAAACAGCTGTTTCGTAAACCTCAAGCATCTGGGGAAGTCATATGGAAAAAGGCCATCCTCTGTGCTTTTGATCCCTCCATGTCAGACTGGAGCAATGCCTTCCCCTATGCTTAGTGAGCCCCCTCCTGTTTCACTCATTCCCAGGGCTAGTTTTCTCTCTTACTTCTTCCCAGGACATGGCATCAGAGTGCTGCTAATGTGTAAGTGAAATTATGGTAGATTTCTGAATGAAGATGAGCATAGGTTGATGATGAGCATTAATTAAGTTGAATAAGTTAACATTCTACCGAACAAAGGGGAAAAAGGATCATAAGTAGAAGATAAAGTTTAAAAATATGTATGCAGAACTACATAGTTGGTTTAATTGCTGTTTGAATATTTATTTTAATCTTCTAAGAGTCTCTGTGTATATCATAATTGTTTCCACTTTGTAGAGAGAAGAACTTGATGGATCAGATAGTTGTTTTGAAGCCCACAAATAGCAACTTTGGACTCCTTTTATAAATTTCATAACTTTTTTCCATTTGTATAG
Organism: Microtus oregoni; assembly: GCF_018167655.1. Taxonomy (NCBI): domain Eukaryota; kingdom Metazoa; phylum Chordata; class Mammalia; order Rodentia; family Cricetidae; genus Microtus; species Microtus oregoni. The sequence continues at coordinate 18,379,411 of NW_024543076.1, forward strand.
CACATTAACATTCACCACCAGGGAACATACACTCAACAATATTGCACATTCTAAAATGAATTGCATACATATGGAAGAAAAATAACTTTATGAAATAAGAATAATTTGCATAAGTTTTCATTTTAAGATTTTTTTTTATGTGGATGGGTTCTTTAAAAACCGAAATTGTTCCCACAAAAACTTGACTCAATGTCTCTTACTCTGCCATGGAGAAAACAGTTAGTAGAGAATGTGTTTTATATTTACAGTAAACAGTAATCAAGCATGATTTGATTCATGTAATAAAGGCATGGAGATACCATTTTTACTATAAAAAGTGACAATTGTAGTACAATTAAAACTGAAGATATGAATTATATACACTAAAAGTTAGGCAACTTAGTGGATGGATAGACAGATCAGCAGTTTACCATACTTCTTTTTTGCAGCTGATCCGGGTCTGTAGTTCCAATCAACTACACAGCAGCTTTCAAAGTTCCATAGCTTCAGTTCTACACTGGGAGATCAAACACCCTTTCTGACCTGTGGATGCACCAGGCACACATGTGACACACTTAAATGCATGTAAGAAAAACAGATATATGTTCTCTAACAAACAAATGTAAATATAAGTTGTTAAAGTCAGTCATGAAAGGTACTTTTGTGATAACTCTTCTTTTGCTTGCATGGTTTGTGAACTTAGGGAACCAATCAATAAATAACTCAGATCATGATTCCCTTTTGGTGAAATTAATTTTTACCATAAAGCATACTGTCAGGCTACTTGCTTTGTTCTCTCTAAAATTATTTCTTATTCACACATATTTTAATTATCTTGTATATATAATACAGTAACTATTACAACAATGAATAGAAAGAGTTAAGGACTTGAGTTCAAAGGAATATGTATTCTTTTTACTAAAGACTAATTGATAAGACCTAACTATACTCTCTTTTAAAAATCTCTTAAGAATGAAGGCATGGTGTTCTTTCAGTGAACTTTAAGTCATGGAGTACATAATGCCTCAGTGTACTTTTGATGCATTTGGTAACAAGTGTCACAGAATACCTTCATGCCTTCCCAAACATATTTTTTTTTGGTTTATCAATTGTAGTTGATTTCCCTAGTGGACTGGTGGATTATTTTGTTTCTGGAATAATCTTTATTTCTATCCAGAGTGAAGAAAAGCCAGATGTGTCATAAGCAACAAGAAAAAGCAGACTCCTGAGTCATGGTAGAAGCTCTAGGTCATTAAAATTCCAGAACTCACTGAATTTTATATCTGAAATCATTGGTGCTTCCATTCCTTATTATTTCCACCACATTTATTAACATATAGTTAGCCTTAGCTTGGGTGGCTATTCCTGTGGAGAAACACCATTACTAAAAGCAAAAGCAACTTGGGGAGGAAAAGGTTTATTTCATCCCCAGTTCCATAAAACAGTTCATCATGAAAAGAAGTGCAGGAAGGAACTCACACACAGCAAAAACCTAGAGGCAGCAGCTGATGCAGAGGCCATGGAGGAGCATTGCTTTCTGGCTTGTTCTTCATGGCTTGCTTAGTCTGCTTTCTTATAAGACCCAGCACGGTCAGTCCAGGGATGGCATCATCTACAATGAGTAAAGCCTTCCCCTAATTAAGACAATCCCTTACAATCAGATCTTATGAAGGTATTTTCTCAATTTAGGAACCTTCCACTATTACGGCTCTAGTTTTTGTCAAGTTGCCATAAAGCTTGCCAACATAGGCATTGTGGTAGACAAATTTTGTATTTAGCACACACACACACACACATACATACATGCGTACATACATACACACACATAACTAAGATTGACTACTTGAGATGTGATTAACTATTAAGCGGCCTGTCCATTAATAAAGACCGTTTCTTCCTCTTTCCACAACCATTTATTGCCTATAGATCTTCATCTAGGGATGGGCCTTTTGAGAGCCCCCCTATATACCCTGGAGGGTTTACTCGTAATGTCATTTTGCATGTATATTCAGTTCTGAAAGGACTCTCTAAGGAAAGCCAGTGCAATAATTATTCAAGCAAAGTACGGCCTATAAGAACACTGACGACGCTGATAAATGATTTTCAGCTCACCAGCAGAAAGGAGGCAAGATGCATTTCAGGGGTCAGGTCTGGAGACAGCTTGAGCATGCTTGGCTCTCGGGGACACATCAGGAAAAACTGGTGCCAAAGCTGCTCCTCAAAACTAGTCTAATAAGTCTGGAGGCAGTGAGAGCTCACCTGGTTCTGAGGAAATTCACGAGAAAAACATTGTAGACACTGAGGGATCAGAGGTTCAGAGGGTGTGGGGAAAATATATATTTTCAAAACTCATTTGCATATAATAAGTGGAGAAGAAACAATGTGAATATAAGAGTAACCATACTCTCTCTATATTAACTGCTATTACAGGCATTTAAATGTAATTTAATAATAATGTACATTATATATAGAGAGTAAAGGGTCCCACAAATGTTTATATCATGGTTGGATTCCTACGCATCAAAACAACGTGCAGATTAAGAAAACTCCTAAAGAAAAGAAAACCCTTTCTTTCCTTTTTTTGGTGACATGTTAGTTATCATGATATTATATAAAAATCCTCTTTTGAAAGAAAATTATATGAAACAATATATGAAAAACAATTTCAAAGTAATACAAACACAAGTTAGCAACAGTCAGTTATCAAGGGCTTTTTGCACACATAGATAGGTTGCAGTAATAAATTATGAATTTTTTCTTAAGTATATTTATATGAATAAATTTTTCCAGAATTGTTTTAGTAATTTTAAAGGATCGTGCACTACTGTTCTGGAATGATTTGATTTTCAAAAGCTTTTTTGAAGATATCCGTTCCTTCTCATGAGATTTAAGCATGATTTGGGGTATTAGGGATGGCTCAGTGATTATGATCACTTACTGCTCTTCTAGAGGACCAGAGTTTGGGTCTCAGAACTCCTTTGGCATCTCTCTGCTTCCTCTAATGCCAGCTTCATGTAATCCAATTCTCCTTTCTGGCCTTCAAGGACCCCTGACAAAAACTCTCACACACCTGAAGATATAGACACATATCCCTAAATAAAAATAAATATTAAAAATGTGTTTTTCTTAACATGTGTTATCCATCATCATCATTGTTAAGCAATGTGACAAACTTAGCCATTCTGCATCCAGGCTGTCCTGATACTGTCCCCATGGCCCACACCCATTTTTCTACCATGTAAATCTGATCCTGTCTTTTAAAGGCTAAACAGTAAACTCTTCTCAATGTAATCAAAGTCACATAAAAATAATTACATAAAAATACCCTATATGGTGTGATTCCAACTTTCCTATCTAATTCTACTAATTCTATTCTTTTCCACTCTCCTCCTCCCTCTTCTGTCTCTCGTCCTAGGATACAGATTTTATGTCTGACCTTAGAAGAATAATTTGAGCTCATTTCACTCTCAAGAATTTGTGAAAATGTCTTAGTTTAGAAATTGCCTTGTTACTATCTTTCCGCTGTTTTCTTTTAACATTATTTATCTAAGAACTAATCCCATTCCAGTTCTTAGATGCTTCTGTATTGCCAGTACATCACCCACAGCTGTTTTCATGGATGCTCTTGTAGTTGGCCTTCCTTACACTCTATCCCTCACTTTCCTATGCCATGTAAACTTCTGAGATCATGTATATATGCTGTATTTTTACCAGTGTGACCCAGCCTTGGCTATTAAGAGCTTCTCACAACACTTTATCTAGCTGCCCAGTAAATCTCCCAGAAATCAGTAATTTGTTTTTAAGGTTGCTTTAATGTGTACCTCGGTTCAACCACATTCCTTCGTTTGCCAGTTATGTAAAATTACAAAGATTTTTGTGGAACAGTTTGAATTTTAATTTAAGATAATCACGAATTTGATTACATAAAATAGGAAGAAATGTAGATTGTTTCTCTGAGAGTTAAGAGAGATCATGCTATATTTATCAAAATCTGGTAGCTTGGTTTGATGAGTCCTGTGGATATAGGTTTCAATTCTACTGGCTAAGACATGTCACAATGGTATATGTACGAGTGTAGAAAGATGGTAGACTGGAGTCAGGTGCTTCGGCTGGATCAAATTCTGTTGCTTCAGGGATGGAAATTTCTTTTCCTTGTGATGTTGACAGAACCAAAAAGCAAACAGATGCCACATGTTCTTTTTTCTTCTACAGCCTCACCTATTGTGTGAATCTAAAAGATAAACATCATCGAAAATTGTGACTTGGATGCTCTAGAACAGTCTCCAATTCAAGAATATTTTAACTTAATTTTCTTTTTTTTTATTGAGAAAAGGAGAAAAAAAAACAAGTTTACACCTCCTCCCAGCCTCTCATTTCCCTCCCCCTCCTCCCACCCTTCTCCCCCTCCCCCCACTCCTCTCCCCCTCCCTCACCAGTCCAAAGAGCAGTAGGGTTCCCTGCCCTGTGGTAAGTCCAAGGTCCTCCCCCCTCTGGCCATATCTAGGAAGGTGAACATCCAAACTGGCTAGGCTCCCACAAAGCCAGCACATTAAGTAGGATGAAAACCCGTGACATTGTCCTTGGCGTCTCATCAACCCTCATTGTTCGCCATGTTCAGAGAGTCCAGTTTTATCCCATGCTTTTTCAGTCACAGTCCAGCTGGCCTTGGTGAGCTCCCAGTAGATCAGCTCCACTGTCTCATTGGGTGGGTGCATCCCTCTTGGTCCTGACTTCCTTACTCATCTTCTCCCTCCCTCCGCTCCTCATTGGGACTTGGGAGTGCAGTCCAGTGCTCCAGTGTGGGTCTCTGTCTCTATCTCCATCCATCACCAGATGAAGGTTCTATGGTGATATGCAAGATATTCGTCAGTATTGCTATAGGATAGGATCATTTCAGGTTCCCTATCCTCAGCTGCCCAAGGGACTAACTGGGGACCTCAGCTTGGGCACCTGGGAGCCCCTCTAGGGTCAAGTCTCTTGCCCACCCTAAAGTGGCTCCCTTATCTAAGAATTGTGGTTCCATGCTTCCCTGTCCAACCTTCCTTTATCCCAATCCTCCGTTTCCCCAAGTCCCCCACTCCTTCCCTTCTAACTTTTCTCTTCCCATCTCCCCTTACCCCCATCCCACCCCAACCCCAAGATCCCAATTTTCTCCCCGGTAATTTTGTCTAGTTCCCTTAGCCAAGAGGATAACTATATGTTTTTCCTTGGGTTCACCTTCTTACTTAGTTTCTTTAGGTTCACCTATTGTAGACTCTCTGACCCTTATTTATGGCTAGAAACCAATTATGAGTGAGTACATCCCATGTTCATCTTTTTGGGTCTGGGATACCTCACTCGGGATAGTGTTTTCTATTTCCATCCATTTGCATGCAAAATTCGAGAAGTAATTTTTTTTTCGCAGCGTAGTACTCTAATGTGTATATATTCCACACTTTCTTCATCCATTCTTCCATTGAAGGGCATCTAGGTTGTTTCCAGGTTCTGGCTATTACAAATAATACTGCCATGAACATAGTTGAACAAATGCTTTTGTCATATGATAGGGCATCTCTTGGATATATTCCCAAGAGTGGTATTGCTGGGTCCAGGGGTAGGTTGATCCCGAATTTCCTGAGAAACCGAAACACTGACTTCCACAGTGGTTGCACAAGATTGCATTCCTACCAGCAATGGATGAGGGTACCCCTTTCTCCACAGCCTCTCCAGCAAAGGCTATTCTTGGTGTTTTTGACTTTATCCATTCTGAAAGGTGTAAGATGATATCTCAAAGTTGTTTTGATTTGCATTTCCATGATTGCTAAGGAAGTTGAGCACGACCTTAAGTGTCTTTTGGCCATTTGAACTTCTTTTGTTGAGAATTCTCTGTTCAGTTCAGTGCCCCATTTTTAATTGGGTTAATTAGCATTTTAAAGTCTAGTTTCTTGAGTTCTCTATATATTTTGGAGATCAGACCTTTGTCTGTTGTGGGGTTAGTGAAGATCTTCTCCCAGTCAGTAGGTTGCCTTTGTGTCTTAGTGACAGTGTCCTTTGATTTACAGAAGCTTCTCAGTTTTAGTAGGTCCCATTTATTCAATGTTGCCCTTAATGTCTGTGCTTCTGGGGTTATACATAGGAAGCGATCTCCTGTGCCCATCTGTTGTAGGGTATTTCCCACTTTCTCTTCTATCAGGTTCAGTGTGTTCGTGCTGATATTGAGGTCTTTAATCCATTTGGACTTGAGTTTTGTGCACGGTGATAGATATGGGTCTATTTTCATTCTTCTACAGGCCAATCTCACTTATGAATATCGACACAAAAATCCTCAACAAAATACTTTCAAACCAAATCCAAGAACACATCCGAAAAATTATCCATTATGATCAAGTAGGCTTCATTCCTGAGATGCACTGCTGGTTCAACATATGAAAAATCTATCAATGTAATCCATCATATAAATAAACTGGAAGAAAAAAACCATATGATCATTTCATTAGATGTTGAAAAAGCATTTGACAAAATTCAACGGATGTTTATGTTAAAAGTCTTGGAGAGATTAGGGATACTAGGGTCATACCTAAATATAATAAAAGCTATATACAGCAAGTCAACAGCTAACATCAAATTAAACGGAGAGGAACTCAAAGCCATCCCGCTTAACTCAGGAACACGACAAGGCTGTCCACTCTCGCCATACCTCTTCAATATAGTGCTTGAAGTTCTAGCAATAGCAATAAGACAACATAAGGGGATTAAGGGGATTCGAATTGGAAAGGAAGAAGTGAAACTTTCGTTATTTGCAGATGATATGATAGTGTACATAAGCGACCCCCAAAACTCCACCAAAGAACTTTTACAGCTGATAAACAGCTTTAGTAATGTGGCAGGATACAAGATCAACTCCAAAAAATCAGTCGCCCTCTTATACACAAAGATATGGAAGCAGAGAGGGAACTCAGAGAAGCTTCACCTTTCACGATAGCCACAAACAGCATAAAATATCTTGGGGTAACTCTAACCAAGGAAGTGAAAGATCTATTTGACAAGAACTTTAAGGCATTGAAGAAAGAAATTGAGGAGGATACCAGAAAATGGAAGGACCTCCCTTGCTCTTGGATTGGGAGGATCAACATAGTAAAAATGGCAATTCTACCAAAAGCAATCTATAGATTCAATGCAATCCCCATCAAGATCCCATCAAAATTCTTCACAGATCTGGAGAGGACAATAATCAACTTTATATGGAAAAACAAAAAACCCAGGATAGCCAAAACAATCCTGTACAACAAAGGATCGTCTGGAGGCATTACCATCCCTGACTTCAAACTCTATTACAGAGCTACAGTAATGAAAACAGTGTGGTACTGGCATACAAACAGAGAAGTCGACCAATGGAATCGTATAGAAGACCCAAATTTTAACCCACAAACCTATGAACACCTCATTTTGGATAAAGGAGCTAAAAGTATACAATGGAAGAAAGAAAGCATCTTCAACAAATGGTGCTTAACTTATTTTTCTTAAGAAACCATCATGACCTTAATACATTAAAGAGTGTTTTTAATTTAAATTTGATGCAATATAATATTCATTCTTTCCCTTTTGTGTCTGTGTGTGTGTGTGTGTGTGTGTGTGTGTGTGTCTTTCAATCCCTTTCATGTGCTCATTCTTTTCTTTGTTCTCAATATGTAACCCTGGCTGATTTATCTCCCAGTATCCCTTCTGCCTCAGCCTCCCAAGTGTTGAAATTATCTTCTTTTTTAACATTCTTCTACTGTTCACTATTTGTCTGGCTACCATTTCATGAATAATTCTGTTTATCATTACTCTTTACAGATATATGTAGAGTATGATATTTCATACATATAAAATCACATATATACATATGAATATGAATATATATATAATATGGGAGGAGCTTGTAAGCAGAGAAGGAAGGATAAAAATGAATAATCTTGTACAAAATTCTCAAATATTTAAGTTAAAAACAATTAGAGGTTGGGGTGTGTATGTGTGTGTGATGCATGTGTTAGTGTGAATTTGTATATTTTCAGCCCCCACTCTTCTGATTCATGGCTTCTCTTTTCAGTATTATATGCATACACCTATATTCTTAAATACAACCTGTTCAGTCTTTAAATACTATTATTTGCTTGTATGTGGGTTTTCAGTACTGACAAATTGTCACTGGAAAATTAGTTAGTGTACTTTTCACTGCGAAAGAAATCTCCTTTTTCCAGTTTTCCTCGGTTGCCTACAGTCCTTTGTGTAGGGTTGCAGTCTCTCAGACTTCTTCTTGTCCAGTTTGGCATGTCCATTGTTGTTACCTCTGCTCATTCTTGTTCACATTTGGCCATTCTCGTGAGACATGGGTATCATTTCTGACAATCCTGGAAGCGCAACCTAACATCCAACTCTCTGAACCTTGGCCCTTAGAAAATTTTTGTCCCTCCCTCTACAATGTTCTGAGCCTTGGGTGTGGGAAAATTTTGTAGATATATCTGTTGAGATTGGATGCTGCCACTATTCATTTCGATTCAATGATTCACACATATTATGGACCAATTTTTAGACATTGTTGTTAAATACTATGCTGGTTTAGTAAATAAGCGGTTGTAATTTCTCCCCTAATAATCATAATCTCATTAACACTGAGTTGTTGTTTAGGTTTCCCTTACCAGCATGGTATGTATCATCCTTGCTAACCACTCTTAAGTTGATCACCACCAAGGTATGCCACTAAAATCTAATCAGCTATTTTATCAAATTCTTATTTTAGTTAGCCAGTTATGAATAATTCTTTCTCCGTTCATAATAATCATAGGCCATGATTTCTATGTGTTTTCCTTTTAATTTAAATATTATTTAAAATTTGTTTATAAAATTATATACATGAGTTAACCTACCAGTGGAGGTTAGACTTTGGTGTCATTGTTACAATGAGAGATTAGATACTGGATGTGGTTGTTGGAAACCTCTGGAAGTATAATATATACATTAATCAATAATCTATCTTTCTAGCTCACTTGGAAACTCACCAAGGCCAGCTGGACTGGGTCTGAAAAATCATGGGATAAAACCGGACTCGCTGAACATAGCCAACAATGAGGACTGCTGAGAAGTAAAGAACAATGGCACTGGGTTTTGATCCTACTGCACGTAATGGCTTTGTGGGAGCCTAGGCAGTTTTGATGCTCACCTTACTGGACCTGGAAGGAGGTGTGTGGCCCTTGGACTTCCCACAGGGCAGGGAACCCTGACTGCTCTTTGGGCTGATGAGGGAGAGGGAGTTGATTGGGGGCGGGGGAGGGAAATGGGAGGCGGTGGTGGGGAGGAGGCAGAAATCTTTAATAAATAAATAAATAAATAAATAATATTAAAAAAAACATTTTCATCAATGTTTATACTTGCCAGATCTTACAGATCTTTAGCATTTTAGCTGTAATCCTAAATACACCATACTCATTAAAACAGATAGGGTTTTTACCTTACAAACAATACATGAATACATGAAAAGCAGCTTGAATGCATTTTTGCACCCTGTTTTGTTGTTGTTATATTTCTGGAAAGAGACAACCTGACCACCACAACTGTTAGAAGTAAATCATTTAATTGCTGTCTTGCTAGTATTTAAAAGGGCTTAGGCCATCATCATCATGCCAGGAAGTATGGTGGCAGTCAGGGCAGGCAAGATGCTGGGGCAATAGTTGAGAGCTATATCCTGTTCTATAAGTAGAGAGAGAGACAGAGACAGAGACAGAGAAAGAGGCAAAGAAAGAGGCAGAGATAGACAGAGGGAAACAGACAGACAGATAGATACCTCCCAAGAACATTATCAATTTAATCTTTTTATTCAAATATAAAAAAAATAATCAAGGGTTATTATTTTGTTCAAGGTCATGTTCTTTATGAAGGGATGCAATTCATATGCAAAAGCTCATTCTGGAGTGTGCTTCCTTTCCATTTAATGCCCTGTGATTCTTAAGGCTATCATCAATGTGGACTAAGGGGAAGTGCAGCTCATTGCTAGAGTGCTTGTCTGTATTCTATCCTCAGCATTGAAAATAAATTAATAAACAATAATTAAAGGAGCAAAGAAGATTAAATATATAAATATTAACACTAACTTAATTTTACTCATTTGTTTTTCTGAATAGAAATATTCACTACATTTTGAGTAAGTCACATTATGGTACTATATTTTAGGTAAAGTTTATTTATTTTTAAAAGAGAAAAGGAATAAATTTAACCCTTGGAAGAGCAACTCAATGATAAGCAGCAGGTCATATCTCAAGGGTACATGTTCTCTAATACCATAAAAGAATTCAAGACTGATATAATTACACAGTTTATTAGCTTGCCAAAACGGCTTCTGAAACTGTCTTTTGTTTTGTTTTGCTTTTTTTTTTGTTTTACAGAACTCTCCATTTGTTAGACATCTGATTTTGTGTTAGAATATCTGTCTATGTTTGAGAATGTCTGTTCATATGTTACAACATCTATCCATTCATTACAACATCTGTCCATATGTTTGGATATCTTTTCATATGTTAATCTTTCCACATGTTAGAATATCTGTCTATTGTTAGAACATCTGTGCATGTGCTAGAACATTTGTCCATATGTTACAATATCTGTTTCTGTGTTAGTACCCAGTGAAAATTATTAATCAAGAATACTAGAGCATAGTAAATATAAAAAAACCTATAAGACATTAACAGTTTCACACTCATTTATGATTACTTTTTTCTTATTGCATAAACTGACTATAGTGACTTTACATGATCTTCACATGTAACAAAAGAGCACCCAGTGCTTTTTGCAGGCCTGACATGCTTTCATATATATATACACTTAAGATTATTTTGTAATAATATACATACAATTATAATTGCCCTCATAATAAGTGAACAACAGGTTATCCTCCAATCCATTGCCCCTTCATCATTATTACTTTATGGAGTAAAGCATTTTCTAGAAAGATTTTGGGATTAAAATAGTGTATCAATATAAGGTGATGTTTAAGTCATAAAGTATATCATTTCAAGTATTTTTTTTTATTGAGAAAAGGAAAAAAAAACAAGTTTCCGCCTCCTCCCAGCCTCCCAATTCCCTCCCCCTCCTCCCACTCTTCTCCCCATCCTCCCACCCTTCTCCCCCTCCCCCTACTCCTCTACCCCTCCCTCTCCAGCCCAAAGAACAGTCAGGGTTCCCTGCCCTGTGGTAAGTCCTAGTATTCTTAAATAAAACCTAAAATTATAGTCTTCCAGTATGAAATGTCTTAGTTTTTTATCCAAATGTTTGGTTACCCAATTTTATATTATTCTAATTTCAGTGTTAATTACAAGTATTTACCCAATATTTTCAGAGAAAGAAAATGACTAATTTTCCCCATTTCTCTAGTTATAATTCTCATTCAATACATCTATGTGTGACAGGCTTGTAAAATCTACAGTATATTTTTAAAAATGTCTTACCCATAAATGTTATAACCTGAAAATTTCCAAAATTTCTACTCCAATTGAAGTATGCAAAAAAAAAACATGGGTATGATGATTAGACTCAAGTACTCAGGGTGATTGATCATCCTTTGTTTTCAGGATCATAAGTTCCAAACCAACTTTCAGTCAAATCCATAATTCTTATCACATTTCTGAGTTCATATATTCTCCTCACGTCTTAGAGGCATTCTCCACGATTCATTTTTTTTTCTCTTTCTTGGGATATTGGTGATATAGATGCTGAAAACTGTAGTCTTGATTGAGATGATAGAACATTTTTTTTACTGTATTTAGATTACTCAAGATTATCCAGTCTTCAGAATGTTTACATATTTCTTAACAAAAAAAATCCGGCCTTGGAAACAGCTGGATACCTTAGAAGCTCACATTAGCACCATAGTACTCTTCATTTTTATACCTCCCTTTACTAAGGACTAGGAATTGTGATCACTCCTTTAGACACTAGAAATATGACTTAAATTTCTCATTTATACTGGAAAGGCTTTTGCTAATTCTTGCAGTCATTAGAAACTACCCTAAGAGCAAAACTCTTAATTTTTTATGAAGACATTAATTATTTGGATTATATTTTGCCATTAAAATAAACAAACAAGTCAAGATATATGAATGGAAGCAACAAGAGGGTGGTATAGAATAGTAATATGCTTAGGGGAATCGGACACACTCACAAACATACATACACACACACTTATACAAAATATCCTGAGCACACATTAACTGTCTGTAAATTAAAGAGGCTTCCATAATGGGTAATGAGTTCTCATTATTGGAAGTACTAAAGTGAATTAGAGCAATCATCTTCTAGTATATTGTCCAGTAAATTAGTACACCATGAAGAGATTGGAGAGGTTGGCATTCTAGGAAAGATGAATTTTAGGGATTGCTGAATCCTGGTAGCTTTATGATTCTAGTGATGAGTTTCATGATAAGAAAAGCTCTTAAGACCAAATTTTCTTACTAGGACATACATTCCCTGATGTACCGCAACATTAGGCATTCAAGCATGTTTTTGATTATTTTAAGTATCTGCATGTAATAAAAAAAATCCTGGAAATTTCTGGTATACATTTTCCCAACAACCACAACCCTTTCTATTTTTGAAGTACTTGATGTCCTTAAAAATTTGAAGATGACTGTGAAGAAGAGTCCTGTGTCTGTATCATAATAATCTTAAAAAGAGATCTTCTTGTATGACAGTTTCAATGATCCTCTATTTGACCCTATTTCAGATTTTTTAAACATTTTATAAAAGAAACAATACATTCTAAAAGGGAAGTCATAAAAATAATTATATTAAAAATACCTCTTTACAATATAAATTTGTAACAACTACAACAATTATAGTATACTATATGTATGCATTTTTATGCATATGTATACACCCATATTTATATATAAACAACTTGCATGAAAACTAATTGTTGGTTTTAAAAGGATTTTTTTCCCTCCTGTAATAGCACTGAATGGAATTCAGGGTTAGGAAGAGCAAGAAAATCCCTGCTGTGCAGAAGCAAATCAGTGATTCAATGCCTTCCTCTCCAAATGATGGTAAACTTCTGCTTATTCCCACTATCTCACAGTTCAGTTCGCTTGGGGAAAAAAAAGAAAAGGAATTTTACGCTAAAACTACAATTTGCTTAATTTCTTATTTCCCTTTTCTTCTTTGTGCTTAATTTAAAATTTAAACATCAATGGCTCCCACATACTGATTCTACATTTAATCCTTACGTAGAAAAATATTCTCTTAGAATTTAATAATTTCTAACATGACAATTTATCTCAGACATTTAAAAGTCTGGTATGCATTAGTGAGGACAGTTTAGCTTAAATCTATTCTCTTTTTTGATATCAAATTAATATATATATTAAATGATATAATATTAAATGAAGAATAATCATGCAAATACCAGAGTAAAAACACATTTTATAAAATTTGAATACTGGAAATGAAATATCCTCCAGTGGGCCCACCCAAGTGACCCACATCCTTAATAGTCTCTGACTAATAGAAGTCAAGTCAGATATGAACCCATCAATGAATTACTCCATGATCCTCTAATCTTGAGAACACTGTCAGCTGCCAACAAAGACATTAACACATGATCTTTGTAAGGGACACTTCATTTCTAAATTATGAGGGCATAAAGTATATTGTTGTTTATAAAACAAAATGTCTGTTATGATGATAAAATAGTGAGGACAAAGTATGAGCTACTGCTGAGATCCTGAGCTATAAAACTGATAATATATAAGATAGAGTTGAGCCAGGAGAAATAACGAATCAGCTTAAAAGTCTAGAATATCTTTAACTGCTTAAAAAAATATTTTTTGTTTTGAGATCTAGTAATATTTCTAAGGACCTAAAAGCTTAATGTTTTTGACTTCTTACTATTATGAAAACCATTTTTTTAAATCCAGGAGCAAAGATCTATAGACTATTTTAGATTTGTTCTCAAATAGACTAAGGAGAATGACGGCAATGTGAAACATACCAAAAGAATTTTATGCTCTCATTATTTGAAAATGAAGTATTCTTAAAAAGACTCATGTGTTAATGAAGTCTTTTTGGCATCTGATGGGCACAGTTTACAAATTTTGAATTTATATCAAACTACAAATTACAATTTTATTTATACTTAATTTTTACGACCGAGTGTTTTCTATTTCACTGCGTGTATGCTCTCTCAATGGAGGCCAGATGAATCTATGAGACCCTCTGGAACTGGAGTTATATGATTCTTTGCTGCAACGACATTCCTGGGGCAGGGGACATGTACAGATGTCTAGTATCTCAGTTAGAGTATCAACAACAAGTCAAATTATGGATACCACCAAGGTACAACTTGGTGAATAAATGAGTTTTATTGTGGTTACTTAAGGATTATGAATCAGAGGTTGCTTACGGGAGCAGAAATGACTTGAAAATAGTGCATCACTTAAACCACCACACAATAGGTGACAACTCACAGAAGCTGAAAGCTTACAGGGCACTGTACAACATTCAGGCAATTCAAAATGTTGGAGGTGTCTTGCTGGGCAGTTCCTGTGGTCTGAACCACTTTGAACTTCTTTCTTGGTGGCTAGACTGGTTTGAGACTCTTCGTTTGAATGTATCAGCTTGCTTTGATAGTCTTCTGGGCAGCTTGACTTGTCTGTGAATCTCTCTCAGCAGTCCTTAATGTGTGCCGATAGGTAGATAGATAGATAGATAGATAGATAGATAGATAGATAGATAGATAGAGATATAAATATGAATAGGGACAGCCTCGGTGCACCTGTTCAGGAAGGCATATCTTAGAACTTTTGGCTTATTTACTTTCAGAAATTAAGGAGCTTTCCAACAAAATAGAAAGATTTGCATCTTGCTCACAAATAACCCTATTGCTTCATCTACCGTATACCATCCCTTTTCTTAAGGTTATTCTCTCCAAGGTTTTAAAGTCTCAAGAAATTGCTATACATGACAGATGGATACTGGGGATTGAACCCAGGTCCTTTTCAAGATCAGAAAGTACTTAAGTGTTTTGCCATCTCTATGTGTAACCTTGTCATGCTTGAAATTTCCTTTGTGGACCAAATTGGCCTAAAACTCACAGGGATCTTCCTGCTTCTATCGCCAGTGTACTGGGACTAAAGACATGTGTTGCCATGTCGGATTAAAATGAAAACTTCTCATATACAAAGTTTATGTTATACTTCAAAAAAGATCTCAAAACTTAAAAAGCAAGAAAATTTGAAGGGTGACATATATATCTGAACTGAACGAAAATATGAATTTCAAAATATTTAATAAATTATTATTTAAAGCCACCTTTATTTGGCTTTATATGTGGTCATTGACATGTAATATTCTCTAGATGATTAATAAAACTGAATCATTTTCTTGTAAGTAATAGAAATAAATTAAAACACTAATATAATTGGATATGTTGCAAATTATTTAGTCATAGATCGTAAATAAACACTACAGAGAATGTTGAACTCAAATTCTCATAAATTATAATATTCTTCAATTGCTTGTCTGTCGTTTATGCTGTAGTGAGGATTAGCTATTTTTCATTTTCTAACATTAACTTTTAACCCCTCATGGGGAAATGGTTTAAAAAGATTTCTTGGACAGATGAAAATATTTAATGTTGATAGTCAAGTAATTGGATTGGTAGCTAGCTATTTTAAGTCAATATGAGTCTTTAAATCCTTTGTCTAGTGCAGGTAGAATGAATTCATTACTAACCTCACAACAAATTTCAATGAAACCAGGTCTTCTGTAACTCTTAAATTGTAGTAGAGATTAGGAAATGTCGAAATGGTCTCATCAGGAAATGTGTATAGTGTCATTTAGCGCATTAAGAACGTCCCCCAATCTTGTTCAGAAGTGTCTTTTTCTATCTTCATTTCATCATTGCGTGGCTCATTTGAAACAGCCAGCACTCCGAAGTGGCTTCATACTCTGGCTAAAGCAACTATTCACCACACCTCGTTAACTAGCAATTTCACCTGAGGACCACATCAGGCATTTGATTCCTTCTGGTTTATTTCTTAAATAAAAAAGAAAATAGGACATGTTATAAACATACTTAATACGACTGGTTTGTTGCTGAGTCAACTGATATTAATTCAATAAGTTTGAGGATCAACAATGGGTATTTTGCATATATAATGGAAAAACTGTCTAGTGTAGCAGCAAAATTCTCCAAACAATGGTAGTTTGAATGTTCAATATTTTATTCTTTGTGCTAATTTCTTGCTAGTTCCCCCAGAGTTTCATAAGGTGAAGATGGTCAAGTAATTTGGGTTCTGGTCCCTGCTGTGTAATTGGCTCTCTCTACTTCAGTAAACACCAAGACAATGCTGATTCCTGCTAACAGAAATACTCATTACAGATGACTGGAATAAGGGCTGGCCTCCCTCTCCCTTTTTCTGTCTCTGTCTTTCTTTTTCTCTTTCTTTCTTTTTATTCACTTTCTTATCTCTCACACACATTCACACACTATTTTTCTCCAAACTGATTCTCCCAGTAAGACTGAATAGTGTTTTGCCTTTTTTATGATACTTTTCTCTGTCCCTCTGATATGCATGTAAATCACTTTAGTAAAGAAGTAGGGCCTATTTCTTCTTGGAAGAATAATAATTCAAATCAGGACTATTCTCCTCCTCACTATAATTTCTTTCTTAGTGATTTTTAATGCTTTATAATGCTTGCATTTACTCCTGAAAATGTAAAATTACAGATCTTGTCTAATAAATAGAATCAATAGGGTAAAAATATGTCACCAGGTAGGAACACTTGCCACCCAGTCAGATTGACTGAGTTCATCCTGGAACCTATGTGCTACAAAGCTAGAACAGACTCATTTAAGCTGTTCTCCGATTTTCACATAAGTCCTATTTTGTGCTTGCACCAGCATACACATACACACAAGCAAATAAATATAAGTAGAACAAATGGGAAACAAAATTTTCACTGAATTATGAACATTTTTAATCTTCTGCCTTTACTTATTAACTGTAGAAAACATGGTGTTACCTCCACGAAGAAAAAATGAACCAGGTCAGTGAAATTTTGGCTTAGCAGTGTGCAGCAGCATCTACATTGTGATGTTCACAGCCTGGTGCCACCATAGGAGGGATGGCAGGCTCGAAACAAATGCTTTATGTAAGTGTTTACTATGTCAGCACAACAGTTTATTTGAAGCCAGAGCTTATCATAGCAAGGAAAAATTCTCATAACTATTTCTGTCCCCCTTTCCTCTTATTCTTTGTTCATCAGCTAAGACTTTCTAGTGATTGATTGACCTAAATAATGCATAGCTCATTTTTTAATTTATTTTCATTCAATCTACACTTTCAAATCAGAGAAACTTGTAAATTGCACTCTATTTCCATTCTTACAAGTGTTTTTCACCATAAGAAAATTGTAAACATACATATAGAAATATAACATATTTGTCTATTACAGTGTACAATTACAGCGCAATGACTATTATGTGTTGGTTCTTTTCCTTCATGCTCAATGTTCTCTAAATCTTCTCATAATGTTCAGTCTGGTTTTATGTGTAGTATTCAGAAATATGTATCCTAATAGAATTTGATGACCTTACTGATGAAATATAGCTACACACACATAAACTAGATAAAATATATATTAATTTTTAATGAGTATGCCTTGATTTATTTATTATAACATAGTATAGATTTCTCACCGTTTGTTACAATTCTCATCCTTTGATAATTTTTACACTTAAATGTTTGCAAATGTCTGATAATTACTGTGCCTATGGTGTGTGTGTGTGATGGGACTTTCACACTAAGCCTTTGTTCAATTTTAAAGGATATGTTGGCTGAACCATGTCTGTATGAGTTCTTCCTGCTGGTAGGATTCATTTACATACATAGAAATGAGAAACACTCAGTGATTTTGAGATGTATAATTGCCTTTGTTTTATGTTTTCCTATAACTAAATACAATAGACAGGATATAACCAACAAAATGTCTTCTCTTTATAGTTCCGGAGACAAGAAAGTTCAACATAAGTTTGTTTACATCTGGTAAAGGCTGCCATGCCATTTCATTCCATGATGGAAGGAAAAAAGACGAGGACGTGTGAAAGACAATGGGCAATGCATCCTTTTACTGTCATTCCTGTAGTTGATGACATTAATTCATAATCCTCATGACCTAGTAAAGATCTTGACTCTCAATGTAGTTAAATTGATATTCTAATCCAAAAACCTTGGAAATACAGCTAAAATACAGCAACACTAATGTGTAAATCAAGCTACTCATTTGTAATCCAGCAACTTCACATGATATAAAACTATAACTAATACTTATTTGGTGTTATAGATGAGAATTAGATACAGTCTCATTTTCAGTCCATATCTGCACAGGTTATAGGACAAAATATGGTACTCTGCAATTTTGTAACATGGGACATCAAATAAAGGTGAGGTAAGAGGTTTTTAAAAGACTTCTGAAAAATACCTCTTTTTATCTGATTTTAACATTGTCTCACAGACTACTAGGTATCCACCAAAGCAGTAAAATAGATGCTCTTGGCACACTCTAGTGAGAATATCTTTCTCTTTGATTTCATCAAACGTTGTTCACCTCCTAATAGAATGCTATTTACTGAGATATATCTCAGTCTTTCTATTATAGAACTAAAGTGTATTTATATAATTCAAGTTAAAAGAAAATTGGGGATGTGATATAGTTTTAAAAAGTGTATTGTTTGTAATGTTGCACCAAAAGGAGCAATTGCTCAGCATACTAGACAATGAGACTCATTCTTTAGAGATGGTAGGCACTGGGTTCGCTCTAAACAACAAGCTTTAATTGAATGCACTAAATCTCTACATCATCTTCTAATACTTTAATTTCCCTTGTTATTCTTCATGTTAAATCAGATAAGGAAATATCAATATGAATTTTCGCACTTTCCCACTTGTCTTATCTGTGTTGGCTCTAAGAGTTTTCTTCTAAGCTCTTTACAGAACTCATTTTTCAAAAGCTATGAAGATTCTCACACTAGTAAGCTGGTGGATATCTTTATAATTGAAAAATATTTGGCCAGTGATAACTTTTTACAATCTCTTTTATCATCTTCCTTTTCACCTGTATGGTGGAGCTAACTGCTAAGAAAGACTGGGAATACGTTAGTCAGGTTGTGGAAGAATCAGAACATACAAGCAGAGTGTATATACTTTCACCCTGACTTCACCCTCCAAGGATAGCGAAAACTCCAAGGTGCTTTCCTTTGCTCTCTCAATCATTACTTAACAAATTAGAAAGAGTCTCCTACAACTTTATAGAGCCTTGTTATATATCAAATCGTCCCTGCCCAGAGGTTTACACTATGTACACGAATGGCACCATCAGTTTCCAAAACTGAACAAAATTACTTAAAAGTTCTTAGAAGAATCAGTGCCTAGAACTCTTCATTATTTTAATCTACCCTGACTGCTGCAAGCAATTCAATGCTTCCTGTCTGTCTTTCTGTCTGTATTTACTACGAGTTGAGGATTAATCCAAGTATCATTACATGCCAAGCAATTACCCACCCTCAACATACCCAGTGTGCCATGCTTGTCAGTCTCTAGATCTAAGTTCCCACATCAGTATCGCTCACCTTTTCCATGTTTTACCCAGATTTCAAATACTTCTCACAAACCAATATTCACACTGCTCACCAGATCTCCCCAGAACCTTCATCTTCCCAGATTTCCCTCTTTATTTTAATATGTTACTTGGTCTGAAGCCTTGGAATAATTCTTGATTTCCTTCTTTTAACTGTAGACCACAATCAGTTTATAAGCAAATCTGATCTATGGTTTAAAGATAAGCAAAATTTTATCATGAAGAACCTCTGCTGTGTATTCCATACTTTCTTCATCCATTCTTCCATTGAAAGGCACCTAGGTTGTTTCCAGGTTCTGGCTATTACAAATAATACTGCTATGAACATAGTTGAACAAATGCTTTTGTCATTTGATAGGGCATCTCTTGGGAATATATACACATTAGAGTACTACACTGCGGTAAAAAAAACAATGACTTCTCGAATTTTGCATGCAAATGGATGGAAATAGAAAACACTATCCTGAGTGAGGTATCCCAGACCCAAAAAGATGAACATGGGATGTACTCACTCATAATTGGTTTCTAGCCATAAATAGGGGTCACGGAGACTACAATTGGTGAACCTAAAGAAGCTAAATAAGAAGGTGAACCCAAGGAAAAACATATAGTTATCCTCTTGGCTAAGGGAAGTAGACAAAATTGCCAGGGAGAAAACTGGGATCTTCGGGGTGGGGTGGGATGGGGGTAAGGGGAGATCGGGAGAGAAAAGGGAGAAGGGGAGGATGGGGGATCTTGGGGAAACAGGAGGATTGGGATAAAGGAAGGTTGGACAGGGGAGCACGGAAACACAATTCTTAGTTAAGGGAGCCACCTTAGGGTTGGCAAGAGAATTGAACCTAGAGTGGCTCCCAGGAGCACATGGTGATGTCCCCAGTTAGTCCCTTGGGCAGCTGAGGATAGGGAACCTGAAATGATCCTATCCTATAGCAATACTGACGAATATCTTGCATATCACCATAGAACCTTCATCTGGTGATGAATGGAGATAGAGACAGAGACCCACACTGGAGCACTGGACTGAGCTCCCAAGGTCCCAATGAGGAACGGAGGGAGGGAGAAGATGAGTAAGGAAGTCAGGACCAAGAGGGATGCACCTACCCAATGAGACAATGGGGCTGATCTCTTGGGAGCTCACCAAGGCCAGCTGGACTGTGACTGAAAAAGCATGAGATAAAACCGGACTCTCTGAACATGGCGAACAATGAGGGCTGATGAGACACCAAGGACAATGGCACGGGGTTTTGATCCTACTTAATGTGCTGGCTTTGTGGGAGCCTAGCCAGTTTGGATGTTCACCTTCCTAGACATGGACGGAGGGGGGCGGACCTGGACTTTCCACAGGGCAGGGAACCCTGACTGCTCTTTGGACTGGAGAGGGAGGGGGAGAGGCGTGGGGGGGAGGGGGAGATGTGTGGGAGGATGGGGAGGGAAATGGGAGGCTGGGAAGTGGAGGATACTTTTTTTTTTTCCTTTTCTCAATAAAAAAAAAAGAACCTCTGCTTCCAACATGTTGGTATCATTTTTTTAGGTAGAAATACTGCAACAAACTTCAAAAGAATAATTCTTCAATTTTTAAAAAAAAAACACTCAAAGTGACCTTATTTGAAAGTAATTTAGAGTAGGTCAATACACCTTTATGGGCTTTAGCTTTATAGAATATAAATTCTTTGAATGTGCAAACAAGTATTTTTTGTTTCTTCTTTCTTATTTTTGTACCAACTTTCTTAAATGTCAGACAGGTCACTGTTTTACACTTTCAACACTCCAGGTTTTCTTTTGTTATAGGCTTTTGTACCTACTGTTTCCTTAGTGGTTATTTGAAAAGAAGAAAATCCTGAGGGCATTTGTACCCTCAATCCCCAGCTGATGAAGCTGTTTGCTGAGGTTTAGGAGATACACCTTTGCTAGAGAAAGTGCTTCGCCTAGAGCATGCTATGAGTTTTAAAGGCCTTTGTTCCTTCTTCCAGTTTGCTCTCCTGTTCCATGCTAATGGTTCAGTATAAAAGCTCTCAACATCCTGCTCATGACATCAATCCTGCTGCCTCAGCCCTGCCTTTGTATAATCATTTGTAACGATATTCCAAAATGATTCCTTTCCTGAATAAATTTCCTTAGTTGTGGTATTTTATCATAGCAACAGAAAAATAACTAATACATGTTCTTAATTGATTTGGATCATTATTTACCTTTTTTCTGCCAGTGAAGTAATTCCCTTTAATAGTATTGACTGACTTCTTTCCTGATCTTATTTACTCAAACCCAATTGTTTTATGTTTTACAGATAATTTCCTTAGTAATTTCTTCCTCTTTGCTACTTCACAGTAACATGAACTTGTCTGCCTATTCATTCATTGCTATTAAAGTGTTTAGAAGATTCAATAAACATGAATTAAAACATTAAATAATTATTATTAAGTTTATATATTAAAGTTTAAATAAGTTAATGTAGACATTGCTGAATAATTTAGTGTTCATATTTATAATTGACATCTTATTATATCTAATTTATATATAATTTAATGTTATTACATATAAAATAAATTATATCTTATCATTTTTTTATTCCCAATGAGTTTAATACTTGACTTGTAGTTGTAGGCTGCTTACTAATTTCCTGGCCGCCCAGACTCCTGAAATAATCACACAAAAACTATATTATTTAAGTCACTGCTTGGCCAATCACTTAAACGTATTGCTAGTTGGTTCTTATATCTAGAATAAACCCATTTCCATTATTTTATCATGAGATCTTGGGACTACTGGCAAGTGTTCAGCTAACAGCTCACATATTCCTCCTTTGCCAGCTCCATGGCATCTCCTTGACTCTGCCTACTCTCTCTCTCTCTCTCTCTCTCTATATATATATATATATATATATATATATATATATGTGTGTGTGTGTGTGTGTGTGTGTGTGTGTAGAGAGAGAGAGACTAAGTATATATATTCATATATATAGAATATATATATATATATATATATATATATATATATATACACATTCCTGCCTGGCTATATTCTGTTAAGCCATTGGCTGAAAGCAGCTTCTTTAATCATTAACCAAAAAGGCAACACATATGCAGAAGGACTTTCCACATCATTTTCCCTTTCTGTATAAATAAAAAGGAAGATTTTTAACTTTAGTATAGTACAGTTACATATGACAAAACAGGTATTAAGCAAAAATTTCAGTTACAATATTTATATATATATATTTTATATTTTATCATTACTAAGGAAAACTATAATATAACCATCTATTCTTCAAATCCATCAAAGACTCCAGAAAAATATAAAATTACAAAAAATATAAAAATACAAAAAAATATTACCTAAGTAAACTGAAAGTACATTGTAGGCAGCTTCCAAAACTTTAGAATTAACAGAGACATCTTGCTGCTTGGACAGCACCATATTTTCTTCTATATCATTATGGCATCCATCTTCAGCCTACAGGCCCATAGTATCCAACAGATTTTCCATGAAGCAGGAAATTTCAAAGACAATTCTGCCTCTATTGGCAATTTGTCAGTAACTCTCTTCTGTGTCCTGTAAAATGTTTGACAGACTCTTTCATGAAGCAGGAACTATGCAGGATCATCTCACCTTTAGGCATTTCTCTGTGGGTTCTGCATGTCTAGCTCGTGCAGCATAACATCAATCAATCCAGGAAAGAGTAATTTTTTGGCCAATGGCTAGAAAACTCCATGTGTATATGTTGGCTTTGCTTAACAGCCCATACAATAAAATGTCTCTCTGTACTTAGCTTTGTCACAGTCAAAAAATTCAAAGGAAATACAATAGTATACATAATCCAGACTCGCTGTGTATTTTTCATCTTTATGTGACTTATTTTTTTCCCTCCTAATACTTTCTCTATATGTTTACTTTATCTCTTTAAAGACTTTGTTTTATTTTTTTGAGTTTCTCAATGCATCCATTCTTTTTTTTTCTCTTTTTTTATTGAGAAAAAAAATTCCGCCTCCTCCTAGCCTCCCACTGCTCCCCCCCCACTTCTCTCCCCTTCCTCCACTTCTCTCCCCCTCCCCCCACTCCTCTCCCCCTCCCTCTCCAGTCTGAAGAGCAGTCAGAGTTCCCTGCCCTGTGGAAAGTCCAAAGCCCCCCCCCCCCCCCATCCTGGTCTAGGAAGGAGAACATCCAAACTGGCTAGGCTCCCACAAAGCCAGGACATGAAATAGGATCAAAACCTAGTGCCATTGTCCTTGGCTTCTCAGCAGCCCTCATTGTCTGCCATATTCAGAGAGTCCGGTTTTATCCCATGCTTTTTCAGTCACAGTCCAGCTGGCCTTGGTGAGCTCCAATAGATCAGCCCCACTGTCTCCATGGGTGGGTGCACCCCTTGTGGTCCTGACTTCTTTGGTCATGTTCTCCCTCCTTATGTTCCTCATTGCGACTTTGGGAGCTCAGTCCAGTGCTCCAGTGTTGGTCTCTGTCTTTATCTCCATCCATCGCCAGATGAAGGTTCTATGGTGATATGCAAAATATTCAGCAGTATGGCTATAGGATAGGATCATTTCAGGTTCCCTATCCTCAGCTGCCCCAGGAACTAACTGGGGACCTTGCCTTGGGCACCTGGAAGCCCCTCTAGGTCTGGATGTCAACCTGTAGAAGAATGAAAATAGACCCATATCTATCACCCTGCTCAAAACTCAAGTCCAAATGGATCAAAGACCTCAATATCAGTCCGAACACACTGAACCTGATAGAAGAGAAATTGGGAGGTACGCTACAACAGATGGGCACAGGCGATCGCTTCCTAGGTATAACCCCAGCAGCACAGACATTAAGGGCAACATTGAATAAATGGGACCTACTGAAACTGAGAAGCTTCTGTAAAGCAAAGGACACTGTCACTAAGACAAAAAGGCAACCCACTGACTGGGAGAAGATCTTCACCAACCCCTCAACAGACAAAGGTCTGATCTCCAAAATATATAGAGAACTCAAGAAACTAGACTTTAAAATGCTAATTAACCCAATGAAAAAATGGGGCACTGATCTGAACAGAGAATTCTCAACAGAAGTTCAAATGGCCAAAAGACACTTAAGGTCATGCTCAACTTCCTTAGCGATCAGGGAAATGCAAATCAAAACAACTTTGAGATATCATCTTACACCTGTCAGATTGGCTAAAATCAAAAACACCAATGATAGCTTCTGCTGGAGAGGTTGTGGAGGAAGGGGTAACCTCATCCATTGCTGGTGGGAATGCAAACTTGTGCAACCACTTTGGAAAGCAGTGTTTCGGTTTTATTTTTTTAAAAAAATCATTTACTTCTTTTTCTAACGCTCTATATTCTTTTT
The DNA here is from genome assembly GCF_018167655.1 of Microtus oregoni. NCBI lineage: Eukaryota > Metazoa > Chordata > Mammalia > Rodentia > Cricetidae > Microtus > Microtus oregoni. The sequence continues at coordinate 18,404,359 of NW_024543076.1, forward strand.
CTTCTCTTTCCATGTAGAGGTCTTTATATGAATATGTCTTTATTGTTTATCTGTAATCATTCTCTGACCAGAAGCAACCTTTTTTTTTATGCTATGTGGATGTGGCTAGGGACAACGGGGCCTTGTCTGCTTGCTCTGTCCAGTCCAATATGGCAGAAGTATGTTCACACCTCTGAAAGTCATATACATTGCCGCACTTTTAGGTACACTGATGGTCTATGTTGCCATTAAGCAAGTTGTAGCACTCTTCTCACAAACCCCATTTAAATACTTGCCCTCCTGGAAAAGCCAGAGTTTGTGCTGGCAGCATGGTCCAGGAAGCCACTGTTTTGAAACTTCTATTTTTTTTTTTTTCTGTTACTGAATCAGGAAGACCTCTCTCAAGGGAGTTGCAGCATGCAGCTAGCAGCCAGAAAAATTCTAGCTACCAAGAAAATGTAGTTAACTCTGTTCTTTTGTGTCTAGAATTACTTTTAAACTTTCTCAGCTTTTACATGGATATAGTCAACCACATTGCCATGCCAATCTGTAGTTGTGGGCTGCTTGATTGTTTTCTGCCATCCAGACTCCTGAAATAATCACATAGAAACTATACTATTTAAATCACTGCTTGGCCAATCACTTAAGCACATTGCTAGTTAGCTCTAACATCTAGAATAAATCCATTTTCATTATTTTATATTTTATCATGAGGTCTGGGGACTGCAAAGGTCCAGCTAACAGCTCTCATCTTCCTCCTCTGGTAGCTGCATGGCGGCTCCTTGACTCTGCCTACTCTCTATATATACATTTCTTCCAGCTTGGCTATATTCTGTAACTCCATTGGCTGAAAGCAGCTTCTTTATTCATTAACCAATGAAAACAACACATATGCAGAAGAAATTCAAATACCATTGACTAATTGATTTATCTTTTCCATTTTATAAGGTGCTTGTTACTACATGTAATCTCATTCACAGTTTTGATAACTAGAATAGCCTATATTACCTATGAAGTCAAGAAAATGATAGAGCTAGTGTGTCAGAGATGACCTGACCAAAAGTACTGCTCTTTACTGTTGTCTTCATTTTCTCATAATTTAAAATATCTTCTTAGGAGCAAAACCTAATAATAAACAAATATCATCAGAGTTCCAGATGTGTGCAACTCTAACTCCTTTTTAATAGGCTGAAAAATAGATATAATGAACACACTTAAGAGTCTGAGCAAGGAATTTTCAACAGAGAGGTTCTGTAAAGTATGAGAAGAGAGGGATGACTTTAGTGTCAGGCACAAGTATACACTAAATTTTAGTAACCAAAGTACTAAGTGTGCTATTCAGAACAGCCAAAACGTGGTAAGTTTTGCCTTATTCAGGTAGCAGAAGTTATGCACCTAGGTTAAGAAAAATGGATAATATTATGAACGGAGAGGATAGTGTTAGTTATGCTTTTCTTAAAAGTCTTATTTGATTTTATGTTGTTTGTTGTTGACTTGTTTGTATGCTTGAAATATGGAACAAGTAAAAACATAAGGTCATTATCTAATACATTTTAATGAGAAATAAGGTTAATTGTAGACCACAATCAAACAAAAATTGCATAAATTTCAGAAATAACAGTTTTAAAATGATATCAAATAAATATTGAACTTCCTAACATTTAAATCTAGATATCATGAAAGTATTGAATATACATTTACAAATATATTGCACCTGTGTGTTTTCAAATGAATGTCACAGAGAAGTGTATCTTTATTTTTCTCTTTATAATATAAAACTGTCGGTTAATTGTATAAAACTGACTAAGCATTGGTGATGATTTTTTTTAACAGGGGATAATGCAACAAGGAATTTCAAAAGCCTGGATGTAGTATTCAGATTTCCTTATATTAATATTTTGTATTGAAATAGTATGATAGTCAAATGAAATGAGCTTCTCTACTGAGAAAAATCAATTTTTATTGTAACGATTATGCAGAGAAAAGTCTCTGTAAAAGAGGCATTTAATTTATGCTTTAATATAACAGGCTGCTTTCATCCAATGTGATCAAATTTTCTGTTTTGAGAAAAGCAGGTTGAGTGTATTAATACTTGGACTGTTAAACACATCACTTAATATTTTACACTAACATTTATTGATTCTTGATAGAGTTAGGCTAGCAAATCCTTATTTCTGTGCTGCTAAGATTAGGTTTATCCTGAATTAATGCTTAAGTTTGATCATTTAAATGCCTCCGGAGTTCAAGTTTTACATTTTAATTTATTCTTATGCCTGTGACAATTCAACTAAATCTTTGAGACTTTGCACACCGCAGTGATTTAGCCTTGATTTTAATAAGCTCGGGCAGTTTGCAGCTTCAAATATCCCAAGAAAAGCAGTATTTTTCAAGATTTTTGTACATAACCACACATGATTATAAATGTTATGGACAATGGGATGTGATTGTTCTTTGGGGAAGAAAGTTTCTTATTATAAATTACAAAGCATCTATTCTTCCCAATTGAGAAACTTCACAATGGATTTTAAATGTTTTTTAAATAGCCATGCAGGGGGAGTGTACGAAAAGGGCCTATCAAATTAAAATCTGAGAAATGTTTCTAATTTTATATTGTTTTTATATTTTGCTAGGAGAAGAAAAGGTATTAAAAGGTGACAACGGAGGCTACCAAACAACTCTTACAAATAACGTAAGTTAGAAATGAATCCAATTCCCACCCTAAAGGACTCATTCCTACTGAGTTTTACTAAAGATTTAAATTTACTTTAAGTACAACTTACCTTTTCATTATTTATTTATATAACCAATGATCCTATCAAATCTTAAATATTTATAAAACATAGAGGAAATGAATGCTTCTTATTTCTGTCTTCTCCTACACTCCCATGACTTAGTAAGAAATATAATAAAGTTATTTAAATTTTTATTTCAACTTTTTACATATAAATTTTCATTCACTTTGAGGACATATCAATCAAAAGAAAACATGTTTCTGAATGTGTGGAAGAGCACCTGTTCCCAGGGAAAACAAACAAAGTAGCCTGTCATAAAAAGCAGCTCTTCATACTGACAGGTAGAATGGTAAGGACTTGTAAATGCAGAATGTGGCAGAGTGAAAATCAGCAAAGCAGCAGACTCGCTAATCACCTCACCCCTTATTCAAGGCCTACCTACCATTTGTCTCTGCACCTATACTTTATCTGGCTATATTTATGGAGAGAGTACGTGACCAAATATTTGAAACTGAGCTATTTTATCTTCAAATTATGCATTTAATCCTCAGATGCATCGATTTTTCCCATTTCCTTTATTAATAAAATCCTCATTTTGCTGTTAAAATACATCAGTTTTAAAGAGGTTGTATAGGGATAGGTGGGTAAAAAATCTGATGAAACCCACAGAGATTTTGTTTAACAAATACCCATGACTATGTGAACTTGATATGGATTGTTGTACAGTATTTCTTCATATACTGAATAAACATTATCAAGTACAACTCTATTTGTTATTAAAACGATACACTTGAATATATAAAAAAAAGAAATGAATGATTCCTCCCATATGTCCTTGAACTTGTTTCACTTTGGAAAACACAATGGTATCAGTGTTCATACAAACGTCCTAAAAAATTGATTTTATGTAGTACAAGAAATCAAGATTTTCATTAGAAAACTCACTTTTCCAAGCCATCTTTATTTTGTTAGATGACTAAACATAGCCCTTTATTATCTTCTTACTTAGTTCCCATGAATTTTCTGTATTTGTTTAAGAAATGTGTCTCTATATTCAATAAGATATGTCACTTAATAGAAGACTGTGTACATATGATTCAGGCATATTTAATTTCTGTGCCCTCTATAGACAGAGAAAGATAAGGAAATACAGCAGTCAGATGCTCACATCTGGATCCCATGATAATTCCCATGTGTCTGGCCCTGAGTGGAACGCAGAGAAGCACAATTCCTACTGTAAAAATAGTAAAGCATTCAGAGTTTACATCACCGAAATAATAAATCCAAAGGCAAGAAAGTAGTCGTGAAAAAATTAAAATTTGTTCTTTATTTGTTCCTTTGTTGTGTTTTTAAATTCATTTATCTAACGGGTATTCAATGATATCATGATGATTTAACATTCCAACTGTGAAGTTTTCTCTTATTTCATTTGTTGTGATTCAAAATAAAGATAGATAAGAAGTATTAGACTACACTTATAAATAAACAAACAAAAACCCTGAGGATCAAAATTATCTAGGCCAAGGTGATAGAAAAATTATTCAACAATGGAGGATAGACTATGTGTACGATGGTAGTAGTTCCTTTGATGAGCACATTTGGGATATTTTGTTCTCTCATTGTAGGGACAACAGAGATGAATGAAAACAATACACCATAAAAATAAAAATGTGGGTGCATGCAGAAGATCAGAGACTTAGTAGAAAAAAAGAACAGTTTAATATTTGGAAAATTGGACTGGTGAAAAATGTGGTCACCAGATTTGGAGTGAACGCCTGAGCTGTATAATTGTTTTAAGTGTATTGGAAAGCCTTTGGCGAGCCTTTGAGAGCCTAGCAGGAGAAACTGCAGACCAGTTCAATAGCTACTTATCACAAAATGCTTTAAATATTTTTCTTCTTATTTAATTATTGTACAAAAAGTTTCAGGCACTATTTCTACAATCTCACTGCTTCTGAAACACAGGGATGCTCCTATGTGGACAAAGTCTGTTTTTATTTTTGTTTTTAGTACACAGTTCCTGACCTTGATTTCCAAGCTGCTCCAGGATCTCTGGAAGAACTATCAAAGCAGTAATTCCTTTATCTTGTTCTATAGAATGAATTTTTTATCAGTTCTGCCAATGTTTTTTTTTTGTACAGAAATTAACAAGTTTCCAAACAGGGTCTAGCATAGACTCATCTTTACTTGAGAAGCCACCACACCTTTATAAATTTTTATTTGCTCCTGAAATTCAATTTCCTGCTAATTCTGTTAAACCAAGAAAAAAAATACACATTAAGGTACATTTGCATATCCCATAATGTAAACACATCATGGCTGGCTCCAGGCTCCATCAAGACCATATCCACTTGGGACATGCTCAGACAGCCACTTCCTGAGGCCTTTAGAGAAAAAAAGATGCTTCCATTTCACTAAAAGTAATAATTTAATTTCAAACATTAAAGAGACTGGATACAGATGAATGAAATTATCATATGCATATAAGTATTTTGATTTTTATGCATTTCCTTACCATTTGCTTTTTGGTTAAAACACTTCACTATTGTAAATTGAATATGCATGTTTATAAATTGTGTATTGTTCAGAAGTATAAACAAGAAAAAGTTAAACATTAATGGCCATAGCATCCAATAGAATGCTAGACAACAGTTTGTAAGTTCACATGTGCATGAGCTCAAGCCTTGGATATTTTTTATGTCTTTGTCATTGTTCAAAAGCTTTCCGCCCATTATGAGAATTTTCCACTTGTTAAATAGTTTTCAAAATTGATTTCAATTGTATCTTTAAAAAATTCACTCTTTTCATTTTTTTCAGATTAATAGAACCGCATAATTTTTTTCTGTCCCATTTTCTTCTAAACCCTTCCATTTACTTGTCCTTGAGCTTTTTGCAAATTTATGACCTTTATTTTCTTAGTGATCATTGTTACAGACATAAAGGTTTATACCTAAATATTCCTAGACATAGAAACACAGCCTCAGTAGTCAATATGTTGCTTTATGGATGTTTTCAAGGCTGGCCTTTTAAAATTGGATAACCTTATGAAGTTGAGTATTGTTCTCTTGAGATCTGTGACGAATTTTTTTAGAGTTTTGATGTTCATTGCATTGAATCTGTAGATTGCTTTTTGTAAGATTGGCATTTTTAATATGTTAATTTTACGTACCCAACAGCATGAGATATCTTTCCATTTTCTGATGTCTTCTTCAATTTTCTTCTTCAAAGATTTAAAGTTCTTGTCATACATGTCTTCCACTTGTTTGGTTAGAGTTACACAAAGATATTTTCTTATTTGTGACTATTGTGATGGGTGATGATTCTCTGATTTCGTTCACAACCCATTTTTCATTTGTATAAAGGAGGGCTACTTTTTGTTTTTTTTAGTTAATATTGTATCCTGTTATATTACTGAATGTGTTTATAAGTTATAGGAGATCCATGGCAGGATTTTTTGGGGTTACTTAAGTAAACATATCATATAGAAAAGCAAAAAAAAAAAAAAAAACAAAAAAAAAACAGGATGGCCAAAACAATTCTGTACAATAAAAAAACTTCTGGAAGCATTACAATCCCTGACTTCAAACTCTTCTACAGAGCTACAGTAATGTAAACAGCCTGATGTTGGTGTAAAAACAGACAGGAGGACTATTGGAATTGAATCAAAGACCCGGATATCAATACACACCTACAAACAAATTATAAAAAGTAAAAAGAAAAGCATATTCAACAAATGGTGCTGGCATAACTGGATATCAACATGTAGAAGAATGAAAATAGATCCATGTCTATCACCATGCACAAAACTCAAGTCCAATTGGATCAAAGACCTCAACATAAAACCAACCACACTGAACCTCATAGAAGAGAAAGTGGGAAGCACACTTGTATGCATTGGGACAAGAGACCGCTTCATAAATAAAACCCCAGTAGCACAGACACTGAAAGCGACAATTAATAAATTGGACCTTCTGAAAATGAGAATTGTCTTTAAAGCAAAGGACATGGTCAACAAGAAAAAAAAATCAGGCTACAGAATGGGAAAAGATCTTTACTAACCCCACATCAGACAGAGGGCTCATATCCAAAATATACAAAGAACTCAAGAAATTGGATGCCAATAGATCACAGAATCTAATTAAAAAAATTGAGTACAGACCTAAAGAGAGAGCTCTCAACAGAGGAATCTAAAATGGCTGAAAGACACTTAAGGCAATGTTTAACATCCTTAGTCATCAAAAATATGCAAATCAAAACAACTCTGAGATTCCATCTTAAACCTGTAAGAATGGCCAAGATAAAAAACACTGATGACAACGTATTATGCTGCTGGTTGTTCCTTTGGAAACTTGTGTAGTACCTTCTAGTACAATGAAAGCTCTTGCCCTCTAGGCCCTGTGTCTCAAATACATGGTTTGTTCAACACCAGGTATTTACCTTTCATCTCTGGGAAGTTACAAAGGCTATGGCAATATGTTGAAGTGTTTTGGGAGATTTTTGGAAAACCCTGACAGGGAATTCAAAGAGATTTTCTCATGCATGGTGTTGAGATTTTTGTTAGCTGGACTTAGTTGCTTAGAGGAAATATTGTCAGGCAAGATGCAACAACTTCATTTAAACCACATATGCATATTTATACAGAAACTTAAATGTTTTATAGCTTTAATAGGGTATTTAATAGTACCTCAGTTCAATGATACATCTTAGTTTTATGCTGTGTTTGTCAACGACAAGTTTAATGTTTTTTCTTTAAATTGAGATTTTATTTATTATATTTTTCATATGAAGTAAAAAGTTTATTGTGGTCATTTTTAAACAAGCTTCATTATCAATATTTCTCCTTTTCCATTTCTTTTTTTTAATTTTTTTTATTGAAATATTTCCGCCTTCTCCCTGTCTCCCATTTCCCTCCCCCTCCTCCCACTCCTCTCCCACTCTCCCAGTGCTCTCCCCCTCCCCTCACTCCAGTCCCCCTCCCTCTCTAGTCTGAAAAGCAGTCTGGATTCCCTGCCCTGTGGGAAGTCCAAGGTCCTCCCCCCTCCATCCAGGTCCAGGAAGGAGAGCATCCAAACAGGCTAGGCTCCCACAAAGCCAGTACCTGCAGTACATCAAAACCCCGTGCCATTGTCTTCGGCTTCTCATCAGCCCTCATTGTCTGCCATGTTCAGAGAGTCCGGTTTTATCCCATGCTTTTTCAGTCACAGTCCAGCTGGCCTTGGTGAGCTCCCAATAGATCAGCCACACTGTCTCAGTGGGTGGTTGCACCCCTCGTGGTCCTGACTTCCTTGCTCATGTTCTCCCTCCTTCTGCTCCTCATTTGGACCTCGGGAGCTCAGTCAGGTGCTCCAATGTGGGTCTCTGTCTCTATCTCCATCCATCGCCAGATGAAGGTTCTATGGTGATATGCAAGATATTCATCAGTATGGCTATAGGATAGGGTCATTTCAGGTTCCCTCTCCTCAGTTGCCCAAGGAACTAACTGGGGACATATCCCTGGACACCTGGGAGCCCCTCTAGAGTCAAGTCTCTTGCCAAACCTAAGATGGCTCCCTTAATTAGGATATATACTTCCCTGCTCCCATATCCACCCTTCCTTTATCCCAAACATTCCATTCCCCCAAGCTCCCTGCATCCTCCATTGCTTCCATTTTTTATTTCCAATAATAACCAACCTACCTCCTCACGTATATTCTTTTGCTATCTCCCTACTGAAGATCTCATTTTCCTCTTTCAGAATATACTTTCTACTTTTATTTTATCCCTCACAACATGCTGCTCCATGTAGCACCTCTCTCTCTCTCTCTTCTCTCTTTCTCTTCCCCAACACAAAAATACACAGATGTCATGATGTTGTAGTGCTTAGTATGGTTTGAAGTTTTAGTATGTCTCAGACATTGAGCTCTTATCATTGATTTGCTTATTCATGATCTTTCATGTTTCTGGATGAATTTTGGATATATCTTTGTAGTTCTGTGAGGCATGATTGAGCATCCTTTGGATATATACCCAAAAGTGTTATTACTGTGTCTTGAGGAAGATTGTTTCCTAGTTTTCTGAGACTATTTTTGCTGGTAAATGTTTCTGTTGTTTACACAGATTCTAAGAATTTTGAAAAAATCCCTTGCATTTCTATTAATGGATCTCTATTCACCTGAAAGTATATCCTTATATCTCTATTATTAGTAAAGTTTTTGAGTGTTCTTTTATGTTCATTTTTAGCTGTCTTCTACAAAATTTGAATGAGCTATAACAGATTATTCTTCTAAAGTGTTCGTGAAAATTTTGCTATAAAATTTAATGTCATCAGGTTCTGAGAAGTTCCCATGGGTCACTTGATAGTTAATGTTTTATCTCTGTTTGAATAAATGTCTACATATATTGTTAAGTACAAAGGACCTATAGAGTTATTGAGCTCCAAAGTTTCTTTGTTAAATATTACATTGAATAGCCTATCTATTGATAACAGCAGTATACTTAATTCACTCAATATTATTGTATCAAGAATTTCTTACCCTCTCTTGCATTTTTGTTTTCTTGATGAATTTAGGAATCATATCATTTGTTGTAGATATTTCTATAAATACAGACTCTTGATAAATTTCTCTCTCTCTCTCTCTCTCTCTATATATATATATATATATATATAACGATTTTTCTCCTCTTCTGGCTTTTTCCTTTGGTCCATTCTCTCTTTTTGTCCTTATTTTTGTCCATTATGAATCTTAAGAGAGAACATATAATTGCCATCTTTCTCAGAAGTGTTTTTAGCAGTGTTTTTTTTGTCTTGTGAGCATTCGTTATTAAACAAAAATCATAGCTTCACATTATTGATGCTATCTTATTTGAATAAAACATGCGTTATTAGCCTGTGTATATCCACATGAAATATTTTTTATATATCAAGAGTATATTCTCATATAATGTTCTAAATCTCTTTTGCATATGAGAAGTGCTGGTTCTAGTACTTATAATCCCATTATAAATATTAATTGTAATTAACCACTCAAATACTTGGAATATGTCATTAAGTATCTAAATTTTTCTATAAAAAGATCTGAATGGGATATTTTACTACTCATCATTCCCCTGAAAATAACTCTGAAATTTATAAACAACATGTTCATTGTCTATGTATCCAAATATACTTTCATACTATACTTTGCATTTTGGCATTGTTTTTATCATGAGTTTGTAGTTGGTCTAATATTTTCATGTTTTTAATCATTAATTTTTGAGGAAATGCCCATAAGAATTATTTTTAAGGCTTTTTAGTGCAATATTCTACAAAAGTTTATCTAAGGCATGATATTTCTTAAGAGTGCTGGGCTTTCTATGAATTATTTTCACATATTAACTGAAAAAATAATAGTTTAACATAGGACATACCAATCTTATATTGCATAATTTTCCTTGGATTTATTACTTTTGTCTAGGTTGTATCATATCAATCATTATGCTGCTTTCGTCCTCTAATGTCTGAGATAATTTGATGAAGGTTATTGTTTATAGTACTAGTTGCATTTGTAGCAATATCTGATAGTCTTATCTTTGTGGTTCTTATTTAAATAGTTATACTTATCTTTTTCCTAATTCAAATTTATTAGACTTACATTCAGTTGTAAGAATTTGAGTAAGACATATTCTAAAAGATGTTTTCATTATGTTGGCACTGCTTGAATTGTTCTGTTGAGTGCTTTCTTCCCTTTTAACATGGTATTTTCCATGTTCTAATGAGTAAACATTTCTTGCTATTTATTTTATTTTAATTGCCTACTTCTAGCACTCATTTAAGATGAATTATTTCTATATCATTCCAAACCAAAATATTAAATAAACCAAACAATACATTTTCCATATTTATTTATTTTCCAGGATCATATACTAGCAGCTTGAGAAGGAAACTGAGGAATCATCTGTTCTTATACTCTAAACAGACATCCCTCTTTCTCATTATGGCCCAGATCTCACTGTGTCCAACACAGCTCATGTGCTCCAGTGGATGACATTTTTGTTCTTTATCAGACAATTTACATAGCCTCAGGAAACAAAATCTTTCTGCCAGCTTCTTCAGCTTCCTTACCTTGTAAAGCAGGGATGACTGTACACTTTTTCTTCATAAGGATCACAACAACTTGTTCCTTGTTATTGTGCTAGTGCTGCTGAAGAATCTCACTAGCCCTTTTGAGTTCATACAGCCTAAAAATTCCACAGGATGCTAGTAGATTTATTTCTATCATTTTGTGGTATCTATTCCTTGTCACTTTGGAACATGGCTGCTCTATATACTCTAAATCTTATAGTATCACTACTTTAGAAGAAAATTACTTGAAGTTATTAATTCTTAAAATACAGTTCATCAAATGTGTGTATGTGCACACGATCACATGCTCACACATACATGCACACCCATGCACACTCTCTCTTATTATGAATTCAAGAAGTTATTATAAAACCACATCTAAGCTGTTTGCAGAATTAACACATGGGGCAGAAACTGTAAGTTATCACAAGTAATAAAGGGAATAAGTACGATAGACTATTTGAATGAGGTATCACGTTTATTAAACTGGCTTACTCAGAGAAGACAGTGAGATTGCAAGAAGAACTTGAAGAAAGAGATTGGATTCAGAAAATCAGAGTAGCTGGTAATTAGGAGGAAGAATGCAATTCCATAATGACCTGGCATGTTGAGAGTTTTAATTTATAACCAGGGAATCCTCTTACTAGGATTGCTCATCAGTTTTTCCACTGAACCTGGTGCACATTTTTAGCTGAAACTTTGAGTTTTTACTATTTTAGAGAAGTTTAAATCACTGAATAGATAGCTTTATTGGATGACTCTTTTATAGTGTGGTTATGGTAAAAAGTAAAATTCATATAACTAGAACTGAAGGTTTTGTGGGTATTGCCTAGTAGGCTCTATGTTAAAAATTATTCTCTTCTGGAGTTATTTTTGTCAGGAATGTCTCAAACAGGAAATAAGTAGATTTTGTGAGCTGTTATTAGAAAATGTTTAATCACATTTTCACCAAAAAAAAAAAAAAAAAGGAAAAGAATGGATGTCAGTGTAATTTGAGAATCTTAGAGACTTTATTGTAACAGCATGGTATTTTTGTTTATAAGATAGTTTACTTCCGAGGTAATATACTATCATATTTAAAAAGAAAAGAAACATTACTGAAACATACAATAATGTGTAACAAAACTAGAGACCCTCAGTAAAGACCAAATGATTGTGCTTTCTTAATAATTAGTATTCTTCACTTATCAATAATGTTGCCTTTTCCTGTTTACTAAATTAGGTAGATAAATCACATTTAAATCTCGTAGTAGTTACTTTATTTTTATTACTCATAGATTAAGTTTATAATCACTTAGTCTAACTTGAAAATTTTCAAGACGTGTTTGAGAGATGTGTATCTTAATACATGTATCTAAGAATAATATGCCTCATAATGTTTCCTTTAATACAATAATTTTGAGAATATCATTTTCTCTCTGCATTGTGGTTTATGAGTTTATAATAATTTAGATTGTAAATAAAATTATTTGCTTATATTAACACCAGCAATTTTACTTGCTTTCCAAGATGTTATCCAAGGTGAAGATAACATAACATCACTTTAAAATCAAATCGGTCAATGATTATAGCTGAGTTTATATAATAATATATTATATACTCCCGGGAAAATTATTTCAGTTCACTTAACTGATTTTCCTACAAGAAAAATACTTAAGGTTTTGAATGTATGTAGAGGTTGAGTTACTTTGAATAAACTCAGAGTTTTAAGTATTTTTGCTATTGTTATTGTGTCTTGTATTTTCAAAGGACTGGATTATATTAGTATACTCTTAGTTCTGTAAATACATGTAAAAGTCAAACTAGATACAGATGCAGTTTAAATTTTTATATCCCAATAATATGAAAATGTTCTGGCTTATATGAGCCATAACCCGAGAGAAATAAAGTCATTGTCTGAGTAAGCTGAGGAGAATAGAAAATACATTTTCTTGGAACACACACACATATTTGTAAGTACAAACTTTCACACACAGACCACTATATACACACGCACACTCTACTTCCTTTGTTGTATAACAAAATGCTACGAACTAGGTAGTTTATCTATATCAGTTTATTCTGCAATCTGAGATCTTACAGATCACAGTGGATGAATAGGCAGTGTATGACAGAACACCACAGCAGAGACATGTGATGGAACAAAACCCGTCACCTTGTGACCTGAAGGTGAAGGACAGAAATAGGAAGATCATGAGGCCTCTCTGCTCTGTAAGGTCATGCTAATTGAAGACTCCCCACTGCTTCCTAAATCCTACAAGTTCTAATAGCTTTGTATTGGTACCTAGACTAGAGGGATCTTTGGGGGACATTTATAAGCATACTACAGGGGTACTTTCTCCATTCATGAAATATTATCCTCAGGAAGAAATAAAGGCAAAAGCTCTGAATTAGATGACATTAGATCTTATGTAGGAGGTATGTGAACATTCTGAGGGCTGCATACATCTGTGTTTGTGTGCATCAAGTGTGTTCTATTGGTAGAAGTTTACCCAAATAATAGTGTTGAGCTTTTAACAATAGCTACTGTAGGAGACTTTCAAATCCTTTGGGATTGATAATGGGCCCTTCCAAGGCCAGAAAATGCAGAAAAAGCATCCACCTTGCATTGCCCAGGGCCCTGTTACTCATAGCACTTAAAGACTCAGAAATTTCAGTCTCGGTAAATGACATGTGCCACAACTCCAATACATTGGCAAAGAGCCTCTTTTTTTTTTTTCCCATGACTTAATTCTCACTCAACCTCAGGTATTCTTCCACAAGCCTTGACAGCACTGTGCAGCCGTTGGACTCATATATGAGGCACTTTGAAAACTAATGAGAACCATTGCCATTCTGGGAAATAAACAGAACTGAGACTATAGCAGACATTCTGCTTTGTAGAGCCTATCAGAATTCAATCTCCAGCTCTAATAGTTTATTTGCTAATCCTACTTGCCTGAATTCTTGCAGAGGTCTTTAATCTGTAATGATATTTATATTGATGCCTGCAAGCTAGTGCTATACTTAATGGTGTGTTGTCATTTCCATTACAAACTCCCCATTGCACAAGTAGCAGGAGAAGCAAGAACCTGTGACTTTCATAGCTGAGGGCACATTTCAATGCTCTTCTAAATGACGGTGTTAGCCAGACCACTCTCAGCAGCCGGCATTTTTCAGGCAATGTAGGAAACAGCATTAAACAGCGATAAAGAAATCAAAACCCTATGTGCTATTCTTTTTCAAATATATGCAGGTAAAATTTGTTCCTTATTTTAGTTTTACATGTATTTAGCAAGAATTTAAACATAAAATGCATTTCCAAAGAGAGTTTCATGTTATCAATGCACTGTTGTCTTCAGTATTGGCCTCAGTTAAATACAAACTGAATGTGTCTGCATTAGGAAACCTTCCGGTTGATGTTTATCTTGAAAATTTATTAAAAAAAAATCTTTGTACAGTAACTGGAGAGCCATGAATGAGAACTGTTATGAACATGTAGTTTATGAAAGACAATTTTGTAATGTAAATACTGGGAGGAACTGATTATTACTAGAGTAATATTGGACTGCATAAATATGACCACTATACCCTCTTTTTACTGAATAAACTGTACAGTTGAATTTTCATTGCCTTGCTTAATGGAATGGAATATGGAAATTCTGGTCTCTTCTTGAATAAACTGCTAGTTTCTAAGGTGTGATAGAGAATGACTCGTCTTCATTAATAACTCTAATATATTTCTGCGTGAATGAACAACGGACAAAACTCAGAAAACATGAAGATTTAATTTAAAGTGGCACCACCATTTTTTTGTGTTGTTTCCCAAATTCCTTCATAAGAAGGAACCAATGGACAGACGGACAACTGTCAGAGGACACGTCCCTCCTCACACATAATGGATTGCTATCAGAGGTGACTTCCCTCCTAGCACATGATTGACAGCTGTCAGCATGTCAGCGGTAACTTCCCTCCTCACACAGTGATGGACTGCTGTCAGAGGTGACTTCCCTCCTCGCACATGATTGACAGCTGTCAGAGGTGACTTCCCTCCTCACACAGTGATGGACAGCTGTCAGAGGTCACTTCCATCCTCACACAGTAATGGATCGTTGTCAAAGGAGACTTGCCTCCTCACACAGTGATGGACTGCTGTCAGAGATGACTTCCCTCCTCGCACATGATTGACAGCTGTCAGCGGTAACTTCCCTCCTCACAGAGTGATGGACAGCTGTCAGAGGTCACTTCCATCCTCACACAGTAATGGATCGTTGTCAAAGGAGACTTCCCTCCTCACACAATAAAGACTGAGCATAACTTCCTGGGGTTTTGGTTCACTTCCTCTTTGTCTTCCCTCCTTGCCTATCTAGGTTGTTTTAAGAAAGTGTCTCAGAAAAGAGCCACCATGAAGGAACAAAAGAAACAGAGATTACTGTTGGTGAAACAAGACTCAAAGCTAACATGAGAAAAGTATTCTGAATTTCTGCTTCTTTCTTTTTTCCCTCTAACACTTAAAGTCACCTAAAGAAAAAAATAGTGTTTGGCTCTTTTTCTACTCATGAACTTTATTGTTAACCATCCTCTACATAAAGAGAATTCCTGTCTTGTGATCTCACACAGCAAACACCAGAGGCATATTGATATGCACAGCACTGTTTGCCATCACCATAAATGACTTTACAGTGTGCTGCTTGTGGTTCTCTTGCTCTGCGTTTGTGGATAGTCTCCATTCCTTCTTCTGCTGTCTGAATGTAGCCTGGACTGCTTTACCATTTTGATGGAAACATTATTCTCAATTTTAGTTTAATTTAATTTATTTTAACTTCATTTTATTTTATTTTATTTCTGTTCTAGTGACAAACAGAAATTCATTATGGAAAGATTCCACAGTTCTGAGTGAGAAGCTGATGAATTAAATGCTTAGCATCAGTCTGTGATGTGTGACTTGGCTTAGTATTTTTCAAAATGTTTTTTTTTGTGTGTGTGTGTGTGTGTCTGTGTGTGTGTGTGTGTGTGAATTCTTTATGTGTCTGGAAACTATTGAGCACCAGCTTGATAACTTGCTAGGCCATGAACAACTATAGATATTTATATATTAAAATAAATTTTTCAGTAAACATTTTATTACACTGTTTCAAGAAACTTTAATAATTTGCATGGAAACCTCAAATAGGTGTTTTAAGATTTGTGTGTTACTTAGAAGTCAGTGCACGTCCTCTAAAATTTACTTATTATTTCTTCAAGTTAATAATGCTTAGATCTGATAATTTCACAAATGTAAGGATATCTAACATCTATTTTAACACCTGAAATATGGAGGTAAATGCAAATGAAATGTTTTATATGCATTGCATTTTCAATCATATACACGGTTACTGCATGTACTTATTTTTATAGAGTATAATGCAGTGTAGGAACAATGTGAGGTTTCTGTATTCTGACATGGTTCATTCAGGATGGATAGTATTGTAGTAAAGCTTCAAGTGATTCTAGCAATAAATCACTTAGTGATATAACAATGAACGTGAAGTTAAAAGTACAGTCTGGATCGTAATCAAAACATCTAGGAGCAGTAGTCTTGGCTGTTAACAAATCATATTCTAGGAGATATGATGTAGCCATTCACATTCTGATCTTACACCCTCTTTTAAGGATATTTTGACATAATTACAGTTATTATTAGAACATAAAAAGGCATAAAATTTCAAATAAAAAATGTATACATTTTATGATCATAAAATGTGATGTGGTCTTTTTCTACACAGATATGATCATAGCTTGCTTGATACAGAACATCTAGGATGACCTGTAAGAGAGTCTCATGAGACCAAGACAATATTCTGTCATGAAATAAAGCAGAAAGTCATGATTTTTTTTTGTTTGTTTTTTCATTCTTTGGTCATTTGATACATGGTTTATCTCAGTTCTGGCACTTGCATTGTAGACCAGGCTTGATTTGACCTGACCGAGATCTGTCTACCTCTGCCACCTGAATGCAGGGATTAAAGGTTTGTGCAACCATGCCTGGTGAAAGTCATAGATAATATGAGGCCTCACCTCTCTCAAGGAGTATGTCTTAAGTGAATAATTAATTATATTGGAAAACTTCAATATTTGGCTACTTGAAGTTGCCTAGTGGCCATTCAATAAATAAAGTTCCCTTTGAGTCACAAATGGCCTTATATGTAAACTTCATGAACCAATTATTTCACTAAGTTTAACTTAGATTGAAAACTTTCTTTGCATTATTTCTGCATACCAGGTGCATTTCACACCCTCAAACCTTTATAGTTTTATATGTTGTGTGTCCAGAAGCCTGAACCCTGGTGAATATAGAGGAGGTTCACATGTTTCTTTGTTCTGAACACTGGTAGCCTTTCTCAGGAAAAGAGAATCAAATGTAGCATGAGTGGAATTTCTGGGAGTGTTTTATATTCATTTTCTAGCTTATTTCTTTTATCACATTTTTATTGGTTTTATTAACATATACATATTTCTCTGCTCCCTTCCTTTCCTTTCTACTCCCTTTCAACCATCTCCCATATTCCCCATGGTCCCAATTTTCTCAGGAGATCTTGTCTTTTTTACTTCCCATGTAGATTAGATCCATGTATGTCTTCTTTAGGGTTGTCTTTTGTTTAGGGTCTCTGAAATTGTGGATTATAGCCTGATTTTCTTTGCTCTATGTCTAAAAGCCACTTATGAGTGAGTACATATCATATTTGTCTTTCTTGGTCTGGGCTATCTCACTCAATATAATGTTTTCTAGATCCATCCATTTGCCTGCAAATTTCAAGATGTCATTATTTTTTTCTGCTGTGTAGTACTCCACTGTGTAAATGTACCACATTTTCCTTAGCCTTTCTTTAGCCGAGGGGTATTTAGGTTGTTTCTAGGTTCTGTCTATGACAAACAATGCTACTATGAACATAGTTGAACATATGTCCTTGTGGCATGATTGAACATCCTTTGGGCATATATACAAAAGTGGTATTGCTGGGTCTTGAGGAAGGTTGTTTCCTATTTTCTGAGAAATCATCATACTGATATCCTAAGGGGCTGTACCAATTTGCACTCACACCAGCCATGTGAGAGTGTTCCCTTTCTCCGCATCCTCTCCAGCATAAGTTGTCATCAGTATATTTGATCTTGGACATTCTTACAGGTGTAAGATGGAAGCTCAGAGAAGTTTTCATTTTCATTTCTTTGATGTCTAAGGATGTTGAGCGTTTCCTTAAGAGTCTTTCAGACATTTTGGTTCCTCTGTTGAGGGTTGTCTGTTTGGATTGTACTCCATTATTTATTTAATTATTTGTTATTTTGATTATCAGCTTATTATGTTCTTTGTATATTTTGGAGATCAGACCTCTGTCTGATATGGGTTAGTGATATTTTTCCATTTTGTAGATTATCATTTTATCTTGTTGACTATGGCCATTTTGTCTTGTTGACCATGTCCTTTGCTTTACATAAGCTTTTCAGTTTCAGGAGGTCCCATTTATTAATTTTTTTCTCACAGTGTCTGTGCTGCTAGGGTTTTATTAGGAAGTGGTCTCCTGTGCCAATGCATTCAAGTATACTTCCCACTTTCTCTTCTATGAGGTTCAGTCTAGCCGGCTTTATGTTGAGGTCTTTGATCCATTTGGACTTGAGTTTTGGTATGGTGATAGACATGGATCTATTTTCATTCTTCTACATGTTGATTGCTATCCAGTTATGCCGGCACCATTTGTTAAATATGCTTTCTTTTTTCCATTGTATGTTTTTTGCTTCTTTATCGAAAATCGGGTGTCTGTAGGTTTGTGGATTAATATCTGGGTCTTCAATTTGTTTCTATTTGTCCTCCTTCCTAATTTTACGCCAATACCAGGCTGTTTTCAGTACTTTAGCTCTGTAGTAGAATTTGAAGTCAGGAACTGTGATGCCTACAAATGTTCCTTTATTGAACAGGATTGTTTTGGTTATCCTTGTTTTTTTTTTTTCTCTTTCATATGAATTTGAATACTGTTCTTTTAAGGTTTGTGAAGGAATTTGATGTGCATTGCATTGAATCTGTAGATTGCTTTTCGTAAGATTGCCATTTTTAATATGTTAATTCTGCCTACCCAAGAGCATGGAATTTATTTCCATTTTCTGATGCCTTCTTCCATTTCTTTCTTCAAAAATTTAAAGTTCTTGTCATACAGGTCTTTCACTTGTTTGGTTATAGTTATTCCAAGATATTTTATGCTATTTGTGGCTATTGTGAACAGTGATGTTTCTCTGTTTCCTTTCTCAGCCCATTTATAATCTGTGTAAAGGAGGGTTACTGATTTTTTTTTTTTAGTAGATCTTGTATCCTGCTACATTACTGAAAGTGTTTATGAGTTGTAGAAGTTCATTGGTAGAATTTTGGGGGTGGCTTATGTAAACTATCATATCATCAGCAAATAATGAGAGTTTGACATCTTCTTTTTCAATTATTATTCCCTTGATCTCCCTGATAACAGAATCACATAAAGATCTTACTAAGAAAGAGAATTACAGACCAATCTCACTCATGAACACTAATGCAAAAATACTCAAGGAAATTCTGGCAAATTGAATCTAAGAACACATCAGAAAACTCATCTACCGTGATCAAGTTGGCTTCATCCCAGAGATGCAGGGATGGTTCAACATATGAAAATATGTCAATGTAATCCACCATATAAACAAACTAAAAACCATATGATCATTTCATTAGATGCTGAAAAAGTCTATAAAAAAATACAACATCCCTTCATGATAAAGGTCTTGGAGAGAGCAGGGATACAAGGAACATACCTAAACATAATCAAGAAAATATACAGCAAGCTAACAGCCAACATCAAACTAAATGGAGAGAAACTCACAACAATCCCACTGAAATCAGGACAAGACAAGGTTGTCCACTCTCTCCATATATATTCAATACATTTTCTGAGGTACTAGCTATAGCAATAAGACAACAAATGGAGTTCTAGCTTATATTTAATATATTATTTGGGATCTAGAGTAAATGGTTACAATCTGGATTAATGGTTCATTTTTATTAAAAAAGTAAGGGAAAAATGGAAGTATAGAAACTTAGTCATATCAGAATGTGAATACCTATGTCATAGTTCTTAGGAGATAATTGCAGTCCTAGAAGCCAATTCCTCTTGCCAGTCATTGAATACGGCAAGACCAGTGGAAAAACAATATTTGTACTTAATGTTCATTTGCCTTGGTCCACAACTGAGACACAGAGAAATGAGTGTAAGCATGCTCCTTCTGTGTGAGCACACCTGAAGGGAAATAATAGCCACAGTTCCACTATAGAGTACCTGGAATTTAAAAATGGCATTCTGGTTCCTGAGAGAAATGGTGGTAGCAATAGAAGTATTAGAGCTATAGATTCTGCTTTCAGTTGTTATCACAACTCTCAAGAAACTATCATATCTGGTGGGAGACAAGTATTGTGTAGAAACAAGGTTTTTTATTTAGTTTACAGGTTTCTCTGCTTCCATAGCAGAAGACCCTGCTTCCAAAGCAAATTCACAAGCAAGAAGAACTGTTGAGAAAGATGGCCCTCATGAATCAGAAAGACACCTTAAGAATAGATGTGAAGGTGGATACTTCCCCTGGATTGATGAGAGAAGACATCTCAGTTGAATTTCTTTCTTTCCCCACTCCCTAGGAGTTCGTTCTATTTAATTATCCAGTCCTGTTACAGAATGCAAGGTTTCAATCACATTTGCACTTTAATATTACCTTTAGAAATATCTTATCTGTTCATAGGAGTTTGCTTTGTGGCTTATCGTATTCCTAGAGAACAATACATGATTGCTTGGCTTTACCTTAGGCTCAAGGAGTAGATAAAAGCGATACTGACAAACCTACAGGGTAGGATTAAGAAACTGAGGCAGAATAATGCTGCTCAAAAAATGCAAATCTTTTAAGCGCATTTACTGTTATTGGAGAAGTCAAAGGAAAAGCAACTACCTGTCAAGGTAAATCTGCAACTCTGCTACCTTCTGATGGCTGGCATTTGACCAGGTACACAGACCTCACTGGCTCAGAGAATGCTTTCAGTCACAGTAGAATTTCACTGATATTAAAAACTGCTATAGACGGGGAAGCTTCTAAAATACAGAATCTGTTTCTCATTGTTCTGCAGGCTGATGACCCAGGAACAGGGCATCACATAGCTTTATTCTGCTGGGAAATTCTTTTGTTCTCACTCCTACATTCAAGGGCAATGCATCTTTAAAAGAATATCTTTTTTTTTTAAATCGACAAGAAATAATCACCTTAAGTCCACAGTACAACTGAAGAAAGGAAGGGGCACAAGATCATGGAAATTAATTATAACTTTATTCCATTTCCTTACCACTGTTGGCCCTTTATTGCTAGCACATGGTAGGTAGGTGTAGAAAACTATCTGATGACTCTCTAGTGAAAGATCCACAAACAGAATGCATACATTACATACCAGACCCTGTTTCTCCTAATTCTATTACATTACAAGTTAGGATTTTAGTGTATAGGATTTAGGAGCAAGTAGAAAACATATGCAGTTCAGATCACAAACATATATTAAATAAAATTAGTATATTCGTTTTCTATGTAAAAATCAAGCATAGAGTTACCTTGTGTAACTGAGTGAGAATACACTATAGTATGCCAACTATTTCACAGAGGATCAAGATCATGGATATACTCATTATGTTTTTATAGGTCCTCAAGATATTTCTCCAACCTATAGCTTAAGTTTCAATGAAAATTTAAATTTCAATAATGCTAGGCTCTAGGGAAAGTAAGAAATCTAAGGCTTCAACAGCTGTTTGTAGTAAAACCTATCTAGTGGGCATGTTTATGCAAAGAAACTGAAACTAGGAAATGGCTTACCTTTATAAAATGGCAACTGGTGGCTCATCTGCAAAACAGAATAAATGACAATGGTTATATTAACACTAAAATTGAAATAATCATGACAATAAAATGGGTACATAATAATCCAACTGAATTCCTTCAACTTATCCTGATAAATACTGTTGTGAGAGTTTATTGGATCTTAGTACCTCAGAGTCCAGGCAAACCAGGGTGTCAAACCCCCAAATTGTAAACAGCCAGATAGCAATGGAAAAGGTTGTAATAACAGACAAGTGGGCATTACCTCGATTTCACCATGTAATTGGGCAAAGAAAGGAAATAAACGCTAGCATCATGACGTCTCTTGACCGGCTGTGAAAGTAAGCTCCGATGGGATAATTAAGTGGCCTTCTCTAGGGGTTGACTAACTGCCGAAAGAGACAGAGTCATTTTCTAAGTAAGTTTGGCATCAAAAACAAACTGGTTCAATAAGAAATCACTCAGCTGAATCTGCTTTTTGTTTGTTTCCTTTCTTCCTCTCCAAAACACCTATTAGGACACTCAGGGAAGTTTATTCTATTTCCTGATTAAGTGTCTGCTGTCTGTTTCACTAAAGATATGTATTACTCTGTTTTATGTAAAAGGTTATATATTTATTCTTATAACTTTTAGGTAAAATTTTATTTGTCTTGTCAGCATACATTATGTAAAAGGAAGAATCTTTGTTTTCTTAAACGTATGACCT
The DNA here is from genome assembly GCF_018167655.1 of Microtus oregoni. Taxonomy (NCBI): domain Eukaryota; kingdom Metazoa; phylum Chordata; class Mammalia; order Rodentia; family Cricetidae; genus Microtus; species Microtus oregoni. The sequence continues at coordinate 18,426,728 of NW_024543076.1, forward strand.
GTTTTTGTGACAGTGCCTTTTATAGAATAAAACTCCTAAAATCTATCCCACAAAATATAATGTTAGCTTTTGATGCTATGACCATATTCCTGATGTAGAAGAACTAGAGGGGTATATGATCCACATATCTAGTATTGTTAGCTGGTAAGACAAAAACATATGACACAGCTGTTCTGTTCTAGAGTGCTATTTGCACCATGGCAGCCAGGAAAGAGTAAGTCAAAGCATAGTCAAGTTCAATATAGGCTAAATCCACACTGATCAACTCCTTCCAACCATTCCCCATATTCAGAAGGTCATCATCTTATAAATCCTAGGGGCCAAAGCATCCATCATGTCAGAGCTCTCATGATCTAATCACTCTCCAAAGCTTGCCAATTAAAAGCTAGCCCTTCAATATATGATGCTTCAGGTGATATATCAGATTCTAGCCACAACTTAAAATTACATTTACAAGCTCTGTTAATTTTATTTGAACCCTTTCCCCCCTTAGGCTAACATATAAACAATTGTTTTATTAGTCATTTTTTTTTTACTTCTGTGATGAACTTCCAGAAAAAAAATAAACTTAATGGAGGAAACACTTATTTTATTACAAATTTTGGTGATATAGTCTTTCACTGCTGAGAAGAGGAGGCAGCTGTTCACATTGTATCTACAGTCAGACAGAAGATGAACATGTATTCTAGAACTCTACTCATTCTCTCCTTTTAATTCAGTCAGGGAACCAGCTCATTGGAATTCTTCTGCCAATATTTGGGGTAGGTCTTCACATCTCAATGAAATGTAGAACAGCACAGATTTGCCCAAAGGTATGTTTCTTAGGCAATTCTAGAGACTTTCAAGTTGGCAATCACCATCAACACATACAATTGATAACAAAGTAGAGCTCTTTCATTCAGTTGGATAGGCAAAATTATCACAAGTTATTTGACTAAGTCACACACATAAAGGTTGGGAATATTGAGAATGGCTATTGACTATTTGTTTATAATCATTTAGCACAATGTTTTCCAAATAGTATTCAACTTTGAGTGTTTTTGTTTGCTAAAAGCCTCATTAAATTTGAGATTTAATACAATTTTTTAAAAAGTAGCTAAAGGCTAGAGCCAAGCATAAACCATTCTTGGGGTATAAACTAGCCTTTCCTGGTATGTAGTGGAGAAATATGGAGTGAGAAAGAAATAAAAAAGATTATTTTTTTATCCACAAATTGGATAATTTCTAAATAGCAAAATTTTCCTTCCTATACATCTGAAATGCTTGGGGTCCTAAAATCTAGAGGCTACCAGCTATAGAGAACCTGTGAATTTCCTTCACTATAAAAAAGAGTGAAGGACCTTTAATTCCAGCACTCGGGAGGCAGAGGCAGGCGGATCTCTGTGAGTTCGAGACCAGCCTGGTCTACAAGAGTTAGTTCCAGGACAGGCTCCAAAACCACAGAGAAACCCTGTCTCGAAAAACCAAAAAAAAAAAAAAAAAAAAAAAAAAAAGTGAAGGTAAATAAAAGGAGGAAAGACAAATAGGAATGTATGAGAGGGCAGAAATCCTAAGAGTCAAACTTATTCTTGTGAAAAATGGTTCTTGCGATTAGCAGTTCCTGTGATATTGCAGTTAATTCACATCTGGACTGAGCCTCCCCAGCCTAGTTACTTGAACTATGCTAATTGCTCAATGCTCTTGATTTGGGGCTTGGTTTAGATCTAAGAATTTTGTAAAACATTTTAGCCATTAAGACATATTTGCCTATATTTGGATAAGTTGCCTATTGTCAGTATACTAAAAACAAGAAATTGGCGTTATTCAGGGTTGCATGAAAAAAACAAACTGTGTCATAAGCTTTGTGGTGTAAAATTAGTAGGCATAGGTAATCATTAAGAATATTATTTATCCTTTAAATACAAACACATTCAAAGTAAGGCACAGGAATCAACAGTGGAGGCAGCTGGAAAGGCAATGTATATGGTCACAGGTAAGGGACCTTCAGATGAGGAATCTGTATTTATTTGAATCCTGGACCTGAAACTCCCAGACTCACAATTACTCACTACCTTCTCCATTTACCTGTATGGGGGACTAGAAAGATCCAAAATGTCAAAACACCCCCAAATATTAAAAGAGTTTTTGTAGCCCTCAACATCTCTGATCTCAAAGTTTGCTACAGAGCTATATTAATAAAAAAAATGTGTGGTACTAAAACAAAAGTAAGCTGTTAATCAAAGGAAAAGAATTGATGACTAGATGGTCCTCACCAAAAAAAAAAATGGATAATGAAAATGTGGTACATCCGCACACTAACTCAGACATTAAAAAATGAACTAGGGAAAAATCCTTTTCCCACTACCAGGGATCCCACAAGCTTTCATCCATATGCAGAGGGCCTAGTATTGTTCCGTAATGCTCCCTAGCTGCCAGTCTAGAGTCTGTGAGCTCCCACTATCTTAGGTAAGCTGTCTCTGTGGGTTTCCTTATCATGATCTTGACCCCACCCATGGAAGGCCCTATTCTTTCTGAGGAGTAGATGAGGGGTGGGTAGGGAGGAGTGGGAGAAGGAGAAGAAGGAAGAACTGTGTTTGGTATGTAAAATGAATAAAAAATTTAAAATGAAAAATAAAAACTAAGAAGACAACAAATGAAATATATCAGTAAAGGCATGGAGCTAGGGAAAAATCATCGTGATTAAGTTAATACAGACACAGAAAGACAGATATCATATGCATTCCCTTCTTAAGTCAATGGATATCTAAGCTACAATCTATAGAAACACAAAGGTTAAATACAGAGCAAAGGCGAGGACAGATAGCTTTCCCTAGGAAATAAAAATAGAAAAGATAGCTATGGATGGATAGGGACATGGTTGGCTGGAAAAAATTATCAAGTGGAGACAGGAGAAAAGTGGGAGGGAAGAAAGGGAATACAGTGTGAAATGGCTAAAATTAACATTGTAGGGAATTTGAGAGAAATGAAGAACTAACAAAGTAACAGCTTCCTAAATCCATACATATTTGAAAGCAGTATAAATGAAATCACCAAATAATGGGGAAATTATCCCCAACTTGTCATTTCTTATCACCCAATAAATCCAAGTGTCAGGAGTGAATTACAGTTGACTGAGATGTCTGCAACAGGGGCCCCAAGGGAACCTCCAAACAACATATGTTGTTGCTAAGAGTCTAGATTGTTCTCCATAACTATAAGGCCTCACTGCTAAAGATAACACACAGCTCACTGAACCTATGGAAGTCAAACTAACGACTTGAATACTGGCAAGGATTCGGTGAGAAAGGAACCCACCTTTACTGTACAGTGGATAAACAGATTGGTATAGTCACTGTGAAAATCAATACAAAAATTTATCAGAAAGCCCAAACAAAACCATAATATTATATACTTACCTCACTCCTGGATATATATTCAAGTAACACTGTCTTCCACTATAGAAATACTTGAATATACAGAAATTGAATCAGACTAGCCTTTAGTTGGATAATGAAACTGTGGGGAATGGAAATTTATTCAACCACAAAAAAATAAATTATGCATTTTGCACAAAAATGAAAACCACTGAAATGTATATTAAATGAAGCAACAGAATCCCAGAAACCCAAATTTCTCTAATATCTGAATCATAGATTCTATTATTCTAAACTTATCCATACATATTCTATACTTATTGCATACATATACATCATTATACCACTACCTATGTATATTTTGTTGGAGTGAGTCAGGTATGGCCTGAGGAGAGGAGGAAGGAAGGTTTTAAGGGAGTGAAGTGGGGTAGGCAGTAGACACGTGACAGCAAAGCAGGAAAGGGAACACTGGAGCTAAAAGGTGCAGTCAGGAAGACTGTCCAGGGAGGTGCTGGAGCCAGAAATCAGGCAAGAGGAGGTATGGAAAAGGGACAAAGAAACCTGTCTCTGTTTATGCTAATTAAAAAAACACAAAAACACAAATGTTTTTCTTTCCATTTCCTACTAACTCATTTTCAGGAAAAAAAAAAAAAACAGGCTCCTGGTGTGGAACTTTGATATAAAAGACAGGTATGCACACATACAGATATTAAATTTAGAACCAATGACTTGTGAAGAAAAGCCATATCTAATTTTCTTTACTAACTTCAAAGACAAGTAAAGAGAGAAAAAATAGCAACAACAAAAAAAAACCCAAATAGCTAAAATATTCTTCTATATATCCATGATATTAGAAATTTCACTACTACACTATTGTCATCTAAAATATGTGTGTGTCTTGGGAATCCAGGTGCAGGTGGTGTGGCAGCCATTCTTAGAAATGCAAGACAACATCCATACCTTTAGAGGACTTCTTATAGTGGAGTTTTCAATCTTTTCCTCACTATTTCTGAGAATGTGCAGCTGCAGCTGGCAACATAACAATAGCTCAGCCTACTGGTGTCTATTTCTGGATTTAGAATCAACAAAGAAATAATTGGGAAGACTCACAATAGAGTGAACGGAATAGCTATATATTTACAAATTAATATGAAGCTATTTATTTCAAACACCTAGAGATGTTTGTTAAGCTTGCAGCATTATCATCAGTTTTGTAAGATTTTGATGATTTGACTAATTTGTGACAGTGTTTTTATTATTTTTTCATTCATAAGTATTTTCAGCATAAAATATTTTAAATGAACTTCTTATTCATATGAATGCATATAACAACTGTTAATAACGGTCACTAAAAATAAACAGCATTTTCTTTAGAAAAACAAAGGAATTTTTCTTTGAAGCACTAATAATTCATAATAAGTTTGAGAGTTATGTGATTTTATACATTTATTGACATTGTAGAAGAAAGTTGTAAAAAGACAGTAAAATTCCATCAAATAACACTTTTATGTTCAAGTTTTCTTTTGAGTTATTGTTATTCACTATTACAATAATAAGCTTCTCTGATCAAAGTTGAAAGGGACAATAATCTATGGCTACAATAATAATAATTAGAAATTATGTTACTACTATATCCATTTAGAAGAATGGTTGTTGATCCTCCCCTAGGCTTATGATCTGTGTAGTGGAGGTTGATGCTTGATAATGATATCAGAAATGGGTGCCATCTAGTGGAGGAGGCCTTAAATCCAATCAGAAAATGAGTGGTTACTCCTATGAGATTTATGACAATACTGCATCAGGGGATAAGCCTTACCAAGCTGGCCTCTTTGGTAACTCTCAGAATTCAAAAAAGGGTAAGATGATGATAGCATCTTCTTTTCTAGTAGTATGCAGAGGACCTTCCAGTGCTGTGAAAGCTATTTTGTATAGGTGAAGCTTTCAAGATAGTGCTGGCTTGGTATCTCCAGACTATGTGACCGATGTATGTGGTGCCTTTACTAACAGGGTTTTACTATCAAGGTCTGGAGGGGCAACAAAAGTATTGACAATAGCCTATAAGTTTGAGAGTCTAGAGGAACTTACTTGTCAATGACAACAAAGTATGTAATCTACTCCTGGCATGTCTGACAAGGGCACTGTTGCCCCATTATAGGATAACTCCTCGTGCACTCTTGTTTATGTGCACACTTAACATAAATATTTTAAGAAATTACTAGAGCCATATGTTTTATTATGTCTTTTCCAATTGGTCTTTGACATTACTTACTCCTCCCAAATTCCATAATCTACTCTGTCTTCATATTCTTCATCCTTTTAATCCTTCTTGCTCCATATTGGCCCTTTATACTATTGCTCTTACCTAATGGCGAAGGATGGAGTTGAGAGGTTGAATATATTGAGCAGTTTTCAAATGTATCTAATCTTTTTGTATTACATCTTTGCCTGCTGTTTTCGGAAGGAAGACACATGGAGTAGTGGATTGTCAGAGAGGCAAGTTTCAGAAGCAACTTGGAGAAGTAGAAGGAGGGAAAATATGGCTGGAATGTTTTGCAAAAGGGAAATTTATATATTATCAATATATTATATTATTAATATTTATTTAAAAACTAAGCATACAAACAATATATATATAATATATATACATACTATGTATGTGTATGTTATTTTTATGTTTGGATTTTTAATCCTTTATATCTTTTAGATACTAATTTTCTGTCAATTATATATCATCAATCTGTTGACTTTCTTCTGTCTTGAATGAGGATGTCCTTTCCTTACACAGTTTTTTTTTTTTTAGTTTCACGAGGTCCCATTTACTAATTGTCTTAATTCTTATGCTACTAGAGATTCTATTCATAAAATTCTCTGCTATACCAAGAAGATCAAGCAGATTCTGCACTTTCTCCTCTAACATACTCATAATATCAGGTCTTATGTTCAGATCCTTTACTGATTTGGCAATCCACAGTGGTCATGGTGGAGAAAAATAATGATGACAGAATTCTTGACTCTAAATATGACATCTATATCACACTCTCTTCTCCCAAAGCTTTAAGATCATTACAATAGAAGATGTGGATCTTATGAGCCAGAGATGGGGAACTCCTAGAAATCATTGTTATTTTTCCAGAATCAACAGAGAGAGCAATTGCTTAAATGAACTAATAGTATTGTGAAACCATGCACAGTACCTTCATAAGAACAACGCAGAAAAATTCACAGCACAGATACACCACACCTACCTGAGGATCTATTGAAGTTAATGATGGCTGGAGAGTGAGAATCAGTTCTATTTAAGGGTATAGTCCTTGATAGATAGAACATGATAGTCCATGTTCTATTGGATAACAATACAAAAGAGAAGATAAGGATAGCACCCATTGTATTTGATGATTTTTATGTTAAGTTGGCACAAAGTAAGGTGGGTAGTGAGAGTCTGAGAATAATTAGGGGAAGAGTGAAATCACCAAATTATGAAATTCCCCAAATAAAAAAGACAGTATTTTTCAAACATCTATTGTTAGTTTATTAATTGATATAAAGAAGGTTAGCACTATGTTACCTCAAGTTAAATGGTAACAAGGAAATAATACTGTTGTGAGGAGCTGCGGGCCTGCTTTTCATCCAGCCCAACACTGCTTGGCCTCTTATGGGCTAATTCTCATATTTTGACTAACCCATTTATAGTAATCTGTATAGCACCAGTCTTACCAGGAAAGATTCAGCATATCTGACCTGGCGGCTGGCTTCATCGCGTCTGCCTCAGAGAGCAGAGCTATCGAGTCTGAGCTCACTTCCTCTTCCTCCCAGCATTCTGTTCTGTTTACTCCACCCACCTAAAGGCTGTCCTATCAAATGGGCTAAGGAAGTTTCTTTATTAGCCAATGATCTTCCTCCATCATAATACAATAAGTAACATATATTAAGCTTTTAAAAATATAGTTCAACCCAAGTAAATAAATACAAAATTGCATAAAGAAACCCATTTTGTATATAAAACCATATTACAAATAATTTTATTAGTTTAAATATGCAATATAATATATATCACAACTAGTTTCTCTGTTTGATAAAGAATATTAACTTTAAACATCATTCACAGAATCCTAAGACTGATGCGATCAAAATGAGATTAACAGTATCTTTACAGACAAGTAATGAAACATCATCTCTTGGATTATCCAGCCTGGAAATAGCAAATGGAAATTATAGTAGCCATTAAGATAGTTGGTGAAGTGACTTCAAACATGAAGGAGGTCATTCAGCTATGGTAAAATAAGCAAATGGCAATATTATCATGCTATGTTGTGCTCAGAGCTGTATTGAAATATAGCTTGGGACTTCAGACACGAAGAGTTTTGGAAGTGATAGCCATACATCTGATATCTTGCAGAATTAATTAGGAAGTTATCAGTATGAGTTAGGTGGGTGTTTCTGATAAAGGCAAAAATGGAAAGCTACTCTACAGAGTGTGATGGTTAGCTATAACTTGACGCATCTATAATTATCTGGTTCTTTGGGATAAGAAGACCCACCCTGATTATGGGAAACACCCTCTCAAGGGTTGGACCCTGCAATAACTGAAAAGCAGGTATTTATCTGAGAGCAAACATGAATATATTGACTCATTAATCTCTGTTCTTGATTGTAGATATGTGGTTAGTTGCTTCTAGTTCCTGCCACATTGTCTGAACTGCTGCAGCCTACAGCTGCTTACACTCCTGGGAGAAGGAAAGTGTGGGACCATAGTGCTACATACAGGTTGCAAACACAAAGGTTATCATACCTAATGAGTCACCAGGCAGAGAGGAATGTGGAGGCCTAGAGCGCTCAAAGATGCTGTCCCCAAATGCCTTGCCAAGCTGCAAGATCACCCTGATGCTCAGCAACAACAAAATATCCAAGACCCAATAATCCAGAAGTTATGGAACTGGGTGTTACATACGCAGTGGAGAGAGGTACAAGGGAAAGAGATGAAATTAGAAAATCCTAGGGTGTGGAAACATGTCATTGCCAAATAGAGCTAAAAGGGTAATTTTCAACAGCCTGAAGCTTGGGTATACTCTGTCCCCAAATGCACAGTCTAGCAAAAAGATCACTCTTAATATTAGCAATGATAGAATGTTCTAGATGGAGAATGGTTAATTTTCTGGACTGGGCCTTCTTAAGACCCTCATGGTCCACGCTGCTGTCAGAAGCCATGTCCATATCTTTGACCCATAATGCAGACAGAAGTCATATTGGTATCCTTGATTTGTGCTGACTCCTAAGACTGTGTTGATGTCCATGGTCCATGCTGTCACCTGAAACTATGTAGAATTCTGTGATATATTTTGCCTCTGGCTGTTAAGAACAAGGAAGCTAATTTTGAAATGGAGTCAATGATTGAAGACTCGTACCTAAGAATGGAAGATATTGAAGACTCCAAAAGAAAAAGTTTAGACAGAAAGCCATTGAAGCAAGCCCTTAAAAATTGTGATAGGGATGATGAAGTAGAGCTCTTCATGGCAGTGTGGACGGAAGGGAAAGGGAGGTAGACTTAGTTTTCGTTAAGGGACTGGCCATTGGGTGTTTGACCATGCTCCAGTGAGTTTATGGGCAACACAAATTAGACATGGTGTAATTTTCTTTCCTGGTTTTCTTTTTCTTTCTTTCTTTCTTTTTTCTTTTTTTCTTTCTTTCTTCCTTTCTTCCTTCCTTCCTACGTCCCCTCCTCTCTCCCTCTCTTTCTTTCTTTCTTTCTTTCTTTCTTTCTTTCTTTCTTTTTTTTGAAGCAAGCACAAGAGGGTGTGGTTGATCTGGGAAGACTAGGAAGAAAGTGTGACTTCCCAGTGTTTTATGAATTTCCCAAATAATCAATAAAGTATTATGGTAAAAAGAGGGGAGATGTTGCATTGTTTAATGGCTGGAAAAATACATAGCAGGAATATAAAACTGAGGGCAGAAATAGAGTTGCATACATTGAATGAGAACTTTGATTCATTTGATTTTTATTATTTTCAATCTCTAAATATAAATGTCTAAATAGAGGAGACATTTTCTGGTATTGACTAATAACTGTAAGAACAAAATTAGTAAATTAAGACTCTGGTATTTATTTGCTAATTCTCAATTATTGGCTGTAAATTGATGCTATATTGATTTTACAAATCTGAAATTACATAATTTAGCATACTATTAAGCTACATAAAACAGTAAACAATTACTTATAATTTTAGTACTTAAGTTGGAACTAATGTGTAGTCCCGACAAATGTATATAATTATCGGAGAACAGATTAGTCTATGAAAATATGTTTGGGAGAACATGAAATGATCACCAACTTCTCTATCAATGGTGAACATCTTGTATATGTCCTAAATGACATTCTTGTTACCAAATCTAATATTCCTGAATCCTGGAAGATATTTATTAGAAAACTGCTTCAAATAGGGAGTGATATGTTTAGTCAGATTCATACTTAAACTCTTTTCCGTTGCATTCCTCTTTTATCGTCCAAATGGCTTCTCTCTCTCTCTCTCTCTCTCTCTCTCTTTGACTTTTCAAGACAGGATTTCTCCGTACCTTTTTGGTTCCTGTCCTGGAACTAGCTCTTGTAGACCAGGCTGGCCTCAAACTCACAGAGATCTGCCTGCCTCTGCCTCCCGAGTGCTGGGATTAAAGGCGTGCGCCACCACCACACGGCCATGGCTTCTCTTTTGATGAAACTTCATATTCTTCACTCTGCTTTCCTCACTCTGTATACACACTTGAGGAACGCTTGTCTGCTAGAACACTAAATTCAGTGTATTTTTCTCATTTCTCCATGCAGTAGTTCAGCTCTACCTTATGTCAAAAGGACTATGATTATAATAATTATTTATTTCAATAGCTGATGGTAAAACATTACTAACAATATTAAAAATGTCATTTTAATCACAAAATAATTCAAAATCAAAATTATTCAGTCTGAAAAGTTACCCATTAAAATTTTAAGCTTACACTGCAATCCTGAGATTGTTTTACAAGAGTTGACTTTAAATTCTTTGTGAATCTATCCTGTATCAAAAGCCTTTTCAAGACCGTAAAGTATTAACAAAGTGTCCTGACTGTTGAAGCAGAAATGCTAAGTGCTTATTCTTCTCTGGAAAAGTGAAGGTTTTGGAAAAGTTGATAAAGAGTAGGTTACACTTTGAAAACAAATCTTCACAATGTAAAACAAACTACAATTTTTGACAGTGTAAGAATACTGCAAAATCGGCATTAATCAAATTACTCTGTAATTAATGTTATCAGTCACACTCAGAATGTAACCTGCTAATCTTTCTTTTCAGGATTTGTATTTTCATTTTGCAGCCACTCAGATTATACCTTTTGAACTGTATATCATTTTAAGACATAATCCACATATGTAAATTGCTATTAATGTAGTAAGATTTGGACGCCTTTTCTCTACAATGTGTAGTGATAAATTTGGCCAAGTTCTCTTCTGAAACTGCCATTTTCTTCCTTTCTTTGTTTCTTCCTTTGTTTCTTCATGTCTTTTTTTGAATCTGCTGTTTTCAATATGTAATTGTGTATTGCATTTTAGTGGACAACTGAATATTAGTTTGCCAATGCAGTTTTATAGTGTTGCAAAGGAAGTGAAGAAAACAAATTCATTAGAACAAGTCTTTCTCAAAGTCTAATCTCAACCTCATTCAAGATACTTTAGAAAGAAAAGTGTTTTTAACTGAAATCCTTATATTTCTCAAATCTGTTACAAAGTCTGTTATTTGAGTGTATTTTGCAGAATGTTTTAAAGCAAATGAAAATGCTTATGTTCATTGCATGAACATTTTGTAATTGATAATGAAAAGTATTATAATGGAAAGTTTTAAATGTTGATAGACATCTTTAGATATACACAGTCAGGTCTCTAGTAGCAAATGTTATAGTAGTTCTTCTCAAATAAATGGTATTATTTTTGTAACTTTTTCCTCTTTTTCAAGAAAAAGAAGATAGCAGAAATTGAAATCTGAGCAAAGAGCAGAAACAGAAACAGATTTTCTTAAATAGAACAACTTGATTAGAGTCTTCATGAAAAGTTAAAAGGTAAGAATGAAGAAAAAAAGCATCTTTTCTTACTTGTCCAGGTTTTTGAGACTGTACTTGTTTGGGGCTCTTCAGACTAAAAATATATAAAAAGCTTAGGTTTGCAGAAACACATTAAATAAACTAACACCATATTTTTAGTGATGTTAAGTAATTTTTCCATCTTCGAAATACAGATACATCATTACTGACGACTTCAAATCCAAGTCCAATGATCATTTATGATTTAGTGAAAAAATATTGTTGTATATTTGTGGCTTTAGGGAGATTAAATGAAGAACTTCAGAGAAACAGAAATATTTTGGATCATATTTTTATCATGTTAGAACTTAATTTAAACATAGACACAACACAGGACAAAATGTATGCAGAAGTTTTTGATTTAAAATGTTTTATCTCTTGCTCTTTGTTTGTTCAACCCAAAATAAGTTTAAGAATATATTGTCATCTTGTATTTTCTTATAATTGAAATAAAAATGAGCAATAATAAATAAAAGTTTTTAAATAAGTATTTTCTTAAAATAAATTAACATTTTTTTCTGACCTTAAAACTTCACTACCTACTGTGAGGTTATGAAGCTTTTTGTTTACTCAATAATTCTTACAACCAAAAAAAGTATATGATGATATTTGTATGTCGGCATAAGGTTCTAAAAGTTTAATATACCTTTTGATAGTATTTCAGATGACAGGTATCCATGGTACTCTGTGATTCGTTCTGGAAGGACTTATGTTTTAAGATATGAAAACAGTAGGGAAAGATTCCAGGAATAATGCAACCTGAGAGGTGGGAGAAGTCAGAGGAGGAGATGACTCAAGGGAGAAAGTATAAATTTTTAAAATAAACATACAAAAATATTTTCAGTGAAACTATTAGTCAGATGAACAAAAAAATTAAGCCACAATTGATACCATTTTCTTTCCTCTAGATCATCAACTAATTATCTAGCCTGTTTATAACAAAGAGTGGAGAAAATATGTATTAAGTAATTTGGTGAGGCAACAACAATAGCTGTCTCCCATTAAGAACCACAATTCACTATATTAAACATTTTGTCATCAGTTACCTTCTAATATGGCAGAACACTGGCAAAACAGTGTGCTACCTATTAAAGAAATACAAAATTATAAAACCTTCCAATTTTTCCAGAAAAGGAGAAAGCAGTACTCACATTGGCAGAATTTTTTTGTGAGATAACAAAACTGTAGAAACAATAAAAACTGAACATTGACCAGGAATGAATGATCAAAAAAATTGTGGTTCGAATAAACATTGAGTATTTACACAGAGATTTGCCTGACAAAGTATATATCAACATTAAATGTTGAGAAAACGCTCATCAAATAGCTACCTACAATAATGTTTATTATAATAATGATCAAAAAAGAAAGAAAAATAATTTAAGTGTTTATATAAATATGTAAAAATAATGGGTATCATAAATTAAAATTTACTTTACTATTATATTCTTCATTAGAAGAAAAATGTAGCCAATTAAGAAATAAAGTTAAAAGACAATACCTGGTAGCAATTATTGAGTTTGGTCCTGGGTTTATAGAAGTTTATTGTTCCTGACAACTTGGTATTCAAGTCACATGATCAGTTTAAGATAAAATAAAGGAATATATACTACCACTTTCAAATTCAATTTTGATTTTACCAAGTTTTCACAGAATTGTTTGTTTTTCTTTATGATGTAGGGAGCAAGCCTCTTATCAAGTAAAGTGGTAGCTAGACATATAGGATGAGCAAGAAGTTAATGCAGCAGTAGGTTAGGTGTGTTCACGGAAATGACTTCCCATTTTCAACAACGTCTTTTCATTTTTCTCTGTTTCTGTTTCTCTTGGCTAATTGTGCACGATGCCTCACTAAATTTTAATAATATAAATATGCTGTTAGTAAAAATAAAATGGGCGTTTTCAGTTCGTAAAGGGTCTGTCGTGGATCCTCCTGTAAGCAGAGTTCTATTTAACAAAACCGCATTCATTTATGTCTGCTTCAGGGTAAACCCTTTGCTGTCGATATGACAGCACCAGGTAAAGCGTTGCTTAGAAGGGAACAGAATCACTGCGTATCAAGGCACCTCCTGGAAAAGCTGTAGCTTCTGACAAGGCCTCTAAATACTTGTAACTGACCAATAGCTAGAACATAAAAACATGAAGTGTTTTGTTCAATAGCATCAAGAGGGGCTCAAATGACTGAGGAGTTGGTCAATACTTGGTAGGCAATATCATTGTCGTCTTCAAAAGCCTTCGGATTTCAAGGACAGACTCTGCGTGAGCACTTGATGCTGAACACATCACAAGAGAATCCATAGCCGACTGCCATGTTTGAGCGGATAGACTTCCTAATAAACCTTGCTGTGAGATACCACCTCTCAAGAAAACATGCCTGCTGTGGCATAAATTTCTTTCTCTATCTTGCAGGAAAGAACAGAGAAAGGTCATCATTTCAAGATTGAACACCTTCAGTCTAAACCAGGAAGGCAAATGCCCGGAGCCCTGTTTAAAACAAACTGATGCTAGATCGAAAACACTGTAACTGTCTTCCTCTGAGTTCCCTTAAAGTTGCAGCTGAGTGTACTTTGATCTTTGGGCACTTCACTTTCTCTTGACTTTCGTTTACTCTAACCCTTTTCTTTTTTAGAAGGGTTTCAGGCATAAAGAAAAGTGTCTATTTATATAATTATTCGTTAAGCTTAACACTGGGTTCCACTAATTGTTCAAATGTGGCGTGAAAATATAACCTTTCTCCATTCACTTGCATCGTTTATTCAAAGCGACTTTCTTGAAGGTCAAGGGTACGTGACCAATGGCCCCTAGAAGATGAAACAGCCTTGCCCTGCAGCCGTACCCTAGCGCTAATGGACTCAGGCTGTAGCGGGACCGTAATGGATGACCTGTACTCATCAGAGCGTTGACACACCATTATTTTCCTATCCGCAAACAAACACAAATATCCTGTTAAGAAGTACATAGGCTTACATATTAATGTCTAGGAAGTTGAAAACAAAATTTTAAAAAAGTGAAAGGCATTGTAGGAGGTTCAAAGTGAATGGTAGAAGTTTCTGGTTGCTCAGATACCAAGGACTAGGAAGAGAAGCGCCTGAATGATGCTGCCAAGACCCTCTGAGTTGAGGTTTCCCGGGACAATACATTACTTCTGTGTTCCTGTCTACACATGGTCTTCACATCGATCATATCCCATGGAATCACACTGGGCCCTTGAAGTATGATAAAGGAAAAAAGATAAATCACCTGTTGACTGATTGTATCCTGTCAACAAGATCAATACAATTTTGTTGGATGGTACATGTGTTTTCTGACATAACAAATTAACGTTAGCATCATTCAGGGAAAGTGTATATAAACAATACCCAGATGTTTTTTGGGGCTGTACTGAAATTAAATTTTATTTGTGAACATAAATGTCCATATTTCATATACGTGTCCAAATTCCATTTATTTCCCTCAACACAGAAGAGATAGTAAGCCGGCGTTGTTAAAATCAACTCTATACAGTCCTTCCTAGATTTCAGGTATCCAGTCTCGAACTAAACATAAATAAATACATCATTTCTCTGCTTTAGTCTACAGACTGGATTCACATCTCACACCCCGCAGAATCACACTGAGGCCACCAGTAAGCCTGGTAAGGCATACATCATCTACTTATTGATTTTGTCCTATAATCGAATCAATAAATAATGGGATTATCAAATTATTAATAAATATAATGTGAGTAATAACTGAGAAACATAGTAAAATGTTCAATTTAATTAGGGGTCATTTTTATATCCTCAAATAAAGCATAGTGAATTCATTATTTTATATATTAACATCTTCTTATGATTGACTTCCAACAGGCGTGGATGCAGTTTTGAATATTATTGTATTTTCTTGCTACCAGTCAAAGAAAGCATAAAGGAAATTTTAAAAAGCTTCCCAAGAAAAAAATATGATAAGAAAAAGGAAATATGCAGTTTTACAGATATCAGAATGATATGTTTTGCCTTATAAATATTGTTAACAAATGCTCAGCCAGGAAAGATGAACAGGTGTGGTGACTAGTCATAGGTTCTGGGAATTTAAAGGATTCTCTATCTGCATCTCAAATATGGTCAGTTCTTATAGAAGCACATTCCAAATAAATGTTAGAATTAATGCACTGCATCTACATCAAAAAATCCAAATTTCAAAGATACCTCTGAATAACTGAGAAATGGACAAGGTATGTGCATTTATAATGCTGTGAGTTCCTGGGTAAGGCTTCCTTTTCAATGTTTAGCTGTCATCGAGGAAGTCAATGCATATAAACAGCTATCCCATCTCTGGTTTAACAAACTGTTTAATTCTGTTTTTTTTTTTTTCCTGTACATATGTCTTAATCCCAAATCTTTGAGTTACTATGCAGGTAGCAATGATTTAAAAGCTCTTCCCTCCCTTACAAGTTCCAACAGTGTTCACTATCATCCTATAATTGTATTTGTTGTTTTTAAATTATTTTATCATTACAAAATAACCTTCCAATAAGTCCATGTTTGTCTGAAGTAGCGTGAGCGCTTTTCTTAGTTTGCACTTGGTGTTCTTATTCTTTCCTCATGTCTTCGATTGCTTATATCTGATTGTTTCTTGTCACACATTCTGACAGTAATTAATGATCCTTTACCTCCTCTATACATTTCTACCATCAGGTACCGTGATTTTCTTTTATTTACAGTTCATTTGCATTCTCACCTGTTATGTTGCACCATTACAGAAAGCCGTACTTCCCACTGAACTCAATTACTCCTACTGTGCAAAGATGAGTGGGCTTGAACATCCCCTGTGCAACAGAGAACATATGGTTGCTACCATCAACACAGCTGGAACATCTGTGTATGCATGCATGCTGAGTGTGCATTGCTTTCATGGCATATAGTTATTTCAGTCTCTAAGAATGTGCAGAGGAGTAAGGTTTGCAGACAATGTAGCAAGGAAATAAGAAGTGCTGTTGAAAAAAAAAAAACATCTTTCATGTGACAGTCCCACTCTGTTCTGCTTTCACAGTTTGGTAGAGTTAGTCATCACTTTTCCCATCTCATACCAGCTAAATATTCTTAAAAATGATGGGCAAGTTGAATATAAATCTAATCCTTGGTTCAACATGTATACACTATCCAATATATTAAGAACATACATTATAGGTTAAATGCATTATGCTTTATTCTCCTCAAATTCATCTTAAAGGTGAATTATTGTCATTAGGAATTACAGATTTTATGTGTATAATTTATTTTGAGTAGTGATATCAGTTAAGTGTTGAAGACATACCTGAGAAGGAAATAGGGATTCTAGGGATTCCAGCGAACAGGAAGAAAATGGGGGAAAATGTTAACCTAAGTAACTGGAGAGAAAAGTAACCATCTCTTTCCTTTTCACACATCAGTCAGTGCAACTAGCCAATTTAAAATCTTTCATTCTTGCCAAAGAACAAGTAATTTCTTCTGAGGGAAGGCTCTGAAGGTATGTGGTTACTTTGTAAAAAGTACGTAAGAGAGAAACATGGAGAAAACAATGCAAAGAAATAAAATGTGCCGCCACATCATTCTGTTGATATGAGAAGATAAAGTTTCCATTACATATTTTGGGTTGACATGAGACATAAATATATGGATGTGTGATCTATAGACAGGTACGTTTGCAAGATTGTATATTGACACATTGGATTCTTAAATGAAAGGACTAACTGCTGAAGGCAGAATGTCTAGGCCTGAGGTGTGTGAATGGCAAAGAGACATAGTGATAAGCCAAGAAGCTCTAAAGAACACGCCCAATGAGCAAGAAGAAACAGAGGGAAAAACCCTGCCAGGTTAACATAGTCTGAGGAGAATGGAAATTAAACCAAGATTCAGGAAAAAAATTTCTGAAAACAATCAGTTGACAAATAAATATTTTAATCTTCCATTGAATTATGAATTAATTCTTTTTTTTTCTTTTTCTTTTTTCTAGACAGGGTTTCTTTGTAGTTTTCGAGCCTGTCTGGACTAGGTCTTGTATACCAGGCTGGCCATGAACTCACAGCAATCTGCCTATCTCTGCCTCCAGAGTGCTGGAATTAAAGGCACATGCAAAACCACTGCCTCACGAATTTGGAGTACTACTTAATAATTGGACCTAACACTACAACGTACAGTTGAAACATAAAAACAAGTTCTTCTTATATAAATCTCCATTTCACTAAAAGACAAGAGTACTGCACATTAGATGAGCAGACAATGTTTGCTTCACGGTGGATGTTAACTGTGAATGAGGGATGACAGTATTGCTCTAATGATGAAGAACCTTCTTTTTTTATAATTCTATACATAAAGATAAATTACTTTGTCTTTCAATATTACCAACTGAATGATGACACTATTATTTTATAAATCATCGAGTTCTAATTAGGAATGAGCCAAATGACAATATTTATAATATCCTCTGTTGATTCATGTATGTACAGTATACTAATGGTTTATATAATTAATGTCATATATATTCTTATGTGTATGAATTACATTTAGAGGCTTTTATAATAAAATTTTATGATATGCTTATACTATATATTTGTGTGTGTGTTTTTGTCAGTGTGAAACAAATGAGGAAATTATAGTCTGAAGCATTAATCTTCATTTTGATAGACATGATTTTATAATCACTTCCAAAGTTCAATATTTAGACCAGTTAAAAACTTTACTTTTAATCATCTTCTTTCTAACACAGTGGGTCTAGAGAAAATAGAATGTGGTTTATCACAATTCTTTCATGAATTCTGATAAAATTTTAGTCAGCATCGTTGAAATGCCTCCAGAAATATTATTTATAGGTCTTAAGCTGTTAATTTTTCATTATGAATCTTGGGTAAAATAAAATTAGACTAGTAATCATTACCTGGAAATTTGATATTTAATTTAGAAAAATAATCTACCTCTGATGCTAAGCATTGTGTATGTCCATCTTGCTACTTGGCTCCACAGTTTCATCTGATTTAATATTTCAACAGTTTTGAAGCATACCTCTAGCCATTGCAACAGAAATACGGTCTGGAAAATTTTTCTTCCTGAGAACTCTAGGATATTTGAAAATATAAATAATTTTTTATCTCTTTATTTTCTAGAACTACAAAAAAGTGTCCTATCTAAAAATGATTAATAGATATTTTTAAATGAATGATTATATCAACATTGTAGAAAATAAATTGGTGACAAAGAATAAAAGCAAACTATTACTGGAAGTCTATGTGCATCTAGTTTTTAAAAATGGATTTTGTAGATATTTTCATATTCCTGTAATTAGCTCAGTATGTTTTTAAGGGCATTCCTGTGAGAAGCCTTCAATAGGAAAGACTTAAAAAAATAGAAACAACAACAAAATACCTGGGTTTGGTTTGTATTAAGTCTTCAGACTGTAATGCTCAGGCTTTTTCCTATAGTATGAACTTTGTTTCCAAATTTGTATCTGCTGGATCAGAAAAAATTCTGCTAGAAAGTTCTATTAGTTTTTGCTCATTACTGTAACTGGATTAAAAGTAACCATATGTTGCCATATTATAATTCTATTAATATTTCTTAAAAGAAACATGTGATTGCTTTAAAGCAACATAAAGACAGATTGTAGTTGAAATGTTAGTTATCTGTCTCTGGGCACTTAAAATTTATAGGTAAGTCTTTATCACCATGATTATAATATCCCATGTGATTTATGGTTAAGATTTGATAAATATTTTAAATAAATCAAATAAACTAAAGCCTACACTAAAGAGTAAACTGTGAGTAGCATTTACACTATTTATAGTGACTTGATTTTGTGATTGTCATTATGTCAACACAAACTAGTATTATCATGGTGAATTTTAATGAGACTGACTGCCAGCAAAGAAAGCAGGTTCAGTTCATTTTTTATTGCGCTCAGAAATAGTTTTCTGGTAGTGCTGAGAGATACCTCGCTGGAGATCTGATTTATATTCAAATAAATGACTTAAAAATGAAAACTCTTATAGTACGTTGCCCTTAGCTAACATTGTTATGCTAATCCCAAATATGCATTATACATTCAAGAGCTTAAATGATCAACAGTGGCAGCTTTCTCTTGAATAAAAATGTTTTTGCCAAAATTTAAAACTGGGCAAAATAAATTTTCTATGTGTATTTTTAACTGGAGCTAATGTAACCAGTAACAAAGTAAGAAGAAAAAAACATGGTTAAAATAAATTAGGAAAGGCAATTCCAAATATATTTTATAGTTTGACACATCAAAGAGTAAGTAGAATTGGAGGTTAAATTTAGAAGATGTCGAGAATCATTTCAACATAGATTATGTTTTTTCAATTACTTTAACCCATGTTATTTTTAAATACATCCAGTTTACTGAGTAGAAAACCTTTGAGATGAATGTAAAATTTGTAAAGTAAAAAACCAGCAGTCATTTATTGTGATTAAAATTAATATTTCAGGATAGAATTGTGAAGTTTAGGGAGAGGAGGACATAAACATTCAGAAAGCATGATAATGTTTGTGGAATGGACAAAACAGAGATCAGGTCTTGGCAACGGTTGTGAAAATGGAAGTGATAGTTTTTAAGACGAAGTAGCAGTGGTAGGTGGAAGGATTTGGGGTGAGGAGTAGGATGAGGGAAGTGATGTAGTTATATTAATCTCAAAACCGTATTTTTTCCTTTTAAGGTAATTACCCGGCTGAATAGAAAGTAAGCAAATAATATGCACAATGGCAAATGGTATTATGTAATCTATCACTGTGCAAAGTTTATATACTCTGAAAATGATTGAGCAGTTAAATATGTAATTGAAAATAATGACTTATTAGGTTTATAACAAATTTTCATAATTTATGCATTTTTAAAATGGCATCTTGGTGCTTATATATTTTTAATTCACTTGTAAATAAAAATAAAAGATAACTAGTAAAAAATTTAAAACTTTCAAACTAATATTTTATAAACCATAGCACAATTGTGAAAACAGTAAACATTATACACATGTTTTTAATGGTTTTTAAATTATTAATAGGGTTAAATTGCCTAATGATTTAAATTTTTATTTAAAATTAATATATAACTCATTAAAATTTACTTTATATTCAAAGATAATATTTATGTTATATGTGAGACATTATAAAAATTTATATGATTTCACATGATTTTCAAGTTTTACTTAATAATATTATTTTTAGGTCATAATAATTTTAGTTATTAATTTACTGTCAATGGAAATATATCTTTAGTAACAGAACATAAACAATGGCAGAATTTCTTTTTCCTTCAATTTTAACTCAAATTGTTAATGAGTGCCCACATAGTAATACATACTTTTAATTCTATTCTTTAGGATGCTGAGGCAGTAATCTCACAAATTGAAAGCAAGAAAAACTCCAAGGTAAGCACCAGTCAAGCATGGGCAGAAGTGTGGGAGCTTGATTCAAAATAATGCTAATGAAACCCAGCCAGTACATGGTCCATTCCCATCTTTCATAAAAACAAACAAACTAAATAAACTGGCAAAGTGTCTTTCTTTCAGTAAATAAACTTACACAGGCTCACATACTTATCACGTCAACAAACTTTCCTGATGATAGGACTTGCACATGGCCACACAGCCTGGTATGCTAAGAGCCCACAACAGTTTGCAAAGTGAGAGTTAAGGACTCTACAGCACCAGGGACTACAGTCTAAAGTGAGGCAGAAAATCATTCTTTCCCTAGGGATATCTGTATTCACAAGTGGCACTGAGTAAACCTTAAAACGTTCCCCAAAGGAACACAGATATTACGTTCTGTATTATTTTTCTTTATATCGGGCTCCTATTGTGGAGAGCAGTATCAGTGCCAGAAGGTGATGGGTTTCTGACCTTGCAGTGTTTGAGTTGATGGGCCTAGCAGTTAGTCTTACATTGGACTGTCTTCAGTAATTCTTTTGACACTTGCTATTTTGAGGGGAGTATAAGACGTTAAACCTGGCTTTGGGTGTTTCTACTGTATATACTTTCACACAGTTGAGTGTTTGGCAATGGGAAAACAAAATCATCTCATTTGATAAAAAAACACAATCACAGAAAATTCACCAAAGCTGTAGACCAAGTGTGAAACAGAATGAACACTAAAACACAATTGATTTAAAGGATAGAATTTTACTTGGAGCAGAATATAGTTTGTGTATCTAGAACAAATTAAATATTTTATTATAATACTAATGTTATGAATTTTGATTAAAAGTGGGTGTGTAAAAATGTATTTGGGTGAGGCTTTGTGTTTGTCAAACGAAAATAAAATGTTGCTCTTCCCAACAAAAAATAAAGTTATTAGACAATCTTTAGAAGTTTTCATCACTAAAATATAGATTCATAAAAAGGTGTATTCAGGAAAAAATTTATATAACTCTCAAAAATTTTACAGTATAAATATTAGAAACCACTGCTATTAAATAGACAACAAAGACAGAATGTACACATTAGCTCTAGAGCTTAAATCCAAAGAAACGAATAACAAGACATTTCTTTTCACTTATGTGTGTTTTTGACTTGATAGAAAAATATGTATAATTTAAAACCCATAATTTAGTGCAAGTTAAGAAGAGAATAAACAATATAGTTCTATGATTGTTCATTACGGAGAAGAGTAGGGGTTCAAGCCACAGGTGACGCAAAGAGCACACTCAGCTTTGGTGATCTCAAAAGTCCTTTGGATTTGAGATCTGAAGGGATCAGTGAAAACAAAGATTCTGTAAACAAGTGCCTGTGGCATATGTATGTGGGTAAGGGCTGGAGACCTAGCTAACATCTCAGCTAGTGAAGTAAGTCATGGTTACTGAAGGAAAATCTACAAATACTAATTTACAAAATCAGCATAATCTTTAAAAATAATCTTTAAATATTTGGTTCTAGCCCTATATATAAATGTGGTCTTTATTCTTCATGAAGAAACGTCTATTTAAAACAGATGGAGACCAATACAGAAAGTCACATGCAATCACAAAGAATAGTTGTGGAACCCAGTCTCCTTATAGACAGGTACAAAATCTCCATACTTAAGAATCAGGGATCTTTACAGAAAAGAAAACCAAAAGATTATGAGAGACAGAAGATGGGAGTTTGCAGTGAGATTATGTCTCCCAGTAAGCGTAGACACCAGGCCAATTAAGTCTGACCAGCATGTCCAGTCAAACGTAAATAAGAACAGTGACACCAATGTTTCTGCCAAACTGCACAAAAAAAAAAAGAGGCCTCAACCATACGCTCTCAAAAAATAAAATAAAATAAAATAAAATAAGAAAAAATACACAACTGAGAAAGCTGGACTAGGAGAGGTGGTCTTTACCAGGGAAGAGCATGCAAAATGTCCATGTCCAAATGGTCTGTCCTGGAAACAGACAAGTAGCATTAAATTGACTCAACAGTTTCTATATAAGAATATATTTGTATATACAAATATATATATTTTAATATATATATAAAAATATATACATTTGTAATAATAATTCTTGATAATAAAGGCCTTGAATTTGAAGGAAAGTAGGGGTGGGCCTATGTAGGAGGGTTTTGAGAAAGAAAAGTTAAGTGAGAGACGGTGTAATTAAAATTCAATCTGGATGTATACATAAAATTAAAAATATACCCATAATTGCTATGTGAGTGTATAACTATTTTCCTTCTCATCAAAATAATGCCTTTTGTTTAAAATGAAAGAAAAAAGTTACTATAGGGATTCAATAAACTCTAAAAAATATTTTATAGCCTATTATGCTATATAATTTTGCAAATGAAAGCATCATTTTCAAAAACTACTATATAAAAATCAGTATTTACATAATATAAAAGTCAAATGGAATAAAGCTTGAATATAAAAGATAAATAGGGTCATAATGTATTTCCTTTGATCAAGGTGACATTCAGGAAAATACATTTTTTGTGATGTAAAATGTTTCCCCTTCAGCAATTAAATTGAATACAGCGTGGAGATATGAGAAAATGCTATTGATTTTAAGCATTATTTTAACTAAGCAACAGATTTAGAATGAGCTCCTCTGTGATAACAATAACTAATTTGAACAGAATTTGTAAAGGAAAAAAAAAACCACAATGTCTAGTAAAAGATAAGTTGAGATTTCTAGAGGTCAGCTGCCCAATTGAAGAGCAAAATACCCGATATTCCCATAAAGCAGGAAAATCACACACTATCAGGAAAATCAGAATTTAAGGATAGTTTAACTCTGAAAAATTCATTTTACCGGTCTCTGGAATTACAGTATGTATAAACCTAAACTCATAACTGCTTCTCTTGCTGCTATCAGCTATGTTCATAGCTAAAATGTATTGATACCTTATAACAAGTCTAGCTCTAGGAACATCTCTGAGGTCTGCCTCCCAGCGAAGAAAGAATATTATATAATGAACATCAAGTCAAAGCTGCTCATAATTAAAAATTGAAGGTGCAAAATATAAGTGCCCCTCCTCTCTCTGTCACCATATCTCAGCCAACACCTCTGGTGGAAGCCTACCATCTCTTGAAAACTGAGCAAATCTCTATTAAATTGCTGCAGGGTCAAAGAACATATAAAGGATTTAAAGACTTACTAGAATTCAATGAAACTGGATGCACAATATATCCTAACCAATGAGACACAATGAAAGCTGTGCCAAGAGGAAAGTTCATAGTGCTAAGTGCCTCCATAAATTATGTGGAATGATATCATATTAGCAACTTAGCTGCCCACCTGAAAGCTCTAAAATTAAAAGTAGCAAAGACACTCAAAAGGAGTAGACAACAGGAAATAATCAGATTAAATCAATAAAATAGAAACACAGAGAACGACACAAAGAAACAATGAAAGAAAGAGTTGGTTCTTTGAGGAAATCAACAAGATAGACAAAACATTATTCAAACTAGTGAAAGGACAGGGAGAGAATATCCAAATTAACAAAATCAGAAATGAAAAGGGGGACATAACACCAGAAATTGAGGAAATCCAGAGAGTCTTTAGATCACTCTTCGAAAACCTGTACTCCACAAAACTGAAAAATACAAAAGAAATTTCTTTATAGGCATCACTATAATCATTATTATTAAATTACCGTTATAATTTAATTTCAAAATTAAATTAAGATCAGATAAACAATTTAAATAGACCTATAAACCCTAAGGAAATAGAAGCAGTCATTAAAAGTCTCCCAACCAATGATGCAATTAGGCTCAGAGAGGTGATAACACTGAACAAGCCAACCTAGACTGGTATACTTTCACTGGCCCACCTGGAGCCTTGTGTCACCAGATCAGTGGATGCCATTATGTGGTGGAGAAATGGGGGAGAAAGAAGCAGAATGGTTTATGTGCTGTGGAAATAGGCCGAACTGAAGAGGTGAAGGTGATGAGGATTTAGCTGATGTGGGTAGCCTAGTTGCCACCCAAGGCAATGATGATGTTTGGTCCCCTACTACTGCCCTAGGCCATGTTTGGGTTCATGGTTGTATCACAACCAGGTTGATATCTGTAGTCCATGTTGCCACCAAACCACAAGGATGACCACTGTCTGTGTTGCCATGTAGGTGTCAGAGGGCCAGGACACCACAAGGGCCACACCGATCTGATTGGCCTGCACTACCACCTGGTGTCATGTGGGAGTGAGCTGAAGCTGAAACCCATGTGTGGGTCCCCATGGCTCAACTTTAGGCAGGGTATGAGTTGATGTCCTTTGCTCCCATTACCACCAAATGCTGGGAGTATGTCTGGGGTCTGGTCTGCCACCTGAGGACATGTTGGAGTCTAAGAGCCACGCTGCAGGTGTATCATACTTCTCTAAGTGTCCTGCTCTGCTAAATGGGGCCAGAATAACCCTAGGTCCCAGATTGTTGCAGAACTCTGTGTTTGAGATCATGGTCCTGTCACAGCTGGAGTCTATGCTACTGTGCATGGCCAATGTTGCCACCAAATGCCACACAGAAGCCAGAGTCTGAGCCAAAACCTATGACCTTGTTGGTGTTCAATGCTATCCTGATGCCACAGGCCTGAGTTGTCATCCAAGGTCATGGTGTTGTTCAGACCTGAGTTGCTGCCAAACAAAACTATATGGACGACCACTTGAGGACATGTTGGAGTCCAGCAACCATGCTGCCACTTGGGCCTTGCTGATCTGAGTGACCTGTGCTGCCACCCGAAGACATAGCAGCATCAAGACCTGAGTTGCTGCCAAAAGCCATGCCTTGGGTACATGATTTGAAATTCCCTAAGAAACAATAAGAAAATTTTGTTAATAACAAAAAAGTCTCCCAACAACAACAACAAAAAGATACATTTAGCACACAATTCTATTAGATTTTCAAGGATGAGCTAATAGCAATACTCCTCAAATTACTCCAACAATTAGAAACAGAAGCAACACTGCCAACTTATTTTCATCAGGCCATGGTCCCCCTGATACCCAAGCACATAAACACTCAACAAAGAAAGAAAATTACTAGCCAGTTTCCCTCAAGAACAGATCCAAGAGATCATGCACCATTATCAAATAGCCTTCATCCCAGAGATGCAAAGATGGTTCACCCTATGAAAATCTGTCAATGTAATCCACCATATAAATAAACTGAAAGAAAAAAACCTCACATGATCATCTAATTAGGTACTGAAAAAGACTTTGACAAAGTCCAACACTCCTTTATGATAAAAATCTAGGAGAGATCAGGGATAAAAGAGACATACCTAAGCATAATAAAGACAATGTATAGCAAGCCAATTGCCAACAATCGAGAGAGAGAAATTCAAAGCAGTTCCACTAAAACCAGGGACAAGACAAGGATATCCACTCTCAAAATAGGTATTCATTATAGTACTTATAGTTTTAACTAGAGCAATAAGACAATTTGAGGATATTATGGGATACAAATTGGAAAGGAAGAAATCAAAATATCCTTATTTGTAAATGATGTGATATTATACATAAACATCCCCCAAATTATACCAGGAATATATTTTAGTTGGTATATATTTTTAGTGAAATAGATCTATAAGAGCTTAACTCAAAAAATAAAAAAACATTAGCCCTTCTATATATAAACAATAAACTGGATGAGAAAGAATTCAGAAAAACAACTCCCTTCACAACAGTGACAAATAAAATATCTTGGGTAACTTGTATGACAAGAACTTCATGTCTCTGAAAAAAAGAAATTGGAGAATATATCAGAAGATGGAAAGATCTTCCATGCTCATGGATCAATAAGATTAACATAGTAAAAATGACAATCTTACCAAAAGCAATTTTCAGATTCAATGCTATCACCTTTAAAATTCTATCAGAATTCTTTGCAAAACTTTAAAGAAAAAATATGTTCATATGAAAAACAAACAAGCAAGCAAACAAAAACAGGATAGCTAAACAAATCTGATCACCATCCCTGATTTCAAGCTCTACTACGAAGCCATAGTAATTAAATACTGTATAATATTAGCATAAAAATTGACAGGCATATCAATTTAATCAAACCAATAAATCAATTATTAATCCACATGTATATGGGCACATGATTTTTGACAAAGATGTCACAATTATAGGATGGAAAAGATAAAGAAATAAATGATGATGGTCTAACTGAATTCTGCATTTAGGAGACTGCAAATAGATTTGTATATCCCTCAAGAAACTATACTTCAAAAATCCAAACAATTCAACTGAAAAATGGGATACAGAAAGGATTGAATGGGGGTGAGGGAGAAAGTACTGAATAAGCCAACTGGAAAGGGATTATTTCAGGGTCAAGTAGAAGTCTGATGCATAGGAAATTCCCAGGAATATATAAGGATGACTCCAGCTAATGCTCCAAGCAACTGAAGATATGTACTCTTAACTGGCCACCTCCTATGACTAGGCAAGTGGAGGGAATGGAACTTCAATGAAGACAGATAACCTTAGACCTACAGTCTGTCTGACCTATGGGATGGATATGCTTGGGTAAGGGTGAAACAGGGATTGTGGGAATGGCCAATCGATGACTTGTTTATCTTGAGACACATGCCAGGAGAGTAAACTCACCCCTGACACTAACTGGAGCACAAAGACCCACAAGTTGCATGGCCTAGAGACATATGATAGAACCAAACACAAATGGAGAAAAAAATTGTCAATGTAATTGTCTAATGATATTTTGTTATATTCATAGGTTGGTGCCTAGTCCAATTGTCTTCAGAGAGGCTTCATCCAGCAACTGATGGAAACAGATGCAGATCCAAAGCCAAGGCAGAGCTCTTGGAATCCTCCTGAAGAAAGGGTGGAAGGGTTGTGTGAACCAGAAATGTCAAGGACATCACAAGAACACTCACAGAATCAATTAACCTGGACTCATAGGGCTCATAGAGTCTGAACAGACAACCAGGGAGCCAACACAGCAGTAACATAGGACCTCTGTATATATGTGACAGCTGTCTATCTTGGTCTTCTTTGGGAACTCCTAACAATGGCAGCAGAGGTTGTCTTTGACTCTTTTGCTGTCTTTTGGTACCCTATTCCTCATATCGAGTTACATCCCCCACTCTTATTACAAGTGGTGTTACTTAGTCTTGCTGCTACTCGATACTCCATGATTTATTATACCTATGGGTAACCTATCTTTTTCTGAATAGAAATGGAGGAGGAGAGGGTTTGGGGTCAGAGTAGGGTAGAGAGAGGGAGTTGAGGGAGAGGAGGGAGAGAAAACTACATTTGGGATGAAAAATAAATACATTTTAGAAATTAAAATGAAATAAAAATGTGTTTATTTTCATATAGTTTAAAGGTAGGTTGGATAAATGGCTCAGCAGTAAACCTTTAATGGGGATGTGAGCTCAACTTCCATTGTTCAAGACAGGCCACTGACAGTCAACTGTAAGTCTAACTTAGGGTATCTTTGGCTATCTGAAGCTAGCATACATAGTCCTACAGAGACACATACACTTAGATAAAAACACTGAAAACAGTTCAAGTATTTACATAGTTGTTCAGTGTTCTAAGTCAGAGGACCTTAATATAAATAAGCCTAAGACAATTTGAAGGCTGTTTAATTTATTCCATTGTCCATAAAAAACAGAAAACACAAAACAGAAATGAAAAAGTAAATCTGTCTATAAGCAAAGCAAATCTAGAGTTCATGGCCTTGCCAGTCACAGGTAGTAGACTAAGTTCACAGATCTGGGTATGAATTTCAACTAATCAGACCTTAATGCAAATTAGGTGGCTATCGTTAGCTCAAAGATGTAAATGGCACTACTGAACCTTGAAGAATATATTGTCATTCTGTTCACTGTAGGTTGTTATAGGCAGTACAACTCGGTAGGGCAACAGATTGCTCTTCTCCTATGAGGGAGAACCTATGCTTACTTCACAATTTTCACTATAATGTCTAACTGCATTCTGAGTACTCACTAGAAAAACATAGCTCTCACTCCTTACCAAAGTTGTTTCCTTTTTTTTTTACAGCAGACAATGATCATTTTAGAAGAGTGCAACTTATCAAAACACACAGAACAATGGGTGGTGTGATATCCAGTCCTAATTGATACAGCTACAGCACATCCTATAACCTAAAGCTCAGGGAAAAATCTTGGAAGAGAGGACAGAAATATCTCCAGAGTCAGAGAACTAGGATGAAACATGTACCATGAGATATGCTCTACATATGACAGAGAAATAAAGCTGTCCAAAGAAATTCTCAGCTTGCCTATACAAGACACTAACATGTCAATCGCAATTGAACTATCAATATTTGTGTTCAGCCAAACTGGAACTTAGAAACCTGAAAAGGATATGGAAGAAATGAAGAAAGAACAGTCACATAGAGAAAAGGTGGGAACAGGTGGGTTGTGATTTCTTTCATGGAACAGTACCAACTACACAAGCTTTCTGAAACCATAGCATATTTGTTACCTATAGCATAAGGAGGAGGTTAGTCTCAGCAGCAGCTCTCTGCAGGGAAGCAGTCTCCTTGTACCATCAACCAGTAGGAAGCTGCAATTGTTACTTTTTCACTGGTCAATTGTTTGTGAACCATAGTACTTGTATACACTGTCAACATTTGTACTTGGACCAGAGTAAGTCTTTGCCACGCGCCTGAATCTCACCTGGGGAAGATATTGTCACTTCTCATGGTTCTTATGTGCTGAGGTCCCTGACGTGGCTGTGGCCATATCAAGAGTACAGATCCACTCGGGATTTGATTCAGCCTTTACACATGCACTAAAGGATTCATCTGCTTCCCACAAATAGCAAGAATGGGGCAGTTCTCACAAGGATTCAACCCAGAATAGCTATAGGGGAGAATAGTCTTCTTTGGGGATGAGCCCCCTAATTAAGCCAGACACATATGAACATCATTCAGTGATCCAAGAAGGTTGCTTTTATAAACATATGTTCTATCCAAACATATGTAAAAAATCACGATTGAAGAATTAGAGTTCATAAATTAAGAAGCAGTGGGTGGACACGGGAGAAATTGGATGGAGGAGAAGGAGGGGCACAATATAAAAACACTACTCAATTATAAAAATTTCAAAAAAGATAAAAATCAAACCCATTTATACTTATAGTTATAATTTAGAAGATTATCCATTTAGAGATCATGGTTTTCTAAACAAATTGTACCTAGCCTACTCAAAAATACTTACCATGCCATTGTTAATTCCTCTCAGGCTCCCTCTGTGACAAACTACTACCTCCCAGATACAATTCACAGGGATGGTTCTGTGTTCACTAAGTTATGTTTCTGTGTTCTGCCTTGCCAGCTGTGCCTGTTAGTTTTTTGTTGTTTGTTTGTTTTGTCAATTTGATTTAAGCTTGATTTATCTGGGAAGAGGAATATTGTTGGATTTTCTTTTACTCTCTTTATTCTTTTTGGCTCTTTACTCTTTCGACTTTGCTTTTTTTGGAGGGCCCACCACCCAACTCCCAAGTAAATCACTCACGGAGGATTATTACTTTGAAATGTCTGGCCTTAGTGTGGCTTGTTTCTAGCCAGCTTTTCTTGACTTAAATTATTCTGTCTATCTTTTGTCTCTAGGCTTTAATCTTTCTCTATTTCTGTATACCTTTCCTTAGTTTTTTCTCTGTGACTTGCTGTGTATCTGCTTGGTTGGCCCCTAATGTTCTATCTTGCTCCCCTTTCTTCCTCATTTCTCCTTCTATTTATACTCCCTCCTACCCTTTCTCCTGCCTCACTATTGGCTGTTAGGTTCGTTATTAGACCATCAGGTATTTTAGGCAGGCAAAGAATTGCAGCTTCACTTAAACAGATGCAGCATAAACAAAGACAATACATCTTTATATCGTTGTACAAATGTTTCAGAGCATAAACAAATGTAATAGACCTTAAAATAATACTCTACAACAGAATCTCAGTTGAGAACATGCCTCTTTTAGATTGCCTGTAAGCAAAATCTGTAGTGCATGGTGTAAGGATGTGAGAAAGTACAGCTCAGTTGGGTGATATAAGAAGGCAGGTTGAGCAAGTCCTGGGAAACAATTCTATAAGCACTGTTCATTCATGCTGTCTGTGTCAGTCATGCCTGCATGTTACTTCTTGGTTTGTGTTCCGGACTTGTCTTCCCCTCAGTGATCCAGAGTGATATGGAAATATAAACCAAATAAAGCCTTTTATTCACAAGTTGGTTTTGGTAATGGTGTGTACCATAGCAATAGAAAGCATAGTCGGATATAACTCATCTTAAGCACTTTGTCAATCTTTTGGTGTTCTTGTTGATTTAATTTACATAAAAATATTCTTATATTCATTTGTTGTGTTGTACCAGTTTTCTATTTAATATTTTACTTTGATTTTGTAGAGGATCTTTTAATTTGTATAATTCCAGGCTTCCCGCATGGTTAGTTTAGAAGGATTCCATAAAAGTATTTACCTATTATAAGTACTGAATTGTTATCAGTATTCAGAAAGCCAAAAATATATCACCTAGAATCATACTAAATGATAATTAAATGGTAAAAGTTTCCTTCTGGAAAGAAATAGGCAGTAACAGCATGCTCTAAGTATTTTATCTATTTATTTATTAGTGTGTATGGCATGCCAAGAATTGAAATATATGTTAGAATTACATCAATAAATACAATTTGGTTGGGGTTAAGCATTGTTCAGTAAAAACCTTGGTGTGAGCTCAGCCATAACTACCCATTCATACACAGTTCATAGTCACAGTTTTATACAGCAGCACTTTTAAGAACATCCATGACAGTGGCTAGGCAGAGACCAGAGAATTAAATGATATCACTTAAGGAAAACTATGATACCTGAACATAAGACATAATAAATTTATATTAAGACAATTGTAAATAAAATACTGCAGACCTCTAGTCATTATTTGGCAAAAATCAAAGGTGGTTTTTAGTAAGAAACCCATCCTCTTTGCAGGATCCCTCTCCCTAGATTCCCTTCTGTGTGTGCTTTCTCCCTGCTGTAGACTCTACTTCAAAGGGCTAAGCTCAAGGAGCTCCTGTATTTTCTGTGTCAGCAAAGACTTTCTTTCCCTTCAAGCAAATTATGAAAGAGAGAGCCAGAATGACTTTAGGGAAATATATTCCATCTTTGCTAGAGACATAATTTCATCCCACATAAACCCTTTTCTGCTTATGTCTTGCGCAGAACTGCATTTTCTAACCCATGTCTGGACACGCAAATCAATCCCATTACAGAGTAACAGGATTTGTCTGCACACCTCTGTGTATGCCTTTGGTAACTGAGGAGTCCTTCACAGTAGGCTGGGCTTTTTCTTTAGGGATATTCTGACATCTGTCCAAATAATTTCACTCTGTGATGCATTCATTTCATTTAAAACCACCAAGGGGGTGAGAGACTACTGGCTGATAAAATTGTTGAATATCATCACTATTCTCCAGGATTTCACCTAAGAGAGCCTGAAATTAGTCTTTGTCTGGGAAAGGACCACCATTTAACTACTTGCAATGAAACTAACAGAATGAAGCCAGCAGCTGTGTTCTTACACTACTACTTCCATATCTCTCCCATTCTAAATGCCAATGTGGCTAAAAGCTGTCAAACAACAGTTTTGTCTATACAAGAAGTCTGCAACCTTACAACCTGGTCAAAAAAAATGTACTTTGGAAACTGGCAATACCACATTACAATTTTGGAGCTGAACGGTAACTTATGTTGACAGTAGCATCAGATTGGAGCTAGATCTGTAAGATTTGTATGTGCAGAAGTTTGTCCCAAATGCCCCGATGCCCATGCCTTAGCATTAACCCTCTACCTATACTTTCATTCACTTCACTTCTTTGAAATGATCCTCTTTTTTATTTGTAATCTCATCTTCAAATAATACTGAGTTGACAACTATCATGTGTCATATTTCTTGTCCACATTATCTATAACCCTTTGTGTATAGTAGAAATAATTCTCTCACTGTTAAAGAAAGATCACCCATTAACATAAGTTCTATGTGTATTTTCAGTGATTTTCAAAATGTTAATTATGAACACATTACCAAAAACCATTCATTCCCCATTGAGTGTACTCTTACCACAACCACAGTTTTGTTAGACCCCAAACCACTCAGTGGCAGTGAGTCTGAAAGACTTGCTTTGCAAGCTCCATCTTTTCTAGCCGTACTGTAAAAGAACTAACCTAAAAATACATCCAACTTCATGTACATTTGCTTCATTCCCATAATTTAAAATCTCCAATAAAAGTCTGAATATTAAGTGAAATACAGATAAATTTATAACTTCAAATATATATATATATATATATATATATATATATATCTTTGAATATATATATTATTTAATAGTATTTACAGTTTCACCTAGATCTGTGCAAGACTAAAATAATCTTTATCCTCATATAAATCTCCTAAGCTCAGTGTGTACACTTCTGTCATGATATAGGTAGGCATATTTAAAAAAAAACTGAAAAGCCATATTTGAAATGTCCAAACCTTGCAGTGGAAAGTCAGGCTAGGTTTGTGATCCTTGTGACTCTTGAACACAATTCTAGTTCCTCTTTTTCTCAGAGCATGAGCAATGTGAAGCATTAGAAACTCTTTTTGTGTAGAAATAAAAGTATTTCTGGTTTTAAAAAAATTACTTTTCCTTTTCTTCCCAAATAAAAAGAGGTTATAATGTTTAGTCTAAAATAAGAAGATACAAAGAAATAGAAGAAAGCTATCTTTCATACAGGTAGAGAAGGGCAATTAAGTAAGCAATATGAGCTATCAATGCTCCAAGATAGTGAGTTAGTGAAGGGTAGGAATTGAAATGGAGTATTATCACAAACATGTGCTTATTCTTTCACAGAGAACTTCATATTGGTGACGGAAACCAGAACGTGATGAAACTGGAACTATCCAGTACCATCCCGTGATCCTGTCCCACTACCACACCAGTAAAAGGACAATTTGTGACTACCATTTCCCTTTTATATCTCCATCAGGTAAGGGAACCTGTTGAAGAGCAATATGAAAGAGGAAAAGAAAAAAATTATTTTTGATTCATCCTCATATACTTTTACTAGTAACATTCTCTGCCCATAGAGGAGAAAGATTTAAAGCTGGTATAAAAACTTGAACATATGCTGGACTTATCTAAATCAATGACATGTACTCATCATGATTTTAATTGTATAGCAAAATTAGTTCCTTGTACTCCATTAGGAACTGAAAGAAAAATGCAGGCCATGATTTCACATGTGAGGTAAGACAGGCACCTGAGCTAAGAAATGAACTTGTCAGCATTACAATAATATTCTTCAAAAACAATGCATGATTTCAGTTCTCATAATATTATATGTATTACTATGTGAAAATTTGGTTTTAACTTTGAATAGCTTTTATTCTCCATTGATTGTAATTATAATTTTTCTGAATATAGTAATCTAGACTGGCATCTGTGTTTTTTTAAAATATGTCGAACAACTTTCCAGACCCTTCTGTCTTTTAGAGTCTCCATTTAAAAGGCAGGGATGTTTTTATAGGTTAGTCTTTTTCTTTTGCATCTTTAAAAATCTACTTTCTTAGTATTTTCCATTATTATGTGTTCAGGGAAATTTCTTTTCCGGTCCAGATTATTTGATCATGTGTATGTTTCTTATACTTCTTTAGGTTAGAAAAATCTCCTGTGATGTTCTTAAAACTATTTTCTGTTCCATTGACTTGGGTTTCTTCTTCTTCTAGTCTATTATTCTCAGATTTGCACTTTTCATAGTGTCTCAGGTTTCCTGGATGTTTAGTTCCAGGATCTTTTTAGATTGAACAACTTCTTTGACAAAGGTATTCATTTCTTCCACTATGTCTTATATATCTTATATCTATTGGGGAGGCTTATCTCTGAGCTTTCTGTTTGAGTTCCTATTTTTTTATTTCAAAATCTGCTTCAGTTTGGGTATCTTGTTAATTATATTTCCACTTTAGATTTTGATTGGTTTTATTCATTTTCTTTCATGCCTTGTCTTTATAGATTTCTTTAAGGAATTTATTAACTCTCTATTAAGAACCTCTATCACAGTCATAAAGACTTTTTGAAGGTCTTCTTCATTTTGACCTTTAGTGCTGTTGCAGTACTCGGGGCCATGTTGTTGTAGTACACATGGTTGCTGTGTTCTAGTAGAAATATATAAATATTGTCCTGCCTATTATGTCTTAAGGTTTTTTTTTTGTTGTTGTTGTTAGGTAGGCTTCTGGGATTGGAAAGATTATAATTCTAGGTACTGATAGCTGGTCTTCTTTTTGTTTGGTGGGTACTTCTTTGTTCCTTGTTTTCTGTTTTCTCTTTGTTATAAGATTGTTCTGGTTATATATTTCTAGGCAAGAAATTTTTCTGGGATTCTATGAGGTGTGCTACTTGGTGTTCTGGGTAAAATATGCTTCTAGATATTGATAGTTAAGACTTAGGAATGGAAATGGTTCAGAAGTGTACTTAAATATTCCACAGAATGGAGGGAAGTGAGGTGTTCTACGAGGATCTGCTTAGTTCCCTGTGTATTGGGTCAGAGTGTGAGGATAGACTACAATAGGCAGTTTGCTGAAGAATTTGGGATGCAACTGGGAGATTAGATATTGAGGAAAGGAGGAAGAATGAAAATGTGAAACTTACTCTTTTGTTTCACTGGCCTACTTGGTTCTCTGACAGACTTGAGTCAAGTGTTTCTCAAGATTGCCTTCTCTTATTGGTGTCTGAGATAATATATGATCTGGGCAAGGTTAAAGGAGAAAGTCTGTGTGGTTTGCAGCATAGGGTCAGAAAGGAGGGAGAGGCCATAGGGAATAGTCTTCTATAGAGGTGGAGTAAGACTGGAGCAGTGGACTTGGAAGAGAAGAGAAAGAGGTGATGATTCCACTCAAGCAGCTTTCTTCATTTGCTGTAGTAGCCTGCTTGCTCCCAGAGAACATCTGCTGGAGTAAGTGCCTGGGGAAAAGTAATGAATGGGAGGAAGGAAGGTTGGAGAAGTTTTAAGGCATTATTGATAGATGGAGAAAAAAGTCAAAGGGTATGTCGTAGTATGCTGTATACTGATGTACTGGGGATAAGATTGTGGGATGTGAAGAAGAGGAAGGATAGATTAAGATATGGAGCTGGCTTTTCTGATTCTATGACAAGTCATGGTGGATCATTCTTAGCAATCAAAATAAA
Organism: Microtus oregoni; assembly: GCF_018167655.1. Classification (NCBI taxonomy): domain Eukaryota; kingdom Metazoa; phylum Chordata; class Mammalia; order Rodentia; family Cricetidae; genus Microtus; species Microtus oregoni. The sequence continues at coordinate 18,462,802 of NW_024543076.1, forward strand.
TACTGGTTTCCGAATTTACAATATCCAGAAAAGTTTCAGAATGGAGGAGGTATTTCATAAGAGTTTTAAGAAAGGATCATCATGGGAACAGAAAGGTGAAGAGAAGAACCAGAGTAGTCATGTAGTTAGTCTGGAGCTGTTAGTCCTGACAAGTGGATTTTGAATTTTGTTGTTTCAATTTCTTTCTATGGAGTTCATTTATTGATTTAGAGCCCTGATGGTTCTTACCCAATAAATGCAAACAGGATTATCCTGGTGCAATATTTTTAAATCTAGAACTGGTCGAATTCTCTATACCTCTTCTTTTACAGCTGATTTCTTGAGTTCCATACTTCACCATCCTTTTGTTCATTCTTTCTTCACAATAACAGTTTCCATCCTGTTTGCATTCATCAAATATGATGTTTCCTTATTGGAAGGCTAAGTTTGGATTTTTGCCAGAGTATGTTAGTGATCCCTTAAAATATTGTCTCAGTATAATTTACTCACTTCTAATATAGGAAAACAAGTTAAACTAAATTTATGTATAAAAATTTTTATATATGTAGTCCTTTAATCTAAATACACAAATACATTTCATTAAAAATAACCAGTTTTGATGAATGATTTTTTCCAAACTATGTCTCTTCATGATCATTGCCATATTCTAACAGTGTCCATTTTCACTAAATATCTCATAAATATTTACTATACTTACCTAAAGACATTTTTCCTACCTGATTTCCACCCTCATACAACAGACCAGATCAAAGAAAAAGAACTACCATTTCCTTCTATTCTTCAATAGAGTGAAAAAGTTTAAGCTACACTTATTTATTTTATCATTAGAATATTCCCAGAAACAAGACAATATTCAGTGACTTTCATTGTTACCAAAAGCTTTATTTTCAATGTAGAATTTCAAGACAATGCATTTTTATATACACTGTGTAACTGTTAATTTTATAGTGTTCTTTTGTTCACATTAACTAGTTTAAATGCTCTCAAGAAATTCCCATAAGTATGAGCTTCAACATATGCTTTCTGATCATCCATCTTAATCTTCTACCAGAGAAAAATAATGCTGCACGCGAGAGTATTTTAAGGTAACTGATGAGAATATTGAAAGAGCAATAAATTACTAGTCATAATGAAAATATATTGATGTGCTAAGTGAAAAATCTGTTTCTTCTAGCCCTAGTTGATCAGAAAAGTAGGTTACAATGCCTCATTTCTACTACTGAAGAAACCACAGTACTTGAGAAAACAGGGAGTGGTTTTTTTTTTTTTTTTTTTTTCTTGGAGCAGGAGGCAGTGACCTGGCTTGTGCACTGCTCTTCTCTTCCTGTGGTACACACAAACATTCTTGCCTTAAAAAAAGAAGAACTTTCTTCTTTTGTTTACAAAGCCAATGTTCACTCTAGGAAATTCACAGTGGGCTGGAAGAAGGGGGATGAGTTTTCTTCAGACTTAAAGCCATATATTTTACCTTTTATATTTCCTACACCTGTATTTCAGTTTCTTCCTGATTGAAAGAAGAAATCCATGGTAAAGTTACTTCTTCTAATATTGACCAAAGGATATATTGAGAGGAAAACTAGAAAATTATACCCACACAGACAAAAATAAATTTTATGAGGAACTTCTAATTGATGTACCATTCCATTTTCAAGTCTGTAGAATAATTTCTATTTTATTCCCACGGTTTCTTTCAGAAAGAATCTTCCTCTTTCTACACTTCCAGGCTAGACTCCTATGGGAGGACCAGAAAGGAGCTGGGATACGGTAAATCTCACTTAACAATTCTCTCACTGTAGCTTCGTGAATGCCTAGTGTTTTTTTTTCCTCTTTTTTTTATTATTAAAAATTTCCACCTCCTCCCCACCTCCCTTTTCCCTCCTCCTTCCCCCACTCTCCACCCCTCACTTCCCTCCTGTCCCTCTCCAGTTCAAAGAGCAGTCAGGGTTCCCTACACTGTGGCCAGTCCAAGGTCCTCCCCCCCTCCATCAAGGTCTAGGAAGGTGAGCATCCAAACAGGCTAGGCTCCCACAAAGCCAGTACATGCAGTAGGATCAAAACCCAGTGCCATTGTCCTTGGCTTCTCAGCAGCCCTCACTGTCCACCATATTCAGAGAGTCCGGTTTTATCCCATGCTTTTTCAGTCCTAGTCCAGCTGGCCTTGCGAGTTGCCATCCAGCCTGATTTGTTGTTAATTCTCTCGTTTCTTTTTGAAAACATTGTGCCCCCCCCCCAAAGTTCATATTTCAGAAATTACGGCCTGCCGTGTCTTAAGAGAAACATCCTTATTAATTGGAAGAAAGTTATGCAAATGATGACTCTTACAGCATTTCATCCTGTATATTAAAGTAATAATTTTTAAAACAAAGGCCATGGCATATAGTATTTTTTATGCAATCAATTGATCACCGCAGATCACATTTAAAATTAACAGGAAAAATCCTCATTTTCAAAAAAAAAATTAACTATAAGAGCAGCGGTACCTAAAAATTTAGAACACAATTTCATAACATGGAAAAGGAACATATTAAACAATCACATCAATTAATCACTTAGCAATTATGAAAATAAAGTGATAAACAAAAACTTCCTTTCTTCAATATTATCATAATAACAAAAGGATAGCCATTGCCCAGAAATTGAAAAGAAAATAACAAAAAGTTAAATGGGAACACAATAATGAGATTCAGGGATCAAATTAGGCAATGAGTGGTAAGTCACATAGTCAAAGTTGTGTGGGAAAAAAATGATGCTGCCCCACAGAACTTTCACTTCTGCAGGCTCAGCAGCTTCCCCATCGGGCTGACTGCTCCGTGCAGGCGGACAGTTGGTTTTTCTGACCTTAACTTTGCCTTCCGTACCACAAATATCAAGCCTGTGACACAGAATGTTTGCTAGGAAATGCTAAATGTTGGGGAGAAAGACACAAGCTGACAGCACTGCTGGTTCTGTGATTCAGGAAAAGGGAACACTAACACTGGAGTACTTGTAAGTCCCCTTTCCAAATTCCATTGCCTTTAACCTCTGCACTGATGCATCTGATCAACACACATGCAATTGTTCTGTGATACTGGTTTCAAGTTTCTTGTTTTCTTAAGAGAAAAACCAGGTAAAACTCATGAAGAGTAGGGTAACTTAAGGGTGATTTTCTTCTCACCCTTCTCATTAGTATTTCTTTCTTTGTTACAACTTGGGAAAAATCCTTGTAGATCACATAAAGAGTTGAGAGCAAAAGGGATTAATATTAATTTAATTATTGGCTATAACCCTCATAATTTTTTTTTTGTTATTTTCAGTTGCTTGTTTGGCATACTATCTAAATAGATAGTCCCTTTGGTGTTACCTTATTCTCCTATCCATTTTTTAAAAACTACAACCTAATCAAATATACTAACATACGGACTGTAGTAAAATGTTATTTACCTAACGCTTGTGGTATAGGGAATAATAATTATTGAAGATCTGACAGAAAGTATATTATTTTAATAATACTTTTATTAATTCATGGGTTATTGCATTTAGTGTATTAAACACACACACACACACACACATCTCAGATCCTAACTCTCTCACACACCTCTCTCATATTCTTACCTCTCTCGATGCACTGTTATTTCAGATTTCCTAGTCACCAAGTACTCTTCTCTAAATCTTTCTCTCACTTCATGCTATTGTCCTGGCACACAATTTGAATTTCTCATTTTGGGGCAGCAAACTTATGGTTCTATTAACTGTAAGTTAAACAAGCACTCAGTCATTTAGGTGACCAATATAGGAGCCAGGCCCCCTCCTATAGACTGGTATGTAGCTGCTCTGCAGGCATTAGTGTGCTCTGTCCACACAGAAGCAGGTTTGGAGCTCTGTTACAAGAAAAGGTAATAATAACAGATGATCATCTCAATTGCTTTGCTCTGTTGACACTGTCAAACTAATTTTGAAAAGATGAAACTTTAATAAACCAGAAACAATATTTTGAAAATTTATTATACTTTAAAATTCTCTTCTTTGTTTTCATTTGGCAGAAAGCATTCACTCTTTATTAAAAAAAATACAATGAGTAAGAAGGCTTGATCTTGTAAATCAGGAAATGAACCTAAAATTTATTTAGGGAAAATAAAAAGAAAGAATATAAACCAGAAAATTGTAATTTGGTTTTTAAAATACGGTTTTAAGGAGCTCTAAAATGCAGTGCAAGCTCTGTTAGCTGTAGTCTGCTTTTTGAATAAAATATGAAGACATGGAGCGTTGTGACTCTCTATCTCCGTTAGCTAAAAAGAAAAAGAGAGAGAGAGAGAGAGAGAGAGAGAGAGAGAGAGACTTTCTGAAGAAAATGTCTAAATAGGGCATATAATATCTGCCCAGGGATAAACAAAGTAGCCGCCAGTGACAGTGTTTGCTTTTGATGTGCTGGAGCCACAAGCAAACAGGAGGCCCAAACACTGTCAGCTCCTCATTTGCAAATGAAGACGTGAAAGGCAACGCCGGTGACAGGACATGCAACAGTTCATATTTGAAGTTTGGCACAGGGAACTGACAGCACGGAGCTGCAGAGCCCTAATCCCTCCTTTCTGCCTTCCAGCAGTGATAGGTGGGGAAGGCGGCTGGGTGGGGTTGATGAATATGTGATGAGGCAAAGCTGTGCAAGAACGGCACGTCTCCTGTGCAGGAACTCATCTTCAGAGATAATTAACTAGGTGACAGCACACAATGCACCCTTAACAACAGCATTCAAGTCATTGCCGGACTTAAGTACAGTTTTAAGCCGCTTATCAGATTTTCATTTCTGAATCTATTCAGCTGTCAGGCTAACATCCTGGTCCTTTATTGAAGCTCACATGGGAATCCAAAACCTTCTAATTTTCTATACAGATTCATTTCAGAATCAATTAGAGCTGGTGGCAGGCTTGTCGCTATGTGCAAAGGGGATTAGCTGGGCACTTGCTCAGCTACCTCGGGATGTACATTCAACCTTCCATCGTGAATGAGCTCCCTCCCCATTTAGAGGACTCTTCAGCGGTGAACCGCTGTAGATAACAGATGGCAGATAATCACCCGAACAGCCTCCAGTTTTGTCAGGAAAGGAGAAGTGATCATCTTCCTCACTCTTACAGTAGGTAAGAGACCCCCAGGCACCCGGAGCAAGCTTTGCCTGTGAAATAGGGAACTCTGCAGTGCTCCTTTTCTCTAGCAGGCTTTTAATTGTGTCATCTGTGAGTCCTTGTCGCTGACATCCTGTCAGCAACCACTGGCTCAACGCTAGCTTTGTGCCTTCACAGTCCATATTTTGCCTCACCCTGTTATCCTGAAATCGTCATCCTTTCTGCATACAGTCAAGGTTATCTTTAATATTAATGTTGAAACTGTTACTCTTTCAGAAGAGTTGTGCTGTCTGTCAAAGGAAAATATGCCTTATATTGGTTATTTTGCAGAAAAACCATTTTATTTTGTCTAAAAATATTGTCAAAAATTACCAAGAAAGCCTTCCACAGTGGACACAGTGCACATAAAGATGTATGTTTATTTGACCTTCCCAATGCAATGGTCATCTTAAAAAAAATCCTGTTAATAGTTAATTATGATGATTACTTTTTAACATACAAAGACACTTTATCTAATTTTTTGAGAGAAATACAAAATTCCAAAGTTCACAGCTAATCATGTATCTACCATTTAGTGACTCTCCAGGGTCTTATAAGTGCCTTCTGAAATTTGTTGTCATATATTACTACTTTTTAATCTTTTGATTATATGTGATATGCATTAACTGATCTCTAGAATTTCCAATATTTCAACTTCATGTATGAATTCACTAAAGCTGCCAGTTTGCTGTGTGATTTTATATTTTACATACCTATACAATACACCCAGACATAAATGCTTATACTCACATACACACGAACACACTGTCTTCCTCCACACTATGTACACATCATACACACATCTGCATATACTTGCCACACACAAACACATATGCAAGGTCAACTACATATGCAAGGTCAGCTACATATGTATGTACACCGTAAATGCATACATTCACATAAAAACTCTATACGCATGTGCACAATCAGCTACATAGGTATGTACACCGAAGATGCACACATTCACATACAAATTCTACAGACATGTGAATTCGCAAATGTGAATGGAGAAATAACTGACAGCATGCAATGTCACACACTGACTCGAATCATCCGTCTTTATCCCTAGTCCTTGTTCACTGCTAATTTACTCACGGACTAGTGGCTTAGGTTGATGAAACAAAGTATTAACTTATAAAAATAAAATACATCTACTTAAGCTATCATGCAATGTTCTCTTATTTTTAAGCACTTTTTGTTTTGTACTCAATTTGTAATGTCTTTTAGGCCTAATTTATATGTGCATTTTATCATAGTTTTGCTTACAGACAAGAGACAAATTGGTTAAAGATTTTAAAGTAAATTCTTTTTATTCAGGATATGAATTAAATTACTTATAAGCCAGGATTATTTTTTAACAATGGTTTCAAAACAATATCATCACCCTATATAGTATCACAAGTAATAAAGTATAATGCAAAAAAAATACTTCTACTGGTGTTTTCTGAATTTTTCAAACCTCTAATAACCTGATATTTTCTTGATCATAGAAGAAAAGATCTACAGAAGATTCAGAATTAAGTAATAAAAACAAACCAATACTTATCAGGTCAGAATATACCTTCCTCCATTCCTGAAACTACTAAGGAGTAAAGTTCCATGCAAGGTTTTAGGAATTTTGAGGATCCAGAAAAATAGGAACTCACCAAATTGTTGATTTTTACTGCATACAGAAGTTTGGTCTTGTTAAGTTTAGTGACATATTTTTTATGTTGATTATTTTGTTATTTGTAATCCAGTAAAGCTTCTCTGATGATTATTTAGAGGAAATTTAAATTTGGCATATCCTAATATGTTAGGATGATCTTACTGTCTTTGGAATACTCCTTGATAGGTCTTGTCTCCTGTGCTCAGTGTGGAGTGATTGCTTCCAAAATCTACATCTCATGGTCCTTCCATGCCTTTCTTTAACCTCTTGCATATCTAATAATTGTGGATTTTTTCTTTCCTCATATGTATTACATACTCCAAATGGATGCTAAAACAGCATTCACTGAAGGGAAATGTTTGGAATATCATTTGTTTCCTGTTGTAACTGGTCAGCAAATAGCTGAAAGAGAAAGAACTTAAATGCCATTTTTATGATCTGTTAAATGGATTCATATGCATGACTCACACAAAATGGAATATTCAGCTACCAAAAGACTGAAAGATGCCTGATAGACAACAAGAAGAGAAACAGAGATCTTTACGTTAAATGAGATAATCCAAGCACAGAAAAGGAAGTACCACCTGCTTGCTACAGGGTGGAATCCCAAAACATCATTTTCATGAAGTCTGAAAGTAGAGTGATACCCACTAGAAGATGAGAACCATAAAAGTGATACAGAAAGGTTGCTAAGGAAATCTTATATCCTAGTGAGAAAGGACCAAATGTTTGGAAATAGTGCATCAAACTGTAGGATGACTGCCAACAATCTTCACTGCTTTGAAAAGCTATGCAAAGAATTCTGAAAGCTAAGACTAACAACAAATGGTAACTGTTTGAGTAGTTACACCTGATTAACTTGACTTAAACACTTATGGAAACATTACCTATCACCTCAAATACAGAAAACATCAGTTAAATGTTTAAAATTAATTATGGACTTTAATAAAGCTTTTTACCATTTTAATGCTTAACAAAGGTAACCCACTTGCATCAGAAATGATATTTTATTCATCCTCCATTCTGGTACTAGCCTCTTAAATAATTTGGAAGAGATGCAGGTCTTGTCATTTTCTAATCTTAGGATTTTTTTTACTATAATTACCTTCACTAATCCATTCATGACATTTATAGATTTTCTTAATCCTCGGTGCAAATTCTTTCAACTTCTACTCATTAGGTTTCTACCTATTATGTTTCTCAAATATTTTCAAACATTTGCTATGAGAAGAGTCTTAGTTACAATGCCTATCTTTATTTGCTTTCTTCTGCTGTAGTAAAAGACTATATCCTAAGTAACAACAGTGTTATTGAAAGATTACTACTCTAGAAGATGAAGAGTTGAAGAACATATAGCCAGCATCTGATCAAGGTCACACTTCACAAGACCAAGTGAGCACCTGTGGAGGCAGGCCATGTTGAGCCAGATACACTATTATATTAACCGAGTTCTTGATTTTTTTTTCTACCTTAGTGACATGGATTTCCAAAAAGGATTTTACGTGTATGTTTTTTTAACCCAACCCCATTCCCCACTCTGCATCATTCTCTCAAATTCATTCCTGCCAAAATCATTAATCCTAAATATTCTTGTCTTCTTTCATGTAACACATGTATCCCCTTCCATAACCAATCAATTTGATTAATGTCTCCAAATGCTTTAATTTACTCTTATTCTTATCTGCTTGATTTCTCATGAGACAAAGCAAGTATCTTTCTCCTCAAAATTGCTGGCTTTGTGGGAGCATAGCCAGTTTGGATGTTCACCTTCCTAGATATGGATGGAGGGGGGAGGACCTAGGACTTACCACAGGGCAGGGAACCCTGACTGCTCTTTGGACTGGAGAGGGAGGGGGAAAGGAGTGGGGGGAGGGAGAGAAGAGTGGGAGGAGGGAGAGGGAAATGGGAGGCTGGGAGGAGGTGGAAACTTGTTTTTTTTTTTCTCCTTTTCACAATAAAAAGATGAAGATCAGAAAAACAAAGCAAAAAATAAATTAAAATAAAATAAAATAAAACCCCAACAAAAATGTTGCCAAAAGTCTTCTCCAGCCATCAAAAGTTGGGGTAAATAATATGTAGTATATAATTATAGATCATCATATATTATTTATCAAATCTACACTGGAATTTGAAGATTTTCAAATAATAAAAATATATATTTCACGAATATGCACCGAAATGTCAATGTCAACTGATTTTTGCCTAGGCAGCACTCATCTTCTCTGTTTAGTTCTGTCTATCCACTGTCACATGGTACCTTATTTCTCTATCACTAACCATTCTGTTTCTATGTTTCTATTAGGGCATAAATAGTAGTAAATCTCTTCAAAGTAAGCAACCAGTAAAATTCTTAAAACACATGTTTTGCTCAAGACTTTTCTATTTTCCCTTCAAATATGCAACTCTATCATCTTTCAAATGTAATGAATACCTCCCCTGTATCTATGTCTTTTCTCAAGAGTAGGAAAGACGGTATTTATAGGGACAGTGGCATAAACAATAATTTTTTTAAAAAATATTAATTATTTATATTCAATTTCTGATTATAAGAAACCTAATTACAGAAATTCATCTTAAATTATATAGATTTTGTAAGAAAAATATTGAAAAACATAGGTAGTAAACTATTTCTTTTTTTTTTTTTTTTTTTTTTTGGTGTTTCAAGACAGGGTTTCTCTGTGACCTGTCCTGGTACTAGCTCATGTAGACCAGGCTGACCTCAAACTCACAGAGATCCTCCTGCCTCTTAATATATAGTTTGACAGCCTAAAAAAAGGCCTTTTACATTTTCAGCAGGAAAATACCTGGTTAAAATGCTCAGAGGAAGTTTACTTTGAATAATTTTGAAATACTATTCAGAAGTTTTTTAATATCAAACCTACTATGCTAAAGAAACAAGTTAGTCTCCATATCAAATGTTTTCAGTGCTTACAGAATTAAGGAAAGCTTTCCTTTATAATCTTAATAGATTTTCTTTTCAATTCTACAAAATAAGAATGAGTCACATACGAGGTCGTGTTACAAAAATCTTGACAATCAGACTAAAGAATTGTAAGTTTGAAATCAGGCAGTATTATTTTACAAGACATTGCAGGGAAAGTTGGGCTGTGGGAGGGATAGACCAAGAGTAAAAGGAATGGAAAAGAAGTAGTGCTGAGAAGAGATGAGTGGATGGATGTATGGATGGGTGGATGGGTGGTAAGAGGGAAGGAGGGAGGGAGGGAAAGAAAGAGGGAAAAAGGAAAGGAGGGAAGGGAAAATGAAGGAAGGAAAGATGAAAGTTTTTGTTGTAGTATCAGCTCTGCTTTTTTTTTTCATTTTCTTTATACCAAATAAAACAGTTCACAAATAAGAACACTGGTGAAAATGAATATTTCATTTTCTGTAAGAAGAACTGGAGTCTGCTTCCACTATGTACCGTATTCCAAAACAAAGCTTTCATTAGGGTAAAACCTATTTCATTATTGATGACCAAAAAAATTTTTGTTTGTAGCAGAGTCATAATAGTTTCGAGTGAATACTATTTGTGGAAGAAAAGAATGCTCTGTATTAAACATCAATTTTTGATTTTCATCTCAGAGAGTTCATAAAAATGATCATCCCTGTGCTAACTGTCAAACTAATTTTATCGCCTCCAAATCCAGGGCTCCATAAGGCAGAGGTATGGTCAGATGTCCTCAAAGGAAACTAGAAGATGCTATTTTAAATTAAGAAAGTTTTCAAATCATGTCAGATAAATAAGAAGTATTGTTGATTGATCATTTAATATCTAAAACAGCATGTTACATATTTCTTCCAAATTTTAGGAACATAATTCCAATGCATGCTGAAAATAAAACATTTTGCATACATAAAATAAATGCATATCTATATCTCTCTGTTTTTTTCTTCTCATTTAAAGCTATATAATTTCCTATTTCTCTCCATTTATTTCCAGTTTTGACAGTGGACATATCAGTTGATGTAATTTTGTTGCTATGGTTGATGTTATTGTGTCACACGAAGTTTCCTTATATTGTACTCTGAGTTTATTTTTTCTCATAGTCCTCAGAAAATAAAATATTTCAACATTAATTATCAAATATCATGTCTTTGAAAAATGTGCAGAAGAAAATGCTGCTTTTTCATGTTCAGAGCAGTTATGAAACAGTCATCATTTTTTAACACTTTTTCTTTGTGATGTAGACAATGGAAGAAAACATTTATAGCTTTGGTAGTAGTAAATATGATTGAGGGATTGTGGTCTTCTTTGGCATCCTGAACTCCCATACAAAGTAGCTAATTTCCTTTTGTATTGAAATTCTAAGCAATATGATTTTAAAGAAAAATGTATTTATGCTTTCACATTTTAGCTCATAGTGAGTCAGAATTCTTTGCCAACTAAAGACATTTTTATAAAATGGGACATTAGGAAAATAACACACTAATTTTTAGCAAAGAAATTACACTTCAGCAGAGCTAAGATACAGGGTATAGAGCACAGAGCTGATGGGGTTGCCTGCCGTCTCTGGACAACAAGGACATGAACACTTGATTCCTTTTCCAAGCCATCTGGTTAATGTTGGATAGAATCTGCTCCGTGATTCCTCAGTCTAGAACATATTGTTACCTCTAACATTACCACTTACTTCTTTGTATCAATTAAACAATAACACCAAGGGCCTTTGGTACACACGATATTGAATGGTCCCTATATGATATTGTAGTGCTACTCATTTCTGACTTAACAGTGCAAAATATTTTGTGTAATGAACATTAAGTGCTTTCATCTAATTTTCCAATGCAATTGCTTTCACAACCCATTTTTTTCTAGTACTAGTACTCGATTTCCTATTTTCATTTCATTTAAAAATACATTTTCCGAAGGTTAGCATAGAGAAACAAGGTACCAAATGTCCGAGTAAAAATAAAAGGGCATATAATTTTGAAATATTTTGTTTTGGATAACTAATGATTTACATGGTTTAGGGATTTGTTGGAAGGTATATTTTAATGTTTGAAATAACTGCGGGTTTAGACAGTGAGTCATTAAATAATGCTCGAAGCATCGTCACTTGAGTGTAGACAAGGGTAGATACATTCTCCTGTGCATGGACACTGAATTCCCTGGGCTATTTATCAACACTCATAACTAGGATGAACCCCTCTGGCTACCATATGTCCCAATGTGCTGATTACAGAGTTTACTCTAATAATTAATCTCCAGAGGGCAGAAAGTTGACTATTGTTTTTACCATTTATCTAGGGGTCCTACATTCTAAATGAGGTCATCATAACTACACAAAAGAAGCCAAACCCTTTCTCCAAGTTATTTCTTTTACTCAGTATAAAACTCTTCTTACATACATTTCAAACCCTAAAATGTATCACTGCTGCAATGATTAATCTGTACTATTATATTTGAAATCAATCTAGTGAAATTAATTCTAGTTTAATGTTTAAAAAATTTAAGCATGGTAGTGAAGTTTAATTTATTTAGCATTTGTCTTCAGAATATATCTGGTTCAATGAAAAGCTGTTTCCTGAATAACTTCATCAGCTACTTACTCAATTGCAAATGGACACGGAAGCTATTAAAGACATCATAGTTTAATAGACTAGTTACTTTAAAAAAATGGGTTACTTTAATATCCTAATAATGTTAGATGAATCATATGACACACATGAAAAAATTGAGCTCTCTCAATATTTTCTTATAATTTCTAATATCTCCTATATGGATTTCCTTAAGATTTTGACAGTTTTATTTTCTCTGAACTCCATAAAATAGTGATTATATACACTCATCCTCCATAATAATTTCATAAAACACAACCAAATGAAAATCCAAATTTTGACTTCCTCTAAAATAAGATCTATAGAGTTTCCATAAATAAATCATTTCAGAGGGATATTACTTAGTTCATTGAAATAGAATTATAAATATTAGTTACAAATAGAGAGGTATGTCAGAAACAAAGCAATCATAGCTGAGACAGTAGGCTGATAACATCATAAATGTATATTTCATTATTCTCTTCATATACCTACATATTTAATTATTAGCATTACTTTAATGATACATTTAATTTGATTCTCCAGATTTGATTCTGCCACTCTCCAGAGATCTGAGAGTATCCTCTAAATTTCTCATTCGCATATTCTATGACACAGCATCATGCGTATGAGCAAAGAGCATGTATATGTGCTTTCCAGGGACACAAAATGGCCGTGCTATCACTGTTTGCTGTAACTTGACGAAGAATATTCAACAAGAGCATCATGAATAACTGTGTTGTAACAATAAAATGGACTATTTGTGTTGCACGAAGTTACATATGTCCTTCTACCATATAACAGCATGAATGAATCAACCACTATCTTTAAGAAATTACTATAGTACACGTTAAGTTATTTATGGCTTTCTTAGAATCGGAATCAAGAAAACTTTCAGATAAATTGCAAATTTTAAAGTCCATATCTTGTTACATAGTGCCATATGTGGGGGTCTTGAGAAATCTTTGAAATAAATACATTCCAATATGGCAGAGCTAATATATAAGTCAAGGGTGTTTTAAGCACAAAAGAATAAAAATAATTGCATTGTATGATTCTCCATTTATATCTGCACTTTGTACATCATAATCATATTTAAAATTATACTAAGTATAAGAATGATAGAATTATTCAGCATATTAATATATATATAGTTTACTATGACAAAAATATTCAGATAAATATTGTAGTTTTCTATTCATTTATTTAATATTTATTTGTAGCTAATTCTTTTATAAAGTTCTTATAAAAAGTAAGAAAAGATATTGACGAATCAGAGAGCACTTGAAAAAGAACCCTTCTGGTCTTTCACTAGAAGCTCAGTCTGAGTCTCTCAATGAGGACTCTGAATGTCTGAATGAGTGCAGTTGAGCAGCTTTTTCCATTGTTTATGTGAGTCTCCCATATTGGTGTTGTGTTGAAATTGGAGTGGCAGGGAGCCACTCTGTAGTAGTAAGAGCAGCGGGGCTGCGTCCCTGGCACCCGGCCGCCCACATGGCTAGTTCTAGGTTATGCCCTAAATTAATTACACGGAAACTGTATTCTTTTAAACACCGCTTGGCCCATTTCTATCTAGCCTCTTCTAAGCTAGCTCTCGCACATGGACTAGCCCATTTCTAATAATCGGCTGTAGCCCATGAGCTGGCTTACCAGGAATGATCTTAACCTGCGTCTGCCTGGAGTGGGAGAATCATGGCGACTCCCCGACTCAGCTTCTTTCTCCCAGCATTCTGTTCTGTTTACTCCACCTACCTAAGGGTTGGCCTATCAAATGGGTCTAGGAAGTTTCTTTATTAATAAGAAATCACTCCCACATCAGTGTTGTTTCCCCAGTGTTACGTGAGCTATTTTAAACTGAGTGAAAGGTTTATTTATAAAAATTTAAGTGCATGATTTTCCCACCTATATATGAATTGTTATGTGATCAAATAAATGTAGGAATGATACAAGCAGCATGTTTCAACTGCTAGGTTTCATGCTCTATTTTTGGAAGTTAACACAGCTTGTCTTTCCACTGGAATCATGCAAGGAATTATACTGTTATCACTTTGTTTCATTTTCTTGCATCCGTGCAGTTTGTATCAATTCAATACCCATTTCAAAGATGCAGCCAGCCATATTTCACCATCTCACTGGCTGAGCAATATTCTTGCTCTCCTTCAAGATCCATTTCTTAAAGGATCACATCACAGTAACTTTTTCCCAGATACAAACATTAGTATTGCAGTACATTACTTCACTGTAGCCTGTAGGGAGGATTTTCATGCCTCAGCACAGTCAAATATTTAAATTGAAAATAAAACTTTTAAAGCTGGAAGGAACTAGGGACCCTTGGTGGATTGTGACCACCATTTTGAACTAGATACTCTGACAGAATGCCCTATTTCTTCTTTTCAAGCTGCATTTTCCATTAAAATATAATCTGAGCAATTCAAATGTGGACTGCATCTCATCCTTCTCAGAAATCCAGTTCTTCTTTGCAGCTTTCACTTACTTTAAAGACCGAGACATGCAATGAAGCTTTCTCTCCACGGTTAGCACTGTATTTACAATACGAACACTTCAAGCTGATTAGTTAACATGAAGTGACATGCCATGTTGACCTGGGCCTGTACACATTGCAAAAGAAGTAAAAACTGCCAAGTACTGTCTTGAGCATCATTGTAGTCTACATCTCAGAGATGTAAATCAGCATGAGAAAAACATTATTGATGCGAAGACAAGGTGATGTATCTTACAATAGAAAGAGTTGTACTATAGCTGCATTCTCCTATTCCTGAATTTTCTGAGTTTATTTTTGTTACACTAAAATTAATAGAAGAAGAGAAAAAAAGCTATAGAGAATAATGCCAACACAACATGTCACATTGAAATACATGAGGATATATTTATTTTTTATCTTCAACTTTCAATATTTATCTTCAACTTTCTGTTATATATTTCCCATGATTTCTCAGGGTCAAAGGGCCTCATAGAAATCCAAAGGTTTTCATTCTGCAAACCATCTAGTTCTCAGTGGAATATGAGTAATCACTCCAAAGACTGCTTATTGCCCCTTTAAAAGCAAATAAACTATAATTTGGTTTGGAGTATTATTTTTCCATTGACTTTTATCTATGTGTAAGCCAAAGTCTTTTGTAAAATGTAAAGAAAACCGTGAAATACTTCAAAAGATGTATCCCATTGACGATAACCGCATGCAGATGAAAATTTAGTTTTCTTAAAGAGTTTATACCTGGGGCAACAATGTACTCTAACATAACACATCCTTTCATTCATTCTTTGGGAATTTCACATTAAATACTCCGATCACATTTTCCAGTCGTTCAATATCTGCTCCCTCAAACCTTGTGACCCCACACACCGCCAAAAATAAAAATCATAGTAACTAAGAAGTAGGTAAGTCCAATATGTGATATTTTTATGGCCAGTGAAGCATGGTCCAACTCTCAGTGGCCTGCCCCATAAATAGAACTGAGACGCTCCCCTCTGGCACCCCCAACAGAAGCCATGATTTGTGAAGAACTACAAGTCTTCATCCTTATCGCACCTTTTTTTGTTTGTTTTTTCTTTTAGAGACAGGGTTTCTCTGCAGCTTTGGAGCCTGTCCTGGAATTAGCTCTTGTAGACCAGGCTGGCCTCGAATTCACAGAGATCCGCTCACCCCTGCCTCCTGAGTGCTGGGTGCCACCACCACCCGGCTTTTAACACGATTTTTAAAGAGCTGTTTTTGATGCCTTCCGGTTTAGGCTGTTACTTTGTGGGGCATGTTGTATGGAGTAGGGCTTGTCCTAAAAGTCTTCCCTGTTTGTCTCTCAGCTGTGCATCTGCAGTCATCGATATTTCTGACAGTGGAACCATTGCCATGCACCTTGCCCCCGTGTCTGCACTCAGTGCGCTGGCACCCAGTTCGCGAGCTTTGGGCAAGGCGGCTGGAGGTTAAAACACACACACAGAGACAGAGAGACAGCGACATGGGTCATCCTCGAATTCCCCAAGAATGCCCCCTTTGTTGTGTTCAGGGGCAGATTATATAGAGATAGCCACGCCCCAGCCAAACGCCCAGAAACCACTCTCCTGCCATCAGGAACTCCTGAAGGTCTCGTGCTCAGAGCAGCTGCAGGCACTCAGATCAGGGTATTACAAGAAATTCAGGATCTGTGGGTTTCACTGCTCCCAACAAACCATCATCCTTGCTCTTTACAGTCAGAGAGGGCATGGATCATGGGCATCCATACAGTTCCTGACGACAGCACAGACCACGATCACTGCTCCCAGCAGCTTCACGACCAAGGATACAGACATGGCAGCACAGACTGTGGACATCAACCTGGACTCAAATGGCTACACAGGAAACTCACTTCAGCCTGCACTTCAACAGCAGTATGGCTCATGGGCATCAACATAGCTTCAGGCCACAGCACAGACCACGGGCATCCCAATGGCCTTAGGTGGTAACTCAGGCCACGGACATCAACCCAGAGTGTGCAAATGAGTTGGTCTGTCCTCTTTTATCTGTTTCTTGTGTCATGTATTTGGCTCTGTCCATTGCATTTGTTTATTTTGTCTTACTCTTATTTGTGTGTTTTTCATTTTCCATTATTATATTCTATTTAATCCCTAGAAGCTTGTTTGCTTTCTTATGAGGAAAACAGGATGGAGGGCAATGGGAAGAAACTGGGAGGAGGCAAGGGAATGGAAGGGGTTTGGGGTGAAGGGGAAGGTGGAGGGAGTGGGAGAAAGACAGGAAGTGGGAACTGAGATTGTTATATACATTTTCAATTAAATAATAAAATGTATTAATACTATTAGTATCTGAAGTTTTCATGCTTGAACTATGTTCTCTTTTTCCCTCATTAATATCATAAGTTTCCAACAGAAATTTATATATGTAATTGTATTTTGGATTGAGCTAAACATAAATATATAAAAATCAAATAAAGGACCTTCTTATTAAGAAAGAACAAGGACTCAGGATAAATACTACCTTGGCATACCATGACTGTGGTACATTGACTCAAATACTTTCTGCCATATTCAACTATTTTATCAATAAAATGGGTCCTGCATTGTCTGCTTTAAACTAGGATTATGAGGGTTCATTCAGAAAGATGACAATCATAAAATTATATTGCTTCAATTACTTTAATGCTATTCTGTAATATAATAAACCATTTAGCACCACCCTTTAGATTATATATAGCACTGAGCAATTTTCAAAAGCTGAAGGGAAAACAAGACTTACTGCTTTGGTAGAATCCATATTGAGGTTAAATTAGCAAACACTCTACTTATCACAGCAAGGAATCTATTTTGTTAAAAATAACAGAATGGGACATGATGTATCACAAAGTATATATTGGTAAATTGGAAAGGAATCGATTTGAAAGGTCTGCATAGCATAGGCCTGCTAATCCTATCTCTCACTTCTTCAGAGATCATTTTTTTTTTTGCTTTTAGCCAAAGCATCCTCAAGAATAAGCTGTTCTTCTTGATACATCCTACTGTATCCTTAGCAATTATTTTCAAAGAAAAACTATCCAATGCTTTTTTTCAAAGAAGTTTCATCTTAGTAACGACAATAATTTAATATGGATAATTTTAATTTAGCAGAAATATATAGGAAGCCTATAAACCAATCAGCTTCCAACAGAATTAAATTAAGATTTTATTCCTTTATGCGTGTGTGTGTGCCTAAATTTGTAAGAATGTGTGTATTTATGTGTATGTGTGGTTTGTATGTGGGAGGAATGAGTATGTTTGCTTATGTATGTGCATATAAGGTACATACTAGCAGGCAGAGGTGGAGAACTCTTGCTGTCCTCCGTCATTTTCCACTTTAAAGTTTGACAGGATTTCTCATTGTGCCTAAAATTCACCATTTTTGATAGAGTGCTGGCCTTCATGACCCCAGGATCCCTCTGCCTTCTACCTCCAGGGCTGAGACTGGAGAACTCCAACAAGACCATATTTACAAGTGTGCTTAATATCTGAATCTTATTCCTCACATTTTACACCAAGTATTTTACTAATAGAACCAAATCCCCATCTACAAATTAATATTTGACCTCCAAATAGTCTCACAACTCACAAACTTAAAATGAATGCAAATGGATATTAACGATAAATGCATGTAATTAGCCATATAAGCATTGTATATGAGTGTTCATTACAGCCATATTTATTTGTGGAAGATAAGACTACTTGTGTGGGCAGCAATACCTTTATAGGCATTGCCACATTACATGTCTTAGTTTTTGTTTTTTTTTATTAAAAATTTCCACATCTTCCTTTCCTCCAATTTCCCTCCCTGATGTCTTAGTTTTTCAAATATTTTATTAATTTATATTTTAAAACTGAAATTAAATATTTGTCTCACTACAAATTCTATAATAAACCATTTTGCAGACCCACAGACAAAATTATTTGTAAGGAAGAAAGGATTCTTGAGTGGATGAGCCTGTGAAAATTTGAAGTTTGAAAATAGAAACTTGCACATTTTGTATATTTGAGCCACATCATCATCCCAAGGCCATAAGATTTTACAGCATCATCAAGTATGGACACGGAACAAAACAGATTCAAATCTAACCGGGTAGTTAAACATTGAGATGTCTGAATGGAGAGAGAAATTTAACTTAATGTGAAAAAAAATCCAATGTGCTGGACATGCAATGGTTGTTTGAGCCCATAGGGAATTTAAAGTCTTTACACCTTTGTTAAATAGAGAAAATGATCAAAAATTGATTAAGCAACTGGCATTTCTTGGACCAGTCTTATATATAGTGTCCAGCACAAAATTGTCTCTCTAAACTTAGAAAACATATTCATATATGGAAATGACAGTGGTTTGCCCTCTAAGACCACAGGTGTAGGTCAGTAGAGTTTAAGTGTAATAAGCATAATGATAAAAATACTGACAGATCAACACTATGTATAGAGAGTAAGAGAACACATATTAAGTATAATAGATATAGTGGCATCTTAGTTTTGGTTCCAGGATCCCTCATATATTTTCATAACTATGATCTGAGCAGTATCATCCAGTATCGAGCAAGTAGAGATTAACTCTTGAAAAACACAAGAAGATTCTTGCCATAAAAAGATGGCGGGAAAGAGACAGAAATCTTTAATAAATAAATAAATTAAAAAAAAATATTTGTCTTTGAGAACAAAGTAAACTTTGTGAAACTTTTCTCGCTAAAGGAAAGGCATCTCCCAACTCTCACCCTTTTTTTAGTTTTTCAGCCAGAACAAAAAGACTAAATAAAACATTCACAGTGAGTAGGGTTTGAATAAAATCACTTGAATACACCATGATCAAAAAGGTAGCAAGGGGAGGGCAGTATAAAAGTTCTACTATTAGATAAGCTATAGTCTTCTTTTTTCCTTTTTTAAAATTTTTTATTGATTTTATTGAGCTATAAATTATTCTCTGCTACCCCACTTCCACTCCCTACCCCTTCAACCCTCTCTCATGGTCCACATGCTCCCAATTTACTCAGGAGATCTCATCTTTTTTTTTTTTTTATTTCTTTTGTAGGTTAGATCCATGTATGCTTCTCTTAGTGTCCTCATTGTTATCTAGGTTCTCTGGGATTCTGATTTGTAGGCTGGTTTTCTTTGCTTTATGTTTTAAAACCACTTCTGAGTAAGTACATATGATAATTGTCTTTCTGGGTCTGGGTTATCTCACCCAATATTATGTTTTCTATATTTATCCATTTGCTTGCAAATTTCAAGATGTCATTTTTTTCTGCTGTGTA
This sequence comes from Microtus oregoni, assembly GCF_018167655.1. Lineage (NCBI taxonomy): Eukaryota > Metazoa > Chordata > Mammalia > Rodentia > Cricetidae > Microtus > Microtus oregoni. The sequence goes on from NW_024543076.1 coordinate 18,482,886, forward strand.
AACATACCACATTTTCCTTATCCATTTTTTTTTTTCTTTTTGTCGAGTTGCATTTAGGTTGTTTCCAGGTTCTGGCTATCACAAACAGTGTTGCTATGAACATAGTTGAGTACATGTCCTTGTGGTATGATTGATCATCTTTTGGATATATATACCTAAAAGTGGTATCGCTGGGTCTTGAAGAAGGTGGTTTCATGATTTTCTGAGAAATCGCCATTGTCTTCAGTCTCGGCAGTAAGTATCTTTACCTACTGAACTCTCTGGTGCATTCTCCAATCAGCTATTCTTTATTTAAGCTATAAATTTTAAATTTTTAACATTTTATACTTATTTTAGTGTTTTTTGTGTTTTTATTATATTTTCCTTCATTCATGTTATGCACATATTTATGTAAAGCCCTTGACATTATTTACTATTGTCCCCTTTTTTTTAGTGACAAGGCCCTAACCCCACACATATACATCATTTCTTTGTCATACATGATTTTGTATTTCAAACTGGATTTTTACTTTTTTCCTGTGTTTTTCTTTGCATCCTCCATTTAATGTTCTGACAAGATTATTGGTTAAGACTATAGCTCATCTATAAGAATAACTGGTAGGAGAACAGACAAGGCAGCTCTGTAGGTAAAGATGCTTATTGTAATAATTCATGAGTTCTTATTGTAATAATCCATAATTCTTATTGTAATACTCCATGAATTCTTTAAAAATTTTGATTTGTTTTTTGTTTGTTTTATTTTTATTTATTATTATTATTATTAATTTTCGTTTTTTGAGAAAGGGATTTACTGTGTAGCTTTTAAGCTTGAACTGGAGTGCACTCTGTAGACCAGGTGGCCTCAAATTCGCAGGGAATCCTCCTGCTTCTGCCATCCAAATGATGCGATTAAAAGCATGCTCCACCACTGCCCAACTTTTTATGTTTTTTTAAAATCTTTTGTTTTATTTTTAATTTCAAGAACAGTTTTATTAGAGTTTTTTTTTAAAGCCTAAATTAAGCTATAATCCTCACCAGTGTCCCAGAAGTGGAAAATAGGAGGAGGGAAAAAAGTAGGAGGAGAAGTAGGAAGAAAAGGAGGAAGAGGAGGAAAGCCATGCCATTTAGGCTGCCAATACATCTGACAAGCATCTGCATGAGTGGGACAAGTCTTTAAACAGACGGTAAAGAGACCCAGTAAGGTGGGGGAAAAATCCAGTGTTTAGAAAAGCATGTTTATTATAAAGGTTTAATATAATTTCTGTGATATTCTTACTGTTATCATCATCTAATTACCAAAGTCACAGACTTTCCAAATACCTATACAACCAACTAATGCACCAATCTGTTCCACGAGGATAACTCCTTTCTGAGATGTTGCTATAACTCATATGTGATAATGACAAAGTTGCAATGTCCACATTACATCAAGGATCTTGGTCTGGTTTGGGATGGTGTCATTAAGAAAACTATGAATAGCATCTGGAAAAGTTGACTCTTGAATGTACATTATTTGGCAAAGAGGAGGAGTTTGCAAACTCAATAAACTTGCTGTTGAAATGTAAATAACTTTCATCTAAACTGGATTAGATATGGAAGAGCTCTTGGGCACGTAACATGGGAAACTGACTAACCAGGAGAATGCTAAATATGGGTAAAGGAGGAGAGAAGAGGGGAGGGCAGAGGAGGGAAGGGGAGAAGAAGGGAAGAGAGGAAAGGAGAGGAGAGGGGAGGAGAGGGGAGAGGAAAGGAGGGGAGAGGAGAGGAGAGGAGAGGAGAGGAGAGGAGAGGAGAGGAGAAATTCCCTTTGGTTGTTTGAATGATAAATATCCCATATTGGATTGGGCTTTGAAAACATATTCTTTAGCTGCTATTTGGGAAGCTTAAGGTGGTGCAGGCTTTCAGGACTAAGAATGTCACTTGGAGTGGGCTTTAAGATTAATAGCCCTATACCACTTCTAGTTCATCTCTCTGCTTCAGCTTGCATTTGAAAACATGAATCTCATCTTCTTGTCCCTCACAGCAAGCCTGGTGCTTTCTGCTGTAAATCTCATCTTGATAAATTCCTATCCTTCTGGGACTATTAGCCAAATAAACTCTTCCTCCTGTAGATTGCGTTCATCATGGTATTTTATCACAGCAACAGAAAACAGCTAATACACTCCCAAATAGTTCACAGTAAAGAATTTAGCAAGAGCTTTGGAAATATTCATGAAGGTGGTCAGTTATGACATATTCTTAAATATTTCCATAGTTAGTACCTTTGTGTTACAAATATCTATTGAATAGCAAGTATAATGTCCATTGTCTCAAAATGAAATAACAAATAAACAAAGCCCCCAAAAGCAATTATCACTAAATTCCTGTGTTTACACAAGCTGTGTTTAAGAATTAGTAAAATATTGCTACCTCTCCCACATGTTTTAATATGTAAAGCATAGAAATGTAAAATGTGTGTGAATAAAATTGATAAAATTTTATGCACTGTTAATTATTAAAACATATTTCAAAGCTCCATTAATAGAATGATATTGAATTGGTTTTCATTATATTCATATTATGGTAAAATTTTTGATTGTCAAAAAGCACAACTTTAATACTTCTTCCTTCTACAGTTATGTCTATGAGTTCATTTCAGTATTTTCCTGTTCCAATATGTAGAGCATTTTGGAAAAATTTGCAAAAATTAAATATAGGTTCTTATTTTGACTTATTCATTACAATAATAGAGGTAAAAATTTATCCAGATCCATTAAGACATGTTAACAATTATTGTTAACAAACAATACCCAGCATTCACTTCTATTATGAAAGCTAAATAAACAGTCTTAGCGCTGGGTTACAAATATTTCTTCCTTAGTAGATACTAGGCTTGTTAATATGTATTTTTTCATTTTTGTTTTTTTTTAAAACTATCTTACTAATCTTTCTAGTAATACTTAACCAAAAGTTTACTGGTTTAACCAATTAAGTGGGTGTAGGATATATGAATGCTTGCATGTGGACTTACCCTAAACAGATGAAAGAGTCCTGAGAGATTGCTTGAGGAATGCCAAGCAGGTAGTTGTGGGAGAGTGGATGTCTCACTAAAGGACGCACTTACTGCGAAGGCAAAGGCTTTCTCTCCTACAGATGTCAACCTTATTTTCTGTATCACATCGTGATTAACTTGAATTAAAACAAAATCTCATTCATGACTATTTAAATTGGGACTCCAAAGAATATTTTATGCTGCTTTCCAACAATTTAATAATGAAAAATTTTCAAAAAAGTTGATATTCCTTTAGTTTAGTTTTTTTCAAATGTTTTTTCTCAGTTTTTGATAAAATAGAATGACATTGTATTGTTGTTAAATTAAAATTGTGGGAAGATTTCTTGTGGTGATATTTTGTTTGTGCTTTAACAAATAAAACTTTCCTAAAGATCAGAGTGCAGAGCTAGCTACCCTAGTTAGTCATAGAGGCTAGGCAGTGGTTGCACACACCATTAATTCCAACATCCAAGAGGCAGAGGCAGAAGGATCTCTATGAGTTCATGGCCACCTTGGACTACAGAAGACTGAAAAAAATCTTAAAGAGAAACATAGCCAGATGGTGGTGGGTCATACCTTTAATCCCAGCACAAGGGAGGTAGTGATGGGAAGTGATAAGTCTGGGCAGAGAGAGGTTTATAAGGCAGGAGCAGACAGGAACTCAGGATTCAGTTTTCAGTTTCATAGAGGCAGCATTCAGTCTGAGGATTCAGTCTGAGGACTTGTGGAATCAGGATACCCCATTCTGTCTGAGGATTTGGTAAAGGTAAACAATTCTATTTAGTGGCTGGCTCCTTTACTTCTCTGATCTTTCAGCATTTACACTGATACCTGTCTCCAGGTTTTTATTATTTAGACAAATAAGAATTTGTGCAACAATTTCTCTTTATATAAAGTCCTGGGGAGATTGCCTAGTTGGTAAAGTGCTTGCTGCATACACCAGAAGCCATGTAAAAGTCCGTGTGACCATGCACACTGGTCATTCCATAGCTGCTAGAAAGGCAGAGACAAAAGGATGCACAGGGCTCATTCTCTGTCCAGCATAGATGAATCGACATGATTTTTGACCCCTGCCAAAAAATAATTGGGAAGAAACACAGCTAGATATCCAGTGTTGACTTCTTCCACTCTATACACACACACATACACACACACACACACACACACACACACACACACACACACACACATTCTACAGAAAACATAAAATAGCAAAATAAATAAATAAAAGTAGTGTGAAAACTATTTATTGTCCGTAGTGATAGATATAAGGTTATCTGGCTGAGGTTTTTTTTTTTTGTTTTGTTTTGTTTGTTTGTTTTTTCTTGGTGGAAAGAGGCTGAAATCAGCTTCTAGTCATGAGTATTAAAAAGTTTGATGACAAAAACACCAACAGCTTACAGCATGACATTTTCCTAGGGTGCTGGAGAAAAGCTTCAATGTAAAGGATGCATAAATTGAGAACAAAGAATAAAAACATGTAAAACATGTACGTAGAACAATAACTAGTAAAATCACGTTTATTAAATCAGTAAGTGGCAATTTAAATTATGTTGCTATTTACAAACTTAATGAAAACATGATGCACTTAATTTATCTATAAATTTGTTTATCAAATTGTGAATTTTGTGTGTGACTCTTTTTAAAAAGCTTTATTTTGCATACAAGACCCAACAAATTACATTCATTAAAATGTAATAATAACTTGTACAATCACTTTGGAAATCAGTATAGCAGTTTCACAGAAAATTGGGAATCAACCTACCCCAGGATCCTGCAAACTTTTGGGCATATACCCAAAAGATACTCAATCATGCTACAAAGACATATGTTCAACTATGTTCATAGTGGCATTATTTGTAATAGCCAGAACCTAGAAAGAACCTAGATGCCTCGCAACCAAAGAATGTATAAGGAAAATGTGGCACATTTATACATTAGAGTACTACTCAGAGGAAAAATAAACAATGATATTTTGAAATTTTCATGCAAATGGATGGAACTAGACAACACCATCCTGAGTAAGGTAACCTGATGTGGGAGTGTCATATATCAATCTGTTGATTTCATTGGTTAAGCAATAAAGAAACTGCTTGGCTGGCCCTCATAGGTTAAAACATAGGTTGGTGGAGTAAACAGAACAGAATTCTGGGAGAAAGAAGCTGAGTCAAGGAGTCGCCATGATTTTCCCACTCCAGACAGACTCAGGTTAAGATCATTCCTGGTAAGCCAGCTCGTGGGCTACAGCAGATTATTAGAAATGGGCTAGTCCAGGTGCGAGAGCTAGCCTAGAAGAGGCTAGATAGAAATGGGCCAAGTGGTGTTTAAAAGAATACAGTTTCCGTGTAATTATTTCGGGTAAAGCTAGCCGTGGGGGCAGCCGGGTGCTGGGGACGCAGCCCGCCGCTCCTTATTTCAACAGTAACCCAGACTCAAAAAGATAAATATTGTATGTACTCACTCACATGTGGACACTAAATACAAACAAAGGATTAAGCCTATAATTCATGATCCTAGAGAAGCTAAGTAACAAGGTGAACCCTAAGGAAAACATATATAGATCAACATGGAAAGTCAAAATAGACAAGATTGTCCTGCAAAATTGGGAGCATGGGGGTGGAGGAGAAGGGAGGGTGGAAGGGTAAGATAAAAGGAGAAGGAGAGAGGGAGGAGAACTTGAGGGAAAGAGATGGTCTAGATGGAGAAAGAACAGAGATGAGAGCAAGGAAACATATCTGAACAGAGAGACACATTATGGGTCTAGTAAGAAACCTGGCACTAGAGAAATCCCCAAGAATCCACAAGGTTGACCCCACCTAAGACCCTAAGCAATAGAGGAGAGGGGGCCTAAACTGTCCTTGTCCTATAGTCAGAGTGATGAATATCTTAAATATCACCATAGAACCTTCATCCAGAAAGTGATGGAAATGACCTGCATTGGAACACTGGACTGAGATCCTGAAGTTAAGTTGAAGAGTGAGAGGAGTGAGAATATGAGCAAAGAGGTCAAGACCATGATTGGTTCACTCACGGAAAAAGTCTACCTGAGCTAATGGAACCAACACCAGCTGGACTGGGAAGGAACAAGAGTAAGACCAAACTAGTCCCTTTGAATGTGGTTGACAGTTGTATGGCTGGGGCAGACTGCAGGGACACTGGCAGTGACACCAGGATTTATCCCTACTGATTGTACTGACTTTTTGGGAACCTATTCTCTTTGGATGGATACCTTGCTCACCCTAGATATAATAGGAAAGGCATTTGATCTTCCCCCAAACAATGTGCTTACCTTCTCTGAGGAGTGTAGGGGGTGAGGGGTTAGGTGAGGGAAAAGGTGAAGTGTATGGGAGTAGAGGAAGGAGTGGGAACTTGGATTGTTTTGTATAATGAAACAAAGATAGTTTGTTTTCTTTTAATAAAATAAATAAAATGTTTAATGGAAGAATTATGATAGATTTTTGAGACAAGTGAAATTTAACATACATAAGAAGCTTCCTGATAGTCTAGAAGAGTGGTCTCTGCTGATAGCTTCTAGTACTTCAAGCAGTCTCTACCCATTTCTCCAAAAGCTAGAATGAACCAATTGCTACCTCCAATGATTTTACTCCTTTTTCATTATTGTGAGGCTGTTGTTTAAAAGCTTACTTGCTTTTAGTTTGTACACTAAAGCTACACAATAAGTATTTGACGATTCAACATTATTTTCAAAGCCTTGTAGTTGCTGTTATATTAATCATGTAAATTGATAACAAAGAACAGAAAATGTGTACAAAGAACAATAACTAGTAAAATTCACTTTTATAGAATAGGTAAGTGTTAAGTTAATTTCTGTTATTTGTAAACTTAGTGAAGTCAATTAAATTTGGATTAATGGAATAATATTTTTTTTCTGTGCATTATTGGGTAAGGAGGAATTTTATTTAATTTAACCTTGAACACACTTTGCCACCATAAGTAACAGTTTCACTAGGTCTGAGAATTCTGGTGAGCAAACGCCTTTTCATAGTGTAAGTACTGCTATTTGCTTCCAGACAGTCTGGAACTTCTATAGTACAGAGACCAAGTTAACCTTTTATTGTTTTACATTGCTTCTGTCATAAGTTTGGTTGTAGTACACAAGGAATATGATGAATTCCATTTAGTTACTACTAGTTGTTTAAATGATTAAGTGTAGCCATGACATCAAATTGTATGTAACCTGCATATAAACTTTTAAAGCCTGGTTTTGCCATTTTGAGTGATCTTTTAGTTTACAATTCAGTCAAAAGAAAGTTTATAGGTTAGGAACTGCTACTTTCCCTATGTCTGACACTTGGGATCCTCTTGTTTCTACTGCAAATACTTCCATGTATTGATTTGAAATAGTAACTCATTATATACTGTATATCTTAGCCATAAAGTTAAACAAAAAGTTCAACAAGAGTAACGTAGCAACGTCAAAATTCCTGGCAAAGTTCATAAGTGCTCTTTACCACTTAAATCTTAGAAAAGGTCTTTAAAATATTTTAGTGGTCAAAAATTGATCTCAGTATTATTCCATCGGGGCTTTGGTCAGGAATTGTTTTAATTACAAGCACTAACTATAGCAATCCAGTTGCGTGTGAACAACAAAGTTCAGAAAAAAATGCTAATGCAGTGTTACTTGGAGAATAATTTTGAAAGTGCAAGACTGTACTTTTCTTATGAACTGGAAGTGAAAGAGAGAAAATTGGATAGGCACCTGTCAGCATGATTTTCCCTGAGAAGGTTGCCCATGATGAGCTGCATCCAATAAAATTGCAAATTAATGTCAACCTTAGATCCAGTTTCCTTGCATTCCACAAACTCTAAAACAAAATGCTATCAATAGTAAGCCATGACTTTTAAAAAAATGTGGGCATATTATTCAACTTATAATATGTAAGCAACCTAATAAATTATTAACATAACACCCTAAGGCAGTTTCATCATCATTACCCTCTCTTTCTACACTATCAATTAGTTACAAATGGAAATCAGAAATACTTTAAGTAAGTTAGGCACAAATTACTTTGAATGCTTACTGATTTTCTGCTCTGACGTACAGAGATTTAATGAACTATTCAATAAAGAAGTATCTCAGGCTCATCTTTTATTGCTCCCATAATGAGCAGGATTTATACAAAGCATATGGTGTAAAAACTACATTTCCAACACTCTTCAGAGTAGTTTAATCTGTATGTACTGGCTCGTTTTCATAAGTTCATAAAAGGAAAGGAAAACTCAGCAACTCTATTCTACTTTGGACCCCTGGTTTGAAAGTAAATAAGTGATCATCAATTTTCTAAAGGATTTATGTGTTTTTAAAACCATATGTGACTCTTTGTATCCACATGAAGGTGTGTGACATTTTCTGTATTGCCTGCTCTGTTGTCCATAGCCAGTCTTTTAAAACACTCTACCCTATTCCTGATAACTTAACATTTTTTTCTTTTTAAATGAGATTTTTTTTTCAATTCCTGATGAGAAAACACAAATTCTTAAAGAAGCCTGTAATCTTGATTTGTGCAGATACTTCACCCATTCACTAAGTGTTAATCTTATGAGCTTACTTCAGTTCCTTTGAGATTTTATTCAACTTTCATTCGGTGAGAAGTAAGAATATTTTTAGAGTATGTGCTGTGGTACTAGAATCTGCCTTTACCAGCCCTGAAAAGCACCTGCCTACCCTGCAACAGCCACTTTAGGTAGGAACAAAATGTCTGGCATTCCAGATACTTGTACTAAATCATCACTTCAATTAATATGAATATGAAACTAATTTATGAAAGATTCCCCCGGGGCTCATATTGAGGATAGCTTGCAGTTTCAAGCAAAACATCCTGTTTGTTCCTGTGCTCCCTCTGCCCCCACTGGTGGTTAGCTATAGGGAGTTGTTTACTCCTGTCTTGAGCCTGGTAATTCCCCATCTGCCTGGGAGGATTTCCATTGTGCTGCAGTTAGGTATATAAGGTTTCGAATAAACGGCATTCGGCATTCTCTCTTCATGGATGACCCATGTCTCTTGTGCTTTTATCTCCAGCCCCTTGCCCAACTCTCAAACCGTCCTGTAGTGCAGGTGTTACAATTGATTCTCCCTTATGAGGCTTCTCAAACCTCAACTGAATACACATAACATATTTTTACTGGGTGTGATTCGTTTCCCCCTTTCAGTATCTTTTATATGTTAAGTGTCTTCATGTCTTGATCTGGGTATTATAAATTCATCTACCAGAAAAAAGCAATTTAAGGTAGGAGGGACTCATCTTGGCTTATGGTTTAGGATGTATACATCGTACTTCTGAAGAAGTTGTGGCAATTTTAGATGTAGTTTGTTATATCCATGAATCAAGAAGCAGAAAGAGCTCAGGCTAGAAGGAAAGCTATATAGACCCACTGCCTCCACCTAGGCCCCAAAACCTAAATTTCCCAAAATTATTCTCGAAGAGCTCCATTAGATGAAGAACTAGGATTGAAACACTTGAGCCTCACGGGTTAAAAATCATATTCAAGAAATTCATTGATTACTTCCATTTTTTTGTTTTTCTTTTCCTTCATTTCTTTAAGATTATTTTTCATTTCCTCTTTAATGGGCTCTATCATTTTCATAAAGTTATATTTAAGGACGTTTTCTTCTGCTGCTTCTGGGTTAAGCTATTCAGGTTTCCTTCTATAGGACCAATAGGTTCAGGTGTTGCCATATTTCTCTTTAGGATGTTCAATGTATTCTTGCATTGGCTCCTATGTATCTATTCCTCCAAATGATTTAGGTGGGGCCTGCAGCTTAGGTGGTCACTCTTCCTACTCATGCATGCAGGGCCCTGCCTCTGTTAGTCTCTGTTGATGGCTCTGCAGCTCCTCTCCAGGTGCAGTCAGGGTAAGCCTCCTGTTGTCATAGGTGCAGTGGGAATGGTTGCAGGTATGGGGACGCTGCTATGGGGTCTCTGGGGTTTGGTGATTGGGGTGGGACTTGAGACATTTCTCCATGGCCTAGGGCTTGGAGAACAGGGCCCTCCAGCTGGGAACCTCTCCAGGTGCAGTCAGGGCCAAAGCTCCAGTGGTCACAGGTGCAGTAGGGGATGGTTATGGGTGTGGGGATACTGCTCCCTGATCTCTGGGGCTTTGCTGGGTGGGAGTGGGGCATGGGATAGCCTCCAGGGGCCAAAGTCTAGAGAGAGGGACCCTCCAGCAGAAGACCCAGACATTCACCTCTCACGGACAGTCAGGGCCAAGGCTTTTCTAGCATACTAGTATTTCAACGGTTTAGCTGCATTCTTTTCAATCATTGCTTATGATATTTTTAGTTTTCAGTACAATGACAATCTTACTCCCATATAATTGGATGATTAAGTTTGAAATTGAAATTATTCAAAATAGGCTTAATTAAGCATACCAGTTCTTAACCTGCAAGCAATAGAACCTGGGTTCAAATACTTAGGACTCATAAAAAGCTGGGTGTGGCTGTGTCATTTCATGGTCCCAGCATTAGTGCCTGAAGATGGGCAGATTACCATAATTTACTGGCCACTTTTCTAAGTTGAAATTGTTGAGCTTTTTTTTTTTTCTTTTCAATAAGAGGCACTCCTGTCACAAGGCAGAAAGGCTGGGAGAGACAGAGCACAATATCAGATATACTGCTTTATCCTTTGTGTGTGTGAGCCTGAGTGAATACACTTACACACTCATGTGCATATAGCATAAATACCTACCTCACATAACACACAACACAAAAGAACAACATACATACATACAAACATTTTGAAGGCTTTTTTGAGTGTTTTCAAGGATTTAAAACTCTGAGAGTGTAGCTTAGTCACAGGATAATTTCTTAGGACAGGAAGTTCTATAAGAATGTGAGTTTAATTTGCAGCATTAGATAAAATAATAGATAAAATAAAGTGGTAGCCGTTTGTTTTAGTTACTGTAAGTTATTGTTGGCATAATGCAGAAAATACTTTCTAGTGTTATTTTCATTGTCATCTTCATAATTCCTGTGGAAATTTTCTTCTATATAGCTTTTAAAATTGACTTATGGTACTTCAGATATAAATCTTTTTCTGAATCAGATTAGTTTTTGTCAATACAAATGTTCTTAATGGTGAATCGTTTATCTAGGCTTTTGATAGGATTCTCAATCTACTAAGTCTTTTTCTATGTTTTGTAAAGCTTTCAACTTATGGTTTTCCTCATTTTATCTTAGATTTTATCATTTATTTTGGAGTCGTTGTGATGGAAAACTTTTTCCATTATGTGTTCCTAGTGGTGACTGATGGTATATGGGGAAGATAATACGTTTTATATGATGGTCTTGCACTGAGAAAATTTTCTGATTTCTTTCATTGTTCTCTTGGGTAACTATTTAGGGGATAGTATCTTCTATAAATAATGGCAGTTTTATCTCTTCTCTTATATTTGTATACTCCCAACTTTGGTTGTTCTGAACATTAACTGAGACTTTACTCCATTTTCTTAACCTGCCACTGTGTAATTTCTAACACCTTTGAGACCGAATATATTAAACATGGATTTCAGTTGTTTCAACACAAAACCCAATATGCTAAATGTTGATTTATTGAAAACAAACATTTACGGTGATACAGTTATATAAACCATTATTGTGCCTGTTTGCCAGTCATTCATTGATTCCCTTCACGTTTGCTCTAACTACTGTGTGACACAGTGTGTCAGCAAACTTGCCCTAGTCTAGTAGTTTTTTATTTGCTTTTATTTATCTGGGCATTTTTATTTGCATGTAAAAGAGGGTGCTGGGTCTCCTGAAACTGGAATTGTAGACAGTAGTCACTGTTTGGTGTTGGTACTATGAACCACACCGAAGGCCTATGGGAAAGTGGTATCTTCACTAGGCCATCTTTCTCTTCTGTTTCATTTTTGAATATGAAGAATATTTCTTTTCAGTAAGTTTTTAAAAAGTTTTGTTTTTGAACTTACCAAAAATTTTTAATTAGGAACATAGTTTCAATTTTTTTCTTTTTCCCTTATCTTTTGAAATAACATTTTGTTTTTCATTGAGTGTACAAAACTTCTAGAACAATTTTGGTATTTGATCCTCCATCCCCACTTTGGGTAAACTTATACATGAAGAATCTAAAACAATCTGTTCCATTTTAATTTCTCACATGACTGCATGAAAAATAGCTTCTCATAATAATAACAATTTCTCATTTTGCCTGATTTTTGTTGAGTACAAAGTAGATTAACATTTCCATTAGTAAATTCTGCCTCATGATCATAGCTACATATGGTGGTAATCGGGTCTGTACTAAGCCTGAGCTTCTTCAAAACATCCTCTTCGTGTGGTCCATAACTCATGGCACTGACAATTATTCCCTCTTTGTTTGTTGTTTCTACGAAGATGTCTTTAATTGACTCACAGAGTGGAGATTGGAATGTACAGAATAATGGGGTGCAGAGAAGCATCTAACAGAAGTGCTTCTGTGAACTAGTTTTGGAAGTCATTGCATCCATTTCTGAATTAAAGGTGCTTTTCAACTCATTTTCAAAATTCCTTTACCATTTTCACGTGTCCTCACTTAGGCTTATATTTTATTTTACATGAGAGCATCTGACTTAGGATAGTTTTATTATTTGACTTTATTTAATCTGTTGGTAGTAAAGGTATAGGATTAGAGTCTCCTGCTTTACATTTGAATATTTCCATGCCTCAGGCCCTTTCTGAAATGCTTCCCCTTGATATCACATGATATTCTATTCATAACAATTTTGACCCTTCTGGAAGGGAAGAAATGCTAGAGAGTAAAGGAAGAGTTAGAGGAGGGAAAGGTAATTTTCATTGTGTGCATGAATAAAATTATTTAAAACAATGAAAAATAAAGGTAGAATTCACCTCATGTCACATGCTGAAATTGTTCTGTTGCATTATTGTTATTTGCTAATTTCGCATTTATAAATCTTGTTAGCTGTATGTGCTTGCTCATGGGCTCATTACCCACATATTTCCCATGCCCATCCAAGCAGGATGTTTTCCTTGTCTTCCTTTGTAACAATCATTTGATATGGGGCAAGGTCGAGTGAGCGTGAGTACTTTAGGACTGTGATTTGTTGATTATCCATGTATATTCAATTTAATTTTTATTCTGCTTCTTCCTGGGACATCAGCTTTTCATGCTTCAAACTTAATTAGGTTGTTTCACTGACTTCCAAAGAATGTTCAATTGTGTTTGTTAGTTTATAAATTTTTATTTATTTCATTTTTAAGCTCATTGAGTCTGTTTATATTGATATTTTTCTTCAGTCATTAACCTAGGCTTTTCCTGTATCTTTTATGTACAGTTTGAAAATACAGTTCCATTTCATTCATTTATGATTTTATATCATTGCTAATACTTTTTTTAATTTTTATTTTTTCAAGACAAGGTTTCTGTGTAGCTTTGGAACCTGACTGGGAGTAGCTCTTATAGAACTCACAGAGCTCCAACTGCTTCTGCCACCCAAGTGCTGGTAGAAAGGCATGTGCCATCACTACTTAGCTATTAAAACAATTTTACAATTCAATTTTTACAAGTATATTTTTCTCTAATAATAGTTTAAGGGAATACATTTGCTTTTTTACCTGAAAATTCCCTTTTCTGGTTATCTTCAGTATAATGAATTGGTTGGTCTACATTAATTCTATTCAAATTAACTAGTCATTTTCAGTAAGGTAGAGTTTGATATACTTATGGTTAGTAATATACCTTTTAAATTAGTGTATAGTTCAGTTTTTTAGTGTCTATTTTCTTCTTTATTGGTACATTTACTTTATTCATTGAGTGTACACATCATTCAGTAATTTATAGTAGCTTTAACTCATTGAAATACTAGATTAATTGCATTTACATCCTTTCTCATTTGAATCTATTTCTATGTATTTTTGCAATTATCAGGCTTATGAAATATTTACATGTAAAGTAATTTGATTTTTCAGCAGACATTATGTATAGCATATAATATACCATCTGGACTTGCTAATATATTCTACTTTTTATTATTTCTTCTAATAGATAAACAGTAGTATCTGATGCTCTCAATATAGAGTGTCACCTTTTCTATACTTGCTTAGTATGTTAATTTCATCCTCCATTGTTGGAATAGTTTATTTGACTAGAACACAGGTTTATTTAATTGTACAGTGACCCTTCACTGAAGTGTCTGATGGGTTTTCCTCATGCCTGCATCTCACCAAATCCCAAAATAAGATTTTAGTCTCTCTAGTATTAGGTAGTAGCTTATATCACTGTTCAGAAATATCCCTCTGAGACTGAATGAAGCATTTGGTAAATTTTTAAGTACTACACACAGGAACACTGTCTAAAATTCAGCATAAGATTTGTATACATGTGAGATGTAGAAATTAAGATATACAAATATGACTCAGATTCTTTTCTTAATTGATTTTTTGGGTTATACATCTTCTCTGTTCCACTCCCTTCCTCTCTTTTCCCTTTTAACTCTCTCCCATGGTCCCCATACTCCTAATTTACTCAGGAGATCTTGTCTTTTTCTACATGTAGATTAGTTCCATATATGATTCTTTTAGTGTCCTCATTGTTGTCTAGGTTCTCTGGGATTATGAATTATAGGCTGGTTTTCTTTGCTTTATGTCTAGAAGCCAGGTATGAGCGAGAAAAAGCAAAAAACAGGATAGACAAAACAATCCTGTATATCAAAGGAACTTCTGGAGGCATCACAATCCCTGACTTCAAACTCTACTACAGAGCTACAGTACTGAAAACAGCCTAGTTTTGGCATAAAAAAAAAAAAAAACAGTAGGACCAATGGAATTGAATAGAAGCCTCAGTTATTAATCCACACACCTTCAAACACCTGATTTTTGACACAGAAGCAAAAAAATATAAAATGGAAAAAAGAAAGCATATTTAACAAATGATGCTGGCATAACTGGATATCAACATATAGATGAATGAAAATGGATCCATATCCATCACCATGCATAAAACTCAAAGTCCAAGTAAATTAAAAATCTCAACATAAAGCCAGCCGCACTGAACCTCATAGCAAAGAAAGTGGGAAGTACACTTGAACACATTGGCACAGAATACCACTTCCTAAATAGAACCCCACAGACACTGAGAGAAACAATTAATAAATGGGACCTCCTGAAACTGAAAAGCTTCTGTATAGCAAAGGACCTGATCAACAAGACAAAATGAATCAGTTTCTTGTCCAGGGTTATAACATGCTGTTTTCCATGACCTTGAAAATTAGTTCCAGAAGTATGGCTGTAAGTTTTACTTTGAGCTCTAGGAATATTATGTAATATGAAATATAGAATACCTCATTTTACTAGGTTGCTTGTTTGCCTATTTTTGGTTTTGGGCCCATAATTTTAAATGGTTATCTGAGGAACATTAATCAATTACAAGCTATTTTAAAAAGAAAAAGATTTACTTTGTAACCATTTATATGCATGTGTGAAATAAATCCGCTCCAGTTAAAAAGCAAGGGAATCTGGTAACTCATTCAGTGAGGCATGTGAAAATGGTGAAAATAATGAAAAACTGTTTTCATAGCTATAGGTTCAGGAAAGGACAAATGATCCCACAAACTCAAGCTTGCTTACTTCCAATGTCTTTGCAGTCTTTAGTGACACAGATGCAAGTACTGTTCTGCTAAAGACACCTGGGCAGAACAACTTCCTCTTTATTCAAATTCCCACTTTGCTAATCAAATCTGATGACTTACTTTCAACTCCCAGACTGCCAGTTCTTCCCACAAAGAGTATTAGAGTTAGCCTTGATTGTGGTCTCGAATCAGTAAAAACCCAAACATAAAAACAAAATACAAGATATTTTTAAAAGAAGTTCACTTTTAGTTCAATTTCTGTTCATGGAAGCCTATGAACAGAGTATATAACATTTCATGATAAAATAATTTCACCCCAAAGTTATTTGGCACAAATACAACCTGGTTTACCAGTTGTTCAACTCCTTCTACAAGGACAACCTGCCTTGGGGTAGTGCAGATGAAAAACAAGAACCTAAAAATAAATGGTTCTAGGGAAGCAAACACGAATAGTGTTTCATTGAAAATCGAGTATATTATGCTTCAATTGAATATGGTTTACTGCTTAAGCCAATTCTATTATTATTAAACATCCTATTACCTACAAGTACGTTTATGATTGTGGAAATTTACATGTTTATATGAGTATGTGCATATACATTTACAAATAATGACAAAATTACTCAGTATTAGTGTGGGACTTTGATTATATTCTTTAGAAATGTAATTTATTGATGGATGCCTCACTCATTGTTTTCTGCTTTGAAGCCCAGAAGATTGTTGGATGACTATAAGACTATAAAGTCCTATTTTTTGACACAGTTTTCAAGAGTTTATGAGAAGAAAGCTTTACTTAATTGTAAATATTATGATTAGTGTCTTGATTTAATACATGGGTAATAAAGTTAAGTAAACATTTATGTACATTTAAAATCAAAGATGCAGTAACTAATAGGGTAATATATTCAGGCTTTTACTCATGCTCTATTTTATGATTTAAACAAAAAAATCACTTGTTAGGTCTGATGGTTCATGTTTTTAATATCAGAATTCAAGAAGCAGTTGCATTCATAGTTTAGTGAGTTCAAGGCCACCCTGGTCTACATAGTAAGTTCTAGGCTAAGCAAGGACACTCAGTGAGACATTTCTCTATCTCTCAAAAATCATTACCAAAATACACTATTTTTTTTCTAAATAAAATTTTGAAGTAATTTTATTGGAAGGAAATGAGGATCTACTGTGTTGAAACTGTATGAAAATAATATATTGCTCATAGTAGTAAGCACATTAAAACAAATGCAAGCATAAACTTAAATTCTTCAGTGTCATAGAATATAAAATATTTCAGTAGTTGATGAAAATGAATAAATATTTCTATATGAGTTTCTCTAGCAACAGAAACCATGAGACAATACCAAAAAAATAAAGGTATTTGATTAAAATACTGGGAAATTTTGTATAATAAAATCATTCAAATACCAGTTTGAAGTGAGATTGGCAGTAGAAGTGAAAAATTGCTTTAAGGTGATTATAAACAAAACTATAAATGTTTTATGAATAGGGTACAAGTTGTTGAGGCAAAATGTAAAGAAACTGCATAAAGAAATTTCACAAGAGATCATTATTTTAAAACTGATTGATGACACAAGGCATAGGATTTACTTGATTGCATGTTCTAAATATAAAATTATCAATTATTAAAAGACTATTTAATTTTGGAAAGTCTCATAAACTGATGTATGGTGTATAAAGAAAGTTTTCTGGTGCTATTTAGAGGTAGTATTGACAATTGAAAAATGAACTGTATGTTATGAGGAAAGTCAGAAGTTTGAGATGGTTAAATGGCTAAAAATAAACTCTCAGTACTGTATATAATGAAGGTATAATAATACAAAGCCGATCTATTTATTATTTGGGCAATGTTAGAGTGTTAAGATAAAAGAGTTATAAAAGAAAATCACCCAAAAATTTACCTTTATATGGTATCTGAAATCCAAGAAATTTAGAAACTACACAGCTACTTTAATGGCAAACGTGCAGGGCTAATATTAGATGAACTCGTTTGCTATAGCCAAATGTATATTTGGCAAATGAGATCTAATTACCACTGGCATCATGAAAGGTACACATCTGACATAATGACCATAGTAGTACTTAGGGTCACTATTGTTATGTTGAAACACTATGACCCAAAGAATTTTGGGAGGAAAGGGTTTATTTGGCTCATACTTCCAAATGATAGTCTATCACTGAACAAAGTCACAATTGGAACTCAAGCAGTACTTGAAACTGGACACAGAAGCTGATTCAGAGTCCGTGGTGGGACTCAGTTTATACGTTTGCTTCCTCTATCTTACTCATCCTGCTTCTTTTATATACCTCAAAACAACTAGCCCAAGGAGGGCTCTACCCACAATAGGTTGGGCACTCTCCCATCAATCACTTATTAAAAAAATCCTGTAGGCTTGCCTATAGCCCCATTGTATGGAAGCATTTTCTTAAACAAAGCTCTCTCATGATAAATGACTTTTGCTTTTGCTACACTGGCTTAGAACTATCTAGGACAGCCATCTATACCCTTAGCAGTTATGAAAGTTGAAAAAACAAAAACACACATTGAATAGGAATACAACATTCACAAATATTGAAAAACAAATTCATAATAAGTCACAAATAAAAAATGCAGAAACTATGGCAAGATAGAGGAAAACAGGGAACAATATTTTATTGCAACCTCTATAACAGCAAACAATAACATCCAATGTTCTATAAGCCTATACTTTCTAATAAAGAAATATTGATGGATAAATAATGCATGTTGGATGTGAGCAACTTGTTTCTGATGTTGGATGAATGCAGACAATGTGAACTGACATGCCAATTCTACATGTTCTATCTGTTGTTTTCCCAATGTATAATAATGGAATATTCTGAGAGCTGACTCAGGTTTATTGACTTATAAGAATTACATTCATAACTCAGAAGTAGGACTATAGAAACAAATATATGAGAGAAAATCAGAAAAATTTCTTGGTAGAAGTTTTACCAACATAGAACCAGGGTGTATATTTTATTGTTTACTTAATTAAGCATTTTGAATTATTAAAAATATAAAACAGTAGGATAATGGCTATTGGGTTTTTAAAAGCATGATTTTAAAACTAAAAAAAAAATCAAAATCATAGAATCCAACCTTAGACCAATGAAAGATGGATGGATAAGTGGATAAGTTAATAGACAGAAATATATTTTGGATGCTAACTGATTTAATTATAAAATTAAAGGATGCAATGTGGAGAATAATAGATTAAGAAAACAGATTTTGAAAACCTTGTATTTGGAGAATAGCTTTTAAAATGTGGAAAATGACGTGGATTGTTTCTTTTGCATCTTTCTTACCAATTATGTTACTCAGACTTCCTTTCTCTTCCTCAAAGAGTAAAGTTCATCATGTCCCTGTCACAAACAAATCTAGTCTGATTAAGTTACTTCTCTTACATTCTGTCAATGACTCTCAGAATGTCTTCTCTGATGGATAATATTTCTAAGTAGATTTTATTGCCTATTGTCTGCCAGTGCCCTCAGTTTTCTTACAAGTCTTATCATTACATTTATATACCTATGAACAATTTGTGAAATGCATTTCCCATACTAAAATATATGTTCTAAACAGGTCACATGTATCCTTGGTTTATCATTTTTGGTCATAAATGTTCCATATCACTAATTGACTGATAAAAAAGAAAATCAAAGTTATATTTATCTACCATGTTATGAAAATGTAGGTGTTATATGGTTCTAATGTCTCTTTTATAATCCAAAATCTACAGGAATAAGTAATGTGACAATATAATTGTAATTATCAAAAAAATGATTAACTCTCAAACAAGGAAACAGAATTGTAACTTTCTTGTAGAAAACAGAATTCATGAAGAAAAGCTTAACTGATATTCATTCCAGCAATCAATGGGACACACAAACAGTTATTTTCTATATTCTCTACAGGAAATAAGATTGAATTAAATACATGAAATATTAAGGAACTAGGTTTAGACTATATTGAGTATTAGAGTCATTATTTAATGACAGAGGGGATATATTAATTCTCTTCTGTCCTTAATTGTTAACACTTTGTTCTGTTTGTGGTTGATTTCTACATATTGGATGCAACTCTGATAAACTTAATTTGTACATGAATTCAGCACAGTTGTCTAAGAAGTGTCTTAAGTCACACTAGGTACTGGGACCATTTGCTCTCACTTACAGAATAAGCTTCTAACAGACTGTTAGGTATAGTTAGAGATGTGTAAATTTAGTAACAATACATCAAATGTAGGAAAAACAGTGAAATTGAACATAGCAACTGCTGTGTTAAAATTGTGAGATAGTATTTAAAATTATGTCATATTATTTTAATCAAATAACTGATAAAAATATAAGTAAATTTGTTTTAATGAATTAAATGATTATATTTTTCTTTTTTAAAGAATAAATAACACTTTTCAATAAGAAATGATTATAGAAGTTATTAGGAAACAATTTCATGAATACAAAGTTGCTATTCATACTTCTGAAGCTAGTTTCATTTGAAAAGGCAAAGGAGAGACTTTTTAGCTTATTAAATGGGAAATTAATATTAGACTAACCAGTTTAGTATTTATTAAACAAAATAGTCATTTATATTACTGTAACTATTTATTTGTTCATGTTACATTCCATTCATTCATTCCTTTATACTTTCATTTATTTATTCATGTTATATCCCATGCAGTTTCTCCTTCATTTCCCCACTCTCTTCCTCCAAACTCCTTTGTTCCCACTCATACATCTATTCCTCCTCCATTTTGTTTAGTTCTCCATAAGTATGAACAAAACATGGCATATCAAGTTACAGTAAGAACTCCCCATGTATTGAGTCTGGGCAAGGAAAACCAGTATAAAAAGTAGGGTCCCAAAAGTCAGTAAAAGAATTGAGGATAGCTCTTGTTACCATTGTTAGGAATCCCACAAGGGGACCAAGATAACACACAAGATAATGTGTGCGCGTGTGTATGCTAGATCAGTCCCATGCATGCAGGCTCCCTAGTTATTTCAGTTTCTGTAAGCCTCTGTGAGCCCAGACTAGCTGATTTTATGTGGTGTTCTTAACTCCTCTGGCTCCTACAACTCTTTATATACCACTCTTCTATAGGAGTCCCCAAAGTAAGTCTAATGTTGGGCTATGGGTGTGCATCTGTTTCCATAAGTTGCTAAATGAAGCCTCTCCGATGACATTTGTTGACAGAAAATGGTCACTTGAGGCTACTTATCGACTATTGCTAGGAGTCATAGCTGGGATCACCTTTGTAGATTCCTGGGAGATTCACTTGTGCCATGTTTTCATCTGCCTCTGATGTAGTGTATTTCAGTACTCTAACCCTCGGTTACTCCCCTCACCCTGATAACTCATGTTCCCATCCCCACCCACCCTCAGTCCACTCACAAAATCTCTCCTATAACTCCTACCCAGGTAGATCTGGCATTCCTCCATGAACCCTTCTTGTTAGCCAGTTTTTCTGTGTCTGTTAATTGCAGCATAGTTATCCTTTATCTTATATCCAATATCCACTTATTAGTGAATACATACCATGTTTGGTTATCTTTATAGATGCTGAAAATGCCTTTGACAAAATCTCACACTCTTTCATGAAAAAGGTTTTGGAGAGATCAGGGATAAAAGGGACATACATAAACATAATAAAAGCAATTTACAACAGGTCTAGTGTCAATATTAAATTAAATGGAGAGAAATGAAGCAATTTCATCAAATCAGGAATAAAATAAGGCTGTCCACTTTCTATATACGTTTAATATAGTACTTGATATTCTAGCTAAAGCAATAAGACATCTAAAGGAAATGAAGGGGATATAAGCTGGAAAGGAAGAAATCAAAATATTATCCATAGATGACATGAAAGTATACATAAATGATCAAAAACTATACCAAAAAACTCCTACAGCTGATATACACCTTTAATCAAGTGGCTGAATAAAATTTTAACTAAAAAATAATCAGTAGCCATACTATCTATATACAGATGATAAATGGATTGAGTAAGAAATCATAAAATTAACATCCTTTATAATAGCCTCAAATAATATATCTTGATGTAACTCACTAAGCAAGTGAAAGATATATATGACAAGAACTTCAAATATTTGAAGAAAGAAATTGAAGAGGATATCAGAAGATGGACATATCTCCCACGCTCATGGAAAAGTAGGATTAATATAATAAAAGTGGCTATCTTACCAAAATCAATTCACAGATTGAGTGCAATCCCAATTGAAATCCCAACACAATTCTTTACAGACCTTGAAAAGACAATATTCAACTTCATGTAAAAAACAAAAATCACGGGATAGCTATAACAACTCTGTACAATAAAAATAATTGCAGAGGTGGTGTAGAAGGTCCTTCTGTATTTGTGTTGCTTTCATTGGTTAATAAAGAAACTGCTTTGTGCCTGGTGATAGGGCAGAACTTAGTTATGCGAGGAGATAGAACTGAATTCTGGGAGGAAGAAAGCAGAGAGGGGGAGAGCCACCATGGAGCTGACAGAGACAGACATGCTGAATTTTTTCTGGTAGGCCACTGCCATGTGGTAATATACAGATTAACAGAAATAGGTTAAATCAAGATGTGAGAGTTAGCCAATAAGAGGCTATAGATAATGGACAAGGCAGTGATTTAATTAATGCAATCTCTGTGTGATTATTTCAGGTGTATATCAATGTGTGATTGGATTTGAGGCAACAAACCATATATGACATTTAAAGGAGGCCAAGAACCAGAGGGTAGATAGATCATAGACCTTAACAGAAAATACTATTCTGCTAAAAAAAATTATCATAGGCAGAGAAGTAGTTTTTTAAGGTAAATTTAAACGTATTTTTGTGCTAATTTCTGTCATATTTTTGACATCCTATTTAACATGGCATAATCCCAGGTTCTTTAATCTAACTTCTGTTCTTTAAATGCCTCTCACTAGACCACTGTTCCTGTGTTTGGAATTCTTCTTGAGTAGTTACTTTCATTTCAAGGTCATGAGGATGCTTAAAATGCTTCTTTTTGGAGCTCAGTGGTGTAGCACTTGCACAGAGTATATCAAACTTCAAACAATCTAAACAAAGCAAAATAATGAGCATACTCCAGAAGCTTTCTGTTTTCTTCTCCTGTCTCTGACCACTTAGTTCATGATACAGGGACATCCTATCATTTGCCTGGTGTGATACTTAGAGTTCAGGAAGCTGAAATGATATAAGGTCAGAGACAATTTACTTGAGGTTCTTCTGATAGGCCAACACAATACAGGGCCATGTCTAACCTACATTTTGCGTTATTGATCCTCTGCACCTGCAAATTCAGCACTTTGAAAGCTTCTGACACAGTGATACTTAAGATGAACTTTAAGCCGGATCTTGAAGAAGTTCCTCTGAAAAAGTGGTTTTGGGGAGTAGCATCAGAATCTGGTCTTCATGGTTCTGGCCCACTCACTGTGTAAGTGTAGTAAGGGAAGCCCAACCTGTTTGCTAGTTATACCATGCTGTGTTTCCCATCCTGCCCTTTAGCTCCAGGCTTGAAAAGTTACTCTTGTCTCAGCTGTCCAAGGAAGTTGGAAGTGACAGACATATACCAACGTAGAATACATCTCATATAAAGCTGAGTGAAGGAATGTATATATATATATATATATATATACACTCTTACCTGTTCCCAGAAGGCTGCTGGTGCTTTAGCACATTCTCCTGCCATGTCTTATGTGTCTTTTGGTGCTGAGAAAAATTGCATCTGTATCATAAGCACTTTCAATAAAAATCTCCTTAAAATAACACATTTTTTAAAATCATAATCTGAAGATTACCTACTGTGGGCAAACCAGCAGCTTAGGCATTACAATAACTAGAATGCCCCAAAGAAAACAGTTTTGCTCCACTATACATCACATCAAAGGTTTCATTAAAGATTGTCTGGCTAAGGCTTTAGTGGTTAAGCACAGTCAGGGTCACAGATCTGAAAAGGTCATAGGAATAGAAAGAAATTCGCTTTGTCTTTATTAAACTCCATTGCTGCTTGCAAAAGAAAGAAGTGCTAAGCACAGGACACTCTTTCTTTGTTCTCTTTTGAAGGAATGTTTCTATATTCCAAAAGTAAATACATTATCAGTGGAGTGTATGTCAAAGATTGAGTGGTAGTAATTTGGTTCCACCTTCATTGAAGATGGCCAAGAAAAAAAAGTCACTTTTATGTAAGTACTTTTGACATAAAGCACTGATGTCAGACAGAGAGAGAAACTGAATCTCAGAGCCCTTCTCTGTGCCACTTCCATCATAATTTTCCTGGGATTTTGGTAGATATAAAATATTATTAATTTCAAAACTAAATATATATTGAGATAATATTTGGATATGTCAAAAACACATATGATCAAAAACATTTATAATAAACACATTTCATGAACTTGGGAATGATAAAATGTCTTCCTAATTACCAATATTTGTAGAATATGTACATGTACTCTTTTAGAAATATATATGTGCTTCATTTTATTGGATCAAGTAATAAAGAGAAGTTTAATTCATATAATTCTAAAATCTAGTTTATAAAAAACTATCTATATTAGAATATTGACCCTAAATATAGAATATCACAATTAAAATAAAGGAAGCATTTCTTGGAAACTACGCAGAATACCAAACTTTACATTAGTTTGCATAAAATGTGTGTAATAGCTTATTTTGATATATATTTATATAACAAATTTAATTTATCTCTTAGTGGTTATAGAGCTTTGTGCCCCCATTTTATAAATCAAAGCATTTCTATTCATTAGTATGAGTTTACTGAGTTATCAGTAGGAGAAAATTACCAAGACTGTCTTCAAGGCACAGGAATACTGACAAAAGATGTTTCACACAGGGATAGCCAAAGAAACAGTACCAAGAAATGGATGATGGAATATGGGTAGATAGATAGATAGATAGATAGATAGATGACATTCTGTCAGAATTCAGGCGATTTGTTAATGGAGTTTTATTTTATTTTATTTTATTTTTTTTATTTTATTGAGAAAAGGAAAAAAAAGTTTCAGCCTCCTCCCAGCCTCACATTTCCCTCCCCCTTCTCCCACCCTTCTTCCCCTCCCTCCACTCCTCTCCCCCTCCCTCTCCAGTCCAAAGAGCAGTCAGGGTTCCCTGCCTTGTGGAAAGTCCAAGGTCCTCCCCGCTCCGTCCATATCTAGGAAGGTGAACATCCAAACTGGCTAGACTCCCATAAAGCCAGAACATGAAGTAGGATCAAAACCCCGTGCCATTGTCCTTGGCTTCTCAGCAGCCCTCATTGCTCGCCATGTTCAGAGAGTCCGGTTTTATCCCAGGCTTTTTCAGTCACAGTCCAGCTGGCCTTGGTGAGCTCCCAATAGATCAGCCCCACTGTCTCAGTGGGTGGGTGGGTTTTAAAGCACACTTGAGAATTCAAAAATCAGTTGAGAAGTTGAGAAGCTAGAAGTAGAGAACAGGAGTAGTTCTGGAGGCTTAAAGGCACAGATATTTCCTCCTTCAAAATGCTTCAGTTTCTTACTCATGTTCTCCCTCCTTCTGACTGTTCTTTGGACTGGAGAGGGAGGGGGGAGAGGGGGAGGGAAAAGGGAGGCGGGGAGGAGGCAGAAATTTTTAATTAAAAAAAATGCTTAAGTTTCATGAGAGGACCCTATCATTCATAGTATAAGAGTTATACCCATATTATTGATAAAATTTTATTTACTTAAAGTCAATTGCCTTCATAAGTTAAAGTTCACAAAATTTCTTCATGTAATCTTCTGGGTTTATGTTTTACTGAATAACAATATACTATAGACAAATCAATTTGACATAGTAAACTTCATAATATTGAGTAAAGATTCTAGTATAATTAACAACACACTTAATATTACTTTTCTTTGTTTATGTATCTTATTTGTTGCAGAAAACTGGTTTTCTCCATTTGGTACGGTTTATGAGTATTTAATACCTCTAAATAACTGTAGTGTGAAAATAGGAAAAAATTTAAGGTTTATTATTAAATTCTACCTTCTGCTATAAAATGAAACTTTTGAGCAACATAAAATCTACTAACCCTTTTAGGTCTTTTACTATAGAATCTAAATATTAAACCTTCAACTTAAAAATTAACGTGTCTAATTTATCTAAAAAGATTATAAAATAAAATTTAAAAGAAAATTTCTTAGACAAAATAATAGCTTATAAATAAATAGTAGATCTTCTTAGGTTACAGTGGTTATTACATTGTTTTAACTTTCACATTTCTCTCAAATTAAAGCAAAATAAAGTGACAAAATGACATTAAATTATAATTTGACAAATAAAATAAATGTTTAAAGCAAAAAAAACATCAATCTGTAATAAAAATATTTAAATTATTTCTATTATAAAAGATAGGTAAGGTAACATTGGAATACTTCAGTAATAAATTAGAAATATTTATATTTTTCTACTTATCTACACAATCTTGAATGATGAATAGTATAATTATGTGCTGATATTCATGAAAAGTGATAACATTTTCTCAATCCAATAAGACACCAAAGTGAGAAATTTTAAATTATTTTAAAATCTCAAATTTTGATTATTAACATGAATAGCTGTGGCGGGATATGCATGACCTACATTAAAACAAGCTGATCAAAAATTTCAGGAGGGACATTACTCAGAAACCTACACCCTAACTTTGAAACACTTGGCAGCTGAAGAAGGAGTCTAATCCAAGAAAGATAGCATAAATTAAGTTATCCATGTTATGTTGGCTGTCCCTCCTTTCAAGAACAAATAGGCAGCATCATTTCTGCTCAGAGGTTTTTTAAAAAATAAATTCATGTAGTTGAGAAAGGAAGGTGATGATGAAAACCTATGGGAGAAGTTTGCAGGGAGGGTTAAAAAGTACATTTAATCAAAACACATTATTTACATATATGAGATTATGAAGAATAAATATATTTGAAAATTTTATGTTTTGAAATCACATCCTTTTAGATGGTGCTAATTACAATTAGGTTTCTTTTTTTCTTTGCCTTTCTCAAACTCCTCTCACAACCAACCAGCCCAAACCATCCACTACTTCCAAAGGGCTCCCACAGGGAGTCAATAAAGTCTGGCACATTAAATTGAGGCCAAACCAAGCCCTTTTCTCCTGCATTAAAGGCTGAGTATGAGGGTTGGTGGAGACTGCTTGTTTCATTCCCAGCTGCTCAGCCCCGAAATAATCACACAGAAAATGTTTTAATTAAATCACTGCTTGGCCCATTAGTTCGAACTGCTTATTGACTAACTCTTATATCTTAATTTAACCCATCTCCATTAATCTGTGAATCACCATGTGGTTGTGGCCTACCAGCTAAAGTTCTGGCATCTGTCTCTGGCATGGCTACATGCCTTCTCTTTCACTCTGCCTTCTTTCTCACAGCATTCAGTTTAGTTTTCCCTGTCTATCTAAGTTCTGCCATATTAACAAGTCAAGGCAGTTTCTTTATTCACCAATGGTATTCACAGCATAAAGAGGGGAATCCCACATCAATAGGAAATGGACTCCAAAATGCTAGCTCATGCACCAGGACTAGATCCTGGTCCAACTGCCAGGGGCTCCTCAGAAATCCAAACTTCACCACTGTCTCCAACACATGGAAAAATTGCTTCGATCCCATGTAGAGTTCATACCTGCCGGTCAAGAGTTTGTGACTTTCTACAAGCTTGATTCAGCCGTCTCTGTAGATTTCTCCATCATGATTTTGAACTACCTTATTCAGGTATTCTGTCCTTCCTTTCTTTGATTGGATTCCCTGAGCTTGACCTGTTGCTTGGTTGTAGATCTCTGCATCTGATTCCATCAGTTATAGGATGAAAACTCTATGATGACAGTTGGGGTATTCACTAATCTTATTATAGGCTAAGGCCAGATTGGGCACCCTCTTCACTGTTGCTATGAATCTTATCTGGCATCATGCTGGTGGGTTCTTGGGAATTTTCCTAGTACCAGTTTTCCCCCTGAACCCATAGTGGCTCTCTCTAACAATATCTCTTTTCATTACTCTCCCACTCTCTCTCTGTCCCCATTCAACCATCTTGTTCTCTCATGGTCTCATCCCCTATCCCTTCCCCTCTACTGCCCTTCCTCACTCGAAGTTTAACAAAGAGATCTAATTCTCCTTCCCATGGCTATCTGTGTTCCTCAAAGGGTCTTCCTTGTTGCTTTGATTCTTGGGATCTCTGGATTGTAGTCTGGTTATCCTTTGTTTTATGTCTAATATCCACATACGAGTGAGCACTTACCATGTTTGTCTTTCTGAGTCTGGCTTACCTCATTCAGGATGGTTGTTTTCTAGTTCCACCCAGTTGCCTGCAAATTCTATGATATCATTATTCTTTACAGCTGAGGATATTCTATTGTGTAAATTGTAAAACAATCCTGTACAATAAAGGAACTTTCAGAGATATCATCATCCCTGATTTCAGACTTTATTACAGAGCTATAATAATAATAACAGCTTGATATTATCATAAAAACAGACATGTGGACCAATGGAATCAAATTGAAGACACTGATAATAACCTACATATCTGTGAACACCTGATTTTGACAAAAAATCCAAAATGGTATAATGGAAAAAGGAAAGCATCTTTAACAAATGATGTTGGCATAACTAAATGTCATCATGTAGAAGATGGCAAATGGATCTATATCTATTGCCATGCACAAAATTCAAGTCCATGTGGATCAAGGAACTCAACATAAATAAACTTATATTGATCCTCATAGAGGAGAAAGTGGGAAGTAGTCTTGAGTTGGTACAGGAGACCACTTCCTACATATAGCACTAGTAGCATAGACACCAAGAACAAAAATAAATGGGGATTTTAGTAAGACAAAGAACATGGTAAATAAGACAAAACAATAGCCTACAGAAAAGGAAAAGATCTTCACCAATCCAACATCTAACAAGGTCTGAACCCTAAAATTTATAAAAAACTCAGGGCAGGGAACCCTGATTGCTCTTTGGGCTGATGAAGGAGGAGGACTTGATTGGGGGAGGGGGAGGGAAATGGGAGGCGGTGGCAGGGAAGAGACAGAAATCTTTAATAAATAAATAAATTAAAAAAAACATGAAAAAAAAACTCAAGAAACTAGACATCACATATAAAACAAGCCAATTAAAAAAATGGAGTACAAAACTAAACAGAATTCTCAGCTGAACAATCACAAATGGCTGAAAGACATTTAAAGACTTGATTAACATTTTTAATCATCAGGGAACTGCAAATCAAAATGACCCTGAGATAATATCTTACACACGTGAGAATGGCTAAGATCAAAAATGCTGAGGAGAACGCACGTTGGAGAGGGTGTGTAGTCAGGGGAACATTCCTCCACTCTTGGTAGGAGTGAAAATTTATACAGACCCTTTGGAAATGAGTATGGTTTCTCAGAATATTGGAAATCAATGTACCTCAAGACCCAGTAATTTCACTTTTGGATTATACCCAAAGGGTACTCAATCATACCACAAGAACACGTGGTCAACAATGTTCATAGCAGTATTATTTGTAATAGCCAGAATCTGAAAATAATCTAGATGCCTCTCAATTGAAGAATGGAAGAACTAGATTCATACCCATCACCTGGCCATCACTCCATGCACTTTTTCCAGTAGCAACACATATCCTCATTTCAAACTCATGTCCCAGATTTATTTATTGCAGAGTTCTCTGTACCTACACAAAATTGTACTGTCCAACCATGTTGCAAAACCAACCCCACTGCCTAAGGACCCCATTGAGTCACATAGCAAACCCATGCTTTCCAGGAATTCAGACCTACCAAGCCATGATAATACCATAAAGATAATTTTGTGATCCTTCCGTGGGATTTTGAAAAACTTAAGTCAGAATCATCTCATAGAAGAGATTATAACTGTGCTTAGAAGCCACATCTAGCCTGAGCACCATTGGGGCCACTTCTAAAATCTCTTCTATTTATGAATATTGAGTGACCCTACGACTGGATTCCAAACACCATTTAGGTGTTTCAAAACCTGTCCATTACAGTAACAACTGAGTTTTAAATGTCTACTCCGTAGAAGTTTGACAGCTACGCATAGTACTGCTAATATCCTAACACCTTGAAAAACAAAACAACATGAATAATCAAGATAGTATGTCCCTTCCAAAACTTTGTACTCCAAGAGTAATAGAGTAATGACACCTCATCTCAAGCCTACTAGTTCTCAGAGGTACCTTTCTGTAGTGCCAGAGCTGACTACACTCTTTTATTCCAAAATTATGAGGAGAGTGTGGCTAATTGTACAATGAGTGAAGGAAGAATAAAAGTAAGATTTTTCCATTACATCATTTCTAATAATGTTAAATCTGCTTGCTCAAAATGAAACTGAACAAGTAAATAGCAATATACAACTCTTGAGAGTCATAGCATTGTGTAACTCTAAATACTCCGTTCAGAAAGTAGGCTGTGAGTGTTATATACACAGTTATATCGTGCATGCTTAGGCACAAGTGTTAGAAATTGAGGGTGAGAGATTTAATTTTCTCTTTTAAGTGACTTATTTTGTGCTATTTCTTGATTTTATATTACATGACATCAAAATACAAAATAAATAAAATGTTCAAAATATTTTATGGAAAAACACTGTTAAATCTAAACTCTCATATTCTTAGGTCAAATTGCTGGTAGCAAAAACTATAAATGGAATATTATAACACTTTTCACTTCTTCTAGCAACCCTGAATTAGGAAGCAAATTGATTTATAATTAGTTTTAAGTTTTGAGGCTTAATGAGAATCTTTATAAAGCTTTCTTGAGAAACACAAATTGCACAATAAAAAGCATTTTATATTTATTTAATTACAATAGGATGGAGAAAGAAGAATATGCAGCTCATAATGTAAACTGAAAACACACTTTGTAGAACACAATGTGATTATCGAGTTCTGTAGAAGCAGCTTCCGATCCCTTCCAGCACTGTGGCTGTTCATCCATAATTTCTAATGACATCTATTGAACTGCACACTGGGGATAATATTCTGTTTAAAAATGAATTGGAGAGCTTTAAGGGTTGTTTTGATCTAAGAAATTTTCAGGTTCAAATTCATTATGCATACTTCACCTCTACCCTTCTCTTCTAAATGAAAGACAACATAACAACAGTGTTTTTTCCTGCCATATAAAATAAAACTGGCATTGCAAGCATTAAAAAAAAAAACTTCATCTATTGATTTAATCTTTAGCTAAATGTTATGGAGGCCCCCTTTTAGTCCTGTCACTTAGCTCAAAAATCCATCAGTTTTTTTATTGATTAGAAAATTGGAAGTGTATTGCTTTAAGTGTGACATAATATAAGTGCTATGGTTTGAAAATCAGACATTGTAAGGACTAATGAATACACTAATCACTATTTTTGTAGGTCACCACTAGGAATTATTATTATTTTTAAAATAGTAAATTCCAGCAAGCCTGCACATATCCAAAAATTTGTGTTTGGATTTGGTAGATGAATTGCCCTAAGAAGCTAATAAATTTCTAGTTAGCTGAATATTATGATATATTCAATTTCCATAAATCCATCCTGGATTGATGATGAAATATTATTACTATAGTTTATTTGTGTATAGAATGAGTGACTCTGAGAGAAAAATGAAGAAATTATATGGTTCTGTCAGAGGATTGAGGAAAAGGGGAAAAAAGGAAGGAAAGAAAAATGAATGGAAGGAAGGAAAATGTAAGAATGGAAGGAAGGAAAGAAGACAGCAGAATTTCTCAGCTATTTGGACGCAGTAAAATATTCCAATGTCTATTATAACTTATGACTTTTAATATAGCATGCTATTTAATCTCCTGGCTGGATCAGTGCATGCATATCCAATTCAAGGGTCTCTCTACTATATTAGATGTTCTTGGGATTAAAGGCATTCTTAGGTCATAGTTTCATATGTAACACTTTTGTAGGTCACTAAGTTCTCAGAGTTCATTTTGAAGACATATTTTATCAGATTTTTCTGTATATAGTCTCTTGATCACTTTGTTTGGGTAAAAGAGCAAAGGGGAACCAAGGGGAGGGTTTTCTAGCAGTAACTTGAGTAATGGGGAGAGAAGGCATTCAGTTCTACTTTATTTAAGCAGAGAGAGTATATAGGCCATATCTTCTGGTTGGGAAGGGGTAAACTTTAAGAAAAGTGAAGAAATGCTTGTGTGTGCATTTTCACATTCTTAAATTTTATATTATTGGATAATCTTATTAAAATACTTATTCATCTCAAAAGTAGTCAAGGTAATATGAAAATGAAAATTCTGAGACACAAAAATCAACTGAATAATTCAGTTTAACTTTTGGTTTCACTTCTTGAGGTTTATAGTATGAAAGAAAAGAAAATACATTATTATAACCCATAAAACTTGTTGACATAATTGCATAGTGGCAACGTAAAAAACAATTTTCCTATCTTTTCTCAAAAATGTGGAATGGAAAATTATACGCACAAAAAAACACTGTGTTGTCAAGTTGCCCATATTGTTATGGAAAGATGGAAGACACTGTTTATTCTTCTATTTTCCATCTCCACTAAGAAGCTGTATTAATCTGAGGGGAAAAATTCAATTGTTTGGAAAATTAGTTTGGCCTAAAAGAATTATGAGAAAGTGCTGCCAATTACAAAGTCATTTTGGAGGAACTGGAAACCACATGACAGTAATATCTGTCTCTGTCTGTCTCACTCAATCTCTCTCTGTTTCTGTCTTTGTCTCTCTGTCTCTCTGTCTCTCTCTCTCTGTCTCTCTGTCTCTGTCTCTCTCTCTCTCTTGGCACAACATAAAGAAGTCAGAAGCTGTGAAATGTTGATTTCCTCCAAGTAGATAAGCAATCACCAATTAAAATAAAGATTTAAAGATTCTGCCAAAGACAAACTTGACAAAGCAAGTGTTTTTGAGTTTACTTTTAAGAACACAGAAGGCAGAGGACTTCAGAGACCAGAGACAGATCAAAAGTGATTGTATCACCAAGGAGGTCACCCAGAATGTGTGATGGTTGAGTTACGGAAGCTACTGCCTCAGAGCTTTCTGTATGGTTTAAAGGCAATCCAATGGGTCAAGGAGTTTCTTTCAGGGCCTTGGTTTGTGAGAGTGTTTACTCAAGTTTTCATTTAAATTTCATTTTTGACATTTATTTATCTGTTTGTTTATTTATTTACTTATGTGTGCATTTATTGCAAACAATCACATGTCCCACTTTTGTGTGGAGCTCTAAAGTAAAAGTAGGACCAATTGATTCCACTCCTCATAGCTAGAAAATCTTGGACATTAAACTAAAATCATTAAACGTGTCATCAAGTGCCTATATCTTGCACTAACTCATTTATGTCAAAGTCCTGATGCAAACATTGGAGAAGTCTGTGGTGATTTGAATCAGTATGGTCCCTGTAGACTCATGTGTATGAATTATGGGTCCAAAGAGAATGGCAATTTTAGGTGGTGTGGCCTTATTGGAATAGGTATATTCTTGCTGGAAGAAATGTGTCACTGTGGAGGTGGGCTTTGGGGGGGTCTCATATAAGATCAAGCCGTGTCAAATGTGCCATTTCATTCCCTGTGACATGGGATCAAGTATAAAACTCTCAACTCTTTCAGAATTGTGTCTGCCTGCACACTACCATGTCCCCCCATATGAT
The DNA here is from genome assembly GCF_018167655.1 of Microtus oregoni. Lineage (NCBI taxonomy): Eukaryota > Metazoa > Chordata > Mammalia > Rodentia > Cricetidae > Microtus > Microtus oregoni. Next base: position 18,516,199 of record NW_024543076.1, read on the forward strand.
AATGAACTAAACCTCTAAAACTTTAAGTCAACCCTAATTAATTGTTTTTCTTCAAAAGAATTGCTGTGGTTATTTTGTCTCTTTGCAGTAATAGAAACTTAAACTAAGACAGGATCTTAACATCTTACACGAATTAGCACTCTAGAACTCAAGTTGTTTATATACTGTTGGGTCTCATGAACCCCCTTTTGGGGAGGAAATGTGCCAGGTTAGCTTTCTACACAACACAATGGTCTCAAATTCTTCACTCTCTGACTTACAAAAAAACCCAAAAACCTTTAAAGAAAACATCAAAAATAAAAAAAAAGAAAAAAGCAAACAAATGAAAAACTTGCCCTGAACCTGGAGCTAGAGAAGCTAATCTAACTGATTACAAGACCCAGGGATTATACTGTCTAGTCATCTGCACCACAGCTGTGTGGTTATAGCGTCACCTTTCTAGTAGCCGTTTATATAGATGATAGGATCTGAGCTCTGGTGTTTGTAATTGTTCAACAAGCATTTTCCATCTCTTAAATTCCCTTCTAAAAATAAGCCTCCAAGTTAAAAAATTTCATTTTGACATCCTCAAACATACTTTTTATTGGTTGATTACCTCCACCCCCCTCTCTGCTGTTCTCCCTCTGTATTTCTGCTCCTTCTCTTGCAACCCTACTACACAGAGACCCACACAGGAGCACTGGATTGAGCTCCCAAGGTCCCAATGAGGAGCAGAAGGAGGGAGAACATGAGCAAAGAAGTCGGGACCACGAGGGATGCACCCACCCACTGAGACAGTGGAGCTGATCTATTGAGAGCTCACCAAGACCAGCTGGACTGTGACTGAAAAAGCATGGGATAAAACTGGACTGTCTGAACATGGCGAACAATGAGGGCTGATGAGACGCAAAGGACAATGGCACGGGGATTTGATCCTACGTAATGTGACGGCTTTGTGGGAGCCTAGCCAGTTTGGATGTTCACCTTCCTAGATATGGACGGAGGTGGGAGGTCCTAGGTCTTACCACAGGGCAGAAAACCCTGACTGCTCTTTGGAGTGGAGAGGGAGGGGGAAAGGAGTGGGGGGAGGGGGAGAAGGGTGGGAGGAGGGGGAGGGAAATGGGAGGCTGGGAGGAGGTGGAAACTTGTTTTTTTTTTTCTCCTTTTCTCAATAAAAAAAGGAAAAAAAATAAAAAAAAGAAGTAGAATCTAGTGAAAAAAAAGAAAAAAAAAGAAATTAAATAATACTCATTCATAATTCTAACCTAAAATCTAATTTAATAATTTAAAGGAATAAAGAGTAGCTGTTCAACTAATTTTCATAATCTTATATCTCATTATCTAGACTCAATATAATTTTACATGAAATCTAATAAAATCACCAAGATGTTTTTATTTCTTAAAACTTTAGTTTACGCGTTTTAGTTCTCAGTTACTTTTAAATAATTATATTACTTATGTATAGTTAGTGGGTGCAATGTAATACTATGCTATACTATATACTATACTATGTATACTGTTTGCCAACTCAGGGAAAGTAACATCTTTATTTTCATTTTTCTAGTTTACATTTTTGAATAATAGAATATAAATCCTCATATGTGTAATATACAAAGTGATATTTCTGTCAACATATTTCCTATGTTCTAATTAAGTCAGTGTCATTGTCCCTGCTCAAAGGAAAACTAAGAATAGATGAAAACCTGAATAGATCTAAGTTTACAAACCTGATAAGAAATATGTCTATATACTTAGTATATGTCATCCATGTGTCTATCTATCTATCTATCTATCTATCTATCTATCTATCTATCTATCTATCTATTCATTGCTCTACCTACCTTCTATTATCTATTTATCTATCTATAATCTATCTGCACTTCAGACCTGTTTCATTTCCATGCCTGTTTCATTTCAACTGCAAGATTACTGTGGGAGATCGCAGCTACTCTTACTGCTGCACGTTTTCTCAGTTCCTTTTGTTCAAAACACAACTTGGCATCAATGGAAAGGAATCATCAGTGTATCAGAGTCCCTCTGTTTATTTAAACACCCAACATTCTAGTGTCTAAAATTCTCTTGGACTGTGCTTTAGCCAAATAGTTTACCTCAAGTTAAGATAAATGCAAAATCAGAGTTAATTTTTTTTTCGAGACAAGGTTTCCCTATTTTACACTCCTAGCTGTCCTGGAATTAGCTCTAGCTCTTATAGACCAGGCTGGCCTCGAACTCACAGGGATTCACATGCCTCTGCCTCCCAAGTGCTAGGATTAAAGGTGTGTGTCACCAACGCCCAGCCTGCATAACTCAAGATGTCTAAGTTTCTAGATAGAAACTAGACCATATTTCCAATTCTGCAAACCTGCAGCTACTAAGCATCCTGAATATTTGGCATAATTGCTTATCTACCATTTTTCTTATATGTGCCAAAACGTGAATATCTGTGCTCCAAACCCACTTTTACTAACTATTGTAAGAGATGAATGTGATACCTTCCAAGATGATTTCATTTATCAGGTCTTGCTTTGCTATTATGGAAACTGTATCCAGTCATCTGTAAGAACAGCAAGAATTCTTTTTTTTTTTTTGATTTTGCTGCCTGTTTATTTATTTATTTTTGGCAGGGTGGAGGGCAGATGCCTGTTCATCTATTTTGGTCATTTCTCATTTCATTATTTTCTTATCACTGACTTTTGTCTTTCTGGTTGTGAGTCCAACCCTTAGAAGTCGAGTGACCTCTGTAGCACATCTTATCACTGAGTTCTTTTTTTTTTCTTTTTATATTGTCATTTTATTTATTTATTTTTTTTAAATTTATTTATTTATTAAGGATTTCTGCCTCGTCCCCACAACCGCTTCCCATTTCCCTCCCCCTCCCCCGATCAAGTCCCCCTCCCTCATCTGCTCGAAGAGCAATCAGGGTTCCCTGACCTGTGGGAAGCCCAAGAATTCTTAACCACTGGGCCTATAACTAGATTAAACATGACCTCTAACATGCAAACCCTACTATCAAACTGCTTATTCAGTATCTCTGCATGCACTCTTAGAAGGAATCCACGTCCTTACATGGCAATATTGACTACTCCTTTTTGTTTTCTTTGGGTTAATTTAAGCCTCCTCCCCTATTGGAATTCATGGATATATAACATCTCATGAGTTCCTGACTAGTTTCTTTCTTGTAAAGGTCTTCTTTTCCCTACACTACTCTAAAGAATTAGAAGCTGAGAGAATAACACGCACATTTCGATAATTGCAACCAGGAAAGCTTTCTATTTCACTTATTGTGACTTTTCTTTTCTACCATCTATTCTAAATGAAAGGAAGCAGCCTTGCTAGTTTTAAAAGTTAATGTTGCTTTATATTGACATGGTAAAGCAATATATATTTTCAAATCTTAAAAGCATGTTTGTAATATATAAAATATGAATTATTAGTTTTAAAGTAAGGTGTTTAAGAATTTTAGAAACAAATTTAATTTAATGCAACAGCTCTCCATTTTTACAAATATAGTAGAAAATCTGTTTCAAAACCTTTTACAATTTGCAGTTTGTTTTGGTCATTTCTATACCACTGACAAAAAGGAAAAATATGAAACCAAAATACAGTATTCTTTGGGTTATTTTTTTCAAAAATAGTAATGTGACAATGCAGCAAAAACTTCAACTAGATAATTTGGATGATATTTGAAGGAAAGTGGATTCCAAACCTGAAGGGCTCATTTACCATATGGAGGGGATCACTAAAGATATTTCATCTCAAACAAACTGAGATTGCACAATAGAGGTCCAGGAATAACATATGTGAAATATAAAGGGAGAAGGCAAGACATTAAACGCAGATGAGGTTAAATGAAAGGAGTCCAAATGATCTCTTAGAGTTTTACAGCAACATCCAATGGTGGAAGAGGCTTATGCTAACACAAAGAAAACAAAAAAGGAGGAGTCAGTATTGCCATGTAAGGACGTGGATTCTTATTAAGAATGCATTCCTAGATATTGAACGGGCAGTTTGGTAGTAGGGTTTGCATGCTAGAGGTCATGTTTAATCTAGTTATGGGCCCAGTGGTTAAGAATACTTGCTGTTCTTGCCAGGTGGTGGCGGCACATGTCTTTAATCCCAGCACTTGGGAGGCAGAGGCAGGTGGATCTCTGTGAGTTCGAGGCCAGCCTGGTCTACAAGAGCTAGTTGCAGGACAGACTCCAAATCAACACAGAGAAACCGTGGCTTGAACCCTCCCCCCCAAAAAAAAAATACTTGATGTTTTTCCAGATGACTGGATAAAGTTTCCACCACTCACATGACAGATTATACCTATTCTTAAAACGAATTCCAGGAGGTCTGACACCTTCACCCTCCAGGTACACAAGTCATGCAGTTGGCACACATATTTACATACACAGGGAAATAATTATATATGTAAAATATTTAAAAAATATCAAACATATATATTAATATGCTTGTTTAATATGTTTATTATAAAACATTAAACAAATAATTTTTAAAAGATATAAGTTTTCTACAACAGCTGAATGGGGCCGAACAACTTTAGAAGACTATGATTAAAGTATGGCTGACACTTAATTTTATGCATTTATATATTAGAAGACTAATGCACGACCTCTTATTCAGTAAAATGCATTTCTAGTAATCAATGTGTTTCTACAGTACCTCAATAAGTTATAAGTGCACATATATTGGTTACTTTTCTTTCTCTCTGCGCAGTATCTGATGTGAGCAATTTAAAAGGAAGAATTTATCATTTTGGCTCATGGTTTCAGGAATTTCTGCCAATTTACTTGGTTACACAAATTCTAAGTCAATAAATAGGCATAAAATCAAGGTGGCAAAGTATAGGGCAGAGAATGATGCTTGTTCATCACATGGCAGATAGGAAGTAAAGAGAGTTGATACAGGATGTGACTACGTCAAGATACAGGCCACAAGTACATTCTCTCAATGATCAACTAACTCCAGCTAGGCTCTACCTGATTCATTTCATCACCTATCAATAATGACATCATATTACGGTTTCATGAGGAGACTTGTCTATTCATTATGTCATAATACTCTTGATATCATCTTTTCTGGAAACACCCTCTAAGACACCAATAGTGGTGTGATTTATTAACCTGGGAATGAATCCCATTGTATAAAGTTGGCAATGGAGGCAAAGTATCTTAATAGCTTTTGAAGAATTTTACCAGCTTGGCTCTTTATCGGCACTGTAGCCTATAGGGTAAGGCCAGGAACTTGAAAGGAAAAGAATAAATGGGGTGTTGTATATCTAAGTTATCTGTTTATGTTATAGCAAGCATTAATAATATACTTTCCTTGTTTTCTTATAAAAATATGAAAGGTCATTATATGATAGATATTTTGCATTTTGCTACAAAAGAGTCATCAGTTATATAGGTGTTAATAACTTGTCTAGCCTAAAATCTCCTGCAGGAGAGTAAGGCCACTCATGACACAGCAGGAAGAACCAAGACCCACAGCTAACTGACCCAGAGACCTAAGGCTGAACCAAACATGACTGGAGAAAATAATATTAATGTAATGGTGCAAAACGATTGTCTGCTATACTGACAGGTTGTTGCCTAGCCCAGTTGTCATCAGAGAGCCTTTATCCAGCAACTGATGGACAGACACAGTTGTGGGTCTGGAGCCAAACATAAGGTGAAGCTCAAGGAATCAGACAGAAGAGGGGAAAAAAGGACTGTAGAAGTCAGAGGGGTCAAGGACATCAGAATAAAACACACAAAATCAACTAAGCTGTGCTCATAGGGCTCACAGAGACTGAACTAACAATGAGAGAACCTGCAAAGGATTGACCTAGACACTACATATATGTTACGGTTGTGTAGCTTGGTCCTCTTGTGGGACTCCCAAGAGTGGGAAAAGAATCTGTCTCTGACTCTTTTACTGGCATTTTGTACCCTACTTCTCATACTGAGTTGCCTTACCCAGTCTTGGTGTAGGGGAGATGCTTATTTTTCCTGTAACCTGATATGACATGTTTTATTAATATCCATGGGAGACCTGCTGTTTTCTGAACAAAAATGGAAAAGAAGTGGATTGTGCAGTGGGGACAGAGGGACATAAAGAGAATGAACTGAGAAAGTATTCATCCAAGGCTTGAGGTGATAATCAAAAACTTTTGGGCTTATCTCTATAAGTTGATTTCCCAAACTCAACTATCAATATCTTCAAATATTTGCTATCCCATTTGGTTTCTAACCACTTCCCTTTCATCAACTGTTACTAGATTGTTCAATTATCAGCTGCTAAATATGTGAACAATATCTTTTGTGTAGACAGCTGCTAGAGCATCCAGTTGCTGGGTTTATTTTATCTCAAGTATATAGGCAACTTGCCAAATAGCATCACGTCTCTGCATCCTTCAATGGTCTTGATACTATTCTTTCACTGACCAGCTGTCATAGTTGTTGTTAAATGGTTGCCAATACAAAGATGACGAAAAATTGGCGATTCTATTATCGAGGGGGAAGTATTTATCTTCCCATGCTTCATCAATATCTATTGCATTGCTATGAGATATTACTGGCATCTCACAGACCTTCAGAAAGCTTTTGAAAGTCATTATTCATTCATCATAGATGACAGTAAGTAAAGTACCCACCTGCTGTTGGATAGTTCTCTGTAAACTCTGTTCAGCATTGTGGCACGAAAGCAATTTGATTGTTATAAATTTGGATATTGTTTTTAGATGAAATAACAGAGTACACATTTAATAAGATGTTTCAATAGGTTGTTTTGCCCTTAAATATATGACAAAACATGTTACAAAATCAATATTAATAATGATATTATCATATTATATCTGCCTATTTATTTTACAATAAAAACTAAGTTGAAATTTTCTTGGAAGATAAATACAAACCAAAGGTAGGAGAATATGCTATGTAAAATATAAGGAAATAAATTATAAAACTTCTGAATAGTAAAACAGCCACTTTAAAAGCTAGGTATTAAAACTAGTATTTTGTTCCACAGATAATAAATAGAATATATATAATTTATCATTGTACACATGTGGTCTTCTTGTGGTTGTCCATTTTTTAATAGAGTAAAAATTTTCATATAACATTCCAATAACCATTTATCCTTGCCAAGTCCTAATAGGTCCTCCTTATATCTCCATGTGCTTAGTTCCATGACCTTTCTCTCTCTCTCTCTCTCTCTCTCTCTCTCTCTCTCTCTCTCTTTCTCTCTTTCTCTCTGTGTGTGTGTGGGTGTCGCTGTCTTTAGAAAACAGTCAGACAAACAGAACAAATAAAGATACCAGAACAATAACAAAATAAAAAAAATAAAATGAAGACACATAAAACACAAAAGCAAAACAAAAGCCATAAAACAGCAAAGCCAGACAAAAACCATAATATATAAGTAAAAAGCCAATAAGCCAATACATAAATAAATGAATGCCCAACAAAGCAAAATGATAAAAGGAATCTCCAAAAATATCATTATTGTCTATTGCATAATAATCTTTTTTTTTTAACACTGTGAAAATTTGTCACTTGGATTGATTTAATGAAAACCTGAATGACCAATAGCTAGACCGGATTTTGGTGGCAGAGAAGATGCTGGGAAGACAAAGGGTGGAGATGGAGTAGTCTTCAGCAAGATGCAGAGGAATCAGGATAGGGGATATGGAGTAAGTAAAGGTCACCAAGCCACACAGAGGGACATTCATTTAAACATATAGGTTGCTGTAAGTTATAAGAGCTAGCTAGAAATAAGCCAAAGCTACTGGATGAGCTTTTATAATTAATATTAAGTCTCTGTGTCATTACTGGGGAACTGGCAGTCCCAACAAAATGGTCCAACTACAATGTTGGTCATCTACTGTTGTGCATAAAGCCTATCTTTATCTATGGTTTATATATTCAGTGAAATTCCATTGAAGAATGCTAGTTGTTCCTTTGAAAGCCAAGGTGTTGGCTAGGAATGGGAGCTCATACTCACCTCCCTCTTTACCCTTTGTACTAGGACTGTATCTGATTTGAACTTGTGCAGATCATGTGTGTGCTACTACAGTCTTTATAAGTTCATATGTGTATCAGTAGTGTTGTTTCTGGAAGACACTATTTTCTTGGGGTCATCCATCCTGTATGACTCTTACAAACTCTCTGCCTCCTCTACCAAAGGCCAAAGAAATGGAATTGATGAAACTGTCCTGCATATATATATATATATATATGCATTTATATAAATATGAAAATATTACTATGACATGTACCAAATTAAATTTATGTGCTGTGCTTATAAACACAATTACACGTAGAAATATAATATATATCATACATATTTTACAGAGTTTCCTACTTTCTGCAAAAGTACAATTATACTCCACAAACTGTTCTATAATCCATTGAAAGTATCAGTAAGAACAAATATAATCTATTCAGTAAACAATATTAGGAAAATTCAATTTTTATATTTTTATTTATTTGGTATATTATGTACAAATACATTTCATAAAAATTTAACATTTGAATATAAATATAAATAAAACTAAACTTTAAAATAAAGAAAATAATTTTATGGCTTTTGCTAAAAACTATATTTTGTTAAATGAAAAATAGAGGATAAATAGAATTTATTCTGAGAATCTAATGGTATATCCTTGTTGACTTACAGACTGTATAAATAATAGTAAGAAGAGGGAGATTCTGTAGAGCTATAAGTGGATTTCTGAAGTCTCTTGACAGGTGTCTCATAGCGTGACCATAGAGGCTTTTAGCTCTGTTCATAGCAAAGCTGTGGGGAACACAACACTTTCTTTAAGGTTACTACAAACTTTAAAAGGTTTGGGATATGGACATCAAATTAAATAAAGAGAAACTCAAAATGATTCCACTAAAATCAGAAACAAGACAAAGCTGTCCACTCTCTCCAAATCTAATTCAAAATAGTACTTTGTTGGCAAACAAAAGATCCCAGAATGGAATAAAACAACGTTTTATTTATCTGGGGATAAACTCACAGAAAGAGTAGTAATCTTCAGTCCTCTACATGTGCTGGGAACTGAAACCAAATTCAACAGCCAAGAAACTGATGGGGGAGTGTCATATATCAATCTGTTGATTTCATTGGTTAAGCAATAAAGAAACTGCCAGGCCCATTTGATAGGCCCACCCTTAGGTGGGTGGAGTAAACAGAATGGAAGGCTGAGAGAAAGAAGCTGAGTCAAGGAGTCGCCATGATTTTCCCACTCCAGACAGATGCAGGTTAAGATCATTCCTGGTAAGCCAGCTGGTGGGCTACAGCAGATTATTAGAAATGGGCTAGTCCAGGTGCGAGAGCTAGCCTAGAAGAGGCTAGATAGAAATGGGCCAAGCGGTATTTAAAAGAATACAGTTTCCGTGTATTTATTTCGGGTAAAGCTAGCCTTGGGGGCAGCCGGGTGCCAGGGACGCAGCACCACTGCTCTGATTACAACAGATTGGCGCCCAGACGTAATGGACTAAATCCACTTAAAAACCTGAGAAGGTTTAAAAATAAGGGAGAAAGAGTTTAATGCAGATTTTTGCTGTTTATTGGTGGCATGCTGTAGAGAGATTTCCTGATTCGGCATCAGCAGTAGAAAAAACGCTGCATCATTTTAAAGTGGGGCTTTCTAGGACTGTGCTGCCATTGCAATCTCTGTCTGGCTCTTGCAGGAGACAGAGCTTTTAAATGGAGCATTTAGAGTAATGTGCTAGGGCTTGGTTGATGGCAATGTGGACTGCTGTATGCCTGGAACTCTGTGGGGCTCAGGGGCAACAAATGGCTCTGAGGCAGGAGCTGCTGATGAACTGTGCTGGTCTCAGGCAGGAACTACCATAATTACCGTAAAAAACAGTGCAGTTAAGGTTTAGACTGGGCAGCTGAGTAACGTTCCATTGTGTAAATATACAGACCTAAACAGAGAATCCTCACAGGAAGAATATCAAATGATGGAAAACACCTAAAAAGTGCACAACATCCTTAGCCATCAGGGAACTGCAAGTCGAAATGACTGAGATTCTATCTTATATCTGTCAAAGTGGCTAAGATCCAAAACACAAATGACAGCTTGTGCTGGAGAGGATGTGAAGCAATAGATATAATTCTACCTTGCTGGTGGGAGTGAGAACTTGTACAGACATTTTGAAAATCAATATGGCAGTTTCTCAGAAAATTTGGAATCAATCTATTTCAAGACCCAGCTATGCTAATATTGGGCATATATACAAAGGATACTCAATCATGCCACAATGACACTTGCTCAACTCTCTGTTCATGACTGAAGGCATGTAGGTAGGGTGCTTTAAAAGTAGCTAAGAGGTAACATCCTAATTCACAAGCAGGGGAAACCTGTGGGCTTTTGTAACCTCAATGTCCACCGCAGTAACATACATTCTCCAACAAGAGCATACGCCATAATTCTTCTAACAGCTGGGAACTAAACATTCAATTATATGAGCTTATGGGTCCATTCTTATTTAACCCATAACAACTTTTAAGTTTTATTTTATAAAAATAGTTTGTTTTAGTGTAAATAAAGACACATCTGTGGATTATAACCTGGGGCCTTCCCTAGTAATACTTATCCTTGTAATCTTTAAAATTCAGTTGGTATTAGTTACAATATGCATTCTGTGTAAACTGAAGTATTACTGTATTTTTTATTTCCATTCTCAACATTATTTAAAGATATTGTGAAGGGGTCTAATGGATCAGAGCATAGCAAACAGGTTTCTGTCAGGAATTGCTCTTCCCTCATTTCTCTTTCTTTGCTAAACTGTTAGATTACATTCCTAAAGTTAGCACTAAGGTCTATTTTCTTATTTAGCTACTGCATCCATCCTAGGGTTGACCAGCAAGCTCCAGCTGTTAAAGTATTGAAGTCCAGCAAAAAAAGTTCTCTTTTGGTTACCTAATTAACAGAACAAGCAAAGCAAAGTAATCCTAGCACTGGTCTTCCCTTTGTCCCTTTATCAACTGACATTTGCCTTTGGGTGAAGTCAGTCTCCTCTCTATACATAGGCATTCCTTTGTCTCTCTGGGACAAATTTCTCTTCCTTCTCTTTTGTTCCTTTTCCTTTCTCCCTAGACCTCTATCATCTCCTGTCTTTGGCTCTTATTCCTGGCCATTTGTCCTCTGGAACAAATACCCATTGCCTGGAGAATGTGGTCTTAGGGTTTCTTACACCAATTCTGATCTTTTCCATATTGAAGACTTAAGTATATGTAATATTTTTGATAATTTCATACTGAATTGATAATTCCTAGAGACACAATGCTTCTTAATGCATTTCTTGCAGGTCCTTTTTCAATTTTATCATAATTTAAAAGTGTTATCAATATGTGTGACTTTTAAAAAAGAAGAATTTGAACATAGTGTCTGAGGAGCAGATGATTCCTTTCTTCATTTTGATAGAAACAGAATATATAAAATAGTGAAATAAACAGCTAAACTATAATATGGAAGTAATTTTGTTGTATATGGGCCTTTAGAAAACTTAAAATGGGTGCTCCTACAGAGCAGGCCTCCCAGGAATACCAACCAAACATGTCATAATAGGGTCCAGGAATGTTGCTATGAAACATGTTCCAGGAGATGTTTTCCTTTTAATGACAGATTTAAGGAACCTTATCATCCTACCTTCCAGGCTACAAGACATCTTGGTGGAAGTGAAACAAAGGCAATGTGAATAAATCAAAATATGAAATTACTCTTATCTTTCATATTATACATGTTAATTGATAATCCAGGATGCAAGTTGCTCATAAAAACTTCTTGTGGAGGTAGTGGGACAAGAGGTTATGAGGCAAAACTTTATTGTGTCTGAGACAAGGCATCTATTCAGTCAGCCTGCAGAAATCATATGTTCTTGGTGATTTACATTTAAATCTTCTCTCACTCTGGTCAAGCTTCTTTTAATATAGCACAAACACACTAATTGTTTTCACTAAAATTAGAATCTTTAATAGAAAAATAGGAAAGGAAGGGCATGAGAGTCTGCTATCTTAGAATTACAATTTGCATTCCAGTGGGGGACATGTATGAAAAGACTTATTTTAATTTAATCCTCAGTTAGGGGTCCCATTTGAAGAGCAGAGAAAGGAACGATGAAACAAGCTCTCTATAAGCAATGATAATTTCTAATATTACTAGATTATAAGGTAATAACAGTTTGCAAGCTCATCAAAATTTATGCTTGCACACAGGTTTAATTGCGACAAACCATTATCTGTAGTAATTTAGGTGACAAGTAAGTGTTCAACAATATTGTGAATAGGCTGTAACGTATTTAGTATGTAAATTTTCTTTGGAAACTATTTTTTTTCTTTGAAAAGAAAGAAAACAGTATGTAGTTTAACATTCCTCGTATGCCTTATTCTAAAATTGTCAATTGAAAAAAATCTCTTGGCCATAAGAAGAAAAGACGTTAATTATCCAAATTTCCTCTTTGTAAGTCCCCCTCCAAGATTATTCAGATAACATGTTAAAAGTCCAAAATAAAGTTAAATCCCTCTTGTTTGTGTTGTCTCCACCTCAAATTCAATAATACACCTACAAGTTTATTATTCTCAATTCGGGAATCCAGAAGACAGGAACTGTCAGACCTAGCTTCTTTTCATTTGGATAACAACAGGCAGTGGTGGGGTCAGGAAGTGAGGGGTGTCTTTCCTAGTCTTTCTGTTCTATTAGAGTCATCTAACAATCATCACATCTTCCTGTGTCAATGTTTCACAGAAGCTTTGTAACTAAAATTCTAGGCTCATTGAAGTGAATCAGTTAGTTCTTCCTTTCCATCCACTTTTTACGATTCCTAGAATGATAATATCCTAACCCAGTTCTTATTCTCTCGACTTCTCCATGTTTATTGCCTCTGTCCTTTAGTCATTTATTCAGTACAACACTATTTAAGGCATTGTGTAAGAGTCAATAACACTGCTCCTATCAGGAGTTATCAAGTAAATCAATAATGATCAGGTATGTCTCAAAATTTTATTGCATATCTCTTAGGAGACAAAATCCTATCACCTTCTGCTCTATACTTGAAATGCTGTCAAAAGGCAGAGGTGATTAATTAAAAATTATTTTCTTTGCATTATACTTATTTAAAGAATTGGCATCTAATCTCTATTTCTATCAGAGTAATTAATTTTATTTTATTTATTTATTTATTTATTTATTTATTTATTTATTTATTTTTTGGTTTTTCGAGACAGGGTTTCCCTGTGGTTTTGGAGCCTGTCCTGGAACTAGCTCTTGTAGACCAGGCTGGTCTCAAACTCACAGAGATCTGCCTGCCTCTGCCTCCCGAGTGCTGGGATTAAAGGCGTGCACCACCATCATGATAAAATCAATGATAATTTAAAGGCATAATTAAATTTTATTATAAATTCATATAAAATCAATGGAGAACTTTAATTTTTATCAATACATGGAAACAGTTTGTAAAGGACTAACTATGAAATTTAATAATTAAATAAAAGTAATTGTAATTAATTAATATGTGAATAATAGCAAATAATATTTCCAAATAAAAACTGATAATGCAAAGTATGTTTGACAAACATATACATGATTGTAAATTAGGTTTAAACATTCTAAGAATCCACTAGCATGTTAGTTTGTGGTTAGTTCACAATCCATGATGAAGGTAAAATAAAATACTACTTATAATTATCATCATTTAAGATGAGATATAATTTCATATTAATTCAAAGGGAAATATATTTAATCACTTAAACAAATTGAAAAGCTCATATATATTTGTATCACATTATTCTTAATGTTTTTTGAAAGTAAACTACTTTGCAATTAATTCTCTCTAAAATTATAAATACTTCAGTTATTAGTTCATCTACTCTCAACCCTTGAGAATTGTATAATGTTAATTCTACTAATTGTAGCAGGCATGAATTTCAACCCCATATCGCTTAAATTCCAGACAAGTAAATTTTTAACAAATATGGCTTCTTTCCCAGCTTTTATACTTTCTAATAGAAAATTATATCACCACATATACTACTAAAAAATAAGCTAATACTTTACAAGTATTCACAGACAATTCATAAAAGAATATCAGAGGAAAAAGTTCCTGGAAGAGGGAGAAAAAGTGACACTTATTAATGTTGTGAATTTTACTCCAATTTTTAATAAAAATGTCACTTTGCTAGTATCACGAAGATTTTATGACTAAAAAGCTAGTGAATGTTTAAAGAGCACTGATATAGAATTGCTTCCCATAACACTATATAGTCACAACATTGCCGATACATAATGATGCCCTTATAACGATGCCGACTCATCCCGTTGAAGGGACGACCGAGGATAAAACATATGAGCCCTCAAATCAAGATTCATACAATAATTTAGGAAACACTATTATTTTCAGTGTGTACATTTCTGTGTGTATCTGGAGTGTCTTTAGTTTCAAAATAGATATTTGATTTATTGTTCTTAATCTCAATTGAAAACCAGCACAAGTTGGAGGGTGTTTACTTCTGAAAATTACTGATTTTTATGTTTCAATATTATTTCTGCTACTACTTATTGAATTCAGAAAAATAAAACCAAGCCAAACCAAACTAACAAAAAAAAAACCTTTAAAATGCTATTCCACATTCTACTTCACATATACTTGTTCACTAATGTTCACTGCTTCCATATTCACAATAGATAAGACGAGGAAGCAATGCAAATGCCATTCCAAAAATGAATGTATAATACAAATGATGCACATATTGGAATAGCTTTTACCTGCAAGGAAAAGATGAAATCATAAAAATTTCAAGAAAAAGGATGAACCTATAAAATTTTATTGCATGAGGTAACACAAACCCCAAAAGACAAATGCCACAATTTCTTCACCATCTGTGGTGCATAGCTCCAAAACTTCACATGTATGTAAACAGCATAGTAGTAAGCAAAGAAACCAGGGAAGTGTATAGGAACCAATATTGCAAGGGACTTGGACTAGACCAGTAGGATACAGGTGATATGAAGCAGCAAATAGGAAATAGAGAGGGAGTTCTAACTAAAGAGATGGAAGGCAGGTTAATACAGAAGGAGGAACAAGGATTGGATGTGGAACATGTCATATTAAAGTTGTTTTATAAAGCTTCAAGGAATCATATTACTTTATACTTACCTAAAATTATTTATAATAACCATAAGTGTATATAATGTGTGTTTGTGTGTGTGTGTGCTGAGGTTAAGTTGGTTGAGTTGACAGTGTTCCCACCAGAGCTATCGATGGAAAGATAAAAGAAAATTAAAATAAACAGTACTAGACATAAGAAACTTCCTTTTGAATGGTTGTTAGGGTAGTCCAATTGACTTCTGAAACAATATACAGTATAGATGTAGGTCTTAGTTGCCTCTCAGGGGTTGAGATTGGGTCCCTATTGCTAATGACAACACACTCATAGGACCCAGGTCTCAGATGATTATAGATAGTTCAGATTTGAAAGCTTCTTTCTTGTGGCTTAGCATTTATGGTATGTAAATAGTATACCAGTCTCAAGGCCAGCTAAGCAGTTCAACAGTCCCTCCTAGATAAAACACATATCAACCATGCTAATTACTATTATGGCAAGATACTAATAAAGGCGAAAAATAAGTGGCAATCACATTTCAACTTCAGCCAACAGGTTTCTAATTCGACTTAAAACTCACTCAAGAGAAGAGAAACCATGCCCGGCACTGGAAATCTAGCCAGCTTCCTGGGGCTAACATAGTCATGGACCTTAGAAAAGTGTCTACTGCCACCACTCTGCTAGAAAAAGCATAATGCCATACATAATAAATCTTACCTTTCTACCCACAGATAAGTTTAACTAATACACTCCATCAAAGAAGCCTCTTTCTTTGCACCAGAAAAAGGAGAAAATTGTAGAACAAAACTGAACACACAATGCCATGATTCTCATATTGTAGAGAGCCCAGCCCCAGTGAATCTACCTGACATTGATGATCTGGAAATATCAACAAAGAGGTGTGGAAAGATAGCAAGTGCCAGAAAAATCAGGAAGTCTCTGGCAAACCAAATTTTCTTATAAGTGGTTGCATAAATAAACCCCAAAATGGCAACATTCATGGACATGTTAACCTGAAACCGGGAGATTTCCATAGGGTCCCAGTTCAAGAAAAAGAATTACAGGCCACTAATGACCTATTGGAGAAGGACAATTAGCTTACCTTGGTATGAGTCCACTTATTTGACACCTTTTTGTCAGTATAAACATACCAAGAACAAAATGGGTGTAGCAGATTATATGCATGGCATATATGTATGTGTATATACATATATATATATATATGTATATATGTGCAAACGTGTGTTTTTAGCGCATACATATTATCTATAGCATGTATTTGTGGTGACACATATATACTTGCATATAACAACAAAGACAAAGAGGTTATCAATTTAACAATAGGAGGACATGGGAAGCGTTCAATGACAGTAGCTAGGAGTGACTGGAAAGGAGGCCAGGAGGAGGGAAAAATCAAGTAATTCTATTTCAACTAAATTTGTATTTAGAAAAATAGTTCCCCAACTGTAGCAGGAGAGCCTGATGAGCAAGAAGCTAGGAGTAGACCAGAGACCATTAAACCACACACAAATGATGCCAGCAAGGTTTGCAGAGCAGCAGTGTTACATTCAATTATAAGTAATAGCAGCCCTACAAGAGCCTGCCCTGGGCTTTCAGCTGATTAAATATCCTAACTACACAGGATCTAATACGGAGACGTCAGAGAAGAATTCCCAGTTTTTACCTAGAAACCAAAGCTCTATCATTTATGTGTTAATTGGTGTGATATTGTGCAACAATACAACGAACTGAAAGGCAAAACCCAGGCTCCCTGCTGTAGTGTTAAAATGCTATGCATCTATTATCAGCTGGCTAAATTACTAGGAGTTTGTTCGCCATCTCATCTAGTTGAAATAATGCTGGGACACAGCAGGGAGGGAATGGGGCAAATCTGCAGATTGATAAATGATTCAGTTCATGGATATCTGATTTATATCTCACAACCTTCACACACCCTACCTTTTCTCCCTATAAATGATAAATAAGGGAAGATAATTAAATGTAATTTGGTATGTGATGACATGTAAATGTGATACTACATAATTAAATTATATGTGAATTATTTTGTGCTACGTATAATATTATATACAAATAGAAACAAAGGTTGAGCGCTGCCAATATTTATATTGAGCTGTAATGTCAGAGTTCTGGGCTTTTTGAGACAAAAATTTAACAAGAAATAGTTGGACTATATTCAGAGTCTTTCACTCCCAGAAACTTCATGGTGTAGAATTTTCTCTCTAATTTATAGAAGAGGAAAAATGACACCATTATAATTAACACTACAAATAAGGACACAATATGCCAAATTGCCCACATCTATTCTTCATTTTGATCTCTCCTGACTATGATATTGTTCACAAGTGTACCTAAGTTGAGTGCAGTATATAAAATAAGTTTTTCCAGTTATATCAAGGTATGTTTCTAAATTTGTACTCATTTCATTATATGACAAATAAATACCAGAAGTGTAATTGCCTAGAGCCATACTTCAAGGATAAAGTAGATAACTAAAGTAGTTGACTGTTTAAAATTTGTGACAGTTCATTTGTATTGATCTGAAAAATAGCTTTTGCCAAATATGGGTAGTTCAAATGAGTGTTTGTGATTCAGAAAGTCCTATGTGTTTTCAGCATTACTGACTCTTTACCTGCAAGGCATAAGGGCATTTTCTTGTATACCAGTGAGGATGGAGTAGTCTGTGTTGAATGTATTTTTGTTTACCAAAATCTGAAATATTAGTTTTGATAAATTCTACAATTCAGCTATTTAACACAACAGTCAGATGTAAGAAGCTATTTTAATTTAACCAAAATCAATAAAATTTAACATTTATTCCTTAGCTGTACTGAGCACATTTAATATAATACTGCAGCCAAGTGACTATTAGTCATCAAAATAAATGTTATTATATGCTGAAGTTTGTAAACAGTTATAGTTTATAAATGAAATAGCTTACAATACATTGAAAGATTTTAGTAACATTTCATGTTGGTTGCATCTGTAACACTGATTCATATCTTCATATGAATTTCAAATACCTGATACTTATGATTCAGATGCTGAAACTCTAATGTATGTGTATACACGAAGATAAATATAGGTAATATATTAAATAATCCAGTTGATGAAACAAAAAGAAATGTAGATTGAAGAGGAAGAATTTTTTGAGTGGTTCATAGAACTGGAAATGTATCTGAAGGTGTTATTTGTGAGTTTAGAGATAGACAGGTGCATCAATATCCCTACAACTAAAACATAGAAAGAAAAACGTGTGAAAGTCATCATTATCATGGACATCATCTGCAATGTCTAAGAATGATCACTAAGAAAACAATGCTATTTATACTAAATGTATAAATAGAATCACAGAGAGATAGAAGGTATTAGAAGAGAGATTGGAAGAATGAAAACAGGTAGACAAAAATAATAAGCAACACAACCCAGTTTCAAACCAAACTAAGAAGCAAACAAAAAGAGGGAGAGTAGAGGGTGTTGCCTGAGGGAGTACAATTTCATTGAGAAGAAAAAGCAGATTTATAAAGGAACCATACTGAGGTTCCAAATAAACCACCATTGAGGAACTGTTGAAATTAATTACAGCTAGTTAATAAGTAAAATTATAAAGTATAAATAGTGCAGCCTAATATGTATAAAGGGCTATAAATATTGCTTGTTTTCACAAGAAAGACTAGAATTCTCAAAGCTAAGGGGACAATGTGCCTACATAGAAGTGTCATGCCTCAGTGCATGGAATATTTAAGTGTAGAATAAACTGAGCTCTAATAGCAATGAGCTGGAAGGGCAAGGCAGGAATTGAGAAAAGGGTCTCTGTGTAGTTTTATAGCAAGACATAGAAAAATATTAGCAGCTGATGCATGAAACTAAAATATCTAGTATTTACCCACACACTGAGACAATGGGGATGTTCTATTGGGAACCCACTAAGGCCAGCTGGCCCGGGTCTGAAAAAGCATGGGGTAAAACCGGCCTTGCTGAAAATAGCGGACAATGAGGAATACTGAGAACTCAAGAACAATGGCAATGGGTTTCTGATCCTACTGCACGTACTGGCTTTGTGTGAGCCTAGGCAGTTTGGATGCTCACCTTACTAGACCTGGATGGAGGTCGGTGGTCCTTGGACTTCCCACAGGTCAGGGAACCCGGACTGCTCTTTGGACTGATGAGGGAGAGGGACTTGATTGGAGGAGGGGGAGGGAAATGGGAGGCGGTGGTGGGAAAGAGGCAGAAATCTTTAATAAATAAATAAATTAAAAATAAATAAATAAATAAAAATATCTGGTCTTTAGTAAGAATTACAGCATGAAAAGCTGATGAATATAATATTCCAGAATAAAACACATCAATAAAAATTGTTACAAAGTGTAATAAATGTTAGAAAGTAAATATTAAATATATAATATTCATATATATAATTATACATCAAAAATATATTCTGTAAGATTACAGAAGACAAAAAAGTGAAACTAAATTATTAGAGAATTAGAACATATAGTATCATGTAAACATAGTGTTAAATTAGAAAAAATTACATATTAAAAGAAATGTCCTTACATCTACTATTTTATTTAGTATACTATGATAATCAGACTGAAAATAATGATAATCAGTTGACAGTGGAATAATTTCAGATGCGTTAATACACCTTGATTTAAATTACTCAAGGGAGGACAGAAAAATGTGTGAGAAAATGATGACTGAATATTTCCCATATATTAAGATATATCCCACCTATAAAGCATTTTAGTAAGCCCCCAATAACAGCACTAAAAGACACCATAATCAAAACAGTCTATACTATTTTAGAGTAGGCAGAAAAATAGGTATATTATTAAAAAATAAAAGAAAAAGATTATAATACTGATTTTTTTTTCATTTAAAATAAACAAGGAGTTCATAAATGTCCTGAAAGGAGAAATGAGGCTGCTCAGAATCTTGTGTTGAAGATATATTTTTAAACAGTCAGCAGAACAAGAAATTGTATACACTCAAAGGATATTTAAAAGGGGAGGATTTGTTTCTTAAGATACCAACAATAGAACTGATGGCACTCTACAGGAAGAACAAAGAAGACTAGAAGGAGAGCTGCAGAAAAGAAAACACTGAGTCAGCAGGAACAGTTCACCACATGACAGAGAGCCATCCTTCTGCCTGTGTGAAAGTAAACTGCGCATGAATCCGATCCAAATTTCATGAGGAAAAGAAGGATGGAAGTATAGAAAAACATAAAACACCTAGGAAAACACTCAGTTTGGGTTCCACAAAGTGTTCTTGAATATGAAACAATATTAAGCTAAGCTAACAAATCTATGTTAACAATCAAAATGTTTGTTTTTATAAAATATGTTAAGAATATTATCTAAATAGTAAGATTAGGAGACTCACACGCAGCTTTAATAAAATATTCTAAATCAAAAGCAAATGAGCTTATTCATATATAGTAAGAAATCTGCCATAACTCCTAATAGGTTAAACAAATCCAATGCCAGGAGGAGGGCAATATGGTAGGTTTCTCATCTTCTGCAGCAATAGAATACTCGCTGCCAATCTGTGATAGGTAAAATATAGGAAGAGAGAAAATAAATGACGTTTCTTGGACTCTGCGGTGTAATGGGCAAACCACCAAGCTCACTCAGTTCTGGAAGGTACCCTCAGAGCAATGTCCTGAAAAACAAACAAACATAAAATAGATACTTTAAAGAATAGTAGAAGCTAATATGGAGCATTGTGGAATGGAAAATCTTCTAAAACAGTCCTGCGGACATGTTTAGAACAGTCCAATTTCAGTTTCAATCTCTTCCCTTTAGTTCTTCACCTCACTTAGTCTGGCGACCCTCGGCTACAAAGCTGGAAGGAGCAGCCATTTGTGGACCCTTCTGTCTGGTGGAGAGGAGAGCAAGCATCCCTGGGCACCATCTGCCCCGGGCGTTTTTCCAAGCCTTGGCGGACCTGCCTACAAGTAATCTTGGCACTCTGCTTACCCTTGCTGTTTTGCGTCAGTAACACATCCACTTCTTCTGACTACTTACATTGAAGTTTGCTCTGGTTCATCAAGACTCAGAGAAAGAGGAGAATGCGCACTGTGAAAGTGCTGTACTGTGGTCATTGGTTCCAACAGCCTCACCTTCTGAAAACTGAAATTCTGAGGAAGAAGAATTTCTTTATCTGCCGGTAGGGAAAAATCAACCATTTATTTCCATAGAGTTCTCCATTTAAAAGGTCTTATTTCCAAGGGTGTGGGGATAGCCTGAGGTGTACCCTAGCTGAGTGACAGTCCTTTCTGGGGTATGAGTGGGTTTGGGAAATTTCAACCAGGAAATGAGCTTATATTTAAAGCTCACATCCTGAAGACTTTGGAAAGATTGGTATTTACCTCAAAATCTCTCTGCTTTTCGCACACCTCAACATTAACAGTTTTCTAGAGTGATAAAGCTGAAAGAGAAATAGACATAAATTTGGGGAAGACCAAACTCAAGAGAGAAGTTAAAAGGACAGACGTTAAAAGAATCTTAAACACCTGTAAAGAGGCAAAGGCACATTAAAGGCAGCTAATTCTTATTCCAAAGAACTGAAATGCTCACTTTATATACTTACTTTTCCATTACAGAGATAATGCTGGCTTTTTTTTAAAAAAAACGAGAATCATAAGAAAATGCAAATATATATATATATATATATATATATATTTAGGGAAACTTTAATATTGAAAAGCATAACTTAGAAGTTAAAGAAGAGATAAATATAATAACAAATGATCTATGGAAACCATATGTAGCAGGAGAAGCTACATAAATATCCAAAATGGTATGTGCCCATCTGAATAAAAGTAGGAAAGCTCTTTAAAATTATATATTTTCAATATTTTAAATCCAGTTACATTGATCTTAATAGAAGAGAAAGTGGGAAATGGTCTTTAATTGGCACAGGAGAAAACTTCCTAAATATAGTGCCAGTAGCACAGACACTGAGAGCAATAATTAAAAATGGAAATTTCTGAAACTGAGAATCTTCTGTAAGGCAAAGGACATGCTGAATAAGAAAGACAAAACAGCGGCATACAGAATAGGAAAGATCTTTATCAACCTCACATCTGACAGAGGGCTGATTCTCAAAATATGTAAAGAACGTAAGAAACTAGACATCAAAATACCAAACAATCCAATTAAATAATGAAGTACAAAGGAATCCCAAGTGGCCAAAACACATTTAAGGAGTTGTTCAACATCCTTAGTCATTAGGGAAATGCAAATCAAACAACTCTCTGATATCATCTTACACCAGTCAGAATGAATAAGATTAAAAACACTGATGACAACTTATATTGGAGAAGATGTGGAGTAACGGGAACATTCCTCATTTTTGGTGGGAGTGAAAGCTTGTACAGCTGCTTTGGAAATCAGTATGGCAGTTTCTCAGAAAATTGACAATCAATCTACCTCAAGACTCAGAAATACCACTCCAGGGTATATAACCAAAGGATCCACACTCATACCACAAGGATATTTGCTAATCCGTGTTCATAGCAGCATTATTCACAATAGCCAGAACCTGGAAAAAACCTAGGTACCCCACAACTGAAGAATGGATAAAGAAAATACAGTACATTTAAACAATGGAGTACCACTCAGAAGTTCAAAAAAAAAAAAAAAGACAACTAGAAACTCCCATGCAAATGGATGAAACTAGAAAAAAAAAAACATCCTGAATGAGGTAACCCAGATTCAGAAAGACAAACATAGTATGTACCCCCTCATAAGTGGATATTAGATGTAAAAAAAAAAAGGACAGCCAACCTATAGTCCATGATCCAGATAATCTAGGTAATAAGGAGAACCCTAAGAGAAACACACAAGTACTAGCCTAACACCATGACATCTTTCTCTCAAATTGGGAAGAGAGAACAGACACTATAAAACTGTTTTCTGTCCTCAAAACATGCAATAAATGCCCTCATAAGCATCACACACACACACACACACACACACACACACACACACACACACACTATAATAAGAAATTTATTTTTACGAAGAAGTTCCATTCCTCAGTTGACTATTTACAGTAAGTCCGTAAGTCCTAATGTAAAGTTTCAGTTATGATGAGACTTATGTGACCTAAAATACTTCTTATACCTACATAAAGTTTATTTTAGTTGATAATTATTAAAATACACTAACTTCCATGACCAGGATACAGCAACAGCTCCCAACCATGCCATACAGAGGCCAGGAGCAGGTCTCAAACAAGAGCTGCCTGGAGACTCTAGCTCTAGCAAGGCACAACAATAGCACCCCAGCATACCATATGTCTGGCAGGGGCAGAACACAACCAGGAATGAGTGACTACAGAATGGCAATATGAGATAAAGAGAAAGAAGGAGAGACCGGTAGAGCGAGTTGTGTGCATGAGCGAGAGGCGATTTGAAGAGTGTGGGAGGTGAGAAATGTCTTGATGAAGATGTCCTACTGCTACCTAGGGACAGATATAAGGGTCCGGACTGTTGCCAAGTGCCATGACTTGGTCTGGTGCCCTGAGGAAGGTACAGAGTTGAGCCCATCCCTCACTGGTTGTAGAACTCAGGAGAGAGGTCCCTACACCTCACCTCTGCAGTGCAATAGAACTGAACTTGTTCTCAGGAACATAGGTAAGCTGCCCCTGAGGGCATGAGCAAGGAACAGCAGATCATGCTCCTCTTGTAGCAAGATACCCTCCTCTCCTTATCCCTCAGTATCTGCAGCTAGTGTGGGACCTGGCCTAACCTGTCATCAGCTCCAGCACTGAGAGGAATGGGCCCTTGGCCTCATCTGGGCAGCAAAGTAGAGTTGACTCTTTAGGCACAGGTTTGGATGAACCAGCCCTTAGGTGTGAGAGGGGCAGAGCTGGTATCAGCTCCCTGCTCTGTGGTGTGGTCGTGGGGACTGTTAGAATCCAAGATATGTCCCCAAGGAGACACCAACACCCATGTATGCAATAACAAGAGCACTTAATTCCAAAGTTAGGGAGACACAGGGCGACCCCCGCCCCTCCCGCAAGAAGATGCAACTTCCTTTAAGCAGAGTTAAAGAAATTCCAGGAGGAAGGGATTAATCTGGGGCTGATTGGTGGAAGGTTCAAGTTGTTAGAGAGACTGGGGAGGCTGCTGAACCAGCAAAGGGGCTTTGAGGGTCTGCAGAGCCAGCAAAAGTCTGTGGAGTATCTGCTTATTGGTTGGTCCTAAGTTGTGATTTTCCTAAGTACTGTCTGTTTAGCTCTGTCCCATTTTAGTGAATGGAAACTAAGATCTGGTCTCTGTCAGGCTACTAGAAGAGCCTGTCTTAGCTCTGGTCTGACCCTTGCCCCCAACACTCTCAAGGACCAGGGAAAGATGCCCTTCTCCCGGCTTCCCCAGGTCTTACGGCCTCCAGCTGGTGAGGGAGCTTGCTCCTTTGCCAGCTGCAACACTCAGGAAAGCAAACTCTGCACATTTTCTGTGCAGCACAGTGGAGCTAACCCTGTTCACAAATGCATAGGTGAGTCAGCTCAGAGAACTTGAGCATGGGAGACCTAGCCCACTCTTCATCTGTCATATGTCAGCATGGGCAGGAGAAAGACACACTCCTCTGCCCATAAATGACTCAGGCAGGTGGGAGAGCTGGCCCTGAGATCATAAGAGTGGGGGAAGTGACCCTGGACTCCCACCAGCTGAAACACTCAGGAGAACAAGCCCTGCACCTTGTCTGGACAGCATAAGAGAGTCAACTCTGCTGAGAGATTTGTGGGTAAGCAAGCCCTGAAGTTGTAAGCATTGGGGAGCTGTCCCCTCTACTCATCCATAATGCAGTGGTGTAGGCAGGGGAGAAAAGAACCCCCTCCTTCCTTGCTTCTCGATGCCTGTGACAGACGAGGGAGCTGATCCTCCGACCAACCATACGCAGCACCCAGGAAAGCATACCCTACTCCTTTCCTGGGCTGCACAGTAGAGCTGTCCCTCATGTGTAGGTATGGGAACACCAACCTTGAGAATGGGGAAGCTGAAGAACTGGTTTTACCCCTTGCTCATGACTAGAAGGGATGAACTATACAGGTCAAAGCTGGAGAGCTCACCCTGGTGGTGAAGACAGGGGAACCCGGGTAGGCTAACCAACACTGCAAAAACATATTGGCCCACCGAATATCCAACTGTGTGTGATCTGCAGGATAGTGGGGGAGGTCCTTTGGACCCAGAGCTGCAGGATCTCCACAGAACAGGTCAGAAGAAACAGGATGTCCAGTGAGAGTTTCCTTGAGGGCCCAGTGTTGGTTGGTGTAGCAGAAACCAAGGACCTTGAATCAGACCAATGATTCTTTCTTTTGAAAGCCTGCATATATAGCTATAAAGATAAAGGGGTTTACTTCATGATCATTGTGTCACACTGCAGCTACCATGATGAGACCCTCTCTCTCTCTCTCTCTCTCTCTCTCTCTCTCCTCTCTCTCTCTCTCTCTCTCTCCTTTTTTTCTCTTAAAATTTATTTTGTTTTATTCTGGGGGTCGAGGTGAGAGAGATATGGGTGGGATTGAGAGGCATGATGTAAAAGGCACAAAGAATAAGTAAAAAGAAAGTTTTAAAGATAAAATAATATATACCAACTGAAACAAGGAAAGGATAATATAGAAAAACATGAAATTTTATTGAACTTGACTTAGATAAAACCTCTTCCTTTACAAAAAAAAAAGTTTACTTTTATTAACATGTGTGTGCCTGTCTGTGAATGACACTTGTGCATGGTTAATGAAATAACATGTGATTTAAAATACCGCGATCACTTTAGTAAAGTATATTTCTACTGATAACTATTAAAATGCATGAACTGGAATAAGAGAAGAAAGAAAATTAACTGAGAAGCTATTGTGTATAGCTCAGATAAAACCTCTTTCTTTTCTAAAGATTTATTTTTCTTTTTTATTTAAATGTCCTTGTACCTATGCGTATATGTAAACTGTGTATATTAACTGACAGTTGCCATAAGTTGGAAATAGGCCCCCTAGATTCTAAGCAGGTCTTTGCCAGACAAGGATGCTGCAAAACTAACTCTAGAAGAGCAGACAATAGTCTTAACCACTGAGTATCTCTCCAGCCCAATATTCTTATTTTTAGTATGCCTCTTCACCAGCCATATCAAAAATACCATGAATATATCCTGGCTACTCTAAGTGAATCTATGAGGTAGGAAAATTAAAATAAACACATACATGCAAGGAAATGCCAGATTCAATCTAGCAGTCCCTATCCCTCTAATTAGCACGCTATCATGCAGCCTTTTAGCTGTCATTCACATGGGGTTGTATTTGTCAGAAATCACTGTAGGGTGTCCGAAAAGAAGCAATAAGCAAACGCTATCATTAATTGAAAAGAACCAAATCACTATGCCAGTTCACATCAGGAACTTTCCAAACACCTGGAAATGATACCTCCAGTTCACCACAGACCAGCTTCTTGTGGTATTTTAGCTGCCGCTTTACATCATAATGACATGGTAAGGAAGACACCAAACTCTTGTTTCCCTGCTGACGATGTAGTCAATACACACCTGTTTTCTGCTGGGAAAACTGCAGCACGAGATGTGGTGGCTTTTTAACCTGCAAGACAGTGACAGAGTGTCATGCTGAAATCACAGGAATCTGACAAACTTTCGCATACTGTTTGCAAATTGAACACTAGCAGTGGGATGCTGGCACGTGTGACTCTTTCAGGGATGACAGATTTGGATGCTTCAGGTAAGTCAGTATCACTGGTGACAAGCAAGGGAAAGTGCAGCCACTACTCAGAGCTATGCTTTGTACCATCCTTATTTCTGCAAACATATCTTACTTCTAAAATGTTTCCTCTAAAAGGAGTTCAAGGTAATAACAAATGTAGATATGAGAAATGGAGGGTAATTTAGATTTTACCTGAATTTGTCCACATTAAGAAATTGCAGAAAACATTAAAAATACAGTGTCTCAGCAACGGTTCATCTATTAATTACTTATGTATTTATTGAATATTCATTTCACCTGTTATTATTTCTCTGAAGTATTAGAGATTGTTCATATTTTGGTTAGTTCTATTCCAAATTGTCAATTTTATCATTAAATTTCTCCTTGTTTTGGGATGATCAAAAATAAAGAAAACTTAAGAATTTGGAGGTCTGATTAAGGATAATTTGTAATTCATTAAGAATAATTTAAAATAATATTTTATTCTTTTGTGCGTGGGAAATTGAAATCATTTTTAGATGATTTCAATGTTATAATTTATGTGGGAAATCAAGTATATCATTCACAAGTGAGGAAAAAGTTTTAGAATCTCTATTTATCTATTTATAAATTTATTTATTACTAAACAGTTGCTTTTTACATATGATCATGCCGAACAGTTTTTTTTTTTTTGTAACTGGGATATGTTGTTAGAATGATAATATAAGCAAAACCATTTGATTTTTAAAGATAATTGATTCTTAACAAGGGATTATCTAGAAATATAGCAAGAAACTCTGGACTGAATCTATCCATAACGAGAAAAAACAGTATGACATTAAGGATTACATTTTCTTTTTTATAGCATTCTTACAGTCTAATAAAATTGAACAGTCTTCCAGAATAGAATACAGGAGCTCAACACATTTCTTCTGACTGTATCAGCTAATGGGATATTTACCATTTATAATTTATAATTTGCTATTTACCAACACCAGTCACTTATGCTATTGAATTGTTTCTTAACCTGCTTATGCCTAGGAAACTCATCTCTTATCTTTGTCTAGGTTTGAGGTTTGTCTTGGTTTGTCTCATTTTTTTCATAGTTCTCAGTTTTATTGATGTTTTATTTTTTCAAATACTTTACAAAAATATACTGTTTCCTTATTATATATATCTCAATAAGTCCAATAATTTTCCTTATAACTTAATTTATAATTCCTTTCTTAAATAATAGATGATCATGTAATTGACTTGCATTTAAAGTCCAGTTTCACTGAATGAGAATCATTATCAGAGATATTTTTTCATGTGCTTTCAATCCAAGGACACGAATGATCATTGCAATCTGTAATTTCTTGCTCATACTGGAGATACATCAATGCATATGGGGAAAACAAAAGAGGAGACAGTTTTCTGCACTCATAAACTTTGTTTCTTTCAAGTGTAGAGTTAAATTTCTTATCAACAAATCAAATCCTTGTTTCTCTAAGCATTTCAGACATTAAGTAGGCCTTGATTTGAATTCAACTAATATGATATTCAGCAAAGCAGAAGAAACAGAATTTTTCTTTGTGGTTCTATTGTGTGTGTTAATTTTGATAATGTTTATCTAGCCAGTCAGTGCTTGACTCGCGTATGGTCATTTCTACTTCCTTGAATTCAACTGCCATGGGATCTGCCTCTGCCAGTGTCTGGTCTATTCCATCTGCCCTTACTGACTGCCAGGATTCCCATCAGCCCTGACAAGCTTTGGGGACAATCTGGTTTACAGCTCTCTCTGAAAATCAGAAGTCCAATTAAGTGACCATCAAATAATTGGGATATTTCAGTGTCCCAAGATACACAGTCATACTTCAACTTCATTGAAATTTAAGATGGTTTTGGACTATAGAAGTTACAGTATTTAAAGTGGGATATTCAGTTTAATGTAACCATGCCAAGAACTTTGAAAAATTGAAGTATGCATTGATTAGATCATCAGAATAATGTGAATTATTGGAATGACTTTTGGCAATGAACACCTAAAGAAATTGAAATGTGTAGCAAGGGATACAGAATTATTAATGAATATTATACAGATACTGACTTCATGAGAATAAGCAATGTAAGTTTTTAAGAATAATTTCATTCAATGTTTGTGACACGAAACTGTAATTCTCAATTTTAGGAAATATTAATTAATACAACCTCACAATACTCTAGCGACTTTGAGTTTCTGAAACTAGGTGCCTTGACTGTGCAGAGTTTGAGAGTTATTATAATATATAACACATGTCTTTGGATTTTTTTTTGAGGCATGAAATCTTACCAAACATTATCATTATAATTGCTTTGGGAAGCAAGCCGAGGACAGACTACTGCAAATCACATGATATTTATTTGGTTTTATTTCTCTGTGAAGTGGAGTTATTATGAGCATATTCATCATAGACTAACATTTGGAAAATGTTTGTCTAACACTAGTAAGACTGAAGTGGTAAAGAACAAATAGATACACTCTGTAAGCTCGAAAGTCAGATAATATAAACTGGTTTCTTATTCCTACACCTGTCATCAGTATATAAATTAAATTAATGACTAGCAAATAGTTGACTTGCTTC
The DNA here is from genome assembly GCF_018167655.1 of Microtus oregoni. Taxonomy (NCBI): domain Eukaryota; kingdom Metazoa; phylum Chordata; class Mammalia; order Rodentia; family Cricetidae; genus Microtus; species Microtus oregoni. Next base: position 18,545,601 of record NW_024543076.1, read on the forward strand.
TAATTATTGCTTCTTCAGTTTCTTTCTCTTCTTTTTTTTTTGAGGTTGAATGTTTATTCAGGGAGTTATGGAGGAGGAAGGGTGAAGGGGGGGGGGGGAGAGAGAGAGAGAGAGAGAGAGAGAGAGAGAGAGAGAGAGAGAGGAGAAAGAGACAGAGAAGGGGGAAGCAGAGAAGTGGGGAGACAGGCAGAAGTGAAGCTACCTCTCCGAGAGGAAGAGTTTCTTTCTCTTCAAAAGCTGGACTTATTTATTTGTTTGTTTGTTTTGTTTGTTTCTTTTTTTCAGAACAAGGTTTCTTTTCTATAGCTTAGGAGCCTGTCCTAGAACTCACTCTGTTTGAAGCTGCCCTCAAACTCACAGAGATCAACATACCTTCGCTCCTGGGTGATGAGATTAAAGGCATGCACCACCGCTGCCTGTCAAAGCTGGACATTTTAAAAGTAACTAAATTGGAGTGGCTTTTTTTCAAGAACTTATACCAACATGGTGTGCAAATTCCAACTGTTTGAGCTCATTAATTATAATTAATGAATAACAAGACTTTGGGTTGACTTTGTTTAAAACCATTCACACCTCTCATTCAAATACATTTTCCATAAAAAGAAATTCATATTCATATTCAAATAAAATTATGTATAGCAATATAAAAAGTCATATAATTGATTAAACAGTATTCTTACTTAATCTAGAATGAATGTTCTTTCCTACAAGCACGTCACATAATTGTTCATTTATTTTTTTATGGATAACTTGAGTAGATTTAATGAATAGGGTATAGAGGAAAGCTTGGGAATCATCTATTCAAGGAAATATGAAGTTATTCTATAACTTAAAAGTCTTGTCTCTCTAGGATAAAACAGTGAATCAAAGACACACACAAACACACACATATGCACACATGCACACAAATACACGTATTTGCACGCACACATGCAATAACAATTAGTGAAAATGAGGCCAGGAAATTGAAAGAGAGTAAGAAGAAAGAAGGATATGGAAAGGTTTATAGATAGGAACAAAAAGGGAGAAATGTTACAATTATATTATAATATCAAACAATAATAAAGGGTTATGAACATTTCATTTAAAGAGAAGAAATTCATTAGTGTTTTAAGTATAATGATATTTGAAATACAAATTAATTGCATGATTCAAATGAAGGATACCATTATTAGTATCAATCATAAGAAGAAATTATATTTTAATGTAAGTTGTTAAATTGCTCTTTGTCTCATTTCCAAGCCTAATTTATGAAAAATAACTGTATCTTTTTCATCAGTAGATGACTTTCAGCTTTAAAGTTAAGATCTCCTTTTTTCAACCTCTAAAATGATTGTATTTTCATTACATAATAAATATTTCAATATTAAAAATCATTTTTTTATTTTTAAAATCTAATTTCTTCAGTAAGTTATTGAAAGCTACACTATGTCTGTTAAATACAATTAAACACTAACTATCTCCTACTAAGATAGATTTGCCATCCACTTATGCCTTTCCTTAAAATGTGAAAGAATTAAGCTTGAATTTTATGACAGACATGCCCCTTCAGGCCTGATATATGTGCTGCAAAAAAATAGTAAATGTAACCTAAGTGTGTTTCATTTCTTCCCAGTATTATAAAAGCAAGGATAGTTAAATTAAAATCTAGTGAACAAAGGGTACTTTTTATTTGTAACTTTACAGACTCAGTAAAGATACATACTTTTATGATAATATGTATTTTTATTTAGTGAAATTATCTTGGTATATGATTTTTGTTTGTTTTCTTAGTGAATTTCAAATGAGAAGTAATCTGATATGAGATTCACCAACCCACAGCAGACTATGGACTTCCGAGTCAGAAAAGTTGGAACCTAGTGATTGTTTTTAAGAGGACTCATGAAATACTGTCTTACCTAACTCAGACTGGTTTCTCTTACAGTTATGAAAATATTGAAAAACCATGCTGAGTGAAACTTTCAGAAGAGTAAAAGAGATTTCAAAGTAACATGATGTACTTCTTTTGACATACAATCTATCCCCCTAAAATAGTAAATGGATATAGAAGAAAAGACATAAATATCAAGTGAATAGCCAAGTCCAGGGTCCATTATATACACAGAGTCCTCAGAGACAGGGATGTCTAACTCCATAATCGTCTGGTGTGAAAAAAGTCACTGTCTTTAAGTTTTCATTTTTTGTAGACTTAAAGTAAGTGCATTTTCTATGGTAGAGTGTCAGCAGGGCAGGGACTGAAGGATGTGCTCACTTGTTCAAGGCAAAGTTAGTAATAGAGAAAAACATAAAAGAGAGTTGCTCTCTACTAATGAAGATGTAAGAACAACACAGAGAGCTAATTTTTACAGACTAATAGTATAAAAATGTATGCACATTATCTTTGTCCTCAGAGTTTTTAACAGATATTATTTATATCTGCTTGGTAAAATTTGAGAAGATATATTTTAGAAAGAGTGGTAACACACAATAGACAAAACAGTAACAGCAAATGACTCAGAAGATACCTTATTAAAATATTTATTTTGTGTGTATGAGTGTATGATTGAGTAACAGGATCATACATTGCCCATGGATGACATCAGGAAATGGAGTTACAGACTTCTGTGTGCTGTCATATGTGTGCTGGAACCGGAACCTTGGTCCTCAGCAAAAGCAGCAAGTAATTTTATTCACTAAACCATCTCTTTCTTCCCAGATATATTTTTTTATGAGAGAAATTATTTTACTTTTTATAAATATTATTTTTACTTTATTTTTTTAAAGGAAACAAACTCTCTTTTTTCTATTTTACTTATCAACCCCAGTTCTGACTTGCTCTGCTACTCCCCTTCCCTCCAGTTTTTCCCCCAACCTATCCCCTATCCACTCTTCAGAAAGGGTAAGACACATTGCTCTGAGGAAAGACCAAGGCTCTCCTCACTATATCCAGGCTGAGCAAGGTATCTGTCAAAAGGGATGTTTCTGTCTCAATCAGTTGCTAGGTAACAATTGAAGATATTCATCAATCTGACTACAGGGCAAGGCCAAATCAGGAACCCTATCTACTATTGTTTATGGTCTTAGCTGGGGTCATCCTTGTGGGAAATTTTCTAGTGCCAGGTTTCTTGCTAGCCCCATAATGGCTTCCTCATTTAAATATCCTTTTTTTTTGGTCTCCATCTCTGTGCTTCCCCCATCTCTACTATCCCATTCCCTCAGGTTATCCTCTCCTTGTTACTTAGCTTTCCGGCAGTGTGAACTATAGGCTCATTATCCTTAGCTTTACAGTTAGTATCCACTTATGAGTGAGTACAAACTATGCTCATCTTTCGTGGTCTGGGTTACCTCAATCAGCGTGGTTTACATACAAGGAAATAGAAGCAGTCATCAAAATCCCCCCCCCCCCCAAAATCCAAACTTGGTTGGTTTCAGTGCAGAATTCCATAAGAACTTCCAAGAAGCTAATACATGTACTCCACATCATAGAAACAGAAAGAACACGCCAAATTATTTTTATGAGGTTCCAATCACCCTGATACTGAAACCACACAAATATTCAACTAAGAAAGAGAATTACAGATTAATCTCACTCAGAAAAATTGATGGAATAATACTCACAATAAAATACTGGCAAACAATCCAAAAACACACCAAAAAAATCATCCACCATGATCAAGTCAGCTTCATCCCAGAGATGCAGTCATGGTTCAACATATGAAAATCTATCACTGTAATCCAACATATAAATAAGCAAAAAAAGCATATTATCATCCCATTAGATGGTGAAAAATTATTTGACAAAATCCAACAACCACTCTTGATGCATGTCTTGGCAAGATCAGGAATACAACGAAGATATCTAAACGTAATAAAAGCAATATAAAACAAGCCAACAATCACCATCAAATTAAATAAAGAGTACCTCAAAACTATTCCACTGAAATCAGGAGCAAGACAAGGCTGTCCATCTCTTCATATCTATTCAACATAGTTCTTGAAGCTCTGACTAGAGCAATAAGAAAATAAAAGGAGGTCAACAGGATCCAAATTGGAAATTAAGAAATGAAACTTCCTCTATTGGAAGATAATATGATAGTATACATAAGTGACCCCAAAACCTCTAATAGGGAACTCCTATAACTGATAAAAATACTGTCAATAATATGATAGGATATAAGATCAACCAAAAAAAAATCAGTAGCCATCTATAGTTGGCAGCTGCTTATTCGTTTCCTAGCTGTGTAAACCTAAAATAATCACTCAGAAACTATATTAATTATAACACTGCTTGGCCTTTTAGCTTATGCATATTTCTAGCTAACTCTTACATCTTAAATCAACCCATCTCTATTAATCTGTGCATAGTCAAGAGGTTATAGTCTACTGGCACGTTTCCAACATCTGTCTTCTCAGGTGGCTACATGGCATCTCATTGACTCTACCTCCTTATTCCCAGCATTCAGTTTAGAATTTCTGGTTTATTTATTTTTATTGTTTTTGTTAAGCTATATATATTTGTCTCCACTCCTCTTCTTTCCTGCCCCATTTCCTTCTACTCTCTCCCATGATCCCCACACTCCTAATTTACTTAGGAGATCTTGTCTCTTTTCTACTTCAACTGTAGATTGGATTCATGTATGTCTCTCTTAGAGTCCTCTTCATTGTCTAGATTCTCTGGGTTTTTGAACTGTAGGATGTTTTTCCTTTGTGTTATGTCTAAAAGACATGTATGAGTGAGTAAATATGATATTTATCTTTTTGGGTCTGGGTTATCTCACTCAGTATGATGCTTTCTAGATCCATCCATCCATTTGTCTGCAAAGTTCAAGGTGTCATTACTTCTTCCCATTGTGGAGTATTTCATTGTGTGAATGTAATACATCTTCTTTATCCATTCAGATTATTTCCAGGTTCTGGATATGAAAACAATGCTGCTATGAACACCTGACAAGAAATAATTTAAGGGAATGAGATTTATTTTGCCACACAATTCAAGAATAAACATTACATCATGACAGGGTAGCCATCTTGGCAGAAACCTAAGGAGGTAGGTCACATTTCTCCTCCAGTCAGGAATGAAGTAAATATACACAATAAAATTTCAAGTCTTGGTCTTAGTGATCCAATTCCTTCAACAAAGCTTTACCTCCTAAATATTTCACAAACTGTCAAAATGGCACCACCAGCTGAGGGTCAGGTAATCAACCAAGTAAGTTGATGGCAGACATTTTCTACTCAAATCATAAAGGAATCTGATTTACCTTCAAACAAAATATAACTATATAGAAAAATAGAAGCATAAACATTAAGTACAACATTAAAGTATTTTAAAATGACTAAAATTTCCAGTTAATTGTATGATTTCTCTTAAATCTATTTTTATGCAAAGCAATAGAATAATAGTCACAGGACATGACACAGTAATCTGAGAACTAAGGGTTCAGAAACAATTAGTTATAATTTTATGTTGCTCTTTTATGGACTCATTTTTGTAGATATTGGAAAAATACTTGGCTTTAATCACTGGGACAAGTAAAACAATTACTAGCTTATTTCTATAAAATTACTCTAAAATATTTGTTTTCAAAGCACTGTACTATTTCCCAAAAGTAAATAAATATTTTTAAGTAAAGAAAAATTACTTGGTTGGACACTATTTTTCACTGTCAATTTCTTATAAATAAGCCTCATGACATTATTTAAGCTTATGTATTGGTTTGGCTTCATTTAGTAACTATTTAATTCAGCTTCTGCACTTTAAAGAGGTTTAATTATATCACGGCACTTCAAAAATTTTTGCATAATACCTTATGATAACTAAGCAACCGAGTAAAGTACAAAAACTAGCAGTCCTGCTTTCTCTCTTTTCCTCCCTCCTCCTCCTCCTCCTCCTCCTCCTCCTCCTCCTCCTCCTCCTCCTCCTTCTCTCTCTCTCTCTCTCTCTCTCTCTCTCTCTCTCTCTCTCTCTCTCTCAAATCCAGTTGCTTGAGTCTGACCTGTTCAGTATTTGTCTAGGGAATATCCTTTCCATTACTGCATTTGTTCCTGATTAAAAACAAAGCAAACAAAACAAAACACAACAAAATCTCTGTCTATTTGGTCTACTGTATCTTGTGATTTCTTTCTCCACTATCATTGTAAGACCCATAATTTGAGTGTCCTTAAAAGACACAATTCTGTCTATAAGACATTTATTTCATTTGGTAAATTACTTTATTAGTAATATTTTAAATGTTTAATCTGTCATTTATCGTGTTTGCCTTTCCTGAAATTTTAGTGATGAAGACTAAATAATCCCACTTTCAGTATAAATAAGTCTTTTACTATAAATGGGTTTTCTCATCTTATAAATTTATCTGATGATTCAATGCTTTTCTATATTGAAGTTAAAATATTAATACTCATCTAGTGCTGTAGGATAATACTAATTCTTATCTATGTGAATATTCTATATAATCAACCTCTAGAGTTTTGGAAGTTGCTTACAATGCACTTCCTGTTTTCTTAGATAATATTATATTCTTCTGGAGTCTTTGATGGAGTTAAAGAATTTATAGTTATAGTTTTCCTTAGTTATGATAAAAGATAAAGTAGATATAAAGATTGTAATTGCAATTCTTGCTTGATAACTGTTTTGTTATATGTAATTTTACTATGTTAAAGCTTTCATTTTTGTTTAAACAGAAAAGGAAAAATGGTGTGGGAAGTCCTTCTGTCTATGCATTGCTTTTATTGGCTAATGAATAAAGAAACTGCCTTGGCCTGATAGGGTAAAGCTTAGGTAGGCGAGGAAGACTAAGCTGAAAATGCTGGGAGGAAGAAGGTGTATGCCATGGAGCCGCCAGAGTCAGACATGCCAAAACTTTGACAGTAAGCCACTGCCCTATGGCAATACACAGATTAATAGAAATGGTTAAATTAATATGTAAGAGTTTGCCAATAAGAAGTTAAAGCTAATGAGCCTAGCAGTGTTTTAATTATTATGGTTTCTGTGTGATTATTTTGGTTCAGGGCAGCCAGGACAAACAAGCAGCCTCCTTGCAACAAGGTAACACAGAATGAGAATGATAAACATAGAATGTACTCATTCATAAGTCGATATTAACTGTAAAACGGAGGATTGCTACATACCACAGACCCATAGAAACTAAGAAACTAGGTAGCTAGGAGGGTTCATTGGGGGATGCCCAGATGGTTACAGGAAGGGAAAGTAGAAGTGATTTCATGAGTTGACTGAGGACAGGTGGGGATGGGAACATGAGTAATCAGATTAAGGAGGATTGAAGGAGTTCAATACCAAAAGAGACTGCTGGAAAAAGGAGGAGTTTGGAGTAAGGTAAAAACCTGGTGCAAGGGAGTCACCCAGGAATCTACAAGGATGCCCGTAGCTAACACTCCTAGCAAGAGCAGTATTAAATGGTCCTGTGATCAGGCAGGACTTCAAGTGTTGGGAGTGGGAAACTAACCCAGTCATATAATCTTTGGCCCACAATCTGCCCTGCCTATGGAAGGTGTTGGGGTAATAAGAGTGACCTAGAGATTGAGAGAGTGGGCAGCCAATGACCAGCCTAGCTTAAAGCACATGCTATGAGAATAAGCCTACCTCTGACCCAGCATGGAGCATGAGTGTCCAGAAACTAGATGACCCAGAGACCTAGAATAGAACCAAACATGGTGTGAGCAAAAAATAATGGTCAGTGTAAAAATGCCTAACAATATTCTGCTATACATATAGATTGGTGCCTAACCCAATTGTTATCTGAGAGGCTTCACCCAGCAACTGTTGGTAACAGACACAGGACCAAGCCAAACATTAGGTAGAGCTTGGATAATTATGAAGAAGAAGGGAAGGAAGGAGCGAGAGGCATCAAGGACACCACACAAAAACTCATAGGATCAACTAACCTTGGCTCCTAGTGGCTCACGGAGACTGTATCAAAAAGTATGGGACTTACCTAGACACTCTGCAAATATTATAGTTGTGTAGTTTGGTTCTCTTGTGGGACTCCTAAGAGTGGGAATAGGGGGTGTCTCCAACTCGTTTACTTTAGGGACTCTATTTCTCATACTAGATGCCTTTTCTAGTGTGAATACTATAAATTGATGAGTTTTGTTTTGTTGATATTCATGGGAGACCTGCCCTTTCCTAAATAGAAAAGGAGGAGTGAATTTGGGGTGGGAATAGAAGCAGGTGTGGGAGGTACTGGGAGGAGAGGAGGCAAGGGAAACCATGGGCAGGATGTGAATTCAATCAATCAATCAATCAATAAATAAATGTATTTTTTAAATTAATGAACCATGTTAAACTTTCTCTAGACGCAATCATGCTATTGTTAAGCAAAAAGAAAATTAATGAAATTTAAATATCTTTAATTAAAACAATTACTTTCAAAGACACCTTTATAAAATTTGTAGGGACTTTTACCAGCCAGCTCAATCATGGAAAGCATGGCTTAGGCAGGCCTTTCCCTTCTCCCCATTCCTTTCGTCTTGGTAAAAAATCATTAGATTATATTCCTAAAACTAGCCACCAAGGTCTATTACCATATTTGGCCAATTATTTCCAGACATCAAGATATTAAATATTAAATCAAAGTCCCATTTCTTCCAAATGGCTAAGATGCCCATTCACATCTTGTCACATCCTAACCCACTCTGAAACAGACATCCCCTCTTTCCTTCTTTAGCATTATACTTGCAAGATTGTTTGCTGCTCTTTTCCTACCAGAGCTACTTTATCTTCTCTCCCCTACTTAATATAGGATCTCTCTCCAAAAACAGGTGTTTGGGTGTTGTTTGTGGTTAATCCAGGGTCTGTGAGAGAATGCCAGATATGTATGAGTCTCCTTAGTATTATTAATACATTTGAAAATATTTGAAATAGTTTTAAGACAAAGTTCAAAAATAGAGTTGGAACATAAATCATAGTGCGAGAGCATTAAAATTTTTATGTTAGTAATAATTACAGCTTTGATATGTTTTAGAGAATTTGGGACACTTAATGTTTTTTATAGCCTCATCTCATTAAAATTCAGTTATTTAGTTACAACACATATTCACAGTTAAGAACATATGTTAACTATGCTAAGAAACTACTTATCTTAAAAATCAAAGAAAATGGGGTTGAGAGCTATTTGAGAAAAAGGGAGGGAGATCAATACAGAAAAAAAAGGGATTAAGGAGGCAAAATTAATACTAAGGATGTTTAGAAAATTTACAAGGAGTTCTACTGTTTTTCTTTCACCCAAAAATATTTTTTTACATTAAAGAAAGTAAAGCAACTTGGAGTGACAGTCTCCCCCCCCCCCCCCCCCCAAAGAGCCTTATACTATCTAACAAAAACTACAGGACCAAATGTGGCATACTTTTTTTAAAAAAAATTATATTGGGGGAAATCTATGAGACTCTACAAATAATATAGGCTAAACTCATTGCCTTTGCCGAAAGGAATGGGGAGAAGGGAAAGGCCTGCCTAAGCCATGCTTTCCATGATTGAGCTGGCTGGTAAAAGTCCCTACAAATTTTATTAAAGGTGTCTTTGAAAGTAATTGTTTTAATTAAAGATATTTAAATTTCATTAATTTTCTTTTTGCTTAACAATAGCATGATTGCGTCTAGAGAAAGTTTAAGAGGGTTCAATAATTTAAAAATACATTTATTTATTGATTGATTAATTGATTGATTGAATTCACATCCTGCCCATGGTTTCCCTTGCCTCCTCTCCTCCCAGTACCTCCCACACCTGCTTCTATTCCCACCCCAAATTCACTCCTCCTTTTCTATTTAGGAAAGGGCAGGTCTCCCATGAATATCAACAAAACAAAACTCATCAATTTATAGTATTCACACTAGAAAAGGTATCTAGTATGAGAAATAGAGTCCCTAAAGTAAAAGAGGTCTCAGAAGTCCTCATCACTAAAGATATCTCACATTTTGGACATAGGAGTCAGAGAATTTGACCTGTGTACCTCTTCCCTATGGACTAGCTTTCCTCAAACCCAGTGTTGACATACAAGCCACCAAGGACCAGAAACAATATTCCTACCCAGTTATTATGCCTATGAAACACAACAGTAACCAAAATGGAAAAATATCCCTACAGGTGTAATAGTAGTGACACTCATATCTTTGTGACGACAGATGTCTAATTAAACTTAAGGCACACTCAATATAAGGGAAATAACTCTCATTGCTGGAAATCAAGCCAACTACCCATGGCTATTGGATTCTTTTGTCTTAGAGCAAAATCTCTTATATCCATTTTATTAAAGCAACATAATTCCAGTGTCATGAATACTTTTGCTTAAATCCACAGATAGTGTCGTTCTCACTGATCATAAAATATGTTTGTTTATCTTGGCAGCAGACAGACCATTTTAGAAAATTAGTACTGGTCAAAATTCAGAGAACAACTGATGAAAAAGTTATTGGCCTCAATGGAAAAAATCTAGACTACAATTCTGAACTTAAGTTTCAGGGAACACCATTGAAAGGAGAAGTGCAAGACTGTAGGTCCTAGAACAGAGAAAGTTTAGCATAATCCCCCAACAGTATGGCAACTAAAAAAGACCTGAACAAGGACAATACTAATACACATGCTAAAGCAGAAGCAGAAAAACTACCAGGGCCCGATTCCTAAACAAAGAACTACAAGCAGCCATGGGGTGAAGAAGGCAGGATAGTAAGTCTTTCCCCAGGATGGAGGTAACTAATTGCTAATCAAAAACTAATTAGCAAGCTATGAAATTATGCAATGAACAGGTGTGTGTGTGTGTGTGTGTAACAGTAACAACTAAAAAAAAAGAGAATAACAGGAATTAGAGAATGGACAAGGGGGGGAGAATGGGAGACATTGGAATGGAGGAGAATGAAGGGAAATAAATCAATGACGTTTTAATAAAGTATTGATCAAAAATAAAACAAATTCTGACAAAGATGTAGAAGAAAGGAGCATTTGTACACTCCTTATGCAAATTAAAATTTGTACAACCATTGTGAAATTCTATATGGATGCTCCTTAAAAAACTAAACCCAAACTATGTTGTGGCTTTACTATAGCACTTTTGGCAATATATTGGAAGGACAAGTAGCTTACTCAAGATGCTACAGGGACTACTGCCCCTTCATGTTTCCACAATGTTCTGTAAAATGAGCAAATTACTGAACTAACTGTATGTTTGAGTCAACATTGAATCAGTAAAGAATATGTCATATTATATATAGTGGACCTTGATTCAATGATCAATTACAGTTGGGCTTAGTGGATTATTAATTAAAAGAGGATATGAAGTTGAGAAAACGATGTGTTGCAGTGAATCCAGGAAGTCTAAGGGGAGAGTACACTGGAGGAAGACTTACTATCATGCCTTCTTCACTCCATGGCTGCTTGTAGTGTAGATAGGATTTTCATCGTATACATTTATAAAATTCCAAAAAATTAAAATTTCAAAAGAAAAAGAATGACATGTTATCATATTTAGAAAAAATGTTTGAAGATGGGGAATATATTAAGCAAAATGCATCTGGCTGAAAACAACCAGCAATGCACATATTCTTATGAGTCTGAGCTTGTGTGCAGATTTTATATATAAATCATTTCTTTACATGACCTTAAATTAGAAATGAGATTGTCTGGAGGAATGAGGCTGAATTACAGGTAAGGTAATTGTTAAAAAGTGCACATCAAGGGCTGCATATAGTCAAAATACATTTTATTTGCAAAAAAAAAATTCATGACATCAAGCACTGTGAACTATTAACTCAGACCCATGCAAGAAAAAAAAAAAACAAATTAAAGCTATCACATGGAAGATTAGAACACATAAATGAATCAGTTCTTATCATTTAGGGAACAGAAACAACAACAAAACCAAAAATAAGTAACATATTTTATCTTTTGATTAGGAATACTGATTGAAGTCAGTGAAACACCTCATTTTTTTATGTTTATAAATTTACTGCATGTGGGGGTATGCATGACTGTGCCCACACCTCTTCCATATTGCATATGTGTAGGTCAGAGGACAGTTGAAGGATTTGTTCTTTTTTCATTACACCATGTGATTAGTCAGGTTGTTGGAAAGTCCCTTCACTCACTGACGCATGTTCCTGGGCCTTCACTGTCTCTAGCAGATCCTTTGCTTTAATTGTTAAACTCTGAGTTGGCTGAAAGTAGAAAAAAGGAGTACTTTGTAGGAAGCTCATCAGTAACAATGTTCTAGATGGAGATTGCAAAATATTAACAAAACAAGCACACACACATATTTTTAAAAGATGTATATGTATTTTAATTATTTTGTCTGTACCATCATGTTTTCACAATAAAATATTAGTGTTTTTAAAATGTTTTAAATCATAATGCCCTTATTGAATTTTAATGAAAATAAAAGCTAAAAAGGAAATTAAGAAAATAATAAGCTTACTATAAGTATGAATATTTTATTTTTTGCTCTGTGTATTTTCTTTAGTCTTATTTTTAATACCCTGCAAATTCTAAGGGGAAATCATTCACTTGTCATGAAATAGCTTTTTGTAAAATTGTATGAAGTTTTGGATATATTTTTCTTTTCCAAACAACCATACTGAAGTTGCTAAAATAAAAATTTTATAATTAAAGCAGCACCAATATCCAATTTCCCTGCCCTGTGGGAAGTCCAAGGAACCCCCACCTCCATCCAGGTCTAGTAAGTTGAGCATCCAAACTGCCTAGGCTCCTACAAAGCCAGTACGTGCAGTAGGATCAGAAACCCATTGCCATTGTTCTTGAGTTCTCAGTAGTCCTCATTGTCCGTTATGTTCAGAGAGTCCGGTTTTATCCCAGGCTTTTCCAGACCCAGGCCAGCTGGCCTTGTTGAGTTCTCAATAAAACATCCCCATTGTCTCAGTGTGTGGGTGCACCCCTTGCGGTCCTGAGTTCCTTACTTGTGCTCTCTCTCCTTCTGCTCCTGATTTGGACCTTGAGAATTATGTCCGGTGCTCCAATATGGGTCTCTGTCTCTGTCCCCTTTCATCGCCTGATGAAGGTTAATATTCAGGAGGATGCCTATATGTTATGCTCAACTTCCTTAGCGATCAGGGAAATGCAAATCAAGACAACTTTAAGATACCATCGTACACCTGTCAGTATGGCTAAAATAAAAAAACACCAATGATAGCCTTTGCTGGAGAGGTTGTGGAGAAAGGGGTACACTCATCCATTGCTGGTGGGAATGCAAACTTGTGCAACCACTTTGGAAACCACGGTGGTGGTTTCTCAGGAAATTTGGGATCAACTTACCCCTGGACCCAGCAATACCACTCTTGGGAATATACCCAAGAGAGGCCCTATCATACAACAAAAGCATATGCTCAACTATGTTTATAGCAGCATTGTTTATAATAGCCAGAACCTGGAAACAACCTAGATGCCCTTCAATGGAAGAATGGATGAAGAAAGTATGGAATATATACATATTAGAGTATTACTCAGCAGTAAAAAACAAGGACTTCTTGAATTTTGTATACAAATGGATGGAAATAGAAAACACTATCCTGAGTGAGGTAAGCCAGACCCAAAAAGAGGAACATGGGATGTACCCAATTTTAGCTTTTTAAATTTACTTCCAAGCCTCAATGTTTGATGTTTAATGTTTTATTGAAAATTACTTTTCTGATTTTATTTTATCAATTATTTATAGATAAATGACAGCTATTGTAAGCTAATTTCTTAAAAATACAGAATATTTGTAGGAAAAATATATGGAGGGGTAAAATTGCAGTTATAGGGAGGAATAGACATCATTTTATATCCACTGCTTTCTTTCTTGATAATAAACCAAATGTCTCAAAAATGCAAAGAATTCAGCAATCTGTACAGAAAATGCTAATTTGCTGTGTACAGTGACAGCTGGAATCTTATGACACTGATACTGTTGATCATATTTTTGCTTTGAAGGTTGATTCTGAACTTCCATCTTATATGAGAAATTACTTTGGTTTAAAAATGCCACTTTTTCCTTTTATAATACATAATTTATGCATTTTAATCTATAATCTCCCAAAGTACTGAATTAGGAGGTTTGACTTTACAAAGTATTAAGTATAAGTATTTTCTTCTACTCCTTTTAAATTAACCTTCCATTAATTTCGAGTGATTGTTCCAACGTCTGTTATGGAATAGTATATACAAAAAGATTTTATCAATTTTTATAATACCCTTCAAAATCTTAAATAACTCAATTATATTTTCCCTATCTCTTCACATTTGCAGGCTAAATAATCTTAGCATCCTTTCTGGATTTTTTTAACAGCCATAGATTTCATTCTACTTTAACCATTTTATGTGTTCTTTTGTGAACTCTTTCATTCTTATCTTCCCCCAAGGGATAAATCCTAACTTAAGACAGTGCTTAACATTGGAATGTTCTATATATAATTATAACATACATTAGTTCTATTAATTTGCATTTATATACCATTTCTTTTATGCAAAGTGCCTTTTAGTTTATCTTTATAATATTTCTGGGAATGCATTAGCATATGTTTTTGGAAAGAGAAAGAACAAAGTGGTTCAAACTAACCCCAAATCACTAGAGGTACATCTAAATCATCCTTTTAAAACAACAAAATTGATGTTTCTCATTTAAATAATCTATTTAAAATGCTAATTTGATTGATGGGAACTTACAAAAAGGCCTTGTTAATTTTCTAGCAACAGAAGGAACAAGGGAACAAATGATGATAATTTTACTATAGTTTTTCTTTCTAAAGCAGTAAGACCACTTTTTAATGGATGTGAATGACTTATAAAGCACAAAATTGTCATTTATGTTTTTAACCAGTTTTCTGTTTTTTTTTTTTTTTCTTTTTCAGATAGTCTCATTTCTTAGGTTTTCTTAACTTCCAATGCAGGCAAAAATGACCTTGATTCTCCTACCTTCCCATCTTAAAGGCTTAAAATACAGCGGTATTTCACTACACTCAACAATTCTTCTGATGATTTTGTCTATAGAGGTCTGTTATAGACAGTTGACTTGGTGAAAATTTATCATGGCAATTTCTAGGCTTTCTATCATTTGAGATTATATCTAAAATTACAATCTAGTCTAATATTTTCTCCTTTTTTTCGAGTGGCGAAATCATAAGTGTCACATATGATATAATCACAGCTTTTAAGGTTTCCCTGAGCAATTTCAAACTAAATTTCAGAATTCAAGGAACAAGAAAAAATTGTTTATAGCCATCATCTTGAAAATCCTAATCAGTCCACAGCACAGAATAATTAAAACAGACATCCGCATGTGCTCCCTGGAATACTAGAAGGCACTCCACCCTCTTGTGGGTCTAGCTCCAGAGCACTAGCATCTGTTCTCAATTATAGCTCTTGAATACAGCACTAAATATGATCATCTGGATGTCAGGTGTTTATGGATTGTAAACTGCTATTACCTTTTCATGTCAAGATTAGTGCCCTGTATTTATCCATCTCTGCAACTATAATGCAGGAATCTTTCCATCATCAAAAGTATAAAAGGAAACAAGTAAAAATTTCTGTGCTATCAGCCATATGTCACCGCAACAGTTTGTTTGGGTAGCTCTAAATGCCCCTGGGACTTTTCACATGCATCTCATTTTTTTTTCATTTTTTATATAACTCCTCATGTCTTCAGAGCAACATATTTTAAATGTTGATAGATATTAACCTATATTAATCACACCAAAGAGATATGAGTAAATAAACGGAGATATTTTTATTCTACCGAGACCTTGTTTAAATTTTAGAAAGCAAATTATTATAATAATAGCAATTTGGGAGCTATTCGTTGAATTTTTTAGAGAAAATTCATTTTCTAAAAAAATATGCTGATATTCGACCATTTTAAGTTGTATATACAGATATAACCAAAAAAGCATAAAAAATATTGCAAGAGGTAGAAGAAGGAATATTAATACATTTTTAAATTAATAGGAAGATGTGATTAGACAAGGTGGATTTTGTTATGTCTCATTATATTATCCCAGTAAACCCACACCTCCATGTATCAGTTCATACTAAAAAGTGAGGGTAGTACCTGCATTACATGAGGAACTATCAATACAGTAGATCCCAGTCTTCTCTTCCTTACGTAATCGAAGGGTAACCCCATGAGTCTATAGATACATACTTGGCACCAGACGACAATGTAACAGGACTAGAAACCATATGTATTTTGGCAACTTCTTCATGTAACTCACTTGTGTCTTCAGGACCTGCCTGGGCCCAATCACTCACACACACACCACACACATACACACACACATCACTTACAATTGCAAATAAATTTCTGTTGTGCACAACCATATAAATGCTCATCAAAAGGTAACTTCTGCTTTTCGGATCTTCAGGTTGATCCCCAATTTCTGACCCTGAGTTTTTATTAATTGTGCATCACATATATTCATAATTTACACTGCTATTCATAACAATAGCAAAATTATAGATATGAATTAGCAAAACAACTTATTGTTGGCAATCAAAATGTCATGAAGTGGTGATCACAACATTAGGAAAGTTGAAAACTATTGCCTTAGCTTGAATATCTTGGCATGCACTACACTACTTGACTCCTAAAAATTTCATTATTGTAGAAGACCTTTGAAATTTGGGTGAATTTATTTCTCATCCTTTGATAAACATATGTGCTTCCAATGATCTGAAAGTTGTTACCATATGCTCCTTTGTTCTAATCAGTATGATACTGTCAGTGCATTGCACCAGTGTGATACTTTGTGCAAGAATCAGAGGATCGAGACATCCCTTCTAAGTTATGACAGATGGAAGTAGAGTTAATATACCCTTGATGTAGAACTGCGAAATATTCTCTTACCAGCTGAAAGCAAATTGCTTCTAGGGGTCTTTAAGGATAAGTAGCATGAAAAAGGCATTCGTTACATCAGTGGCTGCACACTACGTACCGGGAGATCTGTTAAGGAAGTAATAAGGATATTATGTCTGGTACAGCAGCTGCAATTGGAATCACTACCAGTTTCAGTTTTTAATAGTCATTTGTAATTCTCTATGATCCATCTGTCTTCTTCACTTGACAGGCAGGAGAGTTATAGGGGGATGTGATTGGAAGCATAACTACTCTATCATTCAAGTCCTGATTAGTGGTGCTAATTTCTCCTGTTCTTCCAGGGATATGATACTGGTTTTGATTCACTATTTTTTTTCTTGGAAGAGGCAACTCTGAAAGCTTCCATTTGGCCCTTCCAATAATAGCCATCACTGCACAGTTCAGGAGACCAAAATGAAAATTCTATCAACTTCAAGGAATACTTCTTCCTATTATACTCTTGGGGTCCAAGAAAATAACCACAGAATGAGTTTGAGGGCCCACTGGACCTACTGTGAGTCAGATTTCAGCCAAAACAATGGTGTTAATAACCTGGCCTCTAAATGTCCCTACTTTACCTGAAGGACCACAATATTTCTTGGGACGTCCTGGAATCTTCTTCAAATAAAAACCACTATTCAATAGAACCTGAAATGTCTGTTTGCTTCTTTTCCCCTACTATATAGTTACCAACGTAAAATTCTGTAGAATTACTGGAGAATGGTATTTCATCAAGGTCCTTACTCAGGGAAACCTACATTTCCTGCTATTCAATAGGTTCTATGTCTGTAAACTAGCTCAAGTCTGGACATTGGTTAACAATCCAAGTATACATTTTGCCATAATCTAATGTAGCTTTTCTTTCTTTGTGTGAGAATGCTTCTGCTTACACTGATCCAACAAAACTTCGGTAAACTTGTTACATTTTTCATGCCTGAAAACCTCATAACCAATTAGTAAGTACCAAAGATCAATATGAGTCATGCCTCCATAAAATTCACTTTGTCTGTGCTATCCATTACCGGTTAAGTCATTATTGACATTGCTTGGTCTGTGCTGTCTAGTATGATAACAAGGATCACCTAACCTTTGGATGAGTCAGTGCTGCCACTAGGCTCCTGCTACTTTCATGTCCCAATTAAACCCAAAGTATCTAAGTCATCCAACTGAATAGCAATGTCTCCAAACATAATGCCTGACATAAGGAAAAGGGAAACAATAAAACTATTCAAATGTACTTGTACCCTTCTTGCCTTTATTGCAACTTACAGAAATAGTGAAGGACATGACCTTTGGGCTGTCCCATTGTGGAAGATTAGGCTTTCCATAATATTTGCACTCTAGCATTGCAATTACCCTCTTAAAATTCTTTCATCACGGTTAAGTCAAGGGATATCAGGCATCTCCAACTCCTCTTCAGTACCCCATCTTTTGACAAATGCTTCAGTCAATTATTCAAACAAACTTTTCTTACCTGTTGTTGTTTGTTTTTAATCTTTGGCTTTTGGGCTCTTTTGGGAGCCTCCCACCCAGTTACCAAATACATCACACTCAGATGCTTATTCTTTCTTATGATGCCTAACCTTAGCTTGAGTTTTTTCTAGATAACTTTTCTTTACCTTAAATTATCCTACCTACCTTTTGCCTTTGAGGTTTTAGTTTTCTTTATTTTCTCTACCTTTATTTCTCACACTGTGGCTTGCTGTGTGTGGCTGGCCCCTGATGCCCTCCTCCTTTTCATGCTCCTCTGTATTCATCCTCCATCCCCAGATTTCTCCTCCTATTTATAGAGCCATTCAGCTCTTAATTAGGCCAATCAGGGGTTTTAGACAGGCAAAGTAACACAGCTTCACGAAGTTAAACAAATGCAACGTGAAGGAATGCAACATATCATTGCATCATAAAAAAATGTTCCACAGCATAAACAAATGTAACACATCTTACAATAACATTCCACATCAATCACCTTTTTTTTTAAATGTACACTCTTCCATATTAAACCAACAATCTCCACTAAGAGAGCCCATGTCAATAAGCATATCCTAATCCAATTTTAAGTTCCTTTTACCATTATACCATACTCGTAAAATCTATTTCCACACATATTCCCAAGACTTGTGCTTCAATAAATTAGCAAATTCACTGTGCTATTTAGTAATATAGTACACCTCATTGATTGCATCTTCTACCTCTATTCTAGGAATCTACTTTTCGCTAAGTCTTGTTATAGAGGCAGCTGATGTCTTGAGGGAAATCAATATTGTCTTGCTGGCATTTCTTTCAGAGAAGGTAATTGCTAATCTAGCAGGCAATGAGGGATTAATTATCTCCATCAACAATAAAAAGGGCTAACTTTCAAGGGGTGAGACTGAAGGGAGATGTACTAATTCTTCAAGTGAAAGAAACTCTTGAGAATCTGAGTGTTAAAAGTTCTCACCCTTAATAGGGACCTCCCCGACAACTAACTCTATTCCAATTGCAGGGTCTTATTCTTTACCAATTAATGCTCTTATTTTAACTGCCAACACCTTCCAGGGCAGGGGCGTCATTTTTCCATATAATTCAGCTAACCTTATAATGAGGACTTCGGTTTGACTTTCCACAATTTGAGCTTGCTAGCTGCTGGAAAGAAGAATCTCTCCCAGTGCACACTTACAAACCTCCACACTGCTTATGAACATCTGGAACTACTCAATATTAACACTAAACTCATTGTTCTTCACTGAATTCTGAGATGCAAGGAGTTAGTTAATTTAATCATGGAGTTCATTCCTATCTTTTGTCAAATTGGCCAAAGATTTCAAGAGCAACTGGCTGGTATAAGTTTTGCAGCTCAGATGGAAAGGGATCCTGACAGCCCAGAGCCAAGTACCACAAAGTCACTGTAAACTGCCCTATAGTCAGCATTACACTTTTCCATATTTTTCCACAAACTCTCAAAACTTTTATATACAGAGCCAACAAATCTGTTGGCACTCATAATTGGTGAATAAGGATAATCAAATGCATTTATCACCTCAAGTTTGTAAAATAGTTTACACCGTGGGATTTTATTATTCTCTTAGATCCCTAGAGAGGCTACAGTAATTAAAGAGGTTTTGTAACTGTATGAATAAGCAAACCGGAAAGCATATTCCAGATACTTGAAATATTTATCTTTATACTTCTTTTGCTCTGGAATCACTTGTGGTACAATTATCTGCATTAGCCAAAGTTCTCTAGAATACAGAATTTATTAAATAAACTACATATCTGGGGTTTATTCAATTATAATTCTATGTGTATGGGGTTGATTAGAATAAATTTCAGGTTATAATCAAAATAATCCAACAATGACTGGGTATTAATGTGAACTTCAATATTCCAGAAATTGCTCAGTCCATGAACCTGGATGTCTCATCTATTCTTTGGTAGATGCTGGAGTCCTGAAGAGACTCTAATGCAAGTGAAGAAATAGACTTGCTAGCAAGACAGGGCAAGCATGAAAAAAAAAAAAAAAAGCTTCCTTCCTCAATGCTATTATATAAGCTTCCAAGCAGAAGTTTTGGCCAAGATTAAGTTTATGTCTTCATACCTCAATATCTAGATTAGAGGCGTTCTCACTTCAAATAAAACTAATTCCCTCACGGGTATGGCCTCCATTTTGAACTTTAATTAATATCACATCTAGTAAAGGTGAAAATTAGGAATAATCATCACATAAATGATTATGCTTTTTATAATTTTAATATATCAAATGGAAAAGTAAAACTTTATTTTAAAAATATGAAAAATATCCTGTTTTGAAATATAATGTTACTATATGAGACATTGCATGCCCTAATCTCCTTGAACAGGAAAAAAGTACGTAATGCTTTCACAAAGTTAAAAAGTGATGTAAGTGAATCCTTCTTACTGAATAATGTTATGGTCAAATTTTGATGTGTGGTACTACATTCACAATGTTGACATTTTTACAATGTTTATTATAGGCAATAGCAACTAAGTACAATATTATTTCACTGAGACCAATAAAAGTTTCTCCAACTTTCAAAGTATTTTCTTCATTTCACAAGATTTTTTTTTCTTTTTAAATTGTATTTTAATTAAATTTAAATATACTTTGAACATATTCTTCCCTGCCAACAAGATCTTCTAGATCATACCCTCTTCTATCCTACCCAACTTGAAGTTCTTTCTCAAAAAACAATCAAAACCACTCCAAACCAAAAAAATTAAACAAAACCAACCTCACCAAACTGTGCCATACTAAGATGACAGTCAACTGTTCCTGGAAATTAGGCTGTCCTAAAGGGTTTGAAATATCCAGAGTCTCTCCACTAGAGAAAATTGATTTTCCTGTTCCCAGCAAGTGTGACTGTTCAGTTGTTAACTGATAGAGGATTCTTCTCTGTATGCTGTAAATATGTTTTTACTAGAATTGGTTAAAAAAAGAAGTTACTTCTGCCTATAGCAGGAAAGAATATAGTAAGGCTGGAAAGAATATATAGAGAGGGTCAGGGATATATAGGCAGAGTCAGGGAGACACCATGTAACTGCTGAAGGAGACAGATGCCCAGGAACCTTGCCAGTAAGCCACAAGCCTCATAGTAAAACATAAAATAATAGAAATTGGTTAATTAAATATGTAAGAGTTAGTTAATAAGAAACCTGAGCTAATAGCCAAAGCAATGTTGTAATTAATACAGTTTCTGTGTCATTGTTTGGGTTTGGCAGGCAAACCACCTACAGTTATCATCTACCCTAGTGGCTAAGTTTTTGCTCATTCCTTACTTCTTTAATTCAGTTTTTAAAATATACAAAATAAGATATAATAATATAAAACAAAGCACTCACATCTAAGTTGGATAAATGAACAGGAGGAAAATAGACGAAGAGAAGGCATAAGAATCAGAGACCCCATATTTACACACTCAGGAACTATATAAAAACAGTAACTAGAAACCATAAGATAAGCACAAATAACATGGTACAGACCAGTGTAGAGCCTGTGCATGTTATTTCAGTCTCTATGAGTTCATATGTGTTTTGGTCATATATAATTAGAGGACCTTGATTTCTGGGTATCCTACATCTTCTCTGGCTCTTACCCTATTTCTGCCTCCTCTTCCATGAGCTTCCCAGAGCTCTGAGCAGAGAGCTTGATGAAGACATCCCATTTAGGACCAACTGTTCCATGCTATTACATTCTCTAAGTAATGTCTGGGTATAGGTCTCTATTTGTGTGCCCACCTGCTGCAGGAGGAAAAGTTTTCCTCAAGATATCAAAAAAAAAAAAAGACATTTATCTGAGTATACCTTGATGAAATTGAGGAGTCATTGTATTACTATATATATATATATATATATATATATATATATATATTTAGGTCAGTATTCTTTGATTTTACCATAGGTTTTGGGGCTATCTAGGTGAAGGTTCATGTTCACCCAAGCAGTGGCAGTTGGAGACAGAGACAGAGATAAACATAAGAGCACTGGACTGAGCTCCCAAGGTCCAGTTAAAGAGCAGAAGGATGGAGAACACGAGAAAAGAAGTCAGGACCACAAGGCTTGGTTAACCCACTGAGACAGTGTGCCTGAGCTAATGGGAGCTCACCAACTGCAGCTGGTCTGGGAATGAATAAGCATGGGATTAAACTGAAAGCTTGGAATGTGGTTGACAATTGGAGCACACTGAGAAGCCAATGATAAAGGCACTGGGATTTGTTTCTACTGCATGTACTGGCTTTTTTTTTTTCCTTTCTTCTTTTTTTTTTAATTTTATTTATTTATTAAAGATTTCTGCCTCCTCCCCGCCACCGCCTCCCATTTCCCTCCCCCTCCCCCAATCAAGCCCCCCTCCCTCATCGGCCCAAAGAGCAATCAGGGTTCTCTGCCCTGTGGGAAGTGCAAGGACCACCCACCTCCATCCAGATCTAGTAAGGTGAGCATCCAAACTGACTAGGCTCCCACAAAGCCTGTACTGGCTTTTTGGAATCCTATTCTCTTTGAATGCATACCTTCCTAAGCCTGGAGATAGAGGGGAGGGACTTGGACTTCCCACAGGGCAGGGTGCCTTGCCTCTCTTAGGACTAGAGGGGGTGTGGGAAAGGGTAAGTGGGGGAGTGGGAGGAGTGGAGGAAATGGGAATTTCGATTGGTAATATTTATAAAGTAATAAAAAATATAAAAATAAAAAATGAGTTCTGGTGTTTATCCAGAGGACCCAGAATCAATCCTTATCACCCACATGGAATGATAGTCTGTAACCACTTTTCCAGGGGATCTGACACCCTTATACAGATATACAAGCAGAGAAGACACCAATGAATATAAAGTAAAAATACCTTTCAGTTAATACATTTCTTTATAAATGCTCTTATAGTGATAGATTACTATAAAATATCACATTGTTAGTTATAATAATAGCTACAACATTATAAGCTCCTTAAATTCATCATGTTATGTTCTGTTAGCTTTCTGTGGAGTAAATATTTAATGATCACTTTATCTATAGAGTTGCATTTTATCAAAGGAAACTATGGTTAAGAATATTTAGTGTTTCTCTCCCTGAAACAACCTCCAAGGCTTTTTTTTTTTTCTCAAGAGTGGTAACAAAGATGTCTATGGCTACCTATAATCATATTTAGTTTGGTAAATACTATAACCAGTAATGTTATAGGACAAGAACATTTAATTGGAATTCTGCAAAATAGCAATAAAAACATACTTTCTAATATATTCTCTTCATTTCCTTTGTAAAATGTGGGAATCCAGTGATTTATAGCAGAATTTTTTTACCAAATGGAAATGAATCATACTTCCATAATGACATTCTTATGTGCCTGTGTAAGCCTGAGACATCATTCCAACATCATGATGGATGACTTTGCCGTCTCAGGATTTAAAATTAATTAGAGAGAAGTGAAATTTGTAGTGCGACTTGCTTTGACTGCCTAGTGAGCACTCAAAATAATTCACTAAGTATACCAAAGGGAACTAAATATATTGGAATGATACAAAAATAAATTTGATTTATGTCTAATTTCTACTTATAAGTGAATACATACTATTTTGTTTTCTGGGTCTGGGTTACCTCCATCAGAATGTTTTGTTTTGTTTTGTTTTTTTCTTATTCTATCCATTGACCTGCAAATTTCAAGATGTCTTTTTTTTCTTTTCTTTTCTTTTTTTAACCACTGAGTTATACTCCATTGTGTAAATATAAGCAAAGGATAACCAGGCAACAATCCACAACTCTAAAGAAGCTAGGTAAAAAGGACACTAGGAAGAACATACATGGAGGTCCCGGTATAAAGGAAATAGTTAAGATCTCCTGGGTACACTCAGAAGGGGAGTTAAAAAGAGGGGATGGGGTATGGTAACATGAGGGATCCAGGTGACCAAGTAATGGAGGAAGGAACAGAGAGGCGTAGCAATGACAAAGATATCTTGAAAGAGGGAGGCATAATTCGGTTAGGGAGAAACAAGGTACAAGGGAAATTCCAAGGAATCCACAAGGATGACCCCAGCTAAGCTTCCTAGCAATAGTGGAGAGGGTACCTGATCTGGCCTTCCCCTTTAATCGATTAATGACTATCTTAATTGTCATCATGGAACCTTCTTCTAGTAACTGATGGAGGCAGATGCAGTGATCCACAACCAAGTCCAGGTCTGAGTTCCTGGAGCTTAGTGAAAGAGAGGGAGGTGGGATCATATGAACAAGGGGCAGGGGTCAGGATCATATATGCAAAACCCATAGAGGCAGCTGACCCAAGCTAAAGGGAGCACACAGACTCTGGACTAATACCTCGGGATACTTCAAGGGACTGAACCAAGCTCTCTGGAATGTGAGTGATAGTTACATGGATTGATCTGTTGGGGGAAACCCTGGCAGTGGGTCCAGAACTTATCCTGAGTACATGAACTCACCTTTTGGAGCCCATTTCCTATGGTGGGACACGTTACTCAGTGTTGATACAGAGGGAAGGCCTTGGTCCTGTTTCAACTTAGTATACCAGACTTTCTTAATTTCCCAAAGAAGTTTCTTAGGAGTGAATGGGAGGTGGGATGGGAAGAGATAGAGATAGGACAGGAAAAGGTGTGGGAGGAAGAACTGGTATGTAACTAGTATGTAAACTTTCAAAATGTTTAAATTAAGAAAAGAAAAAAAAACAAATCTGAAAAAGGATAAACTTTGAAATCAAATATACAAGAATATTATTCTAAAAACACACTAGAATATGTTCATTCAGTCTATTATTACCATGTTTTTACTCTCCCATCTCCACACAAATCCTGCTACCTGACTACCCACAGTACTTCATGATATTTCTCTCCCCTTCCGCCTGTTTCTCTAAAACATCTTAAATCTATCATGATAACATGATCAAAGTTAAAATAAGATTTGGATCACCATTTTAACAAAGTATTCTATTAAATATTAGGAAGTAAAATTTAAGAAATTATTTCATTTTACATTGTTGGTGGGAATGTAAACTTGTGCAACCACTTTGGAAATCGGTATGGCAATTTTTCAGGAAACTGGGAGTCAACCTACCTCAAGAAACAACAATTCCACTCTTGGGAATATACCCAAGAGATGCCCAATCATACAACAAAAGCATTTGTTCAACTATGTTCATAGCAGCACTATTTGTAATAGCCAGATTCTGGAAACAACTTAGGTACCCCTCAATAGAAGAATGGATAAAGAAGGTGTGGCACATATACGCGTTAGAGTTCTACTCAGTGGTAATAAACAATGACATCTTGAATTTTGCATGCAAATGGATGGAAATAGAAAACAGTTTACTGAGTGAGATAACCCAGACCCAAAAAGATGAATATGAACCTTCATCTAGTGATGGATGGAGATAGAGACAGAGACCCACATTGGAGCACTGGACTTAGTTTTCAAGGTCCAGATGAAGAGCAGAAGGAGGGAGAACATGAGCAAGGAAGTCAAGACCACAAGGGGTGCGTCCACCCATGAAGACTGTGGGACTAATCTAATGGGAGCTCACCAAGATTAGATGGACTTGGACTGAATGAGCATGTGATCAAACTGGACTCTCTGAATGTAGCTGACAATGAGGGCTGACTGAGAAGCCAATGATAATGACACCGGATTTTGATTCTACTGCATGGACTGGCTTTCTGGGAGTCTAGTCTGTTTGGATGCACACCTTCCTAGACCTGGATGGAGCGGGAAGGGCCTTGGACTTCCCACAGGGCAGGTTACCCTGACTTCTTTTAGGACTAGACAGGGAGAGGAACGGAGAGTGGGGAGAGTGGGAGGGAAATAAGAGGAGGGGAGGAGGTGAAAATTTTTAATAAAAAAATAAATTAAAAAAATGAGCTTCTAAATTTGGGTGATGTATTGCACATGTAATTAAGATTTAATTAAAAATGTTCTGAAAAAATAGTATTGAATTAAAATCCATGTTTCTACTTTTAAAACATTGCCTTTTCACATCTCTTAAATGAGAACTCACACAAAAGCATGTTTTCACACTTTCTATGTCCAAGTATCAAATTCACAAAAATAATGACACGTTTGTATTTATTTACACATATACATATATTTACACATATATTCTAATAAAGTATATATTGCATCAAAGATTTATTACAACATAATATATTATGATTATAATATAATAAAATTATATTTATTTATTTTAGAAAAAGAAAAGAAAATTCCTTTTCTGTTGTCTTTATTCATTTCTGAATGTGAATATGTATAATATATATAATAGTAACTATAATAATATTATATATATATAAATATATATAAATTACTCCACTCATATATGTGTGTGTGTGATGTTTCTTTTGAGAAATAAAACTTTTCTATACTCTATATTACAAATATGTTCATTATTATACCCTATCAAATTGCAAGGTGCTATGTACACTGTCAGAGGAGGGACATAATCATCCATATTACTGAGCTGTAAATTCCATGTACTACAATGATGGTTCGCCTTGAAAGGTATAGCCTACTCTAAAATAGTGCCATAGTTCTCAGAAGATTAAACAATAACTTCCCAAGCTAGTATAGAACCTATTCTATAAGATAAAACCCATACATGGCACCATTATTATTCAACGAACCTATGTTTAGATAGAACATTATACCCATCAACTAAGGCAAATCTTAACTCTCATCAGGGAATCTCTGTTTTCAATACATGATGATGAAGAACAAGATCCACAGCTGTCCAAGATGGAACAAATGAGATAATGCAAAAGTTCACCCCTAAGTGGAAGCTCTTCCAAATTTCATCCTCTAAAAGAGTGCCATTTTAGAGGAGGAAATGGAATTTGTAAGAGACAGAATTGTAGATGACTATGAGGAAACAGTATATTTTGGACAGTACAGGTATACATATGGAGTCATAGCCATTGAGACACTAGTCACAAGACCCACACATCCCATGTAAAACCAAATTTCAGTATGGAGAGGAGGGTATAACAAGAATTTCTGTCTGAGGATCTACTAGTAATTCTTAGCTTCATGGGAATAAGGGGTTGATTTTCTCTTCGAGTGCACCTTTAGTACGTCTATCATGCTTCAGTGGAAGACTACACATTCAAGAAAATATGGGCAATGCAAATTTATCGTTGATGAGGGAAAAAAGACACACAGTTGTGTGTGAAGAGAGACCCAGAATGAGATTGGGAAGGGAGTGTGAACATGATCACACTACAAAGAAATATTTTAAAGAACTAATATAAAAAAGAAAGAAGAGAAAGAGAGAACTCTAGTCACTGTACATTTACTACTTAATTTTCTGAAAATGAATTAGTGACTGTTGCTTTCTATGAGACATGTTAATGGATTATCTACTGAATGATGAATTACCTCAGTGAACTGCACATCTTGTTCGTGTTTATTAAAGAAAATTATAACTTCATTCCATTAAGGACTATTTTAATAGTGCAGATTTATTGGAGCATTTTGCAGCTGTTTCAGTTCATAATAGTTATACATCTAAGAATTATTTTAAATTAAATTTGGCCTTCTCTTGTCAGAAAGTGAAACTGAACAATAGAACACAAGTCAAGTATAAGACTTGCTTACTTTCTGTGAAGTCGACTTTCAATTGCCATCATTTTGTGAAACAGAATATTGTATGTTTTGGATAATTCTACAGTTTCAGTTAAGGCAATTTGTTACTTAGATTTATATTATGGAAATCTCCTAAATTATTCCTGTATATTAGTTTTAAATTGTTCATTACATTGACAGATTTCTGAGGGGAGATGTAATACATTTTTATAAATTTTATATATTTGTTTCTTTCTTTTCTAATTTTTTTTTGTGGAAACAAATACTTAATTCACTCTTTTCTTTCTACAAACTGCTGCTTTCTCTTTTTCAAATTCATGATTTATTTTCTAATTGATTGTTTTTAAACATGTATATGAATATGGGTCGATATAGTCTTAAATACCTAAGTACAACCTGTTCAGTCTTTCTCAGGAAAGAGTATACCAAGTGATTATCTACATTGTCTTCCCTGAATACACACATATAAATAACACTACTTTCTATTCTGCACAGTTTTATTTCATTTAAACAAGTAAGTTATGAATAAATAATTTTCTTACCAGAAATGACATACTGTAAATTTCACAATTTTCTGAATACATTGGGAAAAGAAAAATATTCATCTTCTAATTATAGACATAAAGTATCATGTGACATAGTTGCAAGGTGTATCGTTTAACTTGGATAAACTGCCAAGACTAGTATATATGCTTGTTGTCTAAACAGTCTTGGATACTCTACTGCCCTATGTGTTGTGTGTTGCACCTCCTCTAATGCTGCAGTTAATCATTGTGCTCAGTTGTGTTTTATTTTTTTTTATTTATTTATTTATTTATTTATTTATTTATTTAGGATTTCTGTCTCCTCCCCCGCACCCGCTTCCCATTTCCCTCCCCATCCCCCGATCAAGTCCCCCTCCCTCATCTGCTCGACCTGTGGGAAGCCCAAGGACTGCCCACCTCTATCCAGGTCTCCTAAGGTGAGCATCCAAACTGCCTAGGCTCCCACCAAGCCATTACGTGCAGTAGGATCAAAAACCCCACTGCGATTGTTCTTGAGCTCTCATTATTCCTCATTGTCCGCTGTGTTCAGCTAGTCCGGAAAGGACATTGAGCTTATAATTCATGTTCCTAGAGAAGCTAAATAAGAAGGTGAATCCAAAGACAAACACATAGGCATCCTCATGAATATTAACCTTCATTAGGCGATGAAATGAGACAGAGACAGAGACCCCCATGGGAGCACCGGACAGAAATCTCATGGTCCAAATCAGGAGCAGAAGGAGACAGAGCACGAGCAAGGAACTCAGGACCACAAGGAGTGCACCCACACACTGAGACAATGGGGATGTTCTATCAGGAACTCACCAAGGCCAGCTGGCCTAGGTCTAAAAAAGCATGGGATAAATCCGGACTAGCTCAGTTGTGTTTTAAAGCTGAGGGTAGATGGCCTTTCAGCAGTGATCTCTGATGGCACATACTGTGCTTCAACAGTCATGGAAGCAATAAAGTTATCCTGGTATGTCTAGTCACAGGCAAACTGAGTACCATAAAACATATTCCCAAACAACATTTTAATTTGTCCTTTACATTAGTACATTTTTACCTACATATCTGATTTTTGGGTAGTGGGCTAGACCTCCTCTACCTTCATGATTTTATGTGTGCAGGGACTCCAGATGTATTCTTAGTTTGATTCTGTTTGCCTTGGGCTTTTATTGAAATGATATTTGTTATTATTCTGACCTATTCTAAATGCAAACTACCTCTCTCTCTTCTCTCTCTCTCTCTCTCTCTCTCTCTCTCTCTCTGTGTGTGTGTGTGTCAGTCTCTATCACTCTGTCTCTGTCTGTCTCTCTGCCTCTCTGTGTGTCTATCTCCCGCTGTCTCTCTGCCTCTCTGTGTGTCTATCTCCCGCTGTCTCTCTGTCTCAGTCTCTTTCTCTTCAATGTGTTTTCAATGCTTTTACTTGTCATGTCACCCCAACTCCTATTATAACTGCTTTTACATGTCTTATACATGCTGCTATAATTATTATGAGTTCTCAAGTGCAATTTTCTTCTTATTTCAAGTAAATAGTGTGTTCTTGGTGGTATCAGCCACATTTAACTCTTAAAATCTCTCTTCCCCGCTGTCTATGAATATCTCTAGGGCTTTCGCAGGAGTATGATGCATGTGTCTAATGTACATGTGTACATTTAGGGATAAGCACTCCACAATCCTTTGTATTATGACCAGTTGAGGATCTTTGTATTAACTGACATCTACAATAAAGAAAAGCTTTTCTATTGAGGGTTGACAGATATCTGATGTATGGAAATACCAGTAGTTCATTAGGAGTTATTTCAACACTATGACAATTTAAAAGAATTGTGATCTATCCAATTCTCAGCAGTTGTAATAACGAAAGGTATGGGCTGTTTCATGGAATGGGTCTTTGCTCTAATTAGAAATTGGCTGGCCACATGAATGCCACTATTAAATTGGTTGATATAACATGCCAGGTTCACCATTCCTGTAGCTCACAGTACTCTTAAATGGTAATGATTATATTCTTGCTGAAAAAATATATATCTTTCCTTACAGGACCATGGAAGCTAGTCATTGGGATGAAATTTCCAGTCATATACCAGATTGATTTCTCCATAAGCTGATATATATATATATATATATATATATATATATATATATTTGCTGTCTTCAGCATTAAAGTACTATTTCTAAGTTCTGAAAGTATCCAAAGTATTGGTAGCAGTCTGGCTATGATTTTGTTCTTCAAATTGAATTGTAGTGAGGCAAAATAAAAGTAGTACTTAGCAAAATGGATAGAACTGTTCCAAAATGCTTCCTGAAACAATTCTAACGAAGTACACAACAACCTGAAATCATGTCGATGCTAAATATTCTACTAGGACTTGAAATCATCAACCATATTTTTATTTAACAAAGGTTTAGCAAACTGAAATGTGAAAAAGAATTTATTTATAGATTAAAGCATTTCTCCCATGCATTCTCCTACACTTTTTCAGTGTCTCCCCCTTTACACAAACACATAGAACTCACAAATTATAGTAATAAGAGAACTGTAAAGATATATGGGAGGATGTGGGTGATGAGGAGATAAGATTAGCCCCACTAGTTCTTACTTTCCCCATCAATTTTAAGAATCACTTAAATACTTCAAATTTTTAAAAATCTTAGCATTTTTTGACTTATCAAATATATTTGCTAATTTGACAGAAGTTTTCTTAGTAATATCTGTGTGCTGGCAATTGCAAGACAGTGCATGATGCACTGAAAACATGATGCACAGACTGATAATAGTGAATATTCACATAGAATACAGGAGTCTTACCAAAGCAATTTGCAGGTTGATATATTGGCTCTCAAAGTCTTATATTCAAATATATTGGTGTTATCAGTTCCCACATACAGTACTTAAGGAAAAAGTTTTTTCATAAGTTAATGGTCCTCATTAGATGCTCAGAATAAAAAGATGTTTAGTGTTTCTATTTTCTACATTCAGATGTCTTAGTAAATAATAGCAAATAAAAAGCAAGTCTTCATGACTTTCTTTTTAAATTGAATCACAAAAAAATAATATTAATGCTTCATATTGTGCTGTCAGACAATGCTTTGTACAATGCAAAGATTTGTCACTCATATTGGTTTAATAAATCACTGATTGGCCAGTAGCCAGCTGGGAAGATTAGGTGGGCAATCAGAATAGAAGAATTCAGAGAAGAGGAAAAGCAGACAGTCAGTCGCCACCCAGATACAGAAGAAGCAAGATGAGAATGTCTTACTGAGAAAAGGTATCAAGCCACCTGGCTAAACATAGATAAGAATAATGGGTTAATTGAAGTTGTAAGAGCTAATTAGTAATAAATTTGAGCAATAGGATAATCAGCTTATAATTAATATAAGCCTCTGTGTGTTTATTTGGGACTGGATGGTTGTGGGACTGGGTGAAACGAAAACTTCTGCTATATTATTATTTACTTTAAGCTCTCAATTTTGGAAAAGCTTCTACGTGTATTTCCACTATAAGAATATTAAAACCTGGAGGCTGGAGAGGTGGCTCAGTGGTTAAGAGCATTGCCTGCTCTTCCAAAGGTCCTGAGATCAATTCTTAGCAACCACATAGTGGCTCACAACCATCTGTAAAGAGGTCTGGCGCCCTCTTCTGGCCTTCAGGCATACCGATAGAATATTGTATACATAATAAATAAATAAATATTTTTAAAAAAGAATATTAAAACCTGCTACATAACTAGGCCTTTTTGAACTGAACTGCAAAATAAAGATTGTATAAGTATGTGTTTCAAAATTAATGATGATAGAATAACTTGAAATTTATAGGCAAATTACAAAATCAATATTAATATGCATAATGTAACAAATGCCCATCACTAATTATGCTGTTTCTGTTTGGATACATCTGTTAAAATACATACTAAAATTATTATAAGTTTGAAATAATTTATTGTAATACAGTAATTCCAATTATATTAGTTTTCTTCATGTCATATAATGAACTATAGCACTTGTTATTGTTTGTTGTGATAATATTTGTAGTCCTGACTAGAATAAAATCTCAAAATTGTCCCCAATTACTTATATCTATGAATGTTTTGGAGATATTTCTTAGCCATTTTATTCCCCATTTTAGAAGTCTGTTTGGGTCTCAGATCCAGTTTTTGAATGGTGTACTTGAGTTTTTTGACTCTTTGTTTTTTAATATAATGTGATATTAATATTCAGTCCGTTATGACAGCTGAGATAGATTCCACACATTCTGTGCCCTTCCACAGATTGATTCTTTTTTCTTTAGCTGTGCAAAAGCTTTGGGCCAGGTGGGTTTAGTGCAGAATTCTATCAGAATATCCAAGAAGAGCTAATACCTATACTCCACAAATATTCCACATAATTGAAACAGAATAAACATTGCCAAACTCTTTTTATGAGGCTGTAGTTACCCTAATACAAAAACCACACAAAAACTTAACCAAAAACAAGAGAATTACACCCCAATCTTACTCATGAACATAGATGAAAAAATACTCAATAAAACATTGGCAAAGAGAATCCAAGAACACATGAAAAAAATCACCACCATGATCAAGTTAGCTTTATCCAGGGATGCAGGCATGGTTCAACATATGAGAATCTATCAATGTAATCCATCTTATAAATAAACTGGCAAAATATGATCATCTGATTAGATGCTGATAAAGCATTTGACAAAATCCAACAACCTTTCATGATAAAGGTCTTGGAGAGATCAGGGATAGAAGGTACATAACTAAACATAATAAAAGCAATATACAACAAGTCGACAGCCAACATCAAATTAAATGGAAACTGAAAACTATTCCACTAAAATCAGGAACAAGTCAAGGCTGTCCACTCTCTCCATATCTATTCAAGATTGTTCTTGTAGTTATGACTATAGTACTGGCTTTGTGGGAGCCTAGGCAGTTTGGATGCTCACCTTAGGAGACCTGGATAGAGGTGGGCAGTCCTTGGGCTTCCCACAGGTCAGGGAACCCTGATTGCTCTTCGAGCAGATGAGGGAGGGGGACTTGATCGGGGGAGGGGGAGGGAAATGGGAAGCGGTTGTGGGGACGAGGCAGAAATCCTTAATAAATAAATAAATTTAAATAAAAAAAATAAAAAAGACATCAAAAAGAGAACAAGGGTATTCAAATTGGAAAGGAAGAAGTCAAACTTTCTCTATTTGCAGATAATGTGATAGTATATATAAGTGACCTCAAAAACTCTATCAGGGGAACTCCTACAACTGATAAATAATGTGGTAGAACACAAGATCAACTCAAAATAATTATGAAGAAGCTGAGAAAGAAATTAGGGAAACATCACATTTCACAATAGCCACAAATAAAATAAAATATCTTGGGGTAACACGAACCAAAGAAGTGAAAGAACTTTTAGACAAGAACTTTAAATCTTTGAAGAAAGAAATTGAAGGAGATATCAGAAAATGGAAAGATCTCCCATACTCTAAGATAGGTAGGATCAACATAATAAAAATCCCAATCTTCCCAAAAGCAATCTATAGATTCAATGGAATCACATCAAAATCACAACAAAATTCTTCACAAACCTTTAAAGAACAATAATCAACTTCATATGGAAAAAAACAAAGATAGCCAAATCTATTCTGTATAATAAAGAAATTTCCATAGGCAACACCATCCCTGAAATCAAGCTCAATTATAGAACTACAGTAGTGAAAACAGCTTGGCATTAGCATCAAAACAGAGAGGTTGACATATGCTTTCAAAATTAAGACCTAGATATTAATCTGCAAACTCATGAACACCTGATTTTTGACAAAGAAGCTAAACTTTCACACTGAAACAAAGAAAACAACTTCAACAAATGGTGCTTGCATAACTGGATATCAGCATGTAGAAGAATGAAAATAGATCCATATCTAACCCCATGCACAAAATTCAAGTTCAAATTGATTAAAGACCTAAATATAAATATGACCACACTGAACCTCATAGTAGAGAAAGGAGGAGGTAGCCTTCAATGCATGGTCACATGAGACCACTTCCTAAATATATGCCCAATAACACAGACACTGAAAGCAACAATAAATAAATGAGACCTCCTGAAACTGAGAAGCTTTTGTAAAGCAAAGGACACAGTCAATAAGACAAAAAGGCAGCCTACTTAATGGGAAAAGATCTCCACCAAACACTATCAGACAAAGGACTGATCTCCAAAATATATTAAGAACT
Source organism: Microtus oregoni (assembly GCF_018167655.1). NCBI lineage: Eukaryota > Metazoa > Chordata > Mammalia > Rodentia > Cricetidae > Microtus > Microtus oregoni. Next base: position 18,580,245 of record NW_024543076.1, read on the forward strand.
CAAGAAATTAGACAACCAAATTCTTTTTTTTTTACCTTTTAAAAACATACTTTTATTTAGGTTTTGAGACAGGGTCTCACTATGTAGCTCTGGCTATCCTGAAATTCCCTATGCAAATTGTCCTCTGAAGTCAGAAATCCACATTCTAAATAAACCAATTAAAAATGAGGTACAGAACTAACAAGACAATACTCAACAGAAGAATCTCAATGGCCAAAAGATACTTAAAAAAAATGTTCAGCCTCCGTAACTATCAGGGAAATGCAAATAAAAACAGCTCTGGATACCACTTTACACCTTTCAGAATGGGTAAGATAAAAATCACGATTGATAACTTATGCTGGAGAGGACATGGAGTAAGTGTAACACTCATCAGTGGATGGTGGGAGTGTAAACCTGTACAACCACTTTGAAAATCAGCATGGTGGTTTCTCAGAAAATTGGGAATCAACCTACGTCAGGATCCAGCAATACCAAAAAGATGCTGAATCATATTACAAAGACATGTGTTCAACTATGTTCATAGCAGCATTGTTTGTAATAGCCAGAACCTAGAAACAATATAGGTACCCCTCAACCAAACAAAGTATTCTCTTTGGATGGATACCTGGTCCAGCCTAGATATAGTAGGAAGGGTCTTGGACCTTCACCAAAGTCATGTGCCTAACTTATCCTCTCTGAGGAGTGGATGGGGTGGGGTGGGAGGCATATGAAGGAAATGGGAGGATGGGAGGGAGTAGGAACTTGGATTGAAATGTTTATTGAAAAAAGATAGTGTTTTTTTAAAAAAGAAATGTCAAAAGCCACAACTTTGAAGTATATATATAGACTGCGAAGTACACACACATACACACACATGTGTGTTTATAGATACATGTGTGTACATACACATATATAGACAGATTTATAGATGGACACATATGCTGAAAAAAGTCATGGAGAGGTATTTGGGAGGGTTTGTAGTAAGGAATGATATGGGAGAAATGATATAATTATTGTCTCAAAAATAAAATTTAAAAATTAAGCTGGGCAGTGGTAGCACACGCCTTTACTCCCAGCACTCGAAAAGCAGATGCAGGTGGATATTTGTGAGTTCTAGGCCAGCCTGGTCTACAAAAGATAGTTCCACAAAAGGCTCCAAAAACTACAGAGAAATCCTGTCTCGAAAAACAAACAAACAAAAAAACAAAAAAGAAAAATTATTAAAACTAACATAAAATTTAATTTACTACAAGTTTTCCCACGGGCCAATATTGGGGGATATTTTTATTAAACTTGAAGTCCCTCTTTCATAGTTGTTCTAACTTGTGTCAAGTTCGGGTAAAATTATTCAGTAAAACCATTATTTGAAAGTATCAATTATACAAAAAATATGATGTATTTGAAAGAAGTCAGATGCAGAATAAATGTATAATCTTGAATTCCATACTGTTTATTTAATGAAAATACATTAGAATATCAAAATGAAGACAATGACTACCCTTACAACATAGCAGTTTGATAGACTGAGGAGGAATCTAATAAAAACAAGAGTTGAGACTTACTCCTGGACAACTGGTTGCAGATTATTCTTTTTAATAAATGGAATAATTAAAGAAAGTGAGACATTTTGATTAGCAATGACAGAATTTTCACAGTGTTTCTTTTCTTCAAGAATGTGACAAAGACTAGAAACTCAGTTCTGAACAAGATAGGAACCCAAGCACAAGAATATTAACCCAAGACTCTTCATTGATGGAAACAAGGTTCTATTAATAAAAATAAGAAAAAGAAAAAAAAATTGCATTTATTGATTTGAATATTTGAAATATCTATGTTCCACTTCCCTTTGGTGAAGGATATGTGATTTGATCCACCTAACTTCCTTAGCCTGTGAAAACACTTGAACATGTAATTTATGTAATTTGTGGATGTTTCAGATGTGTCTCTTGTTTGAAACATAAGAATGGGGTGTTGTTTCTATGATAGAAAGAAAAACCATGCCCTGAATTTCTAAAGGCAAGACAGACATGGTTTCCAGAAAAGTATTATTATGATAATTATTAACACATTTATTTTAATTAAGTCTAATAAATATAATTGGTTATTTCCATATGAAACAGTAAATGCCTTCCCAAAAATTGTTCATAGTGCACTTAGAAAGGAAATGGTTAATGACAAAATTTGGTGACAGAAACTTATAACCATTTGTTATCACCCAGTATTTTAATATTTTACCTAATTCTAGCTATTGTATAATCACTGTTTGATTTAAAAAAAAATAACAAAAGTGAACCAAATATATTTGGAGTTATTATACTGTAAGAGAAAAAACAATAACTGTTTATTTTTATAATTGGGGCAGCCTTCCAAATCTGATACGTTTTCTTTATATTCCTATGGAAAGAACAACTTCTACAAGGAAAAGTCTAAATATGTTTAAAAATTAGCCATACATTGGGTTTTAAAACATAACCATAAACATACATGAATATATACCCTTGCTTGAGGACAAACCCATTATAGCAAATTATATACCATTTACGATACTAAGAATAATATAAAATAAAATTGTTTTACTAGTAGTTGCAGTCAGGAGTATAGCTTGAATACCTAAAAAAATCAATATCTGCTTTACTCTGTGATTACTGTGAAGTAATTAAAGTATCAGATAAGCAGAGAGTCACAGGCTTTTCTGTGCAAACAGCTACTCACTGACTGTAAATCTCTTCTCATTGTTGCTGGAGTGCAGGCTATAGTTTCCTAAAACTTTTAAATGCACTACTGTTTTTCCAGAAGAGGCTATCAGTGTAACCATTCATGGGGAGAAAAGTTCTAAAAATACTCGAATTGACAGTTCATAGTGAGAAAGAAAGAAGGAACTGTTTAATGGTAAATTGATATAGGTGATTCTGAAGGGCTCTCATTATCGGCCTAACAACCACATTCCCAGGCACCTGGAGCCTTTCAAACATAGCTTGAAGTAATTAATCATACAGGTTGTTGCTTTCCTACTTTATGTCTTCAAATTATATGTTAATTCTAGCCTACTCATGTAAACATATTTGTAAATGTAACATTATAGTAGCTACCTCAGGTGAGATTAAAATCTGATGTGTTTATGAACATCAAAAAGATAAATTAGATAATCAGAGTGATATGTGTGCATGACATCGGGTAAATGTCACAACAGAAATATGAAATGATTTTTTTAAGATCAGAAATTCTGGAATGAAGGTGGCACATGCCAAGCACTTATTGTATGTATAAAATTAGTGATTTGATACAGTTTTTGCATGTTAAGTACTTATGCAATTCAAGAAAGTGAGAATTTAAGTTTTAAGAGAAACAAAACACATCAATATATACTGGCTACTCTACATATATTTTATCTTGGGAGAAAGATATGCATTTCTCATTATTTATTTCAGATGAACAATAAAAGCTGTTTAGATTGTGAAATAATAATGTATCTTGAACCAAAGAGACAATAATGCAAAGGAAATATGTAAAATAGCAAATAAGTGTTAATATAAAAACGTAGAAATTACTTCTAATAATCAAAACTGATGAAGATATAATACATACCCAGTTCCATCATTTGAGTGAAGAGAATTTTAATTTGTTTAAAGATGGGAAAAATACAATTTATAAAGCAAAATTTATTATAAAACCTAACAAAATGTCACAGTGGAATAGTAGGAACATTAAAATGTAGACTGTGAGCAAATTGATAGCTAATAAAATACCAACTTAATATTTAGTAGTAAGAGAATCTGTTATGAGTGAGATAGTTTAGAAATCTTTACAGAGAAAAGTAAGTTTCATACATAGCTTGGAAAATTCTCTTAACTTGAATAATTGGAAAAGTGGTACATAATAATTCATGAAGAAAATTTTAGAAAGATAAAGAGTAATTAGCCAACTGCTAGTGGAGTAAAGTTTCTTAGTAAAAGATTGTTAGCAAAATATGAAGCATATAGAACCAGAAATCAACATTTTTAATTAGGGTAAAAAGGGGTATTTACTCTCTGACTTGTGTGATAAACAAGGTATACACGAAACTATTTAAAACATCTGCCTTACTTGGAAGAAAACATGGAGACATTAATAGCATCAGGTATATTCCTTAAATATTTAATATTTTCAATAACTTTGAATTAAATAAACATGCTGAGAAAGCTAAGTCTATTTCTATGACATTTTTGACATCAGTGTCCTTATTTTCTTCTCATCAGTTCCTTGGAATGGTGTTGAATAGGAATTGAAATACTTTTATTTCAAAGTACAGAAGACCAAAGAGTAAATCAATTGCATTCTTTATGGGACAATTCAGGTATTGTGGACACAAAACCTTCTATAGTTAATATACATAAGTGTGAATTACTATTCTCTGGTAAAACTTTACTTACAAAACATTTCTGTCAGCTAGATATATTTATGGACAGTCCTGTTGCCTGACTACACTTTAAAATTCAGATTTATCAAAGTGACATGAATTCAGTTATATAAAAGCAACACAGTGACTCAATGAACAAATGATGGATGGATATGTATCTATAATCTGTGATGTGAAAATCACAGCTATGAATGTTTGATATTTAGAGGCCATGAGTAGGAGATGATACCATTATTCTCAAAGCTGCTGCATGCTTAGTATTTGAATGCTTGCTTTAACCAGCCAAGTTTCCAAACATATGAAATACTTTCCCTACTGAAATTTCATTATTATATCATTACTTGTGGCTAAAATGTTACTGTTACCATCGTTTTATTCTGAAATCATATAAAAATTAACTGAACAAAAATTTATAATCATGAAATCATATTTTAAATATTAATATTTCACTGTCATTTTCCTTGAATACCCTGTCAACTTTCTCTGTTATATTTTGTAGAAAAATTAAAACATCCATATAACAAGACTAAAATTTATTATCAAAATAAGTCACATGATTGATAGTACAAATCTATGGAAAAGCAATCTTACAATGTGAGTTTACTTTTACATATAATCGCCAGTGAAGACCCAATGGTTCTGATTTAGTGAGGTAATTTTCTTATATGTAGTAATAATTTATTCAAACAGATGGTTGAATATAAAGTAAAACTTTTTCAATATAGATTATTAAGCTCTTGCCAATTTTATTGTAGTAATATTTTCCTATTATTTTTTGTTTTCAAAAAAACACATAATATCACATAACCTGGTTTTATTAATTATAAATCATTCATTGCAATATTTTTGTTAAATTAATTTATATAGTGCCAAAGCTTATTAAAATGTATATGCATTATATATACATAAGTATATCATTATTGTAGTTTTAAAATGTATCATATTCATTTATTATATAAAATTGCAACATATTTTCAACGACAAAATATAATAATGTTTTTCATTCCCTATTCTACTGTTATGGCTACAGAAGTATTGGGTATATTTTCCCACTAAGTGGAACATATTTTACTTGAAAGACATTTTATTAGTGCCGTGCAGATGAGACAAGAAAAATTCATAGTTCAAACTCCACTGTTTAATGACACAGTATCCCATAACTCTTAAATCAGTTGCAAGTTTCAAGCCACCAGGAAGCATGTGTTTATTTTTAATTCCTTGAGAATTTAAGACAATGTATTTGAGTCATATTCATCACCCTACTAGCTCTTCACAGACACACCCATACCCATGCATCTGTTCTACATATCGAGTCCAGTTCATACCACCTGTATACTCTCAGAGGTGAAGTTATCCACATGAGCATGATGAATATACCAGGGGAACATTCTTAAATAAAATTTCTCTCCCTCAATCAGAAACAATCACTTGACTATAGCTCTATAACTAGAAGTGAGACATCACTTCTGGCTTCTGCTTCATGGGGGACTTATTCCATCTTGGGCTGTGCATGATGGTAAAACCTCTGTAGGTTCACATGTGCAAATGCCCTGGTGTGCCTGGAAAACACTGTTTCTTTGTAGTTATATGCAATTTCTCACTCATATATTCCCTCCCTGCTCTTCACTGATTGCTGGGATTTGGGAGGGCAGTAACATCTCATTTAGGAATGCACTCTGAAGTTTTTAGTTCTCTTCACTTGGACTAGTGGGTTTCTGTGTTCAGTGCCATCTACTATGTAAAAACTTTCTTTTAGAATTGTGAATGTAATAAATATGGATCTAATGATATGTAATTAGGAGTCAATTAAATATTATATCTACTTAGCAGAATAATAGAAGTAGATTTTGTTCTAGGGACCATCATTTGTATCGCCATAGATTCTTGACCCCAATACCATGACATTTATGTCACTATTGTACCAGTGGACATGCCTTGCTGAAAATCAGTATTGTAGCTCACGGCTTCAGAGTTGAGGCAGAGTGCCAATTACTTTTCTTCTCCAGTAGTGTGAGTAACGTTTTCAACATGATGAACGATACTAGTAGAGAATAAATTTACATACAAGTATTAGCTTCACTTCATCATCTTGTATTAGCTCAGCTTCATCAATTCCTATGAGTCCAATATGTGGCTTCTTCAGTGATAAAACCTTATTGCTGAGGTCTATAAGGTACTAGACCACACAAATTGTAGAGACCTATGGCACCTCATTGGTCAACAACTTCCATAGAGAAAACTCATTCTTGGCACAGCACTTATAATTTGTTGTGGTGAGTACTAGTAGCATTGGTTGTTCATGATATGGTGCCTCCATTTAAACACACACTCTCAATATCTCCCTGAATTTGTGTGTGTGTGTAGTATATATAACAATGAACTTTACAGGAAATACAGGTAGATGGATAGATAGATAGATAGACAGATAGATAGATAAAAATAGATAATTATTTTTTATAGGATTATCTCAAATACTTATAAACATCATTCTATAAATTCCTTAGATGTACATAGAAACTGTTACATTTGGCTTTAGTAAAACTTTCTCAAAATATTTTTGTTTGTTCTCTCTCTCTCTCTCTCTCTCTCTCTCTCTCTCTCTCTCTCTCTGTGTGTGTGTGTGTGTGTGTGTGTGTGTGTGTGTGTGTGTAAATTGTTAAACTGTTTTACACTTTTATTTCTCATTCTTATCTACTGGTTTGTAATGACTCCAAATTCAAGGAATTAACATACTTGAACTTATGTTTCATTATCAAACAGACAAAAGCAAGATTGGCCAAAAATATTGATTCATTGGACAATAGTGTGAATAGAGTCTAAATAAATAATTCTAATACCCTGTTCTTATGGAGCCATTCATCACCACTCAATCATAACAATGTGTATGACTAACCAGGACAATGTTTAATTCTTCATATGCTGAGAATCTTTATAGTTATGTTTCTTAGAAACAACAAATTAAATTCTTTGAACAGGGAATGAACTCTGTCTCTAGACCTCACTTTTTCTCATGTGAATAAACTCCCAGTGCATGGCACATAATCTCAAACCTCCAGTCTCTTAGGTAGTTATTGTGATACAGACAACTTCATTCCAATCTATATAGAAGAAGGTCCTGATGTGTCACCCCCTTACACTAAATCAGAAACCAGCTAAAATGAAAAGACTGAATGCATATTTTATATTATTTTTCAAGTCTTGCTCCAGTATTCTTTTACCTAAAAAGGAAAGTCATTGTAACAAAATATTATATTTAGAATGAGTTCCTGGACCTTAACTAATAGTTTCAATCAGGCTAAGTGAAAGTTAAGTGGGTGGTTTAGAATTGCCCATTATAGCTATCACATTAGTAGGGAGGTAGTACACTAGTTTCTTACAATGTCAATAACTTGTAGCTTTGGGAGTATTCATATTTGTGCTGTTTAATTGAACGTGGTCAAAGGTAAATTAATCTGGTTTCTTATAGCCTATTTTCACAACCCTGTGACCATAAAGATGCTAGAATTTCTAATCTCAGTGTTTACAGTGTCATTTTCGGAAGAAGATGCAAAGTGTTAGACAATATCTCTTTGCTGTCAAATTCATCAGCATTATTTGAATATATAAATTGCTTAATTTCTAATCCTTTTCAGTCTAAAATTACCATAGAGATTTTGTTTAAATCTAAAAGTAAATCTGGCATCTTAGCTACATAAAAATTCATGAATATTTATTGAATATCTATACTCATATAGTGAAATGTCTAAAATGTAGATTTGTGACAAATGATTTTAGAATATTTCTCTTATGTCCATATTTATGAAAATTTCAAACAAAATTTACTAAGGTGACCTCATTATTAGAATGGTAAACTTATTAGATTGTAGTACTTGATACACGCTACACATTTTATTTTAAATAAATGAAGGAAATCTTATTTTATCTTATTTGTTAAAAAATCATTGATTATTTTCTATAGGACTTTTTTCAAATACATATAAACATCAACCTATCAGTTGTGCAGGAATAAAGTAAAACTTGGTATTTAATGCATTGTTGCCTCTACACACTGACACTAGATGTGTATATCAAAATCACAAAATGAAGGTAATTTTTAAATTTAAGTTTCTAGATTTCTATATGTAAGAAGAAAAATGGCCAAATAACAAGAGTTGGAAAATACAATTATTTGATCTCACTTTTTATTTTATTTCATTATACACATCTTGAGTTTTAAGATCTATAGGAGATATACACTGTTTTAAGTTTCCTATGTGTCTCATGTCCTTATTTTATGTATCAGTGATTGCAATGATATTTGAATTGTTATTGTTCTCGGAAAACAGTTCAGAAATCATCAATCACAGTTTGGGGACATGGTGTGGGAAGTCCTTCTGTCTTTGTGTTACTTTTACTTGCTAATGGATAAATCTGTTTCAGCCAGTGGCTTAGCAGAGTAAGGGAAGGCAGGAGTTTCAAGCAGAGAGAGGAGGAAAGAAGAGGTGGAGTCAGGAGAAGTCATGTAGCCACCATCTGGGACAGTTGCCTGCCCTGGAGCTAGCTGACTTTGCCAGTAGGCCATGACCAAATGGCAATATACAGATTAATAGAAATTTGTTCATTTAAGATATAAGAGTAAACTGGAAATATGCTTAAGCAATTGGCCAACCAGTATTACAAATAATATAGTTTCAGAGTAATTATTTTGTGGTCTGGGCAACCAGGAATGATCAAGTGGCCTTCCGCCAAAGGGATATTTTGCTGAAAGCATTACACATTGTTTTGTATTCTATTCAGAATTTCCATCCAACCATGGCTGAAATGAAATCATTCATTCAGAAGTCACTAGTGTGCCTCCATATTGCTCAGATAACAGTCAGAATATAACAGCCTGAAATTAATACAAATAACAATGTGTTCCAAAGGCATAAGATGACAGCATGATTTGTCCATACTATTGGAACTATTTTCAGTGTTCTTGCAGTTAGAGAGGAAGCTACCTTTGCTCTCAAACTTTCCACATCCATGGTTCAGCATAAGGTAACCTGATTTACTTGGGAAGCTGAAGTCTTTAGTGACCTCACTCAAAATAGGAAGTAATAATCTAGAGTCATATACTGTAGTATCTTCCACTTATATACACTTGTACATGGGATGATTTACTACACATTTCCTCAAAAGCTCTACATCTGCTTGCTTAGCAGATGATATAATCATTTGGCCAAAATTGTGTTACAAGAGAACCTCAGATATCAGCATCAGAAAATATTTAGCATGTCCTTTAAAATATTTTGTCTATATCTCTCTGAATTAAGGAGTAGACATATTGGTTTTGTTAGGATTCACTTCCTTTATTAGGATTAGTTTGTGCAACTTGTACAATAGTGTCAGTACGTGGGTAATTATGTAAACAAAAGTGTTAATGAGAAAATATGACTGTAGCATTCAATATAGAGTGCACTTTTTAATTTGCAAACAAAAGAGATGAATAATTACTTGGATGGAAAGAGAAATAATAACGCTAAAATCATATTTTATGTCAAGCTCATTCAAATGTTTATTGCATATTTGATTTGCTTTATTATTTCAAAATCATTAGCAATTAGTTAAAATATAAAATAAATTTGCAGCCAAACTAAGTATATATTCAGTAACTATTCCTTTTAATTATTAAGGCAACTACAATCTTTCTTTCATATTGGCATTCATATACACAGATGCAACCAACCACCATGGAAAATAAGTAGAAAACAAATTTAATCTCTATCAAACATACCGAGTCCTTCCCAGTGCCATCATTTTTAAACAATGGAGTATAGATACATAATAACTATACTGTATTATTATTTTAAGCATCTGGATAATCTGGATTTAGAAAGATATATGTAGACCATGAATAAATGTTACAGCATTAGGTACTTAAGAGTGCAGAGAATACAGAATCATATGATTCCTGAATACAGTGACTTGCTAACACTGGGGGACAGCTAAGAAATGATAGAGAGCAGTTTATACAACTTCTAAATTTTATCCTTATCATAGTGCAAATAATAGTAAGACTATATCAGCTCAACAGAAAGACTTAGAACTATTTATTGGATACATGCACAGTAAAAATAGACACATGTCTGCTCTCAATACAAATAATGAAGTAAAATCTATCACATACAATTGTGTTACTATTTTTAGAGCTCAATAAAATCAATAAAAATCATATTACTATGATATTTAGTAAAATTTTAAAAATCAAGTATCACATTATTTCTGTTTTCTAAATTCCATTCTCTGAAATACTTATTACCACATAATGTAGACATAAGTCACATGTTCATATCCTGTAATATATGTTTCTAGAAATGCTGACTTAACAATGATAAAGTCACAGATTTACTTAACTGTTATATACAAACATCAATTTATCAAATTATCTTTCTTTTCATTCATTGATTGATTGCATGTTTTTGCATGTGTACCTGTGTATTTTCATGTACATCTGTATGCTGTGTGTAAAAGCATGCATAGTGTGCAAGTGGGTGTCTGAGGACAACTTGAGGGTGGTAGCTATTTCCTTCCTCTCTGTATAATCCAGAAAATGTGTTCTGGTCTTTAGATTGGGAGGCAAGCACCTTTAGCCTTTGAGTCATTTTGTCAATAGACAAGGTCTAATTACCTTATTTGTATTGGTAACTAAACTGATACTTTTTATTCTTGAAGTTTATATGACCATATCTCTTTCCATAACATATTTAAAATATTTTACATTTTATTAAATATAAGACTGTTGAGAACAGTGAGACCACAGATACTGAAACTTGTAATCCCCTGATCTGAGTGCCTACAGATGCTCTGAGCACGGGACCTTCAGGAGTTCCTGATGGCAGGAGATTGGTTTCTGGTGGGTTTGGCTGGGGCGTGGCTATCTCTATATAATCTGCCCCTGAACACAATAAAGGGGGCATTCTTGGGGAATTCAAGGATGACCCGTGTTGCTGTCTCTCTGTCTCTGTCTGTATGTGTATTTGTATTTTATAAACTCCAGCCCCTTTGCCCGAAGCTCGTGGTGCCCGGCATAAGACCGCTAGCTCATATTTTATTCATTGAATAGCTTATCCATATATGTGTGTGTGTGTGTGTGTGTATTGTATATATATATATATATATATATATATATATATATATATATATATATTGACCATACCCATCTTTCTCCACCAATTTCCTTCAGGTACCTCAGAAAATAGAGCCTTCTTCAATTCATGTTCTTGATTTAAGAATTATTTATTCATTCTCTTATTTCCTTATTAAGTTCAATTTGCTGACTTTGTGTACATGGGTATCGCTTCTTTCACTGGGGTCTAGGCCACCCATCAGGGTCTGTTTCCCCAGAAAAATAGTGACTGTCCATTCCCCAATAGACATCAATTGTAAATAATATCTCTGCTAAGGGTATGACCTCAGAAAGCCTTTCCTTCTCCATTTTGAAATTTATGTAGTAATAGTCTTAAGTAGGAAACCGTGATTGCTCAGAATTCATGTGTGCAACAGTCATTCCATCTCTGTAGGGCAGCATTTTGCATCATTCCCCCACATCGTCTGACTTGCATTTATTTTCTCACTTTTGTTATGGTGTTCTATAAGTCTTGGAGGTGACTGAGATATTGATACTGATACCTCATCTACAGTTGAGCCCTCATAGTTGTTTATTGTCAGTACTTTGAATGTGTCTCTGCAATAAGAACTAACAAAACTAGCCAGACATGGTGGCACTTGCTTTTAATCCCAGGATTTGGGAGGCAGGGCAGGCAACATCTGAGAGTTTGAAGTCAGTGTAGTCTAAATGCGAGTTACAGGTCAACCAGAGCTACACAGTGGGACTCTATCAGAGAGAAAGACAGACAGACAGAAACACACACACACACACACACACACACTCATACACACATACACAGAGAGAGGGAGAGAGAGAAAAATAATCAATAAAATGATAGTCACCAAACAAGTTCTCAAAAGAAGGAATAGTCATCAAAGGATAGTAATCAAACAGTTCTCAAAAGAAGGAATGCAAATGATTCATGAACAATATGAAACTTCTTTAGAGATCAGGAGACGTACAAATTAAAACTATTTCAATATTACATCTCACCCCTGGTTGAATAGTAATAATCAGGAAAATAAATGTCAACAGATATTGGCAATTGTTGATGCTAGAGAAAGCTATTGAAGCTACTCTGGAAATCAGTCTTGAGGTTTTTATTTAAAAAAACAAAACAAAATACAAACTGATAAATAAATGTATAGTATGGCCAAGCTACACTACTGGTCATGTTCCCAGGTTTATACCATACTAAAGAGATATTTGTCTATCTGTATTAATCCCTGCTTTATTCCCAATAGCTAAGAAATAATATAAATCTAGATGCTGATCAACTGAAAAAGGTTAATAAATGAGGCACATATAAACAAAAGAATATTACCCAGTCACAAAGCAAAATTAAATCATCAAACTTGTGAATACATGGATGGAACCAGAAACAATCATGTTGAATGAAGGTACCCAAGTAGAAATATCACGCATTCTCCTTCATATACATGTCCAAATTCAAATCTTCAGTGTGCAGAGTAAGTAAAATATCTAGAAATCTAGAAATGAGGTAAAGTAGATAAAGCACCAAAAGTGAAAAAAACTAGAGGGGGAATGCTGGATATAGAAATGTCCAAACATGTAATGGAGTTTTGCTGCGGGGACCTCCATGGAAAATGAAGGACCTGGTGAAGTCAACCAGAATATGTGCAAGAGGAATCTAATTGAGACTCTATGAGTCTGTCATCCAAATCATAAGAAAAATACGTTATGAAGAGATAGTAGAGCACATACATTATGAAAGAAGCACCCTTCAGGATACTGGCAGCTGAAGTTTTAAATCAGTATGGGAATACCGTGGGGTAAGAAAGAGCACTGTAGAGAGTGGATTATTCAAAAGTAGGGATGTGTGAAGAAGCTTTATGTAACTCCAATTATTAGCATGCTCATTCCTTCGTCTTTAAAATCAACCCCATATTAAAAAGATTGTATTCCCGCACAGTTCTTAATACACGTATCATTAGATATGGCAAGCTTGATATAGTAAGGTAGTTCCCATTTAACTCTTCAATATAAAACAAAATATATAGTGCTTTATTTTATACTTTTTTCTCCCACATTCATGTACCAGTGTTCTTTTAAGGAAATACTGCTGTTTCATGGGTGACAAAGCTGCAAAACAAAAATTCAAGCTCTGTTTAACATCTAGGATTTTAAGGCGAGGAGAAAAGAGGTAGACATTTGCAACTAGACCAGTTTGCCTTTGCCAATATCTACACATGGTATAATGCATAGATTGCATCTACTACTCACTTAGCAGGAAAATCTTGTCTCGAAGCTGGGACTTCTAAATAGGTTGGAAATAATTCTATAATAGTTGTCAATTTTCAGTCTTTATTAGCATTAGTAATTATCTTTATCATTTGATTGAGAAGACATATGATCCAAGCACAGTGAGGGGTATGTAAAACCATTAACAATCTCTCCCCTAGGTACAGGAATGATGTGTAGTGATAAACTCAGCAGGAACCAGCATTATAGCTATGCCAGGAGGGTATGTGAACCTGGTCAATGGAATTTGTTAAATGATCCTAACATATTCCCCCACTCTCTCTTCCCAAAAATACTTATTTTCTGCAAACCCTAATATTTTAAAAAAAATCTGTTATATTAATGAAATTATACCATAGTACAATCTTTCACAAACATTGAAGTAGTAATATCAAGCATTGAATCATCAAATATGTTATGCCTGTAACTCAGGCATCTGCCAGTTTTCATTAAATATGATAATATTGGGAAGATGAACAAACTATTATTTTAGCAGGAAATAATATGCCATTTTATCCTCAGACCCCTTGCTAAAACACTGTATTTCAATTATTTCAGAGAGTAAAATTAAATTAATCTGAATTCTGCCATGTTGACTTAAAAGCACGGCATCATGAAAGTTATTTTGTTCTATTCAATGTAAGTACTGGAACTCTGAAAATTAATACATTTTATCCTATAACATAAATCATATTCCAACCTTATATTGCAAAAATGTAAAATTCTAAGGTTAATTTCATGTTATATTTTGTTCCTCAAAAGGAAATATTAGAAAAAAACGCAACTAAATTTTTTAATAATTATAGGTAAAAATGTCAGGTCTATTAATATATCTTTTAGAAACTTAAGTCAAGACAAGTTAAATATTCATAAATTACCGGCATCTATTCTTTTGAAAGATGCATTAATAAATACCTTCCTTATTGAGGTAAATGAAATAAACAAATGACTATTTCAGATAATTATTTGAAAAAAGAAGGACAGTCAGGGAGTTCTCCCACTTGACTGAAATAAGAGAATGTGGTTTGGCATCAGAAAGAATTTCATAAGAAATGTTAAGATTCATGCTGTATTTTAGGCTACATTAAAGGTGTTTGATTTTAAGGACTCATTTTAAAGGGCATTGAAAGCACCAATACAAAATACTCCGGAGTGGTGACTGTCTGACCTTTTGCATGTGAAGTAGTTATCAGGGCACATGGTGACTAAGAAATTAAAAATGAGAGCAGAGATACTTACAGAACTTTGCAATTGTCTGGGTAGAACATAATAGCTCTATTTAAATTGTTGTGAAGCAGTAAACAGAACTAGATTAAAAATTCACATAGACTCAAAGGCATGATATGTTTTCAGTAACGAAAAGATATAATAAATAATGATAGCTCCAAATTTTAGACCAAATCAAGGAAAGAGTAAGTCTCCAATAATAACATGTGCAGAGTTGGGAGTGTTCTTGAATATATTAAATACTATTTATTTATTCATTATTTACTCTATCTGTTGTTGTAACACTAGGGATTAAACCAAGAACCTCTTAAGCAAATGTTCTACGAGTGAAAAAAAAGTCCAATTTCTACTACATTTTATACGGTTTTCAGACCCCACAGAAGAAAATCAAGTTAGGCAATAGACTATCCAAGCAGGATAAATGTTGTAGATATCTAGCGGTATACACAGCAGGTTGATAATATAAAATTTCAGAATCTCAAGAGTCTCTAAGTAAATGAATTTGTAGATATGAAAGGATATCTAGGAATAGCTAAATAGCTAACAAGAACTTGAAGAGTGTGCGCGAACCTGCTGAGGGAATTTTGTCTGCAGGAAATATAGGGATCAGACAATATTTAGAGAGATGATCATTATCACTGAGTTTAAATGTTAGTGTTGCTGAAAATGTAAAAGTGACATTGGATTGTTTTTCTTTGACTAACAAAACCCTGAGCATGCAAACTTCTTTGCAAAAGAAGAAAAGAAATCTCAAACGAAGTCAACAAAAATGAACTAAAAGTAGAAATTTAGACACAGTGATACAGTCATGGATTTATCAATAAACAGGCCCAGCAAGTTTATCTATGTTCATAGTACTATGTTTTCTTTTTAATACAGGAATGTGATTGATTCAGTGGGCCATGCTCTTTTTGTGTCTTCTATACCCTCAGACTCCCACTGGATTCTCAGAGCTCTGAGGGGAGGCACCTGATGAAGACCACAAATTACATTCCGTCTATCATGTCTGCCAGTGGATCTCTGCACCTGCTACCATCTGCTTCTGGAAGAAGCCTCTCTAATGATGACTGAACAAGGCACTAATCTATAGGTATAGGAGAATACCATTAGGAATCATTCCACTGATATTTTTCTTATTAGTCATGTTTGTTTCTACCCTAGGTCTCTGTACTATCCGGTCTCCAGTTCCTGGCCATTCAAGCAGTATAGAGCATGGGATCCTTCACCTGGTGTGAACCCTAAGGTAAACCATGCACTGGTTAACCACTGCGACAAGTTCAGCATGATCATTGCTCTAGCACATCTTCAAAACTGGACAGATTATAAGTAGAATTTTTCTTTTTTTTAAATTTATTTATTTATTAAAGATTTCTGTCTCTTCCCAGCCACCGCCTCCCATTTCCCTCCCCCTCCCCTAATTAAGTCCCCCCCCCTCAGCCCGAAAAGCAATCAGGGTTCCCTGTCCTGTGGGAAGTCCAAGGAACCCCCCACCTCCATCCAGGTCTAGTAAGTTGAGCATCCAAACTGCCTAGGCTCCCACAAAGCCTGTGTTGGTATCCGAGTAAGCCTGCAGAGTTCCCACACCAAAGATACTAGAATGTAGTAGTGAAGCCTTCATGCAGGCACCAGTTTAACAAATATTTAATGAGCTTTGTGGTTGTTGTCCTTAACAATGGGGCTCTGCTGTCAGGTTTCAGAGAGTCACCTTCGGTCCTAAAATGAGTCTAGTTGGTTTGTGGATCCCAACAGCAGCCCCTTGACCAAAACTCACACAAATGCAACCTCATCCCACTACTGAAAGCCTTGACTGACTAGAAAAGACAGCCAGGACAGATGCTGTCGTTAGGAGTTCTCACTAGAATTACTCTTACAGATTTCAGGAAGTTTCTGCCACACTAGGCTTCCACACTGCCGCCTCCCTCGGTTCCCTTCAATTTTGCACTTTCTCCCTTCATATCCCACCCTAGCCTGATCCCAACTGTTCCTGTGTGTTCACACAAACACTAGTAGCAACCACAAGGTATGTGTGAGGGGAGAGGTCAGGGGGAGCTGCATGAATCACACCAGGTACTCTGCCATTACCTAGGTATTTTTGTGATACTCCTAAGAATGGGAATGGCTGTGTCTCTGATTATTTTGCCGACTCTTGGGACCCTTGCTCCTATTAGGTTGTCTTGTCCATTGCGGGATATGAGGGCTTTCATCTTGTCTTGTTGTATATTGTTTTGCCATGTTTGGTCATTGTCTCTTGGAGCCCTGCTTTATTCTGAAGAGAAACAAAGGGAGAGTAGATTTGAGGGAGGAAGGGGATCTAGGATGTGTGGAAGGAAGGCAACGGGTTGTCATGATACATTGTATGAGACAAGAATTTATTTTCACTTAGAATAAAAGAGAGAGCGAAATACAAATAACTTATATAGAAGTTGAATACAGTTTACTTTCATGTATCACAGGAATACACAGGAAAAGCTGAAAGAGATGACTTGGAGTTTAAGAGAATAGTGTCCTTGAGACACTATTAAGTTCCCTGCTCAAAGAGTTTGTGTATGTAGTTTCAGGAGACTGAACACTTTTTTTTTTAATTTTTACTGCCACCAGACAAGTACATGGTACATATACATGAATGCAGGAAAACCCTAACACATAAGATATAATAAATAATTCAAAAAATTAAAATACATTGCAGAAAATTAATTTTAAATTATATGAACTTGACCTCTGTTGATTGTTGGTACCAAACACAGATATTTGAAAGATCATTATTTTAAAATTTATAATTATTTCCTACAGTATAGCTACAAAGACATTTTAGTGATGAAATAAAATTTATAAACATCTTTATTATCATAAAATTCCTACCATATATACCTACAATGGTAACTGTCTCTACCAGAGATTCATTTACATATTTATAAAAGTAAGTTAAAGAAATAGTTGAAATATGTGAAAGACTGAAGGACAAAAAACAAAAGATGAATAGAATGAGAGACAGAGAGCAAAATCATCAGTAATATAATGATTCTATTGAGTGGAGTAAGATCATTAACATAGATTTTATTGTTTAGAGTTTGTGTTTATAAAGGCAGTCATTCTGCTAGTCTAGAACCATTAACTTAATAAATAGAGCTAGTATGAAAAGCACAAATTTAGTCATATTCAAGAAAATTAAATAAAATCAAGAGAAAGAATCTATGTTAGTCATGTTCAATAAATTGTAAATCCCCACATATAAACAGGGTGATCTAAGACACAGTCACTGTTGTCAAATACAAATGTAGAATGCCTTCTTGCTCAGAATTGCATTGAGTAAATTCTTCCTAAACTCAGTAGTTTTTTTTTATTTGCATGGGGAATGTTCAAAATGTTTTTAAAAGAAATCCATAAGTTCCAAAAAATTGCAAATATAACAGTGATTTCAGGGTATTTAAGTGGAATTTCTTACTAGAGATGTGATATTATACAATGAGTGATGTGTTATTCCAAAAATGAGACTATTTTCTATGGAATCAATAAAACAGTGTTAAAAGTATAATCAGGAAAAATGAACTGTCTCCAGACAATCTGCCACTACATTTTTCAATGAAGAGAATTTAGTTAAACTAATTAAAACAATGCACTATTGAAATAATGATATAATTGTTGCACATAATCATGTGTTTAATGTACCAAAGTGAATAATAGTGTCTGTTCCACTTAAGTTTGTCAGAATTCCAGAATTTGAGTGTTGTTTTGGTTTTAGTGATGTTTTTATTTGTTAATGGTTTAGATTGGGGGGGGGTGTTCAATCAGCTAATGAACAAATGGACTTATTCAGCAGTGATTACCTCGATAACTATTTTACTTTAAAACACACTCCTATCAATGCCTGATAAGGCAACCCAATTAGAGCAAAAGTCCCAAGAGCATTATCTTATCATATCATGTTTTGTCCAGTTTGACTGTAATCTTTTGTATGCCTGTTCTTTTCTGAAAATAAAATGGAAGGGGGTGAATATAAATGAGGCAGGAGGTAGAGAGGGTAACAGGAGTGGAGGGAGGAGAAACTGTGGTTTTGATATATTTTATGAGAGAAGAATCTGTTTTCAATAAAAAAAAAACTAAAAATTTTTGGCACTTTTATGGTAACATAAATTAAGTAAAGACCATATGTTGTTACAACATAAAAAGTCATGTGTGACCATCAGCCTTTTCAAAACATTCCTGTTTTTCAACTTTATGAAGGCTTGCTGGTCTGTGGTTATTATTGACATAATATGTATTTGAAGAGAAATACCAGTTATTTAAAAGTTTGTAATTTTTTCTTAAAATTAAATTTCATAACATGTAAGAAAAAGTCTCTGGCCAGGGAAAAAGAAAGGTTAACTGTAGATTTTCATCTTTCCATCCTCTCTTCCAAATCCAATCCCCAGTCTCAAAGCTCTTTCTGTAGGAGACCAACTTTTCTAATCTCCACATCTTCTCTATTCCTATATCCAGCAAATCACATAGATCTTCTTCTGCAATCCCTCTCCTGAACTTCTTGCTTTAACCCATCCCACAACATTGTGAAAATGTAAATTTCATTAATTAAGAAAAAAACCCTAAACTGGGGGGAATCTGGAAATGACAATGTTAGGAACCCAAATGGGAATCTAAGAAATAGACCTCACCAAAGAATTCAAGAGACAGAAGAGAAAATCTCAGGTACTGAAGACATGATAGAAGAAATGAATATTTCAGTCAATGAAAATGTTAAATATAAAAATATCCTGACATAAGAATTCCAGGAAATCTAGCACACAATGAAAAGACCAAATCTATTATTAATGATACTACTACTACTAATAATAGGGATAGACGAGGAAGATGAAACCCAGGTCAAAGTTCCAAAAAGTATTTTCAACAGAATCATAGAAGAAAATCCCCCTAAACCTAAATAAAGAGAAGCCTATCAAGGTACAAGTGCATAGAGAACACCAAATTGACTGAAACAAAAATATTCCTTTGAAAAATAGTAATCACACGATAGATATATAGAACAAAGAATGGATATTAAAAACTGCACAAGAAAAAGACCAAGTAACATATAATGGAAGATGTATTAGAATAATACCATATTTCTCAATGGAGACTCTAAAAGAAAGTGAGATCTGGACAGATGTGCAGTAGACTCTTAAGAAACCACAGATGCCAGCCCAGACTATTATTCCTAGGAGAACTTTTAATTGCAAATTACAAAAAAGTACAAAACCCATAATATAGCCAAATTTAAGTAATATCCATGTACAAATCCAGTTCTAGAGAAGAAACTATAAGGAAGAATATAGACGAAAGAGATTAATCACACCCAAGAAAACATGAAAAATTAATAACCCCAGACCAGCAAATCAGAAGTGTGGAAGCACACACACCTCTACCACAACACCACAAACAATAGCAATAGCAACAACATAACAGGAATCAAGAAACACTGCTCATATATCTCTCTGATATTTCTCAAGAACAATTGTCCAAATTTCCCAACAAAAAGATGCAGACTAATAGAATGGATGCAAAAACAGGAAACCTTCTCCTACTGCATCCATAAACAGATTTTAACACCAAGGATAGGCATCACCTAAGAATAAAAGGTCCAAAGCAGCAAGCTTATGTAGCTATTTTAATATCTAACAAACTAGATATCAAACAAAATAAATCAGAAGAGATAGGGAACGACCCTAAATATGCATCAAAGAAAAAAACCCACTCAGAAGATATTGTAGCTCTTACCATCTGTATACCAAACCCAAGTTCATGGAAGAAACAGCTTAATCAAATATTCACCCTCACACATTAATTGTAGGAGCCCTTAATACACCACTCTCACCAAAAGATAGATCATTAAATTATAAACTTAATATAATTGCTGATGCTAACTGATGTTATAAACCAAATGGACCTAACATACTTACAGAACATTTCACCCAAACAAATAATACATCACTGTGGTTGCTTGAAAGAAAATGGCCACTAAAATGGTGTAGCCCTTTTAGGAGATGCGACACTGTTACAGTAGGTGTGGCCTTGTTGGAGGAAGTGTATCACTGTGGGGGTGGGCTATGAAGTTTCCCATGCTCAAGCAACTCCCAGTGTTACAGACCCCTTTGTGTTGCCTTCAAGATGTATGACTCTCATTTACTTCTGCAGCACCATGTCTTCCTGCATGCTGCCCTGTCACACCACGATGATAATGGACGGAATCTCAGAACAGTCAGCAAGCCCATCCCATTAAATGTTTTCCTTTATAAGAGTTGCCACAGTCATGATGTCTCCTCACATCAATTTAAACCCTAATTAAGACAAAAATTCTTATTAAGCACAGCATGGGACTTCTTCAAAAGAAAACACAATAATATACATAATCCAGACTCTGTAAATTTTCCATTTTTACGTGGCTTATTTTTCTTTCTTTATTTTAATCAATGACTCTCTGCACTCTGTCTCTTTAAAGACTTTATCTTTTTAAAAACCATTTACTTCCTATTATAACTGTCTATATTCTTGTTTTTTATCCCAAGCCTATGTTGATTTTCAAGAAATTTAAACTTCATGACCAATCTTTGATGACACAAAACTTTGTATTATAAATCATATTTAAGATATTGGTGAATAAGTTTTATGACCTCGGCTGATATTTGTCAAGATTGCAAAAATTAAACTAATTTGGTATTTGGTTGGTATTTCAGAAGGAAAATATAAGTAAATTTGATATGTTTATCAATAACTGTAGGTCTCTGTGTCAAATATCCTTGGTTAATTAAAACAGCAAAACTGCTTAGTAAACATACATTACTAGACATTGCTTTTAGTGATTTCAGTTAAAACTGTCAAACTCAATCACTGTATTCTATTTCTCTGATTCTGCCTGGAGCACTCTCTGTTATATATTATATTCTTGCTCATCACAAAAAGAACTCAAAGTTACTCTTATGTGACTTATCAATGTTAACCTATTATTTTTAAATTATTAACTTACCTATCATTAGAAAGTATTTAGGCAGGACCTTGTGTTTTTAACCCTTGGTTACACAATCCCAGTACTTCATGACTCAAAATACATGTCTGTGCTTAACAGACTGAAGAGAAATGTAGACATTTGTGTTGGGAAAGGCCCAGTATGACAGCATGCTTTCCTGTTTTATCACTTAAAAATCTCTGATGAGCTGGAAAGAATAATTTAGTACTATCAATTATTATTTTCATTATATGGACACTATCATTGAAATTGCTCATGCACCGGTTGTCATGAGGCTTAGCTCTAATAATAGCACCATTAGGCAAGCTTTACTAAATATTGTATTGACTACTTATAATGATAGGTCTGACGTAGTATATACCAAGTGCTTTCCTAAAACTACAGGATGTATTGATTTATTTACTCATCCTCATTCCATAAGTTACCTATTATAAACTATTAGTTTCACATAAAGTAAATGAGATGAACCAAGGTTTGAAAATTTACATAAATAATGCATCAGAAAGATAGTTGTCTGAGTCTAAGGACTTTTGTACTATGTAAAGGACTTAAAATCCATGTTCAGTAAATTTAGATTAAAAAAACAGAAACACTGTAATTATCATTCATTACTTATAAAACTCCTTCAATGGAGAAAACTACAAATCTTTCCTTGGACTCCAATTGCTAATGAACATGTCATTTTTTTGAATGTATGTGCATATTAAGCCTTCAAAAGCTCTCACTTCTGAAAACTCTTGAACAATAAGTATATGTGGATATCAATTGGAAAATACTGCTGCATAATAGGAGTGACTTCTCTATTAAAGTTAAGCACACGTGACTTGAGAACAATATAATACTTTGGCTCTATGATTTACAGCAACATCTCTATTCCATTACATACATATACTCATACACACATGTACACACACACAAATGCTGGCAAATTTACACATGCATTTTAACCTAAATTGCCCTTGTCTTTAGTAGAGATTTGACATTTAAGAATTTGGAATAGTAAATGTTATCTCCATCTAATTCTTGAAGCTTTGGCTTTCATCTAGACAGGCACCTGATTTGGAGCAAAGCAGAGTCACTAGCCAGCTGGAAAGAAGAGAAAATATAAAAAGAGTCAAGGTTTCTAAAAATAAAGGTCCTTCATTTAAACTGTTCCAAACTACTTTTGCTAAACACAGAATAAAAACGTCTTGACTCTTTCTATGCAGAGGCTGCTAAATCATCTATGGCAGGCAAAGGGCTATAGCTAGATGCAGCCACATGGTCACAATCTCTGTTCTCATGTCTCTGAATATAAGGAAATGCTGTAAACCAATTTCTAGACTGTGTTAAAACTAGTTCTACTGTGACAGGAAAAAAATAAGGAGTCCTTTGATGTGCAATATTTCAAATTAAGCATATGGTTTATGTATGTGTCCTTTCTAGGCTTATTAAATTGATGCCAGTCACTAACATTGGAGTCCCAGATTACTTCATCTAACATTAAGTATCTCCTCATCTGCCTTCAGTTATGTTCACAAATGCCAGTTATAATTAAATGAGTTTATGACAAAATTAGTACACATTTTATTAAATGTTGCATACTTCTATTTTGCCCAATAACCTACTCTAACCTAGTCTAAAGTAAGATAAACAAATGTAAAATTAAGTCTAAATCTTAGACTTAATTCTTGTTTCACAAACCACAACAGTGTTTTAATTGAGACTTATGTGGTTCACTTTTTTCTTTATTGTTTACTCAGAGTTTTATAATAAAAAACGTCAAATAGATCAATTAAAGAACATGCACACAGTTTTCTAAAACAGAAATTTACTACTCACTAGTGCTTCCTCTGTTAACACTATGGAGATGACCAGGTTACAGATTAAAACAAGAAATGTATTTGCTGGTATTTTTTTTTATGTCAAAGTAAGCCAATTTAATTGTATTTAAATTTTTTAAATATTTTGGTTGTTTAAAACAAAATATATTTTCATCATAATATTTCCATCTCCCAAGTTCTTCCAAATCCACACCCCTTTCCTACCCAACAAACATTAAGTTGTTTTTTTTTTTTTTTTTTTTTAGGTTTCTTGTGAGTATGTGTGATAAGACTTTATTCTTTTTTTTTTAATTGAGTAAAGATTTTAAAATGAATCAACAATAGGTAATTTTGTACATCTTAGCCTAACAAGTAAATTCTTAAAAGTAATAATCACATAAAAGTCACCAGAGCTGCTTACCATACCTGTCTGTCTATAAACCACTCTATCTACCAGGCTGAACTAGTACCATGTGGAATCCAACTTGGAAACCCAGTTAGAGGACCTCACCGTACACAAATTCTCACCTGAATATAAAACATCTACCAACTGCTGATCTCCATGACTGACTTGAGTCTAACAGGAACCTTATGTAGTACCTCACTGATAGTATACCCATCTGCTCAACTATCAGCCACATCACCTACTACATGGCTATATAACCTCAGAAACTATAGATTTCATCATAACATCACAACAAATACAAATAATCAAGACAATAGAACTGCTGCAGATGGCAGAAAATCACATCAAATACAAATAAGACAATAGGACTGCTGCAGACAGCAGTACCATATAGTGACATCCCCTGAAAAAACAACTTCACTGATACATAAGGCAAACACTTCATGAAAACAGTTATAAATGTGTTCAAGGACTTCACAGAAGATATGAATGATGTTTGAGTGACAACTGCAAATGCACAATCAGTTGGGTGAAAGTTTGAAAGTAATTCAGGATATGAATATAATAACTGGAAAAGAGGATAGTTCATGAATAGTAAATGTTGTAAACTAGAAAAAAAAAGAAGTCACAAAGTCAAATATTTGGAGGAAAAATCTCAAACATGGTTTATATCATATGCACAACAAAGTATCCGATCTTGAAGACAAATATATTTAAGAAATAATAACTAAACATGACAAAATAAAATGATATGATAACACAAAAACAATCATTTGGGCCTGGGCCAGGTAATCCAACAGAAGGAAAAGAACCCAATGAATAGGAAGAAGAATCAGAGGCACACTTATTCACTCAGGAATCCCACATAAGTACTAAGCAGAAAGCTGTAATATATATGCAGAGTCTGTTTCAGAACCTGTTTGCTCTGTTCTTGTTTAAGTTTCTGTGAGTTCTTGAGCCTTCCTAGACCTGGATTGAGAGGGGAAGGCCTTGGACCTCCCACAGGGCAGGGAACCCTGAGGGCTCTTGGACTGGAGAAGGAGGGAAAGGGAGATTGGGGAAGGGAAATGGGAGGAGGGGAGGAGGTGGAAATTTATAATAATAATAAAAATAATAATAAAAAGAAAAGGAAAAAAAGCATGGAATTCTGACATTCGAATTTACAAGGAACAAAATGGAGACTGTTATATGAACTGAAACAAATAAAAGAAAAATAAGAACTACTTGGTTACACTCTTACGTAAAATAAAAATAAAGGTTTCTTTTTGATTAAATGTGTAGAATATTGTTTCCCAACATTATGAGGAGATAAATGTGGAAAGACTGTTCACTGGATACTCATAGTGTGAAAAAACTCGTACACACAAAAAATTTGAAGCTGAACTGTCTCAAAAAGCCTTCTGCCTGAGGACCAGCATTCATTGAACTTGAGGTTTTTGAGCAAGCTACAAAAGGAAGAAATCCATTATGGTCCTACACCAACAGGTTACATAACAACCACACGAATTAAGAGCATCCGAAATATCCCTAAAGGTACAATAGTGGCACTTACACTTTCTGTTAACCCGCATTTATCTAACTGGAAGCAAGTCTCAGTTAACAAGAGGGAAATAATACCTTGAATTGTAAATACTTGAAATCATGTTTCACAAAGGATCACAAACTCTAGACACTTTCCCAAACCAATATAATTCCTAGCTGCAATCTCATTATACATTCTTATACCAACAGTAATTGTAAACCTAAGCTCTGCTCAAAGTTTTTTTTTTTTTCTCTTTTTTCCCCTTCGGTTTTTTGAGACAAGATTTTTCTGTATAAATCAAAACACAAAATATACAGAATAAAGAAAGAATATTAAGAGCCGCAAAGAAAAAAGGCCAAGTTACTTATAGAGGTAAACCTATCAGACTTACACCTGACTTCTCTGTGGAAACCATGAAAGCCAGAAGGTCCTGGATAGATGTACTGCAAAAACTAAGAGATCATGGATGCAAGGCCAGACTACTATAGCCAGCCAAGCTTTCATTCACTATAAATGGAGAAAACAAAATTTTCCAGGATAAAAACAAATTTAAACAATACGTAGCCACAAATCCAGCCTTACAGAAAATAATAGAAGGAAAATCACTAACCAAGGAGTCCAACAATGCCCACAATAACTCAGTCATGTAGAGACCTTTCACCAGCACAACTCAAAGAAGGGAAACACAAAAACCCTACTACTAAAAAAGTGACCGGAGTTAACAACCACTGGTCATTAATACCACTTAATGTCAATGGGTTCAACTCACCTATAAAAAGGCACAGGTTAAGAGATTGGATACGAAAACAGGATCCAACATTCTGCTGTCTACAAGAAACACACCTCAACCACAAAGACAGGCACCTACTCAGAGTAAAGGGCTGGGAAAAGGCTTATCAAGCAAATGGACCTAAGAAACAAGCAGGTGTGGCCATACTAATTTCTAACAAAGTTGACTTCAAATTTAAATCAATCAGAAGAGATGGAGAGGGACATTTTATACTCATAACAGGAACAATTCATCAAGATGAAGTCTCAATCCTGAATATCTACGCCCCAATTATAAAAGCGCCCACGTATGTAAAAGAAACATTACTAAAACTCAAGGCAGCCATCAAACCACACACACTAATAGTATGAGACTTCAACACTCCACTCTCAACAATGGACAGGTCAATCAAACAGAAACCTAACAGAGAAATTAAAGAATTAATGGAGGTAATGAAGCAAATGGACTTAACAGACATCTATAGATTATTCCACCCAAAGAGGAAAGAAAATACCTTCTTCTCTGCAGCTCATGGAACCTTCTCGAAAATTGACCACATACTCGGTAGCAAAGCTAACTTACACAGTTACAAAAAAATATTAGTAACCACCTGCGTCTTATCAGATCACCATGGATTAAAGTTAGAATTCAACAACAATGCTACCCCCAGAAAGCCTACAAACTCATGGAAACTGAACAGTCAACTACTGAACCATACCTGGATTAAGGAAGAAATAAAGAAAGAAATTAAAGTCTTCCTTGAATTCAATGAAAATAAAGAAACAACATACTCGAACTTATGGGACACTATGAAAGCAGTCCTAAGAGGAAAGTTCATCACACTAAGTGCCCACTTAAAGAAATCAGAGAAAGCACATATTGAAGACTTAACAGCCCACCTGAAAGCTCTAGAAAAAAAAAGAAGCAGACTCACCTAGGAGGAGTAGAAGACTGTAAATAATTAAACTGAGGGCAGAAATCAACAAAATAGAAACACAGAAAACAATCCAAAGAATCAATGAAATAAAAAGCTGGTTCCTGGAGAAAATCAACAAGATTGATAAACCCCTATCCAAACTAATCAAACGGCAGAGAGAGAATACACAAATTAATAAGATCAGAAATGAAAAGGGGGACATAACCACAGACACAGAGGAAATTCATAGAATCATCAGATCTTATTACAAAAGCCTGTATAACACAAAACTGGAAAATGTAAAAGAAATGGACACTTTTTTAGATAAATACCATATACCAAAGTTACACCAGGACCAGGTGAACAATCTAAACAGACCTGTTGGTCGCGAAGAATTAGAAGCTGTTATCAAAAACCTCCCTACCAAAAAAAGCCCAGGACCAGATGGTTTCAATGCGGAATTCTACCAGAACTTCCAAGAAGAGCTAATACCTATACTCCTTAATGTATTCCACAATATAGAAACAGAAGGGTCATTACCTAATTCCTTTTATGAAGCTACAGTTACTCTGATACCAAAACCACACAAAGACTCAACCAGGAAAGAGAATTACAGGCCAATCTCACTCATGAACATCGATGCAAAAATACTCAACAAAATACTGGCAAACCGAATCCAAGAACACATCCGAAAAATTATCCATTATGGTCAAGTAGGCGTCATTCCTAAGATGCAGGGCTGGTTCAACATACGAAAATCTATCAATGTAATCCAGCATATAAATAAACTGAAAGAAAATAACAATATGATCATCTCATTAGATGCTGAAAAAGCATTCGACAAAATTCAACATCCATTTATGTTAAAAGTCTTGGAGAGATACAAGGGTCATACTTAAATATAATAAAAGCTATATACAGCAAGCCGACAGCTAACATCAAATTAAACAGAGAGAAACTCAAAGCCATCCCACTTAACTCAGGAACATGACAAGGCTGTCCACTCTCGCCATACCTCTTCAATATAGTGCTTGAAGTTCTAGCAATAGCAATAAGACAACATAATGGGATCAAGGGGATTCGAATTGGAAAGGAAGAAGTGAAACTTTCCTTATTCGCAGATGATATGATAGTGTACTTAAGCGACCCCCAAAACTCCACCAAAGAACTTTTACAGCTGATAAACAGCTTTAGTAATGTGGCAGGATACAAGATCAACACCAAAAAAAAAAAGTTGCCCTCTTATACACAAAGGATATGGAAGCAGAGAGGAAAATCAGAGAAGCTTCACCATTCGCGATAGCCACAAACAGCATAAAATATCTTGGGGTAAATCTAACCAAGGAAGTGAAAGATCTATTTGACAAGAACTTTAAGGCATTGAAGAAAGAAATTGAAGAGGATACCAAAAAATGGATGGACCTCCCTTGCTCTTGGATTGGGAGGATCAACATAGTGAAAATGGCAATTCTACCTAAGGCAATTTATAGATTCAATGCAATCCCCATCAAGATCCCATCAAAATTCTTCACAGATCTGGAGAGGAATATAATCAACTTTATATGGAAAAAAAAAACCCAGGATAGCCAAAACAATCCTATACAATAAAGGATCTTCTGGAGGCATTACCATCCCTGACTTCAAACTCTATTACAGAGCTACAGTAATGAAAACAGTGTGGTACTGGCATAAAAACAGAGAAGTCGACCAATGGAATCGTATAGAAGACCCGGATTTTATCCCACAAACCTATGAACACCTCATTTTTGATAAAGGAGCTAAAAGTATACAATGGAAGAAAGAAAGCATCTTCAACAAATGGTGCTGGCACAACTGGCTGTCAACTTGTAGAAGAATGAAAATAGACCCATATCTTTCACCGTGCACAAAACTCAAGTCCAAATGGATTAAAGACCTCAATATCAGCCCAAACACACTGAAATAGATAGAAGAGAAAGTGGGAAATACCCTACAACAGATGGGCACAGGAGATCGCTTCCTATGTATAACCCCAGAAGCACAGACATTAAGGGCAACATTGAATAAATGGGACCTACTTAAACTGAGAAGCTTCTGTAAAGCAAAGGACACTGTCACTAAGACACAAAGCCAATCTACTGACTCGGAGAAGATCTTCACCAACCCCACAACAGACAAAGGTCTGATCTCCAAAATATATAGAGAACTCAAGAAACTAGACTTTAAAATGCTAATTAACCCAATTAAAAAATGGGGCACTGAACTGAACAGAGAATTCTCAACAGAAGAAGTTCAAATGGCCAAAAGACACTTAAGGTCATGCTCAACTTCCTTAGCAATCAGGGAAATGCAAATCAAAACAACATTGAGATATCATCTACACCTGTGAGAATGGCTAAAGTCAAAAACACCAACGATAACCTTTGCTGGAGAGGCTGTGGAGGAAGGGGTACCCTCATCCATTGCTGGTGGGAATGCAATCTTGTGCATCCACTATGGAAGTCAGTGTTTCTGTTTCTCAGGAAATTTGGGATCAACCTACCCCTGGGCGCAGCAATTCCACTCTTGGGAATATACCCAAGAGATGCCCTATCATATGACAAAAGCATTTGTTCAACTATGTTCATAGCAGTATTATTTGTAATAGCCAGAACCTGGAAACAACCTAGATGCCCTTCAATGGAAGAATGGATGAAGAAAGTATGGAATATCTACACATTAGAGTACTATGCTGCGGTAAAAAACAACGACTTCTCGAATTTTGCAGGCAAATGAATGGAAATAGAAAACACTATCCTGAGTGAGGTATCCCAGACCCAAAAAGATGAACATGGGATGTACTCACTCATAATTGGTTTCTAGCCATAAATAAGGGTCACGGAGTCTACAATAGGTGAATCTAAAGAAGCTAAGTAAGAAGGTGAACCCAAGGAAAAACATATAGTTATCCTCTTGGCTAAGGGAAGTAGACAAAATTGCTGGGGAGAAAATTGGGATCTTGGGGGTGGGGTGGGATGGGGGTAAGGGGAGATGGGGAGAGAAAAGTTAGAAGCGAAGGAGGTCAGGCCTTGGGAAAACAGGATGATTGGGATAAAGAAAGGTTGGACAGGGGAGCACGGAACCACAATTCTTAGTTAGAGGAGCCAGTTTAGGGTTGGCAAGAGACCTGACCCTAGAGGAGCTCCCAGGTGCCCAAGCCGAGGTCCCCAGTTAGTTCCTTGGGCAGTTGAGGATAGGGAACCTGAAATGACCCTATCTTAGATCAATGCTGACAAATATCTTGCATATCATCATAGAACCTTCATCTGGTGATGGATGGAGATAGAGACAGAGACCCACACTGGAGCACTGGACTGAGCTCCCATGGTCCCAATGAGGAGCAGAAGGAGGGAGAACATGAGCAAAGAAGTCGGGACCACGAGGGATGCACCCACCCACTGAGACAGTGGAGCTGATCTATTGGGAGCTCACCAAGACCAGCTGGACTGTGACTAAAAAAGCATGGGATAAAACTGGACTCTCTGAACATGGCGAACAATGAGGGCTGATGAGACGCAAAGGACAATGGCACGGGGTTTTGATCCTACTTAATGTGCTGGCTTTGTGGGAGCCTAGCCAGTTTGGATGTTCACCTTCCTAGATGTGGACGGAGGGGGGGAGGACCTAGGACTTACCACAGGGCAGAAAACCCTGACTGCTCTTTGGACTGGAGAGGGAGGGGGAAAGAGTGGGGGGAGGGGGAGAAGGGTGGGAGGAGGGGGAGAAGGGTGGGAGGAGGGGGAGGGAAATGGGAGGCTGGGAGGAGGTGGAAACTTGTTTTTTTTTTTTTTTTCTCCTTTTCTCAAAAAAAAAAAAGGAAGAAAAAAAAGATTTTTCTG
The DNA here is from genome assembly GCF_018167655.1 of Microtus oregoni. Lineage (NCBI taxonomy): Eukaryota > Metazoa > Chordata > Mammalia > Rodentia > Cricetidae > Microtus > Microtus oregoni. The sequence continues at coordinate 18,611,507 of NW_024543076.1, forward strand.
TATAGTTTTCGAGCCTGTCCTGGATATAGCTCTTGTAGAACAGGCTGGCCTCAAACTCACAGAGATCCACCTGCCTCTGCCTTCCGTGTTCTGGGATTAAAGACATGTGCCTCACCACCTGGCAAAGCTTTCGTTTACAGTAGAAGTAAATCATCAAAGAAATCTCCAACCAGTTAAAACAAGATAAAAGAAATGACTGTGGAGTGCCCATTCTCAGCCAATATGTTTACAATGAAACTTCTTTACCTAATACTAATGCGACATCACAGAAAATAGCAATGGAAAGATTGAAAGAACCACATGATAAAGGAGTATTAGGTAAGACTGAACCTCTTAGATACTGTAGAGAAGCTACCTTCATAAAATATCAATAACATGACTGCCTAAGCAAGACTTTAGCAAGTATCACACTTTTTGAATTCCAAAAGTAGATAGGAAAATCTCATAGGGCCCATCCCTGAGTTGGAAAGCTACTATATATATATATATATATATATATATATATATATATATATATGAAGAATTAGTCTTCTGAGAGATGAGCTCCCTTACTGGTTGTTTAATACCAAGCTGTGTGTCCTAGAAATATGTATAAGGAAATATTAAATGAACTTACCAGGTTGCATTTGTATGTTTGTTCCCTTGTATGCATATGTAAGAACAATTATTAGATAAGAGGAGACTATGATCTTGGGAAGGTAGGAGGAGTGGCAGGCATGGGTGTGGTCGTAGAACAGGGGAGTGGATGAAGTAATTATATTCTAATGAAATAATAAAAAAAATGTTTTTAAAAAGTTTCAGAAGTAAGGTATCTTTGCCTTCTTTCTCACAGTAGTATCTAATTATCCATATATTTTCTGATGATGAAACAGTTAAAATAATTCAACATTAAGCCTGATTTCAAAAGTTAAGTGGGTATTATTTAGCAAGTGCAAAGTGATTAAACAATTAATAAAAACTATGATTTAAAGATTAAAAATGAAAAAAATGAAGTACATTCTCACTTATGAACTCTGCTAAATGATTCATGTACAATAAATGTACTCACAGAATTTTTATATAAATATGCTTGCTATACTGTAATTAGAATTTCTAAATCTATTTACTAGGATTCTCCAGATAAACAAAACCAATACAATGGATATATATTATTAAGGGAATTTGTTAAATTAGCTTTATATCATCAAGACTGCACAGTCCAATAGTGGCTTCCTGTGTTCCAGAAAGCCTGAGAACCTGATGAACATTATTAGATCATTGTTGTTATTTATAATAATGCGGCTTTGGTTGTGTGTATGTGTGTGTGCGTGTGTATGGCCACACTTAAAAGATATAGAAAACAAAAATGGAAATACTAATGCATTTAGTATTAGATTTTAGTATTTAATGAAGAAAGTTAAGTATAACAATATTAGAGAATAAAACTGGATAAGATCATCATGTCTTAACTGTCATGATCATCCACTGAAATATCTGTTTAACTCATTTAATGGATAATTAATGATTAAATAGAATTCCGTAACATGTTTAACCACATTATATAAACTCTACTTGCTAGTAACTTAGGGCATAGTGTCCCTCCACATACCTACATTCCTCACTCAGTCATTTTAGGAGGTAGACAAACATCCATACCTCTGATTACCTAGGTACTGCTTTCAAGCTAGAATTAAATCAGTTTTTTTGATGGCCCTTGATAGTAATTCGAATCCTATTAGTTTCCTGGGAGACTGCATTTGAAATCACTGTTAGCTTATGCTTACCTTTGATTGATATTACCTCTAATTGCAAACAAAATTTCTATTTAGGGAAACTGCATGTGTCTGAAATAGTGGTGTTTCTCTGATAAAGAGAAAACATTTTGTCCCATTTCTCTTGTCTCAAATTTAGTGACTGATAAATAAGAAGTAGATATTAGATATTTGAAATTGTTTCATAAACTACAAATATTAGATCATATAACACAAAGACAACTGTAAATATTATTCCAATTGTGATTCTTTTTTAATAACTTTAGTAGTTTCAGAGGGATAACAAATGAAATTATGTGCTATTTAAAGGCAATATTTTTTAAATAAGAAAAAATAAAAACACTATAAAATGTAATACTGACATAAAATGAAGTGAGCATGTCTCTGGATAACACCCTATTACACTTACATTCACAGATCATTGTAGTAAATAGGGGTGGCGGGGCTGCGTCCCCAGCCTCCCGGCTGCCTGGCTAGATTATGCCCGAAATAACAACACACAAACTGTATTCATTTAATCACTGTTTGGCCCATTTCTATCTAGCCCTTACTGGCTAATTCTGATATCCCAATCAACCCATTTCTAATAAACTGTAGCACCGGTCTTACCAGGAAGATTCTAGCCTATGTCCATCCTGGGTTGGAGCTTCATAGCATGCATCTGCCTGAGAGTGGGGCATGGCGTCTCTCTGAGGCATCTACTCCCGAGAGGAGAGCTGTGGAGTCTGAGCTCACTTCCTCTTCCTCCCACGTTCTGTTCTGTTTACTCCTCCCACCTATCTTCTAACCAATTAGGGCCAAGCAGTTTCTTTTTATTTAACCAATGAACTTCCTCCATCAGATCATGGGTGAGAAGACTGCTGGAGACTTGTGCCTTAAAACTCTGTATTATGCAATCAGAAATACATTTTTCTGTGCCTGAATTGCTACTCTGAGCCAGGTAGGAATATAAGTACTGAAATGTGTAAATAAATGAAGTGGTGTATCAAAGTAAAAGTCTAATTTGTTCACTGAGCTGTACCTAATACATTGGATGACAGTCTCCTCATCAATGCAAAGGGCTGCCCTCATTTGACTATTTGGAATCATATTGAGAACAACATTAATTAAATATTGTATGTGATTAATGAATAGATTTGGGTATAACTTCTGTAGGTCAAACACTTCAGAATTTGTGCTGTTGTAAAAGATTTGAGAAAATTCACCTGAGATCAAAACAGTGAATGGATGAATATTAAAAATATTTAAAAAAAACAAACAAGCAAACAAAGAGGGGAATCATACTACAATCAATGTTTCTTTTTTCAAAAAGTATCGAAAGAGAGAAAATAATGAGTGTGATTACTTATTTGCCTTTTAACATTATCTTTTAAATTACATTGCATGTACGACAACTTTGAAATAGAGATAGAATAGCTTAAATGAGTTTAAGACTAAAATGCAGAAATTTAGACAGTTTCTAAAAAAAGATTAGGAGTTTCCTATATAATGCTTTAATTTCTTTGTAGGGTATGGGTCTGTTCAAATTGCTGATTTGATCTTGCTTTCACTTTGGTAAGATATATATATATATATATATATATATATATATATATATAGTACTGCTGGACCATGATATGGGATTCCCCTCTGTATGCTATGAATATGTTTTAGTACTATTGGTTAATAAAGAAGCTGCTTTGGCAGGGCAGAATATAGCTAGGTGGAAAAAATAAAGTGAATGCAGGGAGAAAGAAGACAGAGTCAGGCAGTTTCCATGTAGTGAGCCAGAAGCAAGATATGAGATAACAAACCACAAACCTCATGATAAATTATAAAATAATAGAAATGGGTTAATTTAAGATGTAAGAGATAGCTAGGATTATGCCTGAGCCATTGGCCAAGCAGTGTTGCCATTAATAAAGTTTTTGTATAATTATTTGTGTTTGGGTGGCCAGGAAATGAAAATGCAGTTTCTATTTATATAATGGCACCCAATCTTCAGCAAAATACACCCACATAAAGCCTAAGAAAATTTTAAAAAGGGGGGGCTTCTAGACCCATAAAAATGGGAGCTCCTGGGTAGCTGCATTTTTCAGATATGTTCTGTTTGCTGGCACCAAGCAGAAGCATAGCTTCTTTAAAGGATGGCTTCCTGGTTCATACTAGCATTACTTGGGCTTAGGAGAGAGACAAAGAAAAGAATACAGACAGTCATAGATTAAAGGAGTAGAGGTAATAAAATAAATATTAATAAAATATAATAGAGTAAAAAATAAGACATATAAAGATAGAATATACACAGAGAGTCTCGATTATATGTATTATTGTGTTGTCTTCAGATTAATTTTTGACTGTTAACGAGTTAACTGCTGAAAAGCATGATTGTGGTGGCTATAAGCTAAACCAACATATATATTTTGACTTCAAAATTTGAGTATAAAGATATGTTTCTTTGGAAAAGAGGTTCTGTTTTTGTTTCCATACAAGATGAAGACCTGTGGATTCCTTCCAAGTTAATGTGATTTAATGGAACAAGACCCCCTGAATAGTATCCATGAACAATAAATACACTTTGCCCAACAAAGAGCAGGAAGCAGTATGGAGAAAACAATGCCGAAATTCCCAAAATGTTGTTTATAAGTGTTTATTTTCACTTAAAAGGGACTGATTATAAGTGGAAAATGGTCACAGTTAATTTCTTTCTTAAAAAGAAGGGTCTGACATAGAAATAAATACTTTACATTGGTATGAAATTTTCATTTATTAATGCAAATTTAAGGTCAATTTTATTATATGTATATTTCTTTCCTTGTTTAAATAATTATGTTTATATGGTTCATTTAACTTGTATAATTAAATTACAGATTAATAGGTAGTCATTTATAATAACCAAACTTGTAGTCATGTGACTTAGGTTTTCTAGACTTATAGAGATATATTTTAATTAGACAGATAATCTTCAACACTTCAAAGACATGAAGATTATGGCATTTAAAAGGTTTTAGGAACTTTGACTTTTCTCAACAGTGAGATGTGTCTGCTTTTGGCAGCATCAATTACTTCAGAGAGGTTGATTGGCATTGAAGAAACCTATTATGAAATTTGCTTTTAATATTGCAAGGTTAGTCATTTGGGAAAAAAGCTGCTCTTGCCTAAACTGCTTGATGGTATGCTTTATGAAATGGACTTTCAGGAACCACAGAAAAATTACTGCTGAACTTGACAAAAGGAGGTTAGACAGTCTGTCATTCATGGTTCCTACTTCATAAAAGAATCTGCCAGACATTCTGCAGGACACAGAAAAAAATGACTGATAAACTGAGAGAGATAAACTGTCAATATAGGTGGAACAGTCTTTTCAAATTTTCTGCTTTGTGGAAAAGACTGTCAGATACTATGGGCCTGTAGGCTGAAGATGGATGCACCAATATTACAGAAGAACTATGGTGTACTTTCCATGTAATTGGAAGTCTCTGTCAACTCTAGAGTTTTAAGCTTGTAAATTGCTTTATATTAAGATGCTGACATTAATATGTGATTCATCTGGGATTAATGAAAAGGAAAGGCTGTGGCTTAACAGTGATGTGTTTGTGTGTCAAGTTGACAACAGGACAATTGTGTTAGATAGTTTTAGGTCAACTTAAACCAAGTAACATCAAGTGAGAGGAGGGAATCCACAGACTGAACGAAAAAAGCATGGATTCATTTTATTAGATGAAGAAGATATTTTTGACAAAATTTAACATCCTTTCATTCATTGTAAGAGTACTTGAAGAACTAGAAATACAAGGGGTATATCTCAATAAAAGCAATTTAAAAGAAGCCCACAATTTATGTTTACTTAAGTAGAATGAACCCCAAATAATTTCAACTAAAATAAACTGAAAGTCAAGTATCCACTTACTCCATACCTATTCAATATAACACTTGAAGTCTAAGCAATAAGACAGCTGAATGAAATAAAGGTGTGGTTGCTTGAATATAATAATAGTAGATTAAACTTCTAAAATTGTAAGCTACCACCACAATGAAATGATTTTATCAGTTGTCATGCTCATGGTGTCTCTTCGCAGCAGTAAAAACCCTAACTAAGACAGAAGTTGGTCCCAGGGAATGGGGTATTGCTCTAATAGGCTTTAGGACTATAGATTAAGCATTAAGTGCTCCTTAATTTGCCATACTAGTAGGAACATGGAAGACAGTGATGCTGAGTGTGACTTGAATCTAGGGGGATTTGTTCAAGAGGTTTCAGAGGAGAAATTAATATGTGACCTAGAAATTTTTTTTTGTGAAAATATAGTAAAGAAGGTATCTGCCTTTTTCCCTTTTCTAAGGCTCAAGTGAAGAGATTTAGATTAATTTTGCTGGCAAACGAGATATCCACACAGTCTAGTATAGATTCTGTAGTATGGTTATTATTGGTTATTTTAATAAAAATTTATAATGAAAAGGAGCAAGTTGAGAAGGGAAAATTGCAAAATGTAAATTTTGAAGGGGAAAAAAGAGTACCAAGAAGTGGAATGGAGCTAAGTCCTGTGTTCAGGAGATAAAGAAATTAAGAAATGAGATGTAAGGAGTGGTGAGCTCAGGGAAAGATTCCCACCCAGGTAAATTTCTACCTTGTTAAAAGGAACAAAAGAAAATCTTAGAGTAGGGTGTGGAGGGGGCAGAGGCTGGAAAATATTTGAGATCAAAGTCAGCCTGTTCTACAGAGCAAGTTTCAGGACAGTCAAGCTTAGGCAGTGAAGTACAGAAAGCTGGAGAAGATGTAATTGAATGAGGGGGACTATGTTCCAGCCACAGTAAGCAGCATAGCTTTCCATCCTCTGCGCATGGTTCTGGCTTAAGAATTAAGGATAGATGGAAGGAGTTATATAATTTCCCTCCATTCTTACAGAATGGTCCGGCATGTGTCAGGGTTGTCAGTGAATGGAGGCCTAGTACAGGGGTCATTGCATGAAGCTCTAAAATTGAAGCCCAGATTGCCTTGGAGAACCCAGGATGTTAGTGATGCCAAAGTCATGGGATAACTGCCAAGGAAAATTGCTAACAGGGAATGGAACCAGTCCAAAAAGAAGAAACATGTTGGAATCAACAAAGCTGATCAGAGTTGGAGATTTGAAGAACATTTTGACACCAGACATGGAGATACAGTGTTTGGAGTTTGCCCAGCAGGTTTTCAATCTTGCTTTGGCCTGATATTTCCTCATTATTCTCCCTTCCCTACATTTTGGAATAGCAATACATATCCTGTGTCATTATTTGTGATCTATCTTTTGATTTTGATTTTACAGTGTTAAGAGATTGTGTGAGTTTCCGAAGAGACTTTTGACTTTTGAGCAAGTCTGAGATTATTATAGATTATGGGGATTTTGAAGCTGGACTAAATTTGCCTTTCATTATGATATCGTTACAAGTTTTTTGGGGACGAGATAGTGGAATCTGAATCTGGTCATTGGAATGTAATTAGCCTATCATAAGCCACATTTTGGAGTGACATCTGTTAGCACCCAGCATCAACAGGTTTTGCACATTCCAGGGTAAGAGTGTGAGAAACAGAATTATTAAGCAGAAGGAACAGAGATATGAGAGAAATAAAAGACAGAAAGACAGAATAGAACCAGGAGGGAAATTCAGTGATGAATTAACTTGAAATTATTAGACAGGAAGACTTCCTAAGCAACAATTAATAAATGGTACCTCAGAAAGCTGAAAAGCTTTTCTCTGACTAAGGACACCATTACTTGGGCAAAATAACAGTGCTACAGAATGAAAAAAGATCTTAACCAAACATAACTCTAATGTGGCTTAGCATCTTAAATATATAAACAACTAAAAAATAAAACAAAAGTAAAAATCTGAAAATCAAGAAAACAACAAAATAAAAAATTGGGTTCATTTCTAAACAGAGAGTTCTTAAATATATGAAATTGGTAATAAATGAAAGAGAGCTTTGTAGAATTATATTTTGAGATGAATATATGATGAGTTATAGTCATATATATTTTTAAGTGTGATGCAGGTTTTAGGAGTTTCAAGCTATATCCCCAACATCAGACACATAAAATATTGTATATAGTTAGTTATAATACCTAGTCTTTTTATGCAAAATTTTATACCATTAAATATAACATATAAATAAAATATATATGTGGGTGTTTTGTACTATTGTTATGTTAAGAATTGACAAGTATATCTTAGAGCTATAATTCTACCAACCTATTTATGTTTAGATTTTTTCACAAATATATACATGTATAATAAAAATAAATGTTTTATTTGTCTTATGATATGATTTCAGTGCACATTAGCACTTCTTTTAGAATATCATTTAAATTCTTTGCAGTTCATTTTTTACAGTATTGTCTAAAGTCTTTCCTCACTTATTCTTTCTGGATACCAGTTAAAGACTGTATTCATTAGCTGATAAATAAACTAATTTTTCTCAAAGTGTTCTACTTGTTCATATTTTACTGTAAGTTTTACAACTCTGTTTCTATTTGTTGGATTAATTTTGTTAATATAAAATTTCTTTTAGAGATGAATAATTAATTATTTGGTCATGCTACTCTAATTTTTTTAGATATTAATTATATTAACAAGGCTTAATATTACTTTAAATCCTACACTAATAGATATTTTCACATTACTACAAATCCACCTCATATTAATTCATTTTACTTTTTAAATTTTTTGTTTTGGAAATGATATCCTGCTTTTTGTCTTCATTTTTAAAATTATGAATCTTTTCTGCTTACAAATGTAACCTTTTTTTGGATGATTTTAGACATTTTATTTTATTTTATTTTTTATTAACTTTTTTTTTTATTGAGAAAAGAGAAAAAAAAAAACAAATTTCCTCCTCCTCCCAGCCTCCCACTTCCATCCCCCTCCTCCCACCCTTCCCCCCTTTTTCTTAAATTTGAGTTTATCTTACTTAGGCAGTTTTATTGCATAAGCTACTATATTTGTTTTTCCCTAAACCCTCTTGACATATATATATATATATACATATATATGTATATATATATGAATCAGAATTAATTTTACTAAAAAATAAGCATATTTTCCCATACTTGTATATGAAGCTGGTATTCATATTATCAGTATGACTAGTTTCAAGCTTCTGATTTGGGAAGTCACAAATATAAGCAATATTCTATCATCATATCTACTCCCTCTTCCCTTTCATTTCCCCTGTCATGACAATATTTTCATACTCAACTTTAATTCCTTTTAATTTTTTCAATATATAGTTATTACTGCTTGTATGTACCTGAGTGTGATGTCCTACACTGGAGAATGGACAACCTAGAGGTGACAAGAGATTAAAAGAAAATGACTTTTCCTTGTACAGCAGCCATTAGCTGACAGTATCCGTTCAGTTAGAGGTGAGGCCTTGAGGGCTCCACTGTCCCTTTTGAAGTTTTCATGTGCTTGATCTTCTGCAGCTGCTGTGAATCATGAATGTGACACACATGTCTTATTCAGAGCAGTTCTCCTGAATAAGGATGACTTTTTGATGACAAGAAAGAAAAGAAACTCCTTAGAAAACTGAAGAGTCCGGTGATACGCACATTTCTACTAACATTGGGGATTTATTTTTAGATCTTCATCAGAACTTTCATTGTTCTCCTTCACTTCTTTTTTCTCTAACTCTTTCATATATTTTCAGAATTCCAGTGCTACAGCATGCAGTTAGGAGCATGGCTGCTGTCTTCACCTCTTTCTCCATGAAGCCATCATGTCAGAATGAATATAGTCCTGACACACCTTGACTCTCCTGCCTAGCTTTTTATTATATATTCCGTGGTATATGAGGTTTTTCTCATTTTGAAACAATATCTGAAGATGATCTCCAAAGTATGCTGATGGCTCACAAGGACCAAAAGACACATTACTATGATGCAGACTGGGTGTGTCTATCATAAGGTGTGTGTGCTTGTGTGAATACCTGTTTTTATACTCATGTATGTATAAGTTTATGTACAAATGTGTGTGCATGTGTCTGGAACCAAGAGGGAAGCCGTCAGGGGAAATATTAAGTACACTGAGAATGGGAAGAATCTTTTGAAAATTCAAACCCCACCCCTAGGGATATACTGACCCAAGAAAGTCTGCACCTATTAAAATTACTCAAACAGTTCCATAAACTCTTAACCAAGTGTTTAAATACATGAACATATTCAATATATTCTCCATAGTTAATGTAAATCAGTTGAAAAACTTGAAGGCTATTATTGCAATGTATATTCCATTTTAATATATATACCATTTCTTTCTTGGTTATTTTCTCTCAGCTATTAAATAATAATATATGCAAACAAATTGACAGCAATTTATTTATTTATTTATTGACTTACTTACTTATTTACTTACTTATTTTTCAAGACAGAATTTCTCTGAAGCTTTGGGGCCTGTCAGGGAAGTAGCTCATGTAGATCAAGCCTCTGCCTCCTGAGTGCTGGACTTAAAGGCATGCACCACCACTGCCTGGCTCACAGCCCTTTATGTTTAATGACTTTTGTATTATTATTTAAAACTATAACAGACATATAGACAGTAATAATATCTTTAAATGGAAGACAGATTTTTATATGTAAACATATTTAATAGAATAAGAATTCTGATTAATACATTCCTAAAATTTGTATTATATATAGTAAATATACATTTAGAAAACAGTCATAACATTTTTATAGAAAGGAGTAACAAGATATATTTATGTATATAATGTTTATAAAATATGTTTTAACTTTAAATAAGTCATATAATTGAATCACTGTCAAATAGGAAATAAAGTTATATTTTAATATTATTTCATTATTTTATTTTGGAGTGATTTTACATTCTTTAAATTTGAGTTAATATGCAATATTCCCCTTCTTCAATGTATATTTCAACTATTTTTATGGCATATCATTTGAATTTAGGAGAATCGTCAGTAAATATTTCTGAGAAAACTAAATTTCTACATGTGACATCATCAATATAAGTTGTAGCTCTTACAAATTATAGACACTTCTTACAAATTTTAGAAATCAATTGCAAAGCCATTAAAAATTAAAGCATAAGACATAAGTCTATTCAGGGAAACTCTACAGTGATTTGTGATTATTTTATAATGGAGCAAGACAAAATAAGAAGAACCATGGGTAAACATGTCAGATTGTACCAAACTAACCAATGCTACACAGAAAAGGTGACAAAGAGAATGCAAAAAAACTAAGAAATACATGGAAAAATCTTCAGACTGCTTCTGTTGTTGGTTGCTTTTACTCATTACTCTTTGGGAGGCCAACACACAGCTTCCAAATAAATGACAAGGAGGATTATTCTTAACTTATGAATTCCTACCCTTAACTTGATTTATTTCTAGTCAATTTACCTTAAATTATCCCATCTACCTCTTGCCTCTGGCTTTTATCTTTCTCTATTCTATATACATTTCTTTTTTTTTTTTTTTTTTTTGGTTTTTCGAGACAGGTTTCTCTGAGGCTTTGGAGCCTGTCCTGGAACTAGCTCTGTAGACCAGGCTGGTCTCGAACTCACAGAGATCCGCCTGCCTCTGCCTCCTGAGTGCTGTGATTATATACATTTCTTGACTTCTTACTCTATGGTTTGCTACATAGCTGTGTCGCTGGCCCCTGATGTTCTCTTCCCCTCCTCCTTTTCTCATTCCTCCATCTTCTCTCCCTAGAACTTTATTGCTATTATTTTCTCTGCCTGATAGTCCTTCCTATCCTTTTCCTACCTAGCTATTGGCCATTTAGCTCTTTATTGGACCAGTCAGGTTTTTTAGATAAGTAAAATAATACAGCTCCACATAATTAAACAAATGCAACATAAAGGAATGCAAAATATCTTTGCATCATTAAACAAACGTTGCACAGCATAAATAAATGTAACACATCTTCAACTAATTCTACAACATACTTCTCGGACAACCGATTGATGTACTGACTTCACAGACATTATCAGTATAACTCATTCACTTGCTAGGTACATAAAAGATGTCCAACATTACAAACATCAGAAACATTAAAATCAAAACTGCAATCTCATAAGGCATCATGCCAAAATAAAATGGATAACATTTTAAAAGACTAAAGAAATAAGTTCTGATGAGGATATAGAAAATGGGAAACATTTATCTCCTGTTGTGGAAATATAAATTAGTTCAGTCATTATAGTGTGGAAAAATCTCAAAAAGTCTAAAAGCATCTCAGCAATATGGTTGTCTGAAGAAAAGTTGAATAATGACAGTAGTTGACATGCCAAAATGGGCAGGGAGAAGTTCTCAATGTCCTAGCCCTAGTTGAGGAGCTACAGAGACAGAATAAGTTTTTCTCAGTGATGAGGTCTTGCACAGGTTGGCCAATCCCACATGATTAACCCTAGGCAGATGTACATATGAGCAATACTGAATGACTCGGAAAGTTATGTACACATGTGCAAATTTAGTGATATACAAGAAACACTCACATTTGATAGTCCCCAATAAATATTTTTAAAGGTGAAACAAGTTGAATTTATCTTTGGAATTTGCTTTTACCTATGAATTATTTAGAAGAACTCTGTTTAATTGTTAAATAATTGTAGATTTCCCAGATAGATTTCTGTTATTTATCTCTAGCTAAATTTGGTATATTCAGAGAGCAAATTGTGTGTAATTTTAATTATTTAATTTAATTATAAGACATGTAGACATGACCATTATTTATCCTGGTGTCTGTTTTGTTTTCTCTTGAAAATAAACTTTTTATAATATATTATCTTAACTAGGCAAGAATGTATTACATTCGTATATACTGCAGAATATTACTTTAAGTGGTAAAGGTGTGTTAATTTTGTTAATGCTGCATTTAGAGATGTAAGGATGAGTGTTTGCATGAATATATTGCACCTGTTTCATCTTGCCTGCATTGGATACCTGATTGGTCTAATAAATAGCTGAACGGTAATAGGAAGGCAGGAAAAAGGTTAGGCAGGGTTGGGAGGCAGAGAGAATAAAGAAGAGGAGAAATCTAGACTGAGGAAAGAAGAAAGAGAAAGAAGAGAGAATGAGGGAGAAAGAGAGGGACATGGTTGGTGCCAGAAACCAGGAAGGCACCAATAAGCCAGACATAGAGAAGGACTGAAAGTTAGAAACAGAGAAGTAGCAAAGGTAATATGCTCTGAGGCAAAAGTTAGATAAAAAGAAACAGGCTAATTTAGGTTTTAAAACTATCCAGAAATATGCCTAAGCTAGGTCAGGCAGTCAATACTAATACTAATAAGTCACTGTGTCATTATTTGGGAGCTGATTGATGGCCCAAATGAAAAAACCCAGTACAGAAATGCTTATTCATTAAAAAAACAATTATTAATTTCTTGCAAGTTGGTTTTTGATAAATAAATAATTTGATGTTTCACTCAAGGGGTGCCTGCAGACAAAACCAAACCCCTAAAGTTATAAAAGATGAGTTACTACATAATTCAGCAATTACTTTTTTCAGTCAAATACACAGCGTTATTCATAGCAGGAGAGGAATAAAATTTACCTAAATGTTTCAAGTGATGCATGTGCATAAAAATATTCAAAATTAAGCACTATTTGGTCATAAAAACTATGAAATTCTCTTGTTAGAAGAAACATAAGTGGGATTTGACATCATGTTTAAAAAAGTAAACAAGGCACAGAAATATAAGTGCTCCATCTTATATATGAAATATTACAATGTTGGTCTCAAAAAGTCAATCTAAGAAATTGTTATTTGAGATGATAAACAAATCAACAGACCCTTGATGCAACAATCCAAAGAAAGAGAGGTCCCAAATAAAAAGAATCAAAGAATTATTAGCAAGGGACACGGTTGTAGCTCAGAAGGCCAACTCCCAGGCCTGCAACTAAATCACAATCCCAGAGAACATAGACAACAATGAGGACCCTAATAGAGACATACATAGATCTAATCTACATGGGAAGTAGAAAAGGATAAGATCTCCTGAGTAAGCTGGGAACATGGGGACACTGGGAGAGGGTTGAAAAGGAGGTGAGAAGCAGGGAGGGGAGCAGAGAAAAATGTAGAGCCCAATAAAAATCAATTAAAAAAAAAACAAAAATGAGAACCTCTTTAGAACAGTGAAGAACATAGGAAATATCTCTTTTCTATTTTTGGACTACACTTTTATATCTGAGGATAAGTAAAGAAACACATGCTATCTGATGCTAACTTAAGAAATAAAAAAGGAGCAAGCACAGGCATTTTTGATGCTAACCTTTTTTTTTTTTACTTCATCTCAGGCAAAGGAGGTCACATTGACCAGCCAGTGAGTAAGGTTTGGTAATGCAAGTAGCTCTTTCAGAGACAGAAAGTGACATTGAAATTCAGGACTTAAAAATAAACAGTTAGTTGGCTGAACCCTGGGTTTAGGAGTACGTGCAGAAAGTCCATTGCTGAGAAAGTTGTGTCTACTATGTTGCTTCAAGCTCTGACCTTGAATCAGAAACAGACACCTGGAAATAGATCTTGTATATTTGTGTCTAGGGGCAACCAGTTATTCATCTCCAGTTGCAACCAATTTTCTTTGAATTTGTTTTTAAGTCTAAAATTAGCTTTCTTAGTGACTAAGAATACTATTACTTTCCTATGTGAGTCTGAGTAATGAAAAATATGATACTATTAGTCCTAGTCATCAAAATTGTACAGCTTAAGCAGAAATCATATTCCTGATCATTCACAACTATGTGTGTTATATGTGTTCCTAGTAGATGGAATATTTTCATGAGATAAATGCACAAGTAGTGAGAATAATACCCAGAGCTGTTATTAGGGAAGGAATACGACAGACCATGAGAGAATTACAGCCAGAGGCAATTGGACATTTACAGTCAGTAACTCCACAGTTTTTCCAAGTGGGGCCTTCTATCAGAGATTCATACCTTTGGTGAATAAACCTGCTATACACTAGTTGCCACTTTCTGTATACTCCCACAGCTCCCTACAGGACACTTTAAAACAAATGCCAAAGAAATTCAGAGGGTTACTTATTACATATTCTTATTTAGAAATCTGTACTCTATTAAGTTGAATTATCTAAAATATGAATGGTTTCTAAATCAATCCAAACCATCAAAGAAAAATCAGTAAAAGATAAACAACTTATTTATTTTGTATATTTTAATAACATTGCCATATTGACTTGGTGAAGAATGCAGATAAAGATTTCAACAGTTTTCAAAGGTGCCAGATGAGAGGCTCTGTTTAAGTGTACAAATCACAAGAATTACATGTTGGTAAAGATTAGGATATCTCATTAAAAGTGACCTCAAGTTGGCTATTTATTCAGTCTCTAGGCTACCCTTACCCAAGCACATCCCATAGACAAGACAGACTGTAGGTAGAAGGTTATGTAGCTGGATTGGTTTCCCATTCCCTCTGCTTGAAATCTTGACTGAACAGGAAACAAACAGTTCAGGCTACATTTTGTCATTGCTAGGATCTTCAGCTGAAGACATCTCTGTAGGTTCTGGAGTATCTACAGAGTGACTGGTCTAGCCTAAAACCAATGCCAGAAGAATCAGTCCACTCCTGCCTGGCATTGCATGGAGCACGAGGACCCACAAGCTGTGTTACCCAGAGACCTGGAATAGAACCAAACACAGAACTGGCAAGAAAAATGCCAAGCTGATGCCTGACAATATTCTACTATGCTCATAGAGTGATGCCTACCCCCAATTTCCATCAGAGTGGCTTCTTCTAGCAACAGACGGAAACAGATGCAGAGACCCATAGCTAGACTTTAGGCAGAGCTTTAGGAATCCTGACAAAGAGTGGGAGAAAGGATTGGAGAAGCCAGAGGGTTCAAGAACATCAAATAAAACCCACAGAATCAATTATCCTGGGTTCATAAGGCACTCACAGACACTGAACCAACCATGGAGCCTGCATGAGACTGACCTAGGCCCTTTGTTTATATTTTACAGTTGTGTAGCTAGGCCCTTTTGTGGGACTCCTAAAATTGGGAGTAGGGGCTGTCTCCGACCCTTTTATTAGATTTGGGACCCTACATTTTACACTGAGTCACCTTGCCCAGCTTTAATAAATGGGGAGGGCCGGGCGATGGTGGCGCACACCTTTAATCCCAGCACTTGGGAGGCAGAGGTAGGCGGATCTCTGTGAGTTCGAGACCAGCCTGGTCTAGAGAGCTAGTTCCAGGACAGGCTCCAAAGCCACAGAGAAACCCTGTCTCGAAAAACCAAAAAATAAATAAATAAATAAATAAATAAATAAATGGGGAGGTTCTCAGTCTTACTGCAACTTGCTATGCCTTATTTTGTTGATATCCATGGGAGACCTGAGTTTTCCTGCACAGAAATGGAAGAAAAGTGAGAAATGGTTGAAACAGAGAGGACTGGATAGGGGGATGGGACTGGGAGGCAAGGAGGGGGGAAATTGGACCCTGGATGAGAAAAAAAAAGGAAGGAAGGAAGGAAGGAAGGAAGAAAGAAGGAAGGAAGGATGAAGAAGGAAGAGACCTTTATTCATGACATGCGTAATTGGAGATATAGTTAGGCCAAATATTTTACATTTTGTGTGGCATCTTAAGGATTCATAGTTTAGATTATAACAGGATAACTTCAATGAACCATAGAAAGGTTAGAATTTGGCCATAGCATATGAATGAGTTATGTGATACAGTTATCTAATCTGTCTGTGTTAGGAAACAAACCAGACTCAGAATTTGAAAATACATGAAGAAATTTTGAGGAGTCTTTTGGAGAAGAATATTTAAATTTACAATGAAACCCTGGGCCACCTCACTCACTCTGCAAGGCAGCCAGCACAGCACTGATCCACTGATCCATTCTCTTTTATTCTCTGTGTCCTTTTGATTATTTTGTATCATTAGATTTCACCTGCAGAATATTTACTTTTTTTGTGAAAGCAATTTGAGGCAAAACAGAAAGCTTTTCATGCCAAGTGGTACTACAAATTGATGCATTAAGTGGTGGTCATCTGAAGTTCAAGCATTAAGAGGCATTGGATTTTAAAAGGCAAAGCACAGGCTTTGGAAAAAGCCCTTACTGGAATACCATGCCCCATTCAAGGTCACGCGTCACTTGGTCAAATGTAGGCGGAGTAATTTGCATGGTCTTAACCTAAATCAAGTGGTTTTTCCTACACATCTGTAAAAAATTAGGTTAATAACGTTTATTTTTTTTATTTTTTTTATTGAGAAAATGAGAAAAAAAAAACAAGTTTCCACCTCCTCCCAGCCTCCCATTTCCCTCCCCCTCCTCCCACCCTTCTCCCCCTCCCCCCACTCCTCTCCCCCTCCCTCTCCAGTCCACAGAGAAGTCCGGGTTCCCTGCCCTGTGGTAAGTCCTAGGTCCTCCCCCCTCCGTCCATATCTAGGAAGGTGAACATCCAACCTGGCTAGGCTCCCACAAAGCCAGCACATTAAGTAGGATCAAAACCCCTTGCCATTGTCCTTGGTGTCTCATCAGCTCTCATTGTTCGCCATGTTCAGAGAGTCCAGTTTTATCCCATGCTTTTTCAGTCACAGTCCAGCTGGCCTTGGTGAGCTCCCAATAGATCAGCTCCACTGTCTCGGTGGGTGGGTGCACCCCTCGTGGTCCCGACTTCTTTGCTCATGTTCTCCCTCCTTCTGCTCCTCATTGGGACCTTGGGAGCTCAGTCCAGTGCTCCAGTGTGGATCTCTGTCTCTATCTCCATCCATCACCAGATGAAGGTTCTATGATGATATGCAAGATATTCGTCAGTATTGCTATAGGATAGGGTCATTTCAGGTTCCCTATCCCCAGCTGCCCAAGGAATTAACTGGTGGCCTCGACTTGGGCACCTGGGAGCCACTCTAGGTTCAAGTCTCTTGCCAACCCTAAGGTGGTTCCCTTATTTACTTGCAAAGTGCTCCGGTCTGTTCAGAGTAAAAAAAAAAGTCACAAATGCAAATATTTTTTTATTATTGTACTTGTTAATTGCCAAGGATGGCTTCAGCACACCTTTGGTATTAAGAATCCTGCTTACAGGTGTGAAAACAGGCTTAGTGTGAGCAGTTATCAATGGTGGCTGCTGTAGAACTCACAGAGATGACAGCTTTTAAAAGAACTTTCTTTTAAGATAGGGTGAATAGAAAAAGCCAACTGCAGGCATTGTTTAAAAGGAGAATGTCAATGTTGAATAAACCTGTAAAAGATATCTAAACCAGATGTATGTGTGAATAGAATACATAAGCTATTCCATATTTATGATTTTAAAAGACTTTTCTCTGTTTCCTTACCTTCACCAGCTGCTCTGGATCTAGTGGTTTTATATTACAGTTTACTTTTGTAAATAATGCTACCTTATTATGGATAATAAAAATATTAGATATTAAAATCACATAAAAAATATGAAGATGCCGAGGCATTTAGGACAAAAGGGCCTCTTTCTGAAAGCCTTCTGTTGTGTTTGTTTTGTCTCTGTGCCAAAAGGCATTTGCTCAGCTTGATACCAGACAGACTGACAGTGTTTTATTGTTCTTCCCTCTAATTTTTATTTTGCTGAATGTCTTTGTACATATTTTAATTTATTGATTGTATCCATATTTTCTTACATTTTTGAACTGCCATTTTTACTTTTTCTGCTATGTTTAATATGGATTCCTTGGATTTCCTGACTTCAGACTATTGTGTTTGCTCCTTGTGAACACCTGCACAGAGAAAGCTCACGAGGTCCTGGAATAAAAGGTGTTGGGCATAGTCATATAGGTCTTACTGTAAATCGTAGTGTTCATCATTCAGCTGAAGCAAAACTCCTGTTCAAACTACAGTCCACGAAATCAAAGTGAGATTTTACAGTCTATGAGGATATGATATGTAACACAAATCAGATACACAGAGAAAAATTAAAGGAACAGTAAAATACTAAAGAAAGGATGGATTCTTTGAACGTGGCGGTCAATGAGGGCTGACTGAGAAGCCAAGAACAATGGCAATGGGTTTGGATCCTACAGCATGTACTGGCTTTGTGGGAGCCTAGTCTGGATGCTCATCTTCCTAGACCTGGATGGAGAAGGGAGGACCTGGAACTTCCCACAGGGCAAGGAACCCTGACTGCTCTTTGGACTGAAGAGGGAGGGGGAAGGGGAAGGGAAATGGGAGGAGGGGAGGAGTTGGAAATTTTTAATAAAATTTTTAATAAATAATAATAATAAAGAAGAATTGAATTATTTGTAAAGTATTTTTCTCCAATCCATTTCTATATAGCCTTCTCATAATTACCTCATTGATCTATAACTTTATTTCTCTTCTTATTATCATTCTCTTTTTTTTTTTTTGGTTTTTTCGAGACAGGGTTTCTCTGTGGTTTTGCTTCCTGTCATTCTCTTTTTAATATATATTCCTACCTCTTGTTTTGCTAGGCTGTATTGGCTCATATTGATTGTTTAATTAATGGGGAAAATGTCATCTGAAGATTATGTCAAGCCACAGGCTTGGAATAAAAATGATGAGAAGAAAGGAAGGAATGCGGACAGGAAAGGAAGAAATGGACTGACCTTGTTTTTCTGATGTGACCTATCCTTATGTTATCCTGAAATGGCCCAACCACATAACCCAGAGAGCTGGAAAACAAACCAAAAGTATTGAATATAATCTCAGAAAACTATCCATTGCTTTTCTGTATACCAATAACAAATATGCCTAGGAATACATCATAGGAAAAATGTCATTCTTAATACCTTCAAAAAAGAGAATGAAAAGACAGGTATAGAAATACACCTAAAGGAGATGTCATAACTTCACCACTAAAACTGTAAAACAAAAGGGATGCCGATGATAGAACATGGGAAGACCTCTCTCCTATTAATAGATCTACAGAACTGACATTTTTACCATTGGTTGTATTGTGCTATAAAGTTAAATATATTAATCTATTTTATATCGTTACGTGAAAAATATCCATGTGAAAATTATCAAATTATGCACAATAACTGTGTGTTTAATTATTGATGTCTAAATCTATACAAAGCTGACTTTAAGAGATAGGAAGGATGGCAATCAGAAGCTTATGTTGCTATAGAATTTTAGAAAAATTAAAACATTTGTGATACTTTGCCTTAAGAAAAAAATTAACAGATATCTAATTCAGCGATTCAGTTTAAAATTGCTTCTGTACTATGCAATTGTGTCAATAAATCAGACTTTCTCTTATTAATGAGTAAGAACAGTACATATTTCAATTTTTGCACTTTAATAAGATTGAATAATAAATAGAAATTTTTCAAATTTTTAAAAGATTTTAATTTTAGTATTTCTTAAAAATAAATGAATTATACATTTAAAATTATAACCTATCCCTTTTGGTATATTTTAGAAATGTTTATTTACTTTTACATAACACAATTATAGTGTCCAATTGGACATGAAAGTACTATTTTAAGTTGTAAATCTATTACCTGAAAGCACATTAAAATTAATTGTTAAACTATTAACTATCATAATCAAAATGAGACAATTCTAATAGTAAGTCATTGTGTTGAAATAGAACTATTTAAGTCATACTTGGTACAAAATGAATTATTTTTATAAAAATTTCTGCTTCGCACATAATCCAGCCCACATAACCTTTGTCAAATGGACATATGTGGCATTACCACAGATGGCTAAACCTCATCCTACCTACAGCTATGAATATCTTTTGTGCCAGTTTGTGCTTGTGAACTTTCCAGAATCTACAATTTGCATGGGTGTTTGCCAGCAGGCAATAACGCACAGATGTTTCACTTAAAACAGAAAGTATTATCCAATATCTGAATAAATCCACTTCAGCACTTTGACAATGGTTATAAATAACTAGAATGGAAAAAAAACTGTTTTTGTAAGCCAAATGATACTCATTTTGTGTGTTGTGAGTATAATAATGATTAAATGATACAAATGTTAGAAAATTTATTTAATTTTGGATGAACATCATGACATTTGTTTAAAAGTGTTTATATTAGATTTATATTTAAATGTTCATGGTTGATCAAATTTAACTTCAACTAATACACTTTTATTTCAAAAACTTCTTCTATGAAATATTATTTTTAATAATGTCAATTTTTAAATTTATTCTTCTGTTATACAATATATTTTGACTATAGCCTCCTCTCCTTCACGCATCCCCATTCCTCCCTTCCCTTTCCCCAAGATCTACTTCTTCTCCATTTTCTTTCAGAAATAAATAGGTCTCTCAGGAATATCAAAAAACACTGCACAGCAAGATACCATAAGACTAGACACAAATGCTCATATCAAGACTGAATGAGGTAAGCCAGTAGGAGGAAAAGGGTCCCACAAACAGGCAAAAGAGTCAGAGACACCCTCACTTCTACTCTTGGAAGTCCCATAAAAAATACCCAAGCTAAACATCGTGTGTGTGTGTGTGTGTGTGTGTGTGTGTGTGTGTGTGTGTATAAAAAGACTTAGTGTAAGCTTTGCCGTCTCCATAACAGCTGGTTCAGTGTCTGTGAACTCCTATGAGAACAGCTTAGGTAACTTCTGTATGACATGTTCTTCTAGTGTCCTCTACCTTTAGTGTTATATTTGCAGAAAACTTCAGGCAGTGAGAGAGTAGCAGGAAACTAGGCCTCTGAGAAGAGTAGAGGTTATATCATAATCAGATCCCTAGCTTCTGTGTTACCCAAAACAGGATACAACCAGGATTCCATCGTTGGAGAGAGAAGAAAGCCCTGAAAGACTGGCACCCCCATAGGAATTTTTAGGGTCAGACCTTTGTTTTCAGGGTGTTTAGATACTCTTAAAGTTTGGGCCATTGGTTCCAGTAGACTCAGAGCTCTTCAAGATGTTGGGGATTTAATGTCAATTTCAATGAGTACTGAAGGATGCAGAGTCTATACTCCAATTATCACAGAGGTGACTTCTGATCTATGGACCTAACTACAATTCTAGAACATATACAGAATCCACAAAGTCCAGTACTTGGTATTTTGACTCCAGAAGGTCCACAGAATGGAAGAGATGGCCAGTAATTTCACTCCTTCTGGTTACATTGGTGTTCAGCAAACAATTAAAACCTTAATCTTATTGGTACATAGCCAAGAATGGGTTATCATAAATTCATTAAAAAATTGATACCAAGTCTCACCAGTTCTCTAAGTAGACTTCTTGTAGATATATGTCTAGGAAGTATCATAGAAAACAAAAAATGCAACTAGGTTTAGAAGAATGGGGGAAGGTTGAAATTAAAAGGTGCATGCACGTTAACAGATACACAAATGACAAAGAAATGCTGAGTATAATACACCACCACCCGCAACTCTTCCCTATTAACTTACTACTTGTAAAGTAAACTACACAAGTAGCTGAAATGGTTATAAAATATGGTCTTATTTTTTATCTATTATTCCTTTATTTTGTTTTTAAGTTAAAAGATGAAGCCACCCACTCACCTTCATAGAATTTATTTTTTTAAAATAATTCAAGATCATATTACAGATTCAAGCAAAGAGATACTTAAATTTAGGTAATCTTTTTAAGACTTTTTTCCAAAAGTTAATAAGTTTTTAAGTTTTTCCAAAGTTAATAAAATATTATGTTATAGGAAAAAATGCAAAATATAAAGAAAAATCCAGCAAGGATATTGAAGTATTAAAAAAATTGAAATACTTGAAATAAAGGATGTGTTCAAATAAATAAATAACTCATTTGATAGCATCAACAACAACCAAAACCACACAGAAAAATAAATATCAGAGATGGAGGACAAAGTAGAAAAAAAATAATACAAATGTGTGAACGTGAATAGACATGCACATATACATACATCTACACACACACATACACTCACTTGGAAAAATAAAAAAGGATAAATGATATTTCTAAGATTTCTGGGATCTATTTGAAAGGCCAAACATGATATTTTGTAATGTAGAAAGAGCAGAGATAAAATACATCAGAACTGATACACTAGTTACTGAAACAATTACAAAAAACTCCCCTAATTTTGTGAATGAAGATATCTAAAAACAAAAGTTATGTATAATCTCAATAGACATAACCGAAGAAGAAACTTTTCATCATACATCATTATAAGATGTCAAAAATCCAATGTAAAGAAACAATAAGGAAAAAGAGGCACGATGAGAACATTAACTGACATATATACAAAGGTAGAAATATTAGGAACCCTTCAGTCATTCCCCTAGCAACCATGTGGAGCTGGTTGCAGGCCCTTAGGAAAGGTACAACTCCAGCCCCAATGGTGTGGTAGATACTGGCGCTACATGTTGAAATCATGGACAGGGACATATGTGCAGCATATTTGATTAATCCCGAAGCAAACCATGTGAGCTCTGCATGGCAGAGTCAAAGAAGAGCCCAAGACTGTTGGTTTAACTATTGAGTCTCACAGATTGTAAGCTCTGGAGATTTGGTTTTGGTTTGATTCAGTTGTAATTATACTCTGGTTCTTCCCATGTGGAGTAAGAAAGTACATAACTTTTGAATGATAATTCACTTTACAGGGAACCCACAGTTAAGAGACTTTACATATCCAAGAGATTGAAGTTTTAAACTGTTTGACAGTTTTAAAGACTGTTTTCAATTTACACTATATTGTGATGAAAACAGGAGATCTTAAAGATAACCAAAAAATAAAAATAAAAGTGTTGGCATAGTAATTATGTGATTGTATATCAAGTTGAGAAGAAAAACAGGATTCAGGTCTGCTAGCTAATTTTTGTTAAGCTTGAAAAAAATTACAGTCACTTGTGAAGGGAGAATCTCTTGAAGGTTTGCCTCCATCTGAGAGACTTGTTGATATGTTTGTGGGGCATTTTCTTGTTACTTTTTTTTTTATATTTACTCTTTCTAGACCTGCCACAAATAAATACATACAGGCTTGTTGTGCCCTATGAATTCCTGGCCTTAGGCTTGTTTCTACCAAGCTTTTCTTAATTTATATTAATCCCACCTTCCTTTTCCCTCTGGGCTTCTAGCTTTATTGTAAATCTCTTTTGTTCTTTCCTATTCTGTCTCTGACTGTGTTGCTGGGTGACTGGCCCATGGAGTCCTCCTCTCCTTCTCCCTTTTTCACTCTTCTTTCTTCCTTTGCTTTTATTTATTCTCTGTACTTGCTAGCACTGCCTGTTTCTCTCTGCTGTCTATCTATTGGCCATATCAGATCTTTATTCGGCTAGTCAAGTGTGTTAGGCAGCTAAAGTAGCACAGTTTCACATCTTTGCATCATTAAACAAATATAACATATCTTCAATTAATGGCCCATAACATTTTCTTGAATATTATTTGACGGGGAACAGCACAGCCTACTGTGGACAGTTCAAATTCTTGGTAGGATGCCCTGGGTTACCCAAAAGCACAAGCTGCTTAAACCAGTGAAGCAAGTCACTAAGAAGTTTTCCTCCACGGTCTCCACATCTGTTCCTGTCGTCAATTCCTACCCTGACTCATGTCAATATCGGTTGTTACCTGGAAGAGTAAAGTGAAATAAATTTTTTCCTCACCAAGTTATTCTTTTTTCTTTATTTTAGCACAACAACAGAGTACTAGGACTGTAGGTAAGAACTTTGTGAGTCAAAAATCAATTACACAGCTGGTCTTGGTGAGCTCTCAATAGATCAGCTACACTGTCTCAGTGGGTGGGTGCATCCCTCGTGGTCCCGATTTCTTTGCTCATGTTCTCCCTCTTTCTGCTCCTCATTGGGACCTTGGAAGCTCAGTCCAGTGCTCCAGTGTGGGTCTCTGTCAGATGAAGGTTCTATGATGATATGCAAGATATTTGTCAGTATTGCTCTAGGATAGGGTCATTTCAGGTTCCCTATCCTCAACTGCCCAAGGAACTAACTGGGGACCTCGGCTTGGGCACCTGTGACTGAAAAAGCATGGGATAAAACTGGACCCTCTGAACATGGCGAACAATGAGGGCTGATGAGACGCAAAGGACAATGGCACGGGGGTTTGATCCTAAGTAATGTGATGGCTTTGTGGGAGCCTAGCCAGTTTTGATGTTCACCTTCCTAGATATGGACGGAGGGGGGAGGTCCTAAGTCTTACCATAGGGCAGAAAACCCTGACTGCTCTTTGGACTGGAGAGGGAGGGGGAAAGGAGTTGGGGGAGGGGGAGAAGGGTGGGAGGAGGGGGCGTAGCGTGGGAGGAGGGGGAGGGAAATGGGAGGCTGGGAGGAGGTGGAAACTTGTTTTTTTTTCTTTTCTCAATAAAAAAAAATCAATTGCACAGAAACTAACCCCAGTTATGAGAAAATAAGACAATATGCAGTTTAAATTTTCTCAACAAAGTAAATTGTCAGTAGAGCTAACAGCCCATCGTGTAGAAGAAAGTCTGCATGTGCTAGATTTCAATAAGGAGCCAATGTTCCAGAATTTACTAGGAACTGGAGAAATTAAATACCAAGAAAATAATGTTGACAATTGAAAAACTAAAAAATTTGAAAATACATAAAAAATCCCAGTATTCACATTTTAACTTATTAACAACAGTTATCTATGCAACATTTCATAAACACAAAAGAAGAAATCTTCTCAGCTAACTCAACGGACATTCTCCAAAACTGACCACATATTCAGTCACAAAACAAGGCCCAACAAGATACAAGAAAACTGAAATAACACCTAACATGCTATCAGACTACTATGGATTAAAGCTGGATTTTAATAACAGAAATAAAAAAAAAGCCTACAAACTTATAGAAAGTGAACACTGCTCTACTAAATTACTACTGGGTAAAGGAAGAAATGAAGAAGAAATTAAAAACTTCCAAGAATTCAATGAAACTGAATAGATAACATACCAAATCTTATGGGATTCAATAAAAAGTGGTGCCAGGAGGAAATTCCAAAGCACTAAGTACCTATAAGAGACATTTAATCCTGCAATGGTCATTATTCCATTCACAGCATGGATTCATATCAAGAGTGTTGTTTCTTCAGCAATAAGATTGCTCTTACAATCTAGTTCTAGAGGGTAACCATGAGCATTGCCAATACTGTATAACTAGGAATTTCAGGCAGAGAGAATGTTGGGAAGAAGAAGGATGGAATCTCAGGATCTCAGGAAGTTCCAGTCAGATGCAAAAGAAGCAACATGGGAAGTATATACTGAGGTAAACAAGCATTGGGGCAGCGCATAGAGGAATAGAAATTGTCTAATTTAAGTCATGGGCTAGTTAAAAACAAGCCTAAGCCATTGTTCCACCATTTATAATTAATAATGTGTCTCTGAATGGTTATTTGGGGAATGCTGGAAGAACAGAGCTGATCTGTGGTCTATATAGAAGAGTCCCATAAAAGGCTTAAAAGTGATTTCTATAGTGGCTATATAGCTTTGCATTTCACCAGTAGTAAATAGTAGTCCTTTTCTTCTTATATCTAAGCCAACATTTTCCTTCTTTGGTTTTGTACTTTATCCATACTAATTAGGATAAGTTGAAATCTCAAAAAGTATTTTTAATTTGGAATTCCTCGACAAGTAGGAATGTATAGTTTTTTTTTCTTTATATGATTCTCAGCTATTTGTGTATTGTCCTGAAAAGATAAGTGCAGAACCCTCCCCCAACACTTATGAGGTTTTTTTTTTTTTTTACCACCTGTATGATTGTCACCTCTGTGGATGAGCTGTCATTTTTCTTTCTCAAGGGGTTTCTACTTTTCATACCAAATCTTTATTAATTTTGATGGTATCCATAGCTTTTCTTCTGTTTAAACAAGAGTGAAAACCCTTCGCCGTCATAGCAAATCTCTTGGTTTCCATTGTGAGGTCAACACATCCTTGAAATACACCAGCTGACTTAATTCAGAAGTTTTTCCTATTGCTCAATGACTCTCTGCTGCCATTGTTCTTTTCTCATTCAGATTAAGAAAATTTAAGATTAATAAATACAATCTATTTCTAGAGGTATTGTCCATCCCTTGTTTATTTAACAAATCCTTTGTAGTTTGATTTGATCTTCATATAACTGACTGATTTGTAGGATTGTTCAGTATACCTGTAATAGGCTTTATATTATTATAAGCAAAAAATCCTGTTTCATTAGACAAATATGCTGACTAATCATCTGTCTTTATTTGTGCAGGTATACTCATGATAGCCATAACATCTATTAAATGCATGAATCAGCTTTTTCTGAGCTCAAGGCTGTTGCCCATTGAATAAGTGTCAATGGTGTTGTGTACATATTTTAACATTCGAAATTCTGTAAACTGAAACACATTCACCTGCCAGATTTCATTCCTTTGCGTACCCTTTGTGTTTCCCCCTGCAGGTAATGGTGTTTAGTTATAGAAAGAACAAGTAAGGCATCTCTTTATAATATCCTTAGCTTGTTGCCATGAAATAGAAAACTCTTTATTTAAACCTTTGCTATTGACATTATGTTTTTATGAAAATCGGAGGCTTTCAGCACAGTTCTAATCAATAATCAATCAATTTCTGCATTACCTTGTGCTAGAGTACCTGGAAGACCTGTATGGGATTAGATGTGAGATATATGGAGCAAAGTTTATTTCTGATTATATCTTGAACCTGAATAAATAACAAGTCAATTCTGTACCATCTGGTATAAATTTGGCACTTTCAATATGCAAGACAACTCATTCTGCATATTGTGAGCCAGTAACTCTATTGAGAGGTTCTTTAAAATTTGTTAGTAGCATGAGAATAGGATATATTTCTGCCTTTTGGACAGAATTATAAGGGCTTTGTTCCACCTTACGTAAATCTCCTGATTTGTAGCCTGCCTTTCCTGATTTATTTGCATCAGTATAAAATGTATGGGCTCCAGTTATTGGTGTGTCATGTAAAATCAGAGGAAGAATCAAAATAGCTCTTTTTATAAGGTTTATACTATCACTTTTTGAATACTTGTTATTAATTTCTCCTAAAACATTAGCACAAGCTCTTTGCCAAGATTCATTGTCTTCTCATAATTTTTAATTTCATCATTAGTAAAAGGCAATATAATCTCTGCTGGATCTATTCTTTCTAGTTGATGAAGTCTCAATTTTCCTTTTATAATTTATTTAGAGACCTTTCCACATAACTTTAAATTTTTCATTTGGTTTATGCGGTTAAACAAATTATTCTAAGAAAATATCTTTCCTTTGTTTTAAAATTCCTGTAGGGAGATTCCAGAAGGCAATATGAATAGAAAGCAATAAAGATTAGGATCTACCCTATCCACATTTCTCTTCAAATACAGTTAATTCTTTTTTAGCTTCAGCTGTTGATTCAGTGGGACTATTTATACCTTTGTCAGTATCTAATGGTTTGTCTAAATGAATTATTAGATCAGGCGTTATCCCAAAAGCCAGTTGAAGACTGGAAATATCTCCTAACAATCTTTGAAATTCATTAAGAGTCCACAATCAGTCTCTCCTAATTTGTGCCTTTTGGGTTTGAATTTTCTGTAAACCTATTTTATAACCTAGGTATTTGACAGAATCTCCTATTTGTATTTTTTCAGGAGCAATTTGTAATACCCATTTAGGTAAACTTTATTTCTTCAAACATTCTTTCTAAGGTATGTGCATTTGAATCAGATGGCAAAATGCCATTTATCTAATGGCAAATTATACATTAGAAAATTGTTGAAGTAATATTTCCAATGACTGATTAGGAAAGTATTGGCACAGGGTGTGGGCTACTGAGCATTTCCTATAGGAGGATGGTCCACTCATATCTCCTAGTAGAATGAGAATCATTACAAGTAAGCACTGTGAAGTCAAATTTTTCTTTGTCCTTTTTCTTATAAAGGTATATTGAAGAAACAATGTTTTAAATCAATAACCATATGAGGACATCCTTTAACAATAGGGTAGGTAAAGGAATTTCAGATTGTAGAGTGCCCATGGGTTGAATTACCTTGTTGACAGCTCTTAGATCTGTCACCATTCTCCTTTTTCAGGTTTCTTTATAACAACAAATGCAGGAGAATTCCAAAAGCTGATTGATTCTTAAATTTGTGAGCATCTAGTTGCTCCTGTAGCAGCTGTTCTAAAGCCTGCAGTTTCTTTTCTGTTAAAGGCCATTGTTTAACCCATATTGATTTCTCAGCTAACCATTTTAAAGATAGGGCATGGATACCTCTGAAGGTTTTCTAGTTGCTTTGTGTTCTTGAGCAGCATGGATAGCTTGTGACCTTTGTTTATAGTACCTTGTAATATCCTTCCCAGAAATATGAGTTTTTGAGACTGCAGGGATGTTAATCTGGGTATTCCATTGCTGAAGCAGGTCATGACCCCATAAATTTACTGAGATATTAGCAACATATGGCCTCAGACTTCCTTTCTGTCCTTCTGGCCCTTTTCCATTCAACCCATCCTGTGCTCTGTTTCACTTGAGATAGGGTTCCAATTCCTAGGAGTTAAACATCTGCCCATTGAAGAAGACAATTTGGATGCCAAGATTATGAAGTAATGATAATCACATCCATACCTATGTCCAGTTATCCTTTGTCCTTCTATTATAATTTTATTTATACAATCTTAGCTTTCATCTTGATAATTTATAGAAGTCTGCCAACATATATGTTCTCTTTTTCCTACTGGAGTTTTTGGTTTGTCCTTCATGTCTATTCCATCATCCAGAACAGCATGTTTTTTTTTCAATAGGCACTAGATTGTTTAATTTTCTTGGTGAGACATGTTCTCCACAGTGACTGGGAATGACTGGATCACATTTGACATGGGGTCCTGTGAGAGCCCCTCAAGGATTTTCCTAATGGTATAAGGTTGCCTTGCTGTCTTTTATTGGTTTGCATTCATTGGTCCAATATCTCCTATATATTCCAGAAGATAGAGATTGCCTATTTTTTGTCATTCCAGAGGAGACATTATTTCTAGGAATAATTTGCGTACAATCCCTTTTCAGATGTCCTATTCGACGACAATTAAAGCATTTGGCATTTTGGTTTCTCCTCATACCATTGTAAATCACTCTTCTCACCAAGCCTTAGTACTGAAATCAGAAATTTCAACATTAGTTGTATGCAGGATCCACTCACCCATTGGTGCTGATCTGACCTTTAAAGGCCCAAGTATTTATTTGAATTCTAAGTTGGCATTTTTAAAAGCCAGATATTCAATAAGTACGTGTCTGGCTTCTAGTTCTGTTACTACTACTTGTACAGTTAGTCTTTGTAAAAATCACTAAAAGGTTCTCTCTGACCCTGTTTAATCCTGATATATGATTCAATCTTCTTCCTAGAATTTGAATTCTATCCCAAACATTTAAGATTTCTGTGTGTCATGGAAACAAAGTGTGTTCATCATATAGAGACTGGTTCTGTGGTTCTGAGTAATATTCCTTGACAAGAATTTGATCTTGGGAAGCCTCAAATCCTTTTGTTTTCCTCTGTTGTTTTAAATCTTTGCCTCTTCTCATAATTAGCACTTCAATAGCATCTGTGGCCCATCTTTGAGGACTGCTAAAACTAAAAGAAATCAGTCATGTGGGGTAACCTTACTTTTTGAAGCCCATGTGTTCACTCTTTTCCTATCAAATGGTCAATGCAAGCCATAAGATATTATTTCTTGCTTAGTTTCCTTTAGATCACTCTTACCTATAAGTCACCATTTACATTCTTTGAATACCTTAGGGTATTTGGTACCAAATGGCTTCTCAGAGGAGATTATCACATAAGTAGCTAAAACTTTTTGTAAGTCATCCCGGACTCTGGCACAAATTGGTGATGCTAAATCATGTTCTTGTAACTTTTCTCCCTGATTGTCAGTTCTGATAAGTTCTTTAATCATTTCAAATCTTTTTACCACTGCCTTTTGTAATGTCTGAGTCTCCTGTCCAGTGTACTGTTCTACTACCCTCATTGATTAGTTTAGTTTCTGGTCCTTATTCTGCACATGATTACAAGATATAAAATTTGTATGATAAATTTAATGTCTCATCTTTGGACATTATTTGGATGGCAACCATATTGGTTTTTTGGAAAGATACCATATCCATTAACCTATCATAAATTATTAATATATTTCTATTATTAAATTCAACAGTATAAATTTCTTTCAGATAATTTTTCAGTGCCCTTTGACATGAATTGAATTTTCTCTGTCAAATTAATGTTATTCTTTTCAATGATATTAATTTTTCCACTAGCTGTTCATTATTAGTCTGTAAAGACTTTATCATTTCTAAAAGTGCCTCATTCTTGGCTCTGTTATAAAACCATTTTCTTAAAATTATAATATGAATAACAAAAATATTCCCCCACATCAAGGATTATATTATATAAGGAATATAACATATGCCTTGCATGATACCATCTATAGTATAAGTCAAATGGTTAATAAATTCCTGAATGGCAACATTGCCAATCATTATATAACTTTCAAATTCATCAATTCACTAACCTTTCTTAGGCAATTTCAGTGAATTGGTGTGGGTGTGATAATCTTTCTTGGCCAGCAGGTGATGCAGTTGCAGTCACATGGTAGAGAGACAGGGCAGAAAGATGTGATCATCAGCAAACTGTCCCACTTCAATTTTGTGCTTTGTTACCTCCTTGGATACAGACAAATATGCCTTGTTTAACAAACTAAGAGCCATTATAAAGGACAATTAGAGCAATTATGTAAATGAAGTTTTTTTTTTGGCAGTTATCTGTCAATCACGACCTGTGCTTGTTGTGCTCAGCTGGAAAATGTAACACCACAGGGATTGCAATGTGAAAAAAATGAGCTAAGCCATAACATGTATGTGTTAGGCCATAGCTATCTTCCTTTGACAACCATGTATTTGTAATGTGGTTAGCTACAAAAGATTATTGCTGCCCTATGTAGGCTGATCACTCTTAGTCTGAGGCCATCCTTATCTACAGAGAAAATTCCAGAACAGTCAGAGCTAAACAGACCCTTGCCTCAAAAAAGTAAAAAAAAAAAAATAAAATAAAATCCTTCCTTTTACTGATAAACTGCAAACTTAAAGCACAAGCCAATTAAACATTTTTTATTAGTTT
Source organism: Microtus oregoni (assembly GCF_018167655.1). Taxonomy (NCBI): domain Eukaryota; kingdom Metazoa; phylum Chordata; class Mammalia; order Rodentia; family Cricetidae; genus Microtus; species Microtus oregoni. Next base: position 18,643,237 of record NW_024543076.1, read on the forward strand.
TTTATTTCAATAACAGGAAATAAAATAAAATAAATCAGAATTTAGATGTGAGAATATTACTGTACTAAACCTGACAATGACAGTTTTGTATTTTTAGAACTGTTTTTTGAGAAACAGCATAACCTGCCATTCTTGGTGTAGTCTGGAAGGGAATAATGCTGATATAAATATAGGCAGCAGAGCTCTGGCTCAGGAAGTCTTATATAGCAGCAAGGTCTGGAACAGGTTCATGAGCTAGGGACTAATTTTGTGACTGTTGTGCCAAAACTTTTATTCATCCTCCCTGTGTCTTGAGAAACTGATAGACTGGTATTCATCACTGAGTAAATGTGTGTGAATAGGCTTAAAGTTCACTGCAAAAAGAGTACAAATACAAACATTGATTTACTGTTAATACTAGTAAAGAAAAACCTGACATGCTCAACAAATCACTAAAATGATACTCTGTATGAAAAGTTTCTTCCCAAGGAATTTCCATGTTGTGAAGATTTGAATTCATTTAGAAGAGTCTGTGTGCATCAGTTGACAGAGCTGGCATGGTAGAACCACTCCAGCCATTTCACATCCAACCAGTTGTATTTTGAGCTTCAGTTGCCACAAAACTGAAGAACTTTTTTTTTTTTTCTTGCTGGATTTTGGCTTTGCTTTGTGGTGAACATTTCCTATTATGCTCTGATTCTTCCATTTGGAAGAAAAATGTTTACTCTATGCAATCAAATTTTGAAAATAAGTATCTTTATTTTATGTGAACACATAGTCAAGACACTTTGGCTCTAAAATTTTTGGAATTTTTAAAGACTTCAGATACTTTTAAAGTGGTGGGGGCTGGAGAGATGGCTCAGAGGTTAAGAGCACTGACTGCTCTTCCAGAGGTCCTGAGTTCAATTCTCAGCAACCACATTCTGGCTCAAAGCCACCTATAATGAGATCTGGTGCCCTGTTCTGGCCAGCAAGCATACAGATAGACAGAACACTGTACTGTATAAATCAGGAGCAGAAGGAGAGAGAGCACGAGCAAGGAACTCAGGACCACGAGGGGTGCACCCACACACTGAGACAATGGGGATGTTCTATTGGGAACTCACCAAGGCCAGCTGGCCTGGGTCTGGAAAAGCCTGGGATAAAACCTGACTGTCTCAACATAGCGGACAACGAGGACTACTGAGAACTCAAGAACAATGGCAATGGGTTTCTGATCCTACTGCACGCACTGGCTTTGTGGGAGCCTAGGCAGTTTGGATGCTCAACTCCCTAGACCTGGATAGAGGTGGGAGTTCCTTGGACTTCCCACAGGGCAGGGAACCCTGATTGCTTTTTGGGCTGGGGGGGGACTCAATTGGGGGAGGAGGAGGGAAATCAGAGGAGGTGGCGGGGAAGAGACAGAAATCTTTAATAAATAAATAAATTTAAAAAAATAAGTAAATAAATAAATCTTTAAAAAAATAAAGTGGTGGGATGTGTTATATTTTTCAATATAGTACTGTTCTTATAATAGCAAGGGGGCAAGGCTTATGGTGTAAAGTGATATGTGTACATGGTAAATAAAATGCACAAGTGGTAGGGTTATGATGAAAATTTTTGTCACTTGGACACAGCATAAAATAATTAGGGAAGAAAGTTTCACTAAGAGGTTGTCTGTATTAAGTTGGGTTAAGAAAAGTCTATGAGTAATTTTCTTGGTTGGTGTGAAGATACACACATTGTGAATGAACCATTCCTTTGATAGGACACAACGGTTTATTTAAGAGTAGAGAAAGTGAGCTGTGCACTAGAATGCATTCAGTAATTCATTGCTTTTTCCTCTTGACTCTGGATATAATGTTATTAGATGCTTCAAATTTCTGTTGCTTTGACTTCCTACAATGACAGACTATGACCTGGAATTGTAAGTAAAATAAGCACTTTCTCCATAGGATTGGTTTTGGCAGAGTATTTTATCACACCAACAGGAAATAGAATTAAGACCTTAACAATAATTAATATTTTATGAAATCACAAGATACAATATGGAAGGAACTACTTCCTTGAAGCAGTAATTACATTTCACAGAGCCATCGCAAGTCACTATGCTGCTCTGCTTTTCATATACTAAATTCTATGTTTACTAGTCAAAGTTTGTCACTATAAATTCATTGACTTTCTACCTTCACTATTTATACATTGCCCAATGACTTCATTACTGGCAATTTTATTTCAGCTCTCTCATCAAATCTAATCCTGTTAGAATACTTTGAGTCGCGTGGTTTTCTATGCTGATTTCATGTGCCCCTCCAAAATTCTAACTTAAGAAAAGGACCTGAACTAAAATATCATATTAATTAGGTTGCTTATAGCATGAAGCAAAATAAAATTTATTACAGTTTTTTTCTAGGTGTATAACTTAGAATATTTTAGTGTAAATTTAAAATGTAAATAACAGAGAATTTCTAATGCATAATTATTTAATTTATCCATATTTGAGAAAATGCTTTGTCAAAATCTAAGAATTTTTATAATTACAGTTAATCTAAAGCATATGCATATACTAGAATTTTGTAATTTTGTAAATAAAGTATTAAATAAATCCATTGTTTGTTATCAGTTATTGTTTTTTATTTTACCTCGTTTCCTCTAATTCCTTGAATTTTGTCTTTAATTTGATGTGGTGATTTGAGTAAAAATGGTCTTCATAGGCTCATTTAGCTAAATTCTTAGTCATCAGGAAGTAGCACTCCTTGAGAAAGATTAGAAGCTATAGGTTTTTTTGAAATAGCTGTGGCCTTGTTAGAGGAAGTGTGTTATTAAGGATGCTCTTTGAAGTGCCAAAAGCCATGCCAAGCCTAGTCTCTCTCTCTCTCTCTCTCTCTCTCTCTCTCTCTCTCTCTCTCTCTTTCTCCCTGCTTCCTGTAGATTCAGATGTTGGACTTTCAGCTTCTTCTCCATCACCATGAATGCCTGCATGCTGCCATATCATGATGACAATGGACTAAGCTTCTGACATTGTAAGCAAGTCCCAGGTAAATGCTTTCTCTATGTCAGTTGCCATGTTCATGGTGTTTATTCAGAGAAATAGAATACTGACTAAAACAATTGTCACTCATCTCAATGTGACATGGCAAGTCCTTCTGTATATGTGTTACTTTTATTGGTTACTGAATAAAGAAACTGTTTTGAGCCTATTGCAGGGCAGAACAGAGCTATATGGGAAAACTAAACTGAATGCTGGGAGAAAAAAGGATGTGTAAGAGAGCCGTCATGGAGCCACATGATATAAAACAAATAAACAAACAAAAAAGCCCACAAAGACAGTTTGTGAATGACCATGTAAAGAGATAGATGAAAGTTCTAAACTCTTCTTAAACCTAGAGCCATTTCTTACCTTATAATTTAATTTTTATATAGGTGTATATGTTTTTGTTCGTGAATTTTTATGTAAAGTTACCTGATTAAAATAAGAGGAAGATGTTTTAGTTACTCTTCTATTGCTTGAAAAGACACTACGACCAAGAAAACTTTTAAAAGAAAAGCATGTAATTGGAGGTTTGATCATAGTTTCAGAAGGTTAGCCCAATAACATCATTGTTGGGAGTTTGCTATCAGGCAGACAGATACAATACTAGAGAAGTAGCTGAGAATATATTGGATCCACAATTAGGAGGCATAAAGGTAGAGACAGAGACAAAGAGAAAAGATGACAGACAGAGACAGAGAACTGGGCTTCTGAATCCTTAAAGACCACTCCCATTGACAAAACTTCTTTAAAAAAAACACATCTCTAAATCCTTAATATACAGTTCCACCAGCTGGTTACAAACATTCAACATATGTACAAGCCAATGGGGTATATTATCCAAATCAGGCATCAGATACCACAGATCTGGAGTTGCAGGTGGTTGGGATCACCTTATGTTGATTTGGAGAACCTAGCTTGCCTTCTCTAGAGGCTCTCAGCACTGTTGAACAATCTCTGCAGCCCTAGTATTGTAAAATTATACTAATATGTCTGGAAGTATTTTTGAATTTCAATCTGATTTTCAAGCACTTTTACTCAGAACTCAAAAGTGATTGATGATGATGAATTTCCAACTGTCAAAATGTCCTGAAGTTAATGTAAGGATATCTCCTCATTTGTAGATTTCTGGAACATCTATCCCAAGAAATAATAGCAAGTTATATTCAGCAAGCATGTTGATTGGCTCAACCAACAAAAATATCTTTGGTTATTATAATTATGTTATAAGGTTATACATATTCTAACTCTACTCTGCTGAGCATTACTTTCAAAAACTGAATTAACAATATAATTATTCAATTTGAAATAGAAATAAAACTTCACTAGATTATTTTGAGAGATTTTTATTTAATGATGTGGTAAAAGAATTATCTATCACATTGTATAACAGGATTACAAAGAAGTTGGCTAAAATTTGATTAAAGGCCTGAGAGAGGGAGAGTCCAGTTTCTTTAATGATAGGAATCCTGATGATTTAAGCACAACCCATGGTTGGTCTATCCCCAAAACCAGCTGAACAACATAAACTATAATAGATGTATGAATAGAAAAAGTGAGAGGAAATTTCAAATTTGGGTTGGAAAGGATGGTAGGGTGTATAGGTTCTGAATTAGAGCTTGTGAGTATTGAATATGTTCAAAGTACATTGTATAAAATTCTCAAAAACTCATAAAAATAGAATTTAAAATGTTTAGAGCCTGCCACATTACTGAAGGTATTCATCAGTTGTAGTAGTTTCACTGTAGAAGTTTTGGGGTCATTTCTGTATATTATCATACCATGTGCAAGTAACAAAAGTTTAATGTCTTCCTTTCTAGTTTGTATCCCCTTGATTTCTATTTGCTTTTTGTTGCCCTAGCTAGAACTTTGAATACTATGTTGAATAGATATGGATAGAATAAAAAGCCTTGTCCTCTTCCTGATTTTAGTTGAATCCCTTTGAGTTTCTATTTAGTGTAATGTTGGCTGTCAGCTTGCTGTATATTGTTTTTATTATGTTTAGATATGTCCCTTGTATTTCTGAATTGTTCTTTATCATAAAGGAGTGATAAGTTTTTTCAAAGGCTTTTTCTTTATTGCCTCTATTTCAGTCTTCAAGACTTGAACTGTTTGCTTCACCTGCATGATTGTTCTTTCTTGGTTTTCTTTGAGGGGTTTATTAATTTATTCTATTTGTTGTCTTTTCTCCATTTCTTTAAGGAAGTTTTACATTTCCTCTTTAAAGGTCTCCATCATCATCATAAAGTTATATTTAAAATCTTTTTCTTCTGCTTCTTCTGGGTTAGGATGATCAAGTCTTCCTGTTGTGTGACCACTGGATTCTGGTGTTACCATGTTGTTTTTTAGATTGTTGGATTAATTCTTGCATTGGTGCCTACCCATCTATTTCTTCAATTAATGCCGGCAGTGTCTTTGTGTCTTGGACTAATCCTTGCAGTGTCTGTATGAGTCTTTGGGAATTGTTCTTGGTCTGCTCTGTACTGTCATTGTCTATGTTTCAGAGATCCACTGAGGTCTCTCTTAGCCTGCTCTCTTGGCTTTCTCTCCTGATCACTCTCTTGGTCCCTCTGTGCAGTCACAACTTGTGCTTAGTGTTTCCTCTCTTGGTCCTCTCTCTTGGTCCTCTTTCTTGATTTTCTCAGGAGGAAACTATCCTCTTGATCTTCTCCGTATTGTAGCATGCTGTATTTCAGCGTCCCTCTGAGGTGGCCAGAGAATAGGCAAGTATGGGGACAGTATTGGGCTTGTAGATTCTGGGGCTGGGGGCTCCATTAGATGGGGGTGGGTATTGGCACAGCCTAATCTGCAGGAAACTCTCCTGCTGGCTGGATAGAGAAACCAAGGCAGTTGGGGGAGGGGCCTGGGTTTTTGACCCACTAAGGAGGTCCTAGAGAGTGGGTTGTCCTGACACATAGCTAGTCTCTTGGTCACCTCTGTATTATAGCAAGCTGTGTTTCAGAGTACCAGTGAAGTTTCAGGAGGATAGGCAAGTTTTCACAGATTTTCATAAGTTGAACCATTGCATTGTTCAACTACATTGTTGGGATGAAGTCTACTTGATCATGGTAGATGATTTTTTTGATGTGTTCTTGGGTTCAATTTGTCAATATTTTATTGAGTATTTTTGCATCAATGATAGTGAGAGATATTGTTCTGTAATATTCTTTCTTTGTTGCATCTTTATGTGGTTAGAGAATCATCATGACTGTAGCTTCATAAACAGAGTTTGACAATATTCCTTCTGGTTTTTATTGGGTGAAACATTTTGAAGAGTACTGGAATTAACTCTTCTTTGAAGTTGTTGTAGAATTCAGTGCTGAAACTATCTGGTCCTGGGCTTTTTCGGTTGGGAGACTTTTTAATGACTTCTTCTATATACATAGGGATTATAGGTCTATTTAAGTTGTTTATCTTGTCCAGACTTAATTTTGGTATTTACCTACAAAATTGTCCATTTATTTTTAGATTTTCCAATCTTGTGGAGTACAGGTTTATGTCCTGATGGTTCTTTGAATTTCCTCAGTGTCTGTTTTTATGCCTCCCTTTACATTTCTGATTTTGTCATTTTGGATATTCTCTCCCTGCCTTTAATTAGTTTGCACAAGGGTTTGTCTATCTTACTGATTTTCAAGAAGAATCAACTCTTTGTTTAATTGATTAATTGTATTGCTCTCTTTGTTTATATTTTATTGAATTCAGCCTAGAGACTCATTAGTTCCTGGCATCTACTCCTCCTAGGTATGTGCTTGGTATTGTTCTAGAGCTTTCAGATGTGTTGTTAAATTGCTAATCTGAGATTTCTTCAAATTCTTTATGTTGGCACTTAGTGTTATGAATCTTTATTATAGTACTATTTTCATTGTGTCACATAATTTGGGGCATGTTTTGTATTTATTTTTATTGAATTCTAGGAAGTTTTTTTTTTTATTTTTTCCCTGACTCAGTGGTGATTAGTTGAGAATTATTGAGTTTCCATGAGTGTGTAGGCTTTCTGAAATTAGCATTGTTATTGTATTTTTACTTTAAACCACAAGATTTGATAAGATATAAGGGGTTATTCCATTTTTTTATATCTATTGAGATTTGCCTTGTGACTGAGTATATGACCAATTTTACAAAAGGTTCCATGAGGTGCTGAGAAGTACATTATTTTGTGTATAGGTGATGTGGGAAGGTCATATTTCTATATGTTGCTGTCATTAGTCAATTAAATAAAACTGCTTGGCCCTGATAGGTAGAAAATTAGGTAGGCAGAGTAGGCAGAACAGAATGCTGGGAGGAAGAGGAAGTGAGCCTAGAGGCCATGCTCCCTTCTCCCGGGAAGACACACTCTATGAAGCAAGCCGCCAGGTCAGACATGCTGAATCTTTCCCAGTAAGACCGGTGCTACACAGTTTATTAGAGATGGGTTGATCAGGATATCAGAATTAGCCAGTGAGGGCTAGAGCTAATGGGACAAGCAGTGTTTAAAAGAATGCAGTGTCCATGTAATTATTTCGAGGCATAAGCTATCAGGTGGCCTGGGTGCTGGGGACGCAGCCCCGCCGCTTCTATCACTACATATAGGTAAAATGTTCCATATATGTCTATTAAAACTATTTGAGTCATAAAAACTCTTAGTTCCCTTATTTCTCCGTTAAGATTCTCTCTGGAAGAGCTGTGTCTTGGTGAAAGTATAGTGCTGAAGTCTCCCACTAAGGTGTCTGGGGTTTGATATTTGATTTAAGCTTTAATAATGTTTCTTTTACAAATGTGGGTTCACTTGTATTTGGAGCATAAAATTTAAAATTGAGACTTCATCTTTATGGATTGTTCCTGTGATGAATGTAGGGTAAAGGGGTCAGCCAAAGAGATCCACGGTGGCCCTGAAACAAGAGCTAGTGAAAGAAATTTACTCTGAGCCTGAAACCAGAGCCAATGAAACCCACCTTGGCCTGAAACCAGAGCCAGTGAAACCTACCCTGGCCCTGAAACCTGAGCTAATGAAAGAAACCTTCTCTGGTCCTGAAACTGGAGCTAGTGAAAGAAACCCATCATGGATTGGAAACCTGAGCCAATGGAAAAAAACACACATATTTTGTCCCTGAATCCAGAACCAAAGAAACATACCCTGACCCTGAAACCAAAGTCAATGAAACACATTTTGATCCTAGAACCAGAGTGAGAGAAAGAAATATGCCTTGGTTTCAAACTAGAGCCAAAAAGAAAAAAAAAAAAAAAAAGGAAAGGTATGCAGTTTTAATAGAAAAGGGTTAATTTAAGATATAAAAACTAGCCAATAAAAAGCATGAGTTAATAGTCCAAGTGGTATTGTAATAACACAGTTTCTGTGTGATTATTTTGGGTCCTGGTGGCTGGGAGTGAACAAGCAGCCTCTGCCCACACAGTTTGACTCTGACCAGACCCAACTCTGACCCTGACCAGTTGAACACAAAACCAACCAATTCCTGAACAGGAAAACCAAACAATTCCTAAGAAGAAAATCAACCAATCCCTGAGTATAAAATCTATCATTCTCACCCGGAACTCCTAGTTACTGAAAGAAACACTTTAGTGATAAACTTGAAATCAATATATATATATATATATATATATATATATATATATATATATATATATATATATCCTGACTCTGAAACCAGAGCCAAAGAAACACACTTTGGATCTAGAACCATAGCAAATGAAACAAGCATGCTTTAGCTCTGGAATTAAAGCCATAACACAAAATAGGGACAGTGAAAGAAACAGAGCTTGACTCTGAAACCAGAGGCAACTATACTACTGAAAAACTAAACCAACAAATTCCTGAGCAGGAATACTAAGCAATCCCTGAGCAGAAAATCTTCTTCCTGGGAAAACTCCTCCTCTAAAAAGCCCTATGCAATCCCTCTGCCAAACTAATGGCTGTCCTTTCCCACCCTGGCAGAGATCGCCACTCTTCCCACTCCTCCTCCCCAAATACATCTCTTTCTTCAAGAGTTTTAGGTGAAGATCTTCTTTCACCAGCAGAAAGGAGAAGAACCTTTGCCTAGTCATTCCCTTAGAGGGGATGAGGGGAAAAACTAAGAAGAAACTTTGTTGGGACATTCTCTTAGGGAGACTGAGCAGAAAACAACCAGAAGAAACTATTAAATCAGCTGAAAAACTCCCTTCAGGTTATGCAGAAAAGTAACTTTTCACCAGAGAAAAAGACAATTGTTACCTTTCTCCAGGCATTTCTTATTTAGCAGAGTGAAGCAGAAGAAGATCTTGGATGAGAGCAGAGCATAAGAAAGGAATAGCTCTGCTAGGATATTCCCTTAGGGGAACAGAGCAAAGCTCAGCTGGATCAGTTCTCTCTAGGAGAGGCCCAGGATTATCAAATTCTGCTGGAAGAAAATCTCTCATGGCTCTTCAGCTTCAGGTACACACTGAGTTCCCAAAAAGTCAGGATACCTTCCCTCCAAAACTGCCCTACTGCAGTTCCAGCCTGCAGAAATGTCCCTTTGCAACTCCAGGCATAGCCTGACTTCCAAACAAGTCAGAATAAATTTCCCTTCAGAACTATAGTAGTCACTTACAATGAATACTAAATGTCTTTCTCCACCTCTTTTCATTTTAGTTTGAAGTCTATTTTGTTGGATATTAGGTTAGATATACTAGTTTGTTTCCTACATCTATTGGATTAGAAAACCTTTTCACAATCCTTTCCTCTGAGGTAATATCTGTCTTTGTAGTTGAGGTGTATTTCTTATATGCATCAGAAGAATGGATTCTGTTTCCATGTCCATTCTGTTTGCCTGTGTCTTATTTTAGGTGATTTGAATCCATTGATATTATTTAAGGAATATTAATGACAGTGATTGTTAATTCTTGTTATTTTTTTCTTTGGTTTTGTTGGTGGTAGTGGTAGTGTGTGTGTATATGTGTTTCCTTTCTTTGAAAATTGCTGGTGTGAGATTATCTATTGCCTGTGCGTTTTGGCCACAGTTAGCTTCATTAGGTTGGACTCTACTTTCCAGCATTTTCTATTGGGATGGATTTATGGACAGGTATTGTTTAAATCTGATTGTGTCATAGACTACATTGTTTGCTCTGCTATGGTGATTGAAAGTTTTTATCAATCAACATAATAAAAATGACAATCTTACCAAAAGCAATCTACAGATTCAATGCATTCCCATCAAAATCCCAACATATTCTTCCCATACTTTGAAAGAACAATACTCAAGTTTATTGAAAAAAAAAGAAAAACAAACAAACAAATCAAGATGGTCAAACAATCCTCCACAAGAAAATAACTTCAAAAGGCATCACCATCCATGACTTCAAGCTCTACTATAAAGCTATAGTGGCAAAAACAGTTTGCTATTGGCATAGAAACAGACATATGGACCAATGTAATCAAATAGAAGACCCTGATATTAATCCACATACCTATGAACAGGTAATTTTTGATATAGAAGCCAAATTCTGCAATGGAAAAAAGAGTCTTCAAAAAATAAATGGTAGTGACATAACTGATGTCGGCATGTAGAAAATGCAAAAAGATCCATACCTATTACCATGCACAAATTCAAGTGCAGGGGACTCAAATACCTCCACATAAATAGAGTTCCACTAAGCCTGATAGAAGAGAAAGTGGAAAATAGCCTGGAACACATTATCACAGGAGACAGCTTCTTAAATATAACACCAGTAACACAGACACTGAGAGCAACAATTAATAAAAGGCACCTCCCAAAGCTGAGAAGCTTCTGTAAGGCAAAGCATATGGTAAATAAGACAAAACAACAGTGTACAGAAGAGGACAAGATCTTCACCAACCCCATATCTGACAGAGGGCTATTCCCCAAAATATATAAAGAACTGAAGAACTAGACATCAAAATACCAAAGAATCAAATCTTAAAAATGGATTACAGATCTAAACAGAGATTTGTCAAAAGAAAAATCTCAAATGGCCAAAAGATATTAAGGAATTGCTCAAAAACCTTAGTCATATAGAAAATGCAAATCAAAATGACTCTCATCTTACACCATTCAGAATGGCTGAGAATAAAAACACTGAAAACAGATAATGTTGGAGAGAATGTGGAGTAAGGGGAACACTCCACATTGCTGGTGGGAGTGCAAATTTGTACAACCACTTTGGAAATCAGAATGGCTCTTTCTGAGAAAATTGGGAATCAACCTACCTGAAGACCCAGTGATACCACCCTTGGCATAAACCCAAAAGATACTTAATCATACCCTAGGAATAGTTGATCAACTATGTTCAGAGTAGCATTGTTTATGATAGTCAAAACCAGGAAACAACCTAGGTGCCCCTCAACCAAAGAATGGATAAATAAAATGTGGTATATTTACACAATAATGTTAATAGTGGTAAAAAAAATGACATCATGAAGTTTGCAGACAAATAGATGAAACTAAAAAAAAATTTATCCTGAGAAAGGTAACCCAGACCCAGAAAGACAAATATGCTCTGTACTCATAAACAGATATTAGATGTAAAGAAAAGGATAGCCAGGCTACAACCTACATTCCCAGAGAAGCTATGGAACAAAGATCACCCAAATGCTCACCTTACGAGACCTGGATAGAGGTGGGCAGTCCTTGGGCTTCCCACAGGTCAGGGAACCCTGATTGCTCTTCGAGCAGATGAGGGGGGGGACTTGATCGGGGGAGGGGGAGGGAAATGGGAAGCGGTTGTGGGGACGAGGCAGAAATCCTTAATAAATAAATAAATTAAAATAAAAAAAAAGAGGGACACTTGGGTTACCTTAGGAAGGGGAAATAGATAAGATCTCCTGGGTAAACTTGGGGAAAGGGAGAGAAAATGGGAAGGAGAAAAGAAACATGAGGGAATGGGATGGTTGAGTTGAGGGGATTATGGAAAGGGAAAGCAATGAAAGAGATATCTTGATAGAGGGATCCATTATTAGGTTAGGGAGAAACCTGAAGCTAGGGAATCTCACAGAGATCCACAATGATAATCCAAGGTTATCTCTAAGCAATAATGGAGAATGTGTCTGATCTAGTCTTCTCCTCTAATGAGACTGGTGACTACCCTAATTGTCAACATAGAACCTTTATCCAGTAACTGATTGAAGAAGATGCAGAGATCCACTGCCACACACTGGGCTGAGCACCTGGAGTATAGAGTTGAAGAGAGTAAAGGAGCAAAGGGCAGTGGGATCATGATGGAGAACCCCATAGAGGGAACAGACCTGAGCTGGTGGGAGTTTATGGACTCTAGACTGACAGCTGGGACTCTGCATGGGATCAAACTAGGCCCTCTGAATGTGGGTGACATTTGTGAGGGTTGATCATTCTGTGAGGCCCCTGCAGGGTGCCAGGATTTATCCCTGGTGCATGAACTGGCTTTTTGAAGCCCATTCTTTATGGTGGAATATCTTGCTCAGCCTTGGAATAGGAGGAGGGTCTTGGTCCTACTTCAAGTTGATATGCCAGACTTTGTTGACTCTCCATGGGAGGCCTTACCCTTTCTGACGAACAGACAAGGGATCTGGAAAGGTAAGTGGGAGGGAAAGGATGGAAGGGAGGGAAAACTGTAGTTGGTGTGTAAAATGAATAAAAATTAAAGTAGAAAAATATTGTGATGTGCCTGTGTCATAATTAAAAATATAATTTTGGTCCTAAATTGTTAACCCAGGTAATAAAAGTTGGCAAAAATATTAGAATAGGTTATTATTTACATGAATAATACAAAAAAATTCAAAATAGTATGTTTGAAGATTGAGATTTTGGAAACTCATTATTTTCATAATCATACAGAAATTCAAACATATATGTTCAGCATATTAAAAAAAACAGAAGAAAGAATCTTGGTCAATTATTCCAGTGTATCAATATATTTTCCTTATATTGCATGCATCTTTCCAGCTAATTGTAAATAATTGTTAAATATAAAGGACATGAGTTAGAATGTTGTCTTCCCTGAGACTAGGTCAGGAAATAGTCCTTCATGATGCCATATCAGGTATACACAAAGCACACAACAGTAAACTCTTAAATAGCACACACCAGAAGTGTTCAACTGATGTCTGATGTGAAAGTAGTAAAAGCTAAATGACCTACCTTACGACTGTGAATAGTAATTTTTATAACAAAATTTTCAGTTAAATTCTATTATTATATTGATTTTGTACAATAGGAATCTTCAAACAGAATAAAATTGACTCCCATGTATTGTGCTATACAGTGTCAGGAACAAGATTTGGCTTCAAACATATTGGCTTTAAATTCAGAACTGTATTCTAATAATTTTCATTCAATTTCATATAATTTATGAAAATGTTTTGAAATTCTATGATCAAAAAAGGAATAAAGATGACCCTGTGAATATGAACTTCTTACATATATGTACTTGTACATATTCTCACATATGTGTATTTACTGAGCATAAACCACTTGCCAAATGTCTAAATATTTCATTTTCATGGAAGATTTGGAGAACTTCTCAATTTCATATTATAGAGATTTATTACTCTGATGTTACCAATTATTTCTAGCCATAAATAAGGACCACGGAGTCTACAATAGGTGAACCTAAAGAAGCTAAGTAAGAAGGTGAACCCAAGGAAAAACATATAGTTATCCTCTTGGCTAAGGGAAGTAGACCAAATTGCCGGGGAGAAAATTGGGATCTTGGGGGTGGGGTGGGATGGGGGTAAGGGGAGATGGGGAGAGAAAAGGTAGAAGGGAAGGAGGCGGGACTTGGGGAAACAGGAGAATTGGGATAAAGGAAAGGTGGATAGGGGAGCACGGAACCACAATTCTTAGTTAAGGGAGCCACTTTAGGGTGGGCAAGAGACTTGACCCTAGAAAGGTTCCCAAGTGCCCAAGATGAGGTTCCCAGTTAGTTCCTTGGGCAGCTGAGAATTGGGAACCTGAAATGACCCTATCCTAGAGCAATACTGACGAATATCTTGCATATCATCATAGAATCTTCATCTGGTGATGGATAGAGATAGAGACAGAGACCCACACAGGAGCACTGGACTGAGCTCCCAAGGTCCCAATGAGGAGCAGAAGGAGGGAGAACATGAGTGAAGAAGTCGGGACCACGAGGGGTGCACCCACCCACTGAGACAGTGGAGCTGATCTAGTGGGAGCTCACCAAGGCCAGCTGGACTGTGACTGAAAAAGCATGGGATAAAACTGGACTCTCTGAACATGGCGAACAATGAGGGCTGATGAGACGCCAAGGACAATGGCACGGGGTTTTGATCCTACTTAATGTGCTGGCTTTGTGGGAGCCTAGCCAGTTTGGATGTTCACCTTCCTAGATATGGACGGAGGGGGGAGGACCTAGGACTTACCACAGGGCAGGGAACCTGGACTGCTCTGTGGACTGGAGAGGGAGGGGGAGAGGAGTGGGGGGAGGGGGAGAAGGGTGGGGGGAGGGGGAGGGAAATGGGAGGCTTGGAGGAGGGGGAAACTTGTTTTTTGTTTATGTTTTTTTTTTCTTCTTTTCTCAATAAAAAACATTAAAAAATTTTTAATAAAAGTATATTCAATGAATCTATAGCTATATAAACATAACCAAAACATCATTTTAATAAATCAGATTTCCTAACTTATATGCACTAATAATATTTTATACTCTTGAGCCTACAATACATTACTTATTTTTACTCATTCGTTAGTAAAATTTATTACATATTTGCTACGTGTAACAAATCTTAGAATTTTGTTATGAGATTAAAGGCAAATGAAAATCAAACTAATAAAGAAAAGAGGGAGAAAAAAAATCAACTAGAGAAGGAGAAGATTTGAAATAGATAGTGTTGATACCAGGGGATGATAACACTGTTACCACAATTTTTGAACCAAATTTGAAGTAAACTTTATTCAATACTGGCCATGGACACTAGCCAGGTCCATACCTGGGAATTCCAGAAAATGTCCCTTAATTGCAATAGTCAGGTACTAAAAGGGCAAAACATACAAGGTTATGGGCTTCCAGTTTTTGTCCAATGAGGGGCAAGTTTACATCTGCCCCCAAACCTCCTGCACACCTGTGGCCAAACAAGCCCTGTGCCGACACAAGGTGTGTTGTTGTCCAGGGGCAACTTGTTTACAGAAGTGAAAACACCTGGCTAGTTATCTTAAATTAAAAAAACAGTCTCCAGCATTCCAAAAAGTTATCTGTCCTTGGGCAATTACGGCTTATAGGCTAGAGTTATTTTTGTTTTGTAGATCTGAGGAGCATAGTAATTTAAATTTAAATGTAACTTTAGCCCTTAACTCTAGAAGCAAATATTCTGGTGCATCTTTAACTGGTATATCTTAGTCTCACAACTTTTATTTGTATGTTAAATATGGTTATTAGAAGTGAGGCTGTAGATCAGTGGTAGACTGCTTGCTTAGCCCATAGGATCTGAAAGTTCACTTCTCATCAGAAGATATTGCAAAACATAAACACTGTGCATATGCTGAATTCAATCTCAAGGACTTGCTGTGTGACTGAATTTAAATTCTCTGAATAAAATTTATTTGAATTTAAAAATTAAAGTGAAATCTAATATTAGGAATGATCTTCTCTTTGACATATATTTCAAGAAAAAAAATATTTTTCTTAAGAAAGGGTTAAAAAGTGAGGAAAGGGGGAAAAATGAAATAATGTAAAATCTCAAATTTATCAGTAGTTATAAAACTGCCAGTGGCTTCAGGTTATTATGAAGGAATTGTAGATCTTCCTGAACCAGACCCACTTACCTCTATTGTTATTTCATAGCTATGGTGGTGTTGATATTCTCTGTCTTGTCTCACAAATTTGAAGGATAAAAGTCTTATAAAGAAAAGTTTTGTAACAGTTTCTGCATTCTTTGTCCTTTTCTGAAACAATGCAGCATGGAATTGGACCTGTAGTGTAGGACCTGAATGGCATTCCAGAAGCAGGGATTGGTCCTCAGGCTACTGCCAGCAAAGTGCTTCTACCTCCAACTGCTCACACAGAATAATTTTCTCCAGTCCAAATACTGGTTTGTAAACCTGGAATTCAGCTTCATACTTACTGCACATGAACTCTTCGTTCTTACACCTGAAGCAACTCTGTGCAATAGAAGGCAGAAAGAACGTAAGAGCCAGAGGGGATGAATGACAACTAAATCACACCTAAACACAGTGGGACAAATGCACATAGGAACTCACACTGCAGTATGCACGGAGGCTACAAAGGCCTGGGATAGACAGGGTAGCAGAACTGAGAGAGAAAGCAGACACAACCCTCTGTCTCCAACTGGCAACTGCTCAAAAGGAAAAATTAGTTTTCTCCAATGAACTGTTACTGTGTGTATTAACTACTCTTAGGTAAGCCCCATATCCTGCAGTAGACATAAAATTGGTTACATCCCCTCTAATCTTTAAACACACAAAAAAGCAAGATATTCAGACAGTTCTTTTACTGCTTAGCTCATTGTTATTGTACATCTATTTTGAAGGCACATTAGTGATCACTCATCATACTTTTATTTGAGGTGCTCACTCTTTTCCATTTTGTACTACTCTTTGCTTTTTGGGGTTTAATCCATCTTTTTTTTTTTTCACATACACCAAACTTCAAGACATAGAGGCTTCATTCTAGAAGAGACCACAGTACTTATTACTGATTACTGGTCCATTAAATACGAATTACTCTTTTTTGTAACTATTTTCCCTAAATTTTCTGTTTTCTCCTTCAGAGTACTTGGATGATAATAGCTACAGGGTGGCTTGGATACAATAGCTTGAAGATGGACACTATAAAATACCCACACTAGCTCAGAATTGAGTATAATAAAGGGCTATTTATTTAGTAGATTCACACATCACAGTCCTCTGTATGAGCAGGGAATAGGAACTGAATACAGCATCCTGGAGAAAGACCTTGCAAGCTCTACAGTTGCATTTATAGTATAAGAGACAGTGCCCAAGTGGGCAGGTATCTTAAAGGCTATTGGCAGAAAAAGTTTCCACAGCTTCTCTCACTTTTGTCTAAATAACTGAGTTCTAAGCCTAATACAAAATAAACAAGTGAGGATTTTATAGGATTTCAGAAGAACACCTGAGGAGATAAAGCAGGAAGGCACTTGACTACTTTTCCACTTCTGTCAAATATTATCTAAGGTTACACTCATGAAAGTGATTATTTTTTTTTTGTTCCACGTATCCTTCTATCAGTAGAATTGAATATTACTCCTAAATCTGGTCACTATGTTACAATTCCTATGTGTATCTTTCTGTTAGAGGCATAAGGCCACCTAGCATTTGAACAGCATTTTGTAACATATGATGTATTGTTTGCACTTTTGCATTCTACTGTATCTACCTTTGAGTTAGAAAAATAAAGTGATTTATAGGTTATGAGCCAGAAGCTATTTGTTAACTTTTACATGCTGATAGTTTATATTTATTACTAAGATGTAGATTGTGATAAACCAGGTATAGCTGAGTTGGAAAGTAAATGTTGTATAATTTAAATTTGTTTTGTATAACACATAATATAGTGCATCATCTCACAATATAAACTAGAAATGGAGATGTGTCCTTCTACTTAATTCACCTCATTTTCACCTTGTCAGTAGACTAAAGAGTGAACAAAACCAAAAAAATCAACTAAAGCAAATGAACTTTAAAAGGCATAGTGATATAAAATAAAAATATCAAATAGAAAAATTAAAGCAAAATCAACAATTTCAATTATGAGTTATACTTCTACACGTAAAATTTGATGTATTTAACATCTGAATCTAATCAAGAGTTTCTACCATATCTTGAAAAAAACTGTATAAAGATAATAATAGTCATTACTCCCATTACTCCGCAGCTTCCTCAATGAGTCTGTTAAAGCCTTGCCCTTCCCCATCTTTGCCCACCTAACTTTCATTGCGACTTACGATCATTTTGCATTTTATATGAACTTATGTAAGTATAATCACAAATGTATCTTTCACTTTGCCAGACCTTTAATATGTAGCATATCTATTCTGTGACTAGCTCATTTTATCACTGTATTAATAAATCATCCTTGATTTGGGGAGGTGACTCAGGAGTAGAGCAGATGCATGAAGCTTTTTGTTCCAAGCCCATTACTTCAATCAAGTAAATGAATAAAAGGCAAATGAATTAATACAACTGAAAAACATTTTGAAGAAGGACTCTGTGGGGTTCACAGATATGCTCAGATGTTTGTGGATTCAGGAGGTTTTCCCTTACTGTATATCAATGAGGCATTCTTTCATGTTTAGAAGCCATGCACTTTTCCTTGATGTCTCCTTACTTCCAGCTGATAATTCATGATGTAATGTCTCATCTTCAGTCACAGATTCCTTGCCAACATGGACTATCATCCTTTTTGAACCACAAACTCAAATAAACTATTTTTTTGATAAGCTGCCTTGGTGATAGTATTTTATCACAGCAATAAGCAAATATCTTATACAGACTATGTAATTGTCATCATCATTAGTGTTAGGAATATTTCCTAACTGAGACTCTCCGCTGGTGTAAGAACTCCAATCAAATCAGATTAGACTGAATCAAAAATGCCCACATTTAATGAATGCCATGCTCTCTGGTGGGCAGGAGCATGGTAGGGAAAATCAGAGGGAGAGCACACATAAAACCCAAAACAACATGTTCCTTTGTCCAGTATGAGCATAAATACCCTATGGGAGTGGTCTTGTCCCTTCCCAGGGCAATCCAAGCACTGGGCAGGCTGAGAATTGGAGTCCAAGTGGTTGGCAATTCCCAGGCCAGGGGCTGGGCTGACACTTCCAACTCAGTATTACAATTAGATGCATCAGAAGGCTAATGGAGGTCACCAATTAGTGATGGCAATATCTCCTGCAAGGAAGAAGTGCTGGATCGATATTTTTAACTCATTGCTTTTATTGTGCTATTTTTTTCATAGCTTTGGTTGGATGAATTGGAATAATTCCCTTCGTTGATGCTGCAATAAACATAAGCTTTACCAGAATGGCAAACCTTTAGTATTTATGTTTCTTATTATTGTTCTATTTTCAATTTGAGTTTGGTTGTTGATTTTTTTTTAACTGTGATTGACTTTTATTCTGATCTCTGCTTCTAAATCACTCCTATCAGATTCCCTGAAATCTAGCCTCTTGGTGTCTTTATATTATTAGCTCTTCCTTCTTTATGTCTTAGTTGAAATGTTCTTATATAACTTTCCCATGCAACACAAATTGAGTGTGTATAACTGTGTGTACACTAAGCAGAACATAGAAATATAAAATCTATGCTCATGAAGATTTACGTATGTGTAAGATAGATGCAGAGGTATTATTAATTCCTCACACTTTATATTTTAAGTATTCTATAAAGTTGATAGTTCCAGAAGCTCTTGACAGCATATTTCCTGATGGTGATATAACCTCAACTATTCACAGGAAAGTCCCCTCCCCAGGAAAGTTTTCAAAGGGAAAGAGCCAGATTAAATGAGACATGAGTCAGTTTCCCTGCCTTGTGGTGAGATGACTGTCTGGTATACTAAATTAAAGTGGTCAGAATCATGCAGCAAGGAAAGCAGAGCTCCATGCACAATATATAAAAACAAAACTTGACATAAGGAATATGAGCTTTAATATATTGCAAGTAAATTATAGTTTTGAAAGAATATTGACACAGAATTAATGGAATGCACCTACACATCTAAGAAAATGGAATGTGGCAATTAACAACATTGGGGGAAAGTAAAAGTTGTATAGGAATAAAAAAACACAATCTCGGTAGCTCACACAGACAAGAGATTTACACTGAAGGGTGTCATGTGAATACTAATTGAACAAAAATGATTAAACACCATTTGAGGAATGGTAAAAGTGGATGTGTGCATGAGAAGATGATATAAAAGCAGGAACTCACTTTTCTTTAACAAGCAAACTATATCACAATTTTTTTTTAAAAAAGCAGTTTTGACAGCATACACAATGCATGGGCCAGCCAAAGTCAGATGAAATTCCTGACATGGGTATGAAGTTTCACATAACACACAGACATCACTCTAAGCGGCAGTCTCATCACCATCAAATTCCACTCTATCTAAAATATTCTCAGCTAATGTTTAGTGTTTTGATTTTATCTTCCCATATCTATCTACCTGAAAGCATATACTAGCCCATGATATAGACTATTGTAATGCTTTTTTTTATTGCGAAAGAAGAAAAAAAAACATAAACAAAAAACAAGTTTCCACCTCCTCCCAGCCTCCCATTTCCCTTCCCCTCCTCCCACCCTTCTCCCCCTCCTCCCACCCTTCTCTCCCTCCTCCCACCCTTCTCCCCCTCCCCCCACTCCTCTCCCCCTCCCTCTCCAGTCCACAGAGCAGTCCGGGTTCCTGGCCTGTGTTAAGTCCTAGGTCCTCTCCGTCCATATCTAGGAAGGTGAACATCCAAACTGGCTAGGCTCCCACAAAGCCAGCACATTAAGTAGGATCAAAACCCCCTGCCATTGTCCTTGGTGTCTCATCAGCCCTCATTGTTCGCCATGTTCAGAGAGTCCGGTTTTATCCCATGCTTTTTCGGTCACAGTCCAGCTGGCCTTGGTGAGCTTCCCGTAGATCAGCTCCTCTGTCTCAGTGGGTGGATGCACGCCTCGTGGTCCCGAATTCTTTGCTCATGTTCTCCCTCCTTCTGCTCCTCCTTGGGACCTTGGGAGCTCAGTCCAGTGCTCCTGTGTGGGTCACTGTCTCGATCTCTATCCATCACCAGATGAAGATTCTATGATGATATGCAAGATATTCGTCAGTATTGCTCTAGGATAGGGTCATTTCAGGTTCCCAATCCTCAGCTGCCCAAGGAACTAACTGGGAACCTCATCTTGGGCACTAGGGAGCCCCTCTAGGGTCAAGTCGCTTGCCCACCCTAAAGTGGCTCCCTTAACTAAGAATTGTGGTTCCGTGCTCCCCTATCCACCTTTCCTTTATCCCAATTCTCCCGTTTCCCAGGTCCCCCCTCCTTCCCTTCTACCTTTTCTCTCCCCATCTCCCCTTACCCCCATCCCACCCCCCCTAAGATCCCATTTTCTCCCCGGAAATTTGGTCTACTTCCCTTAGCGAAGAGGACAACTATATGTTTTTCCTTGGGTTCACCTTCTTCCTTAGCTTCTTTAGGTTCACCTATTGTAGACTCCGTGGTCCTTATTTATGGCTAGAAACCAATTATGAGTGAGTACATCCCATATTCATCTTTTTGGGTCTGGGACACCTCACTCAGGATAGTGTTTTCTATTTCCATCCATTTGCATGCAAAATTCGAGAAGTCATTTTTTACCGCAGCGTAGTACTCTAGCGTGTATATATTCCATACTTTCTTCATCCATTCTTCCATTGAAGGGCATCTAGGTTGTTTCCAGGTTCTGGCTATTACAAATAATACTGCTATGAACATAGTTGAACAAATGCTTTTGTCATATGATAGAGCATCTCTTGGGTATATTCCCAAGAGTGGTATTGCTGGGTCCAGGGGTAAGATGATCCCGAATTTCCTGAGAAACCGAAACACTGACTTCCACAGTGGTTGCACAAGATTGCATTCCCACCAGCAATGGGTGAGGGTACCCGTTCTTCCACAGCCTCTCCAGCAAAGGTTATCCTTGGTAATGCTTTTTTTTTATTAGAAATCTTTCCATGTACAAGATTTTTCCAAAGTATTCAAATCCCTGAACTATAACTTTCTGAAAGGCACAGCTGAAAAGCCCTACTTGCTAGATTCTTTGTAGACCTTCGTGGGCAACGGGATGCTAGAAAGGATGACCTACTTTGAATCTTTAGAAAGGAGTTTGTTAAAGTAAAACTAACCCTGAAGGACTGAGTGGGCATAAAGAATACTTTACTTAAGTTTCTACCAAGTTTCCAAGTGCTAGCGAAAATATAAACTATTCTTGCCTCGGGACATCAACTTACCCTGTAGAACCACTGCAAGGTATTGTACAACATGGATTAAAAGCAGCAACTAAACAGAATTAACATTTCCCCCTTTTCCATCTTTAGCTTAGAAGACTTTTAAAGGTATACTGGTTCTGAATATATATTGTTAAAAAAACTGAGCATTGTAAAAAGACATACTTTTTCTGAAGAAAATATATCCTTTTAATTCAGAAAAAGACATCTGAAAAAAATTACCATGGAAAATCCAGACTACATATTTTAATATATCATTATTTACTCAAAGCAGAAACTATTTATTATTGATATGCTTAGAATACTTGCAATAATTATAGTACACAGTCAATACTCAATGGACATTTTCTTCATTGAGCTAAACACTGGCTAAAAGTTCTTTCCAGGTGACATTTTATTTTCACTGTGACATCAAAGCTGTCTTGATGAATATGCAGTTTATTCATGATATTGTACAATAAAGGTCAACATGACAAGATAGTGGAGGAAATTTGAATAAAGGAACTTGAAGATGGGTTGATTCATTTCACAAAGGTAAACAGCAAATGCTGCATAACTGTCTGTTTTTAATTAGCTTGTCAAAAGATTTTGACAAAGTTCTCCAGTGGGATACTGAGCAAACCTGAATGTAGATTACTTCTACTGAATCGTTTATTGTCTTTCACAGCTTTTAATAGAATTGATCTAATCATGCCCACTCTGCACTCTAATCAGTCCCACACTCCTCTTCTGTTTGATTTGTAACTATCGGGCTGTGCAGAGGTAGCTGCCCCTCTTGCATGTTTGCTAAAACTGTTCTCAGTTTGAATGCATACTTTAGATCTACCTTGATATTTTCATTTTCGTCATGTTTCATTGTTTATACACCCAGGTCTCCTTCTTCACTCTTGATATAATTTTTAATGGGCATCATCTCCCCTTTTTATGTGTTACTTCAAACATGTGACAATATGCTCTGTTAAAAAAAAAGAAACTAAAAATAATGCCTTTTTTATATTAAACAGGTTTTTTTCCCTATCATTTTCTCAGAAATATCCTCCATTCTCCCCTTTATTATTGCAAGTATGAATGAAGTGTTATAGAAGTCACAGCTGTCTGGAAAATGTGATATAAATTTTCATCTTCACGGTAAATTAATCTCTGAAATTAGTTTATAAGTAAATAAAAGCAAAATGTAAGAAACTGTTGTAGGGAGGATAGTTGTTTATTTCCGGCTGCTCAGACCCGAAATAACTACACAGAAACTGTCTTTTTAAATCACTACTTGGCCCACTAGCTCTAGCTTCTTATTGACTAAGTCTTACATATAAATGTACCCATCTCCAGTAATCTGTGTATCACCACGTGGCTGTGGCTTACCAGGTAAAGTTCTGGGAACTTTCTCTGGCTCGGTTAAATGGCTTCTCTCTAACTCTCCTTCTTTCTCCCAGCATTCAGTTTAGTTTTTCCTGCCTACCTCTATTCCCTGCACAGGCCCGAGTCAATTTCTTTATTAACTACTGGTATTCACAGCATACAGAGGGGAATCCCACATCAAGAAAAAAGTTGGATGATGTTTGCTAGTCTTCAAACTGAAACAAATGTCAAAGTTTGACTTTCCTTCTTTATTTCTAGTAACTACATGTTACTGTCCAACAATGATATAAGGGGTGGAACTGCTTGTTCCTTATATGTAAATTTTATTCTATTAAATGTTACTCTTATTTTCTGTGCTTTGTATTTATTTGAATAATCCTTTACAAGGACTCCTAAAAATATTACATTTTACTGCAAAAGCAACTCATTTTTTAGATAATACCTTCATGTGGTGCTTATTGCATTTCATATGTCAGTATAAGTTGGTGATGACAAGGATCACAGATATCAGAAATGTTTAGATAATTTGCCAATCAAAAATCAAATTAGACAAACTGTGAAAATGATGATTCAATCACAACTATCCAAATCTAAAAGAAAAGATTTAAAATTTAATATTCTTAGGTTTGTGGGATAAAATCCGGGTCTTCTATACGATTCCATTGGTCGACTTCTCTGTTTTTATGCCAGTACCACACTGTTTTCATTACTGTAGCTCTGTAATAGAGTTTGAAGTCAGGGATGGTAATGCCTCCAGACAATCCTTTATTGTATAGGATTGTTTTGGCTATCCTGGGTTTTTTGTTTTTCCATATAAAGTTGATTATTGTCCTCTCCAGATCTGTGAAGAATTTTGATGGGATCTTGATGGGGATTGCATTGAATCTATAAATTGCCTTTGGTAGAATTGCCATTTTTATTATGTTGATCCTCCCAATCCAAGAGCAAGGAAGGTCCATCGATTTTTTGGTATCCTCTTCAATTTCTTTCTTCAATGCCTTAAAGTTCTTGTCAAATAGATCTTTCACTTCCTTGGTTAGATTTACCCCAAGATATTTTATGCTGTTTGTGGCTATCGTGAATAGTGAAGCTTCTCTGATTTCCCTCTCTGCTTCCATATCCTTTGTGTATAAGAGGGCGACTGATTTTTTGGAGTTGATCTTGTATCCTGCCACATTACTAAAGCTGTTTATCAGTTGTAAAAGTTCTTTGGTGGAGTTTTGGGGGTCGCTTATGTACACTATCATATCACCTGCAAATAACGAAAGTTTAACTTCTTTCTTTCCAATTTGAATCCCCTTGATCCCATTATGTTGTCTTATTGCTATTGCTAGAACTTCAAGCACTATATTGAAGAGGTATGGCGAGAGTGGACAGCCTTGTCGTGTTCCTGAGTTAAGTGGGATGGCTTTGAGTTTCTCTCTGTTTAATTTGATGTTAGCTGTCGGCTTGCTGTATATAGCTTTTATTATATTTAGGTATGACCCTTATATCCCTAATCTCTCCAAGACTTTTAACATAAATGGATGTTGAATTTTGTCAAATGCTTTTTCAGCATCTAATGAAATGATCATATGGTTTTTTCTTTCAGTTTATTTATATGCTGGATTACATTGAACACCTCATTTTCGATAAAGGAGCTAAAAGTATACAATGGAAGAAAGAAAGCATCTTCAACAAATGGTGCTGGCACAACTGGATGTCAACCTGTAGAAGAATGAAAATAGACCCATATCTATCATCATGGACAAAACTCAAGTCCAAATGGATTAAAGACCTCAATATCAGCCAGAACACACTGAACCTGATAGAAGAGAAAGTGGGAAATACCCTACAACAGATGGGCACAGGAGATCGCTTCCTGTGTATAACCCCAGAAGCACAGACATTAAGGGCATCATTGAATAAATGGGACCTACTACAACTGAGAAGCTTCTGTAAAGCAAAGGACATTGTCACTAAGACACAAAGGCAACCTACTGACTGGGAGAAGATCTTCACCAACCCCACAACAGACAAAGGTCTGATCTCCAAAATATATAGAGAACTCAAGAAACTAGACTCTAAAATGCTAATTAACCCAATTAAAAAATGGGGCACTGAACTGAACAGAGAATTCTCAACAGAAGAAGTTCAAATGGCCAAAAGACACTTAAGGTCATGCTCAACTTCCTTAGCAATCAGGGAAATGCAAATCAAAACAACTTTGAGATATCATCTTACACCTGTCAGAATGGCTAAAGTCAAAAACACCAAGGATAACCTTTGCTGGAGAGGCTGTGGAGGAACGGGTACCCTCATCCATTGCTGGTGGGAATGCAATCTTGTGCAACCACTGTGGAAGTCAGTGTTTCGGTTTCTCAGGAAATTCGGGATCATCTTACCCCTGGACCCAGCAATAACACTCTTGGGTATATACCCAAGAGATGCTCTATCATATGACAAAAGCATTTGTTCAACTATGTTCATAGCAGTATTATTCGTAATAGCCAGAACGTGGAAACAACCTAGATGCCCTTCAATGGAAGAATGGATGAAGAAAGTATGGAATATATACACGCTAGAGTACTACGCTGCGGTAGAAAACAATGACTTCTCGAATTTTGCATGCAAATGGATGGAAATAGAAAACACCATCCTGAGTGAGGTGTCCCAGACCCCAAAAGATGAATATGGGATGTACTCACTCATAATTGGTTTCTAGCCATAAATAAGGGCCACGGAGTCTACAATAGGTGAACCTAAAGAAGCTAAGGAAGAAGGTGAACCCAAGGAAAAACATACAGTTATCCTCTTGGCTAAGGGAAGTAGACCAAGTTGCCGGGGAGAAAATGGGATCTTGGGGGTGGGGTGGGATGGGGGTAAAGGGAGATGGGGAGAGAAAAGGTAGACGGGAAGGAGGGGGGACCTGGGGAAACAGGAGAATTGGGATAAAGGAAAGGTGGATAGGGGAGCACGGAACCACAATTCTTAGTTAAGGGAGCCACTTTAGGGTGGGCAAGAGACTTGACCCTAGAGGGGCTCCCAAGTGCCCAAGATGAGGTTCCCAGTTAGTTCCTTGGGCAGCTGAGGATTGGGAACTTGAAATGACCCTATCCTAGAGCAATACTGACGAATATCTGCATATCATCATAGAATCTTCATCTGGTGATGGATAGAGATAGCGACAGAGACCCACACAGGAGCACTGGACTGAGCTCCCAAGGTCCCAATGAGGAGCAGAAGGAGGGAGAACATGAGCAAAGAAGTCGGGACCACGAGGCGTGCATCCACCCACTGAGACAGTGGAGCTGATCTACTGGGAGCTCACCAAGGCCAGCTGGACTGTGACCGAAAAAGCATGGAATAAATCCGGACTCTCTGAACATGGCGAACAATGAGGGCTGATGAGAAGCCAAGGACAATGGCACGGGGTTTTGATCCTACTTAATGTGCTGGCTTTGTGGGAGCCTAGCCAGTTTGGATGTTCACCTTCCTAGATATGGACGGAGGGGGGAGGACCTAGGACTTACCACAGGCCAGGAACCCGGACTGCTCTGTGAACTGGAGAGGGAGGGGGAGAGGAGTGGGGGGAGTGGGAGAAGGGTGGGAGGAGGGAGAGAAGGGTGGGAGGAGGGGGAGGGATATGGGAGGCTGGGAGTAGGTGGAAACTTGTTTTTTTGTTTATGTTTTTTTCTTTTTTTCTCAATAAAAAAATTAATATTCTTATGAATCATATAAGTACAAGCAGAAATAATGAAAAGAGCTTCAGAATTTTTATGCTTTTTTTCTTGTTTCTCTTGGTTTTCGTGGGTATCTTTGAGAGATTTTTTCATTTTCTCTACCTTTCTGTTTGTAATCTCTATTTCTTTATGGCAGTTTTTCACCTCCTTTTCACCTCTATTATTTTCATATAATCCACAATTTTTATGATGAGATAAATTAAGTCAGATTCTTTTTCAAACATAATTTTTGACATCAAATTATTCACACTCTTAGTATTCTACATTTGACCGTGTGCTTTATTGTGTGTGTGTATTTTTAGTTTTCTTTCTTTCTTTGTTCCTGTCTTTCCTTATTTTTTATCTTACAGTATGTGATGGTTTGCATGAAAATGCCCTACATAGACTCATAGGGGATGGCATATTGAAAGACTCACATTGAAAGTGTGGCATTTTTGGAGATACTGTGTCACAGAGGGTGGACTTTGAGTCTTCTGAAGCTCAAACTATGCCTAGTGTTACTCTCTCTTCCTGTTGCCTGCTGATCTAGAGCTAGAACTCTCGGCTTCCCATCTGGTACCATGTCTGTATGCAAGCTCTTATGCCTCCTACTATGAGAATAATGGACTAAATCTCTGAATCTGTAATTCAGCCACAATTAAATGTTGCCTTTATAACAATTGCCATAGTCATGACATCCACTCAATGCAATAAACCTCTAAGTTTTACTCAAAACACAATTTTTAACTAAGACCCAATTATTCTATACTAGCATATGCATTTTTTAATTAATTGATTTATTTATTAAAGATTTCTGTCTCTTTCCTGCCACCGCCTCCCATTTCCCTCCCCCTCCCCCAATCAAGTCCCCCTCCCTTGTCAGCCCAAAGAGCAATCAGGGTTCCCCGCCCTGTGGGAAGTCCAAGGACCACCCACCTCCATCCAGGTAAAGTAAGGTGAGCATCTAAACTGCCTAGGCTCCCATTTTACCCCAAACAAGTAGTTTGCTTTAGTTTTAAACAGACAAAACATGGAAACATATATTTTAAAAATGCCAATAATAAAGTAGTTGTCTATACTGCCAAGCTAGGATAAAACAATAACTATTTTCTGTATCATCCATCACCAAAGACTATAGCTAAGCCTTTATCTAGTTCTTCTAATCAGAGCAGGACTACCGTTTTCCAGTATGAAGATGAAGAGCATGAAAAATGAGAATATGTGCCACTGTATTCTAGGAATGATGCATTGTGCGTACCACTAAGGAAGAACACCATTTGCTTTGACTAATATCTAAAACATCTTTCTTTATAGAAAATAATAGAAATGAAAAATGATGTCATTGATGATACACTTAGGAACCACAATTTATAGCTTGACATTAGTCTTACCTATTTACCAACTGAGTTTCTGAAACTTAGTGATTTTTATTTAGGTTGATGTACTTTAGTATAATTGATGTATGATTTTAAAGTCCATTGTAAAATCTATTAGCTGAAAATGGGCAAAGGAAAACAAATGCTTACTTACATAACTAGCTTATTTGACCTTTTTTTTCTAATTTAGTAAGATATTTACTGCTGTGATTTGGATGGAAAAATGTTTCCTAGTGCTGTATCTGTTCGAATATTTGATTAAAACTGGGGAAGATATTTTGAGAAGTTATTTAAACTTAGGAAGAATAGGTAAATACTACAGAGAAAGCCATGGAGATAGAACCTGAGCGTTAAGAACTAGCTCGGCTTTTAACTTGAGCTTTCCCTGTCTGCTTGTATGGTGAAGAAAGATGCATTTAAAACTTCTACTACCAAATAGATCCAAATGGCTCCCACAGCATTTTCTTCCCCATCAAAAGTAACTCAAACTAGTAGCTGAAAAAAATCTTTCCTTGCTTAAATTGCTTGTTGATACCCTATTTCCATATATATATATATATGTGTGTGTGTGTGTGTGTGTGTGTGTGTGTGTGTGTATATATATACACATATATATATATATATATTTAATGACAGTCAAAAGTTATTTTTTAAATGGCATATTCATACAGAAATATTATAAAGAATAATGCATGAGATTTTCTATGTACATTAATTTAGAAAATATCTAATAATCACCCTGAAAATAATTTAAGAATAAACATTTTTAATATGCAGTGGTAGCTACTATAGTCTGCTCTTGTAGATTTATAAATATATGAAAATTTGAAGTCATTAGTTGAAGTTGTTACAAATATTCTAATAATGCACAAATATGTAGATATGACATTTTTCTTTGGCTCATGCATGAATTAGTTTGCAAATGAGATGTTAGGTGTGTTAATTTATTTAAAGAAAAGACAGGAGTCAGAATTCAGTTGGCATGAGCATACTTGCTTCTGTGTAAGTTATAGCAAGGGAAACATTAGTGTTAAGATTCGAGCAGATAAATATATTTTTTTCAATTCATTTTTAGATTTTCTCTCATGTGATTACAGGTATTGGGCATAATAAATTTTGAGTAAATTTCTGTCTGTGGACTAAGAATATTTTCATCTATGTATTTTTACAGTTTTATTTGCATCGTGATTTAGAACTGATTTCAAAACACAGATTTTTACAAGTAATATATTCTTGACTGTACTGCTTAACTTTCTTAAGCTTCAATTTCCAAATTAGCAAAAAGAAAGTTTAACCTATGTATTTTAAAATGATTAACCAGAAATATAGGCACTATTCTAAAACATAATAATCTTAGGCTACAGAGTTTGGAAATGGCTTCCTTACTTAAAGTACCAAGTGCATTCTATGATTATCATTGTCAGGAGAAAATGGAACGGTTCTGTACTAAACTCGTTGATTTTAGGCGCTGCCACCTAATCTGGATATTACATTTTTATGTGAAAGAACCTTTTTATATATTATACACTAGGCATTTATCCCTAATGTATGTTACTTGCAGACACAGCTTCTCCTTAAATTACTATTTCAGTGAGGTACTAACCCTTTGTGTTCATCTTGTCGGTAGCATTTCAAATGAACTGAGAGCCTTAATTATATTCTCCTTCAGGGAAAAATGTAAAAAAGCAGAAAAAGAAAGAAAGAAAAAAAGAAAGAAAGAAAGAAAGGAAGAAAGAAAGAGGGGGGGAAGAGGGGGAAACAAAAGAAGAAATGAAGTATAGAAATGAAAAAATTCTTAACACACATCTTTTTTTTTGTGGCAAGAAAGTTTTGTTCAGAATGAAACCAAACTGAAGATGGCAAAATTTCCTGTGTTTCTAGTCAATTCTCAAAAAGTATTATATTAGACTCTTGATATGTTGCATCCATCATACATATTTTATTTATTTTCTCATTTATTTCTAAACAACTAGACTTACATGTAAATGCAAATATAGACCAAGAAGCCTCAGGGCATTTTTAAAATAGAAAGAAAGAAAGAACATTCTTACCAAAATGCAGTAAAATCAGAGCAGAACCCAATATTCTTTGTACAGACAAGAAAGTAAGAAAATGGAAACTGAACCAAAAGACCTCAGCTAAAGGTTCAGCTATCCTGAAGCCAAATCACCAGTTCATGGAAAACGGTGTGTGTAAAGAAGTCCTGTGCTAAAGGGCTATGCTCACACAGAAACTTACGACTGTCATTGAGGTTTTTACAGTGAACACATAGTAAAGTGTCTCCTGTTATAATTTTGTTATTACTGTTTACTATGCTTACTTCTGTCGTGATACATGAAACCATTTAGGTAAATAAATATCAATTGAAGAAGTCATTCCTATCACTTAAGTTCTCATGAGTATTGTAATCCAACATTGTATATTTGCCTTTTAATGGGATAAGACACCAGTGCTAATGAAGTGCATGAGATCTTTGTTTCCAACAGAAGAACAGGATTTAAACTATTTTGTAATGTATACATGTAAGCTTCTGTGTAGTTTGAGAAATGAAAATAACTTTAAGAGACTATTTGCCCAGTCTAACTATTATAATGAGAATGGGGTTATAGTTTGAATATGAAATAGTCCCCTAAAGGCTATATGCTGAAGTCTGTAGCACTACTGGGTATTTTGTAATTTTTGAGAAGTGAAATTGCTTGTAGAAAAAGGTTATTGAGGATATGCTCATGGAGACATATAGATTCATACCCCTTGTTCTTTCTGCTTCCCGACTCACTCTCACCATTTACCTGCAAGTTGAATTATTTGAGCCCAGTGCTCGAAATGCCAAGATCAGGTGATTATGAATGATACCCCTTAAAACCATAAACCAAAATAAATGCGATGTGTGTGTGTGTGTGTACTTCCAGTAGCTCTTTTATTATTTGTGATTTTTACAATGTATTCTTCTCTCATGTAGTACATCCTGACCACAGATTTCTCCCCTTCCAATCCTCAGGGCTCCTCCCACACCCTTTCCCCATTCACTACCCTCCCCCATTTCCTTTCAGAAGGAGCAAGCCTCCAAAATATATCAGCCAAAGGTACCACAACAAGATACAATAAGACTAGGAACAAGCTCATATTTTGAGGCTGCACCAGGCAACCGAGTAGATTAAAAAATAAGGGTCCCCAGAGCAGACACAAAAGCAAAAAATCAACCCTACTCCCATTTTTAGGAGTCCCCCCAAACATTATTACAACAGGTCTAACATAAAAACGGAAGACGTACTGAAGACTAACACAGGTTCTAAGACTGCCCTTTCAATCTCTGTGAGATGTATGGATCTCTCTGGGAAGGGGAAATAAACAGAATTTATGGGTGGACTCAGGGAAGCTGGGAATGGGAGCAGGAGGGACAAAGGGAAAGAGTAAAGGGTGAGAAGATTGGAATTGGGGAACATTTGGATGGCGATGTTGAAACCTAGGGAAGTAAAAACTTCCTGGAATCTCTGAGGGTAACCCTAGTGGATACTCCTAGTAAAGGGGGATATGGAACTTGAACTATTCTCCTTCTGTAGCCAGGCAAGATATTCTCCAGTGGTAAGACTGGGACAGCAGCCGAGCCACTAAAGCTTTAACCTACAGTTTTTCCTTCCTACAAAACAGGCTTGGGCAATGATGACTCAGAAATTGTAGGAGTGATAAATCAATGAGTGATATATTTTTTGATCTCTAGTTTGCAGCCCATACTACGAGAGAGAACCCATGTCTAACCGTGCCGTAAAGGCCAGGAAGCAGAATTTGGATAAACCAGACACCTAGAAAAAAAACTAAATGACTAGATGTGACTGCACCCCACAAAATGCTAATTACATGATTGCTAATGATATTCTGCTATACTCATAGATAAGCGTCTAGACAAATGATCATTAAAGATGTTTCCTCTGGAAGCTGATAGGAGCGATGCAGAAACCCAAAGGCAAACATTAAGCAGAGCTTGGGGAGCCCCCAAGGAAGAAGGGACGATTTTAGGTGCCGGAGGGGTCGAGGATACGACAGAAAGGTGCAAAGAATTAATTAAGTAGTGCTCATAGAGGCTCACAGTGAATGAATACTTTTAAGGTTTTTCTAAAGACTTCTGTTACAGTGACCGAAAGTTGAGTATCACAATTACGTTGTGAAGAAATTTAAGTACATTATTCCCATGCTTTTCAGTGCATACTAGAAATGACTGAGTTCAAAACTCATTGGGGAAAATTATCTTACACTCACTCATGACATTTTTTTTATTAAAAAGAAATGCAAGATATATATGACTTAATATTCATGTATAATAAAATTTATACAACAAATGTTTAGAAATAGTCACAAATAGAAATGTATATTCATTCTTATGAAGCAATAAAGGGAAAAGAAATAGGAAATTTTCTAAAATGCTTCCCTGTGATATATAGGACTAACATTTGTATAAGACTTCGTGTGATAAATCATTTGTAGTAATTGTAGTAAGGATTATTAAATATACTGCTGCAATTAATTAATGTCATGATTGAGGAAAATTTGCTATTATAACCTTCTTGTTGTTTTCTCTGTAGTTGTACATTTCTCTATGCAAGAAAATGTCACAATAAAAGGCAGAGAATCCCTTACTATTGTCTAAGATTTTTGCATCAAAATCCTGTGGAGGTTAATCATCAGCATTTCAAACATTTTCAGATTTGATTATCTGGAAAATGGTAAGTAGGGAAAAGTTTATTTATTTATTTTTTTTTAAAAGGGAATTTTAACATTACTTTTAAACAAACTCCCAGGCTAATAGCAGTAGATATTTTTTTAAAAAATTACCTTAGCTAATTCTGATTCTTTGACCATAGGATATTAGCTCTTAGCAATAAATAGTCTTAAACTTTATATATAACTATTTTGCTCAACGAACTCTTCTGTAGCACAGAATTGTAAAAGAATGATCCAATTTTTGAGATGTCACATATAGTTAATTTGAATGGCTGTTGGGATTCATTAAGAAAAATACTCAAAATAATATAGAAATATAGCATTATAATAGTATGTGTATATATATGAGTGTGTATATGTATATGATATAATATATAAGGGGCAGAGAAAGAGAAGGGGAGAGGGTCTGAATGTAAACAATGTGTGGCACCTTTCTTGCACTTTGCTACTGAAGTCCACTGACTTAAGGCAAATCAATCTCGTAGACATGGATGAAAAATCTAGGAAATCATAAAGTATCATAAAATACAGTTCCAGTACTGGTTTTGGCATTCTATGCCTTTGTATTTTAGAAGCACACTTGAAGGAATCACAACGCCCATTTAGCCAGGAATGTGGAACAGTGCTAACCAAACTGTGAACTGGCTTGGAACCAAGAAATCAAGATTTGCATTCTTCCATTCCCAGCAATTTATACTCAGACCTTGACACTTCAGAATCTTAGTGGACTTTAAAACACATCAAACGTGGGGAAGGAATGATCTAAGGTCAAGAAGCCCTGACAAAATTTTAAGATGCCTCAGCAGGAATGTAGAAAGAATCCAGTGAGAAGAGTGCTGGCTCAGTGGACTTCAGTAATTGTTTGAGATTCAGAGGCAAGGAAATCTATAGGTCCAAAGACTTCAGGAGAGGAAGTGATAGAAAAATGTGGGATGTTGGTGAAGTATAGAGTTTTCTATGAAAAGAATGTATTGCCAATAGAGACATATATACAATCAGTATCATAAATATTTAAAATTAACACCGGGAGTATATTCCCCTGAGTCATAGTGGGAAGGAATGAGTACTTTACAACTTTGTTATGATTGAGAGAATAAGCAGTTAACAATATTTTGTAAGCTACTTCACTCTTCAGCCTAAAAAGAAAAGTTAAAAGTTATGTAGGCATTATAGCAATATGAATAAATACATTTTTTAACATGCATCATAACTCATTCTACAAATTTAATTAAGACTAAAGCAATAATCAGTTTTACTGTCTATTTGAGAAAAATAAAAATAAGTATTAAAGGAGAAGGTAAGAAGTTTAATGTTAAGAAGGAAATTATTTTTTTGAGTATAATAAACGGTTATTTATTTAGGGATACTCTCACAGATCACAATACTCTGCATGAACAGGAAACAGGAACCAAATCATACCACTAAAAATGAGGGTGGACACATGCTTTACATCAGCAAATATAGTATAAGAGGCCATGCCCAAGTAGGAGGGTAACTTAAAGGCTACTGGCTGTAGGAATTTCTACAAGACTTCTCCTTTCTATTTAAATAAAAGAGTTCTAAGTCTAATACAATAAACCAACTCATGAGAGGAAAGTAACAACTCTCTAGTCTTCAATCTCATTGAAGACCCAATAAGGGAAATAATATTATTTTTATTTGAGTCCTAAATTATAAAAGTAGGTTGTAGATTATATGAACTAAGAAGAGGACACAGTAACATAATATTAAATTGCTACAGTCAAAGTGAGAAATATCTAGGCCAAGATGGTTGTAAAAACAGCAACGAACAGAGCAGATTGACCTACTATTCCAGAAGAATAAAACATATATGACTTAATGATACATAGTATGGTGGATTGAATAAGGATAACCTACAATGGATTGTGTATTTAAATGCTTAGTCATCAGGAAGTGGCACCATTTCAAAGGATTAAAAGGACTAGGGGCATGGACTTGTTAGAGGCAGTGTGTCACTAGGTGTGGGCTCTGATATTTCAAAAGCCCACACCAGGCCCAGTATCTCTCTCTGCCTACAGAACTTGATGTAGCTCTCAGCTGCTGCTCCAGAACCTATGTGCTTGCCATCCTGCTCCCCACCATGATAATGAACTTATCCTCTGAAATTGTAGGCAGTCCCCCATTGAATGAGTATTTTTAATGAAAGTCACCTTATTCATATGCCTCTTCATAGCAAACAGAACGGTGACTGAGACATAGAGAATATGGAAAGTATAACAAAATGGGGTCTAGAGCAAATTCCGAATCTGCTACTCTATACAAATTTCATATTGCCTCACATGTAGAAAGTAATATGACATGATTTATTAGATTATACTTAAAACTGGGAAAACTGAACGATAAAATCTGGGTATCAATAAAAAACCCAAGATAAAAATAAAAGTGTGGAATTCACTGAAAGTTTGATGTTGGGGAATGTGCATTGTTATGTAGCTGTAGAAGGATATTCAGTAGTCAGCTAAGCCTGAAAATGTAGAGTGACTCATTTTAGAATCATTTAAGGAAAACATGCTTAAAGTAGAGCTCTCATTTATATCTCATTTTATTGAGTCTGTTTTCCTTAGTGTGACTTTCCTTCTTGATTTTTTCCATCCTAGTCTCTAAAAACAGACTGGCTTCTCCACTCTCCTATTTAGTAGTTTAAGAGGGGACAATGGCCACAAAGAATTAGACAAAACATACATAGCAGATGGGATATACTAGCTTCTAAGAAGTCTTTGGATACATCTGGAACAAGCTCAAAATGATTTAAAGTAATTCAACTTAAAATTCAGAACCAAGAAAAACAGAATTTTGCCAGAAAACAGAAGGAGATGAAGGAAAGAGCAGAAGAGCTGAATGAAGAAAGGAAAACAGATTCCTGAACCTAGGAAAATGCTATTGGATGTATATAAGAATAAAGGCATAGACAAGTGACTGACAGCTCCGGAGAGGAAAGCCTAGCTTGTAACTCATCATTTAAATAACAGAAGGCATTTTCAATAATCTGTGCATCAGGTTCATTTCTAGACCCTGTATTTTTCATAAAATGTCAGATACATTACACTGTTAAATATTTATTTTTGTTTGTTTTCATGTTCTGTATTGTGTGTTGGTGCATATCCACACTTATTTTAATCTGTTTGTACAGCAAAATGTCTATTTTAATAGCCTTTTGATAACACATTGGGTGAATTAGAAAATATGCATCTACTAAACAACATTCCTTGTGCTTAATATTTCTTTGGAAAATCAGAAATGATGCTAAATCATACTAAATTATGGTGCTTTAGTATTTTATCATGTATTTGTTGTGATGATATTTTGTGCCTTAATAAATAAAGTTTGTCTAAAGAGCAAGGTGCAGAGTTAGCCACACTAGCTAGCCATGGAGGCCAGGGAGTGGTAGCACACACCTTTAATCCCAGCTCTTGGGAAACAGAGGTAGATGGATCTCTGTGAGTTCATGGCTGCTCTGGACTAAAAGAGATTGAATGAGTCTAAAGGGAAAACAGAGCCAAGTGGTGACTCACAGCTTTAATTTTAGCACTAGGGAGGTGGAGACCAGAGGTGGAAGCAGGAAGTCATATGGCTGGGTAGAGAAAGGAATATAGGTGGGAGGAGACAGGAGCTCCATATTCAGTCTGTTGTTTCATAGAAAGGCATTTAGTGGGAGGACTTGTAGAGACAGGATAATCCATTTGGTCTGACAATCTTATAGAGGTGAGAACTAGTTACTGGCTGCTCTGCTTCTCTGGTCTTTCAGCTTTCATTGCCTAATATCTGACCCCTGAGGTTTTATTATTGAGACCAACTATAATTTGTGCTATAATGAGTGTGTTTGTATAAATATATATGAATACGTACACACACATTCTTCACCAATTCTATATTCTCAATGTTATCTATACAAGGCAAAATCTGTGTATGATAATTATATACTAATATTGAAATAAGCTGTAGTACTTTCTTATTTGGAGGAAAAGAAAATTAGTGAATTTGTAGATTCTGGATCTACATCTCCTCATTTAAGCATTTTGCATATTCTTGCAAAATCTCTACAGTACAATAAAAAATATTAGTATAAAAATAAATGATCATATCACTTGCTTGAGTAAATTTGATATCACATAGTCAATATGCATAGATTTCTGTTGTACAATTTATTGACCTAATATACACGTTAGATTAACCTTCAAAGAGACTTGATAGAATAAGCCATTAAGCTAAAATGGACAGCTAAAGGGTATATAAGCAAAGTTCATAAAGCAAAAAATGAGAAACCCTGTCATATGAAAGAGACTTGATTATTCATACTGTCTAGCTAGCAAATATTTATAATCTATATTCTATATTTAAAACTATTTCATTCAATGATTTTTCAGTACATTGAACAGGCAATCACCATGATGGACATGTAAGTTACTGGAAAGTGATAATTGGCAGAAACCTATGAGGTGGGAAATATACTTCTGAATATTTCATGGACTAATCCTTAACCTCACAGTCTATAAACTAGTGCAGAGTCAAATATCAATTATTTTACGAAACCCATCAGGATAGTAGTTCATAATGACTTTTAAAACATCATGCAATATAGTATAAAGTTATATTATCTTCTTAATAAGTTTATATTTTTCCTAAATCATAAAAAGGTAGCATTTGGAAAAACAGTGGCTTTTTAGAAAAAGAAGACCTCAGTTTGAATACCTACTTGCCTACTTAATAGTTGGATCACACCAAATTAATTGCAAAAATGTTAAATGAGATCACATTTTCAAACTGCACTAATAATTCACATTTTAGCGCATTGTACTGGAATTAAAAATGTCAACAGAGTTGGGCTATTAGGGCTATAAAAACTTATTACATTGTATATTGAACCATTTTGAGCTCCAGATTAGATTCATAGCATTTAAGGGTTGGTGTTTGACCTGACGAGATCAGCATTAATTTGGTCGAATTGTCCCTTATTCTCATTTTGTACTTTTAGAAGTGTGAATATATACCCAGTATTGTCGTACATTGAAAAGATATACTTACTTTAGACTCTCTATAGGAGCATATACTTAAAAAATGTCTTGAATCTTCAAAATGACGTTGGCTTTGTAATTTGGGGGCTGTTAGTGACTGTTCTAATATGTTTCATGGTTGTTGTCATAAAACACTGACCACAAGCAATTTGGGAAAGAAGAGAGTCCATTTGACCAATATATTAAGAGTCCATCACTGAAGGAAGCCAAGGCTAATCTCAAGGCAGGAACCTTCAAGCAATAACTGAAGAAGAGACCTTATAAAAGGAATTCTTCAGCTGAGGTAACTTCTTCCCTTAAATTTTTAGTTGTTAATAAAAAGAAAAAGAAACTAGTCAACACAATAATTATGGTGGTTATAGTGAGATTTAAGGCACTTCCCATTATCAGATGGTCATATTCTAAAAGAACTGAGGGGTAGTGAAATAAAGTTTCATTACAAATAAAGTGGCTATTTAGACTCAAGTGTT
Source organism: Microtus oregoni (assembly GCF_018167655.1). Lineage (NCBI taxonomy): Eukaryota > Metazoa > Chordata > Mammalia > Rodentia > Cricetidae > Microtus > Microtus oregoni. The sequence continues at coordinate 18,681,787 of NW_024543076.1, forward strand.
TGAATGCTTGTTCTAAGCTAGTGATGTTGAAAGGATGCAGAATCTTTAATAGCTGGGAAGACTAGATCAAGTTTGTAGGTCGTTGCAGGATAGATTTTGAGGTTTACAGCCTGGTGTGGTTCCGGCCTTGGTTTTACTTCCTGTTCCACCAAGATATTAGTAAGCATGAAGTTGCCCTCCATGTTCTCACTGCTATGGAACGCTCTGTTACCACGCCTTGTCTGCTGTGATGGATTGATTCCCCTCAGGTTATATACCAAATTCTGCTCTATTAAGCAGCTTCTGATAGGTATCCGTGATAGCCATAGCAAAAGTAACTAAAGTAGTATACACACATAATATGTATTACAACTAATTTTATTTTGATGGCCAACTACAAAGTCTTTGTATTTTAATATAAATTCAAAAAATGGGGATTATCAGTTTGTCAATAAACGCACATCCCAAAGTTTCATACTTTATAGATTAAGAAATCTAATGTAGAATTTTAATGTTTATATAATTCACTTATCATATTTGCTCAAATATGAGAAGTATAATAACAGAAAAAAACCTTGTTAATATAAAATTTCAAGTTTTTGTTCACAAATTCAAAAGTAACTTCCAATTAAGTTTCTAAACTCTTTAAAGGCTGGATTCTTAACATTTATAGGACTTGACATGTATTTCTTTACTATCTATTTATATATCAATATATCATGGATATTCTAAATTCGAAAAATGTTTCTAATAAAGAACTTATGCAATGAGCTGTATGGCTTGCCTTATTTATGAAAGAAAAGAGCGTAAATTATAGGAAATAATAAGACAGTCTGTTTTATCTTATTAATTTTGTTTATAAAATAATGTACATCATTTAGATAAATTCCATTGTAAATTAGATATCATGTGAAAATAAATTAGTGCATTTATCAATGATTTAAATTATAGGGATTTTAAAACATTGTCATAAAATAAATTATGATAAAATACTAATAAAACATTTGTTCTAATAGTCCTGAATCTTATAAACCATTTAAGTTTTGCTTTGTTTCAAGTACATGTTCATTACAAGGGGTTCACTGAAATTCATGTAGAACCCTACCTAACTTGTGCCAATAGAACTTTTATGAGCAGTATTTCAGAAGAATTTTTGTCCCATATTTTCACTGTTAGTCAACATTAAATTTTACTTTTTGATAAGCTAGCATGTATGAAATGATATTATTGCATATTTAAATTCTGTGTTCCTAATTGATAATAAAATTAACCTTTATTAACACCTCTGAATTGTTTATATCAGTTAGGGTTTCTAAAAGTTTTGCTTATTTGGAAAGAATTTGCTTATAAATCATTCAAATATCAAATATTATATCTTGATCTATCACCTGTCTACTACCTTTCTACATAACCATACCTAAATAAAAACAAGTCGTAAACAATAATAGTATGTGTTGTTATTAATCTTCAATGTGGACATGATTTTGAATTTCTAGACTTATATTGAATCCTAGACATAAGGATGTCTGGGCTCTCTCAGCTCTGGTCACATTCTGTTTCTTACAAACTTCCCTCTTCCCAGGTGGTTTTCTTTTCCAAGTGGCTTCCTATTGACTATAGGTTGTAAATTTGCTGGTGTTATGTTTTCTTTGTCATCTGCATTCTAGGACCATGTTCATAAACACTCAATGCTTAAGACTAATGTCATAAACCCTATTCTAAACAAATTAAAGACACAGAGCCAAGGCAGAGTTTTCATTTGTGTTCTGACAATGCTTTTGTCTAGAGGATTTTGCCTCATAGTTTTCGAATCATTTGAATTTCTTAGACACTGTCAAGCAATATATTAAACAGCCTCTGACCTAGCCTATTAAGTTAATATAAAATCGGGACCATCACTGAATGTGTCAAGAGAGTGACCGTTTAATATTAAACATAATATGATAGGTAGATTATTAGAATCAAATATCTGTGTCTGAAGAAAAAGAACCTTTAAATTGAAACTTCTAAAACTGTTCATATATAACTATTTCACTTAGAATCTCAAAAGCATTGTAGATATTTTGCATAACTGTACTTTTTTGATTTAGCTTTTATATTTCAGCATTAATTTTGATATATGTGGGTGCAAACGTACCTCAGTGCTCACAAGTAGGAATTTTAGTATAAATTGCAGAAGTCAGTTCTTCTTACCATGCTGAGCTTTGGTTGCCAGACTTGGTGGTAGGTGTGTCTACCATGAGTGAGTCAGCATTAATATTTCAATCATCTTTATATTAACACAATCAAAAGAGGAATCTTCTTGAACACAGTTTTGGAGATGAATATAAAATTCGATAAAATCAAATCAAACAGCCTTTTATTTTTTGTCAGAAAATAGCTATCACAGCAAAGTCAGTAGGATTCCATTTCAGTTGTTATACAATACAGCCCTAGGCAGGAGAAATGGTACAAAGAGGATATAAAGAGAATACAAGAGAGTGAACATATTCTAAGTAATAAAAAAGAGAGAGTAACTGGAATCAGATAAACTGAACTGTGCAAACAAAATTGTTCGTAATATCGTAGTTCACAAAGAAAAATGTATCTTAATTTATATCTTCTTTTAACATTTAATTTCTAGTGAAATATGTGTTCAAGCACATAATAATGAATTTCAATAATAAAATCATTTGCCCTTTTACTTCTTTTTAACTAAGAAAAGAAATCTTTCATGAAACTCTAAAGGAGGGAAAAGTTGATATTTCTGAATTTTAGATCTGCACTAATATTAAACCCTGTAGAATATGAGAAATGAGAAATGTGTCCAAACATGTATCTTTCCTAGTCCACATTCAGCTGAAATGAAGGCATGTCAGGCATGGAGCACATCTATGTGCAGTGATGGATGGCTCATGCTAGAAACTGCTACAGAGGCAGGGCCATTAGGGAGATGGATGAAGGCATCAGTAAGGAGAGGCACACATATCTGGTAATGGGAAGGTCACATACCAAACATTAACAATCAAGAGCATTAATACATTTGCCCACACCGATGCTTTTTCAATAGCGACTTTTGACAGGTGCAACCTGTCTGCCATATGTCTCCGGCTGAACCTCGGGGACCGTTTTAGTTCAGTACACAAATACATCCATAGATTTGCCTTCAAGATGATAGAAACAACTGAGCAAAAGTGCTTGGCATTTTTATGTTTTATATACATTGGAACAAATCTGGATAGACAAATGTGGAGGATTCTGTATAAAACTCTGTTCCACAGAGCATGTGTGTGGCGATCACACAGCAACTGTCTGCACAGGATTATATTCAAAAACCAGGTCATACTTGATTTTTCAGTGGTCCAAGTCACAGTTAGCAATTAAAGTGCTTATACTTAGGGGGCAAGGGGCAAAATAAATAGTCAACGAGTATTAGAAAATTACAAACCAGGATCCCATCTGTCAATTTCCTTGTCTTATTAGTTCATTTGGGAGTTCTGGGCATTATCTATGCCAGGAATTAATACAGATGTCAGGACAAATGGGCCATAGACACTAAATGACTGCTGAGAAGTTCCTATTACAACAAAAAACAACAGGAAGATTCTTTTGAAAAGGCTCAGTTTCCAGCAAGAAAGGAAGATATTAGATATAATTTTGGTGAGAGGCAGGATTGATTTCTTTAATCCTTGTCTAGAGATGAAGTAAAATGAGAAAGGACAATGTCAGAATGGAAAGTGTCACTGGCCAAACTTCAAAACCGAAGATTTCCTTTGAAATTTATTTTCATATTAAAGATAATTAGCATGTAACCCACAGTATATGGATGAAAACTAAATGTTTTTTTTTAATTTATTTATTTATTAAGGATTTCTGCCTCCTCCCCGCCACTGCCTCCCATTTCCCTCTCCCTCCCCCGATCAAATCCCTCTCCCTCATCAGCTCGAAGAGCAATCAGGGTTCCCTAACCTGTGCAAAGTCCAAGGAACCCCCACCTCCATCCAGGTTTAGTAAGGTGAGCATCCAAACTGCCTAGGCTCCCACAAAGCCAGTATGTGATGTAGGATCAAAAACCCATTGCCATTGTTCTTGAGTTCTCAGTAGTCCTCATTGTCCGCTATGTTCAGCGAGTCCGGTTTTATCCCAGGCTTTTCCAGACCCAGGCCAGCTGGCCTTGGTGAGTTCCCAATAAAACATCCCCATTGTCAGTGTGTGGGTGCACCCCTTGCGGTCCTGAGTTCCTTGCTTGTGCTCTCTCTCCTTCTGCTCCTGATTTGGACCTTGAGATTTCTGTCCGGTGCTCCAATGTGGGTCTCTGTCTCTGTCTCCTTTCATCGCCTGATGAAGGTTAATATTCAGGAGGATGCCTATATGTTTGTCTTTGGATTCACCTTCTTATTACAAATGGATGGAAATAGAAAACACTATCCTGAGTGAGGTAAGCCAGACCCAAAAAGAGGAACATGGGATGTACTCACTCATATTTGGTTTCTAGCCATAAATAAAGGACATTGAGCTTATAATTTGCGATCCTAGAGAAGCTAAATAAGAAGGTGAATCCAAAAACTAAATGTTTTTAGCTTAGCAACACTGTGTACACTTTATAATATTGCTAAGAATTGCCAGTGCTAACTTTTTTGTTGTTATTTTTGAATTTATTCTTTATTATTTAGTGTATATGCACACTTGGTCTCATAACTGGCCCATCTATCACTCATCTACCACCGTGGGCTTAGGGAGGTCTGAGGAAAATTTTCAGAGCTCCCTAATCTTCTTCCACCATGATGTAGGCATTTCCTTAAGTACATACATTCCTGGCTTAGTTCTTAACATCTCAGCGAGGCTAAGTTTGTACAGACATACATGAAATAAAGTGATTTTTGTTAAGAAATGTTTAGAGGATATTTCTCAATGGTGGAAATACTATATATATTTAATTTGATGTCACTTGGATTGTGTTGAATTTGCCGTTATATCACACACTTACTTTGTACTGTTTATTAAATGCTAAAATATGTTAAGTCTTATTTTATGCCCCCTTAAACTAAAGGAGAATTAAATTATCATTATTGCTTCCATAAGCCACAAATTTGAGTTCATTTACTTTGGCTTGAGAAACATTTATCAATTTGGTTTGGCCTTTATATGAATGTACTTGTTGGTTATAAAGAGAATATATTGAAAGAATGTCAAGTAAAGAACTTTAAGAATAGGGAGAATTCTAAAGATCATGGTGCAATAAAAAGTGATCAAATGACATTTGCTGAAAACTTTTTGAATGAGAAATATTCAAAGAACATCTCTACACAAGTTTAACATCAAGAATCTTCCCGCTATGAGTATAGAAAACATAAAATGAATGACCAATGGCATAAGAGGCTGAGAATGTTAGGGGCAAAGTTAAGAGTATAAAGAGTCACAGATATAGAAGGGAGATCAAACTATAAGCCACTTAAGACACTCCTGAAGGCAGCTCAGCATGGAGGGTCCATTTATGCCTGGGATATTCCTGGAAAGTCAGTAGTATCTGCCATGGAAAAGACATCCAACCAGGTGGAAAATATCTGACATTTGCTATAATTTCAGGTTTTATGATAAAGAATAAAATTTAAACCTCTTTGTTAAGCACAAAACTATTTTGGCATAAAAGAAAATAACCAGAGCTGTTTTACTAAACTTGTGAGCACATTGCCCTAATTTTTGGAGTGCCTTCCTAGTGAGGTTATTCAAGATGTTCTGTCTGTTATTATTTTGTTTACTAAGATAGCCCTGATACTTGGTGCCCAGTCATGTCAACATCTTTCAAAGGGACACCTTGTCTTCCAAGTCAGTGACTAAGACTGTTTATTAAAACAGTTATTTATAAAGATATATTTTTCCGTAGCTATTTATATACTTAGTATTTCTTTGGGATAACCTCTTTTTAAGACTATTAATATGTTTTATAGACAATGGTTAATAAAGAAGCTGTTTTGATCTATAGAAAGATAGGATGGAATCAGGCAGGAAATTCAAGCAGAGATACAGGGAGAAGTGAAGAGAGGGGAGATGCCAACAAGCTGCCAGAGAAACAAGATGCTCTAGGGAACATATAATGCCACAACGCCAAGTGGTAAAATACAGATTGATATAAATTGATTAATTTAAGTTGTAAAGAGCTAGTTAGTAATAAGCCTAAGTAACAGACCAAATGGCTTGTAATTAATATTAAGACTCTACATGATTATTTTAAAAGTGGTGTAGGACAGGGCAGAAAAGAAAAGCCTCCATTTAGACAGTATTTTTTCAAAATACAAAACTATTTTTATTAAATATTTTACATTAGTATGGATTTTTGTATATTAATACATATTTGAGATTATTTTTGTTATATTGTAGATGTTTCTAATCTTATTTGACATATTTTTGTATATTCATGGAAATTCAAGGTTATTTTTGATAAAACACACTGTACATACATTTTTACTCTTTTTTTTTGTTTGTTTGTTTGTTTTTCGAGACAGGGTTTCTCTGTGGTTTTGGAGCCTGTCCTAGAACTAGCTCTTGTAGACCAGGCTGGATTCGAACTCACAGAGATGTGGCTGCCTCTGCCCCCCAAGTGCTGGGATTAAATGCGTGTGCCACCACCGCCCAGCTTACATTTTTAAGTCTTGCCAGCAAGAAAGTTATCTACATATAGTCATTTCTATGATATCCATCATTTAGACAGTATTATACAGTTAGGTTGATGGAGGAAGGTCATTGGTTAAATAAAAGGAAACTGCTTGGCCCTCATTGGTTAGAAGATAGGTGGGAGGAGTAAACAGAACAGAACGCTGGGAGGAAGAGGAAGTGAGCTCAGACTCCACAGCTCTCCTCTCGGGAGCAGACGCCTCAGAGAGATGCCATGCTCCCAGCTCCCAGGCAGATGCAAGCAATGAAGCTCCGACCCAGGATGGACATAGGCTAGAATCTTCCCGGTAAGCACACCTAGGGGCGCTACACAGATGATTAGAAATGGGCTAAATTAATATGTGAGAATTAGCCTAGAAGAGGCTAGATAGAAATGGGCCAAGCAGTGATTAAATGAATACAGTTTGTGTGTTGTTATTTCGGGCATAAGCTAGCCAGGCAGCCGGGGTGCTGGGGACGCAGCCCCGCCACCCTTATTACTACATCAGGTGGAGTAAAAGGTTTTTCAAAATTATAAGAAGTAAGTAAATATTTAAAGACTATCTTTGAATGCATTTTCATGAAAACTAGCAATAAAAAATCCAAAGAACCAATATTACCAAAGAAAGACATTCAGGGAGCTATTAAATGAAATGACAGACACATACTTTAAAAGAGTTACATATTTAATCTTAAAGTGAAAGAAGAACATTATCTTCTGGTGCATTTGACAATAAGGGTAAACAGCAAAAGTTAACTTTTTCTGGATGATCATAATATTCTGGGAAAAATTTAATAAGTGCATCAGTATAAATATAAGAAGTATGAGATAGTAGAAAGGTTAATATTTTCCTTTTAATTTCCCATAGGCTAACTTTTTCAAACTTCTGTTCTAACAATAAATAAAACAAAATACAGAGTGTAATCATTGTAGAATTTATTATGCAGGACTCAACCAAGGTCCCCTTTTGTTCTAGGATACACCACTTAGTATATATAATTTAAATTCCTTTCTCTAAAAATATCAAAACTCTCTCTATATATAGTTGTACATGGAGTTGTGAACATTATATATAGTTTTTGTTTTGTTTTCTTTTTTGTTGTTGCTGCTGCTGTTGTTTTTAGAATGTTTTTATTTTTTTTGAGGTCTAGCATGTGTGATATCAGAATGTGCATACAATCTTCCAAAGGAGAGTGGCAGTCAAGGGTCTTAACCAGATATTATGCCTATAAACCAATCACTAACTGCCATGGCACAATAGCTCTAAGAGTTCAGTAATGGTTCACATACTTTGACAATAACCAACAGTTCTCTAATAGTACTTAAGACTAGTTCCGTAAGAGGGAGACCAGGCCTTTATGGGAAACCTACCTAACTAGTGCAAAAGAAGTCATGGTTATTGAAGGAGAATCTGTACCACTATTTTACTAAAGCAGTATAATGCATAGCAATGATCTATAAACCTTTATTCTTATACCAATAGTTAAGTGCAGGCCTCAAGGAAACGTCTCTTGCAACAGATGGAGACCACTAGAGGAAGCCACAACCAATCTTAGTGGAGAGTTATAGACCCCAGTCCATCTATAAGACACTCCTGCACCTAAGGCTCAAGGAAAAAATTAGAAGAGGTGACAGAAATATTAAAACCAGAGGATTAGAAAGTTTGCTATAAGATTGTGTCTCCTAATAATAAAAGAAATTACATCCATAAATTCTCACTAGTACATTGCCCAAATGTGAGCTGAAAAATGACAACAATTAACATGCCAAACTGGACAGAGAAAACAATTCCAGTAGGCCTTCACCCTACAGAAAGAACGACAGGAAACTGAGGAATGCTGGGAAGACAATGAAGAGTATGTAAAGTAGTTGTTCTGCCAAACACTCAGCCCTGAAAACATATGTACAAGCATCATTGCAGTTATATTTATGATTTTATATACATTAATTATATGTATATATTTATAATATATAAGTGTATGTTTATAGATTTTATTTATATCAGAAATGCTGGAAACACTATATATATGTATACATATATATATACGTAATAATAATTAGTGTAAAAAGAGGCTTTATACATTTGAATAATAGTTAAAAGTTATATAGGAGGATTTGGAGACAAAATATTAGAATATTGCAATTAAGTTATAACTTCAAAAATAGAATAAAGTTTTTAAACAGCATGAGAAACAAGCATGAAGAACTTCGGTAGTAAATGTACAACGCAGAAACAATTATAAAGTTTTGACACCACAGTGGCACTTGTTTTTAATCTCAGCAAACAGGAAACTGAGGCTGGAAGATCCCCAGTTTGATCTCAGCTGAACTACATACTGAGATCATCCCACAAAATTTAAAATAAACAAGCAGGAGAAGAAACAACACTACCTAATAGGACATTTGTATGATTTGTCAAATTTATGTTTTTCTCTTTGATGATTGCATACTTTGTAGAACTTAAAATATTTTTAAATTGTTTTTTATCAAACTGTATTTTTTTTAAATTTAAAGTCCCAAATATTTAACTTATGTATACAAACTAATATGCCAGTCCCAATAAGTCATTTCGTTCTTGATATTTTTGATAAATAAGTTTTTGTATTTCTGATTGATGTAATGGGCTAATTAAATACTGAAATTCAGTATAACTTAATCTTTATTATGTTCGATGAAGAGGTTGTTCAGTAAAACAAAAAAAAAGTGAGAAAATCGTAACTGCTGCTTATGTGTCCATTTCAGAGCCATGAGAGGCAAAATTTCTTTCATTTATAAGATATTCTTTTTTTATTAACTTTTTTTTATTGAGAAAAGGAGGAAAAAAAAACAGGTTTCCTCCTCCTCCCAGCCTCCCATTTCCCTCCCCCTCCTCCCACCCTTCTCCCCCTCCTCCCACAATTCTCCCCCTCCCCCCACTCCTCTCCCCCTCCCTCTCCAGTCCAAAGAGCAGTCAGGGTTCCCTGCCCTGTGGTAAGTCCTAGCTCCTCCCCCCTCCGTCCATTTCTAGGAAGGTGAACATCCAAGATGGCTAGGCTGCCACAAAGCCAGCACATTACGTAGGTTCAAAACCCCGTGCCATTGTCCTTGGCTTCTCATCAGCCCTCATTGTTCGCCATGCTCAGAGAGTCCAGTTTTATCCCATGCTTTTTCAGTCACAGTCCAGCTGGCCTTGGTGAGCTCCCAATAGATCAACCACACTGTCTCAGTGGATGGGTGCTCCCCTCGTGGTCCCGACTTCTTTGCTCATGTTCTCCCTCCTTCTGCTCCTCATTAGGACCTTGGGAGCTCAGTCCAGTGCTCCACTGTGGGTCTCTGTCTCTGTCTCCATCCATCACCAGATGAAGGTTCTATGATGATATGCAAGATATTCGTCAGTATTGCTATAGGATAGGGTCATTTCAGGTTCCCTATCCTCAGCTGCCCAATGAACTATCTGGGGACCTCGGCTTGGGCATCTGGGAGCCACTCTAGGTTCAAGTCTCTTGCCAACCCTAAGGTGGCTCCGTTAACTAAGAATTGTGCTTCCATGCTCCCCTATCCAACCTTCCTTTATCCCAATCCTCCTTTTTCCCCAAGTTCCCCCCATTCTCCCCTTCTCCCTTTTCTCTCCCCATCTCCCCTTACCCCCATCCCACCCCACCCCCAAGATCTCAATTTTCTCCTGGCAATTTTGTCTACTGCCCATAGCCAAGAGGATAACTATATGTTTTTCCTTTGGTTCATCTTCTTACTTAGCTTCTTTGGGATCACCAATTGTAGACTCCGTGACCCTTGTTTATGGCTAGAAACCAATTATGAGTGAGTACATCCCATATTCATCTTTTTGGGTCTGGGTTACCTCACTCGGGACAGTGTTTTCTATTTCCATCCATTTGCATGCAAAATTTGAGAAGTCATTGTTTTTTACCGCAGCATAGTACTCTAATGTGTATATATTCCATACTTTCTTCATCCATTCTTCCATTGAAGGGCATCTAGGTTGTTTCCAGGTTCTGGCTATCACAAATAATACTACTATGAACATAGTTGAACAAATGCTCTTGTCATATGATAGGGCATCTCTTGGGTATATGGCCAGGAGTGGTATTGCTGGGTCCAGGGGTAGGTTGATCCCGAATTTCCTGAGAAACCGAAACACCGATTTCTAAAGTGGTTGCACAAGATTGCATTCAAACCAGCGATGGATGAGGGTACCCCTTCCTCCACAGCCTCTCCAGCAAAGGCTATCATTGGAGTTTTTAATTTTAGCCACTGTGACAGGTGTAAGATGATATCTCAAAGTTGTTTTGATTTGCATTTCCCTGATCGCTAAGGAGGTTGAGCATGACCTTAAGTGTCTTTTGGCCATTTGAACTTCCTCTGCTGAGAATTCTCTGTTCAGTTCAGTGCCCCATTTTTTTCATTGGGTTAATTAGCATTTTAAAGTCTAGTTTCCTGAGTTCTCTATATATTTTGGAGATCAGACCTTTGTCTGTTGAGGGGTTGGTGAAGATCTTCTCCCAGTCAGTAGGTTGCCTTTTTGTCTTGGTGACAGTGTCCTTTCCTTTACAGCAGCTTCTCAGTTTTAGTAGGTCCCATTTATTCAATGTTGCCCTTAATGTCTGTGCTGTTGGGGTTACACATAGGAAGCGATCTCCTGTGCCCATCTGCTGTAAGGTACTTCCCACTTTCTCTTCTATCAGGTTCAATGTGTTCTGACTGATAGTGAGGTCTTTAATCGATTTGGACTTGAGTTTTGTGCATGGTGATAGATATGGGTCTATTTTCATTCTTCTACAGGTTGACATCCAGTTATGCCAGCACCATTTGTTGAAGATGCTTTCCTTCTTCCATTGTATACTTTTGGCTCCTTTATCCAAAATGAGGTGTTCATAGGTTTGTGGGTTAAAATTTGGGTCTTCTATATGATTCCATTGGTCGACTTCTCTGTTTTTATGCCAGTACCACACTGTTTTCATCACTGTAGCTCTGTAATAGAGTTTGAAGTCAGGGATGGTACTGCCTCCAGACAATCCTTTATTGTATAGGATTGTTTTGGCTATCCTGGGTTTTTTGTTTTTCCATATAAAGTTGATTATTGTCCTCTCATGATCTGTGAAGAATTTTGATGGGACCCTGATGGGGATTGCATTGAATCTATAAATTGCCTTTGGTAGAATTGCCATTTTTACTATGTTGATCCTCCCGATCCAAGAGCAAGGGAGGTCCTTCCATTTTCTGGTATACTCCTCAGTTTCTTTCTTCAATGCCTTAAAGTTCTTGTCAAATAGATCTTTCACTTCCTTGGTTAGAGTTACCCCAAGATATTTTATGCTGTTTGTGGCTATCATGAAAGGTGAAGCTTCTCTGATTTCCCTCTCTGCTTCCATATCCTTTGTGTATAAGAGGGTGACTGATTTTTTGGAGTTGATCTTCTATCCTGCCACATTAGTAAAGCTGTTTATCAGCTGTAAAAGTTCTTTGGTGGAGTTTTGGGGTCATTTATGTACACTATCATATCATCTGCAAATAACGAAAGTTTCACTTCTTCCTTTCCAATTCGAATCCCCTTTATCCCCTTATGTTGATTTATTGCTATTGCTAGAACTTCAAGCACTATATTGAAGAGGTATGGTGAGAGTGGACAGCCTTGTCGTGTTCCTGAGTTTAGTGGGATGGCTTTGAGTTTCTCTCCATTTAATTTGATGTTAGCTGTCGGCTTGCTGTATATAGCTTTTATTATATTTAGGTATGACCCTTGTATCCCTAATCTCTCCAATATTTTTATCATAAAGTGATGTTGAATTTTGTCAAATGCTTTTCCAGAATCTAATGAAATGATCATATGGTTTTTTTCTTTCAGTTTATTTATATGCTGGATTACATTGATAGATTTCGCAATGCCTCTTCTGTTTCTATATTGTGAAATTCATTAAGGTGTATAGGTATTAGGTCTTATTGGAAGTTCTGGTAGAATGCCGCATTGAAACCATGTGGTCTTGGGCTTTTTTTTTGGTAGGGAGGTTTTTGATAACCTCTTTTAATTCTTCGCGACTAATAGGTCTATTTAGATTGTTCACCTGGTCCTGGTTTAACTTTGGTATATGGTATTTCTCTAAAAAAGTGTCCATTTCCTTTACATTTTCCAGTTTTGTGGCATATAGGCTTTTGTAGTAAGATCTAATGATTCTCTGAATTTCCTCTGTGTCTGTGATAATGTCCATCTTTTTATTTCTGATCTTATTAATTTGCAAATTCTATCTCTGCCGTTTGATTAGTTTGGATAGGGGTTTGTCAATCTTGTTGATTTTCTCCAGGAACCAGCTTTTTGTTTCATTGATTCTTTGCATTGTTTTCTGTGTTTCTATTTTGTTGATTTCAGCCCTCAGTTTGATTATTTCCAGTCTTCTACTCCTCGTAGGTGCTTCTGCTTCTTTTTTTTTTTTCTAGAGCTTTCAGGTGGGCTGTTAAGTCTCCAATGTGAGCTTTCTCTGTTTTCTTAAATGGGCACTTAGTGCTATGAACTTTCCTCTTAGGACTGCTTTCATAGTGTCCCATAAGTTTAAGTATGTTGTTTCTTTATTTTCATTGAATTCCAGGAAGACTTTAATTTCTTTCTTAATTTCTTCCTTAATCCTGGTATGGTTCAAGAGTTGTCTGTTCAGTTTCCATGAATTTGTTGGCATTCTGGGTGTAGCATTGTTCTTGAATTCTAACTTTAATCCATGGTGATCTGATAAGACACAGGTGGTTACTAATAATTTTTTGTAACTGTGGATGTTTGCTTTGTTACCGACTATGTGGTCGATTTTTGAGAAGGTTCCATGAGCTGCAGAGAAGAAGGTATATTCTTTCCTGTTTGGGTGGAATGTTCTATAGATGTCTGTTAAGTCCATTTGATTCATTACCTCCATTAATTCTCTTATTTCTCTGTTAGGTTTCTTTCTGATTGACCTGTCCATTGGTGAGAGAGGAGTGTTGAAGTCTCCTACTTTTAGTGTGTGCGGTTTGATGGCTGCCATGAGTTTTAGCAATGTTTCTTTTATGTACGTGGGTGCTTTTATATTAGGGGCATAGATGTTCAGGTTTGAGACATCATCCTGATGAACTGTTCCTGTAATGAGTATAAAATGCCCCTCTCCATCTCTTCTGATTGATTTAAGTTTGAAGTCTACTTTGTTAGAGATTAGTATGGCCACACCTGCTTGTTTCTTAGGTCCATTTGCTTGATCAGCCTTTTCCTAGCCCTTTACTCTGAGTAGGTGCCTGTCTTTGTGGTTGAGGTGTGTTTCTTGTAAACAGCAGAATGTTGGATCCTGTTTTCGTATCCAATCTCTTAGCCTGTGCCTTTTAATAGGTGAGTTGAGTCCATTGACATTAAGTGATATTAATGACCAGTGGTTGTTAACTCTGGTCATTTTTTTAGTCGTAGAAGTTGTGTGTTTCCCTTCTTTGATTTGTGTTGGTGAAGGGTCTCTAGATGTCTGAGTTATTGTGGTCATTGTTGGACTCCTTGGTTAGTGATTTTCCTTCTATTACTTTCTTCTGTAAGGCTGAATTTGTGGCTGCATATTGTTTAAATTTGTTTTTATCCTGGAAAATTTTATTTTCTCCATTTATAGTGAACGAAAGCTTGGCTGGGTATAGTAATCTGGGCTTGCATCCATAGTCTCTCAGTTTCTGCAGTACATCTATCCAGGACCTTCTGGCTTTCATGGTTTCCATGGAGAAGTCAGGTGTAAATCTGGTAGGTTTACCTTTATAAGTAATTTGGCCTTTTTCCTTTGCAGCTTTTAATATTCTTTCCTTATTCTGTATGCTTTGTGTTTTGATAATTATATGGCGAGGGGAATTTTTTTTTTTTTTGATCCAGCCTATTCGGTGTTCTGTATGCTTCTTGAACCTTCATAGGTATATCTTTCTTTAGGTTGGGAAAGTTTTCTTCTATAATTTTATTAAATATATTTTCTGGACCATTGAGCTGCACTTCTTCTCATTCTTCTACTCCTATTATTCTTAGGTTTGGTCTTTTTATTGTGTCCCATATTTCCTGAATATTTTGTGATGAGAGTTTGTTGGACTTGCTGTTTTCTTTAATCAGTGTGTTTATTTTCTCTATGGTATCTTCAGAATCTGAGATTCTTTCTTCTAACTCTTGTATTCTGTTGGTTATGCTTGTTTCTGTAGACTCTGTTTGTTTACTTAAATTTTCCATGTCCAGCCGGCCCTCTGTTTATGTTTTCTTTTTTGCCTCCATTTCAGTTTTCAAGTCTTGCATTGTTTCCATTTTCTGTTTGATTGTTTTTCCTTGGTTTTCTAGGGTATAATTCACTGATTCATTCAATTCTTCAAACTTTCTGTTATATTTCTCATCCATTTCTATAAGGGCGTTTTTTTACATGCTGTTTAAGAGCGTCAATCACTTTCATGAAGTCAATCTTTTCTACTTGTTCTTGATTAAGGTGTTCATGTCCTCCCATTGTGAGGTCGCTGGTTTCTGGTGGCTTCATGCTGCTTTTCAGCTTGTTGGGCGAATTCTTGCCTTGGTGTCTGCCCATCTCTTCTTCCAAATGCTCCCTTATGGATCTTCTTTACCAGATCAGGTCTCCTTGCCTACCCAACGCTGGCTCTCCCCAACGTTGGCTCTCCTGGTGCTGAGAGATCAGGTCTCCGTGCTGGTTGGTCAGCTCGCAATCAAAGCACCTACCCTGCTTGGTGCAGGCAGGCCATAGAAACAAAGGAACTCCCGCCTGCTTGGGTGCCCTGAGGATTCGGACCCAGTGCCCAGACAGGCTGGGCTGGGTGATGTTATGTGCCGAATGAGGGTGGTGAGGCCGAAGTGGGGAGGGTTCTGGATGGAAGCTGGGTGGGCTTGGAAGAAAGAGGCGGTATGCAGGGAGTGGAGGCCCTGCAGAGAGCTCAAGAAGGATAGGGGGCCAAGGAACCTCTCTTATATGATATTCTTAAGAGACTATTCTACACACGAAGCAACTAGATGATTCACAAGGAAGAGAGGAGAGAAGAATTTGAGAGCATTAATGTATATGGTTTACTCGGAGTGAAGGGAGTAATGGAAAGATTTTGAAACTTAATGTCTATGAAAGTCACACATATTTGTGAGTGCAGCAATATAATCAAACTATATGCATTTATTTTTTTCATAAATTCTTTTTATCATTACTAACAAACAAATGGCTGCTTAAAGCTGTTCATTTCTCCTAGAGAACTATAATTATTCTGTTACAAAACTAGAAGTGAGATAATATTTCTACAGTGTTTTTCTTATTGTGGAAGTTTTGATCTTATCTTTTGACTTGATCACTTTTTTTCTTTTTTTATTATTTTATTAATTAAAAATTTCCACCCCTCCCATCTTCCCATTTCCCTCCCACTTCCCTCTTCCTCTTGCTCTCCAGTCCTAAGAGAAGTCAGGGTGCCCTGTCCTGTGGGAAATCTAAGCTCCACCCCCCTCCATCCAGGTCTAGGAAGGTATGCATCCGAACAGACTACGCTCCCAAAAGGTCAGTACATGCAGTAGAATCAAATCTGGTGTCATTATCATTGGCTTCTCAGTCCACCCTCATTGTCAGCCACATTCAGAGAGTCCGATTTCTCACATGCTCGTTCAGTCCCAGCCCAGCTGGTCTTGGTGAGCTCCCATTAGATCAGTCACACCATCTCAGCGTGTGGACACACCCCTCTCGGTCCTGACTTCCTTGCTCATGTTCTACCTCCTTCTGCTCTTCATCTGGGCCTTGGGAGCTCAGTCCAGTGCTCCAATGTGGGTCTCTGTCTCTATCTCCATCCATCGCCAGAAGAAAGTTCTATGGTGATATGCAAGATATTCATCAGTGTGACTATGGGAGAAGGCCAGTTCAGGCACCCTCTCCTCTTCTGCCCACAGACCTAGCTGGGGATATCTCCTTGGACACTTGGGAACCCGTCTAGAGCCAAGTCTCTTGCCAACCTTAAAATGGCTCCCTTACTTAAGATATATTTTTCCCTGCTCCAATATTCACCCTTTCTCCATCTCAACTATCCCAAAGAGTTCATAACACCTGCTGTTGGAAGTCTATAAATCTGCCTTCCAGCATCTTCATGACACCCTCTGCGGATTATATTCTCTAGATCTTCTTTGCAGTATCTTTATAACACCCTCTGCTGATGAGAGTCTGTATATCTGTCCTCCACCGTCTTCATAACACCCTCTGATGATCTTATTCTGTATATCTTCTCTCCAGCATCTTCATAATACCTTCTGCTGATGATAGTCTCTATAGTTGATCTCCAGCGTCTGCCTTCATAAGACTCTTCTAAACTGAATATCAATGGTCTCCAGCCAGATTCTCTGAGAGGTCTGGGTGCTTGAGATTTGACAACTCTACTGGAGGAGAATGCAACTGTGAAAATCATACATTAGCCAGCAAGAAAAGGCTCAAAGAGAACTCCACTTCCCAAGGGGGATCTTTCATACTAAGCTTTTTAGCTCAGTTCTTGTGAATGACATTTCTTATACAAGTCACTATTTAAAGAAAAATAGCTTTTATGTCATTTTGCCTTTCCCTTTTTCTGTTTCTGTAGTAGGACATTAGGTGGTCAGAATGAATTCTTCCAAGAAAAGATTATGATATTCATACATCCCTATAATAACACATCAAATTATCATACATAAGTACTCCAGTATCTCCTAAATTTATACATCTGAGAAATATAATCAGTGCTTTAGTCCCTAACAGAGATACGGAGGTAGGACAAGAAAGAATGACCTTTAGATATCAGATGTAAACAGAGAGGTTAGTAGCATGAGTAACACAAAATAACAGTACAGAAACTGATGTGACCTTGGGAGGCTGAGGAGGATATTGTGATATAGGTTTTGACATGCAGTATAAAACTAGAGTACAGATTTACCATTATTGACAATAAATTTATACTACCATTTTTGCTGTTGCTATATAATATTTTATTCTTGTTTTCAGAGACAGAAATAAAGCTCTCTTTATTTTGCAATTTAGTGTATTGGCTATTACAAGAACATTATATATGACTTCTGTCATGGTTGAGTATGAGTTTACTTCATCATCACAGTTAGCGTATTAGAGCGTATGTACAATGGACAGAAAGTAGATGAAACTGATCCTCTATGAGTGATCACAGTGAGAGAGACAGGAGTTAGATATACTGAAAGGTGAAGTTCAGAACAAATTTTATTTTGTTCAAAGGATTATAGTTCAAAAGTAGAGGTATTCAGTTTACTAAATGTTTCTTTTTGAAAACAATTGTTAACTTTTCACAATCTCTCATTTTCAAAATGTACACTCTGACACTATTATTTTTCATTATTATATGTGAGGACATTAATCTAAATTTAATGATATTGCTTAAACTTTTTTCTCAAGAAATAAATTCAAATGAAATTTTAATAAAGCTATTCATGCATATAGATCCGAAGATAAACTAAAGGAAAGGCCCATTTTTAATTGAGCATTTCTTCTGTTTGATTTGGCTCAACACTTTAAAGATTGAAACCCTGTTAGGTTGCTATTAGCATTTCAATTAATGAACTTTCATCAATAGAAAGCAGATCAACATGTTCTTGTGCTATTTGTAAAAACAAACTCTAAGAATAAAAGACAGTTAATTCAAATATTGCTGAGCTAAATTTAAGTGCATGTCAATGAAATATTGGCAAGATCTGCTTCTGAAATTCTGGCACAATTGTGTCCACATTGTCATCTGTATACCACAGCTGGTAATCCTTTCTGGATCCACAATCAGTCTAACTGCTGAAATCCTTCTATTTCTAAGCGCTCTCTTTTTTATAGTTTTAAAATCACAGACTCCCTTATTCTTTTTATTTGCTCATAACATAATGATCAGTTCTACAAATTTAAATAAATGTTTTAAGCAGCTGAAGAAATTGCACATGGGTTACAAGTACTTGCTCCTCATTCACAATACCCTGGTTCATTTAGTAGCACACATATCTCACAGGTCACAACTACCTCTAATTCCAGGTCCAGTGACTCTGACACTCCTTTCTTATCCCATAGATACCTTCAAGTATGCAGTGCACATAAAGTGAACATTTACACATACATTCAGTTAACATTCCGTTAAATACAAATAAATTATATATATATATATATGTGTGTGTGTATATATATACATACATATATATATATATATATATATATATTTAAAATGATAGTAAAAGATTACCATTGACTTTGTATCTTAATCCTGTTACTGTGAACTAATGCAAGGCCTTTCATAACTAACAATGTAATATAGATAAAGATATGGATGTAGATATAGATATATTTGTTTTTCAGAGTCAAATCTCCTTCAAGATTCAATGTTTTGGCTGGGCGGTGGTGGTGAAAGCCTTTAATCCCAGGACTAGGGAGGCAGAGGCAGGTGGATCTCTTTGAGTTCGAGGACAGCATGGTCTACAAGAGCTAGTTCCAGGACAGGCTCCAAGGCAACACAGAGAAACCCTGTCTCAAAACATACAAATTAAAAAAGATTCAAAGTTTGATCCTATGTTCCTCTGCTTTTCCAGCTTCATGCCTAGAAGGAGACATCATAGACAATCAGGTTAGGTTCCTCTTGGATGTACTTTCAATTCTTTGGATGGTGTTAATAATTTTGAAAACTGGTTGAGTGTTATGTAGATTGATGCATAGCAGTAAATGATCTGATGGATATTGTTTTTTTTTATTTCATTCATATACCTAGTCTGTAGGTTTTTTAAAGAAGTGATAGAGACTTGAGAGATATCTCAACTGTCACTGGCTACTCCTCCACAGCACGAGCTCAACTCCCAGCACCCACAAGGTGGATTACAATTATCCTCAACTCTACTTCCAGGGGATTCAGCATCCTCTTTTGGCTTCTGCAGGGACCAGGCATACACATGGCATGCATACGCAAGAGAAAAATACATGTATACATTAATAAAACATTTTAAAAGTATAAACATTGCATATATCATGACATGTTTACAATCTTGGAACAAGGGCATCAACAAAATTTTTCATTGTTAGTCTGACCTTGATCAGTGTAGCAATATAGTATTTGTCATGCTTCTCTACCCTAAAGTTACAGTATTTAAGGTTTAATTTTATTGTCTTTTGTTTGTTTGGTTGTTTCTTGTGTAACAGCCCTACCTGTACTAGAACTCACTTTGTAGACAAGGTTGGCCTTCTAATTACAGAGATCCACCTGTATCTACCTTTCAAATACTGGGATTAAAAGCACATGTCATATGCTTGACTAACCATTTTATAAATTATTATCTTGAACTTTGCCTCGATACATTGTGCATATGTTGAAAGAGGGATTAGGAAATTCTCCCTCTCAATTAAATATTCCACCTAGATCACTTTTAATTCTTGGCATGGAAAAAAAGGTCAAATATCCACTTATTTATTTAAGCAACTATTTATTTGTATTAGAATGTGATATTACTACATATATTTCCTTTCAACATATTCCAAGAGTGCTTTGTAAATTGCATTGTTCAACTTGTTCTGAATCAACCCACTAGGGTATTCTTCACTCACTTATTAGCTCTCTTTGACATACACCCATCGTTGTTGCTCATCATGGATTTTGTTTACTGTAATTATTTTAACTGAAAGATAATAACTGTCAATATAAATTTTGATCAGTGTATACATTACAGAAAGTTTTGGTTAAGATAAGAAACATATCCACCACTTAAAGCACTGTGCTAACATTATTCTTTGAGGTCATTAAAGTCCTATCTATTATCTGTGTATGTAAATTCAATAAAATATTAGTTATTATTGTCACACCTAGTACAGTATGTCACTATATCATAATTCCTCTCTCTACCTTAATAGTTCTGTTTTTGATCAACCTCTCCTTTCTCATGTTTCCTCCCTAGGCATCTCTTTATTTGAAATGACTTTTCTGGACATAAGAAGGTCATGTGGAATGTGTCTTTTTGTTGCAGGCTTAATAAATGTAGAATAATTATTAGCAGTTCCTTAGTACTGCTGCTGCTTACAGCTTCAAGCATTTTTGTATACTCAGCAATGTGAATGCATAATCAATGTTCACACATTATTTTAAAGATATATTTCTTTATTTATTTGAAAATGAAATTAGAAGCCATGTTTTCAGGACAGGTAAATGGACTGCTATTTATTATAAATTTACCAGAAAAAATACACAAAATAATTTCTATGCTAATACCTTTAGGTAAATAAAATAGTGGTTATATATTGCCATTTTACAATATTATTTATTCGAATTACAAATTATTTTAGAAATGTCATATACCACCGAAAGCCTATTAGATAAGGTTACACACCATTTCTTTGATAGTGAAGAATAAGGAACTGTAGATTAATGATAATTAGAAGAAAAAAAAAACATTAACTTTGTATTTTATTTAAATTAATTTTCTCACCAGATATACACTGATAAAATTTTCAAATTACTCTTCTTCCCACCCAACCTCCAGAGAGGTTCCTCCAGACTTCTCCTCTCATGCAAATACCCTCCATATCTGGACCTCATTAGTAAAGTATAAGGTTTCTAAGGTATTATATTATAATAATGTGATATAAATGATAGAGCAAAACTAACACATCATAATTTTACAAGACAAAACAAACACAAAAAATGGAGTCCAAGAGAAGGTACGAGAATCAGAAACCTACTTATTTTAGAATATTGTTTGAAATTTTAAGTTGTATTGCTTTTGTTTATAGTTTATTTGTTTTACTTTGTGAGGCTGATTTCTTGGCCTGTCTAAAATACCTGATGGCCTAATAAAAAGTTGGATGGCCAAAAGTGAGGCAGGAGAAAAGATAGGTAGGGCTGACAGGCAGAGAGCATAAATAGAAAGAGAAATCTAGAAGATGGGGGAGCAATATTGAACAAGGAAATGAGGATGTCGGGGGCCAGCCACCCAGTCAAGTGCACAGTGATAGTGTAAGTAAGATATACAGAACTAAGGAAAGGGAAATGCACAGAGGATAAAGATAGATGGGATGATTTAGAGTTAAGAAAAGCTGGCTGCAAATAAGCAAAGCTAAGGGTGGGCATCTATAATTAAGAATAAGACTCCATATGTGATTAAATTGGTAGCTTGTTGGTGTCCCCACCCACAAAAAAACAAAAGATCCAAAAGAGTAAAACAGCAACCAACAACACCCACTAGTTTTTATTCTCAAGAATCCCGTAAATACACTAAACTCGAAGTCATAATCTATGTGCACAGAACCTGTTTCAGACCCATTCAGGTTCTTAGCATCTGCTTCAGTCTCTTGAATTCATAAGAGATTTCATCATTGTTGATTTAAAGGGCCTTGTCTTCTTGCTGTGCTCCATACCCTCTGGGTCTTATACACTTTTTTTCTATACTTCCACATGGTTTTCTGATCCCCAAGATGAGACATTGGATGGAGACAACCTATTTTTGACTGAAAGTTCAAAGTCTCTCATACTCTACATAATGTCTGGCTATAGGTCTCTGAATTTGTTCCCATCTGCTGCAAGAGAAAACTTCTCTGATGATGACTTAACATGGCACTGATGAGTATAGAATAATATGATTAGCAGTAATTTTATTGCTATAATATTTTTTTATGACATTAGTAATTGTTTTTACTCCATGTTCCTAGAACATTTAGCTTCTGGTTTTGGTCAGTCAGGCATTATTGAGGATAGGTGCAATCCCATGGAGCGGGCATTAAGTCAAATCTGATACTCATCGGTTACACTCACAAGCTTTAGGCTACCATTTCCCTAGCACATCTTTCAGGCAAGACACCATTGTGGCTAGATTGGTGTTTATATTTCTACTTTGATGGTGCACAGAGTATCTTCCTGTACTAAATATGCTAGAATGAAGGAGAGAAGACCATGTATAGGCACCAGTTTGACCTCTTCATGTTCAGTGAGTTGTATAGGAATTGTCTTCAGCAATGGAACTTGAGATCAGTTTGTGGACAGAAACCTGTAATCTTGGCAATAGCCTGGAACATTTGGAAATTTCCAGAAGACTGTTTTGGCCAACAACTCAATCACATGTAACCCAATCTCAGGACTGGAAACTTCATTTAATGACAAGAGCTATCGAGTTGGGACTTTGTCTCTTCCATTATTTGGCGATTTCATTTAAATCACTTTCATGTATGAATGTATATTAGGAAGCTTATATTAGGTTTTCCATACTATTATTCAAATTATCCTTAATTCAGCTATTTCACCATATCTTCCCTTATTTGTCTAATCTCCCCTTTCTTCCACACTAGATTCCTCATGTCCATCCATAACTGTATATTTTATTCTCTTTTCCTACAAGAGTTGTCTGTCTCTCCTCATGCTTTTCTTCATACCCACAAATTACAGCTAAGTTTTCATTGACTTAACAGATAATATCTACGTATAAGCAAATACAAATCATCATATTTGTCTTTCTTGATCAGAGGTACCTCACTCAGATTTTTTTTCTAGTTCCATAAATTTACCAGCAAATTTCATTATTTTTTTCATGGCTGAATAATATTCTGGTTTATAAATATACCATATCTTATTAACTCATTCTACTCTTGAGGGAAACCTAAATTGTTTCTAATATTGAGGTATTATGGATATAATAGTGATGAGCACTGTTGACAAAGTGTCTCTGTGATAGAATGAAACATCCTTTGGATATACGTCCAAGAGTGGTATAGTTGGATCTTGAGGTAGATTGAGCAAATGTTGGCAAGAGACTTGACTCTGGAGGGGTTCCCAGGTGTCCAAGGAGATGTCTCCAGCTTGTTCCTTGGTCAGCAGAGAAGAGGGTGCCTGAACTGGCCTTATCCTATAGCCACACTGATGAATATCTTGCATATCACCATAGAACCTTCATCTGGCGATAGATGGAGATAGAGACAGAGACCCACACTGGAGCACTGGGCTGAGATCCCAAGGTCCATATGAAGAGCAGAAGGAGGGGGAACATGAGCAAGGAAGTCAGGACCGTGAGGGGTGCGTCTACCCACTGAGACGGTGGGACTGATCTAATGGGAGGTCACCAAGGCCAGTTGGACTGGAACTGATGAAGTATGTGATCAAACCAGACTCTCTGAATGTGGCTGACGGTGGAGGCTGATGGAGAAGCCAAAGACAACGGCGCTGGGTTTTTATTCTACTGCATGGATGGGCTTTATGGGAGCCTAGTCTGTTTGGATACTCACCTTCCTGGACCTGGGGGAAATAGGGAGGACCTTGGACTTCCTATAGGGTAGGGAACCCTGACGGATGGACTGGAAAGGGAGGAGAAGGGAGAGGGGGAGGTGAGGGAGGAGGAAATTTTCAATGAATAAATAAATAAATAGGAATATACTTAGATATTCAGGACCTAAGTCCAGATTCTAGGGTTATAATATCGGTAAAAGAAACCCAGTCAATGTTTTTAAGCTAATAGTTTGATTCTTTGTGGGCAGGTAATATCAAAAGTGAGAATGTAAGAATTTCTCTACCACACACTGTCTCAGAGATCATTTCTTTACACTCTGGAATTTAAAAGAAAAACCTTAAAAGTGTTATTTCATGTAGAAAGTGCTATTACTCAAATTATTTGAGTACATTTATGATAATTTCATATTATTTATTAATGTCATTTCTTTAATTCTAGGACTTATATGATACTTAATATGTACAGCTTTTTCTTTGACTCTTACTACACCAGTGACTTGTGCTCAAGTGTAATAAATTTCCTTACCTAGTGCCACTGAGAATATCAAAAAAGAAAGAAAAAAACTTAAATATGTATGCAGTGCAGTAAGGGAGAAATGCTACCCTCATTATTCTCTTCTTTCCCTTGCTTTGGAGCCAGTTAGAAAGAGCAAAGAGTCACACAAAAGCCATATTTTAAGCGATAGGCTTATTTGACAAGAATCATTTCAAAATTGAAGCTATCTTTGTCATCATAATGGAATATGCATTCTCATAGGAAATTCATTGTTTTCTTGAAACAAGATTTCCTTGAGTGCACAAGCTTCTTTAAGCCATGCATAGACTATGGGTATGGTAATACATGGCTTTGTCATTGGAAATTAATTTTTCATACACTATATGCAAACAGAAGTGGGAATATGGCAACTATCCATTTCATTTTATCAGCTTGCAGAATTTGATTTTCTTTACTCTGTCAGTGTTTGCTGTCGAGACGGATCTATTCATCTGGTACTGCTCAGATTATGTGTCACTTTTTGTTTAGATCTTCTTTGAGTCACAGAAATGCTTTTGTCCTCTCTGCTTACAAGGTACCTTTTGAGAAATCTGGCTGAAGTTATAACATCAATGGAAAGTTACACCAAGTTCTATAATGAACAAGAAGGTTTGTGATAATTTTAAATGTTGTAGAATTTGTAGAATGTATCAATAAAATGAAAAATAATGACAACATTCTGCTCAAATATGGAACATAGGTCAATTACTGCACACTATGATTAGTGTGAATAACAGAACTACATATGAGAGAAGTGCATGATCTATATGCAAGTGTTCATCGACATGTACTGCCAACTCCTGCCATAAAGAAAGGAAATATGTCATTAAAGAGACTCTGCTTTAAACCATGTCTTATGTTTCTTTAAGCTTTTTTTTATTTTTAAAGATGTATTTCATGTGTAGAAGGGTCTCTTATATAAAATTTTGACAAGAATATGGCACACAGCTAAAAAGAAAACTGTGTAATTGTCTTGTAATGTTATACCCTTTCAGATTATATATCATGTCATCATATCATGTTTGTTATAGGTTTAGTTTTTAAACTCTAATTACAAATGTAGTTTTTTTCTGTCATAAATATATATATATATATATATATATATATTAAGCAAAACTCCTTTGTTTAGTAAGTAAAAAAATTAAAATGTAAGAGGGAAATGCTGAGGTTCTAGCTTCTTTCAAATTTGATTTGTGTGTTTATTTCTGATTACCACACTTCAGAACCTTCATCACCTGCACAGTGTAAGTGGTTCAATGCAGCTAAGGCCTATGTTTCCACAAATGTACACGTCCTTCACTTCATTTTCTGCATGAAGTCTTCTAAAATAGAATAGGAAAAGTTAGAAAAGATATTTAATTCTGAACTTTAAACCTAAATTTTTAATTTTTTTTCAGTCCATAGTCATATTTTCTATTTCCCGAATTTTATAAAGAGAACAGTTGTGTTTTTAGATTCTTTATGTGTTGTGTCTGGAAAGTTCGCTCAGAGAGATAAACAATCCAATCTCTAACACCCCTATGGTTTCCCATCTCATTCATTTTTTTTTACTGAAATAGATATTTTCTTACATAATATATCCTGATTAAAGTTTCTCCTTCCTTATTCCTCCCACTTTCTCCATATTTCCCTTTCCATCCATACTCTCTCCATTAAGTCCTTCATTAGAAAACCAATGGGTTCTAAGAAAATATTAAAAAAAAACGAAACTTAATGAGGTAGAACAAAGCTAACACATCATAACTGAACAAAACAGAAGGAAAAGGGCCCAAGAGAAGGCACAAGAAATAAAGACACACTCTTTCACACATTTGTGAATTTCACAAAAACACAAAACTGAAAGCCATACATAATATATACACAAAGGACCTATATGGTAAAAAGAGAAAAGAAAAAAATGTATGTATAAAATTAAACATTAAAAATAATAATTTACAAGCCTATAATCCACAACAATAACCATTATGTCAATACATAATAAGGGAGCAGTAGTGACACTCATATCTTGAGGTAACCAATAGCTATCTAGTTGGAATTAAGGCCAACTAAATAGGAGGAAAATTTTTTGTCATTGTAAATCTACCCAATTCCCTCTCTCTGGTGAGGTCACAAACACTATACATGTATAATTCCAACTACTTATCTATCTTATAACTACAGTGTAACTCTCACTCCATTTTCAATGTATCTTTTTTACACCAGATGGAGAAAACGCACAACTTGTCAAAATGCAGATAATCACTGCCTATACACTGTTCATCTTCAAAATATAAAAAACTCTATACCTAAGGCTCAGAGAATATAATGGAATAGGAGGTTGAAAGATTGTAAAAACAAGAGCTGGTAATCTTTTGCAATATTATAGTATCATATATGTATATGATAATCATATATATCATATATGATACATATATGCAACATATATAATATATGTGTGATAGGGAGCTGTACCTATGAGATATTAATAATATATTAGCCTAAATAATACCAGTACAATGGCAATACTTTTGTCATCTTAATTTGGATGAAGGGAATCTCAAAAGACTACATGTCTAAATGAAGAGCTAGAGGCAATTAATTCCCCCAATGGACTATCCAATAGTAAGAGGTTCACCTTAAAAACATATACACAGAAAAAATAATAAATGGCCTCAGAATGTTGCAATCATATAAACGTGATACCTATGCTCATATGTACATGTCTGTATATGTTCTAATAATAATTAAAAAATAGAGATCAATTTTACAGGGATGGAGGCATATGTGAGCAGTTGGAAAGGGAAAGTTGGTTGGAAATAACAGATGGGCAGGCAGTATTCATACACATATAAAATTCTCAAAAATGAATAAAAATAAATTCCTGTCAACTGTTGAAAATAAAATCCACTTTTAATATATATCATAGAGCATTAATATACAGAATATTTTAGGTTTATAGAAAATATAATATATATTAATTAGCATTCATTTAATATAGTCAGAAACCTAGACAAAAATATATAAGAAACCATGCTTTTCTTGTTCATAACCTTTTACTTCTATCCCTAAACATTTCTGGTTTTATGTGTTTATTTCTTTCTCACACACTCTCTCTCTTCCTCCCTCCTCTCTCTCTCTGTCTCTGTCTTGCTCTGTCTCTGTCTCTATCCTTCTGTTTGTGTATGTTTGTGTGTGTATGATGTTTTATTTCTGAAAAGTCTGAAAAGTAAGAGTAATTTTAACAGAAAAGCTGGGTACATATAAATTGCGTATTTGTGACATAAGAGAACGAAAGTGTTGAAAGTGTAATATTTACAATTACTTTGTTTTCTCTTATAATTACTTTCCAGACAGACTTTTAGTTACAAAAATGTCACAAATATATAGTATTCAATATTACATATATGTGTCATTCATGCCTACATATGCTGAGATACACGTATTAGGCATGATAAAATATAAAGTACAACATGAATAGTCACATACTCATAATTGTCATAGTAAGTTTTCTATTGCTACTAAAACATCATAAACCAAAAGTTTATTTCAGCTTATATATATTTTTTATTTTATTAAACTTGACCTGAGTGAAAATTAGGTCAAGACTCAAAGTAGGACCATAAAACAGGAACTGATGCAGAGGTCATTAAGGAATGTTCCTTAATTGTTTTCTCCACAAGAATTGCTCATTCTGTTTTTTTAATACAAACCAGGAGTATCTTTCTAGTTGGTTACATCAAGCATACTGTGCTGGATCCTTCTGTACCAATCATTGAACAACAATTTTCCCCCTAAAACTGCTTAGAGCCCAGTTGTGATAAATGGAGGAATTTCTCAATTATAGTTCCCTCTTTTCAAATAATCTTTGTTTTCAATAAGCTGACAACAACTAGCTAACAATTTCATGTTTTTAAAAAGTATTAAGTAAAAGTGTCTTGCTAATGGTGTCCAGTTAACTATTGCTCATATTGATTCTTTGACCTATCCTATATGAGTCTCAAACTGTAATAAAAAAATCATTATATCTCATTTGTACATTTGACTATAGAAATCAGCAAAGTTTTTATAGAAAATATTAAAAATGTTAACATTCATATCTTTAAAAAACTTATAAACAACAGAAAGTATCAAGAACAATTATTAAAGGAGGCAATTTAAAAATATGGAACATCTTAGAAAAATCAATAAGTCATGGAATACAGTCTAATCTTTGTTCTAAATGAATAAGATAAAAACACACCTAGTTATCACTAAACAACAAGCAAAATGGTCATGAACAAATTTAGTCAAGTCCAAGGGCTAAAAAGGAAGGAAAGACTGATAAATCTCATTGGTTACAATACTGCCGTTGCTGGCTTTTGGGGATCCTATTGTCTTTGGATATATACCTTGCTCAACCTAGATGTAGTAACAAGGGCCTTGAACTTGCCACAGGCCAGGATGCCTTGAACTTTCTTAGGAATGGTGTGGGAGAAGTGGAAGGGTGTGTGGAGGGAGTGGGAGGAGTGGAGGGAGTGGGAATTTGGATTGATATTTTTTTAAAAGTAATAAAATACTAATAAAAAGTAAAGAAAAAAGAAAGGGAAGACTGGAAGTATTGTGTATTATAAAGTGGTTCAGAAATGTTGAAAACTTTTAATTTATGATTTGATATGTTTATTTATTTAATTGATAATCCTTACCAATAATGTTAGTTCGTCCAAGCATGTGAACAAGGAGATGCATATGTATATAGATTAAGAGTCAGTAGAAATACTCAAAAAAGCATATTCATATAAACTCTACATCAGTACCCAATCAATGACTGCTACTATCATAATAGGTTGTCATGGTTATTTATTCAGGAAAATAATATAATGTGGCAATAATGTAAAACTGGCGATTATAAATAATATAGGTTAATATAAAATAACTGTCCAGAAAGGTATGTGATGAGTGTTCTATAACTCATCACTACATTTGTAAAATTAAAATATTATATAATATTAAATTTTGACTTTAGAAGTAAAAAAGTATTATAATCTTTAGAGATAATTTAGCAAACACCTATCTATGGAGTTCAGAGTCAAGCTCTAAGAACATAAAAGCTTATTATGTCCTGATATTATATGAGGACACTGTTTGAAATGGGTTAATGCAATGAATCATTGCTACCATAATTGCATATGGAAATAACATTATGGTTATATAAATGTAAGTACCTTTAGTTTTAGAAATAAGTGTGGCTTACCTAAGCATTTCTTGCTAAAAGTTTTGTCTGTAATTACTCTAAGATATGTTCATAATCAAAATAATTAAAAATTATTGTAAACATGTCAAAGTCACATGTACTGAATGATAGCAATACTGTTAGTTTGTGGGTGTAAATAGTACAATAATCCTATTTAATCTTTTTTTCTATATAAGCTTAAGTGGTGTATAACAGAGACTTTAAAGAAATCAATACTATAGTTATCAAGCACAAAAAAAGCCATAATTTATCCTTTTTTTCCTAGAACTTCGTCTTAGGGTTTTTATTCCTGTGAAGTAACACCATGAATAAACCAACTCGTGTAAAGAAAAACAATGAATCAGGGCTGATGTACAACTGAGAGATTGAATTAATTGATCATTGTCCTCTTGGAAAGCATGACAGCATGCAGGCAGATGTAGTACTGGAGAGTTAGTTTAGTGTTCTACAACCAGATCTTTGGAGAGCATGAAGAGAGAGTGACACTGGGCATAGCTTAAAGAACACCCACAGTGACATACTTCCTTCAATTAGGCCAAACCTAACCCAACAAAGTCACACCTACTAATGGCACCACTCCCTGTGAGCCTATGAGGTGGCATTTTCTTTTAAACCATCACAAACACGCGCACACACACACACACACACACACACACACACACACACACACACATCTAGTACTTTTTACAGGGAATATTTAAGATAGAATCCCTGAATTATTTCTTAAATACTCTGTTTCCATCACAGGTTTAAACATAGTCTTATTCTTCCAAATACTTATTGCCCAGGACACATGTCTCATCTCTTTGCCGTTGTTTTGTCATTTCGGTACCAATAATAGTCTGTCTAGTTTTATTAACTAAAATTAAAATCTCTATAATTCATTACACAACATTACAATATATTTAATTAAGTTTGAAATTTGTGATTTTTTTTCATTTCTTCTCCTCTATAATTTCAAATTTCTAGCCCATTAGGTAAATATTTCAATATAAATATATTAAAATAAATATCTCATGTATTAGAGTATATTTAATGATAAATATGGCGATGGAACATAGTTCAGTAGTAAAAGATGTGTTGCACATGCACAAGGAATCAGTTTCAATACCTGGTGCATGCACATACATGCACACACACATGCATGCACACATGCACTCACGCACACACACACACACACACAAACAGAAAGAAAAGCCTTGTAACATTTATCAGATAATTTTCAGAGCCATACAGATAACATAATCTATGCTAATGTAGCTCCCTAAAGTGCCCCCCAAAAGTTCTGTACCTTTCGAGAAGTTGTCATCTATGCTCTGGTTGGACAGTTTACTAGTACAGCTAATGATGATTCATAGTCCTCTAGTTTTCTGAAAGTGAATAAGCTCTCAGTTGATGCTGTGGAATAATGCTTTTGTTCACTATATAGATTTGTTACTCATATTGGTTTAATAAACTGATGATTGACTAATAGCCAGGCAGGAATTATAGGTAATGCAACCAAACTAAGAGAATCCTGGGAAGAGGAAAGGGAGAGAAGCAGTCACCAGTAAGATGCAGAGGAAGCAAGAAGAGAATGCTTCTATCCATATCTACATATTCTACATCTTTTTCTTTTATTGATTTTTATTGAGCTATACATTTTTCTCTGCTCTCCTCTCTGCATTTCCCCTCCCCTTAAGGAGATCTATCTGTTCCATGAAGTCCTTTACTCTATATTTTCCCTCTTTGGTTCTATGGGCTGTAGCTTGTCTATCATTGACTTAACAGCTAATATCCACATAAAAGTGAACACTTACCATATTTGTCTTTCTGAGATAACTGACTTTACAATTTTTTTTGGTGTGCTTTTCTTTATTTTGGGGGAGGGGTGCATGATTTTATTCTGTTTTCTTGGTTTGGGGACATTTTGTTGTTGTATTGGTTTTGGTTTCTTTTTAAGAAAGAACATAATGTCAGACTTTTAAGGAGGAAGAAAAGATCTTGAAAGACTTGTGAGAGTGAAAAATATTATCAAATATATTTAAATAACAATATTTTAAATAAAAAGTATAAAATTTTTAAAAGAAAAAAGTTGAAACAGAGTGCAAAGACCAGCACAAGTCCATGAAAACTATAAGAAAATGATTTACAACCACCCACCAACATTAGGGACTGCTGATAGAGCTAAGGGCTCTCAATCACTCCTCTTCTCACGGCAAAGCCTGAGACCAGCACACCAAGAGATCATGAATGAGGGTACTGTGAATTCCAAAGCTTGATTGCTTGCATGCATACCAGAACTCACTCTAAGCCACTGAAGTTAGGAGCTTCTGCAGTAATTGGCTAGTATAAATATTACATAGTGTGGCTATCCACCAACTTTGATCATCCTCACAGCTAATATTCTACACTGGGAATAATAAAGAATTTGCACCAATTTCCCTGAGCTCTAGGACTGATTATAGATTATAACTACTGAACTACACATGGCAACTACAACACAAATCAAACCAACTTGAATATTACAAATAGTTCAATTATAATAATAGAGTTCATAAAAAATATCCAACCAAGAACATAAAGCTAGGCATCGGAATCCCAAAGCAGTAATATAAGAAACATGAAAATCCAAAGTAGCATAATACTAACAAAATTATTTATCTCATAGTGATGCACTCTTGTGAAAATGAATTAGGTGAGATACTCAAAAAGATCAACTCTAAGTATATTTAAAGATATTAAAGAAGAATGTGAATCACTGAATGAATACCAAGAGAATATACACAAACATCAGAACAGCATGAGAAAATCAACAAAAATATTAAAAAACACCATAAAAGAGTTGCAAATACTGAAGGTAAGCCATATTAAAATACTAAAGTTGAAACACACAGCAAATCACACTCTATGGAAACTCTCACATGTATAAAGGATCAAGGAGAGAACAGAAAAATGTAGAAGGAGCAGCAGGGCTGTGTCCCGCCACCCGGCTAGCTTTACCTGAAATAATTACATGGAAACTATATTCTTTTAAACACTGCGTGGCCCATTAGCTCTGGCCTCTTACTGGCTAACTCTCACATCTTGATTAAACCATTTCTATTAATGAATATAGCACCACAAGGTGGTGGCTTACCTGTAAAGATCTTAACCTGCTTCCATCTCGAAGAGGAGAGTTATGGCGTCTGTCTCACTTCCCTTCTTCCCAGCATTCTGTTCGGTCTACTCCACCTATCTAAATTCTGTCATATCAGGCCAAGCAGTTTTCTTTATTAATTAACCTATGAAAGTAACACATAGACAGATGACCCTCCTCCATTGAAAGAATATATGAGCCTGAAGAAATTGTAGACGAACAACATCATTGTGTTTTTAACAGCAATATCCCACACAACTGCTGCTAATTTCTTTCTTGATTACCTAATCAATTGAGAAATAGGTAGCACCTTAGTTTTATACAACCACAAAGAAAAACAAGTGTGTAAAGTTCTCAGAAAATTAGATGAATCTGTTTTTGATTGAAAAATAGATATTAGCTGCCAATTCAGTCTCTGAAACACAAGCACTGAATTTCTTCCCTCATATGCAGATAGTGGCTTCAATTTTTGTGTAAGAGACTTTTCGTTGTTTTTTTTTTATTTTTTTGAGACAGGGTTTCTCTGTGCAGCCCCTGTTGTTCTAGAGCTTGCTCTGTAGCCCAGATTGGTCTCAAACTGATGATCTACCTGCCTCAGCATCTCAAGTGCTGGGATTGAACACATGACCCACCACCACCTGGTCCTATAAGAGATTTTGTGTAGGTTTCAGTATATTTAAGGGCAAGGAAACTATACAAGTCTCATGAAGTTCGTGAATGAGGCTTTGCTGTAAGGGCAATAAAACAATGTGAGCTGAACGTGCAAATAGGACTGCTCTGGACAGAAAGATGTAAGTGGGAGTGAGGGGCAGGGTAATGGGGGAGAGGCAGGATTGAGGAAGTAGCAATCAATATTACGAATGTATGAAAAGGCCACAAGGAAACTATCTTGGACATTTATCTTTAAAAAAAATCAAAATTTAAAAATGCACAAGCTAAGGAAGAAGGCACAAAGATGACTAGTCCCTGTTCAAAAACAAGAGAATAGAGAAAAGCCAAAACTTTTATGTTGCATGTCTAGGTGGAGGATAATTTAGAGAATTTTAGACATTAGCTCAATGTAGGTAAAGATGACTCTTCAGTTGAGATGCTGGTGCAGGATAAAAGCCCAGCTTCTAGCAGTAAGGTGCACAGGGACTCTGTCACCATGAGCTACAGTTTCCATCACAAGGGTCCAGGCAGTCGCTAAGAAAGCTGCCACCACAACTGCTGACTCTAAAGTCACCATGTACTCTAACAAAATGAATGTCGCAAATGCCGCTTCCCGAACCTGTAAGAACTGCTTCCATAAGAAATAAAGCACACCAACAAATTGAATACACCATTGTTCCAAACTGGGTAGGACCATTGATACATGTCTCCCCTGGGACTGGCACTTGGAAGCCATCCAGAAGTGAGGGAACTTCCAGTTCAGTGCCAACTTGATTATTCTTTGGGATACAATCTAAAGGTGGGCACCTTCAGCAACACAGATTTACAATAACATTCTTAGCATGAAATCCAGCAAGGGTATTAGCAAAATCCTGTAATGTCTTATGTACATTTTGCTTTGCCAATAGCCCATAGGGAGCTATATCACACCTTGTAATAAAATTTTCACTTAATAACTTTTAGCTTCTGATAAGAGCATCATCCACCCCAGAAGAATACCTTCAATGTTTTTTTTGTTTTGTTTTAAATTATTTCTTTTAATAGATTTCCAAAATAATAGACTTCCATGAAGATTTTTCAAATCTCACTGCATTGATTAACATGTTTTGTGTCTCCTCTGTTCTCAAATGTGCTTAAACTTTTCCACCCTTACTATCTACTATCTCCCTAGTTATTTTCAAATCTTATATATCCTGATCTGTCTGCTTGCTAGATTAAGGTGCACTTTTTTTGATCCTCATTTAAAGATGACTTTTCAACTTCCTGGACTTTTAATTTATTTTTTTGTTTGTGTATAATGCATGCATGTATATGTGAGTGTTCATGTCTGTAAATGCAGAGATGCATATGTCACATAAATGTAAAAGTCAGTTATGACAAACTCAACATCGACTTTCTCTCTCGTTCTCATCTCTCTTGTTCTCTCTCTCTTTCTCTCTCCCCCCCTTTCCTTCTCTTTCTCTCTGTGTTAAGTTTATTGTATAGAGCACTGTATATATCCCACATGCCCACTTAGGGCATTTGGTGGCAGTAAAGGGTGCCATGCTCCATTTTTCTCTGCCTTATTCTCTTGAGAGGTAGCTATTGCTCAACCAGAAGCCCAAAGCTCCCCATTATCTTTGCTATGCTTACTGATTAGCAAGATCTAAAGGTTCACTTGTACTCATTCCCTCACGACTAGAATTTTACTTATATATGAAGAAGGCATGTTTGGCTTATTAACACTGGTTCTAGGGATTCAAACTGAAGTACCTACCCATGCTTTAAGAATAAGTGCTTACGGGGGCTGGAGAGATGGCTCAGTGGTTAAGAGCATTGCCTGCTCTTCCAAAGGTCCTGAGTTCAATTCCCGGCAACCACATGGTGGCTCACAACCATCTGTAATGAGATCTGGTGCCCTCTTCTGGCCTGCAGGCATACACACGGACAGAATATTGTATACATAATAAATAAATATTTAACAAAAAAAAAAAGAATAAGTGCTTACATTTAAAATCTCCAGAAGTTTAAAAAACCTTTTGACTAATACATAATAATTGAACATAAGAACATATTATGGGGCCATGCATGTAGTGGCCATATAAGAATAATTAATATTTGCATCTTTATTTTAGTTTTAGCATTAGAGGCTTTGAGAAAATTGCTTCTACTTATTTATTTATATATTGTGAACTGTAGTTAAGCCAATATCCTATATTCAATTTACATTACTACATGTCTTTAACAGAGTTTGTTTTTTTATTTCCAAATCTTTGTTTATCCTGACTCCACACCAGTCATTATAAATATAATGTGGGAACTTTTTTTTTTTTTTTTTTAGAATGGCCTGTCCCTATGTTATTCATGCTGCTTTTAAACTCCAGGGCTAAATGAGTTTTCACCTCAATTTGCCACTGCCATACTTACAGAGATGAATCATTGCACTGTATTAGCTTAATATATTTTAGTATATATATGGGAATCAGAAAAATATGTGTTTTCTTCTCTGTACTCATTTATTCAGAATATTCTCTGATTCCGTTAATCTTCCACACATAGCAAGATGTGTAAGTTTTATGGCTAAATACAATTCTGTAGGTTACATACACAATATAATTTTCTTTATTCATCTAAAATGAATGTCTTCTTTTTTTTCATATCTACCCACTGTGTATAATGCAGCAACCAATATAGGGATATGTAGGTCTCTTGATTATACTAATAGAATTTTCTTTGCCCTTTATACCTAGAATGAGTTAATCAGGTCATTCAGCAGATTTACCTTCATTCCTTAAGGGATGTCTATTCTATCCTCTGCCGTTACTGTGATGACTAACATTTCCACCAGCTAGAATTTTCTATAACTACATATAAAATTTTCATGAAAATAAGGATTATATACAAGTACCATAAAATTTTTAAGAGAGTATTCTAGAAAAAAAATACATTTTTAAAACTTAAACTTCAATTTAAGTTTATCTAAATCAATGTTAGAGGTTTTAAATGTATAAAATAAAAAATAAACCTATTTTCTCAAAGAGAGTGTTTGCTGTTATGGGTGATAGTTACAGCTATATGTTTAATAATCGTATCCCCATGTCATATTATATAATGTCAATATTTTTGTTTATATTTGTTTTTTATCTTGTTCCCAAATCAATTTCTTCATCTTTACATATCCCATAAATTTTTCTTAACTATGAAAAACCCAGCACTGAACAATGAAAGATAATTAAAAGAGACTATTGAAATTATTGAGTCAAATACATGTGCTAAAATATTTATTCAAAAGAATGGCTGTTGTGCAAATTATTCATAAACTGTGGTCAACAGAAATATCAAATTATCAATATTTCTTTTAATTCCTAGAAATATTCTTTCTGTTTAGTGACAATGCAAGAGATTATCTGGGGTTATTAATGGGTGTTATTAACACAGGGGGGCAGGAAATCTTTATGTAACCCAAGCAAGCTTCATACTAGGTCCAGCTTTCTGCCTCACCTCTCTAGTGTTGAGAGGACGGGGTGTGCCTGGTTCTATAGAAACACAAATTTTGATGTTTAGATATGACTGCTTGTTGTTTGGTTTATTTGTTTAATGGAATTAGTGAGTGTCATAGATTTGTTTTCCTATCTCTGCTATAAAAACATCCGAAAACGTCAACTAATGGAGGGAAGGGTTCATTTGAGCTCAAAATTCAAGTTGTGCTCCATCTGGTAGGGAAGCCAGGTAGCAGACCTTGAAACTGGTGATCACATCACATGCACAATCAGAAACCAAGCAATGAGTCACACATGCATGTATTCTGCTCTCTTTCTCCATTTTATAATGTCTATGGCCCCAGTCAGGAAATGGTGTCACCCAGAGTAGACAGCAGATCTCTGAACCTCATTAATGTAATCAGTGATCATCCTCCATGGCTCATCACTAGGTAATTCTATTTTCAGTCTTGTTGACAATACCAACAATCAAACAATGAGATTGTTTTTAACTTAGAAAGTAATATTATTCAGGAAGTGGGTTAGGAGAGTAACGGTTTAGTTTTTCCATTTGCACTTGAACTTTTGAGACTGTGTTGTGCAATTTTTGGAGATACCCTGCAGATAAGAGGCATTTGAATGCTGTAAGTTTATAAAAAATTTATGTTTTTTAAATTGATTTTTATACTTTTCCAGATTTGCCTACAAGGAAAATGCTACAATGGTTGGTGGTCTTCAGTTTCAAAGTATTGCTTTGATATTTATAGTAGCATTTGTTGCAGAGTTTTTCAAATAATCTGCTTTAGAAGCCAATATAAGTCAAAACAAAATCATTCTGATGTACCACATGAAAAATAGATTTAAAAGATTTGGCTGAATTGAATCATTTCAGATTGTCTACCACCTGTCATTGCTTTTTCTAGGCTAAAAGCATCCATTAATTTGTACCTGGAGCTTGTGCAATTCAAACTGCTTTTCCAAATGGTTCTGAGGTACATTAGCAGAGAGGGCAATGGTTGTTGTTCCGAATGCCAAAGAATTGAACTAAAACGATAAGCAATCTTGACTAAAGAGGACATGAGGATTAAAGAGGGATGCCCACGAGCCACAACTGCCAACTCGATTGCTGTGTAGTTGTTCCAAACTGGATCTAAATCCAGAGAATAGGCATAGTACAAAAAGAAAGACAAGGAAATAATATTTATTCACCGTGTTAAATTCGATGGGCATATTCTCTTCACTCCTTTGTGAGGTAACTAGTATTTGAAAAGTCATGCTCCATCTCAGTGACTCATCTCAACATTCAGCAGCAGCAGCATTATTGCCTTTGTGCCTATCACATTGTGCTGTCAACTAGAAATAAATTCACATGTGTCCCCTACCTTCTCTATTGATGGGATTATTGACTGACCTATGTTTTGGTAGTAATTTTCCAAATAAGTGAATCAGCTATGTTGGTGATTAAATTTCTCCAGACATATTTTGATATTTAGACTCTTATTTCACACCTCAAATATTCATATAGCAAATTTATTGTGAATAGTTTGAACTCAGTGATTTTTCATTTTTTCAGTTCTAAAATGCATGCTTTGCACAGCACTTTCTAGTAATAAAAAAAATCAGCACGAAGTTCTACACTATCTTAACTGTCCCTTTTACCAGAACCTACCACTATTATCAGTTTACATGCTTAGATTTCATTCAATTTATATTGTTTATAAAACAACACAAACTTAGATATGTTATTACATATGAAAGCTTTCTTTTTTAAGTGGCTAGAAGATGAGATAAAGTTTTGCTGTGACATATTCTGACTAAATTAACTACATGTGGTGAGTTTTCATAGCAATTTTACAAATAAAGCATTTTTAATACCATTGATACTGCAACTTAAGAAGTACCTAAAAGAGGCACTTCTAGATAAAATTCCTAAGACTTTAGCTCCAGAAAGTGCCCACCAACAGAGAGTGAAATGTCAAACATTTGACACTTGAGTCTCACACCTAAATAAGATGATGGTCACACACATCTCACGCATTTCACTGGCATTCTTTCCAAGGAACCTAGCAAGTGAATCAGTAACTCTTTTCTGTCTTCCCATTTTTGTAAAGAAACTGTCAAACAGCCCAAGTTGCAGTTACCAAATCTGGGTATTCTGTTCTGTAGGAATCATGAAAACATGCCCCAAATATTTCCTAATCCAGCTGTTTTCAGCAGGTGACAATAGGGATTTTTGTTTCCACTGTGTATCTGTGTCATGTTACATAGTTACTCCCCCAATCCTTATCTATCTAACTGAAATAAAAAAAAATGCCCAAAGATGACAACCAAGCATACTATGACCAATATACAATATCTGGGAAATAAACATGTCTGTGTTATAGGATTGCTAAATGTGAGGTTAAATTTCACAAGAAACAATGCTGTGCTATCTTGGTACTAGAGAGTAACTCAAATTCATGTACAGCCAACGACTTGGTTTTTGCTGCTTTTTATGCTATGGTGTGTTTATTACTAGATTTTATATTTAAAAAAATCAAAATAAAATAAACATCTTACACCAAAATTAATCAGACATAAAGTATATACATTTCAATAAACTGTGTATTTACGAGAGTTTATTTGAATCTGTGGTATTTCTCATCGGATTATACGCCTATGCTATTGCCTATAATTTCATGTACTTATCAACCACCAAAAGTTAAAAATCCATGACAGTATTAGAACTAAATAAACAATTATCTTCATATCCTTTTTTATAACTATGTCATCACCAGCATTCAGTCCTTTCTCATCCCCTCCTATCAAACTCTCTATTCTGTATGTTATAAGGTATCTGCATCATCAATTTGTTACATATAACATATATTATTGGCTAGATTGAAAATATGAAGAGACCTGTTCAGTCATCCTCATCAGCTTAGACCATGAAACCCAATATGGACAAGTTCAACAAAACCTTCATATACGGGCTGCCCATACATGCTTCAGCATTGCCAGA
Source organism: Microtus oregoni (assembly GCF_018167655.1). NCBI lineage: Eukaryota > Metazoa > Chordata > Mammalia > Rodentia > Cricetidae > Microtus > Microtus oregoni. The sequence continues at coordinate 18,721,574 of NW_024543076.1, forward strand.
GCATAAATTTCATTCACTTTTTCAGATTCAAAATATAAGGGAGAACATGTGTCTGTTCTTCCTTCCTTCCTTCCCTCCCTCCCTCCTTCCCTCCTTCCTTCCTTCCTTCCTTCCTTCCTTTCTTTTGTAGTGATAATTTGTTTATGTTTTAACAAATAAAGCTTGCCTTAAGGTCATAGTACAGAGCTAAACCATTAGAGGCCAGGCTGTGGTGACTCACACCTTTAATCTCAGTACTTGAGAGTCCCATGCCTTTAATCTAGCATTAGGGAGGTAGAGACAGGAAGGAATAAGGCTGGGCAGAGAGAGGAATATTAGCTGGGAGGAGACAAGAGCTCCATACAGTCTAAGGATGACGTTTGAGGAAAGAGTCTGAGGGCAGGTTCACACTGTTTGGTAAGGTAAAAAGGTCTCTCTAGTGGCTATCTGCACTGATCCTCTGAGCCTTCAGCTTTCACACCATAACATCCGACTCTGTCTTTATTTATTAGGACCAATTAGAATTCATGCTAAATTTCTTTCTTTCTTTCTTCTTTCTTTCTTTCTTTCTTTCTTCTTTTTTCTTTCTTCTTTCCTTCCTTCTCCCCCCTCTCTTTCTTTTGTGATTATTTGATCCCAGTTAATATTCACATTATTTGCACTATTGAGTTCAAAATTTCTTGAAAAATTGTACTTTCATTTTCTCTAGATATGAATAGCACTCCATTTTCTACAAATAGCAAATTTTCATTATCCATTCATCCACTGATGAGCAACTAATTTTTATTCCCATTCTTAGCTATAGTAAATAAATCAGGACTAAGCATGTGTACACAGCTACATAGTGATGGCAGGTTATGCTGCTCACAGGATATATGCCCAGGAGTAGAATTGAAAGGGGTCATATGTACTTTCTTTTTTAATCTTTTGAGAATTCTCGAAAATAAGAAGCAGCTATAATGTTTTGTATCTCCATCAACAGTGAGTAATGTGTCTTTTATCTCCATATTTTCTTCAACATTTGTTGTTATATTTGTTAATGACAGCTACTCTGACTGTGGTTAGATAATTTTTCAAGCTAGTTTGAATGGCATTTCCTTGATAGACAGTAAAAATGAACACTTTAAAAACAGTTACTGGTCATTTGGGTTTCCTTTTTGAAAACTGTGTATTCAGTTCATTGGCCCTTTTGTTGTTTGAAAGTTTTACTTTCCTCGTGTTTAAGTTCTGCAATTCTTCATAAATTAAATTAAATTTGCCCCTTTTCTGAAGTATGCCTGTCAAAGTTTTCTCCCAGTCTGTGGACTATTTTCTTATCTGTTTGCTCTAATGACTGTTTATCTGTTTCCTTTCATGAATGAAATCATTTTATTTCTTTTTAATTATATTTCTTATTCCTTGCAGTTAGGTTCCAAATTCTTAGTGTTATATTCAAAAAGTTATTGCCTACCTAATAACATGTATGGTACCTCCTTACATAGAATAATACTGTTAAATAATTTCCTATAAGAAAGCTACTTAGTAAACACAATTCTATCTATAAACAAAGCTACATAGTTTTAATGAAAATTTCACAATAAGAATAATAATGCTTATTCTAAAAGCCATCAACCACCTAACATGAACCACAATAGGAAAAGCCCTTTTTGAGTTACTGGTAAAGGCCATCCAAGAGACTCCCAAAATATGCAGCCAGATGATGCCCGAAGACACAGTGCAAGCTTCCAAAGGAGGGGTTCTACCAACGGTCCTACCAAATCGTGATGCCATAAACAACATCAAAGATGAATATTGCACAATAACCCTAAGGGTGCAGTTAAGTGTCACTGAAAGTCTTTATAGTATTCAACAACTCTCTAATTAGATTTAAGGCACAATCAAAATAATGGAAATCATACCTGGTACTGAGAACCTAGATAACTACTCAGGGCCAATAAAATTATTACTGTTGTAGAAGAATTGACAACCACTGATTTACTAAACCAGAATAACCCTAAAAAACATCTGTAAATGCATAGGTAGCTAAAGTCTTCACCTCTTGTCCCTGAAACTTCTCTTCATAAAAGACAGAGACTACTACAGAAAACACCAACCAATCAAAATGCAGAGTTACAAACCTCTCTTCCAATGAATATTTCTTCAAAACCCTCCCACACCTACCAGTCAGAAACATTGCAGAAAAGGGGTTAGAAAGATCAGAATAGGGAGTTTGTTGGGAGATTATGTCTCCTTGTAATGCCAGAAGCTACGTTCATAAAATCTCACAAACATTATACACAACATGAACTGACGAAGGATATCAGTGGGCATTCCAAGGTGGATGGGTAACAGTCCAAGAGTCTTAAGCCTGGGCAAAGAATTACAGGCAGCTGAAAAACATTTGGGAATGGGATAAGAGGTCTCCCCTAGGAAAAAGGATGACAATCAGTTGTTCAGGGTCGAATGGTCAGCCCTGAAAACATACATACAAAGTATTATTAACAGGAATGAACATTAATATTTAGGAATATGTGCATATTGCATACAACAGCAATGAATGAAAAAAAACATGTTATGGATTAGAAGGCAAGTGAGAAGAATTTGGAGTGAGGAAATGGAAGGGAGAAATTATGTAATTTTATTTTCTTAAAAAACAGAAAATAAAAAAATTCATAATAAGCACTAAGTTAAAAAAATTGTACATGTTTTCAAATAAAGCATATCTAGTTTATGTGATATTTATAATATGTGTTATGAAGATAAACAATTTATAAATGCAGGGAGATATATTATAGGTTAGAGTAATAGATACTGCATGAGACTCTGCATACAAAGATTATTAATCCCCCTGCTGCAATAATATACCTGAACAAAGGCATTCATCATAGCTGTCATGGATAGATTTATTGTTAACAACACAACCCCAAATCATCAGAGAAGATTATCTTAATTTTTTTCTACTATTTTCAGTAGTTGGTTATGACTGTGGGAAATCATGTTGATTGTAACCTGACATGGGAAGATCCATCTCACTGTGGGTAGCACCTTTCCATGGACATGGTTTTGTGAAACACATAAGAGATATTTTGATTGAGGGAATCATTATGGAGCAAGTAAGAAACCTGGAACTACAAAAATATCCACAAGAATAACCCCAGTTAAGACCCTAAGCAAAGAGGAGAGGTGCCAAAACTGGCCTTGCCCTGTAGTCAGATGGATGAATATCTTAAATGTCACCGTAGAACCTTCATCCAGAAACTGATGGAAACAGTCAGAGACGCACAGTGAAGCACTGGGCTGAGCTCCCAAAGTCCAGTTGAAGAGTGGGAGGAGTGAGAATATGAGCAAAGAGGTCAAGACCATGATGAAGACACCCACTGAAACAGCTTACTGTGAGCTAATGAGAACTCACCAACTCCAGCCAGACAGAGAAGAAACAAGCATAGGACCAAACTAGTCCTTCTGAATGTGGGTGACAGTTGTATGCCTGGGACAGACTGGGTGACCACTGGCAGTGGCACCAGGATTTATCCCTACTGCTTGTACTGGCTTTTTGGGAATCTATTCTCTTTGAATGGATACTTTGCTCGGCTTAGATAAAGTAGGGAGGACCTTGGACCTTCCCCAAAGGAAGGTCCGTACCCTCTCTGAGGAATGGATGTGGAGATGGGAGTGGAAGGTGGAGGGAACGGGAGGAAGTGAGGTAACTGTGATTGGTATGTAAAATACAAAAAGATGATTTGTTTTTTTTTTAAAAAAATAGAAGGAGAAATTGAGCTGAACAGAGTCAGACAAACTAGCAAATGAACATGTGTGCATTTGCTGCTCTCTACTCTTGAATGTGGTTATGATTTGACCTTCTTCAAGTCTTCTTATAGGTAAATTTTCCTGAAAGATTAAGCATAACCTGCAATTATCAGTTCAAATATCCTCCTTTCTCACCTAAATAATTTTTGGTCATGGCAGTTTGTCACAAAACCAGAAACCAAACCTGCACAATAGACTGCTAGTTTTATCTCACATGCTATTTGTATAATGCAAATGTTTAATATCAATAACCCAGCATACTGTAAATATGTTTACTAATACATAATTTTGTATACTGGAAACTAAGGCAGCATATTAACTTTCTTGAGCTTCAATAACAAAATAGTTTGACCTAGATTGCTTAAACAACAAAATTATGTTTTTAATCTGCTATTCTGAATGCAGAAATCTGAATATAAAGGTCTCAGTGTGGTCAGTTTCTGGAGAGTGTGTTTGTCCTGACATGCATAAGACTGTCTTTTTGGTTTCTAAAAGCAAGAAAAAATAGTTACAGCATTCTTTAAGGGATTCCTTTGTGAATGTGTATGGATAGGACATTTAAGGATATAGTACATTTAAGTTTTTAAGGTAAATTCGGTAAATAAATAATTCTCTACATTACATGACAGAGGGGTCTACTACAGGATGTCATCATCAAGATATTCAAGATTTTACTCAATAATTGCCTTAGTATTGAATGAAAACTGATTCTAGCTTTGTTTTTATCATATTTATTTGTTCTATCAATAAAGCGCATATTAATGTTAGTAGCATATTTCAAGTGTTAATAGAGAAACTAATTTCCCATTGTCAATTTTACTTTGAAGGGACATGAAAGGAGAAAGCAAAACTGAGTAGGACATACAACATCCAATAGTGAATGAAAAGCATTAGGATCAGAGAAATGGAAAACCTGATCACTCTTTTTTAAGAAAATTATGCTCTCAAGTTATTCTTAGCACTAACAAATCTAACATGTAGATTTGAAGTTTTTAAACATACTTTTCCAATTTAAATATTTTATAAATCTTTGTTTTAAGCAATATGCATAAATTGACATCAGACTATAAATATTTCAAATTTTAATTCTTAATATTAATTGCCCCCAAATACATCCAAATATGAAGTATCAGACTGAAACACTAAATTATTTATCAATAAATAGAAAGATCAAGTTCTGGTTTGACCCACATAGACAGAGACAAATCAAGATTGACACACAGTGGATCAACTAAACAATCGCTTACCATAGCCTGTACCCTACTTTATGCTCATTTGCCTCTTGATCAACTCATCCCAATGCTAGTCTCCAAATTCGATTTGTTTTAATCATGCCAGAAGATAGGAGATTAAAAGATTCTAAACTAAATAGCTGAGAATTTTCACCTATAACAATATCGAAGACTCTTCCAGCCTCAATAATTTATAAGCTATCGGTGTCTGAATTTATTGTTTCTACATGCAATATTTCTATCAATATCTTAATGCTTCTCTTGTTACAGAATTTTCCAACACAGAAACTAAACATATGAAAAACTTATGTCTTGAGCAATAGGCATCCTAAAATGTGCATATGTATGAAATTATTACAAATCTGAAGCACACTGATCAAATGCAGAAAGAGTCCTCCTAAGTGCTAAAACAGTTGGAAGAGTTCTCCCACCCCCAAGTCCTACTTTTAAGTTCCTTTGATAGAAGGTGGCACAAAGTCAAGAGAAAACTTAAAACAAGCTTCACATTAATATTTGAAAAAGGGCACCCACTGTGTTTGATGTGGTGCCCTTCATGCAAATCATGTAGTCCAAGAGAAATCCCAGTAGGAAAGATACTGCTTTCTTCTTAGCATGCCCCCATTTTTTCTGATGGATAATAATGAACTTCTCACACTCCCTTTGCAACCCCCACCCCTCAAGCTACACAGAAATTAAGTTATTACTTGCTAGCTGAAGATTTTTTTGACAGTTACCAGGCTGTCTTTTTATTATTATTGATATTTGGTCCAGAAAAAAAATGATATGAATTCTCATTTTAAGTATGAGAAAAATTGGCATAGTTTTGTTAATATGAACATAATAATCTCTATGATAATTTATAAAAAATAAGACATAGTTATATAAATTATTTCAAACATGATGGCTATTTTCAAAAAGCACTTCTTTGTGCACTAGAAGCCTGCAGAGCACCGGTTTAGTGGAAGAGGGGGATAATTGATAGAGAGCAAATGCACAGGGAACACCCACACAACCAACTGTGAACCCTCCATAAAGCACTCTAAATTAGGGAGGAGTGAACACAGCAGCAGACTTCACAGTTGGAGCTACTGCTGTGCGGAAAGCGTTTTCTTCTTTGTTGGGTGGCTCTGGTTCCAGGGCCTATCTGTACAGACTCGGGAATCCTAAACACGAAACTGAAAGGAAGTATTGACCTGTCTTTCTTTAATAACAATATGGCATAGTTAATGTTTCCAGTGACACCATACCACTAAGTTCACCTAGAAGAGATCCTGAGTAGCTTTTCTTGCTCTCTTTAAAATTAAAAACATTTCTGTTCTACATTGTTTGTACAAACTTCAAGCTTATCTAATGAAATAAATTCAAAAATGAAATACCCAAAGTATTTTCTGAAGAGCTTTCCAAATTGTTGATTATTTTAATTCCACTTCAATTTAAAGTAACTATTCTTATCGTACCCATTTAGTACAGACTAACTCCTCGACATTTTATAAATTGTCAGCATCAATTTTAAAAGGTGATGGAATTTCATAGTTTTCTAACTGTATAGCATGAATTCTTATGATAACCAAATTTCTGTATTTTAACGGTTTATAATAAACAGAGTCAAATCTGTCTGGGAATCTCCCCAGGATACTGAGTAATGAGTTTCTCAATTTTTACTATTCACATGGCTTCTACAGTATAATTGGTCATGATAGCTGAGGAAGCTTTGGAAGAATATCAGGATCTCAGAATATTTTGTGTGAGTGAAAGGTAGGTAGTGATGCTAGGTTTATGTCCAGAAATTACAAGTACTTTATGTGGCTGATTAAACATTCTCTTTTACAACCCCATTTCTCCATTCCATTAAACCTTCATATTTTTAGTCCAATGAAGATGAAAATTGCAATAGAATGCAAACTTGATTATTTCAGATGTTTTTTTTTTTTCATGGTATTTTTTGCTCTGTACTTCTGTTCTCAGGACATACTCCTGCATTCCTTTAATCCCAGCACTCCAGAGGCAGAGGTAGGCAGAACTCTGTGAATTCCAGGCTAGCCAAACTATGTAGTAAATTCTGGGAAAGACAGAATCATATAATGAGATCCTGTCTAAAAAAAAAAAAAAGAAAGAAAGAAAGATATTCTTAATTTTGTGTTACTTAATTTTAAAGATATACAATAAGATATACAATTTTAGTAAAATGCAAGCTTTATGTTCTGGTTAATTTGAGTAACAGTCTAATAAAATATATTACATCTAATGCAGATGCTTTCAGTTATTTTATTATTTATTATCCTGGGTGTGAATAAAAGCTCTTTTATATAACACAGTAACTGATATATCATGTAAAGATTTATTTAGTCTTTGAACCAGTTTATTTGCAACATGATATTAGTAACAATTTTAAATTATGAGTCATAATGAAAGTATTCATTTCTTAGAGAGCTTACATATTTTTGTGTAACTTATTATAATGATCATGATTTATCATTCTTACTTTTAATATTATTTTATAACAATTCTGTCAAAATGTGATTACCTGAGTAAGATACCACCATAACAAAAGCTTTGAAAAATACTGTATCAGATGCAGACTTAAAATTGTGATCACAGATATGAAAATGCCTAGTTGAATATTATTTTTGTTCTGCAAAGAAATATCACAATACTGTGACCAAACAACATTAATAGTATTGAGTTTGTAGTTTGTAAGGCCCTTGGACATTTACTTTAGTTTCCCCTTGAATAAACTAGCAAAATAAATAAATAAATATGAGAAAGTAAATAAATAAAAATGCAATAGGATATTCTTGTTAAAATATGGACACTGATATTTATTTTATATAATGAGTTATTATTACTTTGATACTTTTTAAATAATGATTTCTTATCCTTTCTTCAAAAAAAGTCATGAATTTTAATATGAGATCCAAAAAGTAATGTACCTAAACAGCAGCCTTCATGTGGTTGGTGCCAGTACACTGTGTGAGGGAACGACTAAAAAACTACATCTTCTCAGACATAGGGGATCATGTCTTTAATCAAGTACTTGGCAGGAAGAATCATGAAGATGTCTGTGAGTTCGAGCCAGCATAGTCTACAAAGTTAGTTCTATCATATCCAGGACCTTTAACATAGAAATCCTAACACACGCACACACACAAACCAAAAAGTAAAGAAAGGAAAAGAAAAAGAAAGGAAAGAAAAAGAAGGCTACACCTAAGCCACCTATGCCATGTGGCTTATAGTGAGTGGTACTATTCTGAATTTCAACCAATGATATCTTGATTAAAGCACCTTCTAATTACTGTTCTGATGATTCTACAATTTATAGTTAACAAATACAGTGCAGTAGAAGACTGAATACAGAGAATTTCATGTCTGAATAGATTTTGAGGAGTATTTAAGCTTTATTTCTAGAATATACATTATATATAGTTCTATATTGATGTGGGAGTGTCATATATCAATCTGTTGATTTCATTGGTTGAGCAATAAAGAAACTGCTTGGCCCTCATAGGTTAAAACATAGGTGGGTGGAGTAAACAGAACAGAATACTGGGAGGAAGTGAGCTCAGACTCAACAGCTCTCCTCTCTGGAGCAGAGACACCATGCTCCCTGCTCCCAGGTGGACTCACGCAATGAAGCTCAGACCCAGGATGGAGGTAGGCTAGAATCTCCCTGGTAAGCCACCTCGTGGGCTACAGCAGATTATTAGAAATGGGCTAGTCCAGGTGCGAGAGTTAGCCTAGAAGAGGCTAGATAGAAATGGGCCAAGCAGTGATTAAAAGAATACAATTTGTGTGTTGTTATTTTGGGCATAAGCTAGCCGGTGGCGGGAGCTGGGTGGCAGAATGCAGCCCCACAGCTCCCACTACTGTATATATATATATATTATATGTTGTGTATATGTAGTATGTGTGTATAGTGTATTGCATGGTGTGTTTGTGTTTATAAATTGTTGTGCATTTTGTTGACTTATATCATGCGTGATTATTCCTGGAAGACAAAGACATAAATTAGCTTACCATAAACCAGTGAATTCTGTTATCAGAATACTTCCAAACCAACTATTTCTTCTGTTAGTCTTATATTCTTTTGTATGGAAACAAACAAAAGAAAGAAAATTGGCATTTAAGGAATAGTGATTAGGTCAGTTGTTTTCTGTTACATGTATGTATCTCTTCTTTGTGTGTGTGTGTGTGTGAGTATGAGGAGGGGTCATGGTTTACTTGTGAAGTCAGAAAATAATTTGGGAATGTCTGTTTTCTTTTTGCAATATAACAAAGTGAATTTAGGTCATTAGGTTGGTGGCAAGGCTATCTCAACTATGTCAACTGCCCAAGTTAGAAATGTAAAAAAAAATATATTAGTAAGTTATACTAAAGTAAGTTAGACTAAATATTATAAAATATTATTTGCTATAATATTTTCATTAATTCTGTTAAGTATCTCAAGATTAAGATCTGTTATTTTGAGCATATATCCTGTAGTTTATACAATTTTCTCTTTAAATTATATGGAGGGTAGGAGAAAGAGTAGTAAGTAGTTAAAACTATGTCTTTCCCAAAATTGTTTCACAGTGACAGGTAAATTTCAATATAATTTGGATCACAGTATAGAAGAATGCTACATTTTACCTATCTCTGCACTTTCTAAGAGTTTCTAATACCTTTACACAATGATATTTATATTTAGCTAATGTCTGAATTCACATCATGATAAAAGCTGTGCATACATTATTAATCCTCTAGACTTCTCATGAAGTTAAGATACCACACTTATTTATAGATGTAGATGCTTGGCAAGTTTTAGAAGCTGATTACAAGTTAACCAGCAACAGATTTATGCCTGAAATTTACCAGTTTATCCATGAAATTTTCTGTCTTTAAAACCTAATATAACTACTCTGTGTAGTAGGCTCATTGAGTTGTTGAGTCTTTGTTTCTGGTTGATTTCCAGGCTCTGTTTGTTTGTTTTAGTTAGAAATGTTCATTTTAATAAATTTAAAAGGAAAAAAAAACTTGTGAAATACAATTACTACTAATTGATTTATTTGAAAATTCATGTGATTATTGGATTAAGTAATATAAGTGATAAAGAGAAGAGTACTATGGTCCCTGCTACACCAATATGGTGGATTGTGGAACACCAGAAAAAATGCTTGGTTTTCATTCTTAGGGCTACTCTTGTATTTAGGGTTTGGACTCTGACTAGTCCCATATCTGAAGTTCTGGTTAGAACTCTGGGTTTAGACTCAACATAGTTCCTTATCAATTGGGTAGGGGTTAATGGACTAAGACAGGTAAGTGTTGATATCTCTCCTAATCAGTGAAACTTCTTTTCCCGGTTGAATGAAACCACTACAGAAATCTATAAGTGATCCAAATGTAGAAAACAGCTGACCACAGAGTGAGCAACTGAACGAATATATTTGCAAAGCATTCTATATGGCAAAAGCTCAGGGAACATCCTGGAAAAGGGGACAGAAAGATTGTAAAAGACACAAGATCAGGGTATCTGCTATGAAATAGTGTCATTTATGTTTAACAGGAAAGTTATCCTTATGAAATCTCAATATGGATACTAAAACACGGTGTTGACACCGCCAACACTAGTTGACATGCTAGGGCCCAAGGAGAGAATCTCAAAAGGCCTTACCCTAGATGCAGAGCAACAGGTGATTAGTAACTACTGAGTGAGGGGAAATAAATCTTCTCCAAAGACAAGCTGCTTGATAGGATACAAATTTCCCAGCTATCAAGCCTAAACACATACATACTAAAGAAACACAAACTGGATTCATCAGGTTATATTAATAGGGTGTTTTGTGTATTATTGATAAGGATTAAAGAAGGGATTAGAAATTTGAGATGGAGTTAGGCAGACACAGTAGGAGATGACAGTTTGAGAAATGGGCAGGAAAAGATGTAAATAGCGTACTCAATTTAGAATTATGAAACTCTAAAAAGATTAAAAATTTAAATTGACTAAAGAATAATGCTATACCTGACTGTACTATAGTCCCAAAGGCTTTGTGATGGAAGCTTCTAAGAAAACTAATCCTTTGACTATGAAATGAAAAATAATTTTCCAAAATTAGTAAGTGAATTTATCTTCCCCAAACTAGTATGGAAAAATTCTGTCATCCATATTCAGAGGGTCTACTTTCATCCTATGCTAGTTCCTACTCTGTCTGACTGGAGTTTGTGAGCTCCCATTAGCTCAGTTAAACTATTACAGTGGGTATCCCCAGCATTGTCTTGACCTCTTTGCTCATATTCTCACTCATCCTACTCAGCTGGACTTTGAGAGCTCAGCCCAGTGCTCTGTTGTGGGTCTCTGCCTCTGTTTCTATTAGTTGCTAGATAAAAGTATTAGCATAAAACAGATACATTGCCAATGGAATCATATCAAAGACCTGGATATTAATCCACACACCTAGGAACACCTGATTTTTGACCAAGAAGCTAATATTATACAATGAAAAAAAGAAAGCATCTTCAAAAATGGTGCTGGTCTACCTAGATGTCAACATGTAGAAGAATGAAAATAGATTCACATCTATCCTCATTCACAAAATTCCAGTAAAAATGGATTAAAGACCTCAATATAAAGCTTACCAAACTGAACCTGGTATTTTACATTTCTTAAGTGTGATCAATAATATCTGGACATAGTTAACAGTTAACACCTTTTCTTACCACATGAATCTCAGGACATAAACTAAAACAGATTGTTTACTGAATTTAAAATTTTGCTTCAAAAACTGATACAGAGTGTTAATTGCTATTTTGCATTATAACGAGGAGGTGCTTATGTTGGTGACTTAGGACAACATATGTTGATCTCATGAAGGACTATGATATAATAAGTTCAGACTCTTGCAGTACCACTCTAGTTCACTGTAAATTCTACGAAGTGCTTAGATCCTACAAGGCCAGAAACCTGCAAATTCATAAGTAAAATCTGTGTAAGTTCCATTTGTGATATGTCTAGAAAGACACATGTCTGAACAAATTACTTTGTCAGTAAGGCTAATGATAGAAAACAGGCTTCAAAATTTCATAATGTTAGACAAAGACTGGACTATGAGAGCTTGCTTGATATAGTGTAGACAGAAGTCATGTTCTTGACCATTCACAAACATATGTGTGTCAATAAAAGTGAGATGTAATCATAAGATTACTTGTACATATTGCATGAAAATGTGAGGTAACACAGCCATTGTTGCACAAGCAAAATTACAGAGGAAAGCCAACAGTTTTCAGAGTCAGTGGCCCTGATGACTTTGCCAGGCAGGATTCCTCCATCCTGAGAATACTATCTCTGGTGGATTGATATCTGATTTATCAACTGATATAAGCTGTAATTGTGTCATGGACCACAATAGCTCATAATAAATTCTCTGACATTGGGGTAAGGTAGAAACCTGGTTCATTAGAAACTCCCATGAATCTACATGAATCATCCCAGCTAAGATTACAAAAATAGTAGGTAGGTAGCCTGATCTGGCTATCTTCTGTAATCAGATTGGCAAGTATCCCAGTTGTCATCAAAGAGCCTTCATTCATTAACTGATATAAATTGAACAATTGATATTCTCTTATAATTGTTTCCAGAAGTCAACAATCCTTCATTTTCTTTTTATGATCTTTATTTGACGAAAAATAAATGATGCCCTGAGATGCAAAAGATTGTATATTAGGGATCTGACAGAAAACATAATACCCTTACTGAACTTTTTATCATATATAAATACATATCTCTATCATTATATGTCATTAGATTTCATTTCAATTTATTTTTTAGTTTATAAAATAGATCTTCTTAGGCAATGTACATTGTTGGTGTTCATTCACACCAGACGAGATACACCTCTTTTAACCATAGTTAAATCTCTTGTAATTATTATCTGAAATAAAGTCAGAATCACTTATAGCCATTTTGAAATTGTAACGGCAACATTCCTGAGGATAAGGAGATAGGTTTTCAAACCCTAACCCTAAATCTCATTATATGGCAACTTGCTCTTCTCCTTTGGGCTCCATGGTTGTATTTTTATCTGGTGGTATTTTGGTGAGATTCTGGTGGGATCTGGATATCCTTACTTTGGGGCAGTGTAATTCTTGTCTCTATATCAAATGTCTATTTCTCAGCTCCTTACTTTAAAACAAGAGGAAAATGCCAACCGTATAAGATAATAATAGATGCCTTCATTCACAATTTGGACACTGAACAAAACACCCTTAAAAAATGTGCAGAAATTTCTGAAAGAAGGACATCCTCCTGGCCAACAAATTGCAAAGCCTTGAAAGAATTTAGCAAGAAGCAAGCTTTTCTCTATATTTGAGATTGATGGATTCGCTCAAATTTGGATTAGCTATTTTGTTTAAAACCTTTTCTTTCCAATGAAAATGTTATCTGAAGGGAATGTACTCAGTCTGCTTCTGTTTACATAACTAAAAACTGGGATAAATAAAAACCCCATACATCGAGAGTATATGCGAGTGCCTAGGAACAAATGGAATAAGAATTATTTTATTTTAAAATGAATAAACGAAAATGAGGGCAGCAAAGAAAGGATCAACATGATATACAAATCTACCAAAACATGGATAATATCTGTGTATAAAAACTTAAAAAAAAGAACAAAGGAACTCAAAAGAAGTCAAAAGAATCCAAATAAGAGTTAAACATATGCACACTTTGTTCATGGAGTTGAAGAAACTACATTGCTCTATAATTGTCCATGAATAAACCAAAGTCTAAACGATATTTATTTCTCAATGTATTTTGAAAACTGTATGGCAAATAAAAAGATTTCAGTGGTTAATACTAAGGTGTAGTTATGAAGATGTGTGATGCTAGTAGAAAGATAAATATGGTCTTGAATGTGTGTAAGTGTGATAGTTTGAATGTAATATAATATAATGAAAGTTTGAACATAATCTCATAGAAAATGGTACTATTAGGAGATGTGGAAGAGGAAATTTCAAACAGCTTATTGTAGACCCTGTATTGTAGTTAATAGTGTTGGCTCTAATGATGATATATAGTGAAAACGAGCAAGCTGAGGAAGAAAAAATATTTGAAAAGAAAAATCACCAGAAAATACAATAGAGCTAAGTCCTATGTTCGGGGAGGTAAATGGATTAACAAACAGAATAAATTGAATGGTGACTTTAGGGTAAAATCGCATCCTTCTAAAAATTTCAATCTTGAGAATGTAAATAAGGAAATATTAAAGACTAATAGGGGACACACCTTAGACCTAACACACTTGAGGATCTCTGATTTTGAGGCCATGCTGGGTTAGAGATCCAGTTTCAAGACAGCCAAGCTTAGGCCATGAAGGACAAAAAGCTGGGGAAGGTGTTAGTGAAGGAGGGAGAAATGTTCCAGCCCCAGCAAGCAACAGAAATTGGCAGCTTTGGCCAAGTGGTTCTGAATATAAGTTTAAGAACAGAAGAAAAGAATTATGGAATAAACCTTCCGAAGCTAGGCATGTGTCAGGGTGTCCCTGAATGGAGACCTAGCAGAAAGGCAATTGTGTGAAGTTCTAAAGTTGGAGCATGGATTGTTTTGGAGAATCCAAATGATAAAGAAACCAGAGTCATGAGATACCTGATGAATAAAGTTGATAATAGAGAGTAGAACTATCCCAAGAGAAAGAAGAGTGTTACAATCAACAAAACTGAACAGTGTTGGAGATCAGAAGAGCAGTTTGACATCATACATTGAAAATGCAGAATTTAGGGTTTGCCCAGTTGGTATTCAGTTTTCATGTCATCCAGTATTTCCTCACTAAGCTTACTTCTCTAGGTTTTGGAATGGTATTAAAAATCTTACACTATTATATGTTGAAAGTATACAATCTGATTTTTTTTAAATTTTTATTTTACAGGGGATTACAATTAAGAGACCACATGAATGTCAGAAGAGAATTTGAACTTCAGACTTTTAAACATCGATGAGACTGTTATAGACTATGGGGACTAAGAAGTTAAACTAAATGCATTTAGCGTTATGATATTTTTACAAGCTTATGGAAACTAGAAAGTAGAATATGGTAGTTTGAACGCAATTAGCTCACATAATTTCATATGGAGCTGCGCTATTAGTATTTGTGGCTTTGTTCGAGTAACTATGGCCTTGTTGAAGGAAGTTTGTCACTCTCAGGGTGGGATTTGAGTTTTCCTGTGCTCAAAAACCCACCCAGTGTTCTGCTCAGTCAACTTCTTATTGCCTGGAAAATGTTGGACACTTAGCAACTCTACCCCCAGGTCTGCTTGCATGCCTCCATGCTTCTCACCATGTGACAATGACCTGAACCTCTGAAACTGTAAGCAAGCCACCCTTAATTAAATCTTTTCCTTTATAAAATTTTCAGTGGTCATGGTGATTCTTAACAGCTCAAAGACAGTAAGGGAATCCATAAAGGCCATGTCAAAAATTTAACAATGATGGGGAGGCAGAAGACTCGACCTTGAAGGAGATATTTCCAAGCCTACAAGACTCAGAGAACAAGGAGAAAGAACGGAAGGTGAGTGTGTTCCAGCTGCTGCTCCTGATATGTTATATAAAATATGTACTTTGAGTACAACCTTGACATGAATTATAAATGAAAAAATAGTAAAAATGAAGTCAAAGGATAAATACTGACATAGAAAAATATTTTTTCTTTAAGATTTTTCATTCATTTTGCATACTGACCACAGTTTTTCTGCCCTCCTCTGTTCCTGTTCCCTCCTCCCAGTTCTCATCTACCCCATCTATCCTACCTTCTTCAGTCCTCATGCAGAAACCGGTAGGCCTCCCATGTGAGTCAAAAAGCATGGTTTATCAATTTGAAGCAGGACCAAGCGCTTCATCAAGAGTAGGTGAAACATGCCAGCATGAGGGATAGTTTACCAAAAGTCAGCTCAAGTGCCACGGACAGATCTTGATCCCACTACTAGGAGCCCTACAAGGTGACCAAGCTACACAACTGTTACTCACATACAGAGGGCCTAGGTAAGTCCTGTGCAGCCCCCACCCCTTGCTGTAGCCTTTGTGAGCTCCCATAAGCGCAGGTCAGCTGTTTCTGTGGGTTTCCCATAATGACTTGACCCTCCTGGCTCTTACAATCCCTCCTCCCTCTGTTAAACATCAGTCAGTGGATGAAGGCTCTTTGAGGATAGGATGTTCAATCATACTACAAGGACATTTGCTCAACAGTGTTTATAGCAGCATTATTTGTAATAGCCAGAACCTGAAAACAACCTAGATGCCCTTCAACCAATGAATAAAGAAAATGTGGTACAATTACACAATGGAGTATTATTCAGCTGTAAAAAATAATGACATCTTGGCACATGGAAGTAACTGGAAAAATCATCCTGAAGGAGGTAACCCAGTCCCCAAAAGACAAACATGATATGTACTCACTTATAAGTGGATGTACCTGTAAAGTAAAGGATAACCAGGCAGCAATCCACAGCCCCAGAAAAGTTAAGTTACAAGGAGGATCCAAAAAGTGATGAATAGATTTCCCTGGGAAGGGGGAAAAGATTAGGGTAAACTGGGGGAAAAGGAGGGGAGCATAGGATGGGGAAAAGGAAACATGAGGGATTAGGTTGGGCAGGTTGGACACAGGAGAGAGAGGGAGAGTAATGAAAGAGATATCTTTCTGGGGGAAGCATTTTGAGGTTAGAGAGAACCTGGTGCCAGGAAAACTCCAAGGAATCCACAAAAGTGGAGAAGGTACCTGTTCTGGCCTTCTCCTGTAATCAGATGGGTGACTGCTAATTGTCATCAAGGAAAAAAAAATAATTTTTACTCAAAGTTCTCTTATATTTAAAGCTAAAAACACAATCCACAAAATAAACCCAATTTCATTTTAAAGCTTACAATAAGCAAAATATTCTGAGTAACAATGGAAAAAAAAAGAACAATTAAGGGACATGTGAACAAAATGTATATATATATATATATCCACAAAAGATGCAGCTTACATGGTATGCCTCAAGTTTTTTAAAGAAATAGAAAGGCTGCTAATTTTCAAAATAGTTCAAAGATATGAACAGATATTTGTATACAAATGAATGGTGAACACCTGAGAGCCCCCATCTTATTTATCATTACAGAGGGAGAATCCACAGTAAAATACCATGCATGGCTTAAAATAAACAAGCATATTGACAAAGCAAAATTAAATCTCAGGTGCATACTCTATTCATTATGCAATCTGGAGGATTCAATCTTTTGGAGTCTCTTTCATATCTTAATTAACTGGGCTGTGATGAGATGCGAGTCTAAATATGCAGAATGTGTTTGGTAAAATACATTCAGTTGACTGTGAAATGAGCTATTATTACTGTGTACCTATGAAGCTATCAGGGAGGTGAAATTGTAAATGCTCGATGCACAGTGAACACTCACTTGTACACTATTGAGAAAGACATCAGAAGAGTTATTATCAATTAGACATAATAATAAAATAAATGCCAGAATATAGTGGTGTGTGTGTGTGTGTGTGTGTGTGTGTGTGTGTGTGTGTGTGTTGTTCCATGACTCATAAGTGGAAATCAAAGGACACCTTTGTGAAACTGTTTTATGTTTCTTTGTTTCCGATCATGTGGTATTCAGTGATTGAACTCTGGCTATCTGGCTCAGAAGCAAACATCAGTACATTCTGATTCTACGTTGTAAACCTATTTAACAGACTTAATTCATGTGCACACTAATTTACTTAGAAACCAATCAAGAAATGAAATGTTACAAATTAAATTAGGGACCTAAATATAACTTTAAATATGCATACTGTATCTATGGTAATGTGGAGTAAACTGTTAATGAATTATTTCAATGTTTGCCATTAAATGGCCTCAATTCAATAAAAATATTCACTATATAAATATTTCTTCATTTTCATTGCATCTGTTTCTGATGAGTCACTATAGAGAAGGGTGTTAAAGCTTCGAATTCTGAAGCTCTAAAAGACCCAAAATTGTAAAGTAACTCCCAATTGAAAGAAAAATTTAAAATGTCAACAGTTCTTTGGTGACAGTTTTAGTAAAGTATTTGAAGAAGCTTATTTTGGAAGGCCTTTTGGTCACCTCCAATTATTATGGCTGCCTTGGTTGTGGCAGCTGGCATGCAAACTTTGATTACACTGTCATTAAAATGACTTCTATATCATCTTTAATGCCATCAACACTCCATTTGCTTTCCACATTTCAACCTCAAGCTGGGAGAACACTCACAGAGGTATCTCTGAGGCTCCTAAGCTTCTTTCACACTTATAGGAGCTGGTGATTCAGAGGCAGTCTGAAATGCTGCTCTGCTTCAGCTCTGCTACATTACAGATCCTCCATGTGCTTTAGTCTTACTCCCAGTTCTGTTTCTCTCTTACCTTCTAAGAACAGAAAAGAATTGCATTTCAGTAGTTTCCCAGTGCAGTATGTGAGAAATGCTATTAAGGATGGCAATATTGAAAGATAGTCTCAAAACATATCCACAGAGCTGAGGCAGGGAAAATTCAATTATTTCATAATGTTACATAACTTCTTTAACCGACATGGATAAATTAAATCTATAGAACATGAGGTAAAGCCTGGAGACTCATCTCTGTGGACAGAAATCTAATGAAGAATTAAATCGCCCTGTCCCTGTCTATCTTTCTGTCTGTCTGTCTATCACTTTCTTTTTCTCTCTCTCTGTTCGGACATATGACTTGCAAAATAAGCTCAGAATTTCTGTTGGTATTAAGAAAAAAGAAAACTAGAAAAGTCATATCTTTAGAAAATAAAAAATTAAAATGAGTAAAGAAATAAATTTCATTCTTTTTTATTTTCCATTCAATTATTTACACTTCCTTCCCTCCTCCCAATCCCCTTTTGCTCCCCCACACCCCCTCCTCCATCTCCCACCCTGCTTGAGAGAGGGCAGGGAACCCTGCCCTGTGGGAAGTCCAAGGCCCTGCCCGCTACATCCAGGCCTAGGGAGCTGTGCATCTGTATAGTCTCTGGTCCCCCAAAGCCAGAACATACCGTAAAAACAAGTCCCAGTGCCTTTATCAATGGCTTCTCAGTCAGCCCCCATTGTCAGCCACAATCAGAGAGTCCGGTTTGATCACATGCTCATTCAGACCCGGTTCAGCTGGACTTGGTGAGCTCCCATTAGAACAGGTACACTGCCTCAGTTGGTGGACTAACTCCTCGTGGTCCTGACTTCTTTGCTCATCTTCTTCCTCCTTCTGCCTTTCAACTGGACCTTGGGAGCTCAGTCCATTCCTCTGATGATGGTTTCTGTCTCTAACTTCATCCATCACCGGATGAAGATTCTATGGTGATATTTGAGATAATCATCAGCGTGATAGTGGGGCAAGGACCGTTCAGGTACCCTCTCCTCTGCTGTCCAAAGACCTAGCTGGGAACATTCTTCAAAGGTCATTTTAATTTTAAATCTTATGCCAATTGCCCATGAAGTATTATATTTTATATGAACTATGTATGCATTTTGTCATTTAGTTTGTTTCCAACTTTAAGCAGAATAGACACTGCTGAGATTTCCGAACACCCTTAAATTTGGGGAGCTTTTCAATCACAGGTGCTATTGCTTTGAAAGTCTCATCCCACCAAAGCCTCCAATCTTTCACACCATAAACATTTCCTCCACATTTCATGACAGTCACAATGCTGGACAATTTTGATAGTTGTACGATGAATTCCGGTTAAATTCTAGTGATTTTTCACTGAGAATATCACATTGGATTAGGAGTCCCCCTTGTTATATAAAATGTCTTGAACACAATGAAGTTTCATAGTTTCTTCTTTATACATAGATATATGAGAATGTCCTTTTTAAAAAAGAATTACATTGATTCTGATTTTTGTAAGAATTTTATGTGTAGATGAAGCATACATAGATTATTCATAATAAAACATAAGATTTGTGCATTAGAGTTGAAAAATACTGAATAATGAAGTCATATAATCTGAAAATTAATTTAATTCATATTTGTAAATATTTTGAGTTAGACCACAAATAACAAATGGAATTTTACTTGGTGTCAAGGATTTTGCTATCTCTTAACTTTGATAATTTCCGTACACTGTTCACTACTCAATATCAGAAAACAGACATTGACTATTATGCTAACTTAGGGAGAGTCTCAGTATGAATTTGGAAATAGAAAAAGTCACTAATATTTATTGGCTTCCAAAGGAAAATATACCTTAATATTTGGAAGTGTTTTTTATCCACTTCAAGATATTTTTATTTTATTTTGTTCTCAAAAGTACCTGTAATACAGCTCTCTCTACTGAAAAACCAATTCTTATTTATAAATAAGAATATGGGCTTTTATATATGCACAAGAATTATACACTGGAAGTATTTCCTCCATATTAATGCTTTACAAGGATGGTAATATCTTAGGATTTTAAAAACATCCAAGAATAAATATAAATATGGAAAAGTGCCTCATTGCCACATGTAGACCAAATAAAACAAAACAAAAACAAGAAAACAAACAAAAATAAATAAAACAAACAGTTTATGTGAATAATGTAATCATGGTTCATATTTTCCAGATATTCTTTATGAATAAACTGTTGCAGTGAGGTATGCATCAGGGAAAGCAGTCTATCAAGTAAAGGGAAGTAGAGGTTGGAGAACTGGGGCTGTGCACATGAGATGCAGTGTTCAGAAATTTCAGGGCTGTGTATTCCATCTTTCACAGTCTTAGTAAATTGTTCTTTCTATATAAAAACCCAGGCAGTTTAGTATTTGCATCTTCATCTATATATCTTTTATATGTTGTTTATTTAACTTGGCTAAAATTGTATGTGACATTGTAAAGAAGTGATGAATGTGGATATCATCATCTGTGCTTACAATTGTGTAATCATTGGACTTACTTTATCAAGTGAAAGAAATCTCTCTTGACTCCAGTGTTGTCTGGATTATATATTTTTATCAGCAGTGTTTAAAGCAACTATTCCTATAGTAGATAAATATCATGTGTCACTGTCTTTAGTTTTTGTCATTGTTTGTGTTCCTGGGGTTTGTTTAATCTCTTATTCTATTTTTCTGATAAGTGTTCTATTATTTACTTAATAATAGAATATAAACTATGTATAATCTTAATAAATTGTATTGACATGTATATATATATAATTCATTATATTTTTGTTTTGAAATATCTAGGTTATAGTCAATTCTATACATTTTTTTATTTTTGTACAGTATGCCATTTCTGACATATCTTAAATTTACATTTTATTCTCTTTGTATTATCTTTATATTGAATAATGTAGTAAAATAAAATTTTGATATAAGTACACTAGAGTGTATTGGAGAACATTTAATGGGATTGCATTGACTAAATATTATCTTGACATTCATATTTGTTTTTTATTCTTAGGTGTGGCCATTAATACTTGCATGTATTACATAGTAAGGTCATATTGTAGAATGCTAAATATATTTACTATTAAAATACGTTAGATCTTAATATGACAAGTATATAAGAAGTTATTTATAACTTTTCTTATACCCACAAGCTACTTTTCTGTTATTATTTGCCTTTTTTATTTTTTATAACATCATTCTAAAATCATTTGTAGCTTTGTACAAGTTTAGCAATACACCCATAAGGAATCCTTCCAATCTATACTGAATGTTCTTAAATTCACTAGCAATGCACACAGCCTAGAAGAAGAGCAAATGATAGAATTTTGTCACATTTAGTCTAAGATCAGAATTATCAAAAATCAATCTGGGTATTCTCAATACTCACATATTTATAGATTTATATTGTCAGAAATAAAGGTAAAACTATACCTATACATACTTATGAGGTTTTTGACATCATTGGAAAATTTATTTGCCTTCTCTTTAATCTGGAAAATTTCCCAGGAGGAATATTGGAGCAAGTACATAATACATCTCATTTGTTTCTTTTTCTGCAAAGATTACAGTTCATGATTTTGCTCATGAGCAGAAAACAGTCATTTTCTCTTCAGCCATAGACATCTAAACATTCTTGGTAGGAGTATAAGCCTTGAACATGTTTTTCTATTATAGCCAGACTTTTTTTCTTTCTCTTCCTTTTGTTGATCATGTTCAATGTGGCTACTATTTTATGATCCTGACATTTCCAGTTAAAAGGTTAAAAAAAATTGCCCAATTCATCTTGGCTGGTTAAAAGTTATAGTGGCTAAAGAGACTGTTTTGAAGTTATTTATTCAATGAACAATAGATGAAAATTTAGTTTTATACACACACCCACAAGAAAAACTATAATTCTTTAAAACTATTCTCCCAAAAGAAGGGTTTGAAGAATTTCCTCAGAAATGATGACAATATGTCAAATATCTCCTTGAAAATCACAGTGTGGTCAATGGCAAACAATTTTCAATGACCCATAGAAGAGTTTTGACTTTATAAGCAATATTGTAAATTCATAGTTTTGCTATACTGTGTAGAAAAAAAGCTTTCATCTGTCCACTTCTAATTTAATAGAATGCACTTCTCTTCCCTGAAAAGCACTAGAGGTAATGACCTGAATTATACTTCTTTGGCACTACATCAGAAAGAATGAGAAAGAGCTCTGGGGCTGTGTATACAATGGGACACAGTTCACTCATTGACAAAATGACATTTCCTTTAAACTGTAGTAGCACAAGTGTTTCAAAGCATCTAGGCATTGTATAATATGACACCTAAAAGCATGTTTTGAAAAGTAAATATAATACTATATTTTGATGATATTCAGTAGATTACAGTTGAAATGAAAAGCTAGTTAAAGGCATAATATTCTAAAAATGTGTTGTTAACATATACCCAGTCACAGAGGAGGCTTGAAGGAAAGAGCATCATTCTTATGGACTCTAGAAAATTTTATGTCTTGGAACTTTATCTGTATCTTACATGTGTGTGATGTTCAAAGCTATCATATGAGCCCCAATTCACTAGTATGAATTTTCTATGAGGGCATTTGCAAAAAGTGGAACTCCATATTTATTCACTCTAAAGGAGAATCAAAGATAAATGACAGTCCCAATGATGTAATAAGTAACTTGGAATTTTCTGTGCACAGTAATATTATAAAGTTAAACAAAAATTAACCTAGCTGATATATAATAGTTAGAAGTGCTTTGATTAGTTTAGGTTATTCTGTCACATTTTTGCTAGACTGAGTATCTGATAAATGTTCTAGAATATCCATCCTTTTGGTAATAGAGAAGGCAGAGGAATTCCAGACTGTAGAGAGCCCAAAGGTTGGATAACCTTGTTGACAGCTCTTGGATCTGTTACCAATGTCCATTAATCAGATTTCATTTTTAACAACAAATACAGGAGAATTCCAAAAGCCAGTTTATTCTTCAATATGGTGAGCATCCATTTGCTCCTTTACCAGTTGTTCTAAAGCCTGCAGTTTGTCTTCCATTAAAGGCTATTGTTTAACCCATATGGGTTTCTCAATTAAACATTTTAAAGGCAAGATTGTTAGTACCTCTGAAGGTTTGCTAGTTGCTTTGTGTTCTTGTACAGCCTGAATGGGTGATGACCTTGTTTATAATATTTTATAATATCCTTCTCAGATCCATGAGTTTTAGGAACTGCAGGAATGTTAATCTGGGCATTCCATTGCTGCAATAGGTCATGATCCCATAAATTCACATCAATATTAGCTACGTATGGCCTCAGTCTTCATTTCTGTCCTTCTGGCTCTATGAATTCAACCCATCTAATGCTTTGTTTTACTTGAGATAGGGTTCCAATTTTTATGAGTTGAATATCTGCCTCTTGAAGAGACAAATCTGGATGCCAAAATTTTAGAGTACTGATGGTCACATCTGCAATGTGTCTAATAATCCCTCAATTGCAATGTAATTTATATGCACTCTTAGCTTTAGTCTTTAATCATTTATAGAAGTCTGTCAAAATATGCATTTTTTATTTCCTACTGGAGATTTTGACTCATCCTCAAGGTCTATTTCATCACTCAGAACAGAACGGTATGTTTTTTTTTTCTTCTGTAAGCACTGGATTGTTTAATTTTTCTGGTGAGACATGTTCTCCATGGTAACTTGGAATGACTAGGCCTTCCCAAGGAGGATTATTATAAGTAGGCCCTGTGAAGGCAAACTTTTTTTCTATCCTTTTCTAGTAAAGGTATAGTGACGAAGCAATCCTTTGGCAACAGAAAAGGCAGAGAAATTCCAGATTGTAGAGGGCCCATAGGTTGAATAACCTTGTTGATAACTTTGAGATCTGTCACAATTCTCCATTTTCCAGATTTCTTTTTAACAACAAATGCAGGAGAATTTCAAGGACTGGTACATTCTTCAATATGTTGAGCATCTACTCGTTCTTATACCAGCTGTTCTAAAGCCTGCAAATTTTTCTCAGCTAGAGGCCACTACTTAAACCATATTGGTCTCCATTTAACCATTTTAAAGGTAGGGCTGTTGGTACCTCTGAAGGTTTATCAATTTCTTTGTGTTCTTGTACAGCCCAAATGGCCGGTGACTGTCATTTATAATATCTTCTAATATTTTTCTCAGAAACATAAGTTTTGGGGGCTGTAGGAAATTTAATCTGGGTATCGCATTGCTACAATAGGTCTTGATCCCACAGAATCATTGCAATGTTGTCTAAATATGGCCTCTTTCTTCCTGTTTACCCTCTGGCCCTATGCATTCAACCCATCTTGTGCTTTGTTTTACCCAAGATGGGGTTCCAGTTCCCAGGAACTGAACATCTACTTCTTGAAGATGCCAATTCAGATGCCAAGATTCTGGAGTGATCATGATCACATCCACACCTTTACCTATCAGACCAATAATGACAGTGCCATTTATACACATTCTTAACTTTGGTCTTTGATCATTTATAGAAGTCTGCCAGAATATATGTTTACTATATTCTACTGGAGTTTTTGACTCATCCTCCACGTTTATCCCATCATTCATATCAGTATTGTTTTTAATAGTGATCATTTCCTTTCCCTCTATGGATCTCCTAGACCTCTAGCATCACATAGTAGTAGCTCTCAAAAGTACTGAAGAAATTCTAACTAGGATACCTAATATGTATGTGCATATATTTTACATTTAATAAAGAATTTTTGGAAATTGGGAAAGACTGTTTCATATCTATAGAATTAAGGATTTTGTGGATTTGCTTTTGTTTCATACAAGATTTTCCCCATTTCTTCATTATTAATAAATCACATGTAATTCATGTCTCTAGCTATATATTTCAGACAATTAACGGTTCAATCTCTGGCAAGATAAGACATGATAAAATTGGCTAGTTCCCCACTTTAAAGAATTAAGTGGATTAAAGAAACTTGTGTACAACAATTTGAATGTCCTGTTTGGAATACAAATGGAGACACAGCTTGGGAGTCTTTATGACCATCTTAGTGGCATATAAGGAAATGTTTCTCATAATAAAACATTTGTATCTTTGATGTGGAAGTACCCTCTCTGTGCTCTAATTACCATGAATGAATAAAGAAACCGCCTTGGCCTGTTGATATGGCAGAATGTAGGTAGGCAGGGAAGATGGAACTGAATGCTGGGAGAAGAAAAGAGTCAGGGAGATGCCCTGGATGCACTATCAGAGATAGACATGCTTGAACTTTGCTGGTAGGCAATGTCCTTGTGGTGATAAACAGATTAATAGAAATGGGTTAAATTAAGATGTAAGAGTTAGCCAATAAGAAGTTAGAGCTAATGAACCAAGCATTAATTTAATTAATAAGGTTTCGGTTCTTGGTGGCTGGGACAAACAAGTGGCCCCTCCTCCTACATATCTTCATATAAATAAGATTATTTTCTTATTTACAAATTTGGCTAAGTATTTTGAAGCAGTTTTCAGATTCAATTAAGTATTCTATTGGCATGTTCTTTTAGATCGATAATCCTGTTTAGCTAAACTCTTTGATGACATTTGTTTTATGGATAAAATCAACATGTGAAGAAAATGCAGACATAAAGATAATAGAAAGAAGAATTAGTTCTCTTAGGATTGAGCCAAATCATCTGCTTCCTAATATGTGAAATTAATAATGAGGAAAAACTGTAGTTTTACCATTTCAATAAGAAATTTATTTCATTGTGAAGACAGCATTGGGTCTGAATAAGATTCACTTTGGCTCTTTTCCCTTAAAGCCAATAAAACTGAAGTTTGTACAGTTTCAATTAAAAGTGAAACAGCCTAGACACAAGTTTAGTCTTTCTGGACAATTAACAGTTTAAAACTGATTAAATTTTGACATAAATAGGCTGTAGATTTATACGTATATTTGTATATAACTATTTAAATATAGACTTTCTTATTGAACATCTTGTATCAAGAATAGATTAACAACTAATTGTTAATAATTATGCATAATACTTATGAATCATATACAGTATATAACTGGTTAAAGCAGTTTTCAAATACAAATAATGTTAAGCTTTTTGGTCAACCAACAAAGAGCATAGAGTAGTAAACTGTTAGTCTTGAAATCATTAAACTAATAAAATTTAGACTTCATTAAACTTCATTAAAGTAATGTAAGATGAAACAACAAAATAACTGTGGGAGAAATAGAACTAATGTAAATCAAGTTTCCACTGTTTCAGGGCCCTTAGTTTGAACAAACACAGTAGTTTTACACATGAGGAATTGGACTCAAGTAAAGGGTAGCATCTATCTATCTCTCCATATATATACATATATGTATATATATGAGACGGTGGTGGGTTAGACATTAATGGCTAGGCTCATAACCAAAAGCATAAGGGAGTGAGTCTGTGAACAAAGCAATGTCTTATTTTGCCATTTGTCCTCATACAAATAAAGGAAAGTTATTTGTAATACTTCAAGTTTAAAGATGAAATATTTCAAAGTTCTTTGTAGTCTTTAATGTTTAAAGATTTATGTTTACCACAGATAAAAGGATAAAATATGGAATAAATGCCAGTGAACTGATTCCTGTTCAATATGTTATACACATTTGTGTAATAGCTATTTCACCAAAACATATATGTACTTTAACCATATTAAAACAATCTTATAGACTTATTTTTAAATAGTAAGCATAATTTGATAAAATTATCCATAATAAAGGAATGACTTTCCTAAATTAAATATTGCTGTGGACACAAATTAAAAAAAAACTGTTAGAGATATTATGAAATAAATTCAATAAAATGTTCTTCAGAATTCATTATGGGTTAAACCTCTTGACAAATCCCCTGCGGGATTTCAAAACAGTAAGAACTGCTCTAATTCATTTGTCTGGGTATTTATAGGGAAGGAGAGAGAGAAACAGCACATCTCATATACTTAAGACTGTCTCTCTTGAGGCACACAAATTTAAAAAAACAGAACCAAACAACTAGAGAAACACAAATAGGAGAGCAAGCACACACACACACACACACACACACACACACACACACACAAATACAGACATACATACAGAAAGAGAAAGAATGACAGAGTGCAAAAGGGAGAGTGAGCAAGTGAGCAGGGGGAGAGAGAGAGAGAGAGAGAGAGAGAGAGAGAGAGAGAGAGAGAAGGGGACTGAGGATAGGGGAATAATGGGCAGAGTAAATGTTCTATTGAAGTAAAACTTTTTTTCTTCTTCTTTTTGTAGACATCCTGACATTACTGATGCAAAATGGTAAACTGGTAATAAACACTCCATTTACATGAAGAATTGCCCGAATGCCCCCACACATCCTGCTTTTCATGCGCATTGCAATGTTTCCAATTGTAGTGCAACATATGCTAAATGCTAAATGCTTGAGCTGAAAAATGATTTAAACAAAATAGAAAAGATTTTTTAAACATTTATTTTGCACTTTCTAGGATTCATTTAATTGGCAGATGTTCCAACATGCAGAACAAAGTAGCTTAACTAGCTAGTGGAAAGAACAATGCCTAAGAAAGCTAGGGGGATAAAACACTTCTTACCTTGTGGAACTTAGAAGTAGAAAGCAAACAAGTAAGTAAGCATTAAATAAAACTTCAGAGGAAATCTAATAGTTAAAATAGTGAAGGACTTCCAAATTCCTTCAGGTACTGGCAGTAAATGATGTATCGATTTTGCTGTTAAACTGCACAGCTGTAACCAACACATTAGACATGGAAGATAAAAGCAATGCCTAAAAGCACCTTATTTCATCTGTCACACCTGAGGCACTGCCTTCTTCAGACTTTTAGTGTATTAGCACAGAAAATCAATTAGGTAAAGAACTAAACAAATGAAGGGAGAATGAAAAGGGCCTCATTCACAAAGTGCCAGGATGTCAACAAGCCCAGGAGACTTCAGTGAGCTGTGCGCTATCTCCAAATAAACCATAACAACTCCTTCTGAACTTATAAAAGTGACCAATTATATTTCAAAGATTCCACTAAACATATTTTTGAAGGTCCGCCACCATTAAGCAGCACTAAATTGATTATGGGCAAAAATGAGCCATCTATAAAAATATACATTAAATGATTATCTTTTAACCTTAAGTTTAGTATGAATACAGCTTTAAAGCCCTAATTATTCTCTGTCAAAAAAAAAAACTCACGAAAGTGCATTATGAGTTTGCCGATAGTGTTTCAGATTGACAATACAAATGAATTCTCATAAAAGGCTACTGCCATTTAACATTTCTATGCCCAAGTTGAATGCTTCTGCATGGTCCCAAATTCACAGAACAATTTTAGAGATTAATCTCCTCTACCATTTCAAGTGTTATCACAAAAATGAAAGTACTCCCACTTATGTGGAAAATACCTAAGCATAAGTGTGGATTTTTCACATTTTCCATACTATATTAATTAATCATTTTTATGGGACAGTTGTCTTCCCAGTAAGATAATAAGTTACTTCTTGAAAGATATTGCAAAATGTCTCAAACAGAATTTATGGAAGCTAAAGTTTTATGGCTTCATATACCCAATTTATAAAAGTATTTCTCCTTTGTCTCATTATTTCTTGGGTCACTAGTATGTATCAACTCACCATTTTATATCCCCAACTCTTCATCATACCTATAAATAGCTATTACACTAGAATTCCAGTTTTTGCCTTTCTTCTTTATCAGTATTAGTTTTTGATCCAAAGCAAGTGTTCCATGATCAGTTCCATGAACTCCAGTCCAAGCACAACTGTTATCCTCTGCCGCTACCTCTGTGTTCAACTAACAGAAGCAACTCAGGAGAAGACTTTTTTAATTTTCGTTTTTGCTTTCTATTTATTTTTATAAATATATCTCAAACACAGCCACTCCTCCCTCATCTCCTCCTATCCCTTACTAAGTTTCCTATCCCTTAAATCTACTCCTCTTCCATTTTCCTTTAGAAAAGAAGAGGACTCCCTGGGATAGCAACTGAACATGGCATTACAAAGTTATTTGGCTCACACTTCACAGCTGGAATATTGCAGCAGTAGAACTTTGGGTGTCTGGTCTTCATACTGCATGAGGAAAACATTGGCAAAATCGATACTCAGCTTGCCTTCTCTTTTTTATTTTCAATGAAACAGCATTATTCAAACTTCCAAATTCTGTGACTCCATAACAGGATTCCTCATTTCTAGGCATCTCCCACACCATATAATTATTTTTGCATTAATTCATAACTATAATTTTTACTTTATTTTATATTTATATATAAATTTTATATTTATACAAAATATAAATTATGTTTGGAGATGGAGGTTTGCCAAAGGAGTCGTGACCCACAGGTTGAGAACCACTGGTCTAGAAGTGTGGGTTAGTCTTCTCACCTCACTTAATCTGATCTAGAAAACCATCAGAAATATACCCATAGCTTTTCATCATGGTGACTCTGTCTGTGTTAAGTTCATAATAAATATAATCTATCATATAGCTAGTGTATGAGAATCTTCCCGAAATTCATGCCTGTTTGTATAACTTTTGAATTGCCATATTGAAAAATATGGAAGCAATTTGTAGTACTAATCATGAGTTTTAAATATTGTATAATTGATCATGTGCACTATCCACTAATAATCCAGAGATGAAATCATCTTTCATGGTACTGTATGTATTTTCGCAAGAGTAAGATACTCAGAAATTCCTTTTCTGAATGTTTTTTTAATATTTAAAAGATTTCCAATTCAAATATGTTCTAGTCATATTCTTTCTCTCCCCCAAGTCTCCCCAAATCTTCTCCTGTTCTCAACTCACCCAACTTTAAGTTGTTTTCAATAAACAAACAAAAATCCAGTACAACAAACTACCCCCAAACAAGACAATGAACTAAAACCATACCCAAAGTCAGTAAACAAGCAAACAAAAAACAACCAACAAACTACAATCATATTAAAAACACACAGAGAAAACTATGGAGTGTGTTATTCAACAATTCATGAACCATGAGGCATGTCCTGAAGTGGCTGAAATACACAGTGCCACTCTGTTAGACACAACTAATATTTTTCCCTCTATCAGCAGGCATAAGTGACTGATCAGTTGTTAACTTTTATCCTAGCCAATAGGTTTTCATTCATTTATTCTTTACAAAAAAAAAAATAACAAAACAACATGAATAGCAAAAAACAAAACCTACCACATCAAAGTTAGGCAAGACAAAGATCTGTTCAACAGAAAGAACAGATTCCAAGAGAAGACACAAAATTCAGAGACCCACTCATTCACGTACTTTGGAGTTCTATGAAAACAGTAATTGGAAGTCATAATGTATATACACAGGACCCACTGCATACCCATGATTACCCTTTGCATGTGACTCCAGAATCTGGAGTTCATGTGATTTTTGCTCATACTGATTTAGAGAGCCTTGTTTTCTTGATTTCCTCACTTCCCTCTGACTCTTACACTCTTACCACTTCATTTTTCTTTTTTCACAGGGTTCCTTGATTACTGAAGGGACAGGTTTTATGGAGACATACCACTGAAGACTCAATGTTCCAAGGTTTCTCATTCTCTGCATGTCTGGCTACATGTCTTTATATTCCCATCTGTTTCAGGAGCTCCTTTTATGATGATGGCTGAACATTCCTTCTCTGATGATGACTGAACAATGATGATCTACTGATCTAAGATCATACTAGAATATATTGAGTCATTCTCTCTCTCTCTCTCTCTCTCTCTATATATATATATATATATATATATATATATATATATATATATAATTTTTGACCAGTATTATTTGTTTTTTCCCTATGTCCCTGGGCTATGTAGCCTCAAGTTCTTGGTCATCCAAAGAGAATCAAATTATGGGTTCATTCTCATGGATGCAACATGAAGCACATAAAATCTTTTTATTTTAGTAAAAGCTAAATCTGTCATGCAGTGGGCTACATGACCTCAAACTATCTGCATGTGTGGTGGTGGGAATCTCCATGCTCTCCTGCCTGTGCACACCTAGCAAACCCGATCCAGTACAGGCAGGGGAGGGGAGTAACTGATTCACTATGAACTCTCAGCTACTTTCCTCCTAACCCCAAGCAGACAATGAGCATGTTATAAGCACCTCTGTGGTAGTATCAAGCACTCTTTGGGTATATGACAAATAATGATATAGCTGGATCTTGAGGTAGATCAATACCCATCTTACTAAGGAACTTCAATCATGCCAAAAGCGATCCATAGATTCATTGCAATTCCCATGAAAATTCCAACAAAATTCTTCAAAATTCTTTAAAAGACAATATTAGCTTCATACAAAAAAAAAGAAAAACTGAATAGTTAAAAACAATCCTGACTATTAAAGGGCTGTGAAAGGTGTCACCACCCCTGTTTTCAACTTTTCCTATAAAGCTATAGTAATAAAAACAACAGCATGATATTGTCAAAAAAACAGACATATTGATCATTGGAATCAAATTGAAGACTCAGAAATAACTCTACACACCTACGGAAAACTGATTTTTGATAAAGAGGCAAACAGTACACACTGGGCAAAAGACCATCTTCAACATGGTGCTGAACAAATTGCTTGTTGAATAATGAAGACAGATCCAACTTGTGACCCTGCCCAGAACTCAACTTTAAATGAATCAAAGACTACTACATAAACCAGAAACAATGAATGTGATAGAAAGGAAAGTGGAAAAGAACATTGAGCTCAATAGCACAGGAAAATTTTTTCACTCTAAACACTATTACCACAGGAACAAAAACAACATTTCATAAAAGGGACCTCATGAAACTGAGTAATTTCTATAAGGCAAAGGGCACTGTCATTCAGATTAGGTGGCATTCTACAAAATGGGAAAAGATTCTTAAGAATTTCACATTCATTAGGGGGCTAATATCTAATATATACTAAGAACACAAGAAACTAGATATCAAGAAAACAATGTTCCCCCAAATAGGACATGAATCTAAACAGAGACTTTTCTGTAGAGAAAAGTAAAATGGCTGCAAACACAAATATATATTCAACATTTTTAATTATGAAGGAAATGTGAATTAAAAATACTTGGAGGTTTCATTTTGCAGCTATCAGAATAACTAAGATCAACAAAACTATTGGCAATTCGTTCTGGCAAGAATGTTGAGTTAGAACCAACATACATTGTTGGTGGCAGTCAAACTTATACAGCCAATATGGAAATCAGTGTATCAAATCCTCAGAAATTTCACACACACACACACACACACACACACACACACACACATATATATATATATATATATAATGTATATTTTACCTTTGCCTAGTTTTCGTTGTCAATATCACATAAGGTTGCTTGCAGTCCCATGTTTTGAAAATTCTTCTTTCATTGGCATCAGCTTAACACTTGCTCTGAGATTAAAAATGCAATTTATCCAGAAGTCTCACATGTATCCAGAGATAAACACAAATAAACATCATGATTCATCATCTGAAAGTAAACAAGTTATTAATTGTGGTACCTTCAGCCCATCTAGTCAAGCTTGTCCTGAGTCCAAAATATGTAAAAGCCCAGCTTTCACAGGAATGACTTAATGATTTAACAAAGAATATTAAAAGCCAAGCAAAACAAGTGACTAAGTGAATTCAGGTATCAGCAACAAGGCTGGTAGATGACTGAAATTGTCAATCAGAACCGATTATTTTCCACACACAAAAAAATCACATGTTAATGTCTCCTCTGAAAAAAAACATTTTGTGAACTGGGAGAAAATGTGTTATTAATTGGCCTCCAAGTTACATTATTTCAACAGGTCTGTTGGAAATGAACAGCAACAAATTCTCATGAAGGAAAAAAGCCTCATGAAAGAAAAGAAAATTCTCATGAAAGAACAAATAGGATCTGAGGATGGATCTCTAGGTAAGAAGCAAGCCTGGTAAAATCACTCCCTAAAGCAAAGCACCATTTGGGAAGCAGATATAGAAATGGGACAACTGTTTTCCCAGATTCTAATAGTCACCGGTGCTGGACATTGAAAGGTCATTGTCCATGGATCTGAAGTGCTTGGTCTTATTTCCATATATAAAACGGGCAGCACTAACAGCCACATCATAAGCATTTGGAACTCTGCAACATTACCAAATATTTAAAGCGTAAAGATTTATTCGTCTTACAGTAGTGGGTTAAGCATACTTCCCATTTTAAATATTAAAAACTCATTATTTCTGTGACACCCATACTCCAATAAGCCAAGGCATTAAAAAAGGAAAAGGAAGAAATAATTTGTGTAGTTTTATTTTCTAGAACATCTCAAGATTATTTTGTTTTTTTTTTCTTGAACTGAATAAAGCATCTGAACCTTTTCTTCTTGCAAAAGAAAATGTAATGCAGTTGAAATATAAACAACCATCTTCAATTTTTTTTTGTTTTTTTTTTTTTTTGTTTTTCGAGACAGGGTTTCTCTTCAATTTTTTTTTATTGAGAAAAGGAAAAAAACTATCTGCCTCCTCCCAGCCTCCCATTTCCCTCCCCCCTCCTACCACCCTTCTCCCCCTCCCCCCACTCCTCTCCCCCTCCCTCTCCAGTCCAAAGAACTGTCAGGGTTCCCTGCTCTGTGGAAAGTCCAAGGTCCGCCCCCCTCCGTCCATTTCTAGGAAGGTGAACATCCAAACTGGCTAGGCTCCCACAACGCCAGCACAACAGACTGTTAAATGATATCACAAGGCACACTCACATTTCTAGATGACGGGTAAGTTCCCATGGCTTTTTCATTGCTGAGAAATTGGAGCTCTTATTTGTGCTCCAGTGAAATGAACTCACAGAACAGTTTCTGAGAGATCCCTCATCTCATGCCCAGTGTCATTTGTCAACTCTCTGTAGACCATAGGCTTCTCTTTGAACAACTTCACCTCCCTAAACATCTCTGAATTGGACTTTTCCTTGCAATTTGATTATCGAATGGTGGGATCCTGTATTTTCTCCATTGTTTTTTTTTTCCTCCAAAGTTAAAACATTGGAGGTAATTTGTAGTAATAGGAGCGGCGGGGCTGCGTCCCCAGCACCCTGGCCACCTGGCTAGCTTATGCTCCGAAATAACAACACACAAACTGTATTCTTTTAAACACTGCTTGGCCCATTTCTATCTAGCCTCTTCTAGGCTAATTCTCACATATTAATTTAGCCCATTTCTAATCATCTGTGTAGCGCCCTTAGGTGCGCTTACCGGGAAGATTCTAGCCTATGTCCATCCTGGGTCGGAGCTTCATCACATGTGCCCCCGAGAGCTGAGCTATGGCGTCTCTCTGAGTTGTCTGCCCCCAAGAGGAGAGCTGTCAAGTCTGAGCTCACTTCCTCTTCCTTCCAGCATTCTGTTCTGTTTACTCCTCCCACCTATGTTTTAACCTATGAGGCCAAGCAATTTCTTTATTACTTAACCAATGACCTTTTTCCATCAGTAATTGTGCAGATACCCATTTACAGTTCCCTATGGACCATGGAGTTTCATACTGACACACTTCTACACAGCTGGCATTTTCATCAGGTTACAGGCTCACATAGTTCCTAATTTTTCCTTCTTGACATCTTCCCTCATTTTTTCTACTTTCTGTCTAAACCCCATTGTATATTTTATTCATTTCTTCTCCCATTTCAAACATTCAGGTATTAGGCAGCAGTATCTCAGTTACTATATATTTTTCTTCACGGTGAAAAATGTCACAATACAATAATGTGTAGGAATTCTTCAATTTATATGCACAGAGAACCACAAGAAAATAGTTTCATAAAAGTAACTGTAATTAAATTCACTGTGATAAAATTAATTGAATATTAATCAACTTCCTCAATTGTTTTACCTGATCTCTTATCATTTTTATTACAATGATGTAACTAGTCTTTAATTCTAACTTTCTGCTTCCTCACTCTTGAATCAGTGAGAAAGACCTTTAGAATAAAAGTGATCTGGACCTAAGGAAATAGCTCATCAATCCAGAATTGCCTTTTTTATGGGTTAATCGGTTAAAGTCAACTATTCTCCACCAACAAATTGTCAAACGTATAGTCATTTAGAGCTGTAGTTCTTTTAACTTAATGACTTAGGCTACTACCTACAGTCCAGCTGACTTGTTTATTTTGCTGAAGAAAATTTATAGAAAACAAAAATAAGTACATTAAAAAGTGAAAAACAAATCAAAAGAAAACACCACCTATACATCTCTATACCTAGCTCATTTGCTCTTCTTCCTTTTCTTCCCACACATCTTTCACATTGGTTCCCTCTCACCATTCCATTTCTCATCCCAGTCTCTATGCTTCCCCTTAAAACTTCCCCTAATCCTACTTATTATTTTTCTTTGAGAAACAACCACTAAATCACTAACTGAGAGAAAGCAGCCATAATATACAACTCAAAGAGCTCAGGACTAATGTTCTATTTCTGTAGCTGTCACAAATACCCTGACAGAAAGTAACATAGAGATAGAAAGCGTTTATTTCGCTTGCAATTAATAGGTTAAAGTCCATTATAGCAGAGAAGGCAGGATCTCAAAGCCTGGGCTCACAATGCTATCCACTTACAAAGACATGAAAGTCATTGTACTGTTGGTTTGTTAACTTTCAAGCTTGGTATTTCAGGGTCTACCCCATTAAATGGTAACACTCAAGGCAGTACTTAACACATCAGTTAACCCTGAAAACAGTTCTCCCACAGACAAGCCCACTGGCGAAAAGCTTCTTAATAAGTTCTCTAAAAAGTATCTCCTCCTGGGAGGTTCCAGCTTGTGGTGAGTTGACATTTAAAACTAACCTTCATAATCTACTCCTTGTCAAAGTAACAAACATAAACACACCTACCTCCAAAACACACACACATACTTAAAACAAACTTTCTAGCCCTATTCACATTTTCAGGTTAAACTCAAGATTTAAAAGTACCAAGTCTTGGAAGGTGAACATCCAAACTGGCTAGGCTCCCACATGGACAGAGGGGGGAGGACCTTGGACTTCCCACAGGGCAGAGAACCCTGACTGCTCTTTGGACTGGAGGGGGGGGGGGAAGTGGGGGGAGGGGGGCAAGGGTGGGAGGAGGGGGAGGGAAATGGGAGGCTGGGAGGAGGGGGAAACTGTTTTTTCCCTTTTCTCAATAAAAAAAAATAAAATTAAATTAAAAAAGAAGCTAAATAAAGCAACATAAACCTAAAAAGAAAAAGTACCAAGTCTTTAAAAATTCCAATCATTTAACAGTCAGTTCCAGTAAAATAAAAACAAGTTACAAACTTCATTTCCTAAAAGAGAAGAATGGAGGCATCATAAAACAATTACATCCTAACAAAACCAAAACTCAACAAGGGGAGTACCAAATCCTGCAGCTCAATGGTTTTCATGCGGGTCTCATGTTCAGGTCTCCAAAGGGCATGGGCAGCCCCCTTCTCTAGCTCTGGATTGCTTCTCTCTTAGGTCAGCTCCACTTCACACCAGCAGTTCTCTCTCAGAGACCAACTGTCCTGCCAGTTATAACATTTTGTGGTCCACATTACACTTGAGGTTTAAAACTTACCAATGACTTTTCAGGATCTCTGCTCAGTGTTTCCATCTACATGTCTAACTCTAAGAGACAGTATAAGTCAGACATGATGTATGTTCACGAAGTCTACAGTATGTTAAGAGATTAAAGGTTAATGAAAAAAAAAAGTACTGAACAATTTGTCAAGGGGTAACTTTTTATTTATTTATTTTTTGATGAACCTTCATACTCTTTTCCTTAATAGCTTTACTAATTTAAAATGACAACTAATAGTAAATATGTAAGGATCCTTTGGACAACATTTGTGGAGCACATATGTGCAAATACAGGCAGATATCAGTTAAACTGTGAGAGCGAATATATTTTATTGAATTTTTGTTTATTACTTTTTATTGTTTTTAAATTATTTAAATTATTTCTTCTTTTTTGAAATTATGTAATTAGATCACTTTCTCCATCTATTTCGCTTCTCAAACCTTCCAGTACACTCTTCCTTGATCCTCTTCAAATTCATGACCTTTTATTTAATTAATTGTTATTACATACACATATGTATGTGCATATATACATACACACAAGTGTACATATACTTATATTTGATATACATTTTCTAATGTATAATTATACTGATAAAGTTTATATGAGTTCATAATAGG
The DNA here is from genome assembly GCF_018167655.1 of Microtus oregoni. NCBI lineage: Eukaryota > Metazoa > Chordata > Mammalia > Rodentia > Cricetidae > Microtus > Microtus oregoni. Next base: position 18,759,114 of record NW_024543076.1, read on the forward strand.
TTTATATTCCTTTGAAAGTTCTCTATTCATATAATTTGCTACATATATATGGTATCATATCATAGCTACAATTTTTAAGTGTGCTTAACATTTCTGAGGTTTACATGAGAATAATGTTTGAATGGCTCTCCAGTTTTAGAAAAGACCTACCTCTTTTCACTAACATGTTAATGTTTTGTAAATTTTGAAAGAGAACATTATGTGCACCATATGTACGATAAACATTAAATCAACATGATGAAATTTTTTGAATATGTTTAGCAGTAAAATTAATTAATTAATTAGAAGTAATGGCCTCAATATTGACTCAATTTTACATTTAAAACATAATTGTGAAATTTATGCTCTCTGAAATTTCATAAATAAATGAAAATGAGAAGTTCAATTTATTTGTTCTTTACTTGTGAAAAAAAAAAGCCAAGAAAAGACTAATTCAAATCCTTGGTGAAGAGAGAAATAAAAATATACCATAAGGTAAATTATCTGAATGAGGTATAGCTTTCAGATAAATAAATAGCACTATAAAAGTTTAGAGTATCAGCTAGATTAAAAATAAAATTTGTTTAAAAAGTTGGAATTAATGTTTAAATAAAGTTGGCCGTGGGTTTAATTAGAATGTTTGGAGAATGTCAATGTGGAATGTTCATAGTAGGTCAAGAGAAATCTAAGAAGACAAGTCAAGCATTTATCCATTCATCTACTCAGTAACTGTTTTCTCAGTTCCTATTAAGTTTGTATTGCTATATTATGAACTCTGAATACAGAAGTGGTCAAAAAGTGACAAAGTGCCCTTTCTCTTGGTGTCTTTATGCTATAATTTGAATAAATCATTGGCAAAAGCAACCAAGTGCTTTGGTGAACAATAAATTATAGCAAGTCAATAAAGTGTCAGAGAATGAGTTGTTTCTCAATGCTTCCCTTGTATGATCTTATTTTGAGAAGGGATATAAAAGAAGTAGTAAGTAGATGGATTGGATGGAGAGTTAAAGAAACAGGAAGTAACTACATGATTTGCATGGAGAGTGACTATCTCAGAATAAGAAAATAGGAAGACCAGCAGTGTGCTTGGTTTGCATAGGAAACAGCAAGACTTCCTTGGGTCTAGGGCTCAGAACGTCACAGTTCAGGGGAAGGTTTGGGAGCAGAATCCAGATGGATGAGTAATTGGAGTATGGTTTGAAATGGACTGTCAATGACATATTGGTCCATGGAAAGATCAAGATGATATGTGTCAATAGGTGGCATTCGATTTGATGAGGTTGGCTCTGAATATGTGAGAAATAATCAGAGAAGAAAAGGATAGACGTGTTTCTGTGCCCTTGAAACAATGAGTAAATTAAAACAAAATTTTATAATGTCAAAACTGAAAATAAATTTATCTAACACCATCCTAGAGCATGGTTCAAGAATGAAAATGTCTTCTGTCTGTTTTTCAAGATTTTATTGAGGAAAGTAATACTATTGGTAAAGAATGTGTTTTCATGATAAAAAAAACAAAGCAAATTCCCTTGTACATAACATAGAAATATGAAATCCAAATGATGACTAAAATTCAAAATGCCTATTAATGTACTAGAATTTTGAGAGTATTAAAGATCTATATTTAATTTTTATTGTATTTTATTCATATCTCTAAAAGAAAACTTGCTGCTTATGCTCATATGTTCTGCACAATTATGGCATGGATAAAGAATTTATTTTAAGTGTAGGACAAAAAAATAGTCTCTTCATGTATAATAAAACATATGTTTGTATAATTTTTATTTTATTTTCTCTTTTATACTTCTAATTTCTTATAGCCTAAGTGAAATCACATATAGATTATTACTAGGCAGACCAATAGTGGAAATGCAAGAACATCATGTTCTTATTTCTATAAAACAAATACTTAGCTGTCACAATTCACTAAATGGGGTAATATTTTATTTTATATATAACAAGAGGATAACAGAGAAATATGGCACAATTACTCATAGTGTCAGTATTGCTGAATAGCTCAAAAAGGTGTGCACAAAAATATTTTGAAAGAAGATGCTTATTGCTGTTTAATGAAAAGAGAAAGACAATGCCATTGCAACCAAAGTGCTAAGTACTCAATAACTCACTTGACAGTATGTGCCCAGATTTCCATTATCAAGTACAGTAAAATATCCTGAAATTAATTTATATTTAGACATATATTTTGCAGTTGAGTTTGTAAGATTCATTTGGTTTTGAACACTATTTACAACTGAATTAAGTATTAGTTTGAAATTTTGCAATATTTGGGTAAGACTATTTATAAGAATATTTGTACTGGATTAAAATACACGGATATTTAAGGTGTCACTATTTCCAAAAAGGAAAAATATATATCCTTCTGACTATATATATCCTTCTGATTATCAGTTTGGTAACTTTTAATTGCATTCTTCAATAAACAATTATTTGAAAATTATTCAATGTGTACTGAATACAGTATCTACATTATTCATTTGTAAAAATCACTATCAAAACATTCAGAAAGAGCATTTTCACTATGGAAGATCTGATGCTATAGTCAGATGGAGATTGGAGCTCGGAATATTAACTCGCATCCACCAGAACCATTTCAGATACACATTGGGCCGATGTCATTTCATGATTCATTCAGCTTTCAGTTACCCTTGGAAATGGAATATAACCATGTTTGAAGGAGTAAAAATCTCAAATAACTTCTCATCTCACGGAAGACATTAATATGCACATCTTTAACTAACATCTAGCCAAGAGTTCCATGACATAAGCAAATGTTACATTTTAACTTTATCCAACCCTGTTTTCTTTTCTACTAGCCAGGAAATAGAGAACATGGTGTTCAGAAATACATGATGGAAATTAAAATGTTTAATAAAAATGAACTTGTAAAATAATCAGCTCTACTGGGTAAAACATTAGAAGATCTCATTTTCACAGTTATTTTGTATTTTACTTCTTTAGATAAAGTCTATTTTATTTAAAATAGGATTATCTCAATTTTTTCCATCTCTTATCTTATTTGAAAGCATCTAAAACTATTATGACAGATATTATATGAGGCTCTGGATATTTGAGATATAGTCCCTAATCTTTAGAAACTTTCAAACTAGTTGAAATTAGTGTATTCTGGAGGAAATTGGTGAGATATTTCTCTGAGCATATAAAAAAATCTTGAGAAAAAAAAAAGGGGGAAATGTAGCATATTCCAGAAAAAATCTAGAAAAGACTGATAAGAATTCATATTTATATGAGATTTGATATGTTTCTCATAATAGGACATGTCAGCATTCCAAACAGCAAATGACTGTGAATTTTCAAATTTAGAACGTTAAAACTAAACTGAGGAAGTAGGTTTTGATTTAGGCTGTTCAATGTGTTGTTTTAAGGCTTTATAAATGATTATAAAATGTTGGTCCCTGCTATTTAATTTTTCTAAGTATGCAAGTCTCTATCATAGGTGCATCTTGACTGTTCCATGTTTCACAGGAGGCACACCAGTTTCTACCCATAAGCCATCTCCTACTTGTCCTTGGGCTTCCCACAGGTCAGGGAACCCTGATTGCTCTTCGAGCAGAAGAGGGAGGGAGACTTGATCGGGGGAGGGGGAGGGAAATGGGAAGCGGTTGCGGGGAAGAGGCAGAAATCCTAAATAAATAAATAAATAAATAAATAAATAATCCTGGACCATTGCAGAACCACACACACACACAAAAAAAAATACATTTACTACCTATTCCAGGTTTCTAAAGCTGCTATAACAAAGCACAATAAACCAGAGGCTAAAATGACAGAGATATTTTCCTTTCCAGTCCCAGAGGCTAAACTAGGAAAGTCAATTGTCTACAAAGCATGGAGTTATCAAGTGCTCTGGGAAGGAACAAATCCTATGTTCTCCAGGTCATGGTGGTCTCCAGTGATCCTAATTCCATCAGACGGATCTATCTGATATTTTGTGTTGTAACTGTATTAGACTGTAGCCCACTTTGTTCTTTAAGGTTTTAAACATCTCACAGATTTGCATAGGTCTACATGGACAGCAGATGTTTCTTTGACAAACTGAAATAATACCTTTGAAATACACCCTAAACATTAATCCCTACTTGCTAGTTTTCTGTGTGGTAAAAGATGCATTGTACACTACTCTTGGTCAAAAATAATTATTAATCAACACTAAATGTAAACTTTACTGGCTGCAATAATGGCTGGCCTGACAACATTTGGTAACTGTTGGATAGTGCCACAAATATCAGGGGCATAATCAATTACTATCTGATTGGATTTAAGTCTAATAGGGTGGGGGTGCAGTCATGTTATACATGCCAAGCTTAGGCTATTAACATATAATAGTATTATATAAATTTCTCCATTTGGAATGAGCTGATGGGATAGATTACAATGGATCACTTAAGAAAGTTAAGAGTCTAGATATACTAAAATATAAATAACCAGGCCGTAGTGATGCATGACTTTAATCCCAGAACTCTGGAAGCAGAGGCAGATGGCTCTCTCTGAGACTGAGCCTGCCCTGAGTAAGTTCCAGGATGCCCAGGGCTACACAGAGAAATACCATGATAAATAAATAAATATATAAACAAAAATATAAAAAATAAAGATGGATAACAATATATTTACATATATATTTATATTCGCATATATATATATATATATATATACATAATTGAAAGACAAGATAACATAGTGGTACATGATTACCCTTTCAACTATATGAAGAAGTAGGTGGACTGCTTGATACTTGATTCTACAAAATAGATGCTATTCTGATTTGTCTCAAAAAACTTTTTATTTTAATTAATAATCCCTTGACATATTTTTGTATTCACTAGGTTGTTCGTAGATATTGTAAAAAAGATACTAATAAATACTACTTATTTACATGATGACCTTAATACATGATTATCTTGTAGTAAGATACTATTTTGAAATTTAAAATATAATTTTGCCTAGTGAAATCAGATAAACTCTTAAGATATTGCAAATATTTCTTCAAATTAAATAGAGAAAAAATAAATTCAATATGCATTTGTGTTCAATACATTTATTTGACTGAAGACTCTACTTACATTCTAATGTTGAATGTGACATTGGAGTTAAGGGAGCTAATACGACTGCATAGCTGCCTAATCCAGTCCTGTGCTATATGAGGCTATGAGCATGTCAATCATTGCAGAATAGACATTCTTTGCTAACACAAAAACCCTAGTCAGGAGTTGATTTCAATATGAATAGACTATTTTAAAAGTTATTTCCTGTGAATGCAAACAATCTCATTTTTATGGATTCCATTTATTGAGAACTCAGTGAAATCAGGCACCTGTGTTTTTTTGAGGTTCCACAAGGACACAGAAAGCCTCACTTAGAAGATCATCCTGTTGAACAAACTATAAAATATTTGTCATTTTTAAAATAATCATGTTGGCAAAAAGAATAGAAATAATAAGCAGTTAAATAAATTGATATTTTTCTCATTTATATGAAAATAAAATGAAATTCCAAATTTGATATTTTTCTACATATTCATAAAGTCATTTTACAAAACATTAAAAACATTAACTTAATTAGAAAATATTTTAAATAAAAATTTGTTTATAATTTTGATTGCTTATATTTTGTAAACTGTTCTATTGTAACAAGATATTCCCACTTTCCTTATGAATTATCCATAGCTGTTTCATGATATAAACTTGAGCTGAATATTTTGACTAAGTCCCAGATAAAAGAAAAAGAGCCTTTTAAAGCCCAAATTCACATTCTTTTCCAGCTGAAGCCTTTCACTGGTGTGAGAGAACAACCTTAGTCTTTTGCATTCCTGGAACTGCTGATATTGTCTTAATAGCCTCAGGTTGTTCACAGGGCTGGCCTCAGATCTATAGTGAAGTTCTCAACTACTGCATAGTGAGTACACAAAACAATAAGACAGCCTGGGTGCCTGGGTTGTAGTATTCACAGTGTTAAAACATTTATACTGCAATAGATCTACACATTCAATATTATCCAAAACTTTAAAGAACTTTTTACAGAACTAGAAATACCTTAAATTTTTCATTGAACTACAAAAGTACTGAAGGCCTGAAGAGTAGTATAAAGAACAAACAGGAGAGATTTAACTCTATGACTAGAAAAGACACAAATTTTTGTGTTCTTCTAAATCCATTTTAAGAAGCCATCAACTGTTTACTGATAAGGCTAGGTGAAAACTACAAGAGAAAACATTTAAATCCAATACAGCTGATTGTCTTAGTTGGTGTTTCCATTGATGTGAAGAGACACCATGACCATGACAATTTTTAATGGAAAGCATTTAATGGAGGTGACTTGCTAACAGTTTGAGAGGTTCAGTCCATTTTCATCATGGGACATGGTGTCATGCAGCCAGACATGGGGCTGGCTATGTCTTGTTCATCAGACCACAGTAAGCAGACTCAGTATCATATTGAGGAAAGCTTGAACAAAAAAGAACTCAAAGCCCACATTCACAGTAACATACATCCTACAACAAAAGCACAGCTACTTCCAAAGTCTACACTTTCTAATAGTGCCACTGCCTTTGAGGTCCATGTTCTTCCAAACTAATAAACAGAGATAAAAAATCTTGAAAAAAATCTTAGCAAAAATTAATAAATAGCATGTTTTAAAGACTATTCACAGTGAGAAATATGCTTTATTTGCTGAATACAATATGACACTTTCAATGTGCTAATAAATGAAATTCTACTAATGGAAAACAATGTAAGAAAACATTAATGAATACATTGAAAACAAAGCAAAATATATTTGTGTGTGTGTGTGTATTGGAGAACTCTTAAGAAAATATTTATATCATCCACATCAGTCTATGGAATACTGCAGTTTCTGTCCAAAAACACACAAAAACATGTTTTTATATAAAATGATTGCATATATATGTATCCTCTCGATATATATGAATTGTCACAGAGAGGAATTGTCTTCTATAAGTTAACCTATGTAAATAAAATAAACTTTAAGAATTACAGTGACAGTTTTCACTGAAATAGAAAAATATATTTTCAAATTTATAGAATCATTAAATATAACACCTAGCTATAGAAGTTTTAAACAAAAGAAAAAAGTCTATAGACATCATACTACCTGATGTGAGGTTATATATTATAGAACTTTGTTTATAAATCAGTTTTATTATGGCTGATAAACTGAAATGCTATATGTAAACCTACTTCTTTGTATAAATGATAACTTTTTATTTTTAGGGTAATATTGCTTCCAGAAGCATACAGTGATAAACAAAAATACCAGTGTTAGGTGTGGGATAATTCCTTATGTAGCGTTAGCCAGGGAGACACCAGAGCACCAAAATAATATAAGCTCTCATCATTGGTTTTGGATATTTAACATAATTACATAGTAAATCCTTGTGGTGATTTGAACATGCATGACCCCAATATGTTCATATATTTGAATATTTGTTTTCCAATTAAAGGCTGTATAGGAATGATTAGGAGGTGTGGAAGAGGTGTAATTTTATTAGAGGTGGTATGTTTGTCACTGTGGGATGTTTGAAATTTCAAAATTCTTCTCCCCCTCAGGTTTAGTCTCTCTCGTTCTCTGCTTGCAACTTAAGAATCATATGCGAACCCTCAACCACTGAACCAGTGCCTAGCTGCCAACATGTCCCCTGCCTTGCTGCTCATGGATTTTCTTCAGTTTCAAAGGCAAGTCACAATTAAGTGCTTTATTTTTAAGTTACCTTAGTGAAGGCTTATTTTCACAGCAAGAGAACAACAGTAACTAAAACAGCCCTATTCCTTAAGACTCAGTACACTTTTATTACAGGAGATTGAGAAATCCAGATGGAACTGAATTGCAACTTTCTTTCCTGTTGGCTACCTTTAATAGTCTCTGAATGCTATATACAGGCTGATGAGTAGGAAAAAGCATCAATAGTCGTATTTACGTATTGACTCCCGTTATCATCATAGTGACCAGCAAATCAAAATATACTCTGAGGCATGAAAGTAAAGTGTGTGTGATAGTATAGCTTACAACTTTCTGATGGAATCATGCCCTGCTTCATCTGAAGAATTTCTTGCTTGATACTGTAAACTTGATCACAAGCTCATGACTATGTAGGTCATAGGCTTTAGAGAAGAACTAATCACAGCCATTTTGCCAAATGGAGTTGTTCTCAAACTGTTTGCCGAATATTTACCTGTAAACTAATAGATTAGTGCTGATAGCAGCCATAGTCAAGAAGACTTCTTTTGCAATCTGTAGCAGCTAATGAAGTGGAACATGACTTCTTAAAGTGGTAAGAATGAGTGAAGTGACTCGTGAGGGCTCAGTCCAAAACTGAACATCTATGTCACACTTTCTGACACTTGAGTCATCATAGAAATGAGAGCAATACGAGTCAAGAAATCTGAGGGTGAGAAGCAGTGCTCTGAAATGATTTCTGGGCATAGCATACCTCTTTTAGTCATAGCTCACAGCAATTGGGGTTACCTTCACAAGACTTGCACAAAATCAGACCTTCAACATTTCATGATATATGTAGAAGGGAATAATAAGTCCCCTTTTCTCTCTAAAGAGATATTGGTTGTTAATGTCTGCTGGATGGTAAAGTCATTTTCTTCACTGGTATTGCCCCTGGTAAATTAATTATAGCCTCTTTATTTTCATACATTCCGTTGACCTCTTATGCATGTTTATGCAAAAACTCCTCAGGACTTAATGGGATATAAACACAGACACACACAGACTGATAAATAATATCCAAGCACATACACACAGACACACAGAAACAGACACAGAGAGAGATACTCACACAGACTCCCACAAAAAAACATACATACATACATACATATACACAGACAGACAGACACACAAACACAGATACACAGAAAGACAGAGAGACTAACATGCACGTGCACACATGGGTGTGCATGCTCGCACACACACACACACACACACACACACCAAAAACTATGTAAGGAGAAGGACTTCTTGGGAAGAAGAGTAGATTCAGCAGCATTGAGAGAATAAGAGACCATAATGGGTGTGAATATGATCAAAATAATTACTGACATATATAACACTGTCAAAGGAGAAATTAAAATATTTTTAAAGAGTGCTCAATGAATACAATATTGAAAATGATTTTAAAATTATGAAATCCAAGAAAAACCCATATAATGAGCAATTTCGTTTAATTTTAACAAGATTTTATTTTATTTTTTCAATTTTAAGACAGGTGTGTAAAAATCAACATTGCCAATATCTGTCAGATGCATCCTCTATAAATATCTTTAAATTTTTCTCGTGGTAAATTCACTAACTAGAGCCCGGATGGCTATAAAGCTTCTAATTATTCCATATTTAAGAATGCCATTAAATGCAATTTCCAGTCTTGCTTTTGTATCCACTATTATCAGTGACAGAAGTGAGAGCAGGGGGACAAGTTTGATAATCCCCATTAGCACAATGGAGAAGCACAGGTGGGAAGAATTCCTCGCAGGGACATCTTCAGAACGGAATCACATGGCAAAGGAAAATGCTTTGCAGGAGTGCAGGTGATATCATTCTGCGATGCAGACAAACAACAAAATCCTGTGAGGCAGAATCTGGAACAGACATTAGGAATAGGAGAAGAAACTGAAAGTGGTAAGTTTATACTGATTTTTCAAATAAATCCATTGGTTTAAATGTTTTCTCCATGTGTTGTAAAAAGCTTCTGCTAAAATCCTAACCTTCAATGTTAACATGAAGAAATAAAGGTGAATTGTTATTCCATTACACGGAATTTTTTTTTATATTTTCCAATTTTTGTTTTTTGTTTTTTTTTGGATTGTAAGATCTTTTTTAATCCAATGTTTTCTACTTTTACATAGTTATCCTTGCTCTCACTTCCTTGATTCTTCTCATTCCACCCTACCCTCGTGCCCTCCCCATCCACTCCTCAGAAAGTGCAAAGCTTTCCATGGGGAGTTAACAAAGTTCGATACATCACTTCAAGGAAGAACCCAAGCCCTCCACCCTATATCTAGGCTGAGCAAGGTATCCCTCCAAAGAAAATGTGCTCCAAAATGCCAGTTAAAGCACTAGGGATATATCCTGATCCCACTGCCAGTGGCTCCACAGATTGCCCTACCCTCACAACCTTCCCCCACATTCAGAGTGCCTAGTTTGGACCTCTGCCGGCTTCCCTAGTATCAGTCCAGAGTCAGTGAGCTCTCTCTAGCTCAGCTCAGCTCAGCTGTTTTTTATGGGTATCATGATTATGGTTTCAATTTAGATGATTTTAATTGAAACATATAATTTATGTAGGTATGTAAAAAGTTCTTTTGAGTTATTGGTCAGGGAACTCCAAGAAATTCCCAAAGTCATTGCTATTGCCATTGTGTTTATGTACCTCCCAGAAATCGAGAGTAGAACTATATCATTGAACAAAACACACACTTTGAACACCAAAGACATCATGAAGAAGGTAAAAAGGATTATATAAGCCAGAGGACCAGAAATTTTGTGAAATGCTTTCTTCTGTAAACAACAGGGAAACAGCAGTCTTGAAAATCTCAATAATGCAGTTGCCTAACAAGACTTGAAAAGAAACACTAGTTGGCATTACAACAGGGATAAGGGTAATCTGGCAAACCTCTGATGTGGGATTCCCGTCTGTATGCTTTTAATATCATTGGTTAATTAAGGAACTGCTTCAGGCCTATGGCAGAGCTCTAGGGGAACAGAACTAGACAAGAAAATTAAACTGAATGCTGGGAGAAAGGAGGAGGAGACAGAGAGAAGCCATGTAGCCAACAGAGATGGACACCAGAACTTTACCCGGTAAGCTACAGCCACGTGGCAATACACAGATTAATGGAGATGGATTAAGTTAAGATGTAAGAGTAAGCCAATAAGAAGTTAAAGCTAATGGGCCAAACAGTGTTTTAAATAATATAGTTTCTGTGTGATTATTTTGGGGCTGTACAATTGGGAACTAACCAGAGGCCTCCTTGCAACAAATCTCCATGCTAAAATGAAAAGATAAATACAATGAATGGATCTTCAGAGAGTGAAATTCATTCTGCAGAGAGGAGCTCCACGAGACAGTGTCATGATTTCCATCACCCAGTACTCTGGCTGGCACTTCTGGGTTCCAGGGCCATTCCTGTATCAACAAGCACTCAGGCACCTCACATAGACACCCAAGATTTTCAGGCCCTATGTGACCTACGTGCATCATGGTCATGTCTCCCACACATGATGCAGGTGTGTAAGCACTTGTGCACATGTGCTAGGCAGCCTTTAAAAGCTAGACAAGCTTGCTCTACACTCTCTCCCTGTACCAACTTCCTCAGGCCTGCATGCACATGTCTTTCTCTCTTAATAAACTCGTAAAGTGGGTTTTTTAGTGTGTGGTTTGTGACTCATTCTCCCTCGTGCCTGGTAATTTTAGGCAGCCCTAAATATATACACCTACAAAGAATACTAAAGGAACGTAGGACAGTGTGTATGTGTGTCCCTGTGTGGTGTGTGTGTGTGTGTGCGCGTGTGTATTCTGTGTATATAATATTAGTTCTATGCATGTAGCAATAATATTTAAAGAAAAACGTGTCTATGAATTTGAGAAGGATGGATGGGAACATGGGGATAAATGGAGAGAGGAGAGAATGAAGTTAAATGATAAATATAATATTAATTTGGGAAATTCTATAAAAATAAGAATATTCATACTCATGGGACATATGCAGTTTCTATAATGTTTATATTGTATGGTGCTTAAATGAGGTTCAGTACATTTTCTCCTGTAATGCTTTTTATGCTGGAGAAGAAATGTCATTGGTAATCTCACACAGCTTTTACCCTATCCACTACAACAACAACTGCCTTACACGGTTTGCCCACTGGTGCAGTACTGTCACAAATGTTGTGTGGGTAACCAAGCACAGTTTTGTTGTGTTCAAGGCTTGCTCCAGGAAACGAAACCCATACATGCCCCAGCCAATGAGATCAAGAACCTGTAGCTAGACAGTTTATGAACACTAAGAAAAAATCCTACTAGTTTTATCCTGATGAAAAGACATAGTGATAAAATTATTTCTGGTGGTTTATTGCTATCCTTATAGACCGGTGCATTGCTTAGCTCTCATCATAGAAGCTTCTTCTTGCAGTACATGGGAGTTAACTCAGGAAAAGACAGTTGCTCAATGTTCAAAGAGTAAGAAACTTCAAAAAGGGTGAAGCCTAAATAGAATATTATATCACGTCTGTACTAGTTACTGTTTTATTGCTGTTTAGAGACACCGTGACCAAGGTAACTCTTATAAAAGAATGCATTTAATAGGGGGCCTTACTTGGTTTCAGATTGTTAGTTCATTATTGTTATGTCAGGAAACAGACAGTGTTGGTGTTGGAATGCAAACAGAGAGCTTTTATATCTTAATCTGTAGGCAGAAGTAGTCAGTCACTGTATCTAATATAAACTTTTGAAGCCTCAAAGCAAACCCACAATGACATAAGTCCTTCAAAAAAACCATAATTTCTAATCCTTAAAATACTGTTCCACGAACTAGGGATCAAAAGTTCCAATGTATGACTCTTTGTGGGTCAATATCATTCAAGCCACTACAACACACACCAGATTCAAAATTTGGGGATCTGCCTGAAACAGGCTAAGGAAGCATTGTGAATGTCAGAGGTACATAACTTCAAGAAAATGGCACTTTCCAGACAGAATGGGGAGATACATACATGACTTCATAGATATTGTGACAGCTTGCAAGAGACCTGAACAAGTTGAAACCACACAAAACTAAAAAGTAGCGCTGGTCAAGAAAATTCTACCCTTCCCTGATCAGCTTTTACATTTCATTGTTGTTGAGAAAGGGGAAGTAGTTTTGTTTTTTTTTTTTCGAAGGAGTTATACCTTGTATGTCAGCCATATACAAGGGCATATATCCAAGAGAAGCAAGCACACAAAAATGGAAAAAATTATATGAAATAGAGTGGGTTGAGAAATGAGGGAGAATCTGGTATTAGTTGGAGGGGATTAATATGATCAAAAATGTATGAAGTTCAATCATGTGCTTATTTTCTTACATTGTATGAAATTCTCATGTAATAAATAAAAAATTTAACTATAAAACCTCAAGAAGGAGAAAAATACAAGTCTCCAAAAACAGAACTTTTGAAGGTCACAAAGCCTCCCCAAAAGGTGCTACAGCATGAAACCTCAGCTAAGTGGTGGGCTAGCCAATATGGTAGCAATTCCTACACAGGTTTCCTGGAATCCAGAACTTTTGAGTCATCCCCTGTGCTCAAGAGTGACGAGAGGTACAGATTGTTATGAGCTGCCAGGTTGGTTCTGAGAATCAAACATAGGTGATGTGAAGAGCACCTGTAGCTCCTAACCATGGAGAAATGTCTCTAGGAGATCTCAGTTGTATTATTTGATGAGATATCATAAGTGACATCAAGTTATATTCGTAAAATTTGTTCTAAATATTTGACTTGGTTCAATGTAGTGTACATAAAAATCTTGCAATTATTTCTTACTCTTAGTGCAAGAGATTCTAGTTAATATCTAATTAAGAAGATAGGTGCAAATGGACAGGAACACATGATTCTGGGTGGAGAAATGGCTTAGAGGTAAGGACCCACTTACTGCTCTTTCAGAGTTTCTACGATTTTTCCAGTACACACATGGGTGAGTTCAAACTGCTTGAAACTCCAGTTCTTGACAATCTGGCACCTTCTTATTTCTTTGAGTACCTGCATACACATGTCACACACTCCCATACAGAAAAATTAAAATGATAATAATTAATTCTAATTTTAATTACAATAGCAACAACAATACTTGGTTCAGAGTTCTTTTGCAGAATTATTTCCTTGCAAGAATGCCTGGCTTATTTTAAAGGGGAAAAGAATCCATGGCCTCTGGGTTATGGCCAAATAAATCAAAAGTGCCAAAACTGATTCTACATTTTCGGCTTCTATAATAGGTGTGGTGAAAATCTTGGACACCAGAAATAAATTGGGCAATTTTCTCACTAGCAGCTATTACCTACAGTTAATCTTTTATTTCTATTTCTATATTCCTCCTAGCAAGGCCTTTCCTCCTCCACATCATGACACTATTTGCCTCAACACTTAAACACATTCAATTGGTCTCTCCAAACAAAGACTGGCCATCATTTTCAATAATTCAAGCATCATTAAGTCAGTGACAGCAATGTCCTTTTAAATAAAAGACTTTAATTTGTAGCCACTTTTTCTGAACACCTATGTTTTACTTAGGTAAAGGTGCAGTGCTCACAATACAATAGCAATGAAAATAAATATAATTAATCTGAGATACAGGAATTATTAAGAAATAAGAGTATTCCAGAAAGATTGTCGAGTGGGTAAGAGCACTTATTGCTCTTGCAGATGGTCTAGTGCTTATTATTAGCATCCATGTAGTGACTCAGAACCATCTTTAATTTCAGTTTCAGGGGTTATGACATCTCCTGACCTCCACTGTCTCCTGTACACATGCACACAGACAAATCCTCAGGGACACAGACATGAGAATAAAATAAATATATACTATTTTAAAAGATAAAAAAGTAATAGCTACTCTTATTTCTTCATGAACATGAGTGGCTAATGAGTAATAATACAAAACAAAACTAAGCTACTTATAAATTATCATTTCATATAGTAGCCTATGTAGTGATTAATCTTAACAATTTAGGAATAATTGACTCAACTCATCTTCCCTGATACATACATATATACATATATATGTTATATATGTATATCTATATAATTCTGTATTGAAATGCATATGTAGTCCCAACTAGCTGTTGAATGATAAAATATTTCCATTCTTCCCAAATACTTTACGATCTTTCTTGCAATAATTTTGTTACTACTGTATAAGAGATATTATCCTTATTAATACCCCAATCATAAAAAAAAATCTTAATCCATTTTCATTCCCTGGCTACTCAGGCAACGATACTTTAATGATAGCTATTTAACCATTCCAGTAATGTCTTGTTAGTAAAAGAGCCTTAAGCTTTTTATTATATCAATTATGCAAGTTCTTTGACTGTGGTCACCATTGGGTTGTCTGAAGGGACAGATTATGGAGAATGTTATGTAAGTGTAACCAAAGACACACAGTCATGGCTGGGCATGGTTCTCTGAAGAAAGGCTGGAAGAAGTCTCAAGGTGGCACTATCTGCTATGAGGGAAGAAAAGCCCAGTGTTAATGCTTTTAGACCCCCATCTTCCATGTTGTGATTAGAGAGTAAAATATAACGACAGATTGAACACAACACAAGCAGAGACAAAATTGTTTTCAGAAGATATTATCGAATGGTTTTCTTTCCTTAAAGTGAGCTTGGATGGATTCCCAGATTGCACATCTGCCTCTCTAAATTACACCTGAGAAGTAGCAAGCTAACAGATGGGAATGAGAGCGACTAAATAATGGTTTCTTTTGATTTTATGTGCCTATAATCACAATGGCTTACACTCATTACAAGAAAGCATCTCTAGACTGGCAGATACCCTTGTAAATGTAGACTGTACCACCTGTGAGCCAAACAAGTAGGTACAGGTGCAGTTGTGTGTTCCCTTGATAAACAGCATAAGCCTCTAGCTAGATATACACATCATTCTTTCAGTTCTTTCCTCTTTCTCTTAGTTATTACAAGATATTAAAATTGCATTACACAGAACATTATAAGTAATGTTTAAAATATCACTTTTCTGCATGGGGGAGTATCAGTGTATCCCATTCCCTCCTTTTCCTTTGTACATGCTTTTTTTTTTTTGCCTCCCTATCACTCTCTGACTTGTTTTTTTTTTTAATGATTGCACTGCATGGTTTAGAAATATTGAGACCATATTAAATGGTCCAAATAATTTCCTTAATAACTTCAAACTATGACTGTCACTTGGGAGATGTGTTGAATTGAACAATAAAAAATAAAATCTTTTATTTTTAAGATTATAATTTAATATCATTTCTCCAATCCCTTTCCTCCTTCCTCCCCATGTTCCACTCTCCTTCAAATAAATATCCTCTTTTTGTACTACTACTGCTTGCATTATGGGTTTCATATATGTTCTTAAATACCACTCTTCAATCCATATAATAATACTTGTAATTAAGTTTTCATGGCTGATTGATTGACAATGAACAACCAATTTGTGTTTTCTTACATAGGGAAGACCACATCTTCTTTTCTCAGCTTTTAAAGGTTCCTATAATACTATATATAGAGTCAAGACCTGTGACTTTTCTCCATCTTGTTTGGCATGTTTGTTCGTGTCAACCTTGTTTAGCTCATGTTTAGACAGTCACAATGGTGAGAATTTGTGGCTGTAACTTAAGTTAACTAATGTTTAATCATTGAAAACAAATTGAAATAATTAATACAATATGTCTTTAATACAAACAACAGTACTAGAATTATGAAATTACTTGACATGTTAGTCAAAGAAAACATGAAGAAATAATACATTATAAAAGTAGTGCATTAAAACACAATGTGTATAATATTTTTCTGTGGTTAAAGAAGTAAACTTCTATTAAATGGTCAAATAGGATAGATGAAATATCTAGGTGCATTGATGGAGACTTTTAAATATAAAAGGTTTCATCACTGCAATGATTCAATAGTTTAAAGCTGAGCGAGACAACGATCAGCAGACAGTGAGTCTGACAGTGAGTTAACTGACGATGTACAATGGTCTGCTAGCACTGACTTGCTCCTTCATAATTGTTCTACTTAATCATGTAACACATGATTAGCTAGCATTTATGGATCTTATGTTCTTGGCTTATTTTATGGAGTTCTTTTTTTTCCCATGCAGATGTCAATATCAATTTTTGTAGAACATGGAGGAAATGTAAAGTTGAATGGAATCTGACATAAACAAAGAAGTATTGGTTGATTAATTGTGACCATGAAATCTATGTTTTAATTAGAGAATGGTGTTTCGTGATGTCTTCTACAGCCTGAAATAATGTAAGATGATTATTTAAAATGACATATCTTTGAACTCCTAATCATGTAAGGTTTTCTTCATTTGACAAAATTAAAAAAAAAATAACGCAAGCCTTTTATATTATTGCATCAAAAACCTGCTGCAATAATAACTAAGTTAAATTTCCATGGTTAGTGATTAAATTTAGTCTTAATTCCAGAGTTTTTCATAATGGTGTTTAGGAATAAGTAATTTGACTAATGTGTTAATTTAGTAATGTAGGTGGTTTGACCATCACTTAGAGAAAATAGGCATGACTTACACAAATCAAAGAAGCTTTTATTACAACTAACTGTTCATATAGAAGCCATGGCTGTGAGCAGGTAAGGATGAACCATCTTATTATTCTGACTTATTACATCCTTGTTAAATTTGATGAAATTAAATAAAAAAGGCACAGAAAACTAGTATTTCTTAGAAATTATAATTAGAATGGAATGCATTTATAAGATAATCACCTTCAAAAAACCCAATTGAAGTTGTGTGTACACACACACAAGCTCAGATTATTTTGAATATATAATAATAAACTATGGAAAAGTTATCTAAATTTGACAATAAAAAACTAAATATTAAGACTACAAGAAGAAAAACTTTTGCAAATCTTGAATCCCAGACAATGAAGGATTTTGATATCCAAGATGTGGGAGTTAATTGAATTTAACTTCATTATTGACCTAAGTTGGCAGACTGTAGAGAATAGACATAAATATATGCAGAGACTACAAAGAAAGCCTATTTTCAGATCAGTCAACTTATGTGCATTATGTCCTACTAAGATGCTTCCACCTTATCATTGGGGCTAGGCTGATATGAAAGAAATTTGGTCCTGCTCCATAAATAAGAGACATTTTCTTCCTGAAGTGAGAGTCTCTTGTGTTTTTGCCTCATTTATATCAGGCTTGAGAAAAATTGTCAAACCTTCAGGTTTCAAAACAAAATAGCAGAAAATATGTATGTATATATATGTGTGTGTGTGTGTGTGTATGTGTACACCATGTGTATCGCTGGTACCAAAGGATCCATAAACAGAACATTGAATCCTTTGTATCTGGAGTTACAGACAGTTGTGAGTCACCATGTAAAGTCTGGGAGAAACTCAACCCAGCACTTTTGTAAGATCAGCAAGTACTCTTTACCATTTAGGCATCTTTCAAACCACCAGAAAAAAAAAAGTTTAAAAATTCAGAGTCACATTTTCTTTAGAAATAAAACCCACAAAGTATAATTTACCAAAAAACAAGATCAATTATCAGTCATCAAAATTATAAACTGCTTTAAATAGAACACAAAAGCAAGTCACAGACTGGGATAAAAGCATTTACAAACCATCCGTTTGGTTCCTCATCTATACAATATACTGCTGTGGCATAATCATTTTCTACACTGTGAAGATGTATAGATGACATTGGTTTAGTAAAGGGTTAACTGGCTAACAGCTAGTCAGGAAGAGGTTAGGTGGGAAACACAAACTGGGAAAACACTGGAAAGAAGACAGGCAAAGTCATGAGTTAGCAATGGGGGAGAGTCTTCTGTTTTGTATTAATTTCATTGGTTAAATAAAGAGACTGCCTTGGCCCTTTAATAGGACAGAAAATTAGGTAGGTGGAGTAAACAGAACAGAATGCAGGGAGAAAGAAGCCGAGTCAGACAGTCGCCATGATTCTCCTCTCCCAGACAGACACAGGTTTAAGATCTTTCCTGGTAAGCTACCACCTCATGGTGCTACACTCATTAGTAGATATGGGTTAAAGCAAGATGTGAGAATTAGCCAATAAAAGGATAGAACTAATGGGCCAGGCAGTGTTTAAAAGAATACAATTTGTGTGTAATTATTTCATGCCTTAAGCTAGCGAGGCGCCTGGGAGCCGGGTGGAACGCTAGCTGCCGCTCCTCACTACAAGTTAGACTTGGAAGGAGCAACAGAGGAAGTTCATAGATGAGTTAAACAAGCCTCAAAGAAGCACAAAGTTTCAGAGAAATGGGTTAATTTGAGTGAAAAGTGCTAGTTAGGAAGAAGTCTAAGCAGTCAGCTGAGCATTTATAATTAATAAGTCTCTGTGTGGCTATTTGGTAAGCAGCTAGTAGAATGGAAAATTCTACCTAAAACATAGAAGAAATTCTAAAATAACAGTAGAGGAATTTCAAGAACAACTGGATGTGGAGTACATATGCCAGGAATATGATGAGGATATTCACGTGCAAAGATGCTACACATTAATCACCATTTATCAGTAAACAAAAATCAAATCATAACAAATTATAGCTATTTACACATTATAATGACAGGGATAATCTAAATCTCTAAGTATGTCAAAGAATACAGAATGTCTGGAGCTTTCATGTCCTGGTGGTGAAAGTACCAAACAGAACCACAATTCTGAAAAAAAAAAAAAGTATGTACAAGAAAACCTACTCAATTTTGCTTCTATGGCATTTACACAGTAGAGAAATAGTATGTACCTCTCCACAGTTTGGAATGTGATACCCATAAAGTCTTCATTCAAAATTGCCAGAAGGGGAAAAGCCAAATTTCTTTCCTCAGTTAAGAGCTAAACAAATTACAGCATGTCTCTTACATCAGATTACCAAAATATAATTCATTAATGGAACATAAATACAAAGGAGGCTATTACGCTTATTATTATACAGCATGGGTGAATCACAAAATGATTGCATTAGATAAAAATACCAGGGCAAAATGTAAAAGTATACACTATGCTTTATGATTGATTCCTTTGTTTTAGTCCCACAATGTATGTGATTGGATATATATATATATGAAGTCTTACAACTTTTAATAGAAATTTTTAAACTGGTAGCTCTTCTACACCATCATTAGATAAACTGAACAAACAAAACTTCAGAAAATTAGAATTCTCAACTGTGTTCTAATTAAGGGAGAAATGTGCATAAAAAGGAGGGACAGAGTAATTATTAGGAAGGAAGAAAAGACGAAGAGAGAAAAGTAGAGAAGGTGGAAGGCACAGACTGACAGAGTATAGAAACCTATTCATGCAAACCTGAAGCTCATGTCTTGACTATAATTGAATATGTTCACACCACTTTGAAAATAGACTCAATGTATGAAACATTTCTAATTCAACCTGTTACAGACCTTAATTTTAAAATTGGCACATTATATCCAACAAATCACTTTAGCAAGTTAACCCTTTGGGGGAGTAGAAGAAGCTCTGAGTGAGCAAAGTTGTGAGTGGGTGTATATTGTTGTTGTGTATATTGTTATAACAAGGACCACAGTCTCAGAACCATGGAAGAATGGTAAGACTCCCCTTTTGGTGAGGCTAAGAACAATGGCAAATCCTCTTTCTGGTTCAAGTGCAAATGTAGATAGTGTGTGCAGAAAACATCACTAGACCTAATGTGAAGACTGCTTTCTTACAGAGACAGCACCCAATGAAATTAGCTAAACCTGTCTCTTTTATTCAGCTGTATAGCAAAAATCCAACCTCCCATATGTAATAACCCTACTTTCTTCTTCAGCTGTGTGCCAAAACTCTGCCTTTCTGTTCAATTCTATATAATAAACATGCTGAACTTTCAGGATGCTGAGATTATTCTAAGAGCCTACTTTCTTTTCTTTATTTACTTGCCATTCCAAATCACGTCCATCTGTACAGTCATATAAGGACATGGGAAGCTTTTTCAACCTCACAAGTAAGCAGAAGAGTATATGAAAGGAACAAGAAAAGTGTTTCTTGTGAAGTATTATAACAACAACAGTTATTAGTATAAGATTACTAAAACATAAAATGTTTCAACTATTCTTGTGCATATAATAGTTTTATTTATAATATCTATAAATATGTGATTGAACAACTGAGTTACTAGTTTTGTAAATTAACTTTGTAATTTACAGACCTAAGACTAAAAAGTGCTTAACTTATCTTTAGAAGTCCAAGTATAGGGGAAATTGCAAGTGAGGTTTATTTGTTGTTACCTGAATAGACCACAGAAATTGTGGTGGAGTGAAAAAAGAAGTTTAGAAATTTATATGAGCCTGTATTGTATAAGAGGAGAGTAAATATAAAGAAAATAAAAACTCTGTTTTTAAACATCGGAAAATTGACATAAAATTGTAAGAAATAAAGCATATAAAATTGACATCTTTTAAGTGACCAAAAACTCATTCAGAAAGATAAATGTGACCGCCTCGGCCATCCGGGTTCCGGCCGCCTCTACCGTCCTTATCAGATCACCACGGATTAAAGTTAGAAATAAACAACAACCCTACCTCCAGAAAGCCGACAAACTCATGGAAACTGAACAGTCAACTACTGAACCACACTTGGGTCAAGGAAGAAATTAAGAAAGACATTAAAGTTTTCCTGGAATTTAATGAAAATAAAGGGACAACATACTCAAACCTATGGGACACTATGAAAGCAGTGCTAAGAGGAAAGTTCATAGCATTAAGTGCCCACTTAAAGAAAACAGAGAAAGTATACATCGGAGACTTAACAGCACACCTGAAAGCTTTAGAAAAAAAAAAGAAGCAGACGCCCCCAGGAGGAGTAGAAGACTGGAAATAATCAAACTGAGGATGGGAATCAACAAAATAGAAACACAGAAAACAGTCCAAAGAATCAATGAAACAAAAAGTTGGTTCTTGGAGAAAATCAACAAGATCAACAAACCCCTATCCAAATTAATTAAAGGACAGAGAGAGAACACGCAAATAGATAAGATCAGAAATGAAAAAGGGGACATAAGCACAGACACAGAGGAAATTCAGAGACTCATTAGATCTTACTACAAAAGCCTGTATGCCACAAAGCTTGAAAATGCAAAAGAAATGGACATTTTTTTAGATAACTACCATATACCAAAGCTAAACCAAGACCAGGTGAACGATCTAAGTAGACCTGTTAGTCGCAAAGAACTAGAAACCACTATCAAAAATCTCCCTTCCAAAAAAGCCCAGGACCAGATGGTTTCAATGCAGAATTCTACCAGAACTTCCAAGAAGACCTAATACCTATACTCCTTAATGTATTTCACAATATAGAAACCGAAGAGTTATTGCCAAATTCCTGTTATGAAGCTATAGTCACCCCGATACCAAAACAACACAAAGACCCAACGATGAAAGAGAATTGCAGGCCTATCTCACTCATGAATATCGACGCAAAAATTCTCAATAACATACTGGCAAACCGAATCCAAGAACACATTAGAAAAATTATCCATCATGATCAAGTAGGCTTCATCCCAGAGATGCAGGGCTGGTTCAACATACGCAAATCTACTAATGTAATCCACCATATAAATAAACTGAAAGAAAAAAAAAAAACATATGATCATTTCATTAGATGCTGAAAAAGCATTTGACAAAATTCAACACGCCTTTATGATAAAAGTCTTGGAGAGATTAGGGATACAACGGTCATACCTAAATATAATAAAAGCTATTTACAGCAAGCCGACAGCTAACATTAAATTAAATGGAGAAAAACTCAAAGCCATCCCACTAAAATCAGGAACACGACAAAGATGTCCTCTCTCTCCATACCTCTTCAATATAGGGCTTGAAGTTCTAGCAATAGCAATAAGACAACATAAGGGGATCAAGGGGATTCGTATCGGAAAAGAAGTTAAGGTCTCGTTATTTGCAGATGATATGATAGTATACATATGCGACCCCAAAAACTCTACCAAAGAACTCCTACAGCTGATAAACAGCTTTAATAATGTGGCAGGATACAAGATAAACTCCAAAAAATCAGTGGCCTTCCTATACACAAAGGATAAGGAAACAGAGAGGGAAATTAGAGAAGCATCACCTTTCATGAAGGCCACAAATAGCATAAAATATCTTGGGGTAACTCTGACCAAGGATGTGAAAGATCTATTTGACAAGAACATTAATCTTTGAAGAAAGAAATTGAAGAGGACACCAGAAAATGGAAGGATCTCCCTTGCTTTTCGATTGGGAGGATCAACATAGTAAAAATGGCAATTCTACCAAAAGCAATCTATAGATTCAATGCAATACCCATCAAAATCCCATCAAAATTCTTCACAGATCTGGAGAAGACAATAATCAACTTTATATGGAAAAACAAAAAACCCAGGATAGCCAAAACAATCTTATACAACAAGGGATCATCTGGAGGCATTACCATCCCTGACTTCTAACTCTACTACAGAGCTACAGTATTGAAAACAGCTTGGTATTGGCATAAAAACAGAGAAGTCGACCAATGGAATCAAATAGAAAACCCTGACATTAACCCACAAACCTATGAACACCTGATTTTCGATAAAGGAGCTAAAAGTATACAATGGAAAAAAGAGAGCATCTTTAACAAATTGTGCTGGCAAAACTGGATGTCAACCTGTAGAAGAATGAAAATAGATTCATATCTATCACCAGGCACAAAACTCAAGTTCAAATGGATTAAAGACCTCAATATCAGTCCAAACACACTGAACCTGATAGAAGAGAAAGTGGGAAGTACTCTACAACACATGGGCACAGGAGACCACTTCCAACGTATATCCCCAGCAGCACAGATATTAAGGACCTCATTGAATAAATGGGACCTCCTGAGACTGAGAAGCTGAGAAGCTTCTGTAAAACAAAGACACTGTTGCTAAGACACAAAGGCAACCCACAGACTTGGAGAAGATCTTCACCAACCCCACAACTGACAAAGATCTGATCTCCAAAATATATAAAGATCTCAAGAAACTAGACCGTAAAAGGCTAATCAACCCAATTATAAAATGGGGCACTGAGCTGAACAGAGAATTCTCAACAGAAGAAGATCAAATGGCCAAAAGACACTTAAGGTCATGCTCAACTTCCTTAGCAATCAGGGAAATGCAAATCAAGACAACTTTAAGATACCATCTTACACCTATCAGAATGGCTAAAATAAAAAACACCAATGATATCCTTTGTTGGAGAGGTTGTGGAGAAAGGGGTACACTCATCCATTGCTGGTGGGAATGCAAACTTGTGCAACCACTTTGGAAAGCAGTGTGGCGGTTTCTCAGGAAATTCGGGTTAAACTTACCCCTGGACCCAGCAATACCACTCTTGGGCATATACCCAAGAGAGGCCTTATCATACAACAAAAGTATATGCTCAACTATGTTCTTAGCAGCATTGTTTGTAATAGCCAGAACCTGGAAT
The DNA here is from genome assembly GCF_018167655.1 of Microtus oregoni. Taxonomy (NCBI): domain Eukaryota; kingdom Metazoa; phylum Chordata; class Mammalia; order Rodentia; family Cricetidae; genus Microtus; species Microtus oregoni. Next base: position 18,783,313 of record NW_024543076.1, read on the forward strand.
CAACCTAGATGCCCTTCAATGGAAGAATGGATGAAGAAAGTATGGAATATATACATATTAGAGTATTACTCAGCAGTAAAAAACAAGGGCTTATTGAATTTTGCATGCAAATGGATGGAAATAGAAACAACTATCCTGAGTGAGGTAAGCCAGACCCAAAAAGAGGAGCATGGGATGTACTCACTCATATTTGGTTTCTAGCCATAAACAAAGGACATTGGGCCTATAATTAGTGATCCTAGAGAAGCTAAATAAGGAGAACCCAAAGAAAAACATATAGGCATCATCTTGAATATTAACCTTCACCAGGTGATGAAAGGAGACAGAGACAGAGACCCACATTGGAGCACCGGACATAAATCTCAAGGTCCAAATCAGGAACAGAAGGAGAGAGAGCACAAGCATGGAACTCAGGACCACAAGGGGTGCACCCACACACTGAGACAATGGGGATTTTCTATTAGGAACTCACCAAGGCCAGCTGGCCTGGGTCTGAAAAAGCCTGGGATAAAACTGGACTCTCTGAACATAGCGGACAATGAGGACTACTGAGAACTCAAGAACAATGGCAATGGGTTTCTGATCCTACTGCACGTACTGGCTTTGTGGGAGCCTAGGCAGTTTGGATGCTCAACTTACTAGACCTGGATGGAGGTGGGGGTTCCTTGGACTTCCCACAGGGCAGGGACCCTGAGTGCTCTTCGGGCTGAGGATTGGGGGGACTTAATTGGGGGAGGGGAAGGGAAATGGGAGGCGGTGGCGGGGAAGAGACAGAAATTTTTAATAAATAAATAAATTAAAAAAATAAAATAAATGTGATGATTTCTTTAAGTGTAAATATTTTAACTGACATGCATATGTATTTATTTTTGTATGTATGTATGTATACATCTGTTGGTAATCTGAATATGGAGAAGTCACTGTCAAAATCTTAAGGGATGGAGGGAAAAGAGAGGATAGTGGACAGAAGTGAGATATAATTTAGGTGAAAAAGAGAAGCTGACAGAGAGAGATAGTGGGATAAGTGAAGGGAATAGAGAAGGAAAATGAGCCATGTCTGATGATTCCATGACTTTTATGCTTGCTTAAAAGTTATATGTAAGAATAACAATTCAAGAAAAACACCATGAATTGAAAGTAAGTTGGGGAGCATGGGAAAGTTTAGAGAGAGAAAGGAAAAAAGAAAAAGGGAACTGGTATAGTTAATTTTTTTTAATTTATTTATTTATTAAGGATTTCTGCCTCGTCCCCACAACCGCTTCCCATTTCCCTCCCCCTCCCCCGATCAAGTCCCCCCCTCATTAATTAATTTTTATACTTAAAAATAATATAAACAAATGAGAAAATAAGCAAATTAATAATAAAAGTGATAAGAAGCGACCTTATATGGGTAATTTTTCCTTATTTTAATATCTTGAAAATAAATTTTTGAAGTCAAAATTGTGTCATTTCTCATCATGAAATTGGATGTAGAATGCTTGCAATGTTCCAAAAGACCATTGTATTTTCCTGTGTTGTTTCTACCTCTCTAGAGATGGTACCATCCACAGTTAACTGGGCCCTACCTACTTAAATTAAAATAATCAATATGATATCTCACAGACATGTCAACATACCAACCTGATGAAATCAAATTCTCAATAAGTCTACATTTTTCAGATGATGCTAGGCTGGCTTAAGTTGACAATCAATGATAACTAAAACACGATCTTTCCCTACACATCTTTTTTGGATGTTATAATACAAATCTTAAATGTTATTTTGTCATTTTCTACCTTCATTTATAAAATTCACATTTTCAAAATCTCACAAAGTTAAAAATTAATGCTTATGTTCCATATGACTGCATTCATAAATTTCCCATTACTCCTGTTCTTGTAGATGGATGGCATGTTATTTATTAATTGCATGTAATAACCACCATATATCTGTATGAAATACAAGCAGTTCTTTCCACTCTCAAATAGCACTCTTGCTTTTCTGTATTCCTACTGAGAACCAAGTCTAATTTAGGTTAGAGTGTAATAAATTATTGTATGCAAGCTTTATAGCATCACATGTAATACTGCTCCTTTCTTCTGTTTGATTCCATGGTGCAATCACAAACATAGGAATATGCCCAAAGAATCAAGGCTCTGATTTGGTAGGATATCACCCATAATAATTTCTACAGAGAGTATTATCTTAAGTCTAGTTATTTGTATCAGAAGTACATTACTGCCTATATTTATTTCAACCATTCTTAAAATTTTGTTTTCCCTATATTTGCAAATCTGATACTCTAACAATATTTAATGTATTATCATGAAATAAGTTGAGAGAAAAACAGGCAATACATTAATGTCACATCTCCAGGAATGCTTGTGTGTTATGTGTATTCACTTAACAATGTTCAATATTTTCTACTCTGCTACTTAACTATCAGCATCTTGATGTTTTTTCCTTCCCCAAAGGACCGTAGATAATTATTGGACCTGTGAAGCAAATATTCCTAAATGGTTATTCTGATTCTTTTACAGGTTAAAAGTCAGACCTAAAAGACATGTTCTAATAAAAAATGTGAAATATGATGTTAATGGCTTAAAGTTGTATATTTCTCTTGAGATCTCCACTCTTAATAACCACTATTATCATAGATAAAACTGAGGCAGTAGTCATTACTAAAATGATTTTGCTAGCAGAATTAGACGTCACCTCCAAGAATCAATAATCATTTGAAGCTAACAGGGTGATTAAATGACCTTCCTTTCATTTTAGCTCATGTTGACTTGCTTTTTAATCTTGATTTAGAAGCAAGCAGCTAGAAACAAAGAAAAACTGAGGACTCAGAACATTAGAGCCACAATCTGGGTCCTATTCATTAGTGAGGGTAAGGGTTCCCTCCCTTCAATCAGGGATTTTCTAGTTAATCAATTCATTCTGAAAGAAAAACTGAATATTTTAGGTACAGACTGTTTAAATATCACCACCTAAGGCCCTTACTGCTTTTAAAGATATGCACCATTAACTTTACTATGGCAGGTGCTATAATTTTTATTTAATAATTCACCATGCCTGTGGTGCTTGGGGTTATCATTCAAGTGACTGATAATATTGTCCTTAAGTCTTTTCATCCATGAAGTTTACTCCTCCTTTCTCTTTATTGTCCAAAGAAGAATTGCCTCAGGTCAGTAGCAAATGAAATCTACTGTACAAATTTCCTCCTATGATGTAAAGTACTACAACCAGTTTCTAAGTAGAGTCTTAAATATTTTGAACCATTATAGTTCCAATTCCTTTATAAAAAATTTGATGATAAAAATACTAATATCTATGATGTAAGAAAGAGATGGAATGGCTACATAAAGGAAACCAAGTTGCTTATACTAAAGAAAATTAGCATGCATTGACCTAGAGAAAGAAGAATATTTCCCAATTATTTAATACTTAATATGTGGAGAACTTAAAATTTCTTTTTTAAATTTATTTTACTTTTATTTGCTTGAAATGATGTCTATGAGTCATGCTGTGGCTAGGTGTCAAGTCTTGTTCTGTAGTCCTATTGTGGGCACTCTCCTTAAGATGTCTGTGGTCAGTTTTGCATGTGGAAGCCCATAATCTATGCTCCCACTAAGTGTAACAGCAAAGAATCTACTTTTGCAATGATATTGATGACTAGAGATACACAGTTGAGAAAAAGGGACATTAAAGACTTGGGTGACAGTTCCTATCCATAAGCAGACAAATAGTTAAGACTAAACAGGAAACTACTACAGAGAGCTTTTTAAAAGTTTGGTAAAGATGCTAAATTATAGTTCTCCATAATTGATGGCTTCTGGTAGGGTTGTAAGAGAGTAATGTCTCAGTTTAATTTAAAAGGCAGGCCACTGAGATTGACCAGGCTCCAATGAGTATAAGGTTAAAACAAGTTGAAATGCTTTTTCTATTTCTATTTCTAAGTCTATTTTATTTTATTTTGAGGGCAGGTTTCTTCTCAAGACTATTAATAGCATGCTTACCAAATTGTACAAGCAGGACACAAAAGAAAGGACTGCTGAACTTTGCTAAGACAATTTAGGATAACCCTTCAAAATATCCTGCTTGACATTAAAGTCAGATATTCTAGGCCTGTAGATCAAAGATGGATGTCCCAGTGTTGCCTAGGAACCTTGGATGACTGTCCAGGTAGTCAGCTGTCATTTCTCACAATTTATGGAAGTAGCTTGGTTGCACTTTCTGCTTACTTACGTAGTACCATTTCCTTCAAAGTACTCTGAAGGAGTTGAAGACTTTATAGCTACAGTCTTCCTTGCTACCAGATTCAGAAAAGGAATTCACTAAAGTGGTGTAAACAATATAAGGTTGAGAGACATAAAAAGATTGTTTTGGTAATACAAATTAGAATAGAAAGTGAATTAGGTACAACCTTTTGGACTCATCAAGATAGGATAGATATAGAATACTTTCTGTGAATTTGTCAATTGCTATAAACAAGACATTGTTAGTGTATTTATTGCCTGTTTATATTATATATAGTCATTGTACATAATTTTTCTTATATCTTTCAAATTTATTTTAGAAAAAAAGGGAAATGTAGTACTATCTTGTTTGTACTCTTTAAATAAAGCTTGCCTGAAGATCAGAGGGTGGAGTTAGCCACTAGATAACTATAGAGATCTGGAAGTCTGTACAGACAGACAGGAAGTGATATGGCTGGACAGCAAGGATTATATAAGGCAGGAGGAAACAGGAACTCAGCCCTTTTAGGATGAAGAGTTAGCAAGTTAAGAGATAACTGTGACTTGCTCCTTTCTGTCTCCGAACTTTTAGCATTTGTCCCAATTTCTGGCTCCAGGATTTTATTATTAATACAAATTAGAACTTGTGCAACAACAAGGATGAGGTGTGGACATAGAAGGAATGGAAAGTGAGTGTAGTAAGAATCCATGGTGTGAAATTATTAAAGAATCAATTAAAATATTATGCTGAAAAATATAATTACATCAATTCCCCCTTCCCTTTCTTTCTTTCCCATGTATCCCCTCATTGCTTTCTCTTAAACAAATAACTTTTATCTTTAGTTGTTCATATGATAGGTGTGTGTATGTGTTTCTAATCCTAAATATAAGTACTAACAGTTTAATCTATACAATTTTACTTGTATACCAATTATTTTAGGGTTGTGCTGTCCTCTTCGTATTGAATCATTAATGGGGACTTCTTCCTTGGGGAAGATGATTTCTGCTGCTCTTAGCCTTCCTTAACTGCCTGTAGTTCTTTGTTTGGGGTTGAGGCCCCATGACCTTTCTTCTTTTTATGTTAGCATGTTAGATGGTGTTAGCCATGTTAAGGTCTTGTTTAGGCATTCAGGTTAATGAGACTCTATGAATGTGGTCTCTAACATTTATAGGTGACACAATCTCTCAGGAAACTGTTTTTATAGCTGCAAATTTCCCACCTCTTCTTCCTCTTTGATCTCTAAGACTTAGGTTCAGGAGTTATGCTGTGGATGTATCAGTACTTTCTGTTGGCATTTTGATCTTTCATGGTTTTCTGTAATGGTCTATCTTGCAACGAGAAAAAAAAAAACAAAGTTTGATGAGAGGTAATATATATATATATACATATATATACATATACATATAAGTAAAAGAACACATGATTAGAATGCAGATAGGAATTATGTAGGTATAGTAAAGTGGTGGTTGTGCTTTCTTCTAAAAATCCATGACTTCAGTAGTCCTGGGTAGCTGACTACGTTTATAGTACCAGGCATATTTTCCATCTTATTGGGCTGCTCTTAATTTCAATTATAGAACTGTAGGTTACCACTGAGATAAGCCCCTGCTGCACACTTAGGGATATGATATCATGCGAGTCATTGTTGTGGTTCGTAGGTATCATAGCTAAGTGGGACTATAAGTTGATTCCTTCTCTATAAGATTATATGATACCTTCTTGTACCATCAAAGAAGACCCATCATGGATCCTCTGTGTTTTGTACCTAAATTACATGCTGCCTTCAACAAGAAGCAACTTACCTGTGACATCTGGGACACTACCAAGGGCAAAGTAATAGCCCTATGCTTTGTGGGGCATTTCCTGGACAACATTGATCAATATTCAAAAGGGGAAACCTCGTGCCTATCTCTGGGGTTTTTGTTAGCTAGTCTATGGCTCTTAGGGAAAATATTGTCACCTAGGAAGGGAAATTTTCTTTTAAATTATAAACATATATATAATTATATATATAATATTTTCTTTTAAATTATATATGTATATATACTTATATTAATAAATACAATTTTTGAAAAATAGATTTAACATGTCAAAATAAGAATATCATATGAAATTAGGCAATATGATATTATTTTGGTTATAGTAAATATATTTAAGAATATATCATTAAAAATCAATATAATTTGTTAGAAAAATTTGATTGGATCTTTATCTAGATGGTGGTGGTGTAATCAAGTGTGTACATAATCACACTTATATGTAAAAAGGAGGAAAAAACAAAGACAGAGCTATCTCCAATATATAAATGTATTTGGAGTAAAAGTTGAATCTATAGATATCAAACAAAGTTAATTATTCGATTTTATGAATAAAACCAATGATATAAATGTTTTTGATATAACCATCCATTCCAGTTTTTTCAACACTAACATTGTTATAGTTAGTTTTCATTGGCTACTTGTCTAGATTTATAATAATCACAGAAGCTTTTCTCTATGTGTGTCAATACATGTGTTTCTAGAAAGGTTTAAAGATTCTTTTGAAGAAAAACTTAGTCCTTACATGGCATTAACCAATAGCTCAGGCATAAAAAAGAAGAAAATTGAACACTTACTAGCTTTCATTCCTTGCTTCTTCCTAACAACAGATGTAATATGACAAGCTGCGTTCCAATCCTATTTCCATTATATTCCCAACAGGAAACATTATATACTTGAACTTTAATCTTTCTCCTTTAAATTACTTTTGTCAATTTTTTTTTACAAAAATAAGCAAATAATGCATAACTTTGATAAAAAGAGGGAGAATATTTTGTTAAAATCTTGACTTTTTCTTTCACTTTTAGATAAGGCATATGTGAGGAATACAGATGAATTTCAGAATTTGGTCGAGAAAAATGTATTTGGAGTAAAAGTTGAATCTATAGATATAAAACAAAGTTAAATTATTCAATTTTATGAATAAAACCAATGATTTTGAGTGCTATAATTAAGATTTAATATACATTCTTAAGTATGGAGGACCAGAATGCTAAGGAAAATGAGGTCAGAGAAGACTTAACTCCTAAGATTTCAGAAAGAAAAAGGAGTTCTGAAAGGAACTGGGGTAGAAATCATTAATTTTATACTCTGGAAAAATAATTTCTTGCCTAAGCTCTAAGAAATTGAAGGAGAAGATAAAAATTAATAATGGACTTTGTATGTTAGAATGTGAGTGGACCCCATAGACTTATGTGTTTGAGTGCTTAGTTCAAAGGAATTGACACTATTAGGAGGTGTGGCCTTGCTGAAAGAAGTCTCTAGTTATAAGGGTGAACTTTGAGGTCTTAACCATTTTTTGCCTTTAGATCAAGATAAAATTCTCAGCTTCGTCTTCTGCACCATGCCCAATTATATATCACTGTGTTTTTTACCATACTGTTAATGGATAAAACCTCTGAAATTTTAAGCCAGTCCAGCTAAAAGTTTTTATTTATAACATTTGGTGTTTCTCCACAGCAATAGGAACTGTAACTAAGGAAGAAATTAGTACCAAGAACTGGGGTACTTCTGTGATATTCTTAACCATATTTTTGTTTGGAGACATGTGGACTTTGGGATTTTGGATTAGAAAAGCAGTTGCATGAACACGTTAATTGAGGCTTCCATCCTAGTAAAAGCATGGAAGACAATGGTGCTGAGGGTGATTTGTACTGTGGGGGACTGGCTCAAAATATTTCTGAGGAAAAGAATATTAGTATATGGTCTTGAGACCAGTCTTGTAATATTATACTGAAGAATATGTTTGCCCTTTGCCCTTGTCCAAAAAATCCTCCTGATGCTAAAATGTACAATTTTGGACTAACTTCATCGGCAGAGGAAATCCCAAAATAGTCTACTACTGACTATTATTCTATCATAATGTTATTTATGTTCATTTTTATGAATATCTATGATGAAAAAGAGCAAGTTAAGCAAGAATATATACAAAATATATATTTTGAGTAGAAAAGAGATGCCCAGTAAGTAGAATGGAGCTAAATCCTGTGTCCAAGGAGAGCAATAGATTAAGCAATAGAATAAAGGAAATGATAACCTCAGGGAGAAACACCACCCAGCTGAACTCTCCTTTTGTGAAAAGGAAATAAAGAACAGTTTTGGTCTAGGCACAGTGGTACATACATTTAATTTCACTTTAATCCTGGTACTCAGGAGACAGAGGCAAGTTAATCTATGAGTTCAAGGCCAGTCTTTTCTAGAGGAAATGTTTCAGGAGAACCAAGCTTAAACAAGAAAGAAACCATGAACAACATAAAGCTGATGAAGGTGTAAATGAACAAGGGGGTCATCTTCCACCTCTATCAAGTACCAGAACTTAAAATCAGTGATTTCTATTAGGAGGTTTCATTCATATGAATTACCAATTTTTCAAAATCACAATCCTGACTCTTGGGTTTCTAATTACGATCCGGATTTTTTTATTGTTCTTAAAAGCTTTAAATGAATTCAGAAAATATGCCATTTTTGAAAAGGAGATAGAAAGAGTAAGGGTGAAGCACTCTAATATTAAAATTGAGAACATTTATGGACATTTTTGTTTTATAGAAATTACACATTGCAACATTTTATACTAGTCACAAAAAATATTCTTTTAATGGTAGAAAAATTGTTTTATCTTTTTGAGACAGATATTACAGTTTTGTATATGAATACATGTATTTGTGATTATTAAACTTGATTCTTACATATATAGGCATTCACAATATCATTTAAACTTAATTTACTAAAAATGATTCTATAAAGTGTGGAAATATAACACATCGATTTTTTCTGACTCAGGAGTTATTTATAAACACAAAATGAGGTCACTATTTTCAAAAGTCTTATTATAATGGTATAGTTTTTCAGGATTGTAAACAGTTACTGCAATTTTGATATAGAGACAGAAAGCTATTAGTGTAAAAGTTGAGAGAAACTAAATTCACTTGAGGAACTGGATAAAATTTCAAAGAAAGAAGATTCTAGATATATGTATAAGAAATTGCTGGATGATAAAGGAGATGAAGACAGTTAACAAAGTAAAATAAATAATCCTTGAAAAGTTTTGGAAATCCTTGACATTTAAAAAATGCAAAGAATATCAACTGAACATGGCATAACCTGTTACAAAAAGACTAGACATAAATGCCAATATCAGGGTTGGACGAGACAATTCAATAGGAAGGAAAGGGTCCCAAGAGTGGGCAAGAGGGCCAGATACAACCCCTTCTCCCATTGTTAGGAGTCTCACAAGAGCAGCAAGAAGCACCATATATTATATATAGAGAACTCTGCTCAGACCTGTACAGGCTCCCTCATGCTCTGTTTGGTTGATAGACCTGGAGGCTTCCTGTTTTCTGAAGGAAAATCGAATGGGAGTAATACAGGAATAATAAACAAGTCAGATTGTAATATATAAGAGAATTAATAAACAATTCAAATTCAAGAAAAGAAAAAAATATAAAAGACATATGGTTTACTACTTTGTACTTTTACAGAAAAAATGTATCCTTGTAATTTATTATAACTTTCATTATATTTCTATAAATAAAGTGTATCTGCCCCGCATTTTAAAAACAATAAGTATTAATTGCAACCTTATTTAAAAAGTATATGAGATTAATCAAGTACATGAAGTATACAAAGTCTTGCTAATGAAAAATATTTTACGAACAATTAGACAATTCAAAGCTAAGTCAACGTTAGGATGGAACATGTATAATTTGCTATTATATCACTATTGATAGAATATGATGTGTTTCATTTCTATTACAAGGGTTCACAATCATGTTGAAAATATATGGTAATATCAATATAGTATTACAGATAAATAGAAAAACAAAATCGCATTAAAAGAAAACTACTAGTGTTTCAGGGTAGTTAGAAAGTTATAAGTTTTCTTTATATAACACTATAAGAGAGATTTTTCAGATCATCAAAGAAGATAGTAGATTTTAGGAGGAAAGGAGGAAAAAAATCAACAGGCAGAAAACCCACATTTATAGATAAAGAAGAGTTAATAATGGATGTACTGATCAAAATGATCCACAGACTTTAAGCACTGTTGATCAAAATATCAAACTAAAATATTTTATTGCTAGTTGTTTGAAGAATAATTTCAGTGCTTTAGAAAGAACTGCATGGACAAATGGATAGTAATTTGGCAAGGCATTCGGCATTCTCCCCTCCCCCCCCCCCCCCCCCCCCCCCCCCCCCCCCCGCCGCCAATAAGAAACCAAATGTGCCAGAACCCAATTCAGGATAGTAACTATTTTCAGTCAACATGCCATTTTATTATTCTCCCTTCTCCAAAATTAACACTAGCATCACTCCAGAAGCAGAACCAAGACCAACCTTTTCCCTACAAAATAATTTAGGCATTTATGGCCTCAGTTAAAAAATGAAGCTACCAAGAGTCCCCAAAATGTTTGAGGCTCTTAGCCCAGATAGATACTGCTTACTTCTCTTTGGAATTCTTTTATTCTTATGTAGCCACTTTATTTTTTCTATTGATGTTCTCCCCTCTGTCCCTTGAAGTAAAGGCTTTCACTGCCCTTATAAAATTGAGGCAAAGGCCCATAGAGCTTTTACCAGCTGAATGGGGTCATAAGCTCTGGCAATCAGAATATTCCTCCAGGCAGTCTACCTACATGAACACTAAAATGCACTGGCCATTTCATTTGTGTAACCATTAGGTGTAAGGAGGAAAGAAAGAACTTGCCTTGTGTCTGGAAAGAGATTTAAGGGGGATTACAAACAACATTATCAGCATTACAACTCCTAAACTGGGAACTAGGAGAAGGCAGAACAGAAAGTATTTTTTAAAAATGTTTAAATAATATCCATTACAGTGTCTTGATGATTCATGTGCACACACATCTATTGGTTTCTTCTCATTTTTTCCGTTGCTATGGACTGGTCTCCAGAGTGACAAACTCAGGGTCTGACCAAAGAACTTTTGATAGCTGTGGAGGAGTGAGAATTATTGTGAAGTCCCTCCCAGATGGCTTCTGTGTAAGAAGAGAAAAGAAACTTATACTTTATGTAATTTTAGGTGACAGCTATCATGGTTCTGTCTCTATTGATTGTAGATAGGTGTTTCAGTGAAGCAAGGTCTGAAGATTTGTTCCAGAATGGCTATTTTCTTATCAAGAAGAAAATAATGAAAAATAGTTCTCTGAATGTGAATTATGTATCCTATAATTCTGAGTGTAATTCATGAAATATTGAGGAAACATACTAGTCATTTTAATCTTTAGTTATATTTCTTGTTCAGTGTTAGAAGCCATGCAGGAAGCTAAAATTAATAGTCTTTTTTTTTTTAAGGTCAGTTGAGAATAAAGTCCTCGGGGATCACCAGAGTTCTAAAGAAATCTCTTGTCTTGTCTTTTCTTTACTAGTTGATCTCTGTATAAGTCAAAAGGCCTTACTTGACCATCGTTTTTCTTGAAACCACAGAGGAAATTGTTCTTTGTGTCGATCCTCTTCTTTATAGACTGCACACTAAATACAGTTCCCTGCATGTGGATCTCCATAGATTTCCTGAACAATCAAAAAGATAACTTCCCATAATTAAAGGACATATAGAAAGATGTACCATAGTTCTTCTGGACTTTGTTAATCTCGGAGGGCAGGCGGACATATTCTCCTCTTTCAATCTTTCTGATAACAGTTTGATAATTATAACTAGTATTTAAATACTAGATAAATCTGGAAAAAACCCAAACATTTAATGCATTAATCTTTGAATTTTGTTTTTTTTTTAATATCATACATACAAAGTCTAATATTTTACATATCAAATTTTGTCACTTCAGCTTTCTAGTTTTTTGTTTTTATCCCATCCTGGTCAACAAAATTCTAGCCACCATAATGTTTATCAATAACAAACAATCTGAGCTGTGTTAATCTCCAGTAGCTGCTTTTGGTTCTGAATAATTGGAAGTAGTAGATACAAAAATGCAGGAAAACACAGTACCACCTTGTCATGTTGATACTTACAAAATCCAGCAGAACTGAGCCCTGTTAATCTACGATTCTGGACCAAAAAGTTAGAAAGTGTCTTCTTCGTCCTGTCCACGTAACTAACTACTAGTTAAGCACTGCACAAAGCGAGAACATTCAAGGTTCAATGGGGCAAAAAGCAGAAGAAAAGGACCATGGTTGCTAAAGGGTCGCAGGAAAGTAGAGAATATTTTATCTCAATTAGAGAAAAGCAGGCTTGGCGATGCCAGGCAGAAAGTGCAGGCATTATGAGCCAGCACAGACTGCATCTTCAGCTTCCTATCCAAGCAGGCTGATTTGTCTTTGCCTCCAGCTGTTGTAACTGCTGCTGACAGCAGCTTGCCTAGCATCTGGCAATCTATCCACTGGGTCCAACTTTGGATTTGTACTTTCCCAACTTTTCCCTGGGCTGTTAAAAATTCACATGAGCTTTCCAAGACTAGTCATTTCACTGTCTTCTGGCTTCCTTTAAAAGCTAGAAGACACAGGGGTAGGGAAACACTTAGGTACCAATAAATATATCAGAAAAAAAAACCAATATGTAAAAATTTGTAAAAAGAAACTAAAATAAATCAAGCAAAAATACACATTGGAGTTCTGATATTACCACCTTAGTTTGACATAAAAATTCATTGACCTTATCCCTTTTCATTCTAGCCCATTTTCAAATCTCCTTTGAGTCTTGCATACACATGACCCCATTAGAAATGAAGAAAGAGTAAATTTTAAAAGGGAAAAGTTGAAGAAGAGAAATGAGACATATGACTGAATGCTTATGAAATTGGAAATTCAATTGTTTTGCTGATCTACTGAGAGTTCAATGTTATCACAAAACTTTATGTGGGCCACCATCGCTCACTGTCCAAGTATCAAGTGTTCACTCATGATTTTCTGGACATCTCCAAAGGGCTTGGGTTTCTTCTCTGGCAACACAGATGACTCTATTTTGTAACAAGTTGACATAAAACTAAACAGCACAAATATGAAGTCAAATAAATGGCCATTGCTACTTTCAATAACGAGATGGAGGTCAAGTCTATGGCTGTTAAAATCATAATGATCTCATTGATGAAGAAAGCAGCTAAGTCACAAGACTGTTTCCACCAAGATTAGGTCACCAGCAGAGATCTTAAAGCATCAGGTTTACATTTTGCTTATGTTGACTTCAGTTCCTGTTGTTCTCCATATCTCCTGGATAAAATTTGTACAGCCCCCCCACTCTTCTTTAAAATAAATAAGCAAATTAATAGAGTTAAATTATCATAGATATAGAAGGAAACAATAGATGTGCCCTAAGACAAGAAGCCCAAATTAGCAAAATAAAGGGCAGTCCTTGGACTTCCCACAGATCAGGGAACCCTGATTGCTCTTCAAGCAGATGAGGGAGGGGGACTTGATGGGGGGAGGGGGAGGGAAACGGGAGGTGGTGGTGGGGAGGAGGCAGAAATCCTTAATAAATAAATAAATTAAAAAAAAAAACAAAAAAAAAAATAAAAAAAGCAAAAAAAGAAATGGAGAAAAAAAATTCCCAGAAAATAGGATTCTGTATGTCTTATCACAAATTTTAACTGTGCACACCAAGCAATGCCATCTGTATCTCAGTTCAGGTTCTGGATATCAGTTTTTATTCTGAAAAGAAAACCATGAAAGAAGGAATATTGAGGTGCGTCCCATGCCCTTAAGTCAGACTGTTGCTGTGGGACCACATGAAGAAACTGAGGAGAAATGGAACTCTGTGTCTTTTTGTGTTATCTCCTATAAAATACATACAACAGAAAGATGCTAAGACTGGCTTAGGGAAAGAATAACAGTCATAGTCACAGTCCTTTGAAAGTGGTTCTCATGTATCTTTTCTCTAGTGGTTCTGCAGGAGCCACCGAGAATGGTAAAGCACATGAGGACTTATGTTATTCCCAATTGCCTAAGATGCTAAATCCTCCCTTTGTCATAACCCTGAAAGTTTTTCTCCTCCCTCTTTTTATGTGATATGCTTTCCTGATTTGTTCTCTACTTTCTCTTGGACAAAATATTTTCTGTCTTAAGGAAGAAAACTATAGAAGTCAGATTGATTATAATTTACCAGGGAGACCTTTAATGCACTTTATATTAATTACAAAAATAATTTTATATTTAATTTTTAATATTTATTCACTTATTAAGTTTTATTATGTTTTCTGTTCTATTTATTGAATAATCGATTAATTTTGAAATGATCTTTTCTCGTTTTACATATGTATCCCAATCCCACTACCTCTCTTCTTCTTGCTCGTCCGAACCTTTCCCTACCTTCCACTGTCAAGTCCATTTCTCAGAGAGGGTACAGTCTCCCTTGGGAAGTCAACAAAATCTGATACATCACTTGGAGGAAGGACCAAATCCCTCATCTCTATAATTAGACTGAGAAAGGTATCCATCTAAAGGAAATAGGCTTCAAAAAGTCAGTTCAAACACTAGGGATAAATCCTGGTCCCACTGCCAGTGGCCAAAAAGACTGTCCTAACCAGACATCTGTCACCCACATTTGGAAGGCCGAGTTTGGTCCTATGCAGTCTATACATATTAATGTTAGCTGAGAACTTCTACCCTAGTGAATAAGACAAAAAGCTCTGTACCCAACTTCTGAGGGCAGATAATAAAATGTGATATTCATGTACAGTGGAATATAATTAAGAAAGATATTATAACAAATGTATATTATGAATGAAAATGAAGTACATTTGTGTTAAATGAAATGAGTAAACACAGAAAAACAAGCAGTGTGTGATCTCACTCACACGAGAAAACAGAAGTCTTGATTTTGAAACTGCTGGTTACCTGGTGAAATATAATATGGTGGGGGAAGGGGTATTGGAGATTGTTGTGTGATACTACCTCAGGATTTTTATTGCTTCACTTTCTTTTCTATAATATGCCTTTGCCTATCCCCAATTGTCTTGTCTACTTCTGCTAAATACAGATATTTATACTTTAAAGAATAATATTCAAATAATCACCTTTGTTTTCCAGAAAGTTTGAAGATACCTAAAAGCTCACTACTCAGCAATCAAAATATCCTATATCAGATTTTCTTAGCAATGTTTAACATCCTAAATTGTGATTTCCTACCCCTTTCCTAAAAAAAAAAAAATTGTTATGTAACCTGAATTCATATGAATAAATATATAATGTTTGTCAGTATGGTATTGTTAACTCAATGCAATGGATTTGATGTTTAATAATGCTGCTTCACTTAGATGAATCTAATTACTTTTTCTTGATGAGGTCAATAGATCTATGTAGTTACATTTTCTCACTAAGCTATCTTATTATGAAATAATATTGATATTTTCAGGTTTATTATGACAGTCTTAACTACAAAAGGTTGGCTGGAAATATTTCTATTTCTTTTTTGAATATGTTGAAGTATTTGTGTAACAAAAATATAATATATACTCTTCTAATGAACATGAGACTGAAAAAGGAAAAACAAACACGTAGCAACTTAATAGCTGATTATTAACATTGAACAAAATAGTTGTAACACTTTTCGTTTCTTTGTAGTAACTAACCATATCCAAATGTTTGTTTTGAATAGAATTATATTGAGGATAGTTGTCTTGGGTTCTCAGGACTATGAAGGTTGCTTTAAGACTCATTAGGTTTGGTTGGGAGTAAAGATTGGTCTAGTTTGCATCTATAGTCCCTATACTTGTTATAGAGTTCAAGAGGCTCAGCTTAGGATAGGCAACTCTGTGTGCTCATGTGCCAGGCTTTCATATTTTACTTCCATTTTCATATCTGCAGATATATTGAATACATTAATAAAATATTTATTGAAATAGTAATTGTTCACGCTAGACAGACATGAAAAACATCTTTCTTGCTTTATTACAAGAAATAGAAATCTCAGTTTATGTAGCAAATGAGATCAAGTAAAAATGATTCTTAATGAGAAAAATGCCAGAATGAAATTGTTGTACATTTATGTTGATTTTTCATTTATTGCTGATTTTCTGAGCCTTATAGGACCCCTAGTAAAAGAGTAACAAAAAAGATATATAGATGAAATATTCAATCCTTAACCTCAGGTACCACATTCTCATTTGTATATGGAAATAGAAATAGCATTAACTTTATAAAACTTTACATATTTTATTTTCCTGGTATTTATAACAGTAAAGTATACTATTGGAAACACTCTTATCATCTGCTCTGACAGCCTCTGATAAAGACTGACAACTTACACATGTAAAAACATTAAAAACACTTTGGGAGTCACAGGTCCTTGAAAGTTATTTAGAACTGACAATGCATATGTTAATATTGTAGTACATCTTTAATATCGAATGAATTCCTACAGATCAGATCACCAGTGTTAGAGTATTGGAAGACATCTCCCTCAGAAAGACACTAACAGTATTACCATATAAGATATGAAGCTGCGAATCGAAGACCCAGATATTAATCCACAAACTTTAGAACACCTGATTTTCAACAAAGAAGCAAAAAATATCAAATGGAAAAAGAAAGCATATTTAACAAATGGTGCTGGAATAACTGGATATTAACATGTAGAAGAATGAAAATAGATCCCTATCTATCACCATGCACAAAACTCAAGTCCAAATTGATCGAAGACCTCAACATAAAGTCAGCCACACTGAACCTTATAGAAGAAAAAGTGGGATATACACTTGAACGCATTGGCACAGCAAAACACTTCCTAAATATATCCTTAGTAGCACAGACACTGAGAGATACAATTAATAAAAGGAATTTCCTGAAACTGAAAAGCTTCTGTAAAGCAAAGGACACAGCCAACAAGACAGGATGACAGCCTACAGAATGGGAAAAGATCTTCACTAACCCCACATCAGACAGAGGTCTGATCTCCAAAATATACAAAGAACTCAAGAAACTGGTCATCGAAAGAACACATAATCCAATAAAAAATGGAGTACAGACCTAAACAGAGAACTCTGAACAGAGAAATCTAAAATGGCTGAAAGACACTGAAGGAAATTTTAACATCCTTAGTCATCAGAGAAATGCAAATCAAAACAACTCTGAGAGTCCATCTTACTCCTGTATGAATGGCCAAGAACAAAAACACTAATGACAACTTATGCTGGAGAGGCTGTGGGCTAAAGGGAACACTCCTGCATTGCTGATGGCAATGCAAGCTGGATGTCAGTGTGGTGATTTCTCAACAAATTAAAAAACAACCTTCCTCAAGACCCAGTAATACCACTTTTGGGTATATATCCAAAGGATGCTCAATTGTGCCACAAGGACATGTGCTCAACTATGTTCACAGCAGCATTGTTTGGCATAGCCTGAACCTGGAAACAACCTAAATGCCCCTCCACAGAAGAATGGATGAGGATAACACATGTACTCACTCTTAAGTGGTTTTTAAACATAAAGCAAAGAAAACCAGCCCACAAATCACAATCCCAGAGAACCTAGACAACAATGAGGACCCTAAGAGAGATATACATAGATCTAATCTACTTGGGAAGTAAAAACAGACAAGATCTCCTGAGTAAATTGGGAGCATAGGGACCTTGGTAAAGGGTTGAAGGGAGGGGAGAGGCAGGGAGTGGAACAGAGAAGAATGTAGAGCTCAATAAATATCATAAAAGTATATGAAGGTGCAATTCATCTAAGCCCAGGATGGAAGAAAAAGTTACTAGCACTACAAGAAACATAACAGAAATTGTTCTGAAACAGCTTATCAATGTATTGGCATAGTTGATGTGATTTTCATTCGCTTGCTTTTTAGATACCCCAGAGAGAGGAAACCTGGAGGAGGCAGATTCTGTCCACTGGGAAGCTTAATGAAACCCAGGGTTTTAGACAGACAGTCCCATTCAGACCTGACTTCTCCTGTTTCTAGGAGACAGCACTTCAGCCTTTTCCTTCTGCTGCCCTATGGGCTCTTTATCTCCAGTCAGTGCTGTTTTACATATTTGACATGAGAAAATTAAGGGAAGCTTTGATTATCCCAGATGAATTATTATAGGGGGCACTGACCTCAATTAATACTACAAACAGAGCTGATGCCTTACTAATTGAAATGCACACCTAAAATTTTTCACATTTCAGATACTAATAAGGAAAGGCTAAAAGAATCTGTAGGGTTTGATTTACAGTCACTCTTTCAGTTTTCACCTTCCCCTTCACACTTAGCCATAACTGATGAAGGGGTTTTATGTTTTAATGTAGGGTCCCCCCGATTTGTTTTTTCCACAGTCCCAGTCCTTATCTTTGCTCGTTGTGTTACTGCCATACTCTGATATTCTTGTTCGTTTGATATTACCAATAGTTTTTAATACGCCATCCTCTCTCACTGTATTTTCAGACTCAAGACAGAGCTCAGATCAGAGATCTGAAATGACAAATGTGTTATTGAAGTCTCTATTTTTACCTGGGCCCCGGAACCTCTCCAGGCCAAAATGCTTGGAATATTTAGCTTGTGTTCAGGAGGACAGATGCACGCAGTGAGAAGGAAATATGTCAGAATTTGGAAATGGAGAAACATGTTTTAAAAACAAGTGGAAAACTCATCATCAAATGTCCATTCTTGGCAAGAATAGACCTCGAGATTTTTTTGGCACCTTGAAGCCTGAACAATTTGAAAGAGTTTCACAAGTCAGGAATGATAAACCAACTGAAGCAGTTTTTCTGTGCTAAATAAACATGCTTGTGAATGAGTCATGCCATCATGGGATCTTAATGTTCAAACATTAATTTTTGATCATTTTGCTGTATATCATAGATGAACTTTATAACAAATGTAATATTAGCTAAAATATGAATCAGTGTTTACCAACTCCTAGCATATATAGCTGATTAATAAATATATGTTTACAGAGGATTTTATTATACTTTATTGCACCTATTTCACGTGCGTTTGTGTGTGTGTGTGTGTGTGTGTGTGTGTGTGTGTATAAGCCATTATGTGCATGGAAAGCACAGAAGTTGGGACATCTTGGTAGAGTCGTTTTTTTCTACCACAAGGGGTTTAAAAAATTGTATTCAAGTCAGTAGGCTATGATATAATTGTCCTTATCTACTGAATCATTTTGTTTTTATTTTTTTTTTTATTTATTTATTAAGGATTTCTGCCTCGTCCCCACAACCGCTTCCCATTTCCCTCCCCATCCCCCGATCAAGTCCCCCTCCCTCATCTGCTCGAAGAGCAATCAGGGTTCCCTGACCTGTGGGAAGCCCAAGGACTGCCCACCTCTATCCAGGTCTCGTAAGGTGTGCATTCAAACTGCCTAGGCTCCCACAAAGCCAGTACGTGCAGTAGGGTCAAAAACCCACTGCAATTGTTCTTGAATTCTCAGTATTCCTCATTGTCTGCTATGTTCAGCTAGTCCGGATTTATCCCATGCTTTTTCAGACCTAGGCCAGCTGGCCTTGGTGAGATCCCAATAGAACATCCCCATTGTCTTAGTGTGTGGGTGCACCCCTCGTGGTCCTGAGTTCCTTGTTCGTGCTCCGTCTCCTTCTGCTCCTGATTTGGACCTTGAGATTCTGTCCGGTGCTCCCGTGTGGGTCTCTGTCTCTGTCTCCTTTCATAGCCTGATGAAGGTTAATATTCCTGAGGATGCCTATGTGTTTGTCTTTGGATTCACCTTATTTAGCTTCTCTAGGAACATGAAAAAAAATAAAAATAAAAAAAAAATAAAATATGAAAAAATCATTTTGTTAGACTTAATGTTTCTTTCTTTCTTTGTTTTGTTTTATTTGTTTGTTTGTTTGTTTTTTTGTATTTGTTTCCAAAACAGGGTTTCTTTGTGTAGGAGTCTTGGCTGTCTGGGAACTCACTTTGTACACCTGGGTGGCCTTGAACTCACTGAGATCTACCTGCTTCTCCCTCCCAAGTTCTGGGATTAAAGGCATGCACCACCACCTTTTTAAAAGTGTATGAAAGCTAATATTCTACTGAGTATAGCCCTTATATTAAGTTTAATGATGGTGAGACTGGAAACTTAATTTTATGATACCAGGTTAAATAAAGGCAAGACAAATACCAACGTATTGCAAATGGATGATAAGGATAAAGGAAATAAAACCATATGTTGCTCTGAAATTGAGTCCTTAAAAGCAAACAAACAAAAAAAGACAATGGTCAACACAAACTGTTTAAGTATGCTAATAATTTCAGAGTCTATTTTAACAAACAGCCTAATGGAAACAACCCTAACTATAAAAGTTGTAGCCTAGGTACTTTTCTTTTTATAAGCAAAAGGGAGTGTGAGATAGATGAAATTTAATCGAACATCATTCCACTAATCACAATAATGTCTAAAGGAAAGCTGAACAGGAGTGCTTCACCAGACCTTTTCCCTGGCCTATATTTGACCTGTTACATTCTTTTCCATTTAAATGTCAGAGTTTTCATTCTTAGAAGTGACAAATTCTTCTCTCAATGGATTAATCTGTGGGTTAAAAAGTCTACATAGAAGTGTAAATTCATGACAGTAGAATAAATCATGAAAAGACATTAGTACAGAGGAGTGATTTGGTACTATAAAAGTTATTCAGAAAATATACATGTCTATGTGAAGGAAAAGTAACTGTAAGCAGGTTACTCTGTGATGTGAAGAAGCAGCACTGCAGACGTTTTTACATCTCTTCAGATAACATTTCCCTGCTTATAAATTGACTTGAATATTGAATCATCATTAAAAAGCACTGTAGGTTAAAATATATAACAACTAAACTTATGAATAGAATGGCTAAGAATCTTAAGTGTAAAGCCAAAGTGATTAGCGATTATGAATTTGTAAAAGTTTAAGCATTAATAATGCTTAGATTCTAATTAAGAAATACAACAAAGAGGCAGAAGAAAAATGTAGTTCCCAACTCAAGACAACATTAATTTGGGAAACTAGGGCACATTGGTCAGGTGCAACAAATATATTACTTGTAATAATAAAACAATAGAATATTGATTTAAGAATTAAATAAATAAATGAAAAGAAAACACTAAAATAAAGATTGACTTGATTAACAAATGAGTGAAAATCTACTAGAAATATATCAATTTCTTCTTTCATGGGAAAGGGATAATTGTATTTACCTAAAGCAAATGACTTTGCCAGAAGTATTGTACAATTACAGATCAAATGTTTACCTAGAATACCCACAATAACCGATGTACTTTATGAATCCAAGTATACAAATGTTCAGCTATTAGTTGGTATTTAGTCCATTCCTTATCTTGATGTAAAACCTGACTAGAGTGTTTTGAGGCTCTTTGCCATTTTATCAGGAATTGTCTCTTAGATTATTCTTCTACTTTCATTTTGAATCTCATTTTATAACAACAGAAGAAAATACAGCATAACTGTCTTGTGCAGTATTTTAAACTATTTACCTGATAAATATAGATGTTTAAAATTTTATCTTTGAGAGTTTACTTTAAATATCAAAGTAGCTACATAGTTATGTTTACTTGAAGTGTTTAAGTGAGCATAGTTTTTCCTATGTTGCTACTTAATAAAAAATACTTTCAAAGCATGCCTTCCTGTTAACATACTATAGCTCTGTAAATATTTTAGTAATATCTAATTGGCAACAGCCAACTGTGCTGTGATATAGGGAACACGAATGAGTAGCCCGACGTGAATAAAGCTTTGTTGTCATTGAGACGCTATTGGATCTCTATAAGAGGCACTGACCTTGAAAATTATGTTTCCCTTATATTACTTAATGCTATCCCTGTCTGGAATTATATGTCTTTTTAAAACTATGATTAGAGAATTTAATAAAAGGAACATAGTTTAAATACAAGGTTAAGAAGAGAAATAGCAGCAGGACCTAGACAAATATCAAAGACTCAAAATCTAGAACAAGGTAAAGAGATGTGGTAATATTGCAGATATTACATGGGGACTTGTGATATTTGAATAAAAATCACCTAAATTCTAATTTTATATGTATTGTCCAAAAAAACTGTCCAGAATGAACACGGAGCTTGGCATGCTGGATACAAAGAAAAAGACAGACAGAGAGAGAGAGAGAGAGAGAGAGAGAGAGAGAGAGAGAGAGAGAGATTTGTAGACCAATATAAGTAGGGCAAGGATTTTCTATTTTATTTTTCCTCAAGAGCAGAATATGTGGTATAATGTCATCATGTAGTCGGCTCCCTTCTCTCCCTGACTACACACATACACAAATACCAGTTATCACTAGAATTGCCAGTTATGCTGCTGACAGCTCATTCTCAGTCGGATTTCTTTGCATTCTGACATGTGCCAATCAGTCCCAATTTTTCAACTGAATAAAAATAATAAATTCTTCCCTTAGCGGTAATTCAAATTATAGAGATGATTTGATTCCTTTTTCATATGAACTATGGTGAAAATTCATAATGATGGTACCCCTATAAATTCCTTAAATAATATATAAGTAACAAGGTCAAATACATAATTAGTATCTTCACACACACACGCACACACACACACACACACACACACGCACATAGAAAGAGAACACATTTGTTTTAAATTCCCAACTCATCCTTATTAGCCATTTGTTTATTGCTATGCTAAAATAAGAAGACCAAGGCAACTTAAAAGAAGGCACTTATTTTGAAATATGGTTCCAGATGGATAAGAACCCATCACCATCAAGATAGGAATATGACAACACAGTATCAGCATGGAAGGCATTGGATAGAAGCAGGTGAGAAGTCATATTCAAACCATAAAAGAAGAAGAAGAGAATGACCATAGAAAACAGCATGTGTAATTTGAAACCACAAAGCTTTTCCACCCTGGTGACAAATTTCTAGGAAGGCCACTCCTCCTAATCCTCTCCAAAGAGTCTGCAATTGGGACCTGGTATTCAAATGCCCAAGAATATGTAGGAGGAAGCTCATTCAAATCACCAAATGGTATTACATACTGAAAGGATAACCCAGTTATTTGGCTATGCATGTTATGTGTTTATCTGTTTTTGTTGGCTTAGTTTGGTGCTGAAACTAAGCCTACCTCTTCTGTGTTTCAAGCTACAAATATATTCTTTAAGAGTATGTTAACTCAAGAACTGTTTTTATTGCATTGTGTTTTCTTTTTATCTTTTTAAAATATTTTTTTTACTTTCATGAAATAAAGACTATAAATAATAAATTCACTACAGAGATTTCTGGAAGAGTTATCAGTGGTGCTGGCGGTACATAATCACAGAGTGAGCTGGAATATGTTACAACTGCTTCAGTTTGGGCAGATGATCAATTTAGGACAGAAAATAAAGTTTCCCACTAAAATATGATATCACTATGGGGACCTTATCACAAAAGATTTCTTTGTGCTAAATTTTGATGAGTTTGTTGGCATTTATTTAATCATTCTAGAGAAATCAAAAATGAAAAAACAAGGCTCCACTAAAGCCCAACAGCAAAAAAATAAAAGGAAACAAACAAACTAAAAAAAAAAAATGAAGAAATAAGCAACTTTTGATTTGATGCAAAGAAATAAGAGAATATTTGTATTTAAACTAAAAGGGAAAATTACATTTAAAAAAAGAAAAGAGTTTGTACCTATATTTTAAAGTTTTATTAGAACCTTAAATAAATGTACTAACTATCAAGGATGATATTTATTTTTTTAGGTATTGAAATAAAATAAATTTGACAAAGTCTTAAATAATACAAGGCATCTCTGTGCATATATTATAAATATGTATCCTTTAAAGCCAGGAAAGCAGTTGCATAATGGGAGATTTTCACTGCTTCCTCTACTGCCCCAATCTCACCCCTGGTTCAAGCACACAACCTGTTGCTGCTTCCCTTCCCACAACCTGTACCATCTCCAGTGGATCAGACAGATTTCTCTCGGCCCAAACTCCCTTTTCCCCACTCATTGCTTTATTATAACACCAAACTCTTCAGGCATTACCTAGGAACCCACGGATCACCCCAGATAGGGAAGCAGGAAGGCTAATTTTAGCTTTTCACCTCTCACCCAAACTCTTCCAAGTCCAATGCCTGAAACTCAGCCCCAGGTTGGTAGTGAGCTGGTTCAGTTTTACCTACCTCCCTGTCCCTTATATCCAAACAAACACATTGAACTTCCCTTCCAATATTTCTTTTCCCCATCTAATCCCATTATCCTAATTTCCAAAAACAGAAGGCATTATCTTGGAACCACAGGCATTTTCCACCTTTAGACTACTTAGCCTAACTACAGACTTTTCCCTGCTCTTTTCCAAATGCATCTCTGAAGTTGTCCTCCTCACTACTTTCACCCCTCACCGCACTAAAGCAAAGCATCTGTAACCCTACTGTCTGCAACTATCTCCATTAGACCACCGAGATCTTCTCCTCCAACGTCCATTTTAACCCATCCTGTTATCTCAGCTCTAAACTCCAGCAGGCCTTCTCTAGGAACCCACCAGTCAAAACCTGCCAGAGAAGAAAGGAGATCAGAGAAGAAATTAAGCAAGCTTCAAATCTTCACTCCCTTTCCTATCCTCAGTATCCAACCTCCCAGCCTCATTCTCAGCTCTGTAAAGCGCTACCTTTAGTGGTATCTTTTCACTCTCATCCCCATTCCCACGTGAACAAAAGATCACGGCCCAAACCCTGTGTACCATCTACTGTGGATCTCCTTAGTCCCTCCCCAACTTCCAGCCCATCCTTACCCTTGTCAGCTCCTAATACCTAGAAGTAGATATTACCTGGAACCAGCACCAGACACA
Source organism: Microtus oregoni (assembly GCF_018167655.1). Classification (NCBI taxonomy): domain Eukaryota; kingdom Metazoa; phylum Chordata; class Mammalia; order Rodentia; family Cricetidae; genus Microtus; species Microtus oregoni. Next base: position 18,808,251 of record NW_024543076.1, read on the forward strand.
CCTACCAGGATTCCAGAATAGTATTTTACCAGTGAATACACAACCACCACACTCGTCTTAGAATTAGAGAGGGCAACAAAAACCAAAGACAAGACCAGATAACATACTTTAGACTTACATTCTTCCCAATCCCAGACTCCTAGGCACCAGCATGAAAACACAATGAATAATACATAGGACAATATTTCTAAACTAAATAACAGCACCTCACCACAACAGGCTCTAAATATTTCAACATAGATGAAGCAAAAGTAAAAGACTTTAAAATAGTCTTTACAAATATGACAGCAGTCCATAAAGAATAAATGAACAAATCCTTTAAAGAAATCCATGAAAACACAAAAAGAAAAGAATAAAACAAATCAAGACCTGAAAGTTGAAATAGAATCAATAATGAAAACCCAAACTGAGAGAAATCTGAAAATGAAAAATTTACTAACTTGAAAGTTTCTCAGAGACTAGTCTCACTAACAGAATACAAAAGATGGAAAAGCTAATGTAAGGAATTGAATGCATAATAGATGAAATTAATATCCAAGTTAAAGTAAATGTTAATTCTGGAGTTGTGGCTCTTTTGGGAGGTCTTGTACTTAAATGAGGTTTGTGAGCAGTGTGCTACTCATTGCTTAATGGTGACATAGGCTCACTGCATCCCAGGAGCTATGGTGGTGAGGATGATTCACAGAGGCAGTGAATATACCTCTGCCCTGTTGGACAGGTTGGCATCAAAGAAGTCAAGCTGCTACATACATCAGGTTGGCGGCAAAGAAGTCAAGCTGCTGCATTCATAAAGCCCTCACCCATGGGGTTAGCGTCTTTGATTCAGGAAGCTACCCTCATATTACCAAAGGACAGACTTAAATAGCAGCCCTTTGGCCTGCAATGGTGTCCTGCCTCAAGCTAAGCTATGGTTGTCATGGCACAAATCTTGCTGGAAAACCATCCAGTATCTCACTTAAGTTCTATTTTTTGAGATATACCCATAGTGAATTTTTTGAGTGATTAAGAACCTGAAGCTAGATGACCAAAAGTATAGGAAAAAAAAAACAAATACTACTGTCCTAAATAAACAAAATAACTTAAGAAACAAACATGTAAAACCAAACAAACAAAGGCATAACAATAAATTAACTCCAAATCACACTTTACTATCCTCATAGTTCAATGCCCTGTTCAGCCATGATCAGAGATATTTTCTCCAATAGCAAATGGAAACAAATATAGAGAATCACAAGCCTTTATGTAGAAAGTCCAAGTTCTTAAAACTCTTAGACCTAAATGGTATGTCTCCATCAAATCTCACACCTCAGGGCTTAAGGAAACCCACAAATGTTGAGGTACAAAATGTTTAATAACCAGAAGAGATTGAAGATAGAAAGAAAATAAGAGTTTATATATCTACATGATGATGCATATATGAAGGCACAAGACAGCAAGCAGAAGAAGTGCATGGGTCTGCACTAAAAGGACAATAGCGCTAGAAAGAGTAGACAAATTCCTCCATCCCTAACCCAATAGCAATCACCAACAGATAAACACTTGCACATGGAAATTTAGTTTCTCCAGGGAAGTCCAGCTGGAAAAATGAACCAACTCTTAGGGTTGGCCCCTGTCAAGCAGTAGATGGCCAAGAGAAAGTGAACTCAACTGTAACTTTCGAGGTTACATGTCTTATAATGTGTCAAGGCTTTTTGGCTTGCCTGTTTGTAAATTTTATCTAGTCTTTTTCTTTATATTTTTATTCTTATTCTTATTCTTCAAGGCCTTTGTGTAAATATTATGGCACTAGTATTTTTTATGGGATTTCTGAGTGTGAGAAAGAGTGGCTTTGTCTTCTTGTGCCTTCTTTTGGACTCGTTTTGTCTGTTTTGTTTAATTACAATGTGTGTGTTATTTTTTCTTTTATTTTATATTAATGTTAGCCTTTATAAGTGTTTCTCTTTTTTTTTCTTCAATGCAAAACAAAAAAGGCAGAGGATCTGGATTGGAATGGTGCTGGGGAGAAACAGGGAGGGGTAGAGGGAAAGGAAACTGTAATCACAATATATTCTTTGAGAAAAAAAGTCAATTTTCAACAAAAGGAAAATGTAATAGAGTTAAATATATGTACTAAAATATTTGCATAAATATTTGTATATATACTAAAATCTTTAGTATATATACATACAAACATGCATATATATATATTCAAAGATTTTATTAGTCAGCAGACAAATTTGGGTGATCTGAGAAGAAAGTTCCTGCTCAGTTACATATTTTCATTGACATATAAAAGACCACATTGGAGTAACACTCTCATTTCTGTTCAGGTTAAATTTGTTCTTTTTTATATTTCTTTGTGTTTTGTGTTAAATGGTAGTCTCTCTCTCTCTCTCTCTCTCTCTCTCTCTCCCTTTCTCATAGCAAGTTTAGTTTATCACTTATTTGGCTCCTTGCTTCTTGCTTGGAGAAATAGAAAAGACATATAGAGTTGAAACTGCTCTCCATCTGTCAGCTCCTGGGCTTCATGTCTTTTCCAACCTTCTAACACTAATCTTTGTAGCCACTGTTAAATCACATCCTAGTGCACCAGCATGAGAGAACACTGTAGGATGGCTGTAAAGAAACAGGAATGTTCACACTGCAATTTGTTTAGTAAAAAAAATATTGATGAGTGATAAGGAATTTTTTACACAGTAAATTAAGAATCTCTTCTAAAGAAAAATGATTGGATTTTTTTTTCCTGAGTAGACAAAGGTATGAGAACAAAGCCAAAAAATGAGTAAACATGTCAAAAAAAAAAGACTTTAGAATAAAAATGTTAAAAGATAATTTGTTTGATGATAAATGGCAATTAAAATTTTAAAAGTAGAATTAAATGCAAGAACCTTCGTGAGGACCAAAGGAAATGGACAACTAAAGCAAAACAGAGTTCTCAAGAGATAACAAGGCAGTTGTACTCAGAGTGGCTATGGCAATATCTGAATAAATTTATGGTCTCCAAATCCCCAGCATGAAGGAAAGAGGTGGGATTTATGTTCTAGCTCTAGCTTAGGAGACATCGATAATTGTTAACCTCATTTTAGCCCCTCTTCTTAGTTCTCCCTTCTTTGATTTTGGAGTTATTTCTTTATTATAGATATTAATTCACTATGAGATGAATAGGTAACAAATATTGTTTTTCACTCTCTGGACTTCCTCTTTTGTCAACATTTGTTCTTAATTTTCCCAAAGCCCATTTCTTTGTGTATATATATATATATATATATATATATATATATATATTGCACTCTTCTCTGGTACTTCACTTTTTGCTATGTGAGTTTTATTACTTTGTGGGCTACTACATGGGAAAGTACTAATAAGATCTTGGAGATTTTTTGGTAAAATTTGAAAAATTTTGTGTAGAAAATGATACATCAACAGTAAGTTATATTTCTTCTTTGGAGATTCTTTCTTTTAAAGGTCATGTTAAAAAAATTCATTAGTGTTGATAAATTCTCATAAACTCACAGTAAGACACTGAGAAGAGAAGCTTCAATTTTATGGTACCTAAAAAATTTCAATCTGTCTCAAGCCAATGAAATACTAGCCCTAGCATTATTTCCTATGTAATTAATGGGTGTGAATGCATTCAATTTTAACACTATCTACCTATTTCTCTCATGTGTTTTATTACGGCTAAAAATGATGTGGTTCAATTTCAAATGTTGAGAAAACCTGTAAAGAAGCTAGAAAAAGTGCTTAGTCATTGCTACCCTTGAAGAGGACTACCTTGTGTTTCTAGCTCCCATATGAAAGTTTAGAGTCGTCAACAACTTCAGTTCAGAAAACTAAAATACATATATTTATACACACATATATATTATAAATAGTATAAATAAAGACTTTAGAACAAAGAAAAGATGTCAAAACTAAGATGTACTATGTTGGCTTGTGATAGAGAAGTCAGTGGTATTCCTTTAAGGTCAGTGTGCTAGTACTTTGGTATATTCATGAATATATTCCTTTCATTGTTTTACTTTTTCCTTATTTTTGTAGAGTGCATCTATGTTTATATAAAACAATTAAAATTCCAACAGAAATAACAATGGAACTATTATATGAATTAGCAATCATACACATGCAAACACACAAAAGAAATAAATACATCAACTTATATAGACTCCCACATGTTCACTGAGGTTTCTGTCCTGCCTGATCCTGTAGTTCAGGCCCAAATAAACACACAGTAGCCTATATTAACTATAAACTGATTGGCCTATTAGCTCAGGCTTCTTATTAACTTTTATATCTTATATTAGCCCATAATTTTTGTCTGTGTTAGCTACATGGATTGGTAACTTTTTGGCTAGGCAGTCACAACTTGCTTGCTCAGTGTCTGGCTTCCTATGTGTCTACTGTAGCCTGACACTTTCTCTTCCTAGAATTCTCCTGTTCTCTACTTTCTGCCTGGTCACCCTGCCTATACATCCTGCCTGACTACTGACCATTCAGCATTTTATTAAACAAGTACAAAGATATGCTTTATCATTCTAAAAGAGAGAAATAGAGGCAAAGTGAAAAAAATACTGGACCAAATCCAACATAAAACCCAGCAGAAACATTCCAAATTTTAAATGTCCATGTCTGAAGTCAAAGGGCAAATTTTGTTTCAACCTTACAGCTTTTCTAGGTGCTACATAGTTCTCTCTTTTGAGTTGTCTATTCCCTGTAAGTTGCTATACTAAGCACAACATCCAGTGTTTCTGGTACCTTCAATATCCTGGGATCCCAAACACAATTCAAGCTTGAAGTTTACAACTTTATACAATATCCTTGGATGCTTGGTCCTCAGTTGGTAGAACTGCATTCGAAGGATTAGGAGGTGTGGCCAGTGTACTCCGTGTATGCAAGTTTGTAATTTTCAGTTAACCTACCAAAAAAAAAAACTCTATAATTTTATTCACGTGCCATAAGTTTAAATATGAAAATACTATCCTAACTTGGATTTTACTCCTTATAAACCTGCATGAGGAAGTATTTAATTTCTATGGGTTCATGAATTTTTGTTATTAGCAAGCATTTTATACTTTACCTAACAATATTATACAAATCAAAAGTAATATTTTCTGACGTTAGTTTAATTTTATAGTAATTATGTATTTAATATTCTTATATATTTACTGCTAATGTGTAAGCAATATGAGTTTGTTATAAATAGCATTACTTTTATGTGTTTATAGCATTTTCCTTTTATGTGTTTATGTATTTTCCTTTTCCAATTTGCATATGTTATATTCTTTTATATGTGTAGTAAGGAGACTATAAAAGTTATAATATGCTTCATGATTTTATAGCTATTTTAACATTTTTGTTATACCAGCTTCCTTAATTTTGAATTTTATTTTGTGATTATTAATCTTTTCCCAAATAGAAATAAATTTTATGTATAAAATTTGTGAAAAATGAAGGCAGATTTTATTGGCTTTGTTCCTTTAACCTATTAAGTGATAATTTGCTTGTCATAATTATGATACTCTGATTTCTGTTCACAAAGGGAATTGATAATTGATGTGTCTTTTTTGCATTTTCAGCTCTATTTTTGTTATTTTGGTATGTTAGTATTACTGGTTGGAGATGAGAATAAGCATGAGTATCTTAGAATCAACACCTTGTACAAAAAAACTAAAATTCTTCAAAATATATTTTTTATTTTAATCTTGATGCTCTAAATAGAAAATGTCTTGTTTGACCATAATATGAATTGGTGCCAAAACATGAATAAAGCAAAAATATTTCCCTAAATTGGCATGAGGTGAAATGCATGTATATAAGTTACAAAAAGAAGATGATTTTTTAAAGATTTATTTATTTATTATGTATACACCATTCTGCCTCAATGTATAAAAAGAAGATGATTTAATTTGATGTTTAATTGAGAACTATACTAAGTTGCTATATTATTCACTGGTAAATATCTACAAATCCCTCCCCACAAACCAGGAAAAAAAAGAACGAAAGCACATTTATTTTTATCTCAAGCACATTGAGAATATTGATTGTGTTATCTTTTCTGTGAATAAAATAGAGTCTGATTATATATATATATATACACACACACACACACATTTTGGGGGTAGTTTATATAGATTAGTATCTTTATAATTTTTATACATCATTTCTATATGGAGATTTATATTTCTATTTATTAATATCTTAGTAACTTGCTGTACAATTTTAATACAGAGAGTGTACCTTAGTTTCCTATTTGCTCAGACCCACCCAAATAATCATACAGAAACTATATTAATTACAATACTGTTAGGCCAAAAGCTAGTTGTATTCCTAGCAAGCTCTTATATTTTAAATTAATCCATTTCTATTAATCTATTGCCACGAAGCTATGTCTTAACAGAAAGGTTTTGATGTTCTCCTTTTGCAACTACATATATTTCTGACTCAACCTTCTCTCTCTCTCTCTCTCTCTCTCTCTCTCTCTCTCTCTCTTTCTCTCTCTGTCTGTCTTTTCCAAAGCAACATATCCTTAGACCCTAATTTTGAAGTCAAGATATCTTTTATTGGTTTAACTTAGCAGTTCCCAGAATCAAATGTCTCTCTGCAGTAATAAAAACTCAAAGAAAAAAAAACAATAATATACAAAATCCAGACTTGCTGCATATATTTATATGTATATGTTCAGATTTCCCACCTGGATCATTCTACCCTGTCATAGGTTAAAACAGCTTATTTAATAACCATTTTTATTAAAACATATTTATAGCATAGAGAGGGAAATCCCACATCAAGCAACAGTTGTAATAAAGTTATAATCTCCAAATTAAAATAAAACTTAGTTTAGATATGTCAGATTTTTTTTGCCTTATTTCTCTTCAGTGTTGTGTTTTTTGTAGACCTTAAGAAGAGAAGGATGATGTCTCCACTCTCTGTTGAATCCAGAACTAGTATCTTCTCTTTTGTTAAGAAAAGTTCCACAGCTTGTTGCTCTACAACAGCTACTACTCCTTTCTTGTGTTCTTGTTACTTTTATCCTCTTCCTATACCTACATTGTATTTTTCTTGGAATGTTAGATTTTAAATATCTCTTAATTTTAATTTTTATGAAAAAATGCCATAGTGAAAAATGTATTTCCCAAATGAATTTTTGAGGATGGGAAGAAAGTTTTATTTTAGCTTATAGATTACTTTGTATCATCAAAAGATGGCTGTGAAGGGGCTCAAGGCAGGAATCTATACTCAGAAACCATGGCAGAATATTGCTCTGATCTCAACTCAAATGACATTCTAATTTAAATTTCTTTTCTTTTTTAACTATAACAGGTTTTATCTACATTGCCATGAAATTAGCTTTATTTTTCTAAGATAAGTATTTATCACCATATTTCAGTGTTGGGAATTATAAGCAAAACCATAAACATAAATAGGCTTGGGATCTATAGAGAATGATTTAATATCAGGCCAGCAATATTAATTTGTGATTAGTGTGCAACCTCAAGTGTTTATATTTTAATATTTAATAACGAGTGATTTTTATTTATCTTGAGGAAACTCATTTTTTTTTTATCTAACTGGAGTTTTACCTCCTTTGCAGTCAAGAAAATTCAAAGGTTTGTATTTTGGGGGTGTATGAAATGCTGTTCAACAGATAAAAAAAAACTATAGAGTCTAAAATATTACTTTCTAAGCCTATATTTGGCTCTTCACAATAGAGTCTTGGCTCATCTGAAATTTCATAACTAGGAAACCATATTTTCTCTTAGTAATGAACAATTCTGACATCACAAGATAATGCTTTGCTATCTTAATAACTCTCCAAGAAAATATTTTAACTTTTAGAAAAAATATCAATGAAGTATTGCAGCAGAAGAATTTTCCATACTGAACACTGGATATTCCTCAATTTCTTTCTCTTGTTTTTAAACACTTCCCATTGATCTTTTACTTGTGTTTTTCTACATAACTTGTTCTATTATGTTGACATTTGCTTCACTTATTTTGGAAACTCTTTTCCTCTAAATTTATTAGTTCTTTAAGAATGACCCTATCCTATAGCAATACTGACGAATATCTTGCATATCATCATAGAACCTTCATCTGGTGATGGATGGAGACAGAGACAGAGACCCACACTGGAGCACTGGACTGAGCTCCCAAGGTCCCAATGAGGAGCAGAAGGAGGGAGAACATGAGCAAAGACGTCGGGACCACGAGGGGAGCACCCACCCACTGAGACAATGGAGCTGATCTATTGGGAGCTCACCAAGGCCAGCTGGACTGTGACTGAAAAAGCATGGGATAAAACAGGACTCTCTGAGCATGGCGAACAATGAGGGCTGATGAGAAGCCAAGGACAATGGCACAGGGTTTTGATCCTACGTAATGTGCTGGCTTTGTGGGAGCCTAGCCAGTTTGGATGTTCACCTTCCTAGATATGGACGGGGGGGGGACCTAGGACTTACCACAGGGCAGGGAACCCTGACTGCTCTTTGGGCTGGAGAGGGAGGGGAGAGGAGTGGGGGGAGGGAGAGAAGGGTGGGAGGAGGGGGAGAAGGGTGGGAGGAGGGGGAGGGAAATGGGAGGCTGGGAGGAGGAGGAAATTTGGTTTTTTTTTTCTCCTTTTTTCAATAAAAAAAAAAAGTTAAAAAAAAAAAGAATTCCATCCAATGTATTTTGGCCATATATAGCCATTCCATACACACCCAAGTTTGTGTTGTCTTTTTTTTTTAATTTAAACTCACCAAGTACAGTTTACATTGCCCATATAGTCTTAGCTGTAAAACTGGCAGTAGCCAGTAAATCTGCCAGAACCCATACCTTTGAAGAAAACAAACTATTGCCATCCCAGCATTATAAATTACAGGCATCTCTTTGGCTAGAAATAGTGTTCTATGCCTACTTCCTTCCCGCTGGGATTTTGTTTGGCTTCAGCTTGTGAAGGTCTTGTGCTTGCTGTTAAACCGACTGTGAGTCCATATGGGTAACCACACTGTTGTGCCCAGAAAATAGTGTTTCCTTGTTTTCATCTACTACCTTTAGCTTTTACAATGTGTTGTACCATCTTCCACAATGATCCCTGAGTATTGGGTTAAGGCATGTAACACAGATGTCCCATTTGGGAATGAGCATTACCCAGTCTCTCATTATACATAATTTGACCAGATGTGGGTCTCTATTAATTGCTATCTAAAGAAAAAAAGTAGCTTCTCTGATAAGGGTTGAGAGTCACACTAATCAAAGGATTTAAGATTAATAATTTAGGTATGGCTTTGTTACTCCATGAACTTACCAAAATAATAGTTTCTTTCCTAGGTGAGACAAGTCTTGGTTCATTTTGTGCCCTATGATTGTGCCAGGCATGTTTTTTGACTTGTGGAGAAGGCCTATTACTTATTGCTTATTACTATGATTTTTGTACCACAATTAATCAGTGGGCATATCTTTCAGGCCAGCTATTATTGCCCTTCACAGGATCCACATCTGGATTAGACTGGTAATTTCCCTCCTCTGTTATCTTCTGCACCATATAAAACAGACTGTATGAATGAAGCATCTCAGTTAATACAGGCTTGAGTTTTCCATGATCTATGATTCAAGTTATGTGGTCTCTTCAGTCGCAAAGTCTGTTAAATTCTGGAGGATAGCAGGAGGAGCACTGGCAAACAGCCTGCAATGCTTTATTCCGTATGAATCTAATTTAAAATGTAACATTAGATTATTAGCTGAGTATTTAAAGAAGTAATTCCATCTTCTTGAGTAGGAATTAGACCTCATTAAGGGAAACACTGCTTATGTTAATAAGGAATTAATCATGACAATGGAAAAGGTTTGTTATGTTAAATAAAGTTGTATTTAAAAGCCTACTTAAATAATTTCTTTTTTAGTAATTTTAACTTTGTACATTTAAGTGAAGACCAACTTTGAAACAGTTTTTTTTTACCATAATTCTTTACTTGCTATTATTAGATACATACTTTGCCTCATTCTGTTGAAAGAGTCATTATGCATTGACAAAAAGTTAAGAAAAAGAAAGTGTGAGAAGGGAAAGAATAGAAAAAGAATCAGAACAAGAATGCTCCTAGCCTTGAATAAATTACAATCTTATTTGCAAAAAGATGTGATTATCTACTGTCAACATTTTAATTTCTGGAACGAGTTTTAAACAGTATCTTTTATATCAGCGACCTTTAGTGAAGATTCCTGTGAAATGTGTCTATATGAGTATTATTTGTTATACATCTCAGATCTGCTAATATTTAAAGACTGAAATTAGATGACAGCCATGTGAAGGTCAACCCACATCATGTTGATGTCTGTCTTTGAACTTCAAACAAACTGATGTTAGTTGCTGAAATGCAATGGTACCAGCAGCTTTTTTCTTGGGGCACACAGATCTTCTAGAGTGAAGAGTCAAGGAAGATTGAAAACCACAGCAGCTTAGGAAGGGTTTTGGAGCCCAATAATGCCAAAATATTTATTTATTAAATATATTATCTTTTAAATCTACTATTGCATTTATTTATGTGAGGGAGGGTAGCAGGAATTGGCACTCTCCTTTCACCAGCAGTACTGCAGGTTTGAAACCAGTCTCCTTAAAAAATGTCTTTCCTCCCTAGCCCTTCTCTAGCACTTTGTAGTCACATAGAAGATTATCATTACACTATTTCTTTCTCTCCATTTTATGTTTCTTTAGCTTGCTTTTTTATTTGTATGTATTTGTCCAATGAAATTAATTGACAGTTCATACATGTCATCATGTACTTGTTCTTAAACTGATACAATGGCAAACAGATTTCAACAAGCTAAGCTCTGAGAGAGTGACTGTGGAGCATGTCGCGTTCTCTGAAAAAGTTAGCACTTCAGCCAGACTTTCCCAGGCAGGACACGGGAAGAAATGTCTTTCCAAATGAATGTCTCACCCATTACAAGCATGAATGACTTCTAGCTTATTTCTCTACTCTTCCCCATGAGTCAGGCTCTGCAGGTAAAGTGGGCTGATGAAGACCACAGTTCTTTATTTCTATTCTTATCTACCCTTCAAAATAATGACTCTATAGAATGAGAAAAGCAGGCCCCACTATGAAAATGTTTACCAGGTGAAAAAGATTGGAACGGGTTGAGGAGAGATTTCTATCAAAAACATGAAGTTGATATAATGTGTGAATGCATTGAAGGAACTTTTACAATTATAGCCAAGAAGCCACTGTAAAAATCAATGATAAGTACAATGAATACTAAGAAAAAATAATTGCAATAAAATTATTAATTCTGGAACAAAAATAACAATATGCCAGCTAGCAAAAATAATGGTAAACTTCATATTTTGCTTAAGATACTCTAGTATATTGACAGCATAAATCCAATTAAAACCAAATTATGATAAAAATTGTAGGGTTGTGTGAATGTAGGTACTTGGGTTGTGCTTTAAATCATTTGTTGTGAATAAATGAATAGATAATGATTCCTGTGAACAATAGGCTCTGGGAAGCACATGCTTCTTACTTAGGGAAACGAGAGGGGAAGAAAGCCGACCAACTAAACCAGCTAGAAATGCTATTTTTGGACATCAGCTATAGGTGGGAGGATGAAACATTTCTTGTAGTGTTCTTTGATTCCTTTTAACATTGAATATGCACATAGATTGCTTAGAGCACAAAATATAATTAAAAAAGCAAAAATTTCTCATTTTAAAATCAGTGTATTTGGAAACATTAAGTTCATGTAAATATTTTACCCAAGTAGGCATTGTTAACAAACTGTGGGAGTGCATGCAAACATCACATATGCCAACTGCCATTCTTCTCCTTATTAGTTTTAAGCTAAAAGATAAAACACATGGAAAACAGTATTGACACCGTGCACTAAGAAAATATTTATCAGGAGAAAATTCGATGGATGGCATATTTATAAGAAACATATCTACTAACTAGTAAAATTCATTGCCTAGTGAAATTCCAACATAGGACTGAATAGTAACTTTTAAAAGTAATTTGATTTCTTTAATAGAAAACACAAAGACAAGGAAAGTTGGGATTTGCAGTTTGCCATAAGAAATTTAAGATGTTTAATAAAATATTTATAGATGGATCAAGCCATGAAAAAGTATATTTATCAATTCTATGCATATTATCTTTTTTTAATTACCGGTCCACAGAATTCATAACATCTCCTAATGAATGACTCTGGCTTATTCAGAAAAGTACACTCTAAAAATGCAGAAATGATGTTTGTGATTTCTATTCCATTAATGTGAGGTGAGACATAATTACTGCCCTGAGGTAAAAGCAGGATTATCTTGTTCAACCTACTCAAATAGGATTATGCAAACCATTCATAGGAGACTAAAATGATATTGTATTTATGACTTTAGTCATTGTTGTGACAAAATACCTGGAAAAAGCAATAAAATATAGTTTCTTTGGGGTCACAGCCTCCCATATGTGAAAGGCATGCTGACATGGCAAAAGTGTTGGTACATATTTGCTAATAACTTTTAAAGCAAAATGACTAGACATCAGTTGTCAGTAATACAACAAACGAGATTTTTTTCATTTTATCTATTTTTAAAATATTTTCTGGGCACTGAGATATGACTAAGTGGATAAAATCACTTTGCCTACAAGCACAAGGAACTGAGTTCTAATCTACAGAACTTATGTAAACAGTCATGAGTGTAAATGACAGCAACTCAAACATTAGAGGGGCACAGAAAGATGAAGCCAGAGAGCTCCTTGGTCAGGCATCCTAGCTGAAATGTTGAGCTTCTGCTCATTAAGACACCCTGTCTCAAAACAATGCAGCAGAGAAAAACAGAAAACCCTCTCAATGCCCTAATTGGGTTTCTTCATCTTTGTGAGCAGCATCATGTACTCACACTGTTATGTTTATGCTCCATATACCACACACACATGCACATACATACACACACATTCACACAAATACATACACAAATAAATACACATATAAACACTTGTACACACATACATACAGACACACTGACACACAAATACACATGCACACATGAAAACATACATAGACACATTCATACACACTAAAACATGCACACACACCCATGCACACACATTAATATACTCATACAAACACACATATACACCCTCAAATACATACACACTGTATTGGGTAGTTTTATGTCAACTTGACACATGATAGAATCATCAGAGGAGGAAGCCTCAGCTGAGAAAATGTTGCCTTTAACTCCAGCTGTAAGACGTTTTCTCATTTAGTGATCAGTGGAAGAGGGCCCAAGCCATGGTGGGTGGTTCAACCCCTGGGCTGCTGGTCCTGGATTCCATAAGAAAACTAGCCATGAGAAGAAAACTAGTAATTCTCTCCATGATCTCTGTATGAGTTCCTGCCTCTGGGATCCTGATCTGTTTGAGTTCCTGTCCTGACTTTCTATCAGAAATGAACAGAAATTCTGAAGTAAAAGCCAAAAGAACCCTTTCCTCCCAAACTTGCCTTTTCATCATGATGTTTCATCACAGCAATATAAACCCTAAATTAGACACATACACACATGGACACACATGTACAAATATACACATATACTCAAAAACACAAACATACACATACAAACATACATACATACATGCACATACACATAGATACATATACAGGAACAGATACATACACACAAATGAACACTCACAAATACAAACAGACACATACGTACATACACAAACTTATATCTACACACAAGTTCACACACACACACACACACACACACACATATATATATGTGTGTGTGTGTGTGTGTGTGTATATTCTGAATGGAAGTATAACAAAAATGTCCCTGATACATTTGCTGAGAAATTCAGATGTCAAATTAATTCAATTCAGGTCATAATTCAATCTCAAGAAGTATATTCTATCGCTTTGGGACGTGGTCAACTAAATAAACCACAACTCAGAATTGCTTTTCAAAAAATGATGTTCATGAGAGTGAAAGCAAATATTAACATATGCTGCCCTAACATGTTGTAGTCTTAGAACATATTTAAGATTTTGTTATTCAGTTGCAAACCAGTACAGAGTTTTATGAACAGTTAAAATTTCATTTTCATTTTTCTGAAATAAAAATCATAGATTATGCTATGATATTTCAGTTATATTCTGACATTGTTTACCACTTTCATTTGATAGCAGGCTTAAACATTCAACTTTGGGGACTTTTATATGCTCTATAATGCCAATATAATGCAAGAAATGCTAGAAAAATGGGAGCCCAAATCCATGACTTTCCCCAAATTATGTATATGTGTGTGTGTGTGTGTGTGTGTCTGTGTGTGTGTGTGTGTATTTTTAATTGTGTGTATATATTTACGTTAGAGAGGCAGTGGAAATGTGAGTGCAGGTATCTACATAAGTTCAGAGGTCACAGAAGCTGGGCTACTGGCAGTTGTGAATCATCATGAGTGCTGAATACCATATTTTCATTATCTATAATATATGCAAGTACATCTACCTACAGAGCCATCTCTCGAACACCCAGATTCTTATATTTTGTGGTATGAAATAAGTCCTTACATTAAAAGAGAAATATATATTTAGAAATATCTCTGCGAAGTCCACCCTACTCTGATCTTTATTTCTTTTTTAAGTTAACAAAACAAGTAATTGCCCAGGGTTTGCAGAAAATGTTGAGTTCATTAAGTTCTGGTTTCAGGATATGATAAACATAATACTGTAGTACAATTTTAGAATAATCTTCAGTCTTGCTTCTACCACACATTTTCATAATAACAAAATAAGTAAAAAAGACTGTCTTGTTACAGTGCCGTTTGCCATAAAATACATAAAAAGAAACCATCCTGAATACTTTCAGGTGTTCAAACAATCTAAAATTTTAAACCTTAGTAATTTAGTCATTTTCACAGTGTGTGCTGTTTATATCCCTTCTAATGAGTGTGTGTTCCTATCATAGAGCTAATCGCCTTATCTATCATTTCTTTAGTATATCCTGAATTTAAATAAAATGGTAAAAATACTCCAAATTTATTTCACCCAGGGTTCCAGAATTCTCTTTTATCCACTGAATTAAATTCTATGTTATTTTGAAAACTGAGACATCAAACACTTCTCACCATGCAGCCAGAGGACTAGTTGATAATTTTTATACAAATTGTCTGCAATACTTCTTTGTACTTGATAGATCAATCATCTAGTTGTAAATAAAAATGTATTAACACTTTTCTCAGATGGTTAGTGTGCCCATTGCCTACAAATGTGCACAATAGATAAATGTATATTTTTTTCCAGGGTAAAGTGCAAATACCTTACCCTAGTCCTAAATATTAGGAAGCTGAATTTTCTCATTTTGGGAAGATTTAAGAGTCAGCATATTTGAAGTGAAATTGATAAGCCTTTCCATAAGGAAAACACTTTCATGATTATAGTACTCCCATCTGATGTAAGAATTACTATGTAATTTAAAAATTACAAAAACATATTATTCTTACATGGGTTTTATTTTTGAACTGACATATTTCACCAAGGACCATTCTCTAGCTATCCTTCCAAAGAACTCTGTATGTGTGTGGTGGAGGGGTGTCCATTACTTTGTGATGGAAAGACATGTTTCAGAGTTAGGGGTGATGTATTTGTTCTGCTGCTGATATACTTGATGAATATCCATTTCCTTGTTTTCACAGATCGTCTGTATCTTTAGGGATGAATATTATTACTCAATTTCTTTTTCATCAGGCCACGATCATTTCACCAGCTGTCTATCTGGCTAACTGTGAGTCACTGTGAATTAAATATGGCAGTCTAGGAATCTTTCCATCATGCTGACTTAGTGACTTTCCCAGATTGGAGCTTGCAGTATCACATGAAATTTGTTGTCATTTGGAGGAAACCAGATGTTCCAGTCCACAGTGCCTATAGTAACCTAGATAAGGTCTACATGTATCCCTCCCCTTATCAATATCCAGCATTTTCTTTTATACTATGTGATAATAGCCACTTTTATTGAAATGTGATGGTCTCTCAAAGTGCTTTAAATTTTTATTTCCATTGTGACTTTTCATGTTGAATGGGTTATCTTGTACCTCCTGATTATTTCAGACATTTTTTAAAAGAAGTATCTCTTAAGATGGTTTCCCAGTATGCATCTTCATATTTGGTAGTTTTGCTGCAGAGCTGCAACGCTACTTACAATGTCTATAAAGTTCCTTATTGTCACCTAAGTAGTTTTCTTCCATTTTGCAAGTGACATATTTTCTCTAGTTTCTGTTTCCTTTGCTAAACAGAAAACTTTTAGTTTGATATAACTACATTTGTCTTATCATTGTTTTTATGGCCTTTCAAACAACAAATGGTAATTTTATTGGGCTCCTATTTATACATTGCTATAATATCAAATCCAAGTACTCATTCTTCTCCAAGTTATATTTTCTATATTTTACCCTATTTTTTCAATAGAAGATTCAAAGTTTATTTTTTATAGGTAATTCAATTTGTATTTTCATAGATGGCATATAAATAAATGGTCATAAAATTTCTAGCTATCTATAATTAATCTAAATCATTTATTTTTGAAACGTCTTCACACATTGGTTCAATTTTGAATCTTTGTTGATCATTCAGTTGTATTTGTAACTCATAACATTACACCATTGATCAGTGTTTTGAATTATATTCACTCTTCTTCTTCTTCTTCTTCTTCTTCTTCTTCTTCTTCTTCTTCTTCTTCTGCTCTTTCTGTGTCTCTCCATTTCTCCCCCTCTCTCCCTTTCTTCTTCTTCTTCTTCTTCTTCTTCTTCTTCTTCTTCTTCTTCTTCTTCTTCTTTTTTTTGCTAGTCATGAATGGTTCTATCTTATGTCTCTAAGATATCTATCCTATGGGTCCTGGTTCTCCAAGTCATGTCACAGTGCATTTCCTCTCATGACATGGTTGTCAGGCTGGGAAAGTTATTGGTTGGCCACTCCCTGAAACTCCCTTACCCAAGTATATCTCACGAGCAGAACAATTTGTAGGTCAAAGTCTCAGTGGCTGGATTGGTGTCCCAATATCTCCATTAGAAGTCTTGCCTGGTCACAAAACTTAAGACAGTTTGTCTTTGTCATTTCTATTGAATTTACTATAATATTTCTTCATTTATCATTGAAACTATTTGGTAATTAAATTTCAATTCACAATTTCACAACAATTACTATTACAACTTACCATTTTATGTTACTGTAGTTTGTTTTATAAGAGCTTTGGAACACCAACACTAACTTTTGGGTTTTCATGTCAGGACAAAAGGAATACAGAAGTTCTTATGCATCATATTTTCCAATCATTAGACATTATTTCAATTACCTTTTTTTCCAGTTGTCTTTGGTTCTATCCTAGGTCTCTGTGTTATGGGTCATCCTGCCTCTGGCTCCTACCATCCAGTAAGTATCAGCAGTATGCTCACTCCCATGACATTGGTCTCAGGCTGGACCAGTCATTGCTTGGTCACTCCTACAATCTCTTCCACCCTTACTTGAACACATCCGATAGACAGACTGTAGGTATAAAGTTTTGTGTCTGGACTGGTGTCCCGATCTTGCCTAGTCTCAGGAAATGGACATTTAAAGCTATGTATTCTCTATTTCTAAGAGCCTTAACTGAGGTCATCCTTACAGATTCCTGGGAGTTTCCCTTGCATAGTCTCTACCTAATACTTAAACATCCTCCTTTCCTAAGTATCTCTTTCAGTACTTGCCCGCTCCATTCCCCCAACCTGATCCCTCATGGTACCATCCATCTGCCCCCAGTCCACCCACAAAACCTCTTCTATTTCACCTTCCCAGGACGATCGCAGTATTTCCTTTTGAGCACTCCTAGTTACCTAACCTCTTTGGGTTGGTGTATTGTAGCATGATATCTTTACTTTACATCTAATATCTTCTTATAAGTGAGTGCATAGCATGTTTATCTTTTTGTGACTGGATTACCTTACTCAGGATGATTTTTTTCTAGTTCCACCCATTTGCCTGCAAATTTAATGATGCCATTGTTTTAACAACTGATATTATTTTTTAACAGTAACTACATTATACTCCATTGTGTAAATGTAGCACATTTTCTTTATCCATTCTTCAGATAAGGTCCAGCTAAGTTGTTTCCAGGTTCTGGTTATTACAAATAAAATTGCTATGAAGATAGTAGAACAATAAGTGTCCTGGTGGTATGATTCAGCATCTTTTGGCTATATGGCTTGGTTCTGAAGTAGATTAATTCCCAGTTTTCTAAGAAACTGCCACACTGACTTCCGAAGCATCCTTACAAGTTTGCATTCCTGCCAGCAGTGGAGGAATGTTCTCCTTTCTCTAATCCTCTCCAGAATGAGTGGTTACTTGTGGTTTTGATCTTAGCCATGACAGGTGCAAAATGGAATCTGAATCATTTTGATTGACATTTCCTGATATCTAAGGATGTCGAATATCTTTTTAGGTGGTTCTTGACTATTTGAGATTTTTCTGTTGAGAATTCTCAGTACCAAAAAATTTAATTGGATTATTTGGTTTTTTGATGTCTAGTTTCTTGAGTTCTTTATATATTTTGGAGTTCAGTCCTCTTTCAGAAGTGAGGTTGGTAAAGACCTTTGCTCATTCTGTAGTCTGACATTTTGTACTATTGACAGTGTGTTTTTGCCTTACAGAAGCTTTTCAGTTTCAGGGTGTTCCATCTATTAATTGTAGGTCTCACATGTCGGCTACTGGTGTTTTATTCAGGAAGTTATCTCCTGTGTCTATGCCTTCAATGCTATTTCCCCATATGAAGTTTAGTATTGGTTTTTCAAGGTCTATATCAAGTTGTATTTGGATTTTGATTGGGATTGTGTTGAATCTATAGATGGCCATTTTTTGATCAAAAGAATTTTTTTCCTCTATTTATATTACCAATCTGTGAACATGAAAGAGCTTTCTTCCATCAGATATTATCTTCCATTTCTTTTTTCCTAAGACTTGAATTTATTATTACACAGATATTTTACTTGCTTTGTTAGAGTACCCCGACATATTGAAAATTATTTGTGGTTATTGTGAAGGGTGTAACTTCCCTAATTTCTTTCTTAGCCAATTGGCACATTGTATTTAGGAAGGCTACTATTTTATTTTATTTTTTGTAAATCTTGTATTCAGCACCTTTGATAAAGGTGTTTTTCAGCTCTAGGAATTCCATGGCGGAACTTTCAGGGACACTTATGTTCACTATCATATCCTCTGCAAATAACAATATGTGTACTTTTTCCTTTTCCAATGTGCATCCCATCTATCCCTTTTAGCTGTCATATTCCTCTATCTAGATAGTCAAGATCTACATTGAATAGATATATAGAGAGAGGGGACAGCTGTGTCTTGGCCCTGATTTTAGTGGAGTTGCTTTGAATTTATTTCGATTTAATTTGGTGCTGGCTGTATATTGCCTTTATTATAAATAAATATGTCCCTAGTATCCCTCATCTCTCCAGGAATCTTATCATGAAGGAATGTTGGTTCTCTAATACTACTTAATTTTCAACCTAACCCCCAACCCTATACCAGTTATAATCAACCCCTAATAGATGTCCCTAACCCTGAGAACAAACTTTGTTGGGGGAAGGGATGTCATCTTCTAGAATTACTTCCAGCTGTTATGGGGGTAATGTTATGCCTATGGGAATCTGTAAAAACTAAACCATAGTTAAGTTTCAAGATTATTGTCTAGCATAATTGTCATTAATATCTGAGCAGTCAGTAGGGTTTTGCTGAAGTTTTTACTTAAAGTTCTTGTCAGAACATTGTAAAAATATGAATTATCTCAGCTAGCCATATTGAAATCATCTTGAGCAGCTTGCCACCCAAAACCCCATCTTAAAGTAGTGCTATCAGCATTGTGACATCATGTTGACCAGGTGGAATCATTGTTGGACTACATCTTCTTCCTGGAAACTTCAAAGATTACTGCAGGAAATTTTATTGTTCATTGTGTAAAACTTAAGCTGGATTTTAAAACATGCACTTAGAATTACAATTTTATTCATTTGTATTCTCTGCTTTCATCTTTGATCATTTGTAAAAGTCTGCCAAAATATATGTCTCCTATGTTCTATTGAAATTTTTTGTTTTATCCTTTATGTTTATTCTATGATCCAGAGCAGTAGGGTTTTTTACAATAGGCATTGTATATTTAAATTTTCCTGAAGAGACATGTCCTCCACAGTGACTGGGAATGACTCTACCACGTTTGACCTGGGGGCCAGCAAGAAGCCTCTCAAGGAGTTTGCCAATGATAATGGGTTGCCTTTTTTTGTCTCTTATTGATCTACATATATTGGTTGAACACCATTCCTTGGCAGATCTTATACATAATTAAGAAGGTTGAAACCTTCTATTTTATCATTCACAGAGAAGACATTATTTCAAAGAATGCCTTGTCTACAATCCCTTCACAGTTGTTTTGTTCTACCACAATTAATACACTTGGCATTTTGATATCTCTTCATACCTTTGGAAATTGCTTCTCCTACCTAAGCCTCAATACCACAGGCAAATGTCTCTCAATGTTTGTTGTATTGAGGATTCAATCGTCTATTGGTACTGATCTAAACTTTAATGACCAAAGTATCTTTTTGCATTCTAAGTTGGCATTTTCAAAGCGAGAGATTCAATAAGTATGCATCTAGCTTCTGGATCTGTTACTCCTATTTGTACAGATTTAGTTAATCTTTGTAAAATGTCACTAAAGTGTTTTCTTGGGCCTTGTTTAACCTTAATATATGATTCAATTATTTTTCCTAGTTCTTGAGTCCTGTCCCAAGCATTTAAGGCTGCTGTATGATATAGGAACACAGTGTGTTCATTATAAAGAGCATGACTCTGTGGATCAGCATAACAGCCCTCACCAAAATTTTGATCTTAGGAAGCCTCAAACTCTGATCCTTCCTTGCTGTTCTAAGGCTTTAGTTTCCTCTCTCTAATAGCATTTCCACTGTAACTCTGGCCCATCTTTAAGGACCACTGAGACTAACTGAAACCAACTATGGTAAGTAGCCTTGAATCTCCTGTCTTTGCCATCCTCCTATCAAATAGTGAATGTATGCCATAAAATACTAATGTTTGCTTAATTTTTTTTCAGATTTTTCAAACCTATAAGCTTCCATTTACATTCTTTGTATCCATTTGGGTATTGAGTATTTGTTGATTTGTCAGAGGTAATAAAAAGATAAGTAGTTAAAATTTTTGGCAAGTCATCTCTGACTCTAAGAGGTACTGATGATGCTAAATCTTTTGCTTGTATCTCCTCTCGTGCTTATCACTTCTGATACTTTCTCCAAATTATTCAAATATTTTTACCATTGTCTTCTGTAAAGCCTAAATCTCCTGACCTATGAATATTTCTAATGATTTTATTGAATCAAATAATTTCTGGTCCTCGTTCTGCACATGTGTTTGCATGGTATCAAAATTTTCCATTACTGGTAACTTCTTATCCTTGGATATTATTTGAATGGCATGAAATTGTCTTCCTGGAGAGATACTCTATCTGCTAAGTTATATTAACTTTTTAACAGACTTTGATTGTCAATTTCAACAGCATGAATTTTTTCAGATAATCTCTTAGTACCCTTTTTAAAGGTTTCATAACCCATTGACATGGATTGAGTTTTGTCTACCAAATTAACATTATCCCTTTCAATGGTATTAATTTTTAGCTATTTTTTTTTTCATTTTCAATGGTATATATCCTTTCAGCTAGCTTTTAATTATTACTAGTCTGTAAAGACTATATCATTTCTAAATATGTCTCATTCTTGAATCTGTTATCAAACCATTTCTTTAGGGATATAATATGAAGAACAAGGCTATATCCCATGATCACAAAAATGGGTTACTAGGAACCCCATATTATAATTCATGAAGAATTCTATCCATACTAGAAGTAAAAAGGTTTTTAAATGTCTGACATTATACAATTTTCAAATTTATTTATGTATTTATTAATCAAATGAACTTTCCTCCTTTTTAAGCTTTCACAAAACTGTTGTAGGTGTAGTAATCTGTATAGGCCAGTAGATGTCGTAGAAGCAGGCATATGGCAGGGGGATGCAACTGGCAGCAGCTTAAATACTAATACATATACCAACAAATAAAGAACAGTTATATCAATTCTGTAAAAAGAGGTTTGAGTTGGCAAGAATACCAAGGAACCCGGAGCTAGCAGGCAGATGCCCGCTGCAAATGCAAACTGGAGAAGCTTGTGCTTCCAGAGTAGCAGGTGGGGAAAGCTGTGTGGAGGGAACAGCAGAAAATGCCAAGTTGCCACGCCCCGGCAGGCCAGCTAAATGATTTGCAACTTTGAGGCAAATGGTTAACTTAGCTGTAGAGGGGTTTCAAGCCACAAGGGTAGAGCAAGGAGAAGGCTACGGACCTTCTGAGCTGGTTGCGGTAGTATAGTAGACCACGCTCCACATGAGCGCCACTCTGCCACAGATAATTAAAATAGTCCCACAATAGACCAGAATCGAGTACAATAAAGATTTCTTTTTTAGGGGAAGACTCACAGATCAGCAGTCTTTTGTGTGGACGGGGAACTGGAACTGAATTCAGCAGCCAAGGGGCTGCACAAGCTTTTACATCTGCAAATAAAGTACATGTAACGATTCCCAAAGTGGGCCAGTATCTCAAAGGCTATTGAGTTCAGCTGTTGGTTGAAGGAGTTCCCACAGCATAACCTGATTCATTCACATAATAACAACATTCTTCAATGAAGAGCAAAGAAGTTTCCCATTTCTCTGCTGTTAAGAGATGTAGGGCTCCGCAATTATGAAGGAAGCTGTCTTTTGAGTCTATAGTAATTTGGCCTTGAAGTCCTGTACTGTGAGAAGAGAATGAAAAGCATTGCTAGCCATAGTTGTTCCAGGTACAGAAGTGGCCAAACTATACCCACCATAGTAGACCTAGGGAGATGAGATTTTGAGGGGAGTTAGTAGAATTCAGTTTAACAATGTAAGGTCAGCTGGGGTATGACTGCCCCCAGAAAACATGGTCTGATTACATTGGGGAAAATATAATTTGCAAGACTCCCATTCCATCAGACTAGCCTTTCTGGGTTACCCAGGGGGTAATGAAGTTGAGACATTTTGGACACGTGGATTATTGGAGAGGCTTTTGTTAAATGGTGAAAGGTATGGTTGGTAACAATTCGGGGGCAGTCAGAAGAGATTGAGCGAACTTGTCTCTGGTTTCCATTCAGATGCCTGGATGGCTAAGGACAAGGGTTGAGTAGTGGATGGTGGGTCATTGGCACCAAGAATACTAATGGTGAGCGGGACTTCAGCGGAGGAGGGAGTTGAAGAGAGGCACAGAAAAAGCAGTGGGAGACATTAAAGGAAGGATCAGTTAAGTTGACAAGGGAAAGAGTTTGTTGGATGGCTTCAACCCAAGTCTGGGTTTGGGTCGAAAAGTATATATCAAATGGGAGAGAGCTGAGAATATTTGGGGATCGTCATGTCTTGTAATTGGTAGTGAAGGATTTGCTCAGAGCATTTCATAACCTATGACACCTGGAGATTCTAAGTGATTAGGGGAGCCAGATGGCTGTGAATGTTAATTATGGCCATCGGGCATGAGTGGCCAGGGTTTAAAGGAGCTAGCTTGTTTTTCCTTTATAAAATACCTTATGGACCCTGGTGGATTATCTACCCTCCCATGGGTCTTTGATATATATTTGTAAGGTGTTGATCATAGTGGCTTGGAGGAATTTTAGTCATGGGGTGTTGGAGTGTTGGAAGGGGACATAGTCCTGGTGGATGAAGAGGTCTCCTTAGCATCAGCTCAAAGGAGCAAAATAGGGATTTGAGGGCGTGTGAGGAATAGAGCAAAGATGATGAAGAGCTAGATGAAGAAGTTTGGTCTAGTCAAGATAAAGTTCCAGGGTAAATTTGGTTAGTATTGACTTTACATTTCTTTTTTTTTTGTCTAGTTGTATTTTTTTTTTAATCTTAAGTAGTAGTTTTCAGAGACAATGAGAAGGTACATATTCGTTTCTTCTTATAGTCTATACAGTTTGAAAAAGCTGGTCCTGTCAAAATCAAAAGTGTTTGAACTTTTATTTATTTATTTATTTTGTTGAAAAAAATTTCTGCCTCCTCCCCGCCTCCCATTTCCCTCCCCCTCCTCCCACTCCTGTCCCCCTTGGTGTGGCCTACCTTACCAGAGAATTGTGGCCGATATGAGAAATGAAAATGCTGGAAAATTGTAGAGCAGGGATTAGGCCCTGTGTTACATGAAAGGTGAAATCTAGACTGTTGTCTGACAGGAGGGAAGTAGGCAGTCAGTCCAAAATGAGAGACTATGTTAGAGAACAGAAGGATGGTGATAAATAAATGATAGTTTGGCTTTGCGGATGGATAGGTCTCAAACAAGTCAGAGACTGTATCAACTCAAAATAAAAGATATTGAAACTGTTTTAAAGTGGGCATATGGGTGAAATTGGTATGACAAACATAGCCAAGAGGCAGTCTCCAGACCTGATGAGTGAGAAACGTAAGGGGTCATATAATGAAAGTAGCGTTAGGTCTCTGACATACATTACAGGTTTGGGCTACGTTCTGCCAAAAGGTCTTGTCTGCTGGTGTGAGAGTCAGGTAGGTTTAGAGAAAGGATTGAAAGGATTTAGTATTAGAGTGAAATATTTTCTGTAAGTAGCAATAATGCTCTATGCTTAAAGAGGGTTAGGCATGTTGTTATTGGTTATATAGTAGAGTAGCCTGGAAGGAAGTAGGGTTAATCATAAGAGATGGTGACTTGATAGGCTCCCATTTAAATGTGATTTTGTCTTTATTGCCTTTGAAGGCAGAAGTCTGATGTGCTTTGAAATGAATCAAGGCAACTTTTGGAAAGGATAAGAGAGAAGGCCCAATGAAGGACATGTTTAGAAATCCTAGTTCCTTCCAGATGACTGAGTGTGTTAGCAGGATATGGAAAGCATATTTGGAGTCTGTATATACTATTAATCATGTATTTTTGACAATATGGAAGGCTCTATTGAGAGACACTAGTTCTGCCTTTCAATTGATAGTGTGTTTGGGTAAGGAAATTGCCTTGACAATGGCATCGTCTCAGACCACTGCATATTCTGCAACAGAGTGGCTGTCTGACAGAAAGTAGCAGCCATCTGTATAAAATATATAGGAAAAAGTAGCTAGTGGGTATTCTTGCATGTGGGAAGGATGGGAAAGGGGGTCTTTAAATGTTTTCATTGTTGTTGTTTATTTGTTTGTTTCTTTTTCAGATAGTTGTGGATTTTCAGGGATATAAAGTAAGTACATCAAACTCAGGCATGTCTTAATTTTTTATTCGATTTGATTTAATGCCCTTTTTACTGCAAAACAGGTTTCTCTGTTCAAAACAAGAAAGAACTTGCTTCAAAGGAGAGACTCTCTCAATTTGGCACAGATAGGGGAAACAGCTGTTTTGTTGCAATTTCCTACTGATTAAAATATTATCTCCAGAAGGAAGGACAGAATCTCATGAGACTCAGGAAAGAGACATACCTCACAAGTCTCAAAAAGATGAAACATATGAGATCCACAATGCCTCTTTTGGATGTTATCTAAGCAAGAGGACTGCTGGAAAGAGATGTCTTTCTGGCCTGACTTCACAGTTCCCTGTGTGAGTTGCAGGCAGCTTCAGGAATAGAATATTCCTGAGTATTCATCCAGGCTGGATTGACTCTGTTGGTAACACAACTGCTATTGAACTATTCAAGCTTCTAAAAGAAACCCTTCCTTGCAATGCAAGTTTCCAAGAAAGGTATCAATGTTACTGTCCACCTATTAAGTCTCTGAACAAAAATTAGCAGCTTGTGAAAATAACCTCAATGCACTGGTGACTTTTATATCTCAGGGTAATAAACAACTATCTAATTAGACATAATATCTCCTCAATAGGAGGGAACTAATGCTTGTCACTGTAAATACAGCCAACACCCATGGCTGGAGAGGGTACAGACTCCAAAAGAGAACATACTAATGCCAATTTCCTAAATTAATAAAGCTTTCTATATTATTCTAAGCATTTAACTTTCTACCAATAGATAACTGCAGCTCTTACCCATCATCAAAGAAGATTCCTTTGTGCCAGATGGAGGCTAAACTGGTCAAATTGTAGAAAATAGATGACCACGGAGTGTTCAGTTTCAGCTAAGACATCTACCATGCAAAATTTACACCAAAGGCTCAGGGAGCAGCATAGGATTGTGAGAGACAAGGGGGAAAAATCAGGTTGATTGCTGTGAAATGAATATTCTTCAACTCTCAACAATACAGTCATGTACACAAAAAGACCTGTACAGTATCACACAAGTAAACTTGCAATATGTTGGAGGGGGAGAAGTTCACAACGCCCTACCCTTAAGGTAAAAGTTAAAAACAATCAATGATTGCTGAAGGGAAAGTGATTTGGTTATCTCCATGGACAAACCTCTTGACAGGTTATATAATCCTAAACAGTCAGCCCTTAACCCATATAAATTATGGGAATAATAATTATACATAAAATAATACATATGTATATTATCCATATATATACATATATATGTATGAATGAGTTATAAGGGAAGAAGCAATGCTGAAATTATGTAAATATAGTATGCTTGTGAATGGATTCGCAAATATTGGTGTTAATATGTTTTTAAGGAAACTACTCAACAAAACAACTGTAACAAAACCCAGTCCTGAATCAGTAAACCTTCCTGTTCGATTTTTGTGAAACACTTACTAGTCATTGGTGCTCTCTCTGAGGTAAACATGTTTGTTTTCTTCTCCTTAGGAAAAGTCACATAGTAGTTCCTTTGTTGTAGTTCCATTGTTAGAACAGTTCTATTGTTGTAACAGAGTTTCTGGCTTTCAACCCTACCTGGGGAGAAGAGGGCATCAAAAGTCTGTTTAATTTCTGCCCTGCTTTCCTCCTAACCTCTCATGAGCATTCCACATATAGATTGGAGTAATTTTTGAATCAATTACATTTTTTCATATAAATTAATTAAAACTGACTTATATATAGAACACAGATATTAAAGCACATGGCACATTTTAAACACTGACTACAATTAGTTATGATAAGCTCTAAATCTGAAGAGATAACTACAAACTCCAATTGCTACCAACCATTAGTACACATGCAGATACTTGAAATGTTCAGTGTGACACAAAATTTGATAATTATAAGAACAATAAGTTGGAAGTTTAGCATTTATAGAAGACATAGAAAATCAAAAGGAAAGAAAACAGGATACATTGGGAAAGAGGTAAACCAACAAAAAACAGTAGCAAAACTTCTTCAACACAAGGAAAACAATGAGAGACTAATTTTTTTTTTTTTAAGACTTAGACTTGGCAATGATTTGAAGATGTGGTGAGACCTTGGGTCTGGCACATTATTGGGGAAATGGAGATGATATAGTATGCTATATGATAATTTGAATTTTCAGAACTAATGTTCTATATAATATTAATAGTTATGACAGCCCTTTTAGATGACTCACTCACTGCAGAACTAATTCAGAAAGAGGCAAAGGAGACCTAGGATAGAGATGTAATTACTGCTATAGATTTGTTAAATTTTATTGAGGTGTTTTCTTACTGTGTACTTCTTGCTGCCCTGGAATTTCTTATGTATACAACATCAGCTTTGAACTCACAGAGATCTGCCTCCCTTTGTTCCTTTAGTATTTGGATTAACATGCAACACCATGTTGGCCTTCATTTTTTGTTTTTTGTTTTTTGTTTTTTTTTGCTGTGAAAGTTATGTTTTGGCAGTGATAATATCATTGATGTTAATGTTATTATTTTCTTTATTTTTTTATCTTCTGTAAATGTACTAAGCGAAAACTGTATCTCATTAGTTTAAGATGTTGTCTTTGATTATAGGCAGTTTCAGAATACATGCTTTCGATAGGTTACATTGAAGCACTTTCTCATTTAATTATTCCTTTTCTTTTACATGACATATTTACATTTTTACATCTCCTGTCTGCTTTATGTGGTCCTCAAGATTTTCTGAAAGCATTCGCTTCAAACACAGGCCCTTACCTTTGTTAGGCAACTCCCTACACTCTACCAACATAATTCCTTCTTACAATAGCCTTTTTTTTTTTTATTCTGAGTGATTGTTGGAACCAACAAGACTATACAGTAAGGGTACAGCTGACAGACCAATAGGCAGATCCACAGGAAATGTAAATATACATGTCCACATGGAATAACCCATTTTGTAGAGGTATGGGAATATTTGTCTTTTGGAAAAGACACTGCCATATCTGTAAAAACCTTGAGAGGCCATGATCCTCCCTTCAAAATGGGATTCATTTCCAAAATCACCTCAGCTGTTTAACTTCTTGTGCATGTCAAGAAATGACTTTACTCCAACCCCCACACCATGAGGCCTTAGAGTGACAATGGTCACTTTCATTCTAACAGTCGAATTTACATAGAGTCAATCCCACAACATTACCTGCTAACAGTCCACATAGACAAACACTGAGCAGGAAGGCACCATGGCACACCTTCGCAAAAAAAAAAAAAAAAAAAAAAAAAAAAAAAAAAAAAAAAAAAAAAAAAAATCTGGCTGTTCCCAAAGCTGGTTATCATAAAAGAGATTGAAGGAGGAGAATGGGTGACTCCAGGATTCAGGGTATTTAGAAACTTTATCTAATGATTTGAAATGTCAGGTAATTCCCCTTGAATGCTGGCTCTTTCCTGGGTCATGTCACCCCTCCTGAAGTACTACTTTCTCAGGTTTTACCTGCCTTTTTGTGTAATTTTGATAAGCATATTATCATTGTCTTTGCCTGTGGAACTTTCTAGCTATGTCTGTAAAAACTAGAAACCTCGTGGAGATCACCCCTTACTCTTCGTATTTCCCTTTTTCTTCTTCTTCGTCAAGCTCATTTACTTCACCTTTTCCACTCTCCAGAAAAATAAAGAACATGAAGAGATAACATGCTTGAGTTAATGCTTTTTCCCTCAGATCTTCATGTGCCTCAGACATCCTATTCTGAGCCCAGATGAGGTACTGAGGCTGGTACTCAAGGCTCCCAATAAGTGATGTCAAATACTGGAAAAGGCTGGTAGTGCCTCCATGCACAAACATTTGATCATATTTTTATAGATTAAAACATTGGATTAAAATTCAAATATGTGTGTGGGAAATTTGCCTGAATTGAACATATGTGATTTGATCCATTTGTTTTAATTTTGAACCAGGTCAGATAGTTTTAAATACTGTTTATATTTGCACTTACCAACTAATCTAGTTCTATAATAAACTTCCATCTAAAGATTCTGGTTTTATTTCTTTCTCTCTTATTTCTTACTCTGACATGACTATGTGCTAAATGTTAATATTGATTTTATTCCTGTGTAATTCTTTTACACCTCCTAGAAAAACAAATACCTATGTAAACATTTAAAGTGCTTCACAATATATAATTAGTATAAACAGCATAAAAATTCTCCATAAAATGATTTGTCAATATTGACATTGGATTCAGTTTAGTTAGTGTTATCTTCATAAGATAATATACTCAAAATTCACATTTTAATTTTTTAATTAAAATTTTATAATAACAATTTAAATACTGCTTAATAAGTTCTAGGTTTTGTTGGACTTTGTCTTTTACATATTTAAATGTACTTTAGACACACAGAACATAAAAATGGGACATATTACTTAGCTCTGAAGAGGAACCAAATTATGACCTTTGCCGGAAAACTGGAGGTCATGATAGCAAGTAAAATAAGACAGACAGAAAAAGACAGATATGATATGTGTAATGTACGGGGAGACACTAAAATAAAAGGAGGAATGTTAGTGTATGGAAGTGAACAGGAAAAAGGGAATGACAACATAGGCTGATAGGGGGGCAAACTTAATCAAGGTACATTGTAAAGTTTATGAAATTATCACAGAGAAACCTATCATTTTATATATTACATACATGCTAATATTTTTATCTGTGTATATAACACACCACATAGGATCCTTATTGTTGTCTAGGTTCTCGGAATTGTGATTTGTGGAGTTTTTTTTGTTTGTTTTGTGTTTAAATACCATTTATGAGTTTACATGTGATAATTGTCTTTCTGTGTCTGGGTTACCTCACTCAAAATAATGTTTTCTAGCTCCATCCATTTTCCTGCGAAATTCAAGATGTCATTAACTTTTTTCTACTGTGTAGTACTACATTGTGTAAATATACCACATTTTCCTTATCCATTATCCAGTCAAGGGGGATTTAGGTTGTTTCCAGGTTCTGGCTATGACAAACAATGCTGCTATGAACATTGTTTTTATTGCTGAACCATACTCCATTGTGTAAATGTGCCATATTTTCTTTTTCTTTATTCATTCTTCAGGTTAAGGGGTATCTTGGTTGCTTCCAGGTTCTGGCTATTACAAATAATGTTTCCATGAACATAGTTGAACAAATGTACGTAGATCTAATATACATGGGAAGTAGAAAAAGACAAGTTCTCCTGAGTAAATTGGGAACTTGGAGAGGGTTGAAGGGGAGGGGATAGGCAGGGAGGGGAGTAGAAAAAAAATGTAGAGCTCAATAAAAATCAATAAAAAAAAAAACCCAATGACATCTTGAAACTTGCATGTACATAGATGGAACTAGAAAAAAAAAAACATTCTGAGTGAGGTAACACAGATCCAGAAAGAGGAGAATGATATGTACTCACTCATAAATGGATACTAGCTGTAATGCAGAGAAGCTAAGTAACAAGGTGAACTCTAAGAGAAACATGTAAAGATGCCCTGGGAAGGGGAAATAGACAAGATCTCTTGAGAAAATTGGAAGCCGGGGAGGGGGGGTAGAGAAAGGGAATGGAAGTGGGAGGAGGAGAGAAGATATTTGAGGTAACTGGATAGTCGAGATGGGGCAAGGACAGAAACGGAGATCTAGGAAAGAGATATCTTGGTGAGGGAGCCATTATATGGCTAGCAAGAAACCAGGCATTAGAAAATTTCCAGGAATCCACAAGGACGACCCCAGTTAACATCCTAAAGAACAGTGGAGAGGGTGCCCAAACTGGCCTTGACCTGTAGTCAGAATGATGACTATCTTAAATGTGACCATAGAACCTTCATCCAGTATCTGAGGGAAGCAGAGGTAAAGATCCACAGTAGATCGCTGGACTGAGCTCCCAGAGTCCAGTCAAAAAGTGGAATGAGTGGGAATGGAAGCAAAGGACAAGATCATGATGGAGATACACACTGAAACATTTTATCTGAGCTAATGGGAGCCCACCAACTCCAGCCTGACATGGAA
The DNA here is from genome assembly GCF_018167655.1 of Microtus oregoni. NCBI lineage: Eukaryota > Metazoa > Chordata > Mammalia > Rodentia > Cricetidae > Microtus > Microtus oregoni. Next base: position 18,839,545 of record NW_024543076.1, read on the forward strand.
GTAACCATGGGTCAGACTGTTGGGCCACACTGGCAGTGGGACCAGGATTTATCCTTACTGCTTGTACTGGCTATTTGGCACCCAATCTCCTTGTTTAGCCTAGATATTGTAGGGAGTTCCTTTGTCCTTCCTCAAAGCAATGTGCTAGACAATGCTGACTCCCCATGGGAAGCCTTACCCTCTCTGGGTAAGGCATGGAGGTGGGGTGAGGAAGAAGGTGGGGGGAATGGGAGAGGGGAGGGAGTGGGAACTGGGATTAGTACATAAAATGAGAAAAGATAGCTTTTAAAACAAAGAAAGAAAGGAAGGAAAGTATGAAGGAAGGAAGGAAGAAAGAAAGAAAGAAAATAAAAAGGGAAGAAATCTACTAAGCCTTTGGTCTCAGATAAGATCTACAGATCTTTCCTCCCCCTGAACTGAACAACTGCAAGAATTTTAAGCCTTTCCAGGATAAAATAGCCATTGTTACCTGGACTAATGTGTAAGTATCCTGTAAATTAATGTGTGTAAGTGCTGCTGTGTGTGTTTGTATGTGTGTGTATTCACTAATCAGCTCTGTTCTTTCAGAGAACCCTAACCATCACAATTGTATTAATTTTAATTGAAACTCTTAGTATAAAATTAAGACTAAGTTATAACTGTGGCTTTGTCTTTACTAGCTGCATGATCTTAAAATAATTACCTATTTCATGTCTCAATTCAATATCTGTAAAACATGGATAATAAACTGCATAAAACATTTTTAGTAGAAGCTAATGCATGATTACTGAATGAAGATTTTTTCCTGTTTCATGAAGATTATTTACTAATGTTAAAATATGAAAATAATTTTAAAACCATAAATACTCAAATAAACATTTTAACATTAATATTTCTAATTAACTCTCATACCACTGAAATGTTTCATTACTTCAAAATTCTCTGTGTGCATTTTTCTCCATTCAGTTCTGTATGTGTTTTTTGTTGTCTCTACTAGGAGTTGAACCCAAGGAAAGCTGCCAGCACTCTTCCCCATCCCCATCCCCAGCTATCTTTTCAGCTACTTTTCTATTTCAATGAGGAATCGAAGTCTTTTTTGCTTAGATCTATGACTGTTATGCCTTTTTTTAAAAAACTAGAACATATTACTTTGCCATGTTTTCTCTTGATTTTTATATAAATTGATTGACTACACATTTGTCTACAATTTGTTCCATGTATCCCACATGTTGTCATTGACTTTTAGTTATGATATTGTTTATAACTTCCATTTGTTCATCTATACTGATATTTCCCCCATATGATAATTTATTCATATAATCTACAATTGATAGAGAAGTTATTTTATCTTTTGCTTGGGTTGTGATAGTGCTGCCAGGGTCATTCTGGTCCATATCTCCATATCTAGGTTTTTTTCTTTTCTAGAGTGAACAAAAGGGGGCATGTTTCCATGATACCAACACATCCAAGTCTTTATTTCACATACTAAATCATATTTAAAAAAAGATGTTTAATTAATTTAAACCAATTGTGCTTTTTTTAAATACATCATTTCTCTTTGCAAAGTTTTATTTAAATTAAGAAAACATATGGTATTGGTTTTCAATTTTAATTATCTATTTGATATTTTAGAATGTCTTCATGTGAATAGATCATTTTCTTATGCTTAGGTCATAGCATGGACCATTTCTCTCTTAACTGATCTTATCTTACCTATAATTACCATCACCTGTATTCTTCACCTATTTTTTTCTGGTTATAGTCTTTTTTGCATAATATTCTGAAATTATTTTAAATATCATTATAAGAATTATCCTTATATTTCCATTATTTAATACTAAAATTAATTTTTAAAATACTTTTATTACATTTATTTGTTTACAAGTTGTATGTTTGAGTGTGGGGTATGCATGTGTTAAAATACACATGTGGTGATCAGAGGAAAACTTGTGATAGTTAATTCTCCCTTCACACCATGTATATTCACTAATAATCCAGATTAAATTCAGCTTTTAAAATTTCGTTTCTCTGTCTACAAAATTACGCCTCCATGCTGCAACTAACCACACTTTCAATGCTTTTCCAGAGAAATGAAAGGTCAATAGTACAATTAAAGCTGTCTTTTATTTTTAAGCACCGGACTCAAACACGGTATGTACCAAACCCGTGTTCTCTTTAAAATCAGAGCATAAAAAAAAATACCAAATCCATGTTCAAGACAAAATTTTTAAAGTCACAAAACTAGAGCTTTCTGTGGGATCTAATCATATCACTAATTCTGAACAATAACTCTGATGTCAAACGTGGTTTTATCACAACTTCTTTTTAACTTCATCATTAATTTGGAATACTTGTGAAATGATTATTTTATGTACCCTTTCCATTTTTATTTCATAACGTTCTAAACTGCTAATTATAAATATCACAACTAGAACAATAAATCGTAAATTTTTAGAACGCATTACGTTTTTTCAGATGACTGATACTCCACTATGTCCCTTGACCGTTACAGTGATTCTAAGTTCAAAGGCTAGTGCATTATTCTTAAGCTTAAGAGTTAGTTATTCAAAAAATAGAAATAGGGATATTGAAGCTCATACAATATTTATTTTATGCAGACATATGCAAGTAATGCCTTTCTGATCAGACTATAACAGTGTCTTTAACAGAAAACCTAGGATACTATTAGATGAATATCCACAGTAGCAGAAAGTGATTGTTTCTATTATACCTACTCTTATTTTCCTTCACATATAATCTCACATATAAAAAATTTAAATACTTACAAATAATTTTAGCTGTTATGTTTAGTTATTAATTTGTCAAGTGAAATGAACATATTTGCTAAATTATATATAATATGCCACCTACAATTATAGACAACAGAAATTGTTATTAAGAGATATTAATTTAATAACTATTTTGTGTTTGCTTCTTTAAGTGTATAATCACATGCTTAGTGAGAGATGCAAAACAGATGGGCAGGAGACATTAATAAATGCCCGTCATTCGCGTGCTTTTGCCTAATCCTTTTAACAAATCCTGCTAATAAGAAACCTCGGTGTATATGTAGAACACCTAAAAATAAAAGACGCATGGGGAAACTAATCTCATTACCTCAGATTTAAAATATTTTTATTTTAAAATTCCTTCCGAGATAACTATTGTCAGTCAGTTACTATTTATTTGACTGTCCGGTCCAGCGCATATACTGTTTCCTTAACTTTAGCATCTTGTGTGTGCCCTTGTAAATCCCCAACCCTGACTGCAGCACGTGGTAGCAAGTCCACCAACTCTGAGCCACAGAGGGAGAAGAGAATTAAGATATTGCATTTAGACATGTGTATTAACTCGCCATCTAACATGGAAAAAGTAATGAGTGTAACCCTCACAATGGTGAAGTATAGAGAGCTTTTAAATAGGGAGTTTAATCTCCTTTAGAGCAAAGCCACACTCATGGTTTCCCTAGGTTTTTGGCAAGGTTCCCAGAAGCCGCAGTCATTCATGAGCCTCACACTCTGTTCTTAGGAAAAACACACCGGGAATTTTGCACAGTGAAACCAATGCTCTCATTTTGGAAGCTTCAACTGCAAAATATTCGCTCACACATGAATACATGGGCACGGTTTTTTGCTCAGCCACCGCCAAAGAAAGGAGCGCCTCTGGGATTTGAACCTACAGTTTCAGGAAACCCAAGAGTTTCAAACCTTGTGTGTTGACTATAAAACCACTCCCTCTGGATGATTATTCTGCAAGTAGAATGAAGTTTATGTTAAGCAAGCTTGAAAAATCCCAAATCAAATCAAATTGTTTACAACAGCTTGTGCTTCGTTGTCTGGAAGGGCTGAGGCCACATTTTGCTTCCCCTGTTCTCCGATTTTCTATACCCTCCATGTTCTTGTTCCTGAGCTGTGTGGAATTAGAATAAGAGTCTTCTGTGAGATGTGCTAAATGTAACCACAAATTATAATGCAGTATGCAAAACGTGTTTCATTGTTTAAATTACAGATTTGTGAAAAATTAGCTGCTTCTTTCCCTTTTGAAGGCCAGAGAAAATCTCTTAGTCCATGCTGTTTGTTTAGCTACAGTAGCTTGAGATGTTATCTTGACTGTGTAAATTGAAATGGCTTGGCATGTGTGTGTATGTGTGTGTGTCTTCATTTTATAACTTCTCTCCGTTTTATTTCACTGATCCACCTTAAAAATCAAAACTCATCTACATTTTTTTGTTGGGAAATGTAGCAGAAGGAAACCTTGTAGGTCAGTTTTAAATATATAGAGATATGCCATGATTTATACATAACTCCTCTTAAATATATATTTTGCACCAGCTCTGCCAGCATCGGATACATGAACAAAGCCTGTTCCGTCTGCTGTTACATTGGTCATAGTATAAATAAGGAATACATAGGCTGATTTTAACCCCAAACAACACATGTAGTAATGAAACCACTGAGCTTGGAGAACCCCCCAGGCAGCGCTGTCTCTCAGTCATGAAGGGGCCTCCAGGGCTGCTGTCCCGGATGCATAATGCCAGATAAGCCAGCTCGCTGCTCTCTGCATGCACAGGGCTCTCCCAGTTTACCTCGCACTCATAGTTGCAGATTCTCCATTAGAAAGATATCCTGTGCTATCCCATTGTACTTAGAGCATCTTCTCTCCTGGTGACAATTATTCTTTTTGTAAAAGTAATTCTGTTGAATCTTATAACATTTCTGTGATTTGTAAGAACGAGGTAGGAGGGGCAGCTGACAGGAGAGAGGCATCTTCCTAACTCAGGCTGAGAGACTTAGAGATGAAGGATTTCTCAGCAGCAGCAGGGTGGGGCCACAGCACTTGCCTGGGCTTCGGTGTTTGATGTGTTTTCAGGCAGTCATAATGTAAAGCCAAGGAAACATAAAGTAAGTAAAATGAAAGCAAAAATGAGCAAGCTTACATCCGCCAATTCCATTCAATTTAATTTGGTCGTGTTCAAACTAAGGTGCTTTGTTTACATTTTTCTTATTTAAACCAAAGAATGTTTGCTCTCTCCACATTTAATATATATATATATTTTTTTCTTTCAGAATGGACACTAGAAACATCCGAAAGGAAAGCAAACCCTGTCACTTGACAGTCATCCCTAGCAGTGTCATTTCAGATTTTCTGCGGATTTCAGGAACAGCTATCAAGAATTAATTTAGAATAAATGAAGAGATTTAGATAGTTTCTATTAACATTTCAAATTCTATATGAATGAAAAGGTTGGTTTTCATAAAGTAATACATAGATTCCAAAACTACCCAGACATATAAAAATATGTACCTGACTCGTGGAAATTTTGACAAAAAGATAATCATTAACAAATAACTGGGAAATATAATATATGATATATGAGTACGTGCCAAAATATGTTCCTATTATCACATAAATGCTAAGATCATTTAAGGTCCCATATATTAAAATAGAATAAATATATTTAATCATTTACAGTTACCCAGATTTTTTACTTTTTCATTTTTTAATATAATTAGGAAAACTTAAATGCATTTAATACTACTTCTGATTTAATAATTTATCAAGTTGGGTCTTTCAGATATTAAAATAGGAAAATTTAAATGAATGTAACTACGTATAAAAATATTTGTGTTTTGTTTAAAGCTAAAGACTGCCATAAAAAAATTCCATTTAGTGACAGTATATTTTTACTTTTCTTTCTCTTTTTTCTTATTATCCCTGCTATGTGATACTTTTCTTATTGAAATGTTTAAATTGTAGTTTAAAAATCTTTATAAGGCTGTTATTAAGGCTTATTTGCATAAGGTAATTAAATCCTACTATACTATGAATTGAATTTTTTAACTTGTCTCATAACACTGGCCTTTTTGCCCTTGTTTTCCTAAAAATCAGTTTACAATCCCCTTAAAGCTCTTAGTAACCACATAAATTGAACATTTGAAAATCTAAGTTGGTTTCACATGCATTATAACCTTTATACAAATTAAAATGTTTACTTTTAAACATATTTTTTTTTAAAAATAGTGTTAATTTTACTGTAAAAAATACAATACTATTTTCCTTAACGATGTGGTTAAGACATTTGAATCTGGTTAGAAAAATCTTTCAAAATTGCATCTATTATCTACAATTACAAAGACAACTTTTCTTGCTCATAATTTGACAGACATATTAATACAAGCTAATAGCATAAGAGACATATTTAACAGTTACTTTATTATTTAAATTTGCAAAATTGCCATAAAACACATTCTTTCATTTGGGGGGGGAGTTTTTCTTAAAATGATGACATTTAATTTTAGAAAAATATTAAAATTGAAATAAAATTTACATTTGTAAGAATATAATTACATGGCAAAGATCTTTTTAGTCTTAAATGGGGAAAATGTGATTAAAGGGCCCAACATAAGAAATGTAGCCTGAGATTAAATTATTGAAAAGTTTCTCACGAGACACTTTAGAGGATAAGCTTACGTATCAATCATATATAACAGTAAGAAACAAATAAACTACACTATTATAAAAATCAAAACTGACCTAAATATGAGTGTTAAACTGCACTAATGAAAAAGCTTTCAGGAAAATGAGCAGATTGCTAAGGCTGAGATTTCTCTAGACTATGTTGCCTTTGCCTCTCGTATTGATGACCTCCTTGACTGTGTTGCTATGAGTGAAATGAACAATAACAAAATGAACATGACTATTACAATGACATTCTTTCTTTTCTTTTCCCCTTCAGGACAAATACTGCAATTTAAGAGAAACAGTTTATTTAGCTATCGCTGCCTCTCTAGAACAAAACCTAAGCTTTGGAAAAGCTACCCAAGATGAAAGAATCGTGCATCCTGGTCATTTTATTCTTATTTCCTCTAGTTATTTTTACCTTTGTTCCTGATTTTGATACAGATTAACAACAACAAAATCATTAACAGCTTGAAATGTGGTAATTAGAACCAATTATAACTTCATTGACCTGCCAGGGCTCACTGCTACGTCTCACCCAGTTAAAAACCATCATTTTGTTCTAGACCTGCGTCTGATTGGAAGAGCTTGTTACTCAACACATATGCATGAACTATTCAATTATCCATCATTCTTAAGACAGCAGGGGCTTATTTGATTCCTCTCCTTCATGTCTAGTTTGTGTATTTTTTTTCCAACACAGCCGTATTTCATAATAGTCAATTTTATTCATCAAACTACTGGTTTCTTTACTATGATCTAAAGTTAGTTCTGTGTCAATAAAGGCGTAAAAATGTTTCTGTGTTGCTTGCTCACCATGAAATCATAGAGACGACAGTCCTGGCTCTGGAGAGGAAAGTGTTTTCAGATCAGTTTAGTGCTTGACATAAGCAACTCAAGCTCAATGTAACCTCCAAGAGTTAACAAAGGATACTTTTTGAGCTTTGGTTAGAAATGTCATACAGTAACCTAGAATTACCTTGCATCTAAGTTTAGGGACTTCCTGTCTCAAACTGAGCATTGCTTGGAAGGCTTTCTACTCCCATCTAGTGGTCACTTGATTGCACATTTTCTCAAAAATGAGCCCTGTGAATGGTCTGTCTGTATTAAGGCAAAAGCAACTGCTGTTTTATTGCCAGAATTAAATAATTAATGCAGTTAACAACATCTGCATAGATTAAGTAATTCAGGCTCATGGGTTTTGTTGATAGCAGTAATTTTAGAAAGTAGCATAAAATGGTTTTAGCCTGATTTATGGAGCGTAGCCCATGCTGCCAGAGCCGCATGGAGCTCATTGACTGAAAAACTCCCCGGATCACTCAGGAGAATTGCCACAGTTCCACAGTCAACAATTTCTTATGAATATTTTATAAACATGTCTATGTATAAAAGGGAAGAAAAAGTTCAGGCAATGAGGTTCTGTGTATACAGCTGGACTACAGAATACAAAACAGGTGAATGATCTAATGGAACCTTCACAAAAATTTAAGATTATCAGTATTCAATTTAATATATAATTTAATTTTTATAATATTTTTCTCTTGCCGAAACAAAGACTAGAAAATATTTGTTATGTTAATAATATCTGCTCTACAAAACAAAAGTAAAATTTAATCAGGAAAATAAGATTGCACTATACATTTCAATCAAGTATGTTCTTGTACATTTGTGTGTGTGTGTGTGTGTGTGTGTGTAGTCTCATGCTAACACAGCAAGGTAGAGTCTAGGAGATGTATAATGTGGTACTTTCTAACATGATGGGTCAATTAGAACCTAGTAGCTTTCAGCTATGTGAAATCCTTAAGAAACCAAAAGACAGAAACAAAGAAACAAAATTGGCAGCTAAGTATGGCGGGGGGGGGGGGTGTTCTAGAAAGGGGAAATGCTCGATTTTCAATTGAATAGACAAGATGAAATTTCCATTCATTCTCTGCAATTTCTCCTCGGGAGCTGAACTCACTGTGAGGCATGGTGTACAGAAGTAACGACTGCGAACTAAAGACAACAGAGAAAGCCTTGTCTTAAGGCACACTGTGAGCAGCTTTATAGAAATGTAATGTTCGAGTTTTACAAAAAGTTGAATATATCTCATGTGGAAAGACCAGAGACACATGAGTCTCTTCTCCAAAGAGGCTAGGGTCTGAATCATAATGCTTGGCCTGAATTTGGAGGATGATAGGAAACCTCAGTGGACAGGATATAGTCCTGAAAATGGATGGTTTTAATTTGAGGATTTCATAGAGAGGATGATTATGTAGAGGCTAGAATGCAATGGCTCAAGAAATGAATATGCTAAATTTAAAGAAATTTGGTGTGTTTGAAGAAGAGGTAGGTGATTATTCTCTCAGACACAGAGAAGGATCATACATTAAAACCGTGGGGAAAGGGGAAATCGGTGGATCACATGAGTAAAGATTGTCCTAAAAGAAAATCTAAGCTGAGACTGAACAAATGTAGTCCTTTTGAAAACACAGAACTGAAAATTTTTCTTTGAATGAAAAGAAAGAATGTCAGGAAACTGTTTAATTACATAAGAACTCTGTAAATTTTAAACCATTAATTAATTCATCAGGACCAGTAAAAAAAATGTATGATTTTTTATTCACAAAAAATAGCAACAAATACACATTACAGTCTATGCTGGACATATGAATATTTACATTAAATTTGCTTGTAATAGCAATTGTGAAAAATTCATATGGTAAAAATAAAAGCAAGGTGCAGTGCGCTGATTTTTTTGAGTTTTAAATAACCTTGTATATTGTGAAGCAAATAGTTAAGTAAGAATTTTATATCTTCAATCAGGCTAAACACTTGATTTATCTTTTTTTTTTTTCCTTTAGCCTAAACGGTGTTGCCTACCCTTTATCAGAGCTGGAAGGAATGTGAGAAATTGTGATAATCAAAAGCTCGATGAGTATAATTCATTTCAAAACAACTAAATTTTCCTAAATATTTATCACTAATAGCACTAACACCTAGCAATGTAGCTAAAAATGGACATGTAAAACTCTTTTCAGTTATGAACAAATATCAGCATACCTCTTCATGTTCCAGAGTGCCCTGCTGGTACCTGAAGTGTCTTGGATGCTATGTGAATCCAGTCTGTGTATAGAAATTTGCATAACACCTTTATGACAGATGACTGATAGAGTGATAAAGATAAATGATTTTAGTTATAGATAAAATAGATACATACCAGCGAGTTACAAATAATAAAAATGCATGAGTTAAATATAGTAAGACATATTTAAGATAAACTTTGTTTAATCATAACACTTTGAATTCCCAAAAATGAAATAAGAAAATACATAATTTTATCCTGAGTACACAAATGTATTCATATTTATACTGAAATAAATTTTTGTGATCATTAAGATAAGCAAATATTTAGGTAAATAAACACATTCACTAGCACTAAGACACTATTTTATAAGTCATGAGATGGAGAGCATTTTTATTCATGTACATACATACATACATACATGCATACACACATGCATACATGTGTATTTATATTTGCTTTGTATTATACCCTAAAATAATTATTACCTTAGGCAAGTATTAAACATGAGAAGAAATATCATAGACTTAGAAATTAATCCCTTTCTCAAGCACCTTTTAAAGCACGAAATACTATGTGTGTTTCATGAGAGGAATACTTTAATTTTTTTGGCTGAATGATCTTACTAAGCTTGCCAAAAGGCATGTTTTCCTTTGCTGATCATTTGAAAGATGGAGGATGATTCAATGTCTTTGATGTACTTTTTATCCAGTGAAATGAAGGCTAATACCAACGAAGTTGGTAGAAAATATCTTTGTTTTGTTTTACTTTCTTAAGCTAAAAACATATCAATTTGGATTAAGAAAGAAACAAATCCAAACGTAACCCAGACACTTTGCCAGGGTAACGCAGTAGGGGCAGAGACACTGGGTCCTCCATACTGAATCTTTGAGAAGAGCAATTGATTTAGCCATTTGATTTTTAAGCCTCATGTTTCCCTCCCACCCAATTTTAATATCGTAGCAAAGAACAAAGGCGATCAAGAGAAAAAGCAATATAGTCATTAGGTAGTAATTGGTAGGAGAGGCTTTGGGGTTAAAATTAATAAAACCAGCATGATGTACATTAAGACTGTATAAATATTTAAGGAACTGAAGCCAGCTTGGAGATGTAAACCGATTAGCAAAACTACTTACTCCGGAGATGCAAACATTTCAGGTAGATAAAATAAACAGGGAGTGCTAGTTGGAAATCTGATCAGTTTTCATTCTGGAAGTGCTTTGTTTCCTTTATTTTAATTGTCAGAATAAAGCACTTTTGATGATATATGTAAAAGATTTATATTGCGTCTAATGCAAAGCAGGAAATGGAATCACAAATAAAAGCATTACAGATGTTATCTGCTTTTGTCAGGTCATGTATAATAAATACAATACTGGCCTTTCAAGATGAAATTAAAAGGGAACTATGAAACAAGAAACAGAAGGCTCATCCTATAGGATTTTCTTTGTTAGATTTACATTAAAAATTTGTCTACAGGAAGAGAAGCATTTTAAAGTGAATTGTATATTATTTAGAGGATTTTAAACAATAGAGAGGTAACATAATTTGCAAGAAATAACAAAAGTTGTTCTGAATGTCTACCGTTTAATTTTTAAAATAAATCACTTTAGAATTTTTTTGAGTCAAGATTTCAGTATTAATATTAAATACATAGCTATAATTTTGCCAAGTTTCACCTCAATGTTTATAAATACATGCATGCTTATATTTTCTTAGACAAACTATTTAATAACATGCTGCCGTTCTGTTATTTCTCTGAATCTTTTTATATCACAAATTTACAGCTGACAGAGTTTAAAGTGGGACAATATATGCCATGTATCACATGACATTAACAGACCCACTTGAGTAAGAGCATTGATCCAAGTTTTCTGGAAAAAACAACTCCTCAACATGGGACACATGTGTTATCTAGCTTACGTCAAACTAATTTAATGATATTTCCTTATAATATTATATATTGGATTTATTTTTAAAAATCCAGTCTACAGTAGTTTATGTTTAAACACAACACAGACTCTTATCAAGGCAAATCTCTTCAAATACCTACTTGCAGTTTTAAATTTGTATTTAAATTAGTTGAATATGGAAAAGAATTATAAACTGACCAGTAATAAGCACTGAATAAATCATTGCTTCCCCTGCCACAGACAGACTACTGGAAAAAAAACACAAAAATGAAGACTTACTCAGAAAATTTCATCTCTGATTGATATGAGGTATCATGTGGGTCATGAAACAAGCTAAGACAATGATCCATCAAAAATACCTTGTCCTCAATATGTCAAATACTTAAATGTTGTTTTTTCTTACTCATGTTTTTTTATGTCTTCTCTCTGTCCTACTTTCCTTTCTTGAAAATATATACTATTCTATAACATTAATGTTGAGCTGTTGGCACTGCCTTGCATTAAACTGTTTTCTGCATACTCTAACTTCTTTCAAATAATAATTTTAAATTTTTGGTGTTAATACATTCTGAGAATTTTGAATTTGTTTCCAAATAAATTATAATGCTTTTCAAAAAGAAAACTTTCTGTAGAGATTTAATAAAACATCTTACCGTCTCTGTGTACAAAATCTTGCTTCAAAGTATTATATTATATATGCCATGGTGTGTAAGGTGAAATGCAAGTTGAGAAATAGGATGTTTTTGTTCACATAAGCTCAACATTGCATCGATAAAAAAGCAATCATTTAATTTCTTTTTCATCCTTTTATTCTTATACATAAAGCATATTATTTCCGACCAAAAAGCATCTATTCAGTTATTTTCTGCTTTTCTTACTGTGAAAATAGTCATGAGTTTACACACTTAAGAACCTCTATCTACTGTGTACTGAGTGTTAAGAAGAGGAATCTTTGTTAATTCACACCCAGTATAAGAAAGCAAATAACATCTATTAACGTAATTTCAGACAAAAATCACTGAATTATTATTTTACATGAAAGAAAAACTTTAAGAAGCTGTGATTATCCTTAACTTCCTGTAAAAGATGGCCCAGTAGTTCATAAAATGGGTCTTGAGTCATTTTTTAGTGCAGTTGCCTATGAAACTGTTGAATGGTGGGAGCTCCCTTCCTATTTACTCTTCACAGAAGGCAGTATAAATGGGAACTTCTGAACATGCAAGAGAAATTGGAAGTCCTCTACACACTTTGATGGTGTAATTGTTGCCTTTATTTTGTGATTTGCACCCATTTGATTTCCACATGGACCTGAAAATGTTCTGAAAGGTAAATTGTAGGATTGAAACCAGTAACTAGATATGCAGACCTAATATAAATACATATGTATAAAGAGAGATAATTATTTAAAAATTCCATTTCTGTAAACTGCATTGTATCTTTCCCCCACTGCTTCAATACTTTGAATAATCTCTGTTCCCTTTGGTATATAAAATGTAATTGAGTTATCTTTGGATAACTGCCATTTGCATTATATACTATTCTTCTATTTAGTTTTGTAGAATATCATTTTTGTTGTAATGATAAAAATAAGAACTCGGTTCAATTGAACATTCACTTTGTGGCAGTTTCAAACTGATGCAGGATCTCCCAGTCCCTTGCTTTCTATGCTCGGGCTGCAATAATGCTGTACTAAATGGCCCATTCTAGTTGATTTGCTTAATGTTTTAAATTATGAATCACAAGACAGCATTGCCACTGTGTAATTTGCCCAAATTAGCATTTTAATAGTATTTGTGCCAATGATATAATACAAATTATTGCCTCTCTGCTTAAGTATCTTCTGTTTTACTCTCCTTGAATTGAGATTCTCACTTACATGTTAACATTACAAAATACTACAGTAATCCACCCCTCCCTGTTTAGGCTGGGACTATGAGTCTTCAGAGATAACAAGAAAGACAAACAAATATATAAAATAGGATTTGTAACTTTATTTGGGTACATACAGCAAAGCAAAATTGCTAAAAGACAATAACCACTTTTTGTGTGTGTGTGTGTGTGAATTTGACATGTAAACAGCTGGAGAGATGTAAGAGTGGAGATAAAACATGAACTCTTAGCCCAATTGAAGCTACACTTATTCTAGAACAATTTAGTGGCCACAAACAAAACAACTCCCAAACTAAAGGAGGAAGCAAAGCCAGAAATAACTCAAAAGTCAGTGTGACGACTCTATGGAAAGCCTATGTCTGGAACAGTATATATCCTCTAGAGTTTGTGTAAATATTTTAATATATATTTCAAATCCGTATAAAGTTTCAGATTATATTATCACATTTAAAACAATTTAATTTTGTCTGGAACACTAACATATTAACATAAGAAAAGCTTCAAATCAACAACTTAAAAATACAGTTCAAATGAAAGTAAGGGAAAGTTACTCCCTTTCATTTTTAATATCATGCCACAAATTATTCCTATGATAGACAATATTGAAAAAAAAATAGGAATCACATTTAACATATGCTATTAGTATAAATACCAAAATATGAATTAATATAGAAATCCCTAAAATGTACACTTTAAATATTGTTATTGAGTAACAGTGATTTTTGTTTTCCTAAACAAGAAAATGGAAATAGAACACTAAACATTTGAGATAGGCAAACGGGTATTTGTGAAACACTTGAGAGAATCATCTACCAGACAGTATGTCACAAGTAGTAAAAGGTTTTAGAATTGAGGTCAAGGTAGAAATGACTGATAACACTCACAGGAGAAGTATTTGTTTTCTCACTTCATTGAAAATTTTAGAAGTCTGTATTCTTTACATAAAATCATTCACATGAAAATAAGCATAGTGAATGAATGAATGTGTGGCGTGTGTGTGTGTGTGTGTGTGTGTGTGTGTGTGTGCATGTGTGTGTTTTGAATTGCATGCGTGTGTTTGGCTTTCTGTCAGATATGACCTATGCAATAATGATGAGGTGGCAGAAATTGTTCTGCAGCACCCTGGAGGGCATTGGAGTAGAAAAAATAATAAGCCTCCAAGAGTCGATATCCCTTTAGCAATATTTGGATCTAATATAATAGAGAAGGAAAGTGAAGTCACTGAAGGAAACAGGTAGCACCTGTGCAGAATGAGAGAATTAGACACACAAATCTATTTTTTCTGTCACAAACTCTGAGAATATTAATATTTAATAGTGGAATTATTAGGCATACGATTGTGTATTTGCATATGTGTACATGTGTGTACATGTATGTGTGTGGTATGTATTGTGGTACATATGTATGTGTTTGATGTGTGTGGATTTGTGTTTTTGGGGTGTGTGTGCAGCATGTATATGTGTGAATGTGTGTGTGTGTGTGTGTGTGTGTGTGTGTGTGTGTGTGTGTGCATGTGTCCATGTGGTATCTATTTGTGGTGTATATGTATATGTGATGTGTATAGATTTATGTGTTTAGGGTGTGTGCCTTCCAAATATATTTTAGGTGTGTGTGATGTATCTTGTTCTCAACCCCCAACACATTGGTATGTGTACAGTATGCTGGATTCACATGGGTGTGCAGATAAATGCATCTGGCCATGTCAATACATGCATCCACAGATCAGAGAAAATGTAGGATGTCTTACTCTATCACTAGCCAGTGTATTCCCTGAGCAGGTGTCTACCATTGAGTACTTAGCTTGCTTTATCAGCTAGCCTGACTTGATGGTAAGTTCATTGTCTAGATAGTCCCGTTTCTGCCCCTAAAGTCCCTGAAGGACATGCAAAAATCTCAAGATTGTTTTTGTGGGTACTAGAGACTCAAATTCCTAGCCTCATGCTAACACGGCAAGTGTTTTTTTTTACCCCCCTAAACCATATCAGCACCCTAAAAATAAGATTTACTAAAATAATTATTATCACTCCCAACTGTATAGCTACCTCACATGCTTCCCCCTGTTTCTCAGGAATAAATGAATAAACCTCATTCTAGAATTGATCCTCCAATGCATGCTATGGAAGAACAGCAGCCAGTAAGCATTTCTGTCCACTTTTCACTGACATCCCAGCAATGCTGTCAGGCTGCGCATGCACACTGGTGCTGAATAAATCTTGACACTGCCACTTCATAAGCACAGCAGGTTCAGAGTTCTGAGCTTCAGTTTTGTCTTCTGTAAGCAGGAAATACCTGACATCATTTGCCTTAGTGTGTGGAACTTTCATTGTAGTGAGACAGTTTTATACTATGTGTGAAATATAATAGGCAATTATAATACCACATAAATAAACTCTAATTACTAAATGATACCACTAAATATACTAAAACCACAAATAATTGTACAGCAATAAAAAATAAGATGTCAATAGTCACAAAATTAACAACCATAGACATTTAATATGATCTAATTTTATATTTCTGCAAACCAAATCTATATGTAAAGAATCTTTGAACACCTCTCACCTGTTTGATTTGAACAGCTGACCTACTTTTGCAAAGTCAGTGTCCACCTTCTTCAAAGCAATACAGAAGTGATACCTAGTCCTTACACCACTCATTAATCAAAGGGAAACTGCTTAAAGCAAGCTCTGGAACACAGGTGCAACACAAATCATATGTATTGGCATGATTTGTAATGCTTTGTGTCCACATAACCAACGAACCAATGATTTAAAAATAAAATATTTCCTGTGAGGGAAAAAATAAGATTCAAACCTAAAAAAACAAAAGGAACATGTGAGATTTCCAGAATAGTTACATTAAAAAATGAAGGTGTGTTTTTAAAGTTTTGGACCTAGATCTATTTTTCTTACTTTAACAAAGGAAATGAAAATATTAATAACAAACAGTTTATTTGTGTCATGGGGTTTGATAACACCCACTAGACAGCCAAAGGAGGAGGAAGTGGAGGTCAGAGTTTGAGATTAGATGATTTGTCAGAGTACAGAATTAAGAAATGAGCGGTTTTAAATGCGAACAGAGTTTCTGTCAGTGCTGTTCAATTTAATACATTTGTTATATTTAAGCATTTCCGAAAGATTTCCTCTTGATTAGTGATGAATGGCCAAATTTCCACAAAGTTTGCAGAAGTTTGAGATTTCATGGATGAGCCAATTCATTTATCTAGCTTGCTTGTTTTTCTACTTGTATGATGCCCCTAGGCTGGATTGTAAACATGTAAAAAGCCTCAAGCTATACAGCTTGTTAGAATTCTACTATAAGGCTTTTACTTCCATTGAACTGAACCCCTCAATAAACATTTCAATCTGACATAATATTATCAAAACCATAGCCAGCATCACACATGTACTTAGGACATACTACACAGCACTGTGGTTGCGACTTCAGGTGAATTCTAAGTAGCTGCCTGGAGCTTTGGTGTCACCTTTCTGTTGCTGTCACCCAGAAAGAAGCTGTGTGTGTCAGATTTCAAACTAGTATTACCCTGACTGAATTATTCTGAGGGAGCCGTTGTTTGTATAAGAGAGGATGGTTTCTCAAGGGTGGCCAATAGAAAATCCACACATCACTCATTGGGCTAAGGAGTGAAAACGTTTAGTGGTCTAGCTTTCTGTGGTTTTCTTCAATTTTCACATCCACCTTCTTTAAGCCTCTGTTCGCATTGTCTAGTTTTCAGTACTCACAGATTTTCTGGACTTGAGAACAAACCTCCTATAGGATCTCTTCCTGTAATGTAGTGTCTGGGCATGCTAGCAGAATGTTACCCATGTGTGAGTGATCTAAGTGACAATAATGATGAAAGCTGTTATCCATTCAGTGATTGCTTCATGTCAGATGCTTCCATTTCTGTAAAGTGAGGTTATTTTGTTAAAATTTACAGAGGGCAACATTTGCATCTTTTGATATATACAGTTTAATGAGCTTTGTCAAATTACCACAATTAAGAAACAGAATGTTTTCAACACCTGCCAAAGTCTTGTTCTACTCCTTGAGCATTTTTTCTACATTCTCAACTCCTTTGAAAACCTTAACCAAATGTTTATCCTCATTGATATGCTTTTCTTTTTTTGAAACATGAGAAAATTCAACTTTGTGTCAAAATTTAGTAAATTTAGGTAGAAGACGTAGCTCAACCTTTGAGAGAAAACAAGTTCAGATTCTCCCAGCACCCTTTTGGGAGCCTAAAATGACCTGAAACTTGAGGTCTAGGGAATCTAATACCGTATTTGGCCTCTATAGGCTACTGCCTTATTTGTGCTGAGTTCCACATAGGATATATACATATGCACACAACTTAAAAAATAATTTTAAAAAAGAAGTAGTGTCAGAACTTGCATTAAATTCCACAGCTCCTTGTGCCTGGTGACTATATTTTATTACTGTTTCTTTAGCAAGTTAAAAATTATCTGATATCACCAATTGACAGCTAATTTTATTTTCAAATTTATTATTAGTATCATTACTATATTGTTATCATCATCCTTGTGTCTCTGTGTGTGAAAGTAGGCACGTGTGCACAATAGGCTTCTGACATGCCTTATATGAGAATGTTAGAGTACTGAGCTTGGCTTTCTCTCTGGATGTGCATTTGGGGGAATGGAGTCAACTCTCCAGACTTGTGCAGCAAATACCTTTCCCTGCTGAAACTTCTTACCAACCTTTTTTATTTAACTTGTAATGCAATCGTAATTTGCCTATTATCTCATAATACTGTGAAGAACGTTGAAGCAATGATACAATTCAGATGCCTATTGTTAAAACAATAAAAACAGATTAAAACCAATAAACGTTTCACATAGTACAATCATTTTTGATACATACATTTGTGTTTTCTTTGTAATTTCTATTAATATTGACTAGAAATGAGGACATTATGGAGTGGTTTGGAAGAGGAATCTTAAACAGCCAAAACACATAATAACTGAAGACTTAGAACAAGAGACACTGTGTGTTAAAGATCACCTTTTCTGGGGAACAAGGGAACCAAAAGGTAAACATTCTCCTAAATTTACCAACAAAGATGCTAAAGACTTCCAGAATTCTTAAATTCACATGTCACTTAATAGCAATATCCTATAGAATTTGTAAGGTTTGCTGATTTATGAAGAATATACATGCATAAAAATGTCAGAAGATAAATATTAAAATGTTATAGTGAAATATTGGGTTTCCAGGGACACACAGACACAAATAAAAATTGGTGATTAACAACTTATGAAAGACTTATTATCATTTATATCACAAGGGTACAATCTGTGTGACGGTTGAATCATGGCACTTGGAACTTCAGGCTATGGAACACTGCATGCATACTCAAGAATCTGAGAGATAGTGCTCACCTCACTTTATCCTTTACTTACTCCGGAACCTTCACCCACAGAATCCTGCTGCCTATTCTTAGGGTGGGGCTTTCTAGTTTCTTTTTAACTCTTCTAGCATCTCAATCACGTCTGTGCCCAGATATTTGTTTTCAAGGTGATTCTAAGAGACATATTCAAGTTAACAGCTTGTATAATTCATCACTGTAACAATGCCACAGAAATAGTCATCATCCAGGCTGTGCAAGGCCCTGGGTTTAATCTCCAGGACTAGTATTAAGTGCAACAAAACTGAGTGTTAAAGCATAGTGAAGTAGCCAGGCTGCCATTTCTCACCAACCTTACTGAGAAAGTGGTATGTTGCTGGAAAGCTGGGGATGGTAGCACATCCTTGTACCACTGCGTGTTTTGTAGGTGTGTGACACCAAACATATTAGCCTAACACAATTTCAATACTAAAGGAACTAAGGTAAAGAAGTACCATGTCCTTTACTTCAAGTAACATGAGCAGTACTGTGGTGAAACACATGTAATGTCAACCTGAGCATAGATTGTCTTCAACCAAATCTTAAGTCATACTATTTAAATAGATTTCAACCTTGCAGGCCTTGCTTTAGGATGGCAGGAAAGCAAATGATATTGACATATGTTAAATTATTAGACAATAACCTCATGTATAAGGTCAGGATTTATTTCCTCTCGTTGAAAACAAGCCAACAAAACAAAAAACCCCACATACTTCTTATGCTGCCATGTACACAGACATGAATATATTATGGGTACAATCATAGAACCAATTCTGAGAGACATTAACTAGCAATTAAACATTTAAATGACTTTTTCATATTAAAAATTGATCACTTGTTGATTGAGCCCAATTATATTTTTCCTAGTGGTCAACTTTAACTGTTAAAATATTCATGTATTTGACATACCTTATTGGACCTCAGTCTCAGAGTAGCTGTCAGCTTGATTCTATTTTGTTTAGCACTGTCTGATATTATATTTCTGCTGCAATTTGAAATAGCTTTTATTCCTTTTATTCTATGGAACTTTGATTCATATATTCTTATATGACCCAACAACTCTGCCTGTATAACCACAATATTTCTGGCATTCTTTTGGGTCCTGGGAATAAGAATCAGGTGTGCAGATAGGCGGTGTGTGAATCAATAACTTGTGTTTTACCAACCATAGAGCACTACTTGGTGAATGAGCTGCAGACCATGGTAAATAGTGTGGTAGAGATAAGTGAAAATCTTGGTGTGAAAGTAAACATTGAGAAGACTGAGATACAGCACATAGGAAAGGTGCACACGGATTTTAACACTGTAATAAAGAATCAGAACCTCAAGCAAACAGTCAACTTTTTCTATTGGGAGGAAACCTCAGTTCAAAGTAGAATTATTTCAAACATCAAGAGACAGATAGGGATAGTGAAGACTGTATTTTAGGCACTAGTAAAGGTTTGGTCAGCAAAAGACATAGCAATAACAACAAAATTACAAGTATATGACACACTTGTCTTGAGCCGCCTTTTTTACAACCCAAAAAACTAGACAATGAAACGCTCCTCAGAACAGCAGTTGAATGTGTTTGAGATGGCATGCCTCAGGAGGATTCTAGGTTGCACATGAAGAGACAGGCTGTGCAACAATGACATTAAGAAACATCTTCATCTATAGAAGGAAGTAAACTATAGGATACAGCAATAGCGCGTGAGCTACGTTGACTATACTATGAGAATGAATGATGGCAGATACCCGAAATAACACTGCTTGAAGGAGTCCAAGGGGAAAAAGCAAAGAGGAAGGCACAAGAAACACTGGAAAGTAATAAAATTAAATAATACAATAAGGCTATCATCTTCTACTCATTCAAGAAATATTTACCGAGTTTATATACTATTGTAGGTTCTGAGGGCACAAGAAATACATAGATGATAGATCAGAAAAAGAGAGGCAAGGAGGAGAGACAGAGAAAGAGGGTGAGGAGGACACATATAATTATGTCTTCCATGTTCTACTTTTATTTAAGGAAAGGGATGAAGAGGTGAAATCAGACGGTGTAAATTGAAAGGTACTAAGTTTGATGGTGGCCAACAAGAATTGTCATGCGAACAACTGAGGAGTAGTGGGGATGCCTGAGAAGATGTTGTTAATAACAACTACCAGGAGAAAACAAGCACAGCTAGGTCTCATCCATCAATCCTTGACAGCCTTCCAGGAAGTCTATGATCATTTTAATTTTTAATTATAGTCAACCTGTGTCAGTGTGACCAGCAAAACATTGGTACTGATTAGATGGTGTTATGTATCCTGAGAGCCATGAGATACACTTCTCCTGACTTTACAATTTACCAGGATTTTACTACAAAAGTATCTGAATTATTGATATATATATATATATATATATATATATATATCTTCATTGATGTGGTCCTGCATTTTGTTACTAAGCTATGACCACTTCTACACCAAATCCTCAGACCTAGAGACTCAGACACATTTTGTTGTTCAGGCACATTTCCTGTAAGTGCCAACAATAGTAGAAGAAGGATCACAGGATGTCTATGGGGTTAAAAATGGTGTCGTTTCTACTTGTGTTGTTTCTGTTTGATTTTTGTTTTGTTTATGGTTAAGTGAATTGTATTGGATTAAATGATAATTTTCACCCTTAGGTTTTGATATTTGAGTATGTTGTCCCCAGTGTGTGGCACTCTATGGATAGACTCAGAAAGTTGCGCAATTATGCTGGAAAAAGAGAATCACTAGCATGAATTTTGCAACCTTCCAAACTGATTCTCGCTCTAGTTTGTACTCTCTGCTTTGTTCTTGAGGCTAAGGATATGAGTTACTACCTTCTGGTTTCTGGTACTCTGCTTCCCTGACACTATGAACTTTTATCCTTCTGGAAACATAAGCAACATAATTTTTTTTCTCCAATAAGTTGTTTTTGAGCATGATAGTTTAGCATAGCAAGAATAAAATATCAAATAGGAATTGGTACCAGAGAGCAGGCTATTGTTGTGAAGAACTGAAGAACTGGACCATTGCACCATGCTTTTTGTTTTTATTGTGGTTTGGTATTTTTGTTTGTTTACTTTAACTTGGGAGACCTTGGGTCTTTTAATCAGTAAAGTATTTAAACTGTATAAGCAAATCTTAAAGGGATGTTCAATAGGAACATGGACTACAGAGTACTAAGAGTAATTAGGCCTATAGATGCCCAGCTCAAAAGATTCCTGGGATAACAATATTGGCAACTAGACTAAATGGCATTCCAGTCATATTTTGGCAAAGAATCTGAATGTGTCCTACAAATGTGACTTTTGTAGGCTAAGTGTAAAAGCAGTGGGCTAATTTACTTGGTGGAAAAAATGTCAGGACAGTGAAACATTGAGTCTGTGGAATACTGTCAGAAACCACCGTTTCACAGGTCAGACAGCACGCAGCAGGAGTGTTTTTTCTCGTGGAGATCCTGAGAATCCCCTGGGTGAAACCGAGAAGGTTACACCGAGGTTGCTTTGAATGAGAAATATTCCTCCTAGGCACCAGTATTGGAATACTTAGTTCCCCAGTGGAGGCACAACGTCGTGGAAAGAAGTATGCAAGTATGGATGGGCTTTGCGTGCATGAAACCTATTCTAAGGCCAGTTTGATAACTCCTTCATGCATTTCAAAAATTCTTATCTCTAATCTTTATGATTCTTTTGCCATACCTATATCGCTTGCTGCCGTTCCTCTGGAACCACAAGTCACAATGACTCTGTGTTCAGTATTTCGCTTTTGGAAGACAAAGTTACTGTTGAAGAACAACAGAAAAGTATTTAAGATATGCATTGTACTTAAGTTTGGATAAGAAAAAAAACGAGAGATGAGAGTCTCAAAGCTTGTGGCTTGTGATTTCGAGAATCTTACTTTCAGACCACCATTTTGAGGAAGTCACCAAATTGATCA
Source organism: Microtus oregoni (assembly GCF_018167655.1). Classification (NCBI taxonomy): domain Eukaryota; kingdom Metazoa; phylum Chordata; class Mammalia; order Rodentia; family Cricetidae; genus Microtus; species Microtus oregoni. The sequence continues at coordinate 18,862,187 of NW_024543076.1, forward strand.
CTATCCTAAGAAATGAACATAGCAAGTCACTATTGAAAGCAATGCCAGATTTAGCAGTGAAAAGGTGAAAGAAATGGTGTCACTTTGAAAGAAAGAGAAAACTACCCTCTCCTCAGTGTAGTTAAATATATTAGTTATTCTATATTAGTTATTCTTCTTTTCATGGCTATAAGCAAATATAGTACAAAGAGACAGTTAAGGGAAAGGGTGTCTGATTTCTGTTGCATATTTGAGCACATTTGGTTAGATCTACTGAAGGCATAGTAGCAAGACTGGGCCTAGGAGAATACATGCAGAGATGGCCGTGTTTTCCTGAGTTAGGAATCACTCTAAGCTATAAAACACTCTCCAGTGATCTCCAATTTCCTAAAGGGTCTGTAGTTTCCCAATATAGCTGGGAACCAAATGTTCAAACACCTGAGACTAGGAGGGACATTTTATATTTAAATATACCAAATATTCTGTCTTGGGAGACCCAGGATGTCTGCTTTACTATACTAATGTTTTCCATAATTACCAGTTTTATGTAGATAGCATGTCATATCTCATACCAATATGTTACATGGAAACTGGAACCCTAACTACTAAACTTCCCTTTCAGCTGAGGAATAATTTTCTACAATCTGCAGAACACCACAGATCACAGGGCAGTATTCTGGTTGAAAAGGTTGAAGCAACTTCAATAAGAGAAGACAATGTTGATGAGCAATAACTTTCTCATCTTCTGCCTCTTCTAGCCGTTTCTAAGGCAAGTATGAACCTTTGACACTTACATTTTCAGAAATCAATACTTTCTAAAAAATAATTTCTACTTAACTTAAATTAATTGCTGGTCCTGAAAAGAGATTAAACTTTATTATTTTTATTTATTGTTTTGATTTTAAATGTTTTTATTCTTCTCTTATATGTTACAGCGAGATTTCAATTCCCCCACGTTTCTCCTCCTGAGTCTCTCCTACTTATCTACCCTCTTTCCACACATTCATGCCCTCCATTTCCTCTCAGCAAAGAGCAGTCCTCACATGGCACAATATGCTACAATAATCAGGCATGTACTGTCACATCAAGGCTGGACGAGGCAACCCAGTAGGAGGGAAAAGGTCATATAAATAGGCAAAAGAGTCAGTGATTGACCCCCACTCCCACTATTAGGAGTCCCACAAGAACATCAAACTACTCAGCCATAACATGTATGCATAGAACCTAAGTCAGATCTCATCAGGCTCCCTGATTTCTGGGAACCCCCATGACTAAATTGATACTGTGGATTATTTTCTAACAGTGTCCCTGTGACCTCTGGTGCCTGTGATCCTTCCTCGTACTCCTCTGCAGAACTCGCACCTAATGTGATTTATTTTTTTATTGGTTTTTTTTTTTTTTTTTTTTTTTTGGTTTTTCGAGACAGGGTTTCTCTGTGGTTCCGGAGCCTGTCCTGGAACTAGCTCTTGTAGACCAGGTTGGTCTTGAACTCACAGAGATCCGCCTGCCTCTGCCTCCCAAGTGCTGGGATTAAAGGCGTGCGCCACCACTGCCCGGCTTATTTTTTTTTTTTTTAATAACTCAATTGTAGCATGAATGGGCCAGGCCTGCTTGTTGGGGGTTTCTGTCCTGCCCGGTTTCCCACAGCCGGCAAGTCCCAAAGAAAATCAACACATAGGTCTCCATAAATTATAAGCTGATTGGCCCATTAGCTCTAGCCTCTCACTGGCTAACTCTCACATCTTAACGCATTTTTCTGATCTATATTAGCCATGTGGCTCAGTATCTTTTTTTCAGTGGGGCAGATTACATCCTGCTGCTTCGGTCATCTGGTCAGGAGTGGGAAGAATCAACTTCTTCCTTCCCAGAATTCTCCTGTTCTCATTACATCATTTCTATTTCCTGTCTGGTTTTCCTGCCTATACTTCCTACTTGGCCAATCAGCATTTATTTAAAACATGATTGACAGAATACAGACAATTCTCCCACACCACTCAATAAATACAATATAAAAATAAAAAATGTATAACTCAAGTGTAAATTTTAAAACTCCACACCAGGTGGTCAGGACAGGCTATCACATTGCTTTGTGATCTGTTGTGTATCATATATGATATCCTGGAATTTACTGGAAATATTGGTTTTATTATACCATAAGAGAATAAAGTTTTATAGACCTACTTTAAAGTTTCTACTGAAAACAATTTGTATGCTTATTTTTGACACTTGAAAAAGTCAGTAGGGTATTTTTCTTTGAATGCTTGCAGGTGTGGATAATTAAAATATCACACTTGCATTTGATTGTGTGAGCATTCACATGTCTACAAGTGATTTTAATCAATTTCACTGAACATAGGGGGAAACTCTGTAATTAACAAAACTGTACAATCATTAGAGTTTAGAATTATAATTCATATTGTGTTCTTAATTGTTATTTGTATCTACTTGAACTTCCATTTTTCTAGGGTGGCAATAATTTTCTTTCTTTTTAAATAAAACAATATACATGTGAAGAAAATAATGAAGTATTTCATCTATAAGTGTATTCATGAATACATATGATTGATTAGATAAAATAAGTTTTGTATACAAAATTTAGTTATTAAGTTTCTAGGATCATCTTCAAACAAGTATATTTTTTGCCTTTCAGTTGATATGCACTTATTGGGAGATGCTATGTGCTGTAGTTTACTTTCTATCACTTTCATAATCACCATGACCAAAAACAATTTGAAAAGGAAAGTATTTATTTTATTATACAGATTATAGGTCTTCACTCAAGAAAGTCAAGGCATGAATTTTGAGACAGTAACACAGACAGAGGAACTAAAGCAGAGAGAGTCAGAGAATGTTTTCAACAGTCTTGCCCCTCTTGCTTACTCAGATTGCTTTCTTTTATATCCCCAAATCACCTGTCTAGGGATGCTCTCATCATAGTAGGCTTGGCCCTTCTACATCTCTACATCTATCATCAATATAAAAATGTATTTTGTATGCTTGCCTACAAGGAAATATGATGGGAACATTTTTTCCTAGTTTGTATCAGGTTGATAAAAATGGAACAAAACAACAAAGACAGTAACCTTTATTAGAAAATACCATTTGGCTATAATAGCAAACCATGTGTATTAGATATGTGTACTACTCCAGCATGCAATGCATTATAAAGCATCTAGTAATTTTTTTTTAAACAAAAAGAGAGAGAGAAGCATTGGTATTAGAAAGACTAAGGGGAATCTTTTACCAGGAAAGCAGATAAAAGTTGATGATTATTTTTTTTTGTTTTGGTTTGTTTGTTTGTTTGTTTTCGAGACAGGGTTTCTCTGTAGCTTGGGAGCCTGTCCTGGAGTTAGCTCTTGTAGGCCATGCTGCCCTCAAACTCACAGAGATCTGCTTACTTCTGCCTCCCAAGTGCTGGGATAAAAGGTGTGCGCCACCACTGCCCAGCTTAAAAGTTGATAAATTTTAAGCATGCGTCTTAAAAGTTTAATTATCTTTATTTCTCTGATTTAAAGAAAATGACATAAATAGATCAGAGGAATTAGTGCTTTTGGAAGGCATACACCACATTAACTAATCAATATTTCAATTTTGATTATGAGTCAAACAGGACAAATAACTTCAAACCAAAATGATACCAGAGTTCCACACCTCCATACCTGCCAGTCATAGTTACAGGATATCTAAAAATCCCCCTTTCAGAGAACACATCAAATAGTTTCTACGACAAGTCAATCTTGATCATAGCACAGCTGTCTGAGGAAAAATGCCAAGTATGTTCATCAATGCACACTTGTCGCCTGACTCCTTGCCTAACATGCAATAAGTACTCAATAAATACTGATGAAATAATTTCATTACTGATCAACATACTGGAGCAAAACAAATTCATATGTTTACCTTTGTTTAATTACTAGTTGTGAGAGTTGAAAGTGATTTTCATTTTTGTTCAGATTTTTGAGTGGACAATTACATTCAAATTAATTATTGTCATGTGGTGAAGAAAGAAATTGGCAAATTTATTTCACTTAAAATATGAAAAGATTAAAATGTGTCATTTACTTAAGATAATATTTCTCAGATTCATTCCAAAACATTTGGAACATTGAGTACTGAAATTATAGACTATCTAGGTCTAATTTTGGGCTCTATTTCACTTTTTTCTTAAATGAATTTCTTTTTCCAAAATAAACAAATCAGGGTGCTAGCATCCCACATTGCGTTGGTTAATAAACTTTATGGGGAAACAGAATCACTAGTTCTTACATCTGATTGACAAGAGAGCCAAGCATGGAAGTCATCCTGAGGAAATTCCTACTGAGAAGCAATTTATCAAAGTGCTAGTAAAAGCAATATATTTGCAAAGTAACCAACAACTAGACAATGAATGAAGCATGAATATAACTATTGATATTGCATAGTCAGTAATTAATGTTGGTGTGTTTTCCAGTGACTGATATTATAATAGCAATAAAGGTAAAATTTGATTCTTAAGTATTTCTTTTTTAAGTAAAATCTAATTACATATTTTTCACCCTTTCCTCTAGGCTTTCTCATTTTTCTCACTTGTTATGTCTTAAAAGTTGTGGCTTCATTTTCTTTGATTACTATATTTACACATATTCATGAATATGTAAATGAAGCCTGCTATTTGGTGTTCCCTTAGTATATATATTTTAGGTCTGACTCCTTAGTATTTGATAAATCATTTAGCTCATCCCTAGGAAAAGCTGATTTTCCGTTTCTTAGAAGTCATTAGTTTGCTAGAGGTCTTTATCTGGCCATAGAGTCTCGAGAATGAAAGTTCTTACCACATTGTTATGTTTATTGGTTCTGTCATTGTTAGATCTTATTTTGGCAGCTATTTAATTGAGATATCATGGTATAAATTTTATGTCATTTCAAAGAGATATAATCTTGGGCCTCTGGCTCTTATAGCCACTCTGCCCCATCTTATGCTAAGTTGCCTGAGCCTTAAAAGCAGGAGTTGTGATGTAGTTGTATCTAGAAAACTGTGGTTTTCTGCATGAGATCCCTTTGTTGTATGGAGAAGTTTGGTGAGTGATGAGAGCTATATTTAATGACTGATATAAGGGTAAATATATGGAATTCAATTAAGAAATGTATTGATCTATTAAATTATGTAAAATAGGTTTTCCTCTAAAATCCGTAACTTCTCTATATCTAGGTACCTAGTTGGTTTTCCAATATCAGGCATGATTTCTCCCCTGATGAGCAGTCCTAAAGTCCAATTACACAGTTGTGTGTTACTGACATATTAAGAGTAGTAACACTTATATGAATATTTTGCTGAGTTGGTCTTTGTGGTTCATAGGTGTCATAGCTAAGTAGGATTATTGGTTGCTTTTCTCTCTGGCAATTTCCATAGCACCATCTGGTACTATGAAACCTAGTCCTGAGGGAGAAGCTTAGCTAAGAGCTATCTTGGGTTATGTGAATACTTAGCCTAAATTACATGGCATTTCCAAAATAAGGTCTTAGAGCCAATGTATGTAAGGCAATCAAGTGCAATAGTAATCACTATGTCTCTTGGGTTGAGCTCTACCAGTCCAAAATCACACACACACACACACACACACACACACACACACACACACACACATATATAATGTGCAAGTTTATATATATATATATATATATATATATATATATATGTGTGTGTGTGTGTGTGTGTGTGTGTGTGTAAGTTTTACAAATTTTTGGCACATAAAATAATAGGAATCTTTTAATCCATTTTATATGTCCTTCACATTGTTGCTTCCTCTTCCATTCATATTCTTCTATATTGACCTCCTTATCCCTTTCTCAATTAATCTACTCTTTTTATTTCCCCTTTCATAACATTAGGAGCCTTGTAAAATTATGTAAGTTCTTTCTGTTGTTCTTGGTTACCTCCCACAGGTTTAGCTAAGTTCATATTGCTAAGCACATCTTACCATTCCACACAGGGTCTAGAAAATTTGAGAAGGTGTTGACTTGAAAGCTTACATTCTGTTGTCTAGCTTTCGTAGAACCAGAAGGTATGACTTTGCTCACTTGTCTCAATTAAAGCATTCATAATATTTTTCTCTTTCTTTCTATCAATAAATTGTATGACTGATAATTTTTGGACCTATCCTGAAATGAAATCAATAATACATTGAAACTGTGACTCCTGAGAAACATAATAGTAACAATCAACCAAATAATAAGCAATAGTGGACTGATATTTTGCTGGCACCATACAGGTAGTTACTTGGAGTTAACATCTGACATGACTGCTCAAGAAGTTTAGCTGACTAACTGTATAAATTATGGTTTGGTTCTTAGAAAAACCAACCTTCTACTATCATTTTATTAGCTCAGTTGATTTATAACTTTTTTTAAATTTATTTTTGCACCCACATATAAGTGTATCTCCCATTCCTCATCTAAAAGCTCTCCTTTTCAGCAAATAGACCATCTTAGAGAAACAAAAAAATATTTAAAAATTAAATTGTCCATTCCAATTCAAAAGCAGTTGGTAGAAATAATTTCAGAAAAGAAACATAATAGTTAACAAAATGTAACAATAGCTTATATGATCTACAGTTATGGAAAATATATATCACAAAATCAATTTACTAAGGAAAATAATTAGAATATATATAAAATTTCCTGGCTTCTTCTCTGTTAACTATTCATTGAAATTGGTATTATTAAAATATTAAGAATAAACTATTCTCAGAATCAGTTTATAGACATATCCTAAAACTTCACAAAAGTTCTTAGTCCTTCTAAGGCTTTGTCATCTAGAATATAAGCATGTGATAATAGGACCTATCATTTATACATCACAATGAAACTAGGAAAAATATCTCAATAAGGCTACTTAAATTACAGGAGATTATTTACTGAAAAGGGAGAGAACTAAAAGGACACAAAAGGAATACCTCGTTCACCATCTGTATTCTAGCAAGAACTGAACAATTTGTGAAAGGAAATTTTGACCGTGACTGTGATTAACATTGTTTGCACTTCTTGGGTTTCCCTGTCTTTTCTTTCACAGTACTGTGGATTGGACCAAGGACTTTACAATCTTTAGAAACCTGCTTTGTCTTTAAGCGACATCCCAGGCTCTGAACTTCTCTCAGTGCATTTATTTGTGATAATTATCTGCTTCAAAAGGGTTTAAAATAATAGTTATGGTTTACCTACTGAATATAGGAAGACTAAACTTTCTCCAGAAAATACTGGGACAACGCAACTATACAATCCACTAATTCTTATGTAACTGTTTCTCAAATACTTTTCTACTATAGTTCCAACTTTGAAATGAGCATCTTGAACGGAAGATCTAACTACTCAAATGTGCTCACAAATCATAATATTGAGTTTTTACTGTCTGCTGTTTTGCTATTCCATAGTTCAGATATTAACCATTTCACATGCACTATACTTACCTCCACCTCATATGTTTAAAACTGGATTTCATTCTCCTGCCTCCAATTACAAGATTCTTCATAGCTGGAAAGTTCTGAGTCTTTGCCAGCTCATGTTTTTTCCTAAATTAGTAGCAGCAGTTAGAAAGGAAAAACACTCCCCTCTACTGAATGAAGGATTTAACTGTAGGAATCTCTCAGAGAAGTATCAGCCGTGACAGATGTAAGGCTCAGTAGAATTATGAATATGAGTGAATGAAAAGGTTAAGAAACAGTACAATTACAAGCAATAAATGACAAATGAAATTAAACGTTAATGACTGTAGCATTAATTGAGTTTTACTCCCACTGCTAAACCCTGTCGTAAAGTATATTATCACATAATTTCCTCGATGATGCATTAAAATCTGTAATATATTAAAGCATCCGTTATTAGGATACTTCAAATATACGACATGCTACATTTTGCATCATTGTTCACAGCCTAGCACATTATCACAGCATCACAGTGATTTGTTAGTATTCCTTAACCTGGGAAGCAGGAGTTAACTTCATTATTCTCCTCAGAGAAAATGCCTTTTTTATTGTAAGATTTACTCAATTTGAATATAATATCCTTGGTGAATTCATTCTTGGCCTTTATCTCCACCCAGGAGCACTCAATTTATATTAATTTGGAAGCGACCATGTGTTCAAACAGTCCATGGGTTTCTTTGAATTCCTCACATCTATTGCTGCATAAGAATGACCTTGGTGCTACCTTTGGTGCAATAATATGTCCAAGAGGGCAGTGTCAATCACTTTTTGACCCTTACTGAATGCCGTATTAGGCTACCTGGGTCCTAGACACCATAAGCTGAAACAGTACAATGAAAAGATTCAAAGAGCAAAGAGGAAAATAATGCATTTCACTGTTCATTGGCATAAAATATGAACATTTCCCTGTTAATAGTGCTTCATTGAATAATGTGGTCTACCAAGATCTTTTGCATGTTCCAAAGAGTGCTATGACTTATGCAAATTTATTATAATTTGAAATATCAAGATATTCTCTTTTTCATAGCATAGAAGAATTTTTTTGGCATCAGAGACGCGAGACTAGGTTCCCCTGCTCAGGTTCTTTGTATTGCTGCTTGCCAGAATTATAGCATTACCAGTATTCTTTAGTCCCTGCCTCTGTACTCTATATGTTGTTAGATAGTCAAGACTTCTAGAATATTAGGGATGCTTAAAAACGACCAGAAGACAGGATTTTCAACATTCTCAACACATATATTTTTAAGGCAATGAATATGCCGATTATTTTAATTATGTGTCTGTATATTAAAATCTCCCCCAGTAACCTATAGGTTTCTTCATTTATTATGTATCAACTTACAAAATTAAAAATAAATGCACAAATTACCATATATTTACAAATATATCAAATCTTATTAAGAGGCAGTTTGTAGCTACAGACAAGAGACTATAAAGTCTCTTTATACTTATATACTTGACATAAGTACTCTCACAGAAAAAACTAGCAAGTGTAAAAACTGTATATAAATAAACATGATATGTAGTGGAATTTGTGTACAGTACTATTATACCTACTAATGTCAATTGCTGATCAAAATGTTTCCTCAAATATAGCAATGTTCCATTATACAATTCTGTTATTTCACTTCGTTAAAATACCACTTCTTTGTCAGAAAATTTTATATTATTTCACTTTAACATCAATGCCTTACTACCATAAACAAAGTCACTTAATGGAAAAAATAAGTTTATATAACTTGACCTAGTTTTCATAATATGGAAATTTGGATATAGTAAAAGAAAGTCACAGAATCTCAGGGAATACCAAAAGCAATTTCTAAAATAGTAAATGTGCTATTACAATAATTGGTCATTGATTAATTATCTATATTTTCAAAACTATAGGTGCAACATCTTTCAGGGATAGTAGCCACCAAAAATAAAATTGTCACCTGTTTTTGGGACACAGCATGGTCTGTACAGCCAAAGAAAATTAAATAGATTTTTCTAGGGTCATTTCATAATTCTTTGGGGTAAAACCTAAATTTTTGTTATCATACTTCATTTTTCAATCTATGTTCCAGAGATTAAAGTGTTATTTAAAATTGAATAAAAAAGAATAATTCTATTACAACCATAAATTACTTTTAGTTCCTATTACTTTTTACTAGAAATTATATTGCGTATACTGTAGTTTTAACTATAATAAAACTAAGCAAAGTGATTTGGCTTCATCTGAATCTAATATTATGAGCACAATATTAATTTGTGCATAGCACCCGCAATTTAGCCAATTTTACTTAGCTCAAAAGCAGTGGTAATGACCCTAAATGAAAAACTATACTCCAATTTTCAAAACTTTTAATAATAAATGAGAAAAATTTAATCAAAAAAGTCTTACAATATTAGAATTATTTTTCAATGAGATTACTAGTTGGACATAGAAAAATAATCATTCATGCAAACCCATATTCCATTTCATTATAAAAATGACTGCAAGGAAGAAGTTCTACATTCAAGTTATATCAGTTGCCTTTTTCTCTTATTTTTTAAGATTTAATTTTTTTCTTAATAACAAGACACATATGTTCATTTTTCAGGCATTAAAATTAAAAATATAAGTGGGATTTCATATACATTTAAAAGTAAAACCAGCTCTATAAAACTAAGCATTAGATAAGAGAATTACTCTTGCTTTCTCTCTAGAGTTAAAACTTTCGGATAAAAGGTTAGAGACTTTGCACACTATTATTAGGAGCTCTCTATCCACAGAGTGAAGATGCACACCATGTAAGTGAAAGGATTCCATTCTTACGCCTCAAGTAGGGTGTGAGGGTTCTTGCTTAACCACGTGGAAAAGCAGTTCAATTGTGTGTAGACAGAATTTCTGTCCATCCTGGTCCCACAGCTATTCCCAAAGAAACACACAGGCTTATACTGATTATAAACTGGTTGACTTATTAGTTTGGGCTTATTATTAACTAGCTCTTACAATTTAAATTAACCATAATTCTTGTCTATGTTTAGCCCCGCAACTTGGTACCGTACTCAGTAAGGCTTTCTTATCTTGCTTCCTCTGTTTCTGACTGGTGACTACAGACTGAGTCTATCCTCTTTTTTTTTTTTTTTCATTTTTTTTTATTGAGAAAAGGAGAAAAAAAAAACAAGTTTCCACCTCCTCCCAGCCTCCCATTTCCCTCCCCCTCCTCCCACCCTTCTCCCCCTCTTCCCACCCTTCTCCCCCTCCCCCCACTCCTCTCCCCCTCCCTCTCCAGTCCAAAGAGCAGTCCTCTTATTCTCCTAGTCTGGTCAGCCCACCTATACGCCCTGCCTGCCTGTTGGCCAATCAGGGTTTTATTAAACCAATAAAAGTCACAAATCAGTCCAGGTTACAAGAACATTATCCTACAGCAATTGTGCATAAATCTCTTTCACTGCCTATATGACTAAACATCAAAGGTGTAGGATGAGGGCTATAATGATGGCAGCTACCAACTGTAACTGCAACTCTCCTTTTAGAAAATACAGGGCTCTTTCCTGGTCTTCTTATGCAACTGCCTACACATGGTTTAAGCACAGACAAGAAACTACACACATACATAAAATAAAACTAAATCTTAAGAAAGAAAAGTGAAAGTTGTAGACATGATTTTGTTGATTGCCCAAAGATAGAAAAGAAAATCCATTTTCTCCCATCGTTTACTTACATGCTGCACCTGAGAGCCAACTGTAAACACAATAGAGATAGAAGCAATCCCGAGAAAATGAAGATGTATAGTACCTTGCAGTCTTTCTCATTCAGCAGATATTTATCCATCATGGTCAAGTAATAGAACATGTTACTAAAATTCACTGAGAATTTCAGACAATGTTCCTGCATGTGGCCAAGGCAGTCCTCAGAAAGCTCGTCCCTAAATTTGAGATCCACTTCAATCAAATAATAACCAAATCCTTAGATGTGACTTAAAATTTGCCCTTTCAGCTACTGAACTTTGCTATTGTTAGAGTCAGGTAAAAGAGCCTCAAAATCATTGATGCTCTTATTTCCCATCCATGATCAGGTGTCCACTTACAGCGTAGATTCCCATCATCAGAATAAACAAAACTTACCATGTTAGACATATAAATACACTCATGTATCAAAATAAAAGACTACGTTTTAAAGTATCTATTAAAAGTAAACTGAATAATATACAAACAATTCAATTTTACCTGTGTAAAAATAGTTATATAATAGAAATGTGAATTTGCACATGGAAGCATACTTTATTTTTCTAGTATTTTACACTAAATTTCCAATGTCATAGTGGCTCAAGCAACATGAATTCATAATTTAACACATTACTGTCTCCAGATTTTAAGTCTGAGTTAGCCGGGTGTATGAAAATGTCTTTAAAAGTTGCATATAAAGTGTGAGCTGGAGACTTCTTTTGGTTCTTACACATCCAGAAGACAAGTTACTCTTCCAAGTCCTACACATCATAACAATTAACATGGTTTCTTTCAGAAAAAGGCTCAGTCAGTGCCTATATGAAGATGGGAGATTATGTTGAATCCACTCCATATAGTCTTTCTTTTGGTTGATTAAAATTCAACATGTTAATTTTCAAAATGGCCAAATCTTTTCGCCTTAGCATTTGGCATATACCACGAAGAGCATTGGAGATGTACAACTTTGAGTTCTGCCTTCACAAGGAAGGGAGGCTTAAAAATTTCACTCAAGGAAATGAAGAACACCAAGTCATTTTTGTATTCCCTTCCACAAAATACGATAACAGGATCTAAGCAGACAAGGCCCTCTATCCTAGATGTTCTAATTGATGCCAAGGCTAAGAGATGATCAGTAGTTTTCTCATGATGCCATTTGAAGTATGTGCACATATGTATTGTAATCTGGATAAATAGTAAGAGAAGGGCTGCATATGTCCCATCTATAAGGAAGCATTTAAAATCAAAAACAGCATACTACATTGCTTTCTTTCTACCTCACTATGAAAGATTATGTTCAAACAAGACCTCTCTGGTCTTAATCTTATTGTATGTGGAGTCCTTTCTTCTTTCCATCACTGAAAATTTATTGTCAGTGGAAATACTTACTGTGTGAAGAGGGTTAATTCCCAGGAAAATATTTTCTGAGAGATAATTGTCCTAGTTATGAATCATTATGTACTACATAAAGGACACATGTTCAGTGGCCTTTTATTCACAAAGGGATACAGTAAACCAGAATATTCTTGAGAAAGCCATGGTGCAATAAGTGGTTAGAATAAGGGAGAAAAGCCACAGATTTTCATTAAGAAGAAAAATAAAGCATAAAACAGCAGTAAGTGGATGAAGAACCATCAAATTTTAAGGGCCAGAGAGCGAAATGTAGAGAGGAGATTGTGAATCTTGGGGGATGATATCACTAATGGAAGATTGTGGGAAGAAGTCACTTAAGGGGACTAATGCAAAGGGTAGCGGTTTAAAAGAAAGGCAAGAGAATGGTTTTCTCTCATTGTATAGCTTAAGTCATTGTTTATTCACAAATTTGATTTATACAATATGTCCAAGTATTTTCCCAGTGATTTGTTATTTATTTTTTATTTTTTAAATTTTTTGAATTTTATTCATATTTATTCCTTTTTCTTTGTTCTTTCCCACCCTCCTATATAAAGTTATCATGCTTTCCAATTTATTGCCTCTGACCTCATTTTCTTTAAATATAATATATATACATGTGTGAGTATATATCTAATTAATAGATCATAATGTGAATATATATAATGTTTATCCCATATCATATTACTTGTATGTATATGACTTCAGGGCTTAGCACTTGGTTGGTACACTTTTTAAAATTATGTAGTTTGAAAAATTATGTGATAATGTCTCTACTTATTTTCACTAGGTCCTTGTTGCTTGATAAAAAGAGGAAAGTCCTCTCAACAGATACAGGAAAGTTTTTCTCTATGTGCAAGAGGAAGGTTCCTGTCTATATGGATAGAAGAAGGCTCTCTTGGCAGATAAATACTCTGCTCTAGGTAGATAGAGGACGGTTCACCTCTAGGTGAATAGAGGAAGGCCTTTCTCTAGGTGAATAGAGGAAAGTGAATTTCTATACCAAGTACTGTGATTCTCTATATAGAGGGAAGTTCTTTGCACTGATAAGGAAGCTTTCTTCTCTGTATACAAGAAAGCATTTATCTTTAGGTAGATAAAGGTAAGTTCTTCTCTACCTATGGTCAAAGCTCAGGCAAAATTCTGAAGGAAAAAAAATCCAACCAATACAACAAACAAAAAGGTCACTAGATCCACAGATTAATGGTTTAGGAGGAAATTATCTACTTCATAGTAATTTATAATGTGTTTGCTTAATCTACAGCACAGTCAGTAAATGTAGCTCTTCAAATGTACATTAATTGTAAAAATAAAAAAAAAAAACACAGTGACCGGGGAACCCAAAGAGTCAGATATTTAATCACAAAATGTCATTACTGCAACAGACAATAGAGCTGTACCATGAAAGCTTACAAACAATCCAGACTGTTGACAAGGCTATTGGTTACTCTCTACAAACTGATGGTAAGATTGTGTTGCCGAAGACATCTAAATAGCTCCTGGAACATGTAGAATTCAATCTGATGCCTACCTACACCCTTCACCCATGCTGATTATTGGTAACAGTACTTGGAAGTACTCTGCATGCTACTGAAGAAGAACTGTAAACACCAACACAGCTACAAACTCTTGAATCTACAAAAATGGCGTAGATGCAGAAAGCAAAGGTGGAACAGTAGCACAAAACTTGTAGAAATAACCAACTAGTATAAGATTAAATTTAAGACACACTGTATGAGATATAACCTATACCCAATATTTCTTGGGTGTTCAAGAACCTGAGACTAAACATTCCAGGGATCTAGGGGAAAACCAGATAGTACTGGGCAGCTTAAGGAGAGTAGCAACAAAATGACCCCTGATGAAATTCTGTTAAGCTCGTAGTTAGTGTCTTGCTCAGCCGTCATCAAAGGAGCTGCCTCCTGCAGACATCTATTTATTATATAATATGGTTTTTGATTTTGTGTTTATGTGGATGCTAAGATTGTTAATGTATGTGCCTCTGCATCTCTATGTGTTTTGAGGGCTTTTTGTTTTTCTAGACATTTGCTTGTTTTGTCCTATTCAGGGTTGTTTGTTTTATTTTATGTTATTTTATTGTTACTTTCTTTCTTTTTTTAGATGTTTCTTCTTTTCTAATGAGAGAAATCCCCAAAGATGTGTATTTCAGTGTGCGGGTAGGTGGGGAAGATCTGGCAGAATCTGGGGAAGGGGGAGTCATAATATGAATATATTGTGTGAAAAAATGTTGAACTTAGAAAGTCTCAAAAAGGAGGAGGATGTGATATTTTGGAAATAATTCTTATATTTTGTTTTCTTTCTCTGTGTAGTGGGTGGAATGCTATTATTTGATGTGAAGTTCCCTTTTAGAACTGAAGTTCTCACTTTCTCTATATAACCCAGCTTATATAAAAAGGTTAAGGTGCGTAAATAGAAGAAATCTCTGCCTGGAGAAAATTTAGAAGGATTTAAAATTAAATTCAGCTTTCAGTAGCTTGCTTTTTATATCTCCTTAAAATGATACTCACAGACCATATAAGATCTTTAGAGTCTTTTATCTCGCTATATATCTTACGGGTAAAAATCCTGTATGGTTAGCAAATTGAAAGGTCAATTACATGTCTAATAAAATCTTAGCTGACAGTTAGTTACATACCATTTATTATTCATCTGTCTTCTGATAAAAAGCTCCACAAACTTATTCATCAACACTCATAATGAGGGAGCAGAAAAGCATTAAGACTGTGTGGATGACGTGGACGAACAACATTACTGCCAGACTTTCTGTGGTCTGCTGAATTGTTTCTTCCCTGAAGGTTAATATATAAAATCTGTCTTACTATCTTGTTTTATAAATCAGCTTGCCTCACAGACAATGCGGTGTGGTCGCAATAACTCCAAAACTCTAATGACAGGGAAGCATTTTCTAGCTCTGCTTGTTTAAAGACTTTAGTGCTTATACAAGGCTGCCAATTTCTGAAGAAGACAGAATTCGTAACTTCGTAACAGGCCTTAATGGATTAGCTCACCTCTCCTTTTCCTAGTATGCTACCTTTATGTTTGCTTTGAGTAATTACCTTAAAGACACTGAAACTTCTTTGGTGATGTATGTCTTCCGCTTTTAGAGTGAAGTTTTTATGTATTAATTGGTCAATGGTAAGTTTTAATACATCCTTTTAAATAATAGCTTTACTTTTAAGTGTCACACATTTATACAATGTATATTAACCACATCCACCTCCACCAACTTCTCCTTTGTCCTCTCTGTGTGATCCACCTCATCTCTACCCTAGATTGATATTCTCTTTTTAAGTTTTGTTTTAGTTACTAACTACCTCTTGAGGACAATTAGCACAGTCCATATGCATACGTGTTTGTACTTCCACTAAGGCATGGAAGTCTCTAGTAAATAAAATCTGGAGGAAAGCAACACTCTGAGACATGGAAATTCTTAATTTCAAATTAAATATCCACATTTTGTTCTGAACTTATCAGCTCCAATGATAATATACCAAATGATAAATAATGATAGATTTATAGCATATTCTGAAAGACAAATGGCTTTTCCTCTACTCATAGATCAGACTACGTCCTACATGTCTGTGCTACAAGGCCTATGTGCTCATAACCTGCAGCACCATTTTTCCCACTGACACATTGAGAGGATTTGGAAGTCCATGAAACTATCAGGTTGTTCAGGGAACCCACAGGTAACCCACATGTGTTAAGGACACACTACATGGAATACTAATAATTTCTTCTCCCATGATTACCTCCTGTCATTGGATAATATTGCAGAACACAAACTTATGAATAAAGACTGCAGTTTGTTCTTCTTGAAAGGTAAGCATTAGTAAGAATTTTCCTAAAAATAATATATGGATTTACTTATTTATGATGAGAAAAGAATGGAATGTATCTTGATACCATGGAAGTTCCCTCCATAGTTGTTTGCTATGATGGTTAACTGTAATGCATATCAAACGAAGATTTAAATGACATCACTAGAAAACTAAATCTGAAGTTAAGAGAACAAATTCATTTGTTTTCTACGCCATTACGATGTTCACAATTTTAAAATTACTAACCTGTCCTCTTCCCCAACAAAATAGTGAGGCAAAAGAAACCAGTTTATTTTTTAGTGTGCTTGGAATAAACTTTTGGCTAATTACTCATTATTCTCTTAATCTGTATACTTTCATCAGGAATAATTTTCTAGGCAAATGAAGCAGAGAGTCTAACAATTCTGAGAAAGTAGAACTCCTAGATAATTCTCAGTTGTTGTTTTACTTGGGACTTTTTGTTATTGCTTTTGTTTTCTTAGTTGGTTCTGGTTTAAGTGTGGCTGAGATCCTTCCCTTGGCATCTGTACTTAACATTTCCACACACCTTCAGTTTCCAGCCAGTGTCCTAACTCCGTCATCTCCTTGAATAATGCATTCATTGGATTTTTAAATTATTTCAAAGGATTCCTCCCTTGTCCCATGATAAGTTCCAAAACAGACTTCTCAGTCTTACCTAGAGTTAAGGGAAAAATTGCAATGAAATGTCAATATACTCCAAAAAAGGTATTTCTTCTGTTTTATTCTCCTACAACAGTCAAATTTCTTCAGTATTACATTTCTTTGACATCAGAAATGTATTTGTAATGAAACAGTGATAGGAAACTAGGTAATAGTTTCAAGTCTTTTGCTACTTTACACAGCAAGAGAATTTACATGGGATAGGTGTTTCTTTATGCCGTAAAAACACTCCCTTTACTAGTCATGTAGGGTGAAACGCAATGGTTTGATGTTTCTGGAAGCAAACCTGTAAGTACTTGTTCTATGTGAAACTCATTTAGTTTTATAAATATATAAGAAACAATACAATAATACATTCTGTTAAGGCAGTTTTAATGTCAAGGTTTTAAAAATACCTTGAAATTTAAATTAACATGAACAAATTTCATATATTTTGAAGGATTTGTCACACAGTATAAGGCAGATGTATAGATAGCTGCAATCAATTAGTTAATATTAATTCAATATGCATTAAAACAAATTAGTTTTCTTTTCACAATGCATCAAAGTAAAAAAAAAAAACACATTTGATCAAGCTAATACACATAGTGTTACCAAATATGAAACACCAGTTTGGATATATCACTCATGCAATTACCGGCAATTATTTATAATGATGGAAATCTTTATGTGAGTATTTTGTACAACATTTCACCTATCAGCTAATAAAACTATCTAAGAAGCTCTGGTATGGTACAAGAGACACATAAGCGGGGAAGATGAAAGGAGAGGTTAACACTTCTTCAGCATCTGTCAACACTGTCTCCTATTACATTTGATCAACTTTCAAGTAAATGCATGCACATGATATCATTTACAGTAATAAAAGCAAATGCCACATAGGAGTTACTTTGCTTTTATCTGTTCTGCATATCACTTATCACAGACCATCAGAGGAAGGGCCGATGCTGCTTTACTGTGCATCCTGGCCAGCGAGACATGTTGCTTCAGATGCAAAGCTGGCCCTTTACCCATTAAGCTATAAGGATCAATGCTCATGTGTTCTCTATATGAAACCTGGAAACCAAATGAGACTAGAGAAGTCATGACTTTCAAAGAAAATTGGGGAGACATGGGATGGACTGGAGGGAAGAAATAGCAGGAGAAATTGATTCAATTCTATTACAATCTCAAATATAAACTAATTCAACTTTTAAAACTAAAATTAAAAGTTAAGAAAAAAGAGAAAATAACATGTGAACAGATAGAGTGGGCTGATGATTTGCCAGAAAGTCCATCTTGGAACAGTGAATTTCAGACTTCTTCCCTAAGGAATCAACAATATAGAAAAAAAAATGTTTGGAGTGGAAAAAAAAATGAAAGAAAGGCCCTCCAAATCAATGTGGGCCTAGATAATGTGAACTCACAGAGACTGAAACAGCATGATTGGGACCTGCATGGATCTGCGCAAGATCCTTTGTGCTTATATTATGGATATCAGTTTAGTGCTTTTATGGGATTCCTGAGTGTTTGAAAGAGTGGATCTTCGATTCTTGTACCTTTTCTTAGTCTCTTCCTTTTTTGTTGTTTTGTCTTATGTAAACTCGATGTGATGATTTTATCATGTTATATCTTATTTTGTTACATTCAAAAATGAATGAATATAAACCTAGACACTAGAGTAAAGGGTAACAGCTGAACTGTTGTTTACACCTGCTAAGAGAGGGAAAATAGGTTTTCTCTAATGAAGTGAAAATAGGCATATCAACCAGGGCAAGACATCTTAGGTTCAGGAATAGTTGACCAACGTACAATGAACTCCACAGTCGTTTTGCAAGTAATTTTATTTAGTTACAGTTTGGCCTTTTATTGGGGTAGGGTTTTTTTTTTTTTAATTGTTGTCGTTCTCTTGGTTTTGGAGGTTTTGTTGCAGTATTGAGTTTTGTTTGTTGTTTGAGAAAGAACTGAAAGTTGAATGCGTAGGGAGGTAGGGAGGATAGCAGAATAATGGAAAACTTGAAGAAGGGGAAGAATATGATCAAAAGATAGTTAAACTTAAAAATTGTTTTCAAGAATAAAAAAGAAAAAAAAGCAGCCTAAGTACATAAACAGCAACCAGGAGTTATTTAATTTAATAGAGACTGTACGTGAAATCAGCCCTTGGGGGCTAAACAGTTTTCTCTTGGTGATTGACCTGCACTCTGATTATTATTCTTTTTTGGATAATCTCTCTGAGTCTAAAAGGTGGGAGAGGGGTACTGTTTGTGCCTAGAGAGTGTTTGAGTAGGAGAGGCCTCCCATTCTTCCATAGGGAACAAATGCTGAATTGCCATAATTTGCCATTCACTGACATTTAACTGTATTAGAAACATGAAAAACAATCAAAGCCAACTAAAAAGATCAATTTTATTCATGTTTTTCAAATACACACACACACACACACACACACACACACACATTCTGGCTACTCTCAACAATTTCCTTTACCTAACGCCCTCTCAATTTTGTTCACCTATCTCTCTCCCAACTTTGTCAACTTGCCCTTTTAATACTTGTAATAATTATATATATATTTGGCTTACAAGTATTATGACCCTATATAGGTTTTGTATACACCTTAATTTTTATTTACTCCCCCACCCCTTCATCTTATCTCTCACCCCTGGACATGCATAAGCATTTCCACAGACTTCTCTACTTTCATTTCATATATTATGTCCTACTATCTCCATCCCATTACAGCTAAAGTAAATGGCCACTTTCTTTTTTGTTTGTTTGTTATTTTTTGCATTCTATAGTTACATTCTAACTAGGAATAAAACACTAAACCACATAGCTGAGTAAATATGTCTAGTAGTAGGGTATAGAGAGCTTTAAGTATTCTTAGAAGCTGAAAATCTATGCAACAGTAGTATCTGTGTCTCTTAGTTTTTCATATCTATAAATAAACCACTGTTTGTCATTAGCTTCTATACTAGTGTGTACTTCCACCAACCATGAATCAGGGTCTCTCTTTGTCCAATCATCATTAACATTTATTGTCATTTGATTTCTTGATTATAGTCATTCAGGGAGCAGAGAGAACCTCAAAGTAGTTTCAATTTGTTTTCTTGAAAGCAAATAATTTTTAAGAACTTTAAAAAAATGCTTATTAGTCATTTGCATTTCTACTTTTGAGTGCTCACTTTACAATCATATTCTATTTTTTGATTATTTTGAGTTTTCTTCAGTTTTTTTCATAATTTAGATATTAATTCTTAGTCAGATGATTTTCTCCATTCTCTTTCCTCCCTCTTCAGTAGATTGGCTATATATTTTACAAATACTTTTCATTACTTTTTCTCTGTTTGGCTAAGAGCTAGAGAAGGCTGATTTGTCATGGAGTCACAATTGTCAATTTTTGGACTCACTTTTAGAGAGATTGTTACCTTATTTGGAAAGAGCCCACATAAACATCTTGTAGTGTACACTCTTCCTTCACTTCTATGAGTTTCATATTTTCAAATTTCACTTCGGACTCATTGATAAATAAGAAGATGATTTTTGAGTGGGATGAAAATGAGAATGTATTTCATATTTCATATTGAAGATTAGTTTTGAGCTTTGGTTCACTGTGACTAGAGACAACACATAAAGCTAGTTTAGTCTTCCTATATTAGTTGTAACTTTTTTGTATTACAGTATAATGTTTATTATAGAGAAACTCCTGTAAGCTGCTGACAAAAACTGCTGTTTTCTAGAGTTTGGGTGGAATATCCCATTAACATTTGCTATATCTGCTTGGAGGATGATTGCCTTTATTTCCAATGTTCACTGGTTTATGTGTCTGTCTATATGACATGCCCATTAGTGAAAGTGAAGTATTAATATTGCTTACTATTTCCTTAATGGGAGGCTTCATGACTAATATAATTTGTTTTATAAAATTGCTTGATCTGATCTGTGTTTGGTCACACATGTTTAAAATTGTTTGATCATCTTGGTGGATTGTTTCTTTTATCAGAATGAAGGGACTTTCATTAATGCTTCTGGATAGTTTTTGAGAGTAGTTTCATTGGCCAGATGAGAGTATAGCACCACCACCAGTTTTCTGTCCAGTCTGCTTGCAATATTCCTCCCTATACTTTTACTCTAAGTGCGTATCTTTCAGAGTTTGGTGTTTTTATTGTATGCGACAAAATGACTGCTGTTCGTCAATACAATTAACTCCCATGTGACTTTTGAGTGAAAAATTGAGAATTTAATATTCAGAATTATTCTTCAATGGTATATTTTAATTGCTGTAATTTTGTTGATATTGCTGTGTTTGGTCTTTTGGTTCTATATTGAATAACAGATTGAGTTCAATTATTCTTTTTTTTTTTAAATCGTAATACAGTATTTCTCCCAATATTCTCAATACGGCTGGCTTGGTGGTCATTCACTATTTTTCAGTGATATCCTATGCACTGAACCAGCATGGGATCAAACTGGATTCTCTGAATGTGGCTGACAATTGGGACAGACTGAGAAGCCAATGATAATGGCACTGGTATTTGTCTCTACTGCATGTACTGGCTTTTTGGGATCCTAGTCTATTTGGATGCACACCTTTCTAATCCTTGATGGAGTGGGGGGAGCCTTGGACTTCCCACAGGGCAGAGTACCCTACCCTTTTTTAGGACTGGATGGGGAGAGGGAAGGAAGATTGGGGGGCAGGAGGGAAATGAGAGGAGGGGAGGAAGTGGAAATTTTGAATGGTCTTATTTATAAAGCAATAAAAAATGATAAAAAGATAAAAATAAAATTAAGAAAAAAATCTTTACTTGTTTATCTTCGGCCTTCCTAATTCTCTCTTTGACTATGTTAATTGTCTGCATGTTCATCTTTGAGTTAATTTCAGAGATGTTTATTTACTGAATTCAATTTTCATTTCTTAAGTTTTTTTTCATTTATTTCATTCAGTCATCTATTTGAAGTTTGTCAAAAGTTTATTTCTGTTGTTCATGTTTGAACTCTTTGAACAAATTTTAATAGCTCTTTTCAATTTTGTCTTGTGAGCTTACCTAAGTTATTTTTTGTTGGGGTTGATGACAATAGGATTGACAATCTTTGGGGGAATATATTGCCTTCATTTAGTGCTTATGGTTTTGTGGCAGGAATTACATATATTTAAAAAAAACTTGTGGATTTTGTATCTTATATATCATTTCAGTCCACTGGGCTAGAGTTCCAATACAGATAAGAGACTGGGTGCCATGGGTAATCTTTAGGGTACAAGAACAGTGTACAAGGGATTTAGTGTTTCTGAATGTATAGCTAGTTGCTGGATACCTGTACTGAGTCTGGGTAGAGATGGACAAACTGAAAGCATGAAGGCCTTTTCCAATGTCTAGCCCCAAGGACTAAATACTACATAGTTCTAGCTATGGCGGGAGTATGGGGAATTGGGCACACTGTGTCCCCAGTGAGGAGATTATTGATGGAGTGAGCAGCATATGTGAAAATACTGCTAAAGGACAAAAAGTAATTCTAAGCCAGTGTTCAAAGAGATCAATAAAATATTAATTTTACATTAGGACTTTCAGATCTTTTAACCAAGCTAGAAGCTGAAATATAAGCCAAGAAGATAAGACACATACCTCAAAATACAAAATTCTTTGATTAAAAAATTTTAGAGTCTTACTAGCTAGATTGAGGAGAGTTCATATGAAAATGTTTCTTAAAAGAAACATGTATAGAAATATTTGTAAGTGGAATTAGCAATAAATCGAGGCTATAAAGCTATAGCTGAATAAGAACTGAAAGTGTGTTCCACGTGCCCTTTTTGTACAATTTTGCATTAATAAGTTATAGTTTCCTAAGGTAGAGTTCTGGAGAACCTGGAGAATTACATAGCAATCAACAATATTGTATGAGTCTCTGCTGTCATTTGTGTAGAGGTAAGAAGAGAAGAAAATGTTGGGGTACTATGAAGGAAAAAACAGCAAAAATTCAGTCAGGCGATCTTGTCTTTTTCCAATTTCCAGGTGGGTCTATATATGTTTTTCTTTGGGTTCACCTTATTACTTAGCTTCTCTAGGATCATGAACTATAGACTCACTGTCCTCTGTTTGTTGGGAGCAGTGAGACCTGAATTTCTTGTAATTCCCTGATCTGAGTGCCTACAGCTGCTCTGAGCACGAGACCTTCAGGAGTTCCTGATGGCAGGAGAGTGGTTTCTGGTGGGTTTGGCTGGGGCGTGGCTATCTCTATATAATCTGCCCCTGAACTTGGGGAATTCAAGGATGACCCGTATTGCTGTCTCTCTGTCTGTGTGTGTCTGTGTATTTTAACCTCCAGCCCCCTTGCCCAAAACTCGCGAACAGATCGCAGACACGGGGGCGCGGTGCGTGGCATCTGTTTATGGCTAGAATCCACTAATGAGTGAGTACATACCGTATTCATCTTTTTGGATCTGGTTACCTCACTCAGGGTAATGTTTTCTAATCTATCCATTTGCATGCAAAATTCAAGATGTCATTGTTATTTTACCTCTGAGTAGTACTCTAACGTGTAGATGTTACACACTGTCTTTATTCATTCTTCAGGTGAGGGGCATCTAGGTTATTTTCAGGTTCTGGCTATTACAAATATCTTTGTAGTATGATTGAGCCTCTTCTGGATATATTCCCAAGAGTGGTATTGCTGGATCCTGAGGTAAGTTGATTCCCAAGGACATTATTGTCTTAAAACACATTATTTTGATACATTCAAAATTTATGATACTTCAAAATTGAAAAAATGATGAGCCTGTTAAGTGGCTCACCAGATTAATTTCTTGCTGTCAAGTCTGAAAACCCGAGTTTCAATCCCAGGGAGCCAAATAATGATATTAGCAATTGAAGTTCACAAATTATCCTGTAACCTCAACATGTACGCTGGAGCAATAAACATACTTACCTGTATGATAACATAAAAATATCAATTAAGAGTTTAATTTAGGAATATGTATATGTCAAGACCTATAAATATATACATTCAGTAACAATTAGCGAAACAAGCGGCTATAAATTTGAAAATTTGAAGGAGAATGGGGAGAGGTATATGATTTATATGTAATCTAAAACAATATAATAATTATATATAATATGTAATGAATATACAGCATATATTTTATTAATTGTATATAATAAATAAATATAAACATTGCATGTGATAAATGCATATCATATTAATGATAAAAACATTAAACTAGGTAGCATCTAAAGTAGGAAAAAAATCTAACCTTACTTTTACCATGCAAAACAATTTCTACATAGATACACAAGCAGTGTGAATTTTAATTTATCTATTACAATTTAGAAGTGGGGAAGGGGAAAGGGGTTTTCTTTTTGTCTGAGCACTGTGTGGTTATTTTTCTTTGGAGAATATTGTTATGA
The DNA here is from genome assembly GCF_018167655.1 of Microtus oregoni. NCBI lineage: Eukaryota > Metazoa > Chordata > Mammalia > Rodentia > Cricetidae > Microtus > Microtus oregoni. Next base: position 18,886,607 of record NW_024543076.1, read on the forward strand.
ATATAATACAATTATCTATCATTCTTTCAATTGGCCACTTGGGCAAAAACTGCAGTGGTTTGCTTCACTTTCTTTGTAGAATCAAAGCACCTCACAAAAAAAAAGAACAGTGGAAGGAAAACCTTCCCTAAGTATTCTTCAAAGCAAGTGAAAATGATTCTGTGGGCTTGGAATTTGCAATCGCCTTCCCCCGTTAGAACCTCTGGAGAGCTCTTCCCTATCACTTGAATTAGGACTTTGGGCAAAGAGCCTGCTCAGAGCTAGAATGCAATGATAGTTACTCTTGACCATGGTACATTGCTTTTCTGTCCCCAGTGCCAGGCACTCCAGCAGTGTGAGCAGTCAGGGAGCAAAGATAAAAATGTAGATAATAAAACTTTGAGTGTTCCCTGAAGCATATAAAAAGTACATGTGTTTTCTCCTTTTAAAGAATACAATATTATGAAAAAAAAAGAGAAAACATCCGACCTCACAATATCCTTTTACATCTAAGATCTATCTGTAAATACCATAGAGTTCTTGAACAAGGCAATTTCCTTGCTGCTTTGTTGTTACAGTTACCATTAAGGATAATTCAGGGACACATTTGAGAGCGTGACTGTTCATTTCAATCAATTCCATAAGTGTATCTTGATTACAGAGGTGGAGAACTGTGGCAAAAGCATTCATTTGAGGACAGGCTTGGGTGCTTGCAGTCACCATAGTGAACATACTGCCATTATCTTTATCTTGTCATAGCTACACCACTGAAGATGTGTATTAAAGGTTAAGGTTAAACTCTGGAAGGTTTTTTCCTTTCAATGTTCTGCTTTAATTTTCATGCCAATTTTCACACATTTTCTCTCCAGAGAAATTCTGTTTGGGGCAATCTAGGTCATTTGTGGATTAACAAAAATTTATATTTGTATGCAGTTTTTTGTTCAAGTGTAAATTCAAATCTATCTGCAATATGTATCCAAACATTTTAGACATAAAGAACAACATCTCTATGGCAACCCAGACACCTTCCCCTTTTTAGGGATTCATAGATCTAAAATATACCCTCAAATAACAGTTCGTACCTTTGCAGACTTACTTATTTCTCTCCAAATTCATTGATCTTTAGCTTTAACTGTGTCTATGTAATATTTCATTTGATTTTATGCAACTTCTGGAATTCTTACTGGTTAACTTCTACAGTGAAGTCATTACATATATAGACACTAGGCAAGGTTTCCTGAGTTATGATACCTGAATCAAACTTGTATTAATTGTGGAACCATCAGAAGACACTCTCTGACTCCTTTTTTCCCCACCAAAAGTAAAGTAAAATGTAGAAGATTATTTATTCAAGAGACAAATGCCATATAAATATCATAATTTTATAAAGAAATATGTGATCTACCATGGATAAGCATTACATGAATGAGAATCAATTACAAAAATTGTGCTTGTTGTAACAGGGCGGTGGTGACACAGGCCTTTAATCCCTACACTTGAGAGGGAGAGGCATGTGCATCCCTGGGAGCCAGCATGGTCTACAGGAGCTAGTTCCAGGACACCTAGGGCTGTTACACAGAGAAACGCTGTGTCAAGCAAACAAACAAACAACATGCAAGTTTATATAAAATTTACATTATGAATGTACTTTCATTCTCTTCATTTAAAAATTTTTCTTCTAGCTCTGAGACACTGTTCAGTCAGCCATATTTTAATATGATTTAGTCCAGACCCATTTGTTTGTAGAGTAACTAAATCAATCACAATATTTAAGAATTGTACTAGAGTGTGTGTATTTAAGGGTTTCCCTCATCCCTTGGCCGTCTTCATTTTAGTCTCTCTAACACACAACAGGAAAGGAATGCAGCAGGACTGAGTCATAATACCAGCAATCCTTGCCCTGACAGAGGCTGCATCTCCCCTGCAAAGTTATGCAGGCTCATGGAACACATTCAGTACTGCAGCAGAAGCTGACCCTCTCTCCAACTTTCCTCGCCTAAGTTTAGCCTCTGGCCAAGCAAAGCTCAGACATTGCTTGGGGAAAGGAGAATAAGTAGAACAGAGAATTTGAAAAATATTTTGTTTAAAAAGTGACAGTCTCAGCAAGCGTGCTTACTTTGTTCCCCAGTAGAATATTCTCCTGAGCTCTATTTCTTACCTGAATTTCCGCACAACCACTCACTCAAAGGAGTATTATCCTCATTCTGTCCAGTCAAGCTGTCAAAATAGTCTCATCAGAAAGTAATACTGAGAATGACTCTTTCCAGATCATAGCTTGAGGTCTTCCTGTTCAAGAGTTTCTTCAGAATCTTTTTCCAAATGACAAAATTGAAAAAAAAAATGAAATGGAAACCAATTCAGCTCAAATTTTCAAGCTGAATTATACTAAACAATTCAGAGGTTTAATTCCGCCATATTGTAGAACATTTTATACACTCACACACGGGAGTAATCTGCTGCTACACCTGTTAGTAGTTACGGGCTACTAACAAATGACATGTACGATCCTTTCTCATCCCTGTATTAAATAAATCTGCTTTATTACCTCATTCATAAAGAAATTACATTATATAGATTGTTCAAATATTGGCTCACCTGACTTGTGATCCATAAAATAATTAAGTAAATAATAAAATAGTATGCATTTGAAAGCATCAGCTATTTACCTAAGCAGCTGTATTAATTATTTACAAATCTTACAATAAATTATCATAACAATCATTTTCTATAACAAAGAATGAAATATTTGTAAAAACAAATTGAGATTTTTCTTCTATCCATAGAAATTTTGGAAAATGTTATGTGTTAATACAAAATCAATATCAAATATTAATACACTTAAAAGTTTATATTGCAATCATCATCCTCTATACAAAAATAAACTAGGTAATACATATAGTACTGAACATTCATTTGATAATTAACACTAACCCTTTCTTATGTACAAATAAAATATCATGGACAAATGATGTTTAAACTTTTCATTACTTTTAAACCTAATTGTTTTAGATTTTAACTCACTAAGCCATTCTCATCTTTTAAGACTGACTACATACTCCAAACAGTAAAAGGTTTTTCTTTCATACTTTAAAACTACATTGTTCTTAAAACACGGCTTGCAAAACTCTCTTAAATTCGACTTGAAAATTATATAGTCCACAATTACTGTCTCTGTCATGGATGTTACTGTCAGAAACTCCTGTATTTCTGTCCCTCTCCTTCTCAAGTACTTGAGAACTTCTGGTCACCTTGATATCTGTCTTAGTTAAGGTTATTATTGCCGTGAAGAAACACCATGGCCAAAGCAACTTTAGAAGGGAAGGATTTATTAAGCTTATGCTTTCAAATCACCTGAAGGAAATCAGGGCAGGAATTTCAACAGCGTGGAAACTTGGAGGAGGCAAGAGATTTAATACAGAGGTCATAGAGGGAAGCTGCTTAATGTTTTTTTCTTTCCCTACTTGATTGCTCGGCTTGCTTTCTTGTAGAATTCAGTAGCACTACCCACGCTGAGCTGGGTCGTCCTACAACAAATGATTAATTAAGAAAATGCCTTGCAGACTTATCTAGAACCACATCTTTTTTTTTCCTGTCTCTCTTCTTTTTTTTTTTTTTGACATTTTTTTTATTGAGAAAAAAAAAATTCCGCCTCCTACCAGCCTCCCACTCCTCCCCCCTTCCCCCACTCCTCTCCCCCTCCCTCTCCAGTCCAAAGAGCAGTCAGGGTTCCCTGCCCTGTGGAAAGTCCAAAGTCCTCCCCCCTCCGTCCTGGTCTAGGAAGGAGAACATCCAAACTGGCTAGGCTCCCACAAAGCCAGGACATGAAGTAGGATCAAAACACAGTGCCATTGTCCTTAGCTTCTCAGCAGCCCTCATTGTCCGCCATATTCAGAGAGTCCGGTTTTATCCCATGCTTTTTCAGTCACAGTCCAGCTGGCCTTGGTGAGCTCCCAATAGATCAGCCCCACTGTCTCCGTGGGTGGGCTCACCCCTTGTGGTCCTGACTTCTTTGCTCATGTTCTCCCTCCTTCTGTTCCTCATTGGGACTTTGGGAGCTCAGTCCAGTGCTCCTGTGTGGGTCTCTGTCTCTATCTCCATCCATCGCCAGATGAAGGTTCTATGGTGATATGCAAAATATTCATCAGTATGGCTGTAGGATAGGATCATTTCAGGTTCCCTATCCTCAGCTGCCCCAGGAACTAACTGGGGACCTCGCCTTGGGCACCTGGAAGCCCCTCTAGGTCCAAGTCTCTTCCCAACCATAAGATGGCTCCCTTAATTAAGATATGTGCTTCCCTGCTCCCCTATCCAACCTTCCTTTAGATGGAGGCATTTTTCTTCAATGAGATTCACTAGTCTTCAATGAAATAAAAATAACCATTTTCTTTACTTAATATTAGCTATTGAATATAGAAATTTTGAGTTGTGGGCAACTTTTTTTTTCTTAAAATATTTGGTACCCACAGTTATTATATAAAACATGTGAATTACATTACTTCCTAGTTTTTATTTGGTTTTGTTTGTTTGTTTGAGAAAGGGTCACTTTTTGTAGGTCTGGCTGTCCTTTGTAGACCAGGCTCACAAATACTGTGAATTCAAAGGTCTGCCTGCATCTGCCTCACAAGTGCTGGGATTAAAGGATTGTGCCATCACTATCCAACCCTTCCTATCCCTCTCATGTCAGAGCAGTCCTACAGAAGAATATAAACTCTGCCTTCCTTGAGACAAATAATCTATATTTCAGACTTGGTCTATAGCATATTACCTGGGAGCTACATAGTTTAGAGAACAGTCTATTTTCAAAACTTTGCTTTCAAGCTTATGTATTGCCTAATGTTCAACAGTCTACCCTCTTAGGTTTAAGGGGTTTACATAGAATATCTTAAGAAACAGTCGTGTGAGTTATGAATAAAATATTATTAAAGAGAATGATCAAATATATTAATATTTGTAAAAAGTTATCTTTGTTATCTTCAAAAATGTTTTAAACAGAAAGTAAAAATTTTTTGACCAGACTCACTTCATTTCATTACTCCTGCTTTCAGCCTTTCATGTATTTTGATGGATCTTAAACCTTAAAGAACAGAATGTATGTTGTGGATGGACTCAGCCTCTGAAGCTTATAGCTATACACACAAACACACACAAATCCTAAGGTTAACCAGAGAAACTAAATGCAGAATTAAAATGTTTTTTTTTCTTTGTTTCTTTTACTGACTTTGAATCTGTTTGTGCTGAGGAACTGGGAGATGATATAATGAAGAAGCCAAGGCTGGTTTGCTTGTACTTTAAATGAGGAGCTCAATGCTGAGAAATTATTTGTGCAGGGTCTAGAAGCATGCTGACTCTTAGTACAGTCTTCATTCTTTGTTGATGCCAATCCAATAACCAGGAGTCTTCTTTACCTAGAATTTCTAACACCATGCCCACATAGACTTGTTACATCCTATAAGATATTTCATGCTCCAATGTTAACTTGCCATCAAAGTATCCTTAAAATCGCTTTGGACTCATTTTGAATTTAGTCTTAAAGTCACATCAATTTTCTGCTTCACATAGACATACCATTAACTTTTTGACCCTAGTGACCTAGTTAATTTCCCGCTTTGATGCTATTGCATAAATTTCTAAAAAGATTAAAATTCAGAAGCATGTTTATCATTTAGTGGAAATTACTTTTTCAAAGACTTTCCCCAATATAGCTTTTGCAACATGCTTTATGACTATGCATGCTTTTAGTTATATGATTGATTTTTGTAACTATTAGGTATTTTTGAGTGATTACTATATTTGTTGCACTGTTCCTACTTTTATCTGAGTGATATCTGGAAGCTCTTTCCCAAAAATAAAATGTTTTTTTTCCTAATTTATTTGTAACATGGACAGGACCAGGCCTGTTTGTTTGGGTTTTGTCTGTAACATGAGGGGCTGGCTTGCTTGTTGTTGGGATTTTTGTCCTGCTCGGTACCCCTAGCTGTTTAGTCCCAGAGAAAATTCACACAGAGATCTTTATAAGTTATAAAGCTGATTGGCCCATTTGCTCTAGCCTCTCATTGGCTAACTCTCACATCTTGATTAACCCATTTTTCTTATCTATTTTAGCCATGTGGCCCAGTACCTTTTTTCAGTGGGGCAGCTCACATCCTGTTGCTTCGGTGGTTGGGCAGGAATGGGAGTAATCAACTTCCTTCTTCCCAGAATTCTCCTGTTTTTATCATATCATTTCTACTTTCTGTCTAGCTTTTTCAACTATATTTCCTGCCTGGCCAGTCAGCGTTTATTTTAAAACATGATTGACAGATTACAGACAATTCTCCCGCACCATTTATTTCTTTGAAACTCACAAATACTGTGAATTTGAAGTGTTCTTTAGAAAGTAAATGATATCTTGGGGCAACTGGATTTGTATTATTTCCTCCTGATTACATAGGACATATGTAGAGTTCTACAATGGAATAATATCTTGTTTTCAGTTTTCAGTTTAAATGACTAAGGAGGGAGAAGAAAGCTACTATTCAGCACAAAATCTTAAAATCCGTAATAGAAAGCCCATACCTTCCATTTATGTGGAATTAAAAGAAAATAACATGCACTTTAATTAACAAGATTTTCTGAATATTTTACAGTCAAGTGTAGTCATGAAGACATATGAGAGTATTGTTCCAGTATAATGAGATCTGACATTTCAATAAAAACTTGCAAAATTGAGTTGAAAACAAAACACTACAGATACAAATGCCCACATGTACAATAGAGAATTGGTGATTCAAAACAAATGTTTTGGTTCCACCCGCAGGCAAAGGGAAGTAATGGCTCTGCTCATTATAGTGTTTTCCTTTTCATCACCTGAAAGCCTGGTATCCAGGTGGAACACAGAATGCTGCAGCAGGCACGTTCCACTTCAACAATCACAGACCATTTATAGTGCTGAGCAGATGTATGTCCAATAAGGATGGCTGAGTTCATGGCTACATTTATCATTTCATTGTGTAAACATGCTCAAAAATCTTTCTTGTAGCTTTTGTAAATGGATTATGTTTTGTTTTCTATAGCATCATAGGAATGCAGTAACACATAGCTTCTTACTCAGATCTAATAGCAATATTTTCGCTCAGAAATGTCAACTCATTTCCTCATTAGGAAGAATATTGTAGAATGAGAATATTCTACAAAACTGTCATAAAAAGGGTTTTACTCCTATTACCAAAGGCATACTATGACAAACAAACTTACTATTATTATAATTTTGAAAATAATATTTAAATCGTACAACACATGTTTACTATTTTATTTCAGTAACAAGAATTCTGTGACACAAATAAAGCAGGTAGTGTAGCCAAGAATCCCAATACTGAACTCACTAATTAATTTTATTTTTCAAGCACAGCAGGTAAGAACAGGCACAAATGCATGTGCACAGCATGCTTTCTCATAATCATTGCCATGCAAGAAATGAATGAATTTCATGGAGACTTTGGAAATGCATGAGACATGGGTTCTCTTTCTTCTTATCTGTATGTTTATTAATAAATAGATTTCCTAATCTCATAGATGCTAGAATGGTCATCACATCTTCACTTTTTTTCCTTTTCTTTTTGGACTTTAGAAGGACTGGTATATAAATATTTCTGCACATATTTACATATGTATAAACTTAAAAATCAAAATAAAAGAGACTATTAGTTTGAGAGTGAGGGAAGGTGAATGCAATGGGAGCAAGGGGATTTGGGAGGTTCTGTAGTAAGGAAAGGAAAGGGGGAAAGTAATATAATTGAATTATCATTTAAAAATGCATATTTTCAAAATCTTTTTATGTAGGCAGATTTTGTGTCCCTTCTGATAGCTCTCAAATCATGTCATGGAGACTTCTTATTAATTATGAAAGTTTCATCAATGGCTTAGACTTGTTTCTAACTAGCTCTTGTAACTTAACCCATTTCTATTAATTTACTTTCTGCCTCATGGCTTTATTACCTTTACTTTGCCCATGTTGCTTTTCTGCTCCTTCTGTTACTGGCTACCAACTACTTATGATTCTGCTGTTCTTCTTACCAGCATTCTCTCTCTTCCCAATATCATGCCTAATTTTTGGTCATTCAATTTTTTTTGTTAAACTAATCTGAGTGACAAATCTTTACAGTGTAAAAAAAATTCACAAAATTTCACACCTTTTGTCTAAATACAAATGGAACGTTAATGCTAACATCATAAAACTAACAATAAGAAAAATTGTCAGTTGTAGTAATAAGAGCGGTGGGGCTGTGTCCCTGTCACCCTGCCGCCTGCACGGCTAGCTCTATACCCAAAATAATTACACAGAAACTGTATTCTTTTAAACACTTCCTGGCCCATTAGTTCCAGCCTCTTATTGGCTAGCTCTTACATATTGATCTAACCCGTTTCTAATAATCTGTGTAGCCCACGAGGTGGCTTACCAGGGAAAATCTTAACCTGCGGCTGTGTCGGGTGGGAGAATCATGGTGACTGCCTGACTCGGCTTCTTTCTCCCAGCATTCTGTTCTGTCTACTCCGCCTACCTAAATTTCTGTCCTATCAGGGCCAAGCAGGTTTTTTTAATTAATTAACCAATGAAAGCAACAGATAAATACTAGACCTACCTCCATCAGTCAGTTAAGAATTACATTTATAGTGTCCAGTCCATTTGTATTTGGTAGATTTAGAGAAAATATTTTTATTTTATCTTGATAAATGTAAAGCTCTGTCCCAAATTCACCTTTTATTATAACTAAGGAAAACTGCAACCATAAACTATATAGTCTTCAATCCAATCAAAGACTCCAAGAAAAATATAACATTACTGTACTAAACAGTGAGGGCAGAGCAAGCAACTTCTAAAAACTAAAAGACATGACAGAAAGATCTGGCATCCTGTATAGTAAACCAAGTTTGCTTTGCAACATTGGGGCATTCATCTTTGACCTACTAGCCTAGAGTATCTGACAGACATAATGGAGACCTTCAATTTAGACTGCCTCAGCATAATGTCTGGCTGTGAGTCTCTGTACACACTTCCATCTGATGCCATTGGAAGTGTATGTTATGATGCCTTGATAAGGTCCTGATTTATCAATATATCCGAATATCATTAGTAATCATTGTTCCAGAGACTGTACATTCATTTCCCAGTTGCCCACACCCTAATAATAACACAGAAACTATTTTAATTATAACATCATTTGGCCTTTTAGCTCAGGCTTCTTAATAACTAACTCTTACATCTAAATAAACACATTTCTATTCATCTATGTATTGCTAGAAGGCCGAGACCTACCAGTAATGTTCTTGCTGGCAGCTGGCATTGTTTTCCTTCGGCAGCTACATGACATCTCCTTGTCTCTGCCTACTCTAGCTATATATCTCTTCCAGCCTGGCTATATTCTGACTTGCCATAGGCCAAGGCAGCTTTATTCATTAATTAATAAGAGCAACACATATAGAGATGGATATGCCACATCATCTCCCTTTTCTGTCTAATTAAGGAAGGTTATAACTTTAACATAATAAAATTTCATATGCAGATCAGTTATCAAGCAGGAATTAGAGTTACAGTCAGAAACAATACTTGGGAATATGGGTGTAGGTTTGTCCACACTGCTTTCTACTGTTTGGGGGTGCTGTTAATCTAGTTTTATCTGGCTTTATTCTATGTTTCTGAGCTGTGAAGTCTCTTGTTTTTGTTCACCCAGAGTTGGGTATGGGTGTTATATCGTGGAGTGCACCTTAAATTAGATTAGACATTGTTTGGATACTCCCATGATTTCTGTGTTATCACTGTATTATATCTTGTAGACAGAACATACTCTTAATCTATAATTCTAGGCTTACATCAAAGTTGCACATTACAATTTTCCTTTCTATATTTTACATTTAAATATATGACATATTCTACATATTTTTCAGCATATATGGAGTAAATCATAATTATTTATTCACTTTTATAGTTCACAATATAATTGGATAATGTCAATAATTTCAATGAAACTACCACTATAGCTATAACCTAAAATTGGATATTTTGTACTTTTGTTTTCCTTTACTCAATCAATTTGGTTCCTTTGCAAGTTTTTGCTTGACATATGCAGGATTTAGAAATATATCCATTTAATTACCAAAATTTAGGTTGACCTTTAATTGACTTTGTTATTTTCAGAATATGTACTATACATGTTTTATTGTTATTAATATTGTTAGGCTAGGCATGTGATCTATTTGAATTTATTTTCCACTGTTTAGCATAGTCCTGTGCAGTGCAAGTGAAGTAAGCTGACCCAAGGCAGTGAAAATGAGTGCAAAAACTCATATGGGAGCTGAGAAGTAGATAGCATAATTAAAGGAGCCATTTTAGGATTGGCAAGACACTTGACTCTAGAGGGGTTCCCAGGTGTCCATGGAGATGTCCCCAGCTTGTTCCTTGGGCAGCTGAGGAGAGGATTCCTGAACTGGCTTTATCCTATAGCCAAACTGACAAATATCTTGCATATCACCATAGAACCTTCGTCTGGCAATGGATGGAGACAGAGACAGAGACCACATTGGAGCACTGGACTGAGCTCCCAAGGTCCAAATGAGGAGCAGAGGGAGGGAGAACATGAGCAAGGAAGTCAGGACAGCCAGGGGTGAGCCCACCCACTGAGACACTGGGGCTGATCTATTGGGAGCTCACCAAGGCCAGCTGGACTGGGACTGAGGGAGCATGTGATCAAACCAGACTCTCTGAATGTGGCTGACAATGAGGGCTGACTGAGAAGCCAAGGACAATGGCACTGGGTTTTGATTCTACTGCATGTACTGGCTTTGTGGGAGCCTAGTCTTTTTGGATGCTGACCTTCCTAGATCTTTTTTTTTTTAATTTCTGTGAATTAGTTATAATTATAATTATTTTTTCTTTTATTTATTTATTTTTTTTATTTTTTAATTATTTTTATTGAGAAAAGGAGAAAAAAAAACATAAACAAAAAACAAGTTTCCACCTCCTCCCAGCCTCCCATTTCCCTCCCCCTCCTCCCACCCTTCTCCCCCTCCTCCCGCCCTTCTTTAGAGGGGAGAGGATCTTGGACTTCCCACAGGGCAGGGAACCCTGACTGCTCTTTGGACTGGAGCCAGAGGGGAAGGGGAGGGGAGGGGAGGGGGGAAGGAAATGGGAGGAGGGGAGATGGTTGAAATTTTGTTTTTTTTTTAAAAAAAACTCACCTTCTGTTTACCCAGAGTCTTATGAGCATTGAGGTGTTTTACTATAAACACTCCTTATAAGCACAGTTTAGGCCGGGCAGTGGTGGCGCACGCCTTTAATCCCAGCACTTGGGAGGCAGAGGCAGGCGGATCTCTGTGAGTTCGAGACCAGCCTGGTCTACAAGAGCTAGTTCCAGGACAGGCTCCAAAACCACAGAGAAACCCTATCTCGAAAAACCACAAAAAAAAAAAAAAAATAAACAAATAAATAAAATAAGCACAGTTTAACAATGTGTTCATTTTGCTTAAGCTCCTACTCTTCTGCTGGGTGTTTTACACAGGGATTTTTCAGTATTTTTAAAAATATGTTCTGGCATTGCTTTTTACCTTTTACTGTATCCAATATATGCTGTGGTACCTTGGCTTACATTTTGTATTTTATCTGCTTTTAACATTTCTTTAATTTTTAGCAGGAAAATGTGATGTTTCTGCATAAGTTATTAGAAGTTTTTGATGTTAAATTCATTCAATATCTTGAATCAGTAAATTAAAATTCTTCATCATGTATATTAAGCAATTTGGTCATTTTTAAAATAATACTTTCTGTTTCTTTTCTGCTCTCTCCTCAGAAGATTTTAATTAAACATACTTGCTACTGTTTAATACTGTCCTACTAGTCCTTTCACTTATTTCTCTTTTTACTTAATAGTTTCACTTCCTTGAAAGTGAATTAGTTCTGTATTTTTTTAAGCTCAGTGATCCATTATAGCTAGTCTAATTTTAATTTTTCCAGTGAATTTTCTACTAAATTATCCAAAGTTCTTACAGAGACATCCTTGGTTAACCATACAGATTTGATTTATTGATAAAAGTTTTCATTAATTTCATATTTCATTGAGTTTTTCAACATATTTACCCCTATATATTTTGTTATTTTCTGAATAATTTTCTATTTTTAAATTGTGATTTTTCTCAGACTCAGTTTGCTTTACTTTTGTTCACCTGGTATGTATGTCATATTATTGTTTATTTTATTTGTTGATTGATGAAGGCGTTTTGGCAGTGTGCTTCACATTGTAAATCTATGTTATAAAGATTATAATGTATTCTAATTTTAAAAGGGTGTTGAATCCACCTTTAAACAGGCAATTATTATTTGTTAATCATTTTAATCTTATTTGGATTTATTTTTAACAGAGAGGATGAATCTGTTGAAACCATAGAGTGTTTACTAAATTCCTCTGGCCTTATAGTTTGCCCTTTTTATATCTGATGTCTCTGTGAATCTTATTTAACATATTTTCTTAACTGCTAGTTTTTCATTGCTTTTGTAAGCAGATATTACTGTAAGGAATGCTCCTTTTTTCTAAGACTAAATGTTCTAGCTATCTTAGTCGAAAATCTTTGGCATCAGTTTCCTATCTCACTGGGTCAGAACTCTCACATCTCCACATTGCCCAAACATTTCTCTTCCCTTTTCAACAAGCACTAGTTCAGTTTCTGTTGGAACATGTGCAGACCAGCTTTTAGTTAAAGACTCCAAAATAAATTCATCACAATCTAATTGCTTCTTCACTCCCTGTGTCTGGGTCTTTATATCATAGATCTTCTCATCCAGCTGCGTCAGGTGTTTTATGATTTTCCCTCCCTCAGCTCAGAGGAGTGAAAATGCTTCTCTTCATTCTGCTGGTCTAAAACAAGCAAAGAACTTGTGCCAAAGTGCCAGAGGTCAGGTAATTAAACAGTCCCCTCTGGGAGTTTGCCTTTTTGGGGATTGCTGAAGGATAAATACCTATAAATTTTTCAGATATTGTCAGATTTTATTTTACTTAATGTGGTTTAAGTTTTGATAATATGTCTAGTCTTATATCATTTACCCTGTTATATTTGATACATGGAGATTGCTTTGTGTATTACTTAACATATTTTTTTGCTGCATCACAGTGTAACAATCAAGTACTGGATGCATTTGTAAAATGAGTATAACTTTTTACACTTGGTTGGAACCCACTTTATAATATAATTTATTTCAATTTGACATGGAAAGTTTACTAATTAAGTTACCTCTAAAAATATTTTCATGTAATATAGTTATTTCTTTGAATTTTATTGAATTTACAGCAATATCCAAAAACTAAAATAATATATGGATATAATATGTAAGAATATTTGCATATATTCTTATATATTGCCTTTAAAAAATCATATTATATGCTGGGTGATGGAGGCACATATTTAGTTTAGTTCCAGTACTCAGAAGGAAGAGACAGGCAGATCTTTAATAAATTATGGTATTATGGTCTTTTGTGATACTAGACCTAAGAGAAAAAGTTAATATAAATACTTACTATAATAGGCTAGTATGAAAATCTACAACATTAGAAATTTGTAATAGGCACTTTTTTATTATTATAAATCACATAATTGTAAAATGGGCACTCAATTGTTCTAATGACCATATAAAGAGCTCTGAGTAAACGGAAGGTTTGGGGGTGGGGGACGAGAGGCCAGAGGGTGAAAAGCTCGAAGTGGGGTGTTGAGTTATACATTTGCCGAGTTCCATAAATATTTGAGAGTTTCTCTGTTTTGACAGACCATTTGTGTGATAACTATCTATCCAGTCAGGAGGGCCAGTTCCTGTGACTCTCTAGAAAATATATCATTCTCCTGAAATGAGGTTGGTCATTATGGTTCTTTAAAAAAAAAAATTATTCTTTTCTTTCATTGAAAATAGTTTTTTTTTCCATATAACCACTCCCAGTTTCTCCTAACCTCCCATTCTGTTCATATTCACCCCCTTTTTGTCTCTCATTAAAAAAATGGGCTTCTCAGTTATAATAACATAATAATCAGATAAAACAAAAGCAAATTCATTGGAGTGGAACAAAACAAAAGACATAAAAAAATCCGAAGAAAGGCTGAAGATTAATATTTAGACAGAGACCCACTAGTTTTCACACTCATGGTTTCCATTCTGCTAGACTGTGACTTTGTTGTTGTTTTTTTTTTTAATTGTGAGTTGAGAACATTGTTGTTGACACTCATGTTCAGTGATGATCATGTTGGCATTGTGCTAGGGGTTGTATTGAATCTGTAGATTGCTTTGGAAGGATGACCATTTTCTTTTATAAATTCTACTGAATCATGAACACAGGACAATGGAAAAAAATCCTGCATTTTCTGATATTTTCTTAAATTTTTTTCTTCACTGGTTGGAAGTTTCTAATCATACAAGGTTTTAATTGCTGGACATTTTTGGTTGGGAGAATTTTAATCACTGCTTCCATTTTACTAGGTGTTATAGGTATGTTCAAATTACTTCTCTGATACTGATTTGACTTTGAAAAATGGTAGGCATTGAGAAGATTATCTATTATCTGTTAGTTTTAGATTTTAAAATTTGATGGAGTACAAATTTTTAAAGTATGGACTCGTGAATTTATGGGATTCCTTATGGTGTGTTGTTACATCCTCCTTTTTTCTCTAATTTTCTTAATTTTGATATTTTCACACTGCCTTGTAGCTAATTTGGCTACGAGTTTCTCAATATTTTTGATTTTCTCAAAATACCAACTCTTTGTTTTATTGATTGTTCACATTTTTGTTTTTATTTTACTGATTTTAGCCATCAGTTTATTTCAAGCTCTCTACTCCTTGAATATGATCACTCCTTTTTGTTCTAGCACATACAGGTGTGATCTTTTAAATTACTAGCAGGCTATCTCTCAATTTTAATGTAAATTTTTAGTGCTATGAACATGCTTTTAGAACAACTTTTACTGTTTCCTGTAAGTTTGGATATGTTGGCTATTCATTTTCATTGAATTCTAGATAATCTTAATTTCTTTCTATCTTTCTTGACCCATTTTTTTCATTCTGTAGACTGTTATTCAGTTTCCATAAATTTGTAAAGTTTATGCAGCTTTAGTCTGTGGTGGTCAGATGGGATGCATGGAATTATTTTCATTTTCTTTCATCCTGTGAGACTTGTGGTCCAAGTATGTGCCCAATTTGGGGGAAATTTCCATGAGCTGCTAAGAAGAAGGTAAATTATTACGTGCTTGGGTAAATCTTCTGAAAATGTCTGTTAGGTTCTGCTGGCTTATACCCTCAGTTAGCTGCAGAATTTCATCTTTATGACCAATTTATTGGTGAGAGAGGAGTAGTGTTGTCTGCCACTATCACCATGTGCAGGTCAATATGTATTTTAAGCTTTAGTAGTGTTTCTTTTATGAACTGGGGTGCTCTCCTGTTTGGTTGACTTATATTAAGGATTGCAATGACCTTTTGCTAAATTTTTCTTTGATGAGTATGCTGTGTTTTCCCCTGTTTCTTCTGATTAGTTTTGGTTTGAAGTCTAATTTATCAGGTGTTAAAATGATTATATCACTTGCTATTTAAGTTCACTTAGTTGGATTATATTTCTATCATTTTATCCAAGGTGTTGCTTATCCTTTTGTGTTGTGTAATCTTCTTGAATGCAGCAAAGAATGTATTCTGTTTTCTCACCCATTCTATTTGCCGTGCTTTTGTTTTGCTGTTAGTTGGTATCATTTTTGATTGTTCTCAATGAGTACTGTTTGTTTATTACCGTTATTATGCTATTGTGTTGTATGTTTTTATTTGCATTCTTTTGATTTGCCAGTTTGGTGTTATTTATTCCTTGTGTTATTTTTTTTTTTTTTGGATAGGGGTGTGGGTCAGTAACTTCTTTAGGTGAAGTTTTCCTTTTATTGACTCTTAGGTCCAAATTTGTAGGTAGATACTGCTTAAATTTGATTTTAATATTGAAATTTTTATCTCCATCTGTCATGACTGACAGTTTTACTGGGTATCGTTGTCTGTGCTGGCATCTATGGTCTCTTTGAGTTTGTAGAACATCTGTTCAGCCTGTTCTGGCTTTTGTTATATCCATTGAAGGGACAGGTGTTGCCCTAATAGAGCTGCCTTTATATGTTACTTGATCCTTTTCCCTTTTGGCATTTTATATTCGTTCTTTGTTCTCTATTTATTGTGTTTTGATTATTATGTGCCAAGAGGAATTTATTATCTCGTCCAGTCTATTTGTTCTTCTCTTTGCTTCTTTTACCTGTCTGATAGATATCACCTGCTTTAGGTGAGAAACATTTTATATAGTTTTGTTGAAAATGCCTTCTGTGTCTTTGACCTGACTCTCATCTCTTCCTTTTATTCTCAATATTCATTTTATAGTGTCCCTTTGTTTTGTTCTAGACAATTTAACATTTTGTTTTACTAAGTTATCTATTTCTTCTATTTTAACTCAAATTCCTGACATTCTTTCTTGTATTTTTATATACTTTTTGGTGAGCTTATTTCTGAAGTTTCTCTTTGTGTTCCTAAATCTTTCCTTCCAGATATCCCTCACTTTAGTTTTTCTTTATTGATTTTATTGAGATCTTAAACTGTTTTATTGATTTCAATCTACAACTTGTTTGCATTTTCATAGATTTCTGTAAGGAATTGTCTCCTTTCCTCTTACTTCTTTTGACAGGAAAGCTATTTGAAGTTCCCTGTCATTTGTTTCAACTATGTGGCATTTCTTAGGGCCTGCTGTAGTGAGGTTTCTGAGTTCTAGAGTAAACTTATTGTCTGTGTGATTTTCTACTAGCATCTAGGCTTCTAAATTTCAGACATTTGATATTCTAGGTGCTGTAATCTGGTCTTATTTTTGGTGGGTGTGTGTGTGTGTGTGTGTGTGTGTGTGTGTGTGTTGTTCCTTGCTTTCTATTGGCCTCTCTTGACTTTTTGAGAGCACAGTGTTTATGCATTGTCTAGATGGAAATTTTTATGATCCAGCTAATTGGGTTCAATAAGGATTCTAGATTGAAATTATTTCCACATACATGGAGCTGATACTTTGTTATAGGGATGGGTTAGTTTTATAGGTATAAGGGATTTCACAGGATGGAGAAAATGTGGTTTTCCACCAATATTGTTAGTATCCCTAGAATGGTAGGAAAAAGTGAAGAGAAACCACAACAGGTACCCTGATGCTGACCTAGGCATGAGACTTAGGATTTGAATTGGAGGAGAAGAGAGAGAAGTGAAGAACTCCAGTTGACCCAACTTCTCTGACCAAAGTATCATATTCTTAAAAATTATTTATATGTGTATCTTAGATATATTAATATTTTGAAATTACCACTGAGGCATTTCTTAATTGTGTGAGAAGTTGGAATATTTGTGTTACTCTTAATACATTAATAATGCAGTAACTAGGAATAATAAAATATTTATAAATACTATAGCATAACTCTAGGACTCTCCCTTTCTTACATTTTTTATTTTTTTATTTATTATTATTATTATTTTATTTTATTACTTAAAAAATACCATTCCAAATATCCACTTCCTTCCCTCCTCCCACTTCCCTCCCACTCCCTACATACACCATCCCCCCACTCCCCTCCAATCTAAAGAGAATCCAAGGCACCCTGCTCTGTGGAAAGTCCAAGGCCCTCTCCACTACACCCAGACTGAGCAAGCTATACATCCAAAGAGAATAGGATCCCAAAAAGCCAGTCCATGCAGTAGAGACAAATCCCAATGCTACTGTTATTGTTCGCTCAGTCTGTCTCAAATGTCAGCCACATTCAGAGGGACTAGTTTGACCCCATGCTCGTCCATTCCCAGTCCAGCTGGATTTGGTGAGCTCCCATTAGCTCAGGTACACTGTCTCAGTGGGAAGACCAACCCCTCGTGTCTTGACTTCCTTGCTCATACTCTCCCTCCTTCCGCTCTTCAGCTGGACCTTGTGGTCTCAGTCCAGTGCTCCGATGTGGGTCTCTGTCTCTGTTGTTAGACAAAGGTTCTATGTTGATATTTAAGACAATCATCGGTCTAACTACAGGGTAAGGCCAGTTCAGGCACCCTCTCTATGGCTTAGGGTCTTAGCTGGGGTCATTCTTGTGGATTCCAGGGAATTTTTCTAGAGCCAGTTTTCTTGCTACCCCAAAATGGCTCCCTCAATCAAGATATCTCTTTTCTTGCTCTCATATCTGTTCTTCCTCCATCTCAACTATCCCATTCCCTTAAGTCTTCCCAACCCTCGCCTTCTCCCCTCTTCTTCCCCTTCTCCCCTTCCTTCTATCCCACCCATGCTTCCAAATTTTGTCAGGTGATCTTGTCTGCTACCCATTTCCAGGTCTATCTCTATATATTTTCCTTTGAGTACCATTCAGCTGTAAAAAACAATGACACCTTGAATTTTACATGCAATGGATGGAATTAGAAAACACTATCCTGAAGGAGATAAACCAGACCCAAAAATATGAATATGATATGAACTTACTCATTAGTAGATACTAGTCATAAACAAAGGACATTGAGCCTATAGTTTACGATCCTAGAGAAGTTAGGCCTCTCCCTTTTCAAAAATATTAATTTAGTTAAGAGCTATCAGTACTCTTGCTAATATGACCAACAAACATAGATTTTTTTCCTTCATTATGCAGGTTTATGTTATAGCCACAGGCCTCTATTAGCTACACACAAAAAATCCATAATCTGCAATGTATAATTGCTGTGTGTGAATGAGTGCATATTTATAGACAAGAATGCTTATGTACTGACACAGAAATACTGATTTTTGTTGGAGGAGGGGCCACTTATTCATCCCAGCCACCCAGAACCATAATAATCACACAGAAACTATATTAATTAAAGCATTGCTTGGCCCATTAGCTCTAGCTTCTTATTGTTTAATGCTTATATATTAATTTAACCCATTTCTAGAAATCTGTGTATCACCACGAGGTTGTTGCCTAACAGCAAAATTTCAGCATGTCTATCTCTGCCAGGGACATCATGGTGTCTTTCTCCACTTTACTTCTCCCAGCATTCAGTTTATTTTTTCCCACCTAGCTGTATTTTTTGCCTATCACAGGCTGAGACAGTTTCTTTATTCATTAACCAATAAAAGCAACACATAGACAGATGAACCTTCCACACAATATTTTTTCAGTCTCCTGTAATTCTCAGCAGATATGAAAATGATGATGAACTTTAAGAATGACATCATGACCTAATAATTTATTTGTTATAAATGTTTGTGTTTCATAAAGCATAATTTGACAATATACTGAATTATCACTGAGTTCTTTGGTATGATCAAGTAAACTTATTGATATATAATAATGAAAAGCACAGAGAAAGAGCAAATTAAATCCACCTGTCCCTTCTTTTTGTATGTTTTCCAAAACACATTTGCATTTTGAAGTTATATTTTTTAGTTTTATGAAATATTTCACATTTGTTCTGGTTATATTATTGAGTTATCAGTGAAAATCTTTAAATAACATATAGCAGGTATTTTCTTTCTTTCCATATCAATACTTTACAAAATAAGTTCAACAAAAAGTGTTTATAGAAATTCTTCATATCTGCCATATACAATTCTTTACTGTAGGTGGCAGCCATGATTCTACAAGAATCTACTTTTGACATCTTCAAGATATCCATAGATAAAATCCATGTGATTCACTATAAAATGTTTAAAATAATGAATTCCAAGAAGTTGTCAATGTTCCTAGCAGATTAACCATTATGACCCCTTGAAGTTGTTTTTCATTTTTTAAAAATTCTGCTGAGACATGCCTACTTGCTGGTGATCATTTGACAGCATCCTCTCTCCAAGGAATAGGTACAGGGTTTAGTTACTCAATTGTTAACTTGCTTTGAGTTTGGGAAGTGAAGTGAAGTAACAGAAATATAAGATTGCCTTCCAGCAGATGGCATGAACACACACTCTGCACAAAACAAATCCTTGCTGCTCCTAGACTTTTTGGCTACATTCAAATTTGTTGAAGCCAAGGACTATCCATGTGGCTGTCTATCATGCCATGTCTCCCTAGATAGCAGCTGTCTCGGCCTCTGGCAATCAGAGGAGTTTGTTCTTCACCAAAGCAGTCCACATGGCTACTACGATCCTCTTATCTCTCTCTGATGTTACTCCCTCTGGGCCAAGATCTTAGAATATTCTTTGTATTTTTACAGATATCAATTTTTTCCCCTTTTCTGTTTTTCTAAGACAGCATTTTTCTGTATTGCCCTGACTGTCCTAGAACTTCTTCTATAGACCAGGCTGACCTGGACCCCAGAAACTTATCTGCTTCTGCCTCTCAAATTCTAAGATCAAAGGCATGTGCCTCCACCACCATGATGCATTATTTTTAGTACCCTCCATCTTCTTATGAAGACATTTTGTATGAGGAAACCATTGTAATACTTTTCATTAGGTTGTAAACTCTGTTTTTTTTTATATATTTCACTAAGACTGCCATGTGATATTATGAAACTATAGTGATACAGATTGGTGAAAGTTATTTGTATTTTATGTACATATTTAGAAATCCTTGGCAATTAATGAAAGAAATAAATTTATTTATATTTAAACTTAAGTCAAGCATGTTACTTATGAAAAAACAATTCAAAATAGATTCTGATTTGAAGTAGTTTCCACTCATCTCCTAATCACCTCCACGCTGAAATTTCCTTCTTGCCTTTCTTCTGGGTACTCTTGAAAGGCTTCCCTTGATCATTTATACCATTTCCTCCTGTCTTCTGGATGTCTTTCTCACAAAAATGGCTCATCACAAAAATGCAATACCTAACACTAACTGAAAGAAACTGGTTGGTGCTTACATCTACCTATATCGTATTTCAAAGATCAGCATACTTCCTGCTTAACAATAAACTGTCATGTGTATTCGGCATCTATTATTTATAGTTGATGATGTAGTGGTACAAAGAAAGGAAAACATCACCTGGGTTTTGTGCAAAAAGCAAGCAAAAGGATTTGTGTCTCTCACTGGTGATCTTCCTCTCCTATGGAGCCTCACTGATTCTTTAGTCACAGAAACTCCCAAAGTGATGCAGTAGGGATTCTTGGGGGACTCATTTCCCTCTTGTGCACTAATTGGATAGCTACTCATTTAAGGCTTTCTAATGATTTACTCCTCCAGCCACCTTTTTCCTCATTTAAAATTTCTTTAGGTTTGCTACCAACATCACTGCAATGAGAAGAGCATAAGCCAGCAAAGTTTTATTTATGTTGCCATGCGGGTTAAAAGGGAGTCAGTGTATGAAAATGAAGAATTTATCCAATTTATCTTCACTCTTAGAAAATCAAATGGCCTGTCTTGCCCAGGGCAACTCGGTCATATAACTGTAAAATAAAAATGATGGCACATTTAAACTTGTACATGAATATTGCTGTATAAATTTCTGGACATTTTGATTCATTTGCTTTAACTCAAAAAAATATTTTTCTGTTCACTACAATGACAGCAGTTTTATTACAAATCTGCTCCACTAACACTAGCACCAGCTCTAATCTCTCAACATTTACTTGGTCTCATGAGGCCATATAAGTGGGAATATAATTCTCTGGAAGTGTAATCATAATACCTGTCCTTATCAAAAGGATTAAGACTTTACACTTAGATCAATGATAGAGACTATGCCTCTTAGAACATGATAAACACAGTGCCTGGTTCTCTACCCCACAGATAGAACCAGAAGCTTATAAAAATAGAGAATATAAATGTTAAACATTAATTAATGTTTTCATGTCCAATTCTTGATCCACTTTCCTTCCAAAAGATGTATGGTCTAGCATTTCAGGAAACAAGAGATAAATTATACTGAACAGCTCAGGTCTCCTTGGACAGTTAATTTTGCTCCAGTATTATCACAATCTGATTTTTAAAAAGAAGTAGGAAAATATAATCTTAAAAATGGAGTTTCTCATATAGGATGCTGGGTTTTAGGAAAACTTAAATCTCAATCATTATTGAGGAAGAGTATGGCAATGTTACAGTATTTTCTTTTTCTGAAGAGAGCTAAACATGGTCATTTATATTTGAGAGTTTCATCACCCAGAAGACAGTGCCTCACAATGAATTGATAGAAAAAACTATTACAGTTAATTTCATAAAATATACCCAAATGTATTAATAGTTAAGGGGGAAAAAGGAACGTGATGCTAAGTGTTAAATCACTAAGACCACTAGTAGAAAGATTGTATGGCAGAGTCACACTAAGACAAGATGATGATTTAGGAATAAGGAAATAGTACTTATGCACAGAGGAAGGAAAATCACAAGCACAGATATCTGAAGTTCTGGAAGATGAAAAGAACACATCTGAAGACTTCCTATGAGGAAACTAATTATAAATACTGAATAAGAATTTGGCAACCAAATTATTAATCAATTTAGGGAACTGTGTTCTTAATGCAGATGATTTTAACCTAAGCCATACAGTTTGAGTAACAATGAAAGAAATATGTCTCTACTCTGGGCTACTGGCTTTATGTTCTAGTTTGCATCTGTTGATCTGATGAATATCTTTACCACGAGCAACATGGGTAAAGAAATAGCTAATTTTAGAGAATACATTATAGCTAATCATCAAGAGAATAACAATCAGGAGAGAAAATCACAGATAGGAACTGAAGAAGAATCCATGGAACAAAATTTCTTACTGACATTCTCTGCATGGATTTATACAACCCTGAACCATACTTCCAGGGCCAGACCCTCCTGCATCAATCTTGAGTTGAGAAAAATGTCCATAGGCCAATGTGATAAATACAGCTCCTCAATTGTTAGAACTCAGTTCTTCCTTTCAAGGTGGCTCTAGTCTTTGTCATGTTGACAAACAAAACTCCTTTATCTGAGAACATTTACTTTGCATTTAGTC
The DNA here is from genome assembly GCF_018167655.1 of Microtus oregoni. Classification (NCBI taxonomy): domain Eukaryota; kingdom Metazoa; phylum Chordata; class Mammalia; order Rodentia; family Cricetidae; genus Microtus; species Microtus oregoni. The sequence continues at coordinate 18,909,500 of NW_024543076.1, forward strand.
GTTAATTTTTTCCCTCATTTGTTGTTGTTAATTCTGTTACAGCCTGGGGCTGTGATAGACACCAATATTATCTTTCCAACTATACCCAGCAACAGAGAAAATACTCATTTCTTTATCACTGTGGCAGGTGCTAGCCTATTTCTGATGAAGGTTATGAGCACTGATCAAATTCACAGAGAAGAGCTAGTGTTTTTCCTCTAGCACCCTGTGAGGCCGAAAAATAAATTTTAGTTTTGGTGTAACTGAGTTCAATTTATCTCTCTGACTTCAATAATATTCAGTGCAGTTTTTCTTGCCCGTTTTACTCATTTCTCTGCAAATTTTCTTTCAATGGATTGTGAGTTTGAGCTATGCTGTAGAGGCCACACCTCTCCTCAGGCACTGCTTCTTTTCTCACTACTACTGACCTCTGATTCTTTATTTCTTTTACTTTCTGCTTCAATGATTTTCAAACTTGGCATAATCAACTGAGCAGTATTGAAGAATGGGCAAAGTTATTTTCGGGCAAGACCCTAAAGCATGACAAACAAAAGGAAAACAAAATAAATTGGGTTTCAACATAAGAAATCACTTCCAAAAAGACAAAGAAGGCATCCATAGATTGAAAGACAGCCTAAGAAATTAACAGAAATATTCAGAAACACATAGAGGACAAAGGGTTAACATCAAGGATATAATAGAAACCAAAGTCTCAGTGTTAAAGAAAAATTCAAATTGATCAAACTGCAACTGGGCAATAGACCTGATTAGAGATTTCTCAAATGATTACAGGTAAATGGCAAAGATATAAAAAGATAATCCACATCTGTAATTGACACATCAATGAAAATCAAATCCATAAAAGAGAGTGTCAGTAAAAAATTATGCAAAATATTTTAGAGAATAAATGTTGTCAAAGACAGAGAAGAAAAGGCATTTCACACATCATGATAATCAGTGTGGAATTTCTTTAATTAAAGATAATCTATATGTCTAACAATTTAACTCCTGTGTATATAAAGGAGATAAATAGTATGTAAGAGAGACAACTGTGTTCCCATGTCCATGGCACCAATATCCTAAGTAACCAAAACAATGAAGCAGGTAGAATACTAATCAATTTTTGGATGCATATAGACTATAACTGCACATATTCTGGACTAAGAGTCTTTTACTAATAACCCATAAAAATAACAGAATTCTCTTATGGCATTACAATGGAAATATAGATCATTAAATTAAGCAAAATAAACAAAATGTAAAAGAATACCAGATGGACCTAGTAATTTGAGGAACAGCAAAAGATAGAACTATCAGAAGTTAAAACTGTAAGAAATGAAAGTAGCAAAAGGTTGATATATTTATATAGAAATTTGCATATTATCATCATTTGATTACAACTAACAATTTACTATATATCTTGAAAATCTAAAAAACAACGTACTGTAATATCTTACTGGAACAAAACCAAATATATATTTAAATAATAGAATCTAAATCATAATTTCATTATTATCCACCACACATGCATCACAAAATGCCACCCTGTCATTTCATCATTTTATGTATCATTCAAAAATATTTTCTAGCCGGGCAGTGGTGGCGCACGCCTTTAATCCCAGCACTTGGGAGGCAGAGGCAGGCGGATCTTTGTGAGTTCGAGATCAGCCTGGTCTACAAGAGCTAGTTCCAGGACAGGCTCCAAAACCACAGAGAAACCCTGTCTCGAAAACTAAAATAAATAAATAAATAAATAAAAATAAAAAAAATAAAAAATATTTTCTAAAAGATTGCTGATAACTGGAAACAATGATAAGAGTTCCACTTTATTGTGAGAAATACGGACGGAAGGGCAAGGTTACAGAGTACCATAGCTTTTAATTTAAAGTTTATTTTTACCTTGTTGCATGAGGGATACATGAATACTCTAGTATATATGTATATAGGTCAGAAGGCAACGGTAGGATGTCATTCTTCCCTTTACCAAGCAGGTATTTGGGTTCATTGAGATATAAACAAATATTGACCAAATTCTTGTTTTCCAAATAAAAATACAATTTTGGAAATGTCTGAAATAGCTGTAGATACTCCTTATTTTAGATTTTGGGCTTCTTAAGCATTTCTATTTTAAAAAGTTCTAATTCACTTTGTTTTCTTTTTCTTTTTTTTTAATTACTTAAAAAAAACAATCCAAATTCCCATTCCCTCCCCTCTTTCAAGTCCCCTCCCTCTCCCTCCACAGACCCTCCCCCCATCCCTCCAACCTTGAGGGAGTGCCATGCACCCTACTCTGGAAAGTCCAAGGCCCTCCCTACTACAACTAGGTTGAGCAAGGTTTACATCAAAACAGAATAGGATTTCCATGAAGCACCATATATGCAAGTAGAGACAGCTCCCAGTGTCACTATCAGTGGCCCCTCAGTCTGCTCCAGCTGTCAACCCCATTCAGAGGGGCTTGGATGTTCCCATGCTTGTTCACCCCCAGTCCAGGAGGAGTTGGTGAGCTCCAATTAGCTAAAACAGATTGTCTCAGTGGTTGATCTCTTCATGGTCTTCAATTCCTTGCTCATACTCTCACTCCTTCCACTCTCCAACTTAATCTTGGGAGCTCAGTCCAGTGCTCCGATGTGGGCCATTGCCTCTGTTCCCACCTGTGGATGGACGAAGGTTCTAGGAAGGGTAGATAGGGGAGCAGGGAAGTATATATCATAATTAAGGGAACCATTTTTGGGTTGGCAAGAGATTTGACTCTAGAAGGGTTCCCAGGTGTCCAAGGACATGTCCCTAGCTAGTTCCTTGGGCAGCTGACGAGAGGGAGCCTGAAATGGCCCTATCCTATTGGCATACTGATGAAGATCTTGCATATCACCATAGAACCTTCATCTGGCGATGGATGGAGATAGAGACAGAAACCTACATTGGAGCACTGGACTGAGCTCCGAAGGTCCAAATGAGTAGCAGAAGGAATGAGAGCATGAGCAAGGAAGTCAGGACCGCAAGGGGTGCACCCACCCACTGAGACGGTGGGGTTGATCTAATGGGAGCTGACCCAGGCCAGCTGAACTGGGACTGATGGAGCATGTGATCAAACCGGACTCTCTGAACATGGTGGACAATGAGTGCTGACTGAGAAGCCAAGGACAATGGCACTGGGTTTTGATCCTACTGCATGCACTGACTTTGTGGTTGCCTAGTCTGTTTAGATGCTCACCTTCCACGACCTGGATGGAGGTGGGATGTCCTTGGACTTCTCAGAGGGCAGGGAACCCTTACTGCTCTTTGGACTGGAGAGGGAGGGGGAGGGGAAGTGGGGGAATGGGGGATGGAAATGGGAGGTGGGGAGGAGATGGAAATTTTTAATAATAATAATAATAATAATAATAAATAAATAAAGTAAAAAACAAAACAAAACAAAATGAAGATAATCATCAGTCTGACTACAGGTAAGTCAGTTCAGACACCCTCTCCTCTATTGTTTAGGGTTTTAGCTGGGGTCATCCCTGTGGGTTCTTGGGCATTTTTCCAGAGCCAGGTTTCTTGCTAACTCCATAATGGCTCCTTCAATCAAGATATCTCTTTCCTTGCTCTCATATTTGTCCTTCCTCCATCTCGACCACCCCAATCCCTTAAATTCTCAACACCCCTACTCCACTTCTTTCTATCCTGCGCCCCCTTCTCCCAAATTTTTGTCTGATTCCAATTTCCAGGTGAGTCAATATATGTTTTTCTTTGGGTTCACCTTATTACTTAGTTTCTCTAGGAATATGTTCTCTCCAAACTGCTTCCTGCTGAATGGGGGCGCTGTTAATCAGATCATTTAGGATGTAACCTGTGTGCCAGGTTTATCTCAGTTGGCAGTTGAGTGAACTAATTTTTTGAGGATGTTTACAGGAACTTTTCAGGAGGTCGTGGTCTATCATACCATATCGGGATAGATGCAATCCACAGGGTCTGGTTCTCTGTGAAAACAAAAGAAGGCCCTTTCCAAAGCATCATATCCTTAGACCCAAATTCTGAAGTCATACCCTCATAATATCCATTTTGGTTCCACTTGGCAGCCCATATAATGAAATGTCTCTCAGTACTTAGCTCCTTCACAGTCAAAAATTTTAAAGAAAACACAATAATACAAAGAATCCAGACTCTCTGTGAATTTTCCATTTTTACATGGCTTATTTTTCTTCATTTCTTTTAATCTACAACTATCTGTACTCTGTCTCTTTAAAGACTTTACCTTTTTTTTAAACCATTAACTTTATTCTCTATATTCTTTTTCTTCTATCTCCCAAGCCTACGTACATTCATCCAACAGTGTGACTCATTTAGTGGTCTGAATCTGTCCTATTGTGAATCTGCAATTTTTTACTATCCAGAAGCACTTTTGATTTGTGCCTTTAAATCACTAGGCACTTAAGAATCTAAGCTGTGACATTCCTAGGTCAAAAACAGGTACTGCCTGATGGCCCTGCCCAGTACAACATGGCGGAGGTGCTTGTGCCTCTGAGCTGCAGCAGGCAATGCCCCCCTTTTAGGCACACAGCAGTCTAGTTGCCATCAAACAAATCGTAGCACTTTACTCCAAATGCTCCATTCAAAAGCTCTGTCTCCCGCAGGATCCAGACAGAGATCGCAATGGCGCCACAGCCCAGAAAGCCGGAATTTTAAAATAGCCAGTTTTTTCCTGTTGCCGAGTCAGGAAAATTTCAAAATGGAGGACTTACCATTTTGTGCTAGCTCTGGGGCCGCCAAGTAGGAGCAGCGGCACTCAGCACTTTAATTCTGAGACTGAACGTGCAGCACAGAAATTCTTTTCATCCAAGTTACATCCAAATCTGACACACAGAGTACTGAGCAGTCCTAATCTGCCATGCTCTCCCGCCTGCCTAAGCCTGATTTGGCCTCTGCCCAGGTGCAGGCAGGGAGTGCTGAGCCATCAGCACAGTCTCAGAGCACTCTCCTTCCAATCCCAAGTGGGAACACAAACATCCAGTCCCATAAAGTCCATTGAAATGCTTTAAAGCCAGAGTTCACGCTGGCATCACAGCCCCAAGAAGCTGCGCTTTAAAATGACACAGCGTTTTTTCTGCTGCTGCTGCCAAATCAGGAAATCTCTCTACGCCATGCCACCAACAAACAGCCAAAAGCTGCGTTAAACTCTGTTTTTTTTTTCTTTGATTAAAATTAAGCTCTCTCAGGTTTTACGTGGAGTTCTTTACCAAGCTGGGCACCACTCTGTTGTAATAGGAGCGGCAGGACTGCGTTCCCCGGCACCCAGCCGCCCGCACGGCTAGCTTTACCCAAAATAATTACATGGAAACTGTATTCTTTTAAACACTGCTTGGCCCATTTCTATCTAGCCTGTTCTTGGCTAACTTTCGCACCTGGACTAGCCCATTTCTTATAATCTGTGTAGCCCACGAGCTGGCTTACCAGGAATGATCTTAACCTGCATCTGCCTGGAGTAGGAGAATCATGGTGACTCCTTGTCTCAGCTTCTTTCTCCCAGCATTCTGTTCTGTTTACTCCACCCACCTATGTTTTAACCTATGAGGGCCAAGCAGTTTCTTTATTGCTTAACCAATGAAATCAACAGATTGATATAAGGTATTGTGATTGTGTAGTTCATTTAAAAATATAATGTATAATTAGGAAATATATGTTGTTGATGGATAATCATAAATAATAGTCAAGTTTGTTGTCATGTTACTTAGATTTTCTAGATAGATAGAGATATATTTCAGATAGGCATTCTTCATATCTCTCAAAGGCTGCAGATTATGGCATTTAAAATATTTTAATAACTTAGGGTTTTTCATGACAATGAGACACTCTGCTCCTGGCAGCAACAATCTACTTCAAGAAGAAGATGGGCATCGAAGAGGATCCTTATGGAGTTGGATAGCCATTTGGGCAAGAAACTGCACTTGCCTGGACTGTTGCATAAAATGGACACAGAGAACCCGCAGAGAGAGGACTGCTGAACTTGCCTAAAGGTGAGATGGTCTTTCGAGGTTCATGACTCATGAAAGAGTCTGCGAGACATTCTGCAGGACACAGCAGATAGTGACTGAACTGTCTTTGGAATTTCCTGCTTGATGAAAATGTCTGCTGGATACTATGGGCCTGAAGGCTGAAGATGGATGCCCCAAAGGTACAAAAGAACTTTGGGTGACTGTCCAGGCAGCGAGATGTCTCTGTCATTTTTAGAGTTTTCTTATTTCTTGTTTACTTAGGTAGTATTATATCCTTCTGGAGTCTTTGATGGAGTTGAAGAATTAATAGATAGTTATAGTTTTCCTTAGTTATGATAAACGATAAAATAGATATAAATATTGTAACTGTAATTCTTGCTTGATAACTGTTTTGCTATATGTAATTTTACTATGTTAAAGTTAAAGCCTTCCTTTTTTTGTTTAAACAGAAAAAGGGGAAGTGATGTGGGAGTGTCATATATCAATCTGTTGATTTCATTGGTTAAGCAATAAAGAAACTGCTTGGCCCTCATAGGTTAAAACATAGGTGGATGGAGTAAACAGAACAGAATGCTGGGAGAAAGAAGCTGAGACAAGGAGTCGCCATGATTCTCCTACTCCAGGCAGACACAGGTTAAGATCATTCCTGGTAAGCCAGCTCGTGGGCTACACAGATTATAAGAAATGGGCTAGTCCAGGTGCGAGAGTTAGCCGAGAAGAGCTAGATAGAAATGGGCCAAGCAGTGTTTAAAAGAATACAGTTTCCATGTAATTATTTTGGGTAAAGCTAGCCGTGCGAGCAGCTGGGTGCCGGGGACACAGCCCTGCCACTCCTATTACAACATTTATATACAAGTGCAATTGAGATTACAGTGCAAAGATTCTTTTTAAAAAGTAGGTATTTGATACTTTCTTCCATCTTAGTTTTGTTGCCTCTGCTTACACTGTGAAGCCAAGGCTGACTGACACCACAGTTTTTATCCTCCCTTTTCACCCTCATGAATACTAGGATTCTATTCATTTGCCATCACATTCAGAAAAACAAAACAAAACAAAACAGAAAAATAAAAAAAAACACTTTTTTAAAAAAAATTCAAAGCTGTAAAAACTACTAATTGACACTTATTTCCTAAAATGTTCTTGTTTGTATCTATTTATAATTGTAATGGCATTTTTCCTCATTTTTGCACCATGACTTCAGTCTGAAGTAATTAGGGCGGTGGCGGGGCTGCGTCCCCAACACCCCAGCCGCCTGCCCAGCTAGCTTATGCCCCGAAATAATTACACGGACACTGTATTCTTTTAATCACTGCTTGGCCCATTCTCTTCTAGGCTAATTCTCACATATTAATTTAGCCCATTTCTAATCATCTGTGTGTAGCACCCCAAGGTGCGCTTACTGGGAAGATTCTAGCCTATGTCCATCCTGGGTCGGAGCTTCATCCCGGGAGCAGGGCATGGCGTCTCTCTCAGGTGTATGCTCCCAAGAGGAGAGCTGTTGAGACTCTGAGCTCACTTCCTCTTCCTCCCAGCGTTCTGTTCTGTTTACTCCTCCCACCTATCCTCTAACCAATAAAATGGGCCAGGGCAGTTCCTTTATTAGCCAATGACCTTCCTCCATCATCAGTCTTTTGCTCTGAGATTCTTTTTAACCCTTTTCTTTCTTTTATTCTTCCTTTTCATTATTTTCTCATAAATTGCATCCTGACCAGTTTCCCTTCCCTTCTCTCTTTGCCTATTCTCTCCACTCCACCTTCTTTCTAACCCAGATCCACTCTTTCCCCCTTCCCTTCAGAAAAAGCAGACTTTCCAGAAATATTAACCAAACATGGCATATCTTGCTGTAATAAGACTAGGCATTTTCGTCATATTAGGATAGATGAGGCAACCCAGTAGGAGGAAAAAATCCCAAAGCAGACAACAATCAAGAGACAGCCCGGTTTCCACTGTTAGGAGTCTCACAATGGGGCCAAGCTCCAACACTATAACACATATTCAGAGGACCTAGGTCAGTTCCATACCAAGTCCTCAATGGTAGGTTCAGTCTCTGTGAGTTCCTGTGAACCTGACTTAGTTGTTCTGTGGGGCATTTTCTTGTGGTGACTTTGATCCTTATGGCGCCTTCAATCCCTCCCCTTTTATGCAGGATTTCCCAAGTTCAGACTAATGTTTTGGCATAAGTTTCTGCATCTGCTTCCATCAGTTGCTGGATGAAGCTTCTCTGATGTGATTATGCCATACTCCTGTCTAAACATATATGAGAGTATCATCAGTAATTATTTCATTGACTTTGTTTGTTTTCTTGTGTGTTTTTCTTGTTGTACGTTTATAGTAGATCTCTGGCCTGTCCAGCATCTGGCTCCTGGCCCATCAGACAATGTCACATGAGGGCTCCCAAATGTGGTACAAATTTCATCAGTCCTCACTTGGCTATTCTCAAAGTTTTGTGCCACTTTTAGCCAACATATCTTACAGGAAGGACAAACTGTAGGTTGAAGGTTTTGTGTCTGGGTTGGTATACCCTATACTGCAAGTTTTTCCTGGTTACAGAAGATGGCTGGTTCAAGCTCCATATCTCCCATTACAAGGAATTTTTGCAAGGGTCAACCTCATGGTATCGCTTTACAGCAATAGAACGGTAACTAAAACACTAGCCACACATCCCAAATAATTTTACTAACTGAGGACCAAGGATTAAACCACTGAGGTGGCACCCTCATTCAAACCACCACAATGGACGCCAGTAATGCAGCCCCCATCTCACTACAACAGTTAAAATGATTTCTTGCAATTCTAAAGCTTTCGAGAGTATCATATTGTAACTTTAGCAAATTCTTAGAAATCAGTCAAAAGAGAGTAATGTATTTAATATTGTTTATATGAAGAATTGTCATTAGGAATAAGTACATTGATATATAGTAAGATAGAAAAAATATTAAGTATATTCAAGTGAACTGTTTTTCCCACAAATAATAAAAATGACTCTATTCCAATATATTTATTTTTGTTATTAAAGAACAGATTATTGAAATAAATTAAATTTTTACTTTCAATATATAAGTGTAATATTTATAATTCAGTTATTACAAGAACTATTGGAATACAAATCTTTCAAAACTTGAATAGTTGCATGATACTGACAAGAGAACTATGACTTCATAATGCTATGGGGAGAGGTGAGGTCATCATTAAGGTTAAATTGTGAGCTTAAATTTAAAGGTCATTTGTATTTTGTCACACTTGCAATGACATTTAATTTTCTGAATATATTTATGCTGATGTTAGGTAGGAAGAAGCTCACCACTCAGTGATTTACTGTGTCTTTCTACTTATTTTGTGTATATTTTGAACTTGTTCATATTTAACATCAATTGAAAATAAAGTCCAACAGCTAAATTAAAATCTACTGTCTGTGTTCTAGCTTCATTTTCTGTGGGAAAAAAAAGTACCCAAATATTCAATCATCTCTGCTGGAAAAGAATAAATTCTTGCACATGTTAATTTATTGAAGAATCTGACAAACAACATTGAATTGTGGAGGTCCTTTTCTTTCAACTCATAAAATACTAGCAAAGTCTATCACCTCAGGAGACAGCAAACAAAGTCAGAAGAAAGATTTCTAATCTACTTCTGGCCTCTAGCTGCAACTTCTATTCTGTTTCCATGGAAATAGAAATAAGATACATAAAATAATAATAAAAGGAAGTACTTTTGCTTGTGAATTTTTAAAGCTTTCGAGTATTTTCTACTAAAAATCATGGTGGCTATTTTCTAGTTAAAATATCAAGTATATACTAATCAATTTTTTAAACTATTTTCATTCGAAGGACTAAATATTTAAGAAAGCATATATGTCTTTTGAAGTTAAAAATAGTGTCATTTAAAGTCCAACAAAGCAATCTGTTTTAGTGTATTCTCTGCAAAGTACTCGAACAGCCTGATTTCTAAGGATAATATAGTCCCAGGATTATCACCATTGATCTTAGCATTGGTAGAAGATGAAGTGATGCTTCTGGAGACAGTGGGACTGCTAAATAGAACAAAAGATCAGATTCCAGTACAAAATAAATCTATAGTGTACAGTGTTACCTAAAATGCTGAAGTGACAAATTTAGAAGCCAACCAAAGCTCTGATTGCATTGAGTTTACAATGCTACCATTCCAGTGACTACAATTATGTGTGGTATTTTGTTTTGTTTTGTTTCCCTTTGTATGGGTTCAGGAGAAGTATTTGGCCTATGAGTTCAAACCATTCCATTTCCAGCATGACTTCCTCTCATTTTCTGAATGTTAATGATACATAGAAAACTAACGGTTGCTCAGGACACACAAGTAAGAAGCAGATCCAAATTGTTATTAAACCTTTCTTCTTTCTATATCTTATTCCACCTGGTAAAAACTATAATACTTGTACTTAATAGGATTGATGAAGTAATATGATGGATTGCAACAAATATAGAAATCTGCATCACAGTTCCATATATTGAACCAATAGGATAATAAGGTTTGAAGTAATCATAGATGGTAACCAGTAAAGTATTGTCCAACTGTAGTCACTATGGAGATTAAATACAGGAGTAAAGTAATAATGATATACAATTTCAGTTCTTAGGTTTTCTATACCATGACAACTACCTTTGAAAAACACTCATAGAGAGGATGATTGATCTCATCCCTTCTAAGGACCAGCATTGGCTTCATCAATTCTGTGTCTGTGGTTAAGAAGAACATTCTGGTAGCAGGAACCGAGAGAGAGGTGACTATGCCATGATGGGCAGGAAAAAGAAAGTGTTTTAATAAACTAAATATGCAGACTTCTTTTCGTACTTCTTTATGGATTTGGGTCTCCTCAATTTGATGTTTTTTTTTTCTCTTTTAATCATATACTGAAATTCCTATGAGTGTCTGTTGCCAAGCTGGGTACTTAAAATTGCAACAACTTGACACCAATTGACCATTACAGGAAAATCTAGCACATGATGCAGTGTTTTGTAAATGACTATTATTTTGGAGGATATACACTATAACTGACCGTTTAATTTACATATTTGGCTAAATATTTTGAGTTTAGTGTAATATAAAACAAATATGCACCCAATAGGATTTAATCTATATTTAATTTCTAAGATTGATCATTTATAGCTATTGTTATGGCTGTGTTACCGGTATGGTATAACACGTGATGCCTGGGCATGACTATGTGGTACAGCTTTCATTTATTCTCATAATCACAACCTGTGTTATCCAGCTGTGCTTTTAAAGGTTTAATATAACAAAACACATTTTAAATTTAGGATAGTCACAATTTAGTATTAGTTTATCTAGACATGGCATCATTGTCCATGTATAATTCAAAGTTATATTCAAATTTAAATTTTTCTCACTTTTAAGGCCTTATGGAAAAATACATTGTAGATGATGTATCAGAAAGAAATAATGAAAACCATAGTATCTACCAGTTAGCCCTACACAGTCCTAACTCACCACAAACATCTTTTTTCCTGTGATTACTAAGAGTGCTTAGATATGCTCATTGTTTAATGTGTTTCTTCTTCTTTTACTGTGCCTGGCATGCTAATCATAGTGTACTGGTATAAATACAAATGGAATCAGGCTTATGCTTGTGCCATTGCCTTGTGAGATTCTTTAATGTTTTTTAGAGGAATCTTAAAATTTATTAGTGAGAATTTGACAATAAGAAAACAAAATGCTTATTAAAAAGGAAGCACAAAACCCAAGAGTGTCTGCACATTCCCAAAGAAGATATGCATGTCACAAATGAGATATGAAAACAACAACATCATTTGCAATTAGTGAAATTAAAATTCCACTTTATACTTATTAAAATGACCCTAGTTCCAATAAACCTGACAATACCAGTTGCTAGTGAGAAAGAGGAATATCAAATCACAGGTATTGTTGCAGGGAATTCAAAATTATGCAGTCAGATGGAAGAGAATATAGCCATTTCACAGAAAACTAAATACAGAGTATAGCAATTACTTTTTTTAAAAGTGATTCCATATTCATTGATTCATTATATTAACTTTATACAGGAATCTGTCAACTATTATTGCTTTTCTAGTGGTGGTGGGTATTTTTGTAGATTCCATCTTTTTTCTATTCTCAGGAATGCTGCTGTGTATGGGTGGCTACAACTTTCTACAGCATCTGTACAAGAGTGTCTTTGTATTGAGTGAGTAGGAGATGATGGAGTTATTATAAGATGATGTTCATCTCCTCTCAGCTAGATAGCTCCAAGCAATTTTCAAATTTAAAGTCCAATGGCTCATGAAATATTGGCTGTTTATATCTAAACAATGAGTATCAAACATCATTTACTCTTGCAACTGTGGCATGATGAAAACAAAAACTGTATGTTTCTACTTGTATTTCTATGACATTCTGTACTGGTTATTGGACATACCTCTCTTCGATGAAGTCCCCTTTTCACTCATGTTGGGAAGTTTTTTAGAGTTGTGTTGCTCCATGGTCAGTCCTGTAGTGATGACACATCGCATTTCTCTTGTGACTTAATATTACCCAGTGTCTATTGCAAGTACTATTTATCTTTTTAATTCTTCTAGAGTTATGGGTTTACAAAGATTATACAAGTCTTATGATTAATATAGTAAATAATCATACCTCTTCTCCTTACCTTTCATTTGATATCTCTAATTAAGATAGTCTTTCTTATCCTAATATCAGGAGGAATTTTTTTCAATTTGTGAATTTTTGATTTGTATTATATCCGTAATCTTCTTGAACTGGTAGTTGTATAAGATTTGATATGAGATTGTATAAATTTCCTAGTAAGAAAATATTGTCTATTTATATTCTTTTTTAACAAAATGATGGTTGTTTTATAATCAGATTACTGTGCTTTTAATCTATAAATCATATAGCCTAAGCAATGTTATTGAATAAGTTTGAAAACTTTCAATTGTATCTTTCATAAGCTTCACATAAAAACTTTTAAAATGCATCTCCTACTTCTGCATACTTAGTTTCATATATTTTAATTGAAATGTAGTTACATTAAATTCCTGCATTTCTTTCCTCCCTCCAATTTTCTACCCCCCCACACCCCACCAGCTACTCTCTAACAAACTCCTCTGAGACCCTCCCATTAGCAAGTTAATTGCAGCAGTTTCTAAGACTGTTTCGTATCATATTTCCTGTGATTTTTCGCTCTTAAAATCTTCTGTGGTGTTCTCAGAGCCGTAGATATAGGAACTGTAATGTAGAAGTAATTTTTTAAGTATCAGGAGATGAGGTTTTCACTTGTTGGCCCACCTGGCTGTGTGAGGTATAAAACCTCCATGGTGCTGTTCAATAAAGGGCTTCTTCTACCAGCAGCTTGAGAGGTGTATGCGTATTCAATCCTGAAGTCCTTCGCTAGGTTTCGGTTCCAGGCCGTACAGGTATGGCAATCAGTCCTGTTTCTCTACAGAACCCTGACCAATACAGACCTTAAGTCTTGTTGGAATTTACTTAGCAATAGGGTATTAGTTTGGTTAGTGTGGTTCAAGTGAAGCCATTAGAGTAAAGCTCAATCCCTCATCTTAAGAAGAAGCATCAGAATACCTGTATATTTTGCATTCTCCCTGTTGAACATTATCTTGTACTTACTCTCATCTTTCCATTAAAAATACAATATGGATACAGCCATTTGAAAGACCGGAAAAACACTTTCCCATGACACAAAATTGCCCAGCACCTTGACATCGACCTTCTCATTCTGGACAAATGTATGCGTATTAGGTAACAGGTTGGGATGACATTCTGGAGGGTGATGTTTAAACCAGCTTTTCATTAGCATTGGTCATAGCAATCTCAGTGGATGGCTATATATCTTTTAAGGGGTTATTTGGGGTGTTTTTAAGTCTTCTGATGAAATAGATATTTCTGCATTAACTTTTCTAAACATTTTTAAATTACAGGCTTTTAAATTTGATACATTCTCAAGAAGAGAATTAATAAATCAAAGGACTGACCATATTTATAGCATTAAAACCCATTTGGAAGTTTTGTGTCTCTAATAATGACATCACAGTAATTGTGTCAGCAGCACCCAGGAATATAAACTACAGACTAAATCCTAAAGCTGTTAGAGGGTTTTTTTCATTTTATTAATAATATGGATATGGGAGTTCCTTGTGTTTTCTTTGACTTCCAGTATAACATTCTTAATGTCCAGTTTTTTTTTTAATTGAAGAGAAGCTAAACCTTTACATTTTGATGAAAGTTTTCTTCTGTGGTGGAGTATCTAATTCTTTGGTGCATATGACAAAAAGTTGTGTTTCACCAAAAATATTGCATAACTAGGATGAAAAGTCAAGGAAATACATTTATACCCGATTTCATTTGTCAAATGCTATGGAAAAATAAGATATAAGAATATAGACCTATAAATAATGATTAATTAAACTTGAAACCTATAGAAAGTAAGGATTTAAGTATGTTAGCATAGGAGCCTGTACCAAACACTTTAAATTCAAAGCAAAAGAAATAAAAATAGAAACCTGTTGGTTTATGCACTAAACATCTGGTTCATTTTCTGTACCTGAGAAAAGTCATTTTTCTGAAGTATGGATTTTCTGCTTTCAAGTTTTAGGTTTCAAACTCATGCTGCCATGAGTTACAAATAGCTATTTGCCATGAAACTGAGACAGTCCTACTACTTTAATATTTCCCCTAACCTTATTTCTCTCGTAGGGGCAAAGCTGCTCCTAGTTGCTATATTTGTTGGTCATGATCTGACTGGCTGTCAGTCTCCCCTCTCCGTCACTAATTTCAAGGTCTACTGAGCAGTGTTGCTGTGAGGCTTCAGTGGCAGGACAAGTGTGAAATGTTTGGTAGCAGCCTGGGACAATGTAGAATAGGCTTATAGAAATTTGTGGATGCTGATAATTTATAAGAAAGTGCTGTACACTGTTTCTGTCCATCTTTCCTCCTTCCTTTCCTTATTTTTTCCTTCCTTTCTTCCTTAATTTCCTCTTTTCTGCTTTATTTCCTTTCCTTCCTTTCAACTTTCTTCTGTGTTTGATTTTGTTTTGCTTAAACTGTTATAAGTGACCAGAAAGTGTTATTGTAAGAAAATATATAGATGAATTGTTACCCCAATGCTAGAAAATTAAATCACATAAATTTTACATCACTGTGCTTTGAAAAAACAAATATTGCTTGCCAATATCTTTTTACAAGCTCCCTTTAATAATTCCTTTGTGTTCTTCTCGATTATCATCTATTATATTATGAAAAAAGAAAATAAATGAGATTTTTTTTCACTTCCTCACTCAGAAACCATCTTACCTATACTTGGTTCTACATAATTTTACACTGTGGGACTGACTCTGGGAAGAAGGTTGGCAGCTTACAAGGGACTAGAATATTTTAAGATTCAGGGACACGGGCAGATAGACTGCTTTATTCCTTCCTAATAGATTAACTGTGTGCCCTTGAAATTGAAGACATTTTGCAAAGTAATCCAAAAGTGACATCATGACAAAACTCATTATATAAGGAGCTGTACGTTAGTGACATTTGTTGTTTACTCACAATTGCCGGATAACTGGTAGTGACCATCTTAAGTCACTCATGATGTCTACACAAGCTCCATGTTTCATAACCTTTCACCTGGTCCTTACATTCCTTATTTTCTTCACCCATATGTAAAATTGATTGTTAGTGTTTATGTACAGAAAACAAGAAGTGTTCCTCTTCCTGGAACTGGGTTACTCCATGAAATGTAACATTTTCTAGTTTCATTCATTTTCCAAAAATTTTCATAATTCTGTTTTCTTTACAGATCAATTCAATTACTATATCTATATCTATATCCATGACTATGGTGTTGGAGGTTCTTCTGTTGCTTTCATTGGTTGAATAAAGAAACTGCCTTGGCCTTTTGATTGGGCAGAACTTAGATAGGTGGGAGGACAGAACTGAATTCTGGGAGGAAGAAGGCTAAGTCAGGATGATGACATGGCTCTCCAGCCAGAGACAAATGCTGATTAGACTCATGCCAGTAAGCCACAGTCAAGTGGCGATACACATCAATGGGGATGAGTTAAACTAATATGTGAGAGTTGGCCGAGAAGAGGCTATATATAATGGGCCAGGCAGTAATTTAATCAATACAATTTATGTGTGGTTATTTCAGGGGTTAAGCTAGCCGGGCTGCGGGACGTGGCTTGTTCCTCCTCCTATATGCCTACATGTAAATCAGTTTCTTACATTCATCTGTAGGAAATTTAGGGTAATCCTGCTTCCTTCTGTTGTGAAAATAATTACAATAAATAATCATGCTTATTTATTGAGTAATTGTGGTAAGAATGAACAGTCTGTCCCAGTTAAGATGCTAGAGTACATGGTTTCAATTTTTATCATTTAGATTTGTCATTTATTGCCTTTATATTGAGATAAGTACCATCTATGCCTTGCTTCTCTAGGACTTTTTAATGAAGTATTGTTTAACTTTGTTTAATGCCTTTCCACATTTTTTTGAGATGATCATGCAATTTCTATTCTTGTAGTCTGTATTGAATGAAATATGTTGAATTTTCATTCAACATATTTCATTCAATACAGAATGAATAACTTGCATTTTTTATATGAAACCATTTTGGTTGTGATGGATTATTTTCTTAATGGGATTATGAATTTCAATTGCAAGCTTTTTATTGAGATTTAAATTTTTTTCTCCTTTCATT
Source organism: Microtus oregoni (assembly GCF_018167655.1). NCBI lineage: Eukaryota > Metazoa > Chordata > Mammalia > Rodentia > Cricetidae > Microtus > Microtus oregoni. The sequence goes on from NW_024543076.1 coordinate 18,926,166, forward strand.
TGTGTGTGTGTGTATGTATGTATTTGTGTGTATATGTATGTATGTATGTGTGTGTGTGTGTATGTATGTATGTATGTGTGTGTGTGTTATATGGTTGAAGGGTCACAAGTTGATAACAGAATATTGCATGATTCCTTTCCTCTTTATTCTTTTTAAGCTGTATTTGTCAATCAAACCAAGAGCTTTACCCATATGGCTGGACTTGACAGCCAGACTGATCAAGAGATCCTTTTTCTCTAAGCTTCTCTTCAGAGTTATCACTTAGAGAAGGGATTGTGGATGAATTGCCATGTCCACCCCACCACTTAGTGTGAGGTTTACTCTTGGTTTTGTTGTGAGAACTGTTGAAATTTTTTGCAACTGTGTTTGTAAGAAAGATTAGTGTAAGTTTTTCTTATTATATTGTTGCTCTATTAATATTTTATTGTGATATAAGGGTTATACTGGCCTTTGTCAAGAGAAATTGATAGTATTCCATCCTATTAATTTTTATAGATGAGTGTATGTGTAACTGATGCATATTTCTTGCACATTTACACATTTCACAGATTCTAACTTTACCATTCATCGAATGCATTAAATTTACTATTCAAAATTATTGCTTGTCATCATTCTGTTTGAAGAGTTTATATGTCTGGCTTTGGTTTAGTGGACCCTATGTACTTAGAAACTTGTCCATGAGTATGTAACTTGTTGGACTATAAGCTCTTTTAATATTTTCTAGTGATCCCCCAGACTTAAATGGAGTCTGAACATCAACTGACATTCAAGGAAGACATCTGGGAAGCCCCAAGGAAATAAATATACTGTTTTCATGTGGTTTAATGGTGCATTTCACCAAGTCATTAACAACAGTACTACAGGAAGAATAAAGGTAAACTCATTGGGAGCAACTATCAGTTTATATATGATAACAGAAATGGAGAGATATAAGGCAGCCTGCTATTACAGAATCTGCAAACAACTCTTCCAGTAATTGATAGATGGAGTAGGAAAACAATAAAAAGGGATTGCAATTGTTTATAAATATATATATCAGTATAATTCATCCATATTTTGCAGAATTTTATGTGATGATTATAATATAAAGTAAAAAGGGTTAGGAATTTGTATGGGTATTAGAAATTCTGAGTAATCTGAAAATGGATGAAGAAGGTTTCCTAACAGCACTAAGTTGGGTGGGTAGAGAGAAACTCATGTGCAGTTTTGTATACTAGAGGGACTATATATCAGGCTTTCTTTTTAATTTATTGTTTTTATTAATCTATATATTTTTATTCCCTCCCCTCCTTCCTTCCTCCTCCTCTTCTACCCTCTCCCATAATCCCCATGCTC